>NC_090653.1:43784086-44984086 GCF_040937935.1 Hyperolius riggenbachi | reverse complement strand
CCATTAACTTTGACTACCGACTCATACTTGAGTTAATAGAAAATTCCAGCTTAAGAGGGTTGAATATTGGAGTCGACTTATACATGAGGTCGACTTGTATTTAAGTATATACAGTAAGTTGCACACATAAACAGGCTGCACACCAGATCAAGGAAAACGACCAGGAGGACAGCGAGGGACCTACAAGAATATGGGGGCTGGAAAAACTCCCAGGTAAGTGAAACAGGACACTTTATTTTCAACTTAGTTATCCTTTAAGTTTGTAGTCTATGGGAGTGCATGAAAATGAATGGCCTCAATTCACTAAGATCATGCTGGAGATAATAAGGCAAGAGTAAACTTGCCACGGCAGTGAGAGATTTATCTTATCGCTTCATTCCTTAAAGAGACTCTGAAGCGTTGTTAAAAATCGCTTTTTACCCTATATTCAACAGGGGCAAGTTTGCCCCTGCTAAAACGCCGCTATCCCGCGGCAGAACGAGGGGTCTGTACCCCCCAAATCCCCTCCGTGGTGCCCGGGGAGCGCTTCCTGTTGAGGCAGGGCTAATGGCCGCAGCTCTGCCTCTCAGCGCGTCTATCAGCGCTGATCGCCGCCTCTCCCCGCCCCTCTCAGTCTTCCTTCACTGAGAGGGGCGGGGAAAGGAGGAGATCCGCCGGCTGGTAAAGACCCCTCTTTCTGCCACAGAAATGCAGCGTTTTAGCAGGGGAAAACATGCCCATGTTGAATATAGGGTAAAAATCAATTTTTTATAACGCTTCAGAGTCTCTTTAAGTTACCTCCTCTGTAGTTATTTTCACATGCAGTTAATTAACAGCCTGTTTTTAACGTTAGAATTCTGGAGTTATTTTAAAGATTGAAGAGTTAACTTAAACACAGAAGAGTTAACTTTAGGATTGACTGAGGTAAAATGTTTCCTGAATACTACATGCCTCATCCCATGGTGATAACTATAGAAACGTTATTAAAGACAGGAGATAAACATAATGAATTGAGGCCATAGCAAGCACGGTACTATGCAATTTTCTTGCATTTCACCCATGCGTTGTGAAGCCCCGCCCCTCATTTCCTGAAAATCGCAGTGATATATGAGCGTTGGGGTATATGTTCTGTCATGTGACCACATACTCTAGCTGTCCTTACCATGCCGCGTGCCCACTCGTACACCACCTCCGCCAGGCCAAACTTGTACTGCGCCACAAAGTCTTCCACGGACTCCCTGAGGCCACACTCCCGCTGGATGAGTGCTATTCGCTCCGCAAGTTCCTTCACCTTCTTCACACTCTGTGGGAAAATAAAGTGTCATTTATACTGTGACTTTTTAAAATGAAAGATACGCTTTTAGATTATTTTCTCCCTGTTAGTTGCAGCAAGTAGCTGCTAGATGTTGTGACTGGTCCCTAAATGCTGAATTCTTATTAGCTACTTAAAGAGGAACTCCAGTGAAAATAATGTAATCAAAAAAGTGCTTCATTTTTACAATAATTATGTATAAATGATTTAGTCAGTGTTTGCCCATTGTAAAAGCTTTCTTCTCCCTGATTTACATTCTGACATTTATCACATGGTGACATTTTTACTGCTGGCGGGTGATGTCAGTGGAAGGAGATGCTGCATGCTTTTTTAGCAGTTGGACCCAGCTGCAAACAGCTGTTATTTTCCACAATGCAGTGAGGTTCACAGATAGGAAACTGCCAGTACCTTGGTCCTGACATCACACTGTAGGAGGGGTTTCACCACAATATCAGCCATACAGACCCCCCAATGACCCGTTTGAGAAAAGTAACAGATTTCTTATGGGAAAGGGGGTATCAGCTACTGATTGGGATGAAGTTCAATTCTTGGTTACGGTTTCTCTTTAAATACTGAATTCTTCTTATCTACTCAAAAACTACCAACAACCATTAGTTGCTGGGCAACCAGAGAGAATAAAGAAAGTTTGGACTAATGTAAGTCTATTGCTAGCAGATACTGACAGCATGTAGCAGGCACCTAACAAGAGCCTCCCTCCCCACACACAAAATTGTGGTAAGGGCCCTCTGGTATCCAAACTTCTCCCCGCCGTACCCGATCTCCCCCTGCACACCCCTTGCCCTGATACGCATGCTGAATAGCGCAGGGACCAGAGTAATATCCTCCTGCTCCGGTGCAGCTGGTCTCCTCTGTGCATCACAGCCACACACTCTCGGCTGCCATTCGCCAGCTCCCGATCACATGATTCACATTGGTCATGTGATCAGGAGCCAGTGAATGGCAGCAGGAATGTGCAGCTGTGATGCATGGAGGAGACCCACAGTGCTGGAGCAGGTAAACATTACTCGCCTACCTGTGCTACTCTGCAGGTGGGTAAGGAGAGAAAGGAGGAGTAGGCCTCCACAGCAGTGGCAGGAGCCACAGGGGCTATTGTTATGTCCCTGGTATATAGTGATAAGTTGTGGAGACCAGTTGCCACAAGACTGTCCATGTGACGTGCTGAAGATAAACAGAGAGACAAATATCTCACCATACAGATGTGGAAGCAGAACAGTTCTGGCTGGCCTTCATATATCCTGATTACATTTTACAGGCATATTATTGAAAGTACCACAACATAATGAATGGATGGATTCACCTATTGGACAAAACAGTCAGGTGTGCCCAAGAGACACACAAAGTAAGAAGAACAACCGATGCCTGACTACATTTCCCAGAATTCCAACATTACAGCATAATCCATGTGTCTATGTGAGGAGTTGGCACTTTGTGTAGGTTTCTCACTTTTAAGACCTGATCAGTGCCAAAAGAAATAACATGCTCTAGTGGTCTTAAGAAAAGACACAGAACATTTATATCGCACTTTTCTCCTGTCAGACTCAAAGCGCCAGAGCTGCAGCCACTAGGACACACTCTATAGGCAGCAGCAGTGTTAGGGACACTTGCCCAAGGTCTCCTACTGAATAGGTGCAGGTTTACTGAACAGGAAGAGCGGAGATTCGAACCCAGGTCTCCTGTGTCAGAGGCAGAGCCCTTAACCGGCCACTGCTAGTCAAGAGACCGTCACTGGGTGCAAAATGACAATTCGCACAGAAATGCCTCCTGCAATGTTTTTATTGCCACAGCCAGGTTGTTCATTTTTTACAGGGCAAACATTTTCTTTTACTTTATGTATCTTAAAAGACCAATCTATGCCATGAAAAGTGAAATATGCCATTTATCACTGTACTGGTGGATTCATTTTTGTGCCTCCACATCTGTCCAGTGGCAGGCATACATCATTTTTGCACCGGTAAGCATACGAGAGAAATAGCTGCCGGGAGACTTGAGCACAGGATACATCCGGTATTTGGCTTACCCTTCTGCTGCACAAGTCCCGGCCGTGTTAATTACTATTCCCCCTCCAAGTCCACGTGGATGGTGGGGAAAGATGTAATTCGGCTTTCAGCGATTGCTGGCGGCTGAATTACAATGTTTTAAAAGTAACTTCAGCTTCATCTTCTGACTGCGCCGAAGTTACTAACTGTGCGCTGCTATAGCTGTAATTCCTATTACGGTCTATGGTGGCGCCGGCTGCACCCAAATCTCCTGTGCTGTAATCACAGCGCTCGCATGGTAAAAGCTGGATGGACAGGTGCACAGCTGCAGCAAACACAATTACACAAAGATATTGCTTCTATTTTACATAGAGCAATATGATTGCTTCCAAAATTTGCCTTCTTCAAATTTGGGTGTAATTGTTTGACATTTCCAGTCGGGATTGAATATGGAAGGCCGAACATACATCCTATAACAGGCATGCAGTGAAATCTCAGCGTGCTATGCAACCTCTATCTGTCGCAGACTTACCGCCTTCAGAGTGTCGTTGAGCTTCGGCTCACACTGAGTCTTGTGCTGGAAGACCAGGCATGACAGCAGTGCTGCAATCTCCTCGGGATTCAGAGGCGACAGGGTCCCATCCAGAACCAGCTCCGTCACCAGGATCTCATGGCTGCTGACCTCACAGGCGACCCGTCCCTTCAGCTGTACCGCACCGCCATCATCTATGTACTGCAGATTGCGCAGGACCTGCCAGAGAAGGGAGGAGATGGATAAGACAGGATCTGATCAGGAGTTACACAGGAACTCCAGTGAAAATAATGTAATAAAAAAAGTGCTTCATTTTTACAATAATTATGTATAAACTAGTAACCTTAGCCCGTTTAAAAATGGGCTTGGTCTGTCACTAATCCGCCGTGCACGCCACCCTCCACATGAAAACCGCCCGCCGCGCGTACACACGACCGCCCCTTCTGGCCCCGTCCTCCTTCGGCTCTCGGCAGTGTCTCTGCGTCTTGTCCCTGCACATGCGCAGTGCAAAAAAGCACTGACACACGGACAGACGCAGGGACACTTGCCTATTACTGTATAGGATGATTTAGTCGGTGTTTGCCCATTGTAAGAGCTTTCCTCTCCCTGATTTACATTATGACATTTATCAAATAGTGACATTTTTACTGCTGGAAGGTGATGTCACTGGAAGGAGATGTTGCTTGCTTTTTTAGCAGTTGGAAACAGCTGTTATTTCCCACAATGCAACAAGGCTGCCACAGTGTAATGTGAGGACTTTGGTCCTGACATCACACTGTGGGAGGGGTTTTCACCACAATATCAGCCATACAGAGCCCCCTGGTGATCTGTTTGAGAAAAGGAATAGATTTCTCATGGGAAAGGGGGTATCAGCTACTGATTGGGATGAAGTTCAATTCTTGGTTACAGCTTCTCTTTAAATAGGACCTGAACTCTTGCACAGGAGAGAAGGTAAACAGATAAATGCACCCTGTATGTATTTAGAGAGTTTAGCCTGTCTAATCCCCACTCATCTGTGACTAATCACAAGTGTAATTTGATCTCTCACCGCAGTCAGCTTAGGAATCGCGGCAGTCCTCGGCAATTTGTAAACACAGGATGTTAACTAGTAAGCTGATTCACTGAGCTGCGCTGCTAAAGCAGCACAACTTAAATTGAGCAGCACGAGTTAAAAATCCTGAGCGCACGCTACACGCTGTAATGCTGCGTAGCGTGCGTCACTAACTTACGCCTGCTCCTTTAACCTCTTGAGGACCGCAGTGTTAAACCCCCCTAAAGACCAGGCACATTTTCATTAAATTGGCCACTGCAGCTCCACCCACCGAGCAGGAGATGCACGCGCATCCTGCGTGCGATCTCCTGCAAAACAGAGCCCCAGGACTTTACGTCAATCGGCGTTAGGCGGTCCTAGGGCTGCCACGCCCATCGGCGTGACGCGGTCGGCTAGAGGTAAATCCCACCATAAGCCCTGTCGGGTCCAGTGGCTTTGTAGGACGTAGTCCCTGCACTTTGATTGGCCCTATATGCTGCCTGTCATGTGACAGTCACACTCCCAATCAAAGTACCGGGAGCACGATGGGGCGCACATGGGCAGACTGCACATGCAAACTACACCCTGACTGGCCGGATTACCGGGAGCCATAGCAGAAGAGGACGGGGAGGGACTGATCAAACTGAAGGGGCTGAATACATTTCTTGATTCCATTCATCTCAGATTCACTTTAAAGAGGAACTGTAGTGAAAATAACATAATGAATAAAATTGCTTCTTCATTTATAGATTATTTAGTCAGTGTTTCCCATTGTAAAATCTTTCCTCTCCTTGATTTACATTATGGAATGTATTACTGGTGGCGACATCTTCAGTTCTGCCAGGTAATCTGTATGGAATGTTCGTTACTAAGAGTTCTATGCACAGAGGGAGATATTGCTTGTTTGGCAGTTGGAAACAGATGTTATTTCCCACAATGCCACGAGGTTCCCAGACAGCAAACTGTCAGGACCATGGTCATGACATCACACTGTGGGAGGGGTTTCACCACAATATCAGCCATACAGACCCCCTGATGATTTAGTTGAGAAAAGGTAAAGATTTCTCATGGGAAAGGGGGTATCAGCTACTGATTGGGATATGTGAGGGAGCAGGCTGGTGTTGTACTTTGATTTCTGGTTGAACTCGATGGACGTTTGTCTTTTTTCAACCCAAATAACTATGTAACTAAGTTCAATCCTGGGTTACAGTTCCTCTCTAAGGCCTGCACACATGCAACATCCCAGGACCGAGGCTGAGAGACGTGTCACTAGCCATCAGTCTAGCGACATGTTCTGCTGCTATATTAGGGGGCAGAGGTCCCATAGAGAAGCGCAGGACTGATGTCATGCAGGAGGTGGGTAAGTGGGGAGGAGAATGCTCTCGACTGTAGCGATCCGAAGGTGAAGGTAGGAGATTGGCCCACCCAGCTTTGCTAATGAAGAACCAAGACATGAGGAAGCCCATGAAGTAACAGTGATCACATGACCGCCAATGTTTTCCTAAAAATGCAGGCATGTATTTGTAAAAACATACAAGGGTGAATAGCGACTTTAGCTGACATATCCCGGCCACTCACGATGCCTGGTGGTGGGGTCAGCTGACTGCCCAGCTAATGACTTGAGTCTAAGGCTACGTTTCCACTGTGCTTAGCATGCGTCTTGTGAGATGCGATGCCGGCACAGCTGTGATGTGTCTTGCAGCTGAATCCATCTAGCCCCGCTATGCACGGCTATGGGATTCGGAAGGGTGACGCGAAATTATGCTGTATGCCATCAGATTTTTCCCCGCACAGAATTTCAGATGATCTCTGTTGATCTCAATAGGCTGCCAAATCACATCCGCATTAGTGTGCGGGGAATCGGACCGTAATCACAGCATTAAAAAACTTAGCCTAAAGCTGGCCACTAACGGTCCAATTTCTAGCGAAAAATCGTTCGCCTATCTAGCGAAAAATGCTTGTTCGCCTATCCCCCGATGATGGCAGAAGGCCAAAACCTAGTCGGGAAGGAGAACGGGCATCTCGTTAAGACCTACAAGTTTGGTGATGATTTGAGCACTTTGTTCCATGGTGGATTGGAAATCTTCTGGCTGCTGATTACCTACGAGGCACTAGCGTTTATACTTTTCTGCAGAATACTGGATAGGGACTTTAATCTACTAGTCCTCATACTCATCCAATTCCCTCTCTGTAACCAAATTCACATCCCCTAGTAAGTACTATATCTATAGCTCTTGATAAGCCCCTTCCACACCTAAGACAATCATCCACCTACTGCAGATACTCTCTAACCTCCCAGCCACCATATTTTCCCCCACAAACCCCCAGCAGCTTACATTGATCCTCTGTTGGTACTCAGGTAGAAGGCTCAGCGACTGCTCAGAAGTAA
This sequence comes from Hyperolius riggenbachi, assembly GCF_040937935.1. Taxonomy (NCBI): domain Eukaryota; kingdom Metazoa; phylum Chordata; class Amphibia; order Anura; family Hyperoliidae; genus Hyperolius; species Hyperolius riggenbachi. Next base: position 44,976,847 of record NC_090653.1, on the reverse strand, counting down.
GGAAACGCAGGCGATCCAGCTCATCCATGACCTGCGACCTATGCTGCACCCGGAGATACTATGAAAAGAAGAACCGATGAGACACTAGCACAGGAGCCTATAAATAATAAGGTATAATAACACAAGATGATCTCACCTGGGTGGCAAATCTGGGGCTGTTGGGACAGCTGAACCCTCTCAGTGCCCCTTCCAGTCTCTTGATTCTGCTGACGGCCTCCACCACGTCTATTTCCTTCAGCTGCAGGTCATTGATGGGGCAGAGGGAGGTCAGTGACCCTGGGGGCAGGTCTGCAAGGCGAGCCAGTTCCTGAGTTACCCCAGACACTGCAGGGCCCGGAGGGTCATTTCTAGAGGAAGAAAACGGGTTGATGTATCATCAAGAAATTATTTTAAAGTTCCTAAAGTGGCTCTCCACAGTGAAATTGTGTATAATCTATGTCACTTTGGCTGCGGCCCATTAACCAAAAACCCTCTGTTTCCCTATTACTAGCCCAGATACACCCTGAAAGTGACCATAAGTATAAGCATTAACCACTTGAGGACCACAGTGTTAAACCCCACTAAAGGCCCTTTTTTGTAAAACAGGCCATTGCAGCTTTAAGGCCAAGCTGCAGGGCCGCACAATACAGCACACAAGTGATTTCTCCATCCCCCTTTTCTCCCCACCAACAGAGCTCTCTGTTGGTGGGGTCCAATTGCACCCCAGGTGTTTTTTTTTTTAATATATAAATGTTTTATATATATGTTACGGCCAGAACTTGAAGTCTGGCCACTTCTGGTTCTGGCCGGTCACAATGCGAAGTGGCCGGCTGTGACGGCCAATATACAAAATGCCTGGGAATTTCGGACTGTGGCCGGCCAGTACGCGTTGTGACTTACCTTGGCCGGCCAAGTCCCGAAGTTCCCTGCTCCGCTCCCCCCCCAGCTGCTCTCCTCTCCCCTCCCCACCGCCAGCCAGGAAGCCCCACTCCTCCCCCGCTGCCGTTCTAGACCTCAGATCAGGGCGACCGGACCGGGGAAGCAGAGAGAGACAGAGCAGCTCACGCGACCCGCAGGAGGCATACACTTCAATGGAGAAGTGACATCATTGAACACTTCCGCATTGAAGTGTATGGGTCCGGACGGGTAGCGCGCGCGCTGCTCTGCCTCTCTCCACCTCTCTGGTCGCCCTGATCGGAGGTCTGAGTACTAGTGCTGGCACTGGCAGCCTTCAGGAAAGCCCCCCTCAGCCCAGCAAAGCACCCCCAGCCTAAAAGGCACCCAGCAAAGCCCACCCTCAGCCATGCAAAGCCGCCCCCCCCCCCCCATGGAAAGCACCCAGAAAAGACCCCCCAGCCATGCAAAGCCACCCCCCACCATGCAAATCACCCAGCAAAGACCCCCCAGCCATGCAAAGCCGCCCCCCCACCCACCATGCAAAGTGCACAGCAACAAAGCCCCCCCCCCAGACCATGCAAAGTGCACAGCAAAGCACCCCCAGCCATGCAAAGCACCCTGCAAAGACCCCCCCAGCCATGCAAAGCCGCCCCCCCACCATGCAAAGTGCACAGCTAAGACCCCCCCAGCCATGCAAAGCCCCCGCCCCCCTGACCATGCAAAGTGCACACCAAAGCACCCACAGCCATGCACAGCCCCCCAGAAAAGACCCCCCCCCACCATGCAAAGCGCCCCCAGTAATGCAAAGCATCCCCAGCCATGCATCCCCCCCTCATCTGTGACTAATCGCCACTGTAATTTGATCTCTCCCCCTGTCACCTGACTGCCACAGCAGAGCAGCTAATTTAAAAGCACAGGATGTTAACAATATGTCTGCTCCCAAGAAAGCAGGATGTAGACACACTGCAGATTTATTGCAGGATTTGCATCAGCTGTAACTAAGAAATGATTTTCTTTAAAAAGATTATTATGCTGTTGTGTGTATTTCGGAGCAGAGAGGACGTTCCGAGTGCTGGACAGGACCCAGGATGTTCTGGGATTTATGCCTTCTGGACTTTGGCCATTTCTAGAACTGGCCGGCCAATGTCAGAAATTCCCAGCATTTTGGACTTTGGCCAGTTCTAGAAACAGCCGGCCAATTCTAGAATTGGCCGATTTCTGGTTTTGGCCGTAACACACACACACACACACACACACACACACACACACACACACACACACACACACACACACACACACACACACACACACACACACACACACACACACACACACACACACACACACACACACACACACACACACACACACACACACACACACACACACACACACACACACACACACACACACACACACACACACACTCTATTATTTCATTATTTTTACAGTTCCCCCTCCCTTCCTCCGCCAGCCTATCACTGTGATCGGCTGTCATAGGCTTCAGCCTATGACAGCGGATCACCTCTGAGCCAATGGAGGGGATAGCCGTGTCACACGGCTGTCCCCAGTACAGCGCTGCTGTAGATCACAGCACTGTACGGGTAATTGGCCGTCTAACAGTCTCCGCTCGGAAACAGATCGCCGCTCGGAGACTGAAGCCGGTGCTCCGCTCACCAAGCAGGAGATGCGTGCCATCTCCTGCAAAACAGAGCCCCAGGACTTTACGCCGATCAGCGTTAGGCGGTCCTGGGGCTGCCGCCACAGCTGTGCCTGCCGGCGTGACGCGGTCGGCTACTAGTTAACATGCGATGGTCCTTCTCCATGAAAACGGCATGACTTTTCATTCCAGAGATATGTCCTAAAGAATGACATGCAAATTAGTATTGTTGCTAAGATTCCTTCTTGATCCTGCACTCTAGCAGCTGGATACCATACTGGTTAAAGTGTACCCGAGGCGGCACAAAGGGGGGCAGATGGGACATAAAGGCATGTTCCCTGCTCCATGACATGCCTCTTTGTCCCTCCCGCGCCACTCTCTGCCTGCCTGCAGCTAACAGGGGGAAGAGGCGTCCCTTGCAGGAGAGGCACTTTTGCAAAACACCCCCCTCTGGCGTTAGGAACGCCCCTACCCCAGCTGTCATTGGCCCTACACTGCCATTCCCCGCCCCTCCCCCACCTCCTTGCACTCTGCTCTGTGATGATACTTACAGAGCTGCAGTGTTATGACCCCAGGGTCGCAGCCATATTTTTTTTAAACAAAATGAAATGGCGATTGCGGGCAGGGAGCAGTGGTGATGTATGCTACCTTATTCGACTAGCCCCCTGGATCAGGTAGTGTGGTTTATTTATTGTTATTTACCACCTCAGGTTCTCTTTAAGGCTGTTGCTGTTGATGCAAGGTTTGAGTCATAGTGACCCTAAAAGAAACCAAACATGTTTCGCCTCATTAGTTAAGGCTTCATCAGGGGATATGTAAGGTGCAAAGGTGTGAACACAATTATACAGCGCAATGAACATATGTATGACAACCATTCATAATGGTAGCATATTTGACCAGAGCTACAGCTAGTGGTAGCAATCATTTCTCCGTGTTGCTCCCCCTGTAGGGATACTTTGTGTGTGAATATATTTGTATTCAGGTCCATTGTATTAAGCTATGGAAGAGCACAGATATCTGTTTTAGGAAACAGAGAAGAAGGTGAATACGCATTTGACACAACCAGCAGAGTTAGTTACCTGTATCGTGGCATTTGGCTCCTGGTCACATCATCTAATACTTTGTCAGCTTGGACTCTCAGAGTTTTTCCTGTTATCATGATAATGTCTGAAGCGTGGAGCTTGAGCAGCTTGTAGTCACTTGGGCCTAAAGGGGGAAGAGCAAGTCACTAAACAGCTATAGTTTTCTATTTTCCCTTATTTTTTGCTTGGACTCTTTTATAGTGAAGTCAAAAGCAAAAACTATTTGTGTTGCCTAGAGAAAGCACATGTAGCAGTCTAGTAATGCATTTGGCTCTATTAAACCCTTCATGGCAGGCGTGTCAAACTCAAATACAAAGTGAGCCAAAACTGAACACTGCGACCAAGTCGCTCCAACCACAATGTTTAGTGGCCACCTTTCTCCCTGATAAAGTTCCCTGGTGCCTAATGACCCCCCCCCCCCTTCACTATACAGTTCCCCCGATGTCCAGTGGTCCCCTATTTCCCCTATACAGTTCCCTGGTGTCTAGTGCCCCCCCTTCCCCCCACCTCCCCATATACAGTTCCCCGGTGTCTAGCCCCCCTTCCTATACAGTTACCCAGTGTTAAGTGGCCCCTCCTCCCCTCCCATACAGTTCCATAGTTTCTAATGCCCACTCTCTCACCCTATGCAGTTCCTTGGCGATCTAGGGATTCACCTCCAGTATAGCTTCCCTGGTGGTCTAGAATGGGCCAAATATAGTGCAAAGTGGGATAACCACTTACAGGCAAAATTTGTTGGTTTTGCTGGCAACATTTTTTCCTACGGGCCAGAGTTTGACATGTATGCTCTATGGCCTCTTCTCACCTTCAGGTCTGAACAGTTTGCTCATCAAGAGATCGTCAGGACATGGAGCCCTCTTGCCCTCCTCGCCTCTCTCTGCAGAGGACGTGCCACCATCCCGCTTCTTCTCACACAGCACCAAGGTGGTGTAGATCCTGTTGCTGGCATCCGAAGACACCTTATAGAAAAGATACAGGAGAAACATCTCAACATTGCCAAAAATAAGGGAGAGCCTTATGGAAGACCTCAACTCTAACATAGGAAGTTTGGTGCTAACCTAGTTTAGGGGACTCCCTCTCCGCCTCTAAACTGCTAGGTTGCACATAGGTTATAGTAAACTATTATTAAAAACATAATTTGGCCAATCACGCTTCATGGTGTAGCCGGTGCTGTGATTGGAGAGCATAATAGGGATAAAGAGCTCCCTATGAGCATAATAGGGATAAAGAGGTGCCCAGATGTGAGTTAAAAACAATAATAAAACCAAAAGGCACTTAATGCTCCTGGCTGTTCTTTGTTTGGCACTTTTATTGGCCTGAGGAAGTGGGGTTTGACCCGTGAAATGCGTTGCTGTGCTTAATAAATTTGTATTTATCTAATGAGACTGCCGTCCTTGAGGTAACCCACCTCACCCTTTTCATTTTTTATTTATTGTTTTTAACTCAGTTTTATTCACATCTGGGAACCCCCTATTGTGCTTTTGTACCCCCCATCCCTCCAAGGTTGGAGGGGTTCCTCTCTGGCCTCATGTGGGCCACACGTTGTGACAGCCAGTCAGTCTTTTCTACCAAGGAGAGCGACCGCACCCAGTCCAGTTTGGACACCCCGAGTGGAGTCGGGTTTATTGTCTCCACCTGCTTCAAGTGGTTGGTTGCCCCTATTGCAACCTACCTTTGTGAGTAGCCCCTTTTGTCTATTATTTCTACTAATTTACCACCAACATACTATGCTATCTGGGCTCCTGTTGTCTCTGTATCATTTTCCTATAGGGTGTGAAGAGACCCCACCTTCCTATGTTCCCTATGAGGTTTCCTGCTGGGTCAGACTAGCGCCGGAAGTTTTTCTCTACAGCTTTGTTTTGTCTACAGATTTGTCAAACTGCAGGACAGAAAAGTGAAATTATTTGGACAAAAGAAAACACTTTTTTATATACTCGAGTATAAGACTACTTTTTAACCCTTGAAAATCTTTTGAAAAGTCGGGGGTCGTCTTATACACCAGGTGTCATTGATGCCGGGTGATACACGATGCTGATAAGCGATGCGCGTACGCAACATGCTGATGTTTACACAATGCTGATATGTGATGCACGTATAAGGTTTAATTACCCGGTGCTGGAAATTTGGCAGTTGCCGCATATGCTGGGGGGGGGGGGGGGGGGGGAAGGTCACCGATCACGCTGCAAGGTCTCGGACGCCGAGGATATGGAAGAAAGACATCGTGCTGTGCCCATAAAACATGCCTCTTCCACCCGTCTGGCCCGCCCTATCCTGGTAGCGCCTCTCAGATCTCAGGTAGCGCACATATGTTTGATATCCGAGAGGCGAAGGTAGAGGTAAATAGCAAGACAGTGCTAGACAGGTGAAAGAGGCGTGTTGTATGGGCACAGCGCAATCTATCCTTCCATACCGCTCTGATAAACAGAATAGACAAGGAGAGCTGACCAATCCATTTAGTGATAGGGAGAGTTGACCAATTCAACCAGTCAATCGCCTGTATAGTGTTAATCAGTCCACAGAACACTACCACAAAAGTTTCGGGATAGTGTTCTGTGGACTGATGAAACAAAATTAGAACTGGTTGGGCCCATGGATCAACGCTATGTTTGGAGGAGGAAGAACAAGGCCTATGAAGAAAAGAACACCTTGCCTACTGTGAAGCATGGCGGGGGTCAATCATGCTTTGGGGCTGTTTCGCTTCTGCAGGTACAGGGAAGCTTCAGCGTGTGCAAGGTACCATGAATTCTCTTCAGTACCAGGAGATATTGGAAGAAAATGTGATGCAGTCCGTCACAAACCTGAGGCTTGGGAGACGTTGGACCTTTCAACAGGACAATGATCCCAAGCATACCTCCATGTCCACTAGAGCATGGTTGCAGATTAAAGGCTGGAAAATTTTGGAGTGGCCATCGCAGTCACCAGACTTAAATCTAATTGAGAACCTCTGGTGGGACTTAAAGAAAGCAGTTGCAGCGCGCAAGCCTTAGAATGTGACTGAACTGGAGGCTTTTGCCCATGAAGAATGGGCTAAGATACCCGTAGATCGCTGCAAGACACTTGTGTCAAGCTATGCTTCACGTTTAAAAGCTGTTATAACTGGAAAAGGATGCTGTACTAAGAAGGAATGTCACTTTGGGGTTGAATAAAACTGATAATGATGTGAGCACAGAAAAGACATTTGTGGTTATTTCATTATAAATGTTACATTTGTCTGACTTACAGGTGCCTCTTTGATTTAATTGTAAACAAGATGACTGAAAGGATCAAAATCAATATCAAACTGGCCAAAACACTCCATTTCAGTGGGGGTTGAATAATTCTGAACACAACTGTATACTGGATACCACATACAGTACAGCTCCAGTATCTGTTCATACATAGCACCACTATATGATTTTTTTTAATTTGGTGTGCATTGGAAGAGGGGCAGTCTTATACGGCGAGTATATCCCAAACTCTGTATTTTAACTGGGAAAGTTGGGGAGCCAGCCCTGCTCTAGCCTGCAAGCCTTCATTCTGGCAGTGTAACAAGATCACACTTCAGGTGGCCTTCACTCCAGCACCCCTGCAGTTCTGCTATTTTTACTGTCAATTTCTAGACAGGCTCGTTATGGGTGGTTCCGGATGCAGTTGCGTTTTTTGGGCAACAAGCACGTTCATTTGAGATACACACGATGCAGTGTTCTCCCCAGTCTCTTTTAGCTGGGTGCTCAACCCGGCTAATTTTGGTGAGCCACCCGGCAGTCATCGGCTCACCTTCTCATCCTCGTCTTATGCGGTAAGGAGAGTTGCGCCAGCCCTGCATTCCCCTGTCACACCCCACCCGGCTACTTTTTCATGCCACCCGGCTGGAAAACAATTCTGGGGAGAACACTGTGATGGATGACTGCACATGCCAGCTTGTGTATTCAGGGACAATCTGTTTACAATGCATAATATACAATACGGGATATAAATAAGTTTCCTGGCCTTTTTGCCTGTAGACAGCTACCTGCAGGATAATGCCGGGCACCCACGGGTGATAGTCGGTACTGATGATGATGACCCGACCCACGCTCAGGCACTTCATCCCATTGATGGACTCCACCACCTTTTTCTGCAAAAGAAAACAAAAATACTTGAAGATGAGGGTAACTATACACATAACAATAAGCACCAAAATCTGACCTGCGGCAGTGAGGAAACAAGGCTTCAGTGCCAGGGTGATTATCGGAGTAAATGCATTTGGGGGATTTTGTTGGCAATGAGGTGTCACTCATCATGTCATGGTTTACAGATGAGCCCCAGATGATCTGTGTCACTGCTGGGCTGTGGAGTCGGTACAAAAATTATCTGACTCCGACTCCTCAGTTTATGAAACCACCAGCTCCAGGTATCCAAAAATTACTCAACACCTAGACTCCGACTCCACAGCTCTTGCAGGGCTATACAGCGAGTATAAAAATCATCCAACTCTGACTCCTCAGTTTATGAAACCACCAACTCTGACTCCAGGTACCCAAAAATTTCTCCGACTCTGACTCCACAACCCTTGCAGGGCTACGAAGTGGGTACAAAAAAATCATCCGACTCGTTAGTTTAGGAAACCACCAACTCCAGGTACCCATAAATTGCTCCGACTCCTTAAAATGGGCACGAGGCACGTCTGAAAATTTGGCTGCCACTATATGCTGTATGTAATTAGCAGCTATAGTGTCATTCAGTGGGTAATTTGGGCATCGTAGTTCAATTTGGGCGTCGTAGTTCGCCCATAGTATAGGCAAACTCCAGTTATTGGCAGAGTGGGGGGGAGGGGATAAGAAATAAGCACTTGGCTATAACTTAGGTGGACAATTTAAGTCAATAATTATATGAATTTAGGTAATATAATAAAGATGGGTAATTTAATCTGGGTTTTCATACAGGGGCTGGGGTATTGCAATTTGGCCTCAAGAGCTCGACTACAGTACACTGGGGTGTGACAATAGCCCCTGTAAGGGATGCAGGCGCAGGGGGGTAAAAGGGAAAACAGTGCAGGAAGGCGGGGCAGTGGGCACACAGCGGCAGGGAGGGGGCCTCATCCAAAGTTTCGAAGGGGACCCACTGATTTCTAGTTACACCCCTGACAATACAGCTAAGTGCGGAGAGGGGGTTAATTTGGGTACTGGGGTATCATAAAAGCTTTTCAGACACTCTGCGATAGTATTACTTATCTATACACAGCATTAAAATTACTATGATCTGATATGACTCAAGTGGGGAATGCAAACCTTTTCCATCTTACAGGAAGAAAAAAAAAATCCAGGTTTGCAGGGTCAATCATGTTCTACAACCACATAGCACCTGGTACATAACGGAGTGGACCTCGGTAATAATGACTGGTTAAATGACAACCATCACAGAAAGTTTAAAATACATGAAAACACTTAAAGAGAACCAGAGAGGATAAAATAAAAGCTTTTATACATACCTGGGGCTTCCTCCAGCCCCATACGCACGGATCGCTCCCACGCCGCCGTCCTCTGCTGCCTGGATCCGCCGGTACCGGGTCCCATCATTACCGCCAGTCGGCCGCGGCCAATTCTCCGCATCACAGGGGCTCCCTCCATACACTTACGCTTGTGGCTGCCTACTGCGCAGCCGCATGCGTAAGGGTATGGAGGTAGCCCCTGTGATGTGGACAATAGGCCGCGTCCGCCGGAAGTGACGGGTCCCAGTAGCGGCGATAGAGGAAGCGGAGGATGGCGGCGTGGGAGCGATCCAGGCTTATGGGGCTGGAAGAAGCCCCAGGTATGTATAAAAGCTTTTTTCTATATTGCAATTTCATTCCTCTCTAGTTCCCGTTAAATAAAAAGTAAATTTCTCCCAGAGTAAAATGAGCTATAAATTACTTCCCTCCAATGTTGCTGTCACTTACAGTAGGTGATAGAAATCTGACAGAACTGACAGGTTTTGGACTAGCTCATCTCCTCCTGGGGGATTCTCAGACATTTGTTATTTTTAAAAGCACTTACTGAATGGCAGTTGCTCAGGGAGGCGGCTTGCATCTTTGTATAGATGCTTTCCAGGGAGTGCTTTTGTAAAGAATAAATGAAATACTGCATATACTGGCGTAGAAGACTACTTTTTAACCCTTGAAAATCTTCTGAAAAAAGTGGGGGTCGTCTTATACGCCGGGTGTCATGCGATGCTGATACGCGTACATTACATGCTGATGTCGCCGCATATGCTGGGGGGAGGGGGGGGGGGGGTGTGGAGCTCACATTGCAAGGTCTGGGACGCCCAGGGTATGGAAGAGAGAGATCCTGCTGTGCCCATAAAACACGCCTCTTCCACCCCCTCCTGGTAGCGCCTCTCAGATCTCGCTGCTGAGGACTGTAGTGAAGCGGCGCAGGCGCACATGTGCGAGATCTGGGAGGCAGAGAAGGAGGTAAATAGGATACAAGTGCGGGCCAGAAGGGTGAAAGAGGCATGTTTTATGGGCACATTCCATACCGCTCTGATAAACAGGGAGACAAGGAGAGCTGACCAATCCACTTAGGGAGAGGGAAAGTTGACCAATCCAACCAGTCAATCGCCGTATCTGTTCATACACAGCACCAGTATATGATATTTTTTTTTATTTTTATTTGGTGTGCGTTGGAAGAGGGGTAGTCTTATATGGCAAGTATATCCCCAAAGTCTATATTTTTATTGGTACAGCTGAGGGGTTGTCTTATACACCGGAAAATACGGTATTTAGAATCCCCCATGAAGAAACGGAGTAGTCAAAAATCTGTCAGATTTCTTCTAACTACTGTGACAGGAACATAGGAGAAAAGTAATTTTTCACTTATTTTACTCTGGAAGAAGCACACTTCTTATTTGTATGTATTTACAGTACATGTATTTTACAATTTTTTTGCGACAGTGGTCCTTTAAGTGTTTTGCTCAGGCACCAGTCAGGTGCACCAAGCTTTCCCCGCCATCTGGAATCAATTACAAACTGTATACTGTAACCATAATGGAAGTCAAAAGAAGGTTGAAGCTGAAGAAGGTTGAAGCTGCTGCTGTGTAGCAAGCCTATAGCTTATACATTTTACAGAAGGCACAACAACCCAACATGCAGACGGCCTGTTTCTAAGAAGCGATAGATCCTCCACAGGCTCCTCCTCGAGACCACTACTACTACATGGGATCCTCTGACAGTTTGTGGCCACGCTCTTCTTTGTGAACAAGTGTGGCAGTACTGCACCTGCATAAGTACAGGCGTGCCTGCGCAATAGCCTTGGAGCCGCTTGTGGACGAGCAGCTTTGACTTACTGTGCAGGCGTGGCTGTACTTGCACAGGCACAATGTGGCCGCGCTTGCACATGGCAGGGAGTGCTGCCATGTCAACATATCTGACAAGCTCTTGCTGGAGATGTTCAGAGGGCCTGTGGCAACGGTGGGGGCAAGAAGGACATGGGAAGCCTCTGAAATTTCCTCCACCTAGGAAAATATCTAACTTTTCTTCCTGCCACCTCGGGTTCACTTTATGACCAAACAGGCTCCATAGTGACAATTTCTTACCTGTAATGTTTCCCTGGTATGGATCAGTTCCTGAACGGTCACAAAGTAGTCCTGCAGGTCAGCCAGGTCCCCCGAGCACTCAGTCTCCCCCATATCCCCCAAGGTTTTGGTGAGGACTTTGATTCGCTGCTCGTGGGCCTGTTAAACAAAGAATATTTAGAGACTCTGACTAAACTTGTACAATATTCCTAATTCTCATCTCACACCATACGCTAAGAAGAAATTCTGATTAACAAATCATATTTAGTGCTCTGCCTTACATGAGGAGTGAGAGGCTCATAGCAAACCCCCCCCCCCCCCCCCCCTGTCACTCTTTAGGAATAATAATGCCTGAAGAAGAAACTTTAACATTTGGAAAGCTAGAAATAAACCATGTACAGTTAGTCATTAAAGCAATCTGAAGCTAAATGGAAAAAAAACAAAACAAAAAAAACACAGATACTGTATTTTGTGGACTACAGTACAAGACTCACTTTTTCTCCCCCAAAAGTGTGAGGGAAAAGTTACTGCGCCTTAAAGTCCAGATGCAGGGAGTTCCTGACTTGTAAACGCCCACCAATACAAACCTCCAACCCGCCGCAATGACAAAGGGGGACACAAAGGGGCATAGAGGACACAGGGAGGACAGAGCCAGACACATGGGGACACAAGGGGGACAGAGGAGGACACAGGGAGACACGAGGTACAACGGGGTATGAGGTACAAAGGGGCATAATTCACAAGATGTCCCTTCACCATGGATGCACCAGGTTTAGTATACAGTATATATTTTTCCTCTAAACCTAGGTGCGCTCTTAAAGTCGGAAAATACGTTACTTACCTAAGGAGAGGGAAGGCTGCGGGTCCTAATGAGCCCTCTCGTTCTTCTCACGGTCCTGCGTTCCAGAGCTGGATTCCCGATTCAAATCTGCTGCCGTGAGAGGCTTAGAAAGCCCACGTGCTCCCAAAGACAGACAGGCTCCATACTGCGCATCTGCGGGTGCATGAGAGAGCATGCTCGCGTCTGCGCAGTACAGATCAGCCAGTTTTCAAGAGCACTCAGGCTCCCACAGACTTCTGAAGCCTCAGGCAGCATCAGAGACTGCTAACGGGGGAGCCCGCGCAGGAATGCAGAAACGCTGGGAGCAGGAAAGGTATGGAAACGCTCTATAGGACCCAGAGCCTTCCCTCTCCTTAGGTGAGTATATTTTTTTTTAATAAATTGGCTTCAGACTCCCTTTAAAAGTATGACCGGTATCAACGCTTGTTGGTTTGATGTCTGCATGTTTACACTCACCTTGCTATCTTTCTGTGTTCTCGCCTCAGCAAAACTCCTCTTCATCATGTCCTCTACCCTCAGTGCTTCCACTCGCAGCAGATTGAGGATCATGGAGTACGTGAGTCGGAACTGAGACTGTAGCTGAGTGGGCTTGCCCTGCGCAGAAGACATCACAAAGTATGAGCCACAATAAGGCCCAGTGGACATGTGGGTTCTGGGCAAATGTCATTATGACAAATGTTACAACTGCTTTTATTGAGCACTACATATTGTACTTGCAATCAACTATATTCTAAACAGAAGAAATTAGACAGTGGGTACTACAGATATACTGTATATCCTATCCATTTTACTCAATTCTGTGTAAAATATAATGGACATAGGCCTCAATTCACTAAGCTTATCTCCTGACTTTAATAATGTTTCTAGAGTTATCACCATGGTGATGAGGCATGTAGTATTCAGGAAACCCTTTACCTCAGGCAAACCTAAAGTTAACTCTTCTGTCTTTAACTTAAGGTGAGATCTCTAAAGTTAACTCTTCAATCCTTAAAATAACTACAGAATTCTAAAGTTAAAGAAAGGCTGTTAATTAACTGCATGTGAAAATAACTACAGAGGAGGTAACTTAACTACAGAGAAGGAAGCTTAACTACAGAGGAGGTAGGTTAACTACAGAGGAGGTAGGTTAACTACAGAGGAGGTAACTTAACTACAGATGAGGTAGCTTAACTACAGAGGAGGTAGGTTAACTACAGAGGAGGTAGGTTAACTACAGAGGAGGTAACTTAACTACAGAGGAGGTAACTTAACTACAGAGGAGGTAAGTTAAGGAATGAAGAGATAAGATAACTCTTTCACTGTGTGGTGGTAAGTTATCTCTTGCCTTATTATCTCCAGCATGACCTTAGTGAATTGAGGCCATAGTAACTTCCCCAATAATCCATAGATGTTTTTGATTAATAATTTAAAGAATATTCAACACAGTTCAAACACAGGCGAAATGCTGAAAATTGGGACATACGGCATCCACTAAACACAGCGCAAAGCTGCTACATTAAAGTTGACCTGATCTCTCGCACAGGACAGAAGGAAAACCGAGAAATGCACCCTGTATGTATTTAGAGAGTTTAGCCTGTCTAATTCCCCCTCATCTGTGACTAATCACAAGTTGTAATCTGATCACTCAGCTGTGTCAGCTGGCTGCCTAGGCAGAGCAGCTAATTTGTAAACACAGGCTATTAACACTATGTCAGCTCCCATGAAAGCAGCTGTTGCTTATCTTTTAGAGCAGAGAGGAAGTTCTGAGTTCAGAACCTAAAGTGAATGAAAGCTGGCCAGTTTAACTTACCTAGGGCTTCTGTAGTTGTTCTGGTCCCTCGCAGTCATTCCGCGCTGCTCCATTCAGCCGCTCTGCCCCTCCTGCATGCGCGGCTCTGTGCCGCACGCCTCCTCAATCGTATTCCCACAGTATGTAAAAATTGCTACTGCGCATGTGCAGAACCCGGTAGAGGAGCTGGGGCCATGCATTGTGCAGAACCCGGTAGAGGAGGCCCGCAGCTGGGGCCATGCATGTGCAGAACCCGGTAGAGGAGGCACGCAGCTGGTGCCATGCATGTGCAGAACCCGGTAGAGGAGGCCCGCAGCTGGGGCCATGCATGTGCAGAACCCGGTAGAGGAGGCACGCAGCTGGGGCCATGCATGTGCAGAACCCGGTAGAGGAGGCACGCGGCTGGGGCCATGCATGTGCAGAACCCGGTAGAGGAGGCACGCGGCTGGGGCCATGCATGTGCAGAACCCGGTAGAGGAGGCACGCAGCTGGTGCCATGCATGTGCAGAACCCGGTAGAGGAGGCCCGCAGCTGGGGCCATGCATGTGCAGAACCCGGTAGAGGAGGCACGCGGCTGGGGCCATGCATGTGCAGAACCCGGTAGAGGAGGCACGCAGCTGGGGCCATGCATGTGCAGAACCCGGTAGAGGAGGCACGCAGCTGGTGCCATGCATGTGCAGAACCCGGTAGAGGAGGCACGCAGCTGGGGCCATGCATGTGCAGAACCCGGTAGAGGAGGCACGCAGCTGGGGCCATGCATGTGCAGAACCCGGTAGAGGAGGCCCGCAGCTGGGGCCATGCATGTGCAGAACCCGGTAGAGGAGGCCCGCAGCTGGGGCCATGCATTGTGCAGCGGCCTGTGACTGGCTGAGACAGCCAGCTTTCAGAGGGGGGCATCGACTGAACGGAGCAGTGAGGAATAACTGCGAGGGACCAGGAGGGATTCCGGTGGCTGAGAGAAGCCCCAGGTAAGTTAAAGAGGAACTCCAGTGAAAATAATGTAATAAAAACATTAATAATGTAAAAAGTGCTTAATTTTTACAATAATTTTGTATAAATGATTTAGTCAGTGTTTGCTCATTGTAAAATCTTTCCTCTCCTCGATTTACATTCTGACACTTACCACATGGTGACTTTTTTACTAGTGGCAGGTGATGTCACTGGAAGGAGACGCTGCTTGCATTTTTTGGCAGTTGGAAACCGCCGTAATTTCCCACAATGCAACCACAGTGTGATGTCAGTACCTCAGTGCTGTGAGTCGCTGACATCACACTGGGGGAGGGGTTTCACCATGATATCAGCTTCACAGAGCCCCCTGATGATCCGTTTGTGAAATGGAAAAGATTTCTCATGGGAAAGGGGATATCAGCTACTGATTGGGATGAAGTTAAATTTTTGGTCACGGTTTCTCTTTAAACTGGCCAGCTATATTTCACTTTAGGCATCGAGTATGTATGTACAACCTGCATTAACTGTCTCCAGTCACATGTCAGTCTCTGACATGCTCAGGTCACTCACCAGCATCATCCTGTGCAGATCACTCATCTCTGGTACGTCCGCTTTGCACAGTATGATCACCATCCCGGTATTGTCCAGCCCTCGGCGTCCAGCGCGGCCGGCCATCTGAATGTATTCCCCTGTGGGGAGACACAGCAAATTATACCAAGAGTGTGCCTGCAATAAGAGAGTCCTAGATGTAAAGCAAATCACACAGTTTGTAAGGCTTCTGGCCCGGCAATGCTGCTTAAAGGATACATCTGGCAAATAAAAACCAAAAAAAGTTAAACTCACCCGGGGCTTCTTCCAGCTCCTACAAGTCGTTAGGCCTCATGGTGTAGTTCCGCTCTGCGGCAGGCCTCTGCTCTCCCCTCCGTAAGGTCACGACCTGCAGCCGGGATCTTCTGCACAGACGTGCCCCACCCCTCTCGTGATCACACTCCCATCGCTGGGGAGCGCTCTGTGCTTGCGCAGTTCAATGCTCTCTGACCTGTGCAAACCCAGATCCGGATAAGGTAGCGTCAATTACCGCTGCTCCTGTGTCCCGCAATTGCTCCGCCTCGGGTACACTTCAAACAATTCAAATTGCCTAGTTGTCCTGCTGATCCTCTGCCTCTAATACTTTTAGCCATAGCCCCTAAACAAGCATGCAGCAGATCAGATGCTTGACTGAAGTCTAACTGGATATGCCACATGCCTGTTTCAGGTGTGTGATTCAGACACTACTGAGGAATGAAAGATCTGCGGGATGCCAGTAACTAGAATTGTTTGAAAGGAAATAAATATGGCAGCCTCCATATGACAACATATCGCAATTTTACCAGTAGGTACCTGGCTCTTCTACTGACCACATATGCTATTGCTCCGTTGTTATTGCCTGATGAAGCAGGATCAAACCTGCGAAACGCGTTTCATTTTTGGAGTTCATAAATAAAATATATTGACTGTCTTTACTACAGTCGTTGTGTGTCTACTTGGAGGAGGGAAGTCCACCACTACCTCCTCTATTTACCAAGAATTTGGTTTTTAAGCTCATTTAGCTTCCTTTTATCCTTTTGGCGCCTCTGTTCTGCATAATATTGAGTCCACCCTGGGTGGAGGGTTGAACCCCCTTTTTTCTCATCTACAGAGAGCGACTTCTTATTCCTGAGTGGGGTCAGGAAAATCTTCCCACCTGCCTTTACAGTGGTTGCCTAATGGTAACCCTGGTTTGTGAGTATTAATATTTACTCTATCTAGTAACCATTTACCAGTACATATTACACTATTGGGGCTCTTGGTGTTCCTTGTTTTTACCAGTATGTACACTTGTAAAGTTATTATTATAACATGTGCGCTGTTGCGCTGTGTACTTAATCCAAGATCCCCTGTGTGCAATGAGTCTTATGTTGCTTACATCATGGGTGTAGCAATCACCCCTGTGTGCCCTGCCATTGCTGGGGGGCCCAGAGACTGTGGGGGGTCCCTCCACCCCCTTCTCCCCAACCGCATGTGCAGCCAATTAGCAATTAAACCTCCCCATTCACTCACATAAATCATGTTCAGGAGCATGTGTCATTCTTTTTCCTGCTTCCAGAGGCTGCTTTACAGCAGAACACTCAGCCATTTGCCGACTCCCCATCACATGACCCGCATGGGGTTTCGGGCACCAAAGGTTTTGCAGGAGGGCCATATTGGCCTCAATTCACTAAGATTTATCAAACACTTTATCAAACGTTTGATAATTTACCTCATGTGTAAAATCTAATTTTTAATTCACTAAGGTGTTATAGGTTTATCAGATGTTTTATTGATAAAACATTCAATAAACCAATAACACCTTAGTGAATTCAAAATTAAATTTTACCCATGAGGTAAATTATCAAACGTTTGATAAAGTGTTTGATAAAGCTTAGTGAATTGAGGCCATTAAGTCTAGTTACGCCCCTGACTTACATACATACTGCTACAAGTGCAATGAGCTGTCTGAGCACTGCAATTTTACCGGGGTTTAAAGGTTTAACCCCATAACCCCTTATCTAGAGAGTCTTACTCTTCCTGGAAATATACCCCAATTTTAAGACATCAAACCATGCATAAGGAAGAACTCCAGACACAATTTCCTCTCCACCACCACAGATATGTCACACAAAACCCATTTTATATACTTGTGAATCCATATACAGTGCCTTGGAATCATGAAGTAGGCTCACTGCGTCAGGACAACAGTGTGGTATACCTGGAGTCAGGTCTCTGAAGTTGGTGCCATCATGTTTTCTGATGGAATCGAACACCACGGTACGGGCCGGCATGTTGACCCCCATGGCAAAGGTCTCTGTGGCAAACAGGATCTGAAAGAGAAGGTCGGACACAGGTTACAAAAGTAAAGGAATACAGTAAAATGGAGCTGGGAGTGGTAGCTGTGAAGAGTCCAAGGTCAAGGCAGGAACCAGACAAGTGCAGCCTCTGATAAGTCACAAGGAGGGTAAAAGGTCGGTGTAGGTGATAGACCAGCCGTCCAGGCCATCCCCTAACACCTCCCAAGCACTGGGAGCTATTGTTATACCCCTGCTTTAAAGTGGATCCGAGATTAACTTTTACTCATTGCATAATTGTGTTCCTTTCCTATTGTTTATAGGGCATTCCTCAAGCCAAATACTTTTTTGTTTTTGTTTTAATACTCTAATTCCCTATAAACTAAACAAGCCACACCCACGGGTTTTCAGAGAGCCAAGACACTTTCAGACAGTAGCAAGGGCTCATGGGAGCTCAGTCTGGGCAGGAGTAGGAGGAGGTGTTCCTAGCCATTGATTCCAGAGGCAGAGGGGAGGAGGGGGGATTAGGTTTTTTTCACAGGCTGAGTGCTCAAGATGCAGATAAGCCTGCCTCTGTGTAATGTTTACAAACAACATGGCTGCTGTCATTGTATCACAGGAAGAAATAATCATATTCTATTAAAGCTGTACAGCTAGATTTGCTGTGTAAACTATCTAAACTTTAGATAAAATATATAGACAAGTTACTTGTTATAGCTCGTTTTTCATCTCGGATCAGATTTAAACTGGGGTATGTGCATGGGGTAGCTGGGAGAAGAGTCTTCAATAACTCATTAGTAAGGAGTATATCCTCATTTGAGTCGTCCACCACACTCGGGTCAACACATGTGTAAGGTTAGGAGGATAAAAATACTTTGAGAAACCACAATGACAAATATTGAAAGTTCAAAAATTTGGTATCCAACTTTATTATATCAAAATTACAAAACATTTTCTGATAAAACCCTTGTCAAAAAATAATGAATCTTCAGAGACAAGTAGTCAATCATTCAAAAAAGCAAACGGCAGAAGAGGAATTGCACACCACTCCTGAGGCGCAAGAACAATAAATCAATAAGAACAATCGAGTGGGTCCGCACACTGAAATGTAACCAAATCCTTGTTTATTCCGTAATCGTGACACTGATTGTGGAATGGATCAGTGTCACAATTGCTGAATAAACAAAGATTTGGTTACATTTAAATGTGTGCGGACTTACTGGATTATAATCATTCAAAAAGATCATACAACTTGACATTTTTTGATAAGAGATAATGTACACTTTGTTTGCATGGTTATTCAGGCAACAACACTAGTCCATTACTGGTCAGTTTCACCCTTCATTAGCAGGGCCCGATTTGTTCTCTTCACCGCCCAAGGCCACAGTCAGTAGCCGCCCCCCTTCAATATAGGTAGCCAGGGAGTGGAGTGGAGGTGACTCTTCCCCCTCCCTCCACTACAGGTAGCCTGTTGACCCTTCCATCTAGTATAGGTAGCCAGATAACCCCCCCCCCCCTTCCAGTTTAGATTGATGACCCCACCTTCCCTCAAGGACACAGGACCGACTGAGCCTGCGACTCCAAGGGGGGGGGGGGGGGGGTGCAAACGATCGGTCCCGGGGAGAGGGAGGGTGAATTGGTTAATCGAGGCCACATGTGATATTGCAAGAGAAGGGGGATAAATCGAGGACACATGCTGAATAAGAAGTGGCCGAGGAATCTAGGCATCATGCTATACCAGGCATGGGCAAACTTGGCCCTCCAGCTGTTAAGGAACTACAAGTCCCACAATGCATTGCAGGAGTCTTACAGCCACAGTCATGACTCAAAGGCAAATGCATTGTGGGACTTGTAGTTCCTTAAAGTGAACCTTAAAGTGCTGCTATTGCGACCTCCTAGCCGCAATAGCAGCATAGGGGGCGATATACAGGCTGGGAACGCGAACAATCACTCGCGTTCCCATGCCTGTCGGCCGGTGACGGCCAAACCGGAAGTGCTCGCCGGCGGGTCCTGGGACATCGGAGCGGAGCTGCGAGGGCACCGATCGGCTGCTGGGGGCTGAGGGAAGCCCCAGGTGAGTAAATCTCATTTTTTCCATTTGACTTAAGGATCACTTTAACAGCTGGAGGGCCAAGTTTGCCCATGCCTGTGCTATACTGTCGGGAGTGAGTGAGTGTGTGTGTGTGTGTGTGTGCATGTGCATGTGTGTGTGTGTGTGTGTGTGTGTGTGTGCGTGCGTGCGTGCGTGTGTGTGCGTGTGTGTGCGTGTGTGTGCGTGTGCGTGTGCGTGTGTGTGTATGGTGTGTGTGGTGTGTGTGTGTGTGTGTGTGTGTGTGTGTGTGTGTGTGTGTGTGTGTGTGTGTGTGTGTGTGTGTGTGCATGTGTGTGCGTGTGTGTGCGTGTGTGTGAGTGTGAGTGTGAGTGTGTGTGTGAGTGCGAGTGTGAGTGTGTGTGTTGAATAGAGGTCACATGTCAAACGCAATTTGGCTCTCAAAATAAATTTGTAACGCTGATACTTGCCTCTTATGACGAAAAAGTTTGCAGACCCCTGGCCTAGAGGTATCTGAGTAGGCTGCAAATGAGAATTATTTGTTTTGTAAAGGCCTGATGAAGGAGGGTTGAAAACACAAACGGACTAGTTTCGTTGCCTGATCAAAAATTGTCAAATTGTACGATCTTTTTGAATGATTGACTACTTGTCTTTGAATATTCATTATTTTTTGATAAAAACAGTTTTTAGCGAACAATTTTTTTTGCGATTTTGATATACCAAATTTTTGAACTTTCAGTATTTTTCACTGTGGCTTCTCAAAATTATTTGTACCCTCCTAACTTTACACTTAAACTAGGGTATCTCTGTGGTCTGTAGGCAGTCTCAACAGCCCAATGCAGAAAAAAACCTCTCTCATCGGCCATATATGTCTAACCTTGTTAGGTTAGTTTAGGCTGCAATGGATTTCTGGCATTTAGTAGTACATTATAGCTGTAGCAAACTACTAGGACAATTTAAAGGACAACTGTAACAATAGGGATATGAAGGCTGCCATATGTATTTCCTTTTAAGCAATACAAGTTGCCTGGCAGTCCTGCTAATCCTCTGCCTCTAACACTTTCAGCCATAGCCCATGAACAAGCATGCAGCAGATCAGGTGTTTCTGACATACTGGTCAGATCTGACAAGATTAGCTGCATGCTTGTTTCTGGTGTGATTTAGACACTACTGCAGCCAAATAGATCAGCAGAGCTGCCTGGCAACTGGTATTGTTTTCTAGGAAATAAATATGGCAGCTTCCATATTCTTCTCACTCCAGTTGTCCTTTAAACTGCATCATCGTCTGTGATGGTCGGTTCACAAGGCAGGCTTGGCGGGGGGGGATGGATTTTCGGAGACTCCTGCTGCGTGCACTTAGGTGACACGGATACACAGCACTGCCGGGAAGGGCCACGCTCTGGAGTTTGGACACTGCAGAGACCTGAGAGATCTTTACACAAACATGGAACTTGTACCAGACATGAAAGCAGAGGTCAGGGACTTATCCCTTCTATCGGGAAGATCAAACTAAATATTGACAGACCAGAGCATGCCTTTTCTGGCAAACACCGACTTTACAGGAATATTCTGTAACCAAACAGTAAATAGAGTCAGCCAACAGCAGATTAAATTCAATCCCCGCCAAGGCTGCTGGAGACTGATAACCTGGCCTGCCCCGAGTCCCACTGCCGGAATTTCACTTTCATTTCCCAGATCACAAAATCTCTCCAGACCAGATTGCAGTGTGGGGAATTAATAAAAATATTCAATGTCAAAGTGTTTGCGGAGCAGGAAATTGTCCTGCAGTGTGCGGGCTGTGTATGTAAGGGTTAACTCCCCTAAACCCCGCCTCCCTTCCGATGTGTTCCAGGCCGCATTCAGTCTTCTTACACTTCTCATTTCTAAACCAGAACTTCCGTTCTGAAGGCAGAAGTGTAAGAATATGGAATGCATCGGAAGGGAGGTGGCAGCTTAGGTAAGGTGACCCCTATGTGCACAGCCCACACCCCCGACACACTGCAGGATGATTTCACGAAATCATTCTCACTCATAGCCCTAGTTGAGCATAACGATTATTAGGAATGACTACTGGTGAGCACTACGAGTAGCTATGACTACGTAGCTACTTGTAATAGAAATTTAAATTAAATAGTGCTGTCTGCTGCGCGCTCAGGGAGGGGGGGGGACGACTTACCTACACCGCTGCCTATAGTTGAAGCGTTTCACGTAATACCACTACTTCCTCCTTCAAACCCAGAAGGAGGAAGTAGTGGCGTTATGTGGACCACATCGGCTATAGGCAACGGGTGTAGGTAAGTTAATCCATCAGCGCTATCTAAATTTAAATTTCTATTACAAGTAGCTACGTACTCTCAGCTAATCCTAGTGCTCACCACTAGTAGTGATGGTTTGCTGTATTTATTTAGCACCACCGGTGTGCACTGCAGACAACAAGTACACAGTACTAAAAAAAGCAAAACAGACAAATGATAAGCGCTCAAGGATGCACCTGAATTGTGAGCCATCAGCGGCAATGCAGAGCCCCCTAGGGCTGAATACATGCCTCTAATGCAAAACAGATGCAAAATTATGTGCTAAATACTAATCTAAAAATTTGAGAGTGAATTTAAAACAGTGAAGGCACTACAGAAACATCCAGCGATACAATAAAAACTTCCAATACAAGTACATGTTGTGATGTTAGAACCAGTAAAGCAAAGAGGATAAAAAAAATATAGAGGGAGAGCCCTGTCCTTAAAGGTAAACCCGAGGTGAGAGGGATATGGAGGCTAACGTGTATTTCCTTTTAGATAATGCACATTGCCTGGCTGTCCTGCTGATTCTCTTACTCTAATACTTTAAGCCATAGACCCTGATGAACCCATTTGGATCAGGCGCTCTAACCAAAGTCTGATTAGCTGCATGCTTGTTTCAGGTGTGTGATTTAGACCCTACTGCAGAGCAGGGACAAGGTCCTCCAGCACCCGAGGCTGAGACACCAAAGTGCGCCCCTCCATCCCTCCCACCCCGGCCGTCACACACTGATTGCTATTAGACTAAGAGGACCACAGGGCCCACAACCTCCCCAACACCTCAATATCTAGTTATCTGGCTTGCAGTCACTGCTATGTATCCCCTTTTCTTATTTCTTTCTGCTTCATACACAATTAGGAATGACAGCTGAATGAATTGTGCGCCCCCTCCTACACTGCGCCCTGAGGCTGAAGCCTCTCCAGCCTATGCCTCGGCCCGGCCCTGACCTACTGACCAGAAAGATCAGCAGGGCAGCCAGGGAACTGGTACTGTTTAAAAGTAAATGAATATGGCAGCCTCCATGGATCTCACACAATGTACCGTATTTTTCAGACTATAAGACGCTTCTGACCATAAGACGCACCTAGGTTTAGAGGACAAAAACAGAGGGGAAAATATATATACTAAACCTGGTGCATCCATGGTGAAGGGACATCTTGTGAAGTATGCCCTCTTTGTACCTCATGCCTCTTGTGTCCCCCTGTGTCCTCCCCTATTCACCTTAGTGTCCCCCTGTATCCTCTGTTTGTCCCCCTGTGTCCTCCTCTGCATGGACACAGTACAGGGAGTCCCAGACATTGCAGCGGGTTGGAGCTTCGTATTGGAAGGCGTTCACAAGTCAGGAGCTCCCTGCATTTGGACTATAAGACGCATTGACTTTTCCCCCCACTTTTGGGGAGGAAAAGTGAGTCTTATAGACCAAAAAATACAGTATTGCTTTAGTCGGCAAAAAGTCTAAAATGGCCCTGGGCACAGCCCCTGTGATGTCAATCGCCAGCTTCTGCACCAATGCAAAAGCTGAGGGCAAAAACCTTCAACTGCTGGTCACAGGGATCTGTTGTGGCTTACAAGAGTGTTTTTACTAAAGCAGCCAGCATAGATGAGGCAGCATTACTGCCCTTTCTATGTATTAGGTTTCAGGGTCACTCTAAATCAATCCCAAAATATCCTCTTGCAAATAGTTCATTGTTAATGCACCACAGCGATCTCTGTGCTCACTATTCCGCCCACACATACTTAGCAGCCAAAGTACAGCATCTGGGAACATGCAGTTTCTACTCTCACCAGTAGGTGTCATGCTGTGGACACTGTTGAAGATAATGGCAAAAAAATCCCAAAGCATTTACAACAAATCTGAGCAACCAAAGCATGCGTTGAGGTGGCCCATAGATTACACAATTTTCCATTAAGCGATTAAACAAGCAACTTTGTGAACGATCAACTAGTGGTGCACACACTACAAGTGAGATACTATGCTATTCTCTTTCATGAATAGATCTAAACGATGCTGTGCCTCCATGCTCTGAAACCAAAAATTGATTCTGAGTCAACCAAAATCATCTGAACAGCAGCCGATTCCTTTACGCTCTACGGTATTTTCCATCCTGCCCGATCAAGTAAATTGGTTGACTTGACCAGATATTGGCCCATTTCTATCGACTGAGCAGAATTAAACAATCATTTCTCCAGGAAAGCCATATGGGAAAGGTGGGGGAAAGCACTAAACACTAGGGAACTGTATAGAGGAGAGGGCCACTAGACACCAGGGAACTCTATGGGGGAGGGACGATCACGAAACACCATGGAACTGTATAGGGTAGGGAGAAGGGCCATTACACACCAGGAAACTGTATAGGGGAGGGAGGGCTACTAGACACCAGGGAACTGCATAGAGGAGTGAGGAGACATTAGACACCAGGGAACTGTAATAGGGGAGGAAAGGAGGACACCAGACACCAGGGAACTGTATAGGGGAGGGAGGGGGGCACTAGACACTATGGACCTGTATAGGTGAGGGAGGGGGGCACTAGACACTATGGAACTGTATAGGTGAGGGAGAAGGGCCATTACACACCAGGAAACTGTATAGGGGAGGGAGGGCTACTAGACACCAGGGAACTGTATAGAGGAGGGAGGAGACATTAGACACCAGGGAACTGTAATAGGGGAGGAAAGGAGGACACCAGACACCAAGGAACCGTATAGGGGAGGGAGGGGGGCACTAGACACTATGAAACTGTATGGGGAGGGAGGTGGGGCCATTAGACAACAGGGAACTGTATAGAGGAGGGAGGGAGGACCACTAGACACCATGGAACTGTTTAGGAAAGAGAGGAGGCGTTAGACACCAGGGAACTTTATAAGGGAGGGAGGTGGCCACTAGACACTGAAGTTGGCCTGTAAATTGGTCTCAGTGTTCAATTTCGGCCCACTTTATATTTGAGTTTGACACCCCTGCTTTAGACTGATGGTCTGGTGTAGCTCCTAGGTGCATGTGGTAGCTTTATATAAAGGCAATGCCTGACAAAAATTACTTCTTCTGCAAAAACATTACAAAGAACTTTCTCATGCTATTATTAAAAGACACTGAAGATGTGACCCCTCTCAAGCATAGTTAGATTGTGAGCCCCTCAGAGGCATACATGTAAAAACGGCGCTGGGAAATTTGGGCACAGAGTGAAGCTGAAAGACGGCTCGCCCTCCTCTACCTAATCTCCTGCCTATTTTTCCAACTCTTCCCCTACTGACAACCTAACTCTTGTTCCTCGCATAATTTGCTGGCGCCAGCCATTGTTGGCACCCAAATTATACCATTTGTATCATAATTTGGGCTTCAGCTATTGCCAGCCACTCAAATTACTCAGTGAAGTCCGCTATAGCCATCACATTGCTTAGTGAGGGCGCCCATAGCCGTAATTCACATTGGTGGAGCATTAGACTCATAGATGTGCCCACTCTCCATCCCAACCAGGTTTCGCCCTTCCGGCATCATCAGGGGTAATCAATCCATCAGGGTTTACCCCTGATGACACTGGTAGGGTGAGAAACCTGGTCGGGTTGGAGAGTGGGCAAGTTTATCTGCTATCTGTATACAGCCTATGGTGGAGGCCAAATGACCTGTCACAGTGGTCCAATGAATTCTATAAAGCATTGTGGGGAATGTGTCTTATATAAATAACTAATATATGTTACAGGGTGACATACATTGGGATAGACAAAACATGTAACACTTATATTGCGCTTTTTTTTCTGGCAAATTTAAAGCGCTTTAATGATGCAGCCATTTAGGGAATGCTCCATTGACGACCAGGATCATTAGAGAGCCTTGCCCAAACCCTCCTTACTTGCCCAAAGACTCCTTACTTACCTGGCCTGAGCCGGTATTCAAACACTGGTCAAAGGCTGAAATCCCACATCAAAGGCAGCAGCCTTACCAGTACGCTATCCAGCTGATACAGACAGGTACATAAACAAAGAAAAGGACATGACTGTGGACGCACACTGACCTTGACAAGCCCGCGGCTGAACAACATCTCTACCACCTCCTTGAGGATGGGCAGGATCCCGCTGTGATGTATCCCGATCCCCCTCTTCAGCAGATCCAGCATGTGCAGCACCTGCCATCACCAAAAAAAAAATAAAATGATTATCTCCTGTACAAGTGTTGCAAATTGTACCTGACATGTAACTAGTGCACCAGCACTCCCAGCTCCACCCACTGGCAACACTACCCTGACCCCTGCCAATAAACAGTCCTCCACCACTCAGTCTGGCCCCTCTGGCATGTCCTGGCTCTAGTGACATTTGCCTTGGACCCTGTGCAGAAAACCTGTATTCCTAGTTGCAGTGCTTGTCATCTGCACAATGGAATTTCAATCAAATTTTGTAACTCCATATGATTTAGGGAAGTTTGTTGCAGAGAGATTTCAAAAGTTCCTCAGCATAAGGGTAGTATCCAACCAGAATTCAGACTACCTGTAGCCACCCAGAGTACATAGACAGGTGTGCCCACACTCCATCCCGACCAAGTTTCGCCTTTCCGGCATCATCAGGGGGAATCCATCAGACTTCCCCCCTAATGACGCAGAAGGGTGAAACCTGGTTGGGTTGGATAGTGGGTAATTTTTTTTTTTTCAAACGTAAATTTTTATTTGATTATACAAAGAACAACATACAAACCAATAGTTTCTCTTAAGAAGCCTAAGTACGAGAGTATATACTAGAGGATAGAGAAACAGTATTTCTATATTGTAACACATAGAGGATAAATACATTGAAAAGAAGACACAGTAACTATGTGTGTACAAAATTATACAAGAGGGAGGTGTACTTGGGGAAAAAAGGTGAAGAATATATACAGTTTAATAGAGGTAATTAATTTTTTTTGGGGGGGGAGATAAAGATAGTATAGACAGTATAATTCAATGGTAAGTACAATATGAGAACAGACTGGGTACAGTATTCAGGGTATTATAAGTATTGTGTTCGCTAAAGATGTATAGTAGTCTCGAAAAGATCAGTCTAAATGGGCTACTGGAGGGAGTTTATGCAGTTGAAGAGTATCCTAGAGGAGGTATTATATAACAAATATATATTATAGAATGTTAAGGTGAGGAATTAGACCAGTCTACACTAAGGAGGTAGGGAGATTCCTTCATAGTTTTATTAAACCTAATGGAGCGTTCCATTTGCAGATTGAAGTCCACTTGTCTTTTTAGTTGAGAAAGGGTAGGGATCACTTCAGTATTCCAATTTGTGGTAATTAAGCTTCTAGCTACACATAGTATTTGAGAAGTTAGAAGTCTGTGTTTAATTGGAATGGACATTATACCTATGTGGAGAAGTGCCAGTTGAGGAGTAATCACAAAACTTGAGTGCACAATAGCTCGGAGTTCCTGGGCAATTGAAGTCCAAAAAGGTTGAATTTTGGGACAGTCCCATAAGAGATGAGATAGAGTGTGTAACGATCGGTGAAGCACAGAGAGGTCTGATTACCGGTGACCTGCAGCGTCACGGGGAATACAGACGTATACCAGATTATATGTGATCTGCAGTATCACCGATAATCCAATATACTGGCTAACCTCTGTTCACCTGAGTAGAGTGTAGTGTTTGGTGTAACAGTAACACGAAAATGCCGAGGCCTGGGTGCAGTAAGGAGAACTGCACGGATTCCTTCCGCAGACCTGAGCTCTCCAAGACGGGAGGAGTCAGACTGACAGTAGGAAGGAAAGTCCGAGAGTGACACTCAGGAAGAAGTGTCACTAACAGGACTGGGAACCGCCTCCAATCGTGAGGTCGGTTCTCGAGGTCGGACAAGCCAGGTCGTACACACACGGACAGATAAAGTACAAATACAGTAGGCAAAGGCGGAGTCAAAGTACAGGCAGGGTTCGGCAACGGGGTATCAGATATATCGGGGTACAAAATCAGGAGGCAGAAACAGAGTCTAGGAACGAGCCGAGGTTCGGCAACAGAGTATCAGAAATATCGAGGTACAAGGTCAGAGTTCAGGCGGATAGTCGAGGCAGGCAAAAGTCATAACAAATAATCACAATCAAACTAGTACTTTAGCTATCAAAATCTATCTAAGTGTAGGATTACAGCTCCTGCTGGTCCCGGCACACTTGAGGATCTGACTACGGATCTGGGTGCTCCCACATGTGTGATCGCAACGCCAGACGAAGCAAGAGTGAACAGCCGGCAGTATATATGCACCTAAGCATCCCCTGCACCTCCCAGATTGCTGGACCAATGGGGAGCGGAGTAAAGAGTCAGCTGACCTGCCTGATCAGCTGACTCTCTCCCGGGTGACATAAGGCCTGCTTGAGTGCGCGCACGTCACTCTAAACTCTGTGGGACTACGGGTCCCAGCCACCGCAGCCCCGCTCAGCGGTGTCTCTGCTGCGGGGACATGTGCGCGAACCGCCGCGTCCAACGTGGCGGTTTCGCCGCGTTGCCCCACCTGCTGCATGGAGGCAGCCGCCTCATGATGTGAAGAGGCGGCTGCCTCTCCGTGTGATGCGGAAAGAGCCGCCCGCCGCTGGCTCATGGCGGCGGCTCTTCCGCGATTCCTCACAGTACCCCCCCCCCCCCCCGAGGAGTGGACTCCGGACAGCTCCTTCTAGGCTTCTCTGGATGTGAAGCGTGAAATTCCCTTACTAACTCATCCGCATGCATGCGGTTCCCAGGTACCCATTGCCTCTCCTCAATGCCGTACCCCTTCCAATGTACGAGATACTGTACCGAGTTCTGTACAGTACGTGAGTCTATGATCTTCTCCACCTCATACTCGGGTTGGGCATTGACTAACACCGGAGGAGGAGGAGTGGGACCCACCTGGGCTGCGGGTTTGAGAAGTGATACGTGGAAAGACCTCACTCCACGCATGCTGGCGGGAAGATCCACGGTATACGTGACATCGTTGATCTTCCTAGTAACTGGGAATGGACCCACGAACCTGGGACCAAGTTTGTCAGAGGGTTGTTTCAGGGTCAGGTGACGAGATGACACCCAAACCAAATCTCCTGGTTGAAATCTCCACTCTACCGAGCGTCTCTTATCAGCCTGACCTTTCTGACTCTGAAATGCTTTAACGAGATTATTCTTAATGGTCCACCACCTGTCTCTAAATGACCTTTGCCAGGCCTCCAAAGCTGGGAACGGAGTGGATGCAACTGGCAAAGGAGAGAATTTAGGCAATTTACCTGTCACAATCTGAAATGGACAGAAACCTGAGGAAGAGCTCTTCAAGTTATTGTGGGCAAACTCTGCATAAGGAATATATTTAACCCAATCGCTCTGTGTCTCGGCAACATAGCACCTCAAAAATTGCTCTAAGGATTGGTTGACCCTCTCCGTCTGGCCGTTTGTCTGCGGGTGGTACCCCGAGGAAAATGACAATTTCATGCCCATTAGGTGACAAAATGCCTTCCAAAACTTCGAAACAAACTGGACTCCCCGATCGGATACTATGTTTTCTGGGATGCCATGCAGTCTAAAAACATGGATGATAAATAAATCGGCCAGTTCCTGGGCCGAGGGGAGTCCTTTCAGAGGCACGAAGTGGGCCATCTTACTAAAACGGTCAACCACCACCCAAATAACTGACATGCCCTCAGATCTCGGAAGCTCTCCCACAAAGTCCATGGACAAATGGGTCCATGGCTCACTCGGGGTGGGCAAAGGCTGTAAAGTACCTACAGGTGCCAGGCGGGAGGGCTTGCTTTTTGCGCACACCGCACATTCCCTGACAAACTCCTTACAGTCGGCGGCCAGCGAAGGCCACCATACACATCTGGCCACGAGATCTTGCGTTCTAGACGCTCCCGGATGTCCCGCATTCTTATGGGAATGAACCATCTCCAAGATCTGAAAACGGAGTGGTAACGGAACAAATAACACCCCGTCTGGTTTCCCTTCTGGGATATCCTGCTGAAAAGGACTCAAAGTCTCTTTCCAGTCCTCCCAAGTCTCGGTGGCGGCTAACACCATACTTCGTGGGACAATGGTCTCGGAAACAGAGGGCTGTGCTGTCTCCGGCTCAAAACACCTAGAAAGTGCGTCCGCCTTGGTATTCTTACTACCTGGCGTGTATGTGATCAAAAATGTAAATCTCGAAAAAAATAGCGACCACCGAGCCTGTCTCGGGCTTAACCTTTTAGCCCCCTCGATGTATTCTAGGTTTTTGTGGTCGGTATAAACCGTGATCGTGTGCTCGGCTCCCTCTAGCCAATGACGCCATTCTTCAAAGGCCAATTTGATGGCTAGGAGCTCCCTGTTGCCTATGTCGTAGTTTCTCTCTGCCGGAGAGAACCTTCGAGAAAAATAGGCACACGGGTGTAGTCTACCCTGAAGACCAGAACGCTGGGACAGCACAGCCCCCACCCCGATCTCCGAGGCGTCTACCTCAACAATAAACGGAAAGGAAGTGTCCACATGTCTGAGTATGGGGGCTGAGCAGAACAACCCCTTTAACTTAGAAAAAGCCTGTAAGGCCTCGGGAGACCAATGAGTGGTGTCTGCCCCTTTTTTAGTAAGGCTAGTGAGAGGGGCGACAACTGTGGAGTACCCCTTTATAAACCTTCTATAATAATTCGCAAACCCCAAGAACCGTTGCAATGATTTTAACCCCACCGGCTGTGGCCATTCTAGGACCGCGGAAACCTTGGCAGGGTCCATAGACAGACCTGAGGTGGAGATTATATACCCCAAAAAAGCCACCGACGTGACCTCAAAAATACATTTCTCGAGTTTGGCGTATAACCGATTCTGCCTCAGTTTGTCTAACACCATCCTGACATGGGTTCTGTGTTCCGGGAGGTTGTTAGAAAAAATGAGAATGTCGTCAAGATAGACTAGGACGAACTTTCCCAAGACCTCCCGAAAAACCTCATTGATGAGTTCCTGGAAGACGGCCGGGGCATTGCACAAGCCGAAAGGCATCACCCTATACTCGTAGTGCCCATCAGGGGTATTGAAGGCAGTCTTACATTCATCGCCCCTCCTTATACGCACCAGGTTGTATGCCCCCCCGTAAATCCAATTTTGAAAATATCCTAGCCTCAGTGACTTGTGTGAATAAATCGTCTATAAGTGGTAGCGGGTAACGATTCTTCACCGTGATTTTATTGAGGCCACGATAATCAATGCAAGGCCGTAAACCCCCGTCTTTCTTTTTAACAAAAAAGAAGCCTGCCCCAGCGGGTGACCGGGATGGCCTAATAAAGCCCTTTGCTAAGTTCTCACGGATGTACTCCTGCATAGCAAGTTTCTCGGGACCAGATAAATTATATAAACGGCCTCGAGGAGGCATACAACCAGAACGAAGGTCAATGGGACAGTCAAATGGGCGATGCGGGGGTAATTTATCCGCGGCCTTGGGACAAAACACATCGGCATAATCCGAATACTGTTCCGGTATACCCTCCACCTGTACCTTAGTTAAACCCAATGTTAGTCTCCCCAAACACTGCTGGAAACAATGAGGTGACCAGGCTGTCAACTGTCCTGTGGCCCAGTCTATCTGCGGGGAGTGGACTTGCAACCAAGGCATGCCTAGGATTATAGTGGAGGTGGACATGTGTAAAACAAAAAATTGTAACTGCTCCTCGTGTAATACCCCTATGGTGAGCTTCACAACCGGAGTCTGTGACAGAGGACAATTCCGCTGCAAAGGGGAATCGTCAACAGCCGTAACCTGAATGGGGGGTCTCACGGGAGTGAGTAGTAGACCCAACTCCTGAGCAAACTCAAAATTCATAAAGTTAGCCGCTGAGCCGGAGTCAATGAAAGCTTCAGTGGCAACAGACCTATCATCCCATGTGACAGTACAAGGGAGAAGCAATTTTTTCTCTTTAAGGGGTGAAGTTTGTGTGCCTAGGGTGTCACCCCCCACTACTCCTAGGCAGACCCGTTTCCCGCCCTGTTGGGGCAATTTCGCACCCTATGCCCTGCCTCTGCACAGTATAGGCACAGTTGTTCCGTCATTCTCCTCCTCCGCTCCACCTGGGTCAGTTTTGATCGACCAATTTGCATTGGCTCTGGTGGAGGCAAGGCCGGAGAGGACGAGACAGACGGAGTTGCGGTTACTGGGGATGCTACAGCTGGTACAGCGTACGAAGTCACCCTGACCCGGTGACTACTCCTAGCCTGCCTCTGATGGCGTAGCCTGCGATCTACGCGAATGGCTGATGAAATGGCCTCGTCAACTGTCTTGGGCTCGGGTACAGTCAACATAAGATCGGAAACCTCTTCCGACAACCCAGACAAGAAATAGTCCATGAGGGCAAAATTATCAAATCTCGAGGTGACTGACCACCTACGGAACTCTGCCGCATAATTCTCGACTGACCCTCTGCCTTGCCGTAAGAGTTTGATCTTCCGCTCTGAGGATGCCGCAAGATCAGGGTCGTCGTAGATTATAGCCATGGCCTTAAAAAATTCCTCTACTGAGGTCAAGGCAGTATCGGTAGCGGGCAGGTTGTATGCCCAAGACTGGGAATCTCCAGTCAATAAAGTTTTAATGAAAATGACCCGTTGGGTCTCAGTCCCCGAGGATCGGGGTCTTAACTCGAAATATGACAACACTCTACTCCTGAAATTCCGGAAGTCAGACTTGTGGCCGGAAAACTTATCAGGGACAGGCATACGTATGTCCTCACTGTGAGGGGATCGCACTGAATCAACTGATGTCTGGAGGGTTCTCACAGAGCCTGTTAAGGCATCAATTAAGGCTTTGTGCTGGCCTAGTGACTGATGAATGCTATCCACCGAAGTGGCAAGCACAGTCAGAGGATCAGTGCGTTCCATCGGTATTTTGGTCTGGCGTTCTGTAACGATCGGTGAAGCACAGAGAGGTCTGATTACCGGTGACCTGCAGCGTCACGGGGAATACAGACGTATACCAGATTATATGTGATCTGCAGTATCACCGATAATCCAATATACTGGCTAACCTCTGTTCACCTGAGTAGAGTGTAGTGTTTGGTGTAACAGTAACACGAAAATGCCGAGGCCTGGGTGCAGTAAGGAGAACTGCACGGATTCCTTCCGCAGACCTGAGCTCTCCAAGACGGGAGGAGTCAGACTGACAGTAGGAAGGAAAGTCCGAGAGTGACACTCAGGAAGAAGTGTCACTAACAGGACTGGGAACCGCCTCCAATCGTGAGGTCGGTTCTCGAGGTCGGACAAGCCAGGTCGTACACACACGGACAGATAAAGTACAAATACAGTAGGCAAAGGCGGAGTCAAAGTACAGGCAGGGTTCGGCAACGGGGTATCAGATATATCGGGGTACAAAATCAGGAGGCAGAAACAGAGTCTAGGAACGAGCCGAGGTTCGGCAACAGAGTATCAGAAATATCGAGGTACAAGGTCAGAGTTCAGGCGGATAGTCGAGGCAGGCAAAAGTCATAACAAATAATCACAATCAAACTAGTACTTTAGCTATCAAAATCTATCTAAGTGTAGGATTACAGCTCCTGCTGGTCCCGGCACACTTGAGGATCTGACTACGGATCTGGGTGCTCCCACATGTGTGATCGCAACGCCAGACGAAGCAAGAGTGAACAGCCGGCAGTATATATGCACCTAAGCATCCCCTGCACCTCCCAGATTGCTGGACCAATGGGGAGCGGAGTAAAGAGTCAGCTGACCTGCCTGATCAGCTGACTCTCTCCCGGGTGACATAAGGCCTGCTTGAGTGCGCGCGCGCGCGCGTCACTCTAAACTCTGTGGGACTACGGGTCCCAGCCACCGCAGCCCCGCTCAGCGGTGTCTCTGCTGCGGGGACATGTGCGCGAACCGCCGCGTCCAACGCGGCGGTTTCGCCGCGTTGCCCCACCTGCTGCATGGAGGCAGCCGCCTCATGATGTGAAGAGGCGGCTGCCTCTCCGTGTGATGCGGAAAGAGCCGCCCGCCGCTGGCTCATGGCGGCGGCTCTTCCGCGATTCCTCACAGAGTGCCTACATTTTTACAGTTCCGCCAACACAGTGGGGAAGTTTTAGTAGAGAAATTGGACATTCGTTTAGGAGTGAAATACCATTTTAGCAAGATCTTATGGAATGTTTCTCTATGATTTATACAAGTGGAAAATAGAGTGATAGCTTTGGTGGAGGTTGCTATATCTGAGTGATCTATCTGGCAATGCAGATCTGAAGACCAGGATCTTATGTATTTGTGCAATTGTTTGTGACTACTTTTCAATAATTCCTGGCACCATAAAGATATACCCCCTTTGATTTCGTATGGGGAGGACAAAAGGGAAACAATATGTTTAGAAGCTTTCGGGAACGTGCATTTGTATTCTGTAAGAAGGTGTTTAATACGCAAATATTTGAATACTTCTCCAGGCGGGAGTGAAAATTTAGTACTTAAAACCTGGAATTCCAGTAGGACATGTTTGTCCGTTGTAAATAAGTCAGATACCCGCAAGAGACCAACCTCCTTCCACTTTCTTAAATCAAGATTGGGTGTTAGTAAGGATATAGATTCTATGGGAAGTTTAAGCAAGGATGATTCAGATTGGTCTGGAGGGGAGTTAGCAAATTGTGTCCAAGCGTTAAATGTGGCTTGGACCGGCGGGTAAGGAGATTTAGGTTTTTCCTTGATCTTTAGTAATTGAAGTGATAGTAAGTGTAGAGGATTATTAGGGGAGGTGGATTTCTTAATATTGACCCAGTTTTTGGGTGAATCCTCCTTCCACCAATCTTTAGAGGTATCCTGAAGGCAAGCAAGATAATATGACTTTAAACAGGGGACTCCTATTCCTCCCAAGGATCTTGGGATGACAAGATTGTTGTAGGCTATTCTATGTTTTTTCTTACCCCAGTGGAATTTGGCTATGATTCTATGGAGTTTAGTGAAAAAATTGTTGGGCAAGGGGATAGTGGGTAAATTTAACTGCTATCTGTATCAGCATTTCAGATGTGTACAAAAGGGTCCTGGTTGCAAGGACCACAATTGGCGGGCACCTGTGAGTCTACATACTGGGAGACTACAGATAGAATGCTGGGAGAATAAAGGTAGTCTGAACTCTGGATGGATACTATACTAGAGAGGGCTGTGGAGTCAACACAATTTTGGGTACTTGGGAGTGGTTTCATTAAAGGAGTTGTCAGGCAAAAAGTTAGAAAATAAGAGCTACTTACCGGGGGCTTCCTCCAGCCCCAAGCACCCAGCACGTCGCCAGAGACCGTGTCGGAGCTCCGGCGAACGGCTGTGGGGAGAGCTGCGGCAAGGGACGTGCTGGGAGCTTGGGGCAGGAGGAAGCCCCTGGTAAGTAGTGCTTATTTTCTAACTTTTTGCCTGGCAACTCCTTTAAAGAGAGACAAAAATTATGAATAATGAATTGGTTGTGTAGTACGGATAATTACTAGAACATTAGTAGCAAAGAAAATGTTGTCATATTTTTATTTCCAGTTATATAGTGTTTTTTATAACATTGCATCATTCTCTAATATTTGCAGTTTACACACTACTCAGCATTCTAAATGATTTTACAGAGCAGGCCAGTGAACTTTTGAACTGTTCTCTGCAGGAAAAAAAACAATACAGTAACTGACACTTGAGATAACTGACACTGCGAATTTGAAAGTCTTGGAGTTAGTGGCTCTTTTGCATCACAAAAGTTAAGTTTCTAAACTCTTCCTCTTCCTGTACTGGAAACAATATTATATTAATGTCTCTGCTCCTAATGTTTTATTTCTTAGCTGTACTACACATAAAAAAAATCGCATCAACATTTTTGTTTTTCACTTCAGTGTCTCTTTAAGCTGAGCAGTCGGATGATTTTTGTACTAACTCCACAGCCCTGGTAAGTATTAGATTAAGGAGACAGAGCAATTTTGGGTACTTGGAGTTGGAGGTGGTTTCATAAACTGAGGAGTCAGAGTTGGATGATGTTTGTACCGACTCCACAGCCCTAATACTAGTGCTGAGGAACAGTTGGAATTTGGTTTATATTATCTGTGGAAGTCTGATCCTCTTGCAGCTGGTTGCGTTTGGTTATATCCACTTGTGTGTATGAGAGCGCCTATACCTTCAGTCCTTCACTGCACATAAGAAATGTCAGAGTACAGAGGTCAACCAAGTGTTGACTCCTGGTCTTCTTTTGTGTTTTTCCGGGCTCCTGAATATCATTGTTTACCCACTAAGCTGTTTCTGCCAAGAATACATATAAGGGAGGAGGTCGCCTGTAAATAACACGCATGCCATCATGACTATACACACAGACAGCACAGACCTGGGGCAGCTGGCGGTCGCTTCCTCGCAGGCGGCTCAGGCACTTGGTGTAATAGGTCTGGACTTCGCTGCGCTCTGACGCCGTGCACAGGTCCACCGTGGTGAGAGCCGAGGCGTTCTGTTCACAGCGAGTGCGGGAAAACGTGAAGATCACCACGGGGAGGGCGTCTCGGTGCCGGAGAGACTGGATCAGAGACAGCCATGTGCCCTTATCCTGGGGAAAACATCACACGTTACACCTCTCAGAATTCTGCAATAATTAGTTATAGACCGAAGTAAAACAATTTTGCAAAATGTATGGTATATGGGCAAGGCCAGTCGTCGAAGTTTATCCACTTGAGGGCCGCGGTGTTAAACCCCCCTAAAGAACAGGCCATTTTTCTTAAATTGGGCCACTGCAGCTTTAAGGACTCGCTGCAGGGCCACAGAGCTCAGCACGCAAGTGATCCCCCCCCTTTTCTCCCCACCAACATAGCTCTCTGTTGGTGGGGTCTGATCACTCCGTGATTTTTTTTTTCTTAAATCCCTCCCCCAGCCAGTGTTTTTTGTTTTTTTTCTTAAATCCCTCCCTCCCCCAGCCAGCCAATCACGGCGATCGGCTGTCATAGGCTTCAGCCTATGAGAGCCAATCGTTATCCTGTGTCCCAGGGAGACAGCCGTGTCACACGGCTGTCCCCAGTACAGCGCTGCCTTAGATCTCAGCGCTGTACTATGTTAATAGACGACGGTTCCGCCATCTAACAGTCTCCTAGCAGCGATTGCCGCTGGGAGACTGAAGGCGGAGATGCGTGCGCGATCTCCTGCTAGCCCCGTTGAAAGCCGTTCACGCCAATTGGCGTGGAGTGGTCAGCAAGTAGTTAAAGAGGATCTGTATCTAACAATATCAAACAACAGTTTATAAATTAGTCAGTGTTTGCCCATCGGTAAGTCCTGTCCTCTCACCGATTTTAATTTTCAAATTTATCACACATGGCAACATCTTTACTGCTGGCAGGTGCATCACTGCGGAATGTTTGTTTACTGTGTGTTTCGAAGTTAGCAGAAATAATAATGAGCCCCTATTCAATTCAATGTTTCTCCTATGTGATATTTTCACACCTTTTTAAAGGGAAGGTTCAGGGAGGGTGGGTAAAAAATAAAAATCAATTTCCACTTACCTGGGGCTTCCTCCAGCCCGTGGCAGGCAGGAGGTGCCCTCGCCGCCGCTCCGCAGGCTCCCGGTGGTCTCCGGTGGCCGACCCGACCTGGCCAGGCCGGCTGCCAGGTCGGCCTCTTCTGCGCTCCAAGGCCCGGAACTTCTGCGTCCCACGCCGGCGCGCTGACGTCATCGGACGTCCTCCGGGCTCTACTGCGCAGGGCAGTAGTTCTGCGCCTGCGCAGTAGAGCCCGGAGGACGTCCGATGACGTCAGCGCGCCGTGGGACGCAGAAGTTCCGGGCCTTGGAGCGCAGAAGAGGCCGACCTGGCAGCCGGCCTGGCCAGGTCGGGTCGGCCACCGGAGACCACCGGGAGCCTGCGGAGCGGCGGCGAGGGCACCTCCTGCCTGCCACGGGCTGGAGGAAGCCCCAGGTAAGTGGAAATTGATTTTTATTTTTTACCCACCCTCCCTGAACCTTCCCTTTAATAAAAAGCCATTTAAAGTGAAAAGTGACTCAGCAGCACTGAAAAGGCCTGGTGTTTCTTTAACAGTTTCACAGCATCAGAACTTTGTTTCTCTTATACAAGCCTCATTTTTAGCTG
Source organism: Hyperolius riggenbachi (assembly GCF_040937935.1). Taxonomy (NCBI): domain Eukaryota; kingdom Metazoa; phylum Chordata; class Amphibia; order Anura; family Hyperoliidae; genus Hyperolius; species Hyperolius riggenbachi. Next base: position 44,938,992 of record NC_090653.1, on the reverse strand, counting down.
CACAGAAGAAAACTGCCCGGGCATTTTTCCCCTGATGCTGTGCAAAGCATGATGGGATTTCTGATGTTCTCGTTCTGCTGTTTTGGTGCAATTTTTTTTTTTTTTTTTTTACAATTTGAATTTGACATTTGAAGCCTAGCGCGTGCAGCTGGGAGGGGTTATCAGGACACTGGACACTTGGAACTGTGTCTTATGCTCCCTGTCACATCCTTTCAACCAAAAAGATGGCTGCCCTCATGACAAAGATGGCAGCCCCCATGAATTGCCAAATATTTTTAAAACAGGGTGGTTAAGAGATTATATTACCTTTCTATTCTGATTAACATAACTAATGTAACTTAATGACAGTATGTTTGTTTAGGCTGAAGTTCCTCTTTAAGGCACCAGCAAGCAAGAATAATTTTGATTCAGTATTACTGTTTCACCTACTTTTTGGTAGTTTTTAAATTGCAGAGTGCTGAAAAGTAAGAGAAGATGATAAAGTATCACCAAGGAGAAAACTGAGGAGCAAAGGTTTATTGAATACGGGTCCTAGGCCCACATGCAATTAACTTTTTCTTCTGAGTTTTCTCCTTGGTGACATTTTCAAACTCGTCGATAAAATGCCTTTCAGGGCTCGTTCCCACAAGAGGCGCTTTCGGTCTTTTTTCAAGTGCAGGCGATTTTTAGACTCGCCCCCAAAATGCTAGTGCAATGAATGTCTATGAGAAGGTTCATATCAGCGTGGTTCGTGCGCTGTGCGATCAGCAAAGCGGTGCGTGGACCATTTTCGCAGCGATTTTGCCTCGATGGAAGGTATTGGAAAAACGCAAAAGCTCACAAAATGGCTTTGTGCAGCGATTGCATTCGCGTTTTGAAGAATAAATACATTATATTTATTATTTTCCGGGTCAAAGAGTTCACTTCCTGACTTGCGTCAGGGAGTGAATTAAAAAAAACGCTCAGGAAAAGCGTTTAGAAAAGCACTTTTCACAAAAATGCAACGCCCACCCAAGCGCCGTGAATCGGAAAAAAAAAACTGTGTAAAAGAAAAAGCCCAACGTGAATGCTAACGCAGGCGGAACGCAATGTGAACGAGCCCTTGAAGTGGTCTGAAAGTCAGCATTTCTACTTTGCTCTAAAAGATTCCTCACAGCCTTAAAGTGAACCAGAGACGAAGCACCCTCATGTATTTTACCATATATATCAGTGGGGACATTAGAGAAAACACCTACAGCCAGTGGCGTAGCTACAAACCTCTGGGCCCCGATGCGGAATCTGGATGTGGGCCCCCCCGGCAACAACAGCCCCCCCTCCCCCGACAACACCCGACGGATGCACACACATATCAAAATCCCTATAGCCAGCTATAGGTACCCCCAGTATAGGTAGTCAGGCATAGGTAAGCCAGTATAGTTGCCCCCGGTATAGGTGAGATAGGCAGGCGCCGCCGGTATAAGTTAGATAGATAGGTGCCCCCAGTACAGGTTAGCTAGGTGGGTGCCTCTAATATAGGTAGCCAGAATAGTTGCCCCCAGCGTAGGTTAGATAGGTAGGTGCCCCCAGTATAGGTTAGTTAGGTAGGTGCCTCCAATATAGGTAGCCAGTTTAGTTGCCACCTGTATAGGCTAGCTAGGTGCCCCCAATACAGGTTAGATAAGTAAGTGCCCCCAGTATAGGTTATATAGGTAGGTGCCCCCAGTATAAATTAGATTAGGTCGGTGCCCCCTAGTATAGGTTAGATTAGGTAGCTGCCCCCCAGTATAGGTTAGATTAGGTAGCTGCCCCCCAGGATAGATTAGGTAGCTGCCCCCAGGATAATTAGGTAGGTGCCCCCCAGTATAGGTTAGATGAGGTAGCTGCCCCCCAGGATAGATTAGGTAGCTTCCCCCCAGGATAGATTAGGTAGCTGCCCCCCAGGATAGATTAGGTAGCTGCCCCCCAGGATAGATTAGATAGCTGCCCCCCAGGATTAGGTTAGAATAGGTAGGTGCCCCCCAGGATAGATTAGGTAGCTGCCCCCCAGGATTAGGTTAGATTAGGTAGCTGCCCCCCAGGATAGATTAGGTAGCTGCCCCCAGGATAGATTAGGTAGGTGCCTCCCAGTATAGGTTAGATTAGGTAGCTGCCCCCCAGAATAGATTAGGTAGCTGCCCCCAGGATAGATTAGGTAGGTGCCCCCCAGTATAGGTTAGATTAGGTAGCTGCCCCCCAGGATTAGGTTAGATTAGGTAGGTGCCCCCCAGGATAGATTAGGTAGCTGCCCCCAGGATAGATTAGGTAGGTGCCCCCCAGTATAGGTTAGATTAGGTAGCTGCCCCCCAGGATTAGGTTAGATTAGGTAGGTGCCCCCCAGGATTAGGTTAGATTAGGTAGGTGCCCCCCAGGATAGATTAGGTAGCTGCCCCCAGGATAGATTAGGTAGGTGCCCCCCAGTATAGGTTAGATTAGGTAGCTGCCCCCCAGGATTAGGTTAGATTAGGTAGGTGCCCCCCAGGATAGATTAGGTAGCTGCCCCCAGGATAGATTAGGTAGGTGCCCCCCAGTATAGGTTAGATTAGGTAGCTGCCCCCCAGGATTAGGTTAGATTAGGTAGGTGCCCCCCAGGATAGATTAGGTAGCTGCCCCCAGGATAGATTAGGTAGGTGCCCCCCAGTATAGGTTAGATTAGGTAGCTGCCCCCCAGGATTAGGTTAGATTAGGTAGGTGCCCCCCCAGGATAGATTAGGTAGCTGCCCCCAGGATAGATTAGGTAGCTGCCCCCCAGGATAGATTAGGTAGCTGCCTGTCCCCATAATGGAGGGGGGGCCGCAGCCGCGGGGAGGGCAGCCCGACCTCTCCCTCCCTTCCTCTCCCCGGGGCCCCCCCTCAGATGCAGAGTAAGCGGCTAACGGAAGCGCTATAGGCAGAACTCACCTCCGTCCCTGGTTCCAATCGCCGCTGATCTCCTCTCTGGCTGGCTCTGCATAGATGCTTACACACGCAGCTTCCTGTTTAGCCGGAAGCTGCGTGTGTAAGCATCTATGCAGAGCCAGCCAGAGAGGAGATCAGCGGCGAGTGGAACGCAGGGAGGTGAGTTCTGCCTATAGCGCTTCCGTTAGCCGCTTACTCTGCATCTGAGGGGGGGGCCCGGGGAGAGGAAGGGAGGAAGAGGTCGGGCTGCCCTCCCCGCGGCTGCGGCTCCCTCCTACCAGCGCGAACGGGCGCATGGCCCTGCAAACGGAGATGGGCCCCCCGGGCCCCTCCCCCGCCTCCTCAGGAGCCGGGCCCGGTCGCCAAGGCGACCGCTGCGACCACGGGCCCTACGCCCTTGCCTACAGCTGTCTGTTTCATCCTCACTGCTAAAAGTGTCTGTTATCAGCTGTGATAAGAATCCCGGACTGAGCATTCAGTCTGGCTTTGCAGGGAATAATTATAGCTGAGTCATTATAGCAGAGCCACAAGGGGGCAGGCTTGGGCTTGAAAAGACACCAGAGAAGACAGACTTAGCTATAATCTTTCCGTAGCAAAGCCAGACTAAATGCTCAGTCAGGGATTCTTACCAGAGGTGATAACAGTCAGATTAAACAGAGAACAATGAAACAAAGAGCAGATTAGGTGTTTACTGTCATGTTCCCACTGATTTATAAGGGAAAATACAAGAGGGTGCTTCATCTCTGGTTCTCTTTAAAGGGAACCAGAGATGGGGACATGAAAAAGATGTTATACATACCTGGGGCTTCTTCCAGCCACATACGCTCTGATAGCTCCCACGCCGCCATCCTCCGCTGCCCGCATCTACGAGAACCGGCTCCCGTCGCTGACGTCATCGGAGCCAGCCTACGCAGGAAAAGTGCGCCCTCTACGTATCTCTCCAGCGGCTGCTGCAGAGATACGCAAACAGCGCACTTCCCTTACGCTCAGACTGGCCCCGACTGACGGCAATGCAGGGTCCCGGTTCTCATAGCTGCGGGCAGCGGAGGATGGCGGCGTGGGAGCTATCGGAGTGAAGGAGGAAGCATATATATATATATATATATATATATATATATATATATATATATAACATCTTTTTCATGTTCATCTATGGTTCCCTTTAACCACTTCGCTACCTGCAGTGAAAGCAGCTCTCAGTACCGGAGCATATGTTTGCCATCGGGAGTGTTACATTTCCACAGCTTATAATTCTTCTCTACTTTTCCCGAAATAGCCAATCTTGGTATTGTTTTTTTGCAGAATGGATAGGGCTTAATTCTATTTCCTAATTTAATCCCACACGTTAAAACAAAACAATAAATTCATAAAAACAACACAATTTTTTGAAAAATAAAAACAGTGTTTTTTTTACTTTGACACTACAACAGTATTTTAAAAGGGGAGTTAAAATGTATTTTCTTCCTAAAACTATTTTTTTTTCAATGTCTGCTGAGTGTAGAGACACCAAATTTGTGTATTTATTTCCAATTTTGATATTACTGGATGTCACAGGAAAACATTGTACATTGTATGTATTTGGGTTTCTGAAGACTAAAAATGTAAAGCAAGGTTTTTAGCACCACACTTCATTTATAGCAGGGCTAAAGGTACAAGACCATTGAACATCCCTCAAAATGACCCCATCTAGTAAACTAGATCTCCCCTCCCAATGTATTCGGCAAGTGGTATAATTAGGGATTTGACCGTCCGGTCTTTTCTCAATTTTGATTGGAAAAATTGGGTAAACATTTTTTTCTTCAAACATGCTACTTTGAAAGCACATAATGCGCACATGCTGTTTGGTGACCACAAAATGTATCCTAAAACTTACCCCTCAATTTCTCCCGTGCATGGAGATAGCAAACACTAATGCCTCGGTCACACTGCTAGAGAACTGGGGGCTCCAGAATCAACTGAATGCATTTTGCATTTTTAAGAACTTAAAATCCAAAGCAGAATTTTTTGCATCATACTTTATACATAGAGGTGCAAAAGGACCAAAGACCCCTGAATACCCCCCAAAATGACCCCATCTAGAAAACGAATTACCGGCAAATGGTAATATTAGGGATTGGACCATCTGATCTTTTTGGAGGCTTATTTTATTTAAAAAAAAAATTAAAAGCGGACCTGAACTCAGAACTTCCTCTCTGCTCTAAAAGATAAGCAACAGCATAATAACCATAAAAGTATGTAACCACATCACAATTTTCCCGGGGACAGACAATTTTTTGAGCGCCGAGTCGATGTTTCCACATTATCGAGATGTGGGTGCAGGCCTTAGCGTTGTGCCGCAATAACGACCGGATTGGATCACTAAGATCCCCGACAACTCCTGTGCAAAGTACTGCAGTCTCTTGAAGTTCGCTCCCGACGTGTAGCGTCGCGTGACGTTGTGCACACCCCCCCGGTAGGAAGAAGCGTCGCTGACGACCGCCATCAAGGGGACGTCGCAGAATCTGTTGGGTGGTGACTACCCAGCTTTAAAATAAAAACATTTCTTTGTTACAGCTGATGCAAATCCTGCAACAAATCTGCACTGTTTCTACTTCCTGCTTTCATGGAAGCAGACATATTGCCTGTGCTTTCAAATTATCTGCCATCTCTGCTGTGGCAGTCAGGTGACACGGGGAGAGATCAAACTCAATACACACAGGGTGTATTTCTCCGTTTTCTTTCTGTCCTGCGCAAGAGTTCAGGTCCACTTTTTTTATTATTATGTTTTTTATAATAATGTTAATTTTTTTTTCATTATGTTTTTAATTTGTATTTTCTTTTTTAAACTAACTGGAAATGATCTGTTCTCACTATTGAGAGCTGAGAACTGACAGCCGTGCGCTCTGTAAATGGTGAAAGGAAACCTGTAATGTCACCCCCCCCCCCCCCCCAAAAAAAAAGAGTTTCACTTACCCTACTCTGAACGATCCTCCGGTCCCCCGCCACTGCTCAGTTTTTGTTACCGCCAACCTGCATGTCGACGGCCACTGCACCTGCACAGCCCTGGTGGACGGTGACTTGCGGTAACGAAACTGAGTTGCATCGGGGGACCGGAGGATCGCTCAGAGGCATTGCAGGCATAGGGAGACTGCAGGGGGCTGGCAGAAGACCCAAGTAAGTGAAACGCTTCTTTTTGGGAAGGGGACATTACAGGTTTCCTTTAAGTTGTGATTTTCTTTTCAAATGAATATAAAATACAGGATCTTCTCAAAAAATTAGCATATTGTGATAAAGTTCATTATTTTCTGTAATGTACTGATAAACATTAGACTTTCATATATTTTAGATTCAAATACACACAACTGAAGTAGTTCAAGCCTTTTATTGTTTTAATATTGATGATTTTGGCATACAGCTCATGAAAACCCAAATTTCCTATCTCAAAATATTAGCATATTTCCTCCGACCAATAAAAGAAAAGTGTTTTTAAAACAAAAAAAGTCAACCTTCAAATAATTATGTTCAGTTATGCACTCAATACTTGGTCGGGAATCCTTTTGCAGAAATGACTGCTTCAATGCGGCGTGGCATGGAGGCAATCAGCCTGTGGCACTGCTCAGGTGTTATGGAGGCCCAGGATGCTTCGATAGCGGCCTTAAGCTCATCCAGAGTGTTGGATCTTGCATCTCTCAACTTTCTCTTCACAATATCCCACAGATTCTCTATGGGGTTCAGGTCAGGAGAGTTGGCAGGCCAATTGAGCACAGTAATACCATGGTCAGTAAACCATTTACCAGTGGTTTTGGCACTGTGAGCAAGTGCCAGGTCGTGCTGAAAAATGAAATCTTCATCTCCATAAAGCTTTTTTAGCAGATGGAAGCATGAACCCACTTTTGAACCAGAAACAGCGGCAGAAGCGCCTGACCTGGGCTACAGAGAAGCAGCACTGGACTGTTGCTCAGTGGTCCAAAGTACTTTTTTCGGATGAAAGCAACTTTTACATGTCATTCGGAAATCAAGGCGCCAGAGTCTGGAGGAAGACTGGGGAGAGGGAAATGCCAAAATGCCTGAAGTCCAGTGTCAAGTACCCACAGTCAGTGATGGTCTGGGGTGCCATATCAGTTGCTGGTGTTGGTCCACTGTGTTTTATCAAGGGCAGGGTCAATGCAGCTAGCTATCAGGAGATTTTGGAGCACTTCATGCTTCCATCTGCTGAAAAGCTTTATGGAGATGAAGATTTCATTTTTCAGCACGACCTGGCACTTGCTCACAGTGCCAAAACCACTGGTAAATGGTTTACTGACCATGGTATTACTGTGCTCAATTGGCCTGCCAAGTCCTGACCTGAACCCCATAGAGAATCTGTGGGATATTGTGAAGAGAAAGTTGAGAGACACAAGATCCAACACTCTGGATGAGCTTAAGGCCGCTATCGAAGCATCCTGGGCCTCCATAACACCTGAGCAGTGCCACAGGCTGATTGCCTCCATTCCACGCCGCATTGAAGCAGTCATTTCTGCAAAAGGATTCCCGACCAAGTATTGAGTGCATAACTGAACATAATTATTTGAAGGTTGACTTTTTTTGTTTTAAAAACACTTTTCTTTTATTGGTCGGAGGAAATATGCTAATATTTTGAGATAGGAAATTTGGGTTTTCATGAGCTGTATGCCAAAATCATCAATATTAAAACAATAAAAGGCTTGAACTACTTCAGTTGTGTGTATTTGAATCTAAAATATATGAAAGTCTAATGTTTATCAGTACAATACAGAAAATAATGAACTTTATCACAATATGCTAATTTTTTGAGAAGATCCTGTATATAGAAGTGTATAGGTATGTTTATATACACTGTATATTGCCAACATCTTTTACTATACCACCCATAAGCAGTTACTCACATGTCCAGCGCCGCCCCCATGTGGGTGTCTTGCTCCAAATGTCTGCGCATACTTCGAGGTTCGCTCCTTCTTTGCGTCCACAGCAGCATAATATCTGAAGGAAGAGACAACACCTTGCAATGAGAGACAGGTCAGGATTTCCTGCTCAGAAATCTAAACCCTGCTGAAGAAGCTTAGCCATCAATAGGGCGGGGGGGAGGGGTCTGTCTAATAAACCAAGTTTATGAAAAACATTAAATGGCACTAAAAGTGGCCATACATCAGGCGACTTGGAGGATGATCAACCATCCGATTTTTTTTTAATCATAGCAACCAACGATTTATACAGGAAAATGATGACAGTTAAAAAGGTTGCCCAAACTTTCGCATCCCACTGTAAATCATTCAGGTATAAGTTTTGTTTGAAAGCACTGCCATGTCTCCAGCTGTGCAAAGAGAGAAACAGTCACTTGCAAGCCAGCAGGTTAACTTTCTCAGGCAGAAAAAAGAAACACAGTCTAGTTATTTGTATGCTTGCCATACTTTTATATGCTTGCCCGCAGCAGGTATTCCCCGAACGCCCGCACCGCACAAAACAGGCCTTCAGGGAATACCGCGTTAGTACATGGTAATCCCCGTCTGGCAGCCATCCAAGCAGAAAGTGACACTCAATTCCTGTGGCCGAAGCAATCATGAGCGTTTCTGTCCATGCGTGACGTGTAAAACTTGCGGCGGGCATTTTAACACACATGCGTTGCCATAGAATTACATGAGTTCCGGTCCACGTAGATCGCCGCAGAGCCTCACAGTAACATAGGTTTGCCCTTGTGTCGGATGCGATGAAAATATCACCTCCGTCGCATTGTGCTGCACCGCGATGGTATGAAAGGCCCCATAGAGTAACATTGCCCATTGCATTTATGCACATTAATCAGTCACCTGGAATGATCACTAATGATTGCTCCAGGCAGTAATTGCTGAGCATCTGTACAGCCCCGTGGATGCACTTAGCACAAGTCTGCCCTGTAACTGCTCAAGCTACAATGCATTCTGGGATTGTTAGCACTCACCCTTTGGTTTGGAAAGTTCCAGAAGCATCCTGTAACAAGAAGAACTCATTCTGCGTCTTCTGACTGTTCCCCGTGTACAGGAAATGCTCCAGGGGCACCGGCCTCTTGGTTGTGCTGATCACATAGATCTTCTTCTTCTTAATCCTCCTATTAGGAGACAAATATGCAAATACAAATATAGATCCCATAGAGGAGGGGGTTGCGGAAAATAAGATCTGGAACTCACCCAATCCAGTCTGCAAACTCCACGGTGTTGGGGACGGTGGCACTCAGAAGAATGATGTTGACGTGGTCCGGAAGCATGATGAGAACCTCTTCCCATACAACACCACGCTGTGAAAGATTAATATCATTGTAGTGGTGTAAATCTCAGCATTTCTTTCTTTGCTCTAAACCAGGGCTGGGAATCATGTATGGGGCCAAAATCTAAAATAAAGTCCTAAAGGAGTTCTCAGGCAAAAATAGCCCAAATGGGCTATACTCACCTGGGGCTTTCTCCAGTACCCTTGCAGCCGACTGTCCTACGCCAACCGCTCCGCTCCCCGCTGCTGCCCATATTCAGGCCAACCGCAGGGTCGGCCTTACCGCGGCTGCGCGAAGCGTTGCCGTCAATCACGGCCACGTGGGCTGCGGCGTTTTGCGCCTGCGCAGTTCGTGCTCGTGTATTTTATTTGCCTATTTTTCCCGCTTATAAGACCATTTAAATGATGTCCCTATCACAATGTATGGTGCCGATATTTTATTTGGAAATAAAGGTGCATTTTTTCAATTTGCGTCCATCACTATTACCAAGCCCATAATTTAAAAAATTATATTAACCACTTCAGGATTCTGCGTACGCTTAAGTACGCTCCTAAATCCTAAAGTGGTTTCCATGTCAGTTCACGGAGGGTGTCTCCGTGAACACCCTGCGAGCCTCCGATCGCGGCTCGCAGGGTAAATGTAAATATGCGGGGAAGATCTTCCCCGGTGTTTACATATATACGGCGCTGCTGCGCAGCAGCGCCGTAGAGGAGATCGGCGATCCCCGGCCTCTGATTGGCCGGGGATCGCCGGCATCTGATAGGCTAAAGCCTATCCCATCAGGCGCAGGACGGAAATCCGTCCTGCGCCGCTCACAGGGGGAGAAAGAGGGAGGGAAGGGGAAGGAGGCCAGGAAGCGCTGCGGAGGGGGGCTTTGAAGAGCCCCCCCCCGCAAGCGCAAGCAGCCGGCGGCGATCAGACCCCCCCAGCAGGACATCCCCCTAGTGGGGAAAAAAGGGGGGGGGAAGTCTGATCGGCCTGGCTGCTAGCTGATCGGTGCTGCGGGCTGGAGAGCCCACGCAGCACCGATCAGCAAAGCCAACCGGAACCCGGAAGTGGTTAATAAACTCCCTTGACATGCATATTTAAAAAGTTCAGACCCTTAGGTAACTATTTATGTGTTTGTTTGTTTTTTTTTAATTGTAATTTTTTTATTTTATTTTATTAAAACATTCATTTGGGTAATTTTTGGTGTGGGGAAGTAAACAGCTAATTTTTAAATGTAATTTAATGTATTTCTTTATTAAAAAAATGTATGTGGGTGTAGTTTACTATTTGGCCACAAAGACTTATTGGCCAGAAAGACCGCAGTCTCTGTTAAGAGACCGTCGGTTTTTCTGCGGGGGACTTAGATCGGTGAATGGGAATTATATTCCCATTCACTGATCGGGGGGCTAACGGCGGGCGGCGGGAGTGCGCCTGATCACGCGCACCGCACACTAGAAGCAGCACAGTCTATCTGGATAAACATATTCGTCCAGATAGGCTTAAGTGGTTAAGAAAGGCGATAAATTATCACTAGATAGATTTTAACATAAACAACAGCTATGCATAAAAATGCAATGGCAGCTTTCAGAGCAGATAAACTGTACTTTGGAAACTTGTAATGTGTAAACTGAAGATATTACTTGCATTAAGCAAATATAAATGTTTGGGTCAGACTTTTACCCCTCTTTAAAAGGGTCTCAAACAGAGAAGACAAATGCTGAGAGTGTAACATGAAGAACAGGCACTCACCTCTGCATCATTAATATAATGAACCTCATCGAAAATGACCCATTCCAAGTCTCGGATGACATCGGAGCCATTGTACAGCATAGACCTGCGGGAAGAAACAACACCGACTGATGAGATAGAGGATAATACAAAAAACTTCAAGAGGAAGTTAGAAAGCGTGCATGAAAAAGGGCCTCCAGGAAATTAGGGTGCCCGATTTCGGCTAGTAGAATATTGGTTAAATTCACCAATATACTAAGTTTTAAAGGTGTAAATTACCGTAATAAAATATCTGTTAATAATAACTGAACCTAACACTGTTCTCACACAGAACTCGTCCTTACTGCTGCCTAACCTTAACCGTCCCTACACCTAACTTTAATCACCCATTCATGCCTAACCCTAACAACCCCCTCCATGCTTAAACTTAACCGCCCCCCCACACCTAACCTTAACCGGCCCCCGCTGCAATTACGATAATGTAGGGGCGTGGCCATCGGCACCACTATAAATAGTGGATAAAGTATGACATTGCCAGATAAATAGTGGTCACCCCAGGGATGCCCGCTATATATTGGGCGCCCAAATTTCACACTATAGCTGTTATTTCTAATGGCGCTTTTAACAGCACCCAAGTCTCTTACGATCCCTCTCAGTACAGGTTTCCTCTAGAAGTCCCTGCGGGCTTTCCACACATACCGCAATATCTCTGTGGTCATGATGAGGCAAGACGCTCCCGTATATAGCTGGACGTCTCCTGTAATCAGACCCACGTCTTTGAAAGTGATCTTGAAATCTCTGAACTTCTGATTGGACAAGGCCTTTATAGGGGAGGTGTATATGGCTCTGGAAGAAGAAACAGATGGACGTAAGTATGCACAGCGAACGGATCATTTACTGTGAAGAGAACATAAAGACACAATGAAACAGTTAATTTGGACGTGACTGTTAAAATTACCGTAGGTGCCACTATACACCACATGCAGCTTTAACTGCTCCGAATAGGGCTGTGGAGTCAATACAGAATTCGACTCCAACTCAGTTTATGAAACCACTGACTCCAGCTACCCAAAAATTGCTCCGACTCCACAGCCCTGGCTCCGACTAAGTAAATTAGGCGCAGGGGTACCACTATTATATTATACAGCTTAAAGAGTACCTGAGCTAAAAATGACAGAGCCTTTTATGACTCCATCTTAATGAGGACCGATGGGGGCGGGGTTAAATACTCACCTGTCCTGACGTCTTCGGATCACCAGTGACTCTCTGCCCCCTTCCTCATCAGTACAGTCATGGCCACGTTTGTAAAAGTAGTCAAAACTCCTTGGAAACTTCAGCCTGCATTGCTTGCGGCCTGTGCAAAGCTCGGCATCCACCAATTACACAGCAGGTGTCAGGCTGGGGACAGGTCGCAGCCATGCAGATGGAAGTGACCAGAGCCTGGACGGTAATTTTGAAAAATATATCAACAAGGCCCATTTTCTGAGGAGGGGTGTGTGGCAATCACCGGTATTTAACCCTGCGACCCTCACCCCATTTGACTTCATTTAGCCTAGGTAACTAATTTTGGCTTCAGCAGAGCAAGTGGCGGGTGTGAGTAAACAGCACATGGGGTTTGGTTATTCTTTAGCTGAAGCCCAGGTGTTGGCAGTCACATGCGATTGGGGTGGATAATCATCTGTGTTCTATTATTGTACAGCCAAACTCTGGACATTGGCAGTCACAAGTCTAGTGGGTACAGGTGTGCGGATATCATAATGCTTTGTATGCACATTTAAGCACAGCATAGATAGTATTTCAATAGCTTCTGCAGAGGGGTAAGGTTCTCAGTCTTAGCCTGTCACACTGAACTGCCCTCAGCCAATCAGTGAGGAGCAGGAATGTGGAAGGGGAGATAACAAGATTCCTCCACATCGGCGATATACCAAACAGAGCCAGGCTGACTGAGATAAGATTCATTACAGAAGAAACATTTATGATTATATTGGAATGCTTGCAATGCAGCGTCGGGATATAGACTACATAATAAACACAGAGCAGTGGCTAAATTGAATTTGATTTTATGGCCGACAGTCCTGCTTAAAGAGGCGCTTTTATGAAATGTATGCAGAGACACACACAATAAAAGAGGGAGAAGGAGCTGCGAGTGCCACTACTACTACTACTACGGACACGCAACAAACCTCTGAATCAAACAGAGCTGCACCCATTAGGAGCTGGCGTACAGACAGACAACACTCACCTAGTCATGTGCTTCAGCGACAGTGCTATCGCATATTCCGCCACCACTGTCTTCCCGGCTGACGTATGAGCTGCGATAAACACAGAATTTCCGGCTTCCAGGCATTGAATGGCTTTCTTCTGGAAGGGGTCCAGTTCAAAAGGATGCTGAAAATGCAAATAAAGGTATTACGTATACAATACTGTATATATGAGCGTATCAAATCCTCCAATTAAAGTTCACTGTGGTTACTGTCGTTTTAGATTTCTTATATTGTATTGATGCGCATAAAGTTCATTTTCATCTCACCTTAAAAGCCAAGTCTGGAATACGTTTGTAGAAGTCTTCCACGGGGACGTTACTGTTCAGCGGGACAGCCCATTGCTCCTGAGCAGGTTCTGGCAGGGGTGAGGCTGGCACAGCGGGTGCGGGAGCAGACACTGTCTGTAAAGCAAAGAGAGAAAAGGTAAAATTATGGTGATCTTGTTTTTACAGGTCTATGGTTTAAAGAAACACTATCGAATATTATTATCAAATAAGGAGAGTTAAACCATGAGTTATGTCAAATAAGGAAGGTTAAACCATGAGTTATGTCAAATAAGGAGAGTTAAACCATGAGTTATGTCAAATAAGGAGAGCTAAACCATGAGTTATGTCAAATAAGGAGAGCTAAACCATGAGTTATGGCAAATAAGGAGAGCTAAACCATGAGTTATGGCAAATAAGGAGAGCTAAACCATGAGTTATGTCAAATAAGGAGAGTTAAACCATGAGTTATGTCAAATAAGGAGAGTTAAACCATGAGTTAAGTCAAATAAGGAGAGTTAAACCATGAGTTATGGCAAATAAGGTGAGTTAAACCATGAGTTATGGCAAATAAGGAGAGTTAAACCATGAGTTGTGTGAAATAAGGAGAGTTAAACCATGAGTTGTGTGAAATAAGGAGAGTTAAACCATGAGTTGTGTGAAATAAGGAGAGTTAAACCATGAGTTATGGCAAATAAGGAGAGTTAAACCATGAGTTAAGTTAGATAAGGGGAGCTAAATCATGTGTTATGTCAAATAAGGAGAGCTCAACCATGAGTTATGTTAAATAAGGAGAGCTAAACCATGTGTTATGTCAAATAAGGAGAGCTAAACCATGAGCTATGTCAAATAAGGAGAGCTACACCATGTGTTATGTCAAATAAGGAGAGCTAAACCATGAGTTATGTCAAATACGGAGAGTTAAACCATGAGTTATGGCAAATAAGGAGAGAGTTAAACCATGAGTTGTGTCAAATAAGGAGAGTTAAACCATGAGTTAAGTTAGAGAAGGGGATCTAAACGGTGAGTTAAGTTAGAATTAATAAATTAGGTGAGATAATTTAACACAAAAGCTTTGTGAATCAGACCCATGGTTTGATAATGTTCCTTTAAGGTGGCCATACATCTATCGACTTGGTGGCCGATTGACCATCCAATTCCATAATGATTAGTGCACCCCTAATTGACGATGCGACCAATTTCGGGACAAGCAAACATGCTGCAGGATATCAGGTCGTTGTGGTCGATCAGGTGCATGGTGGTAACAGCAAGTGATATCGGGGCAATCGACTAACGTGACAAACCCCTCGCACTGTCCCCCTAATGTCAAATGTGCAACCCCGGTGCCCAGTGCACTATACTTTACCTGTCCATGACCGTCCCTGGCTCCGTCCATACACGCGCCCCACGTGGTTGCCAGCTTCCACGTGGGCGAGTGTGAGGTCTCACAACAACCCATATTACTTTGGGAAACCATGTAGAGCGAGTGTATGGACGGAGAATGTAGCCCAGAGACGGTGGTGGACAAGGACAGGTAATGCATAGTGCACTGGGCACCAGGGGGACACATTTGATAGTAGGACTGACAGCAATGGGGCCGGTACGGCGGTGGATGCGGCGTCACAAGGCCAATTCCTGATCGATTTCACTTCACCGTCATGCATGCTTGCGCAACCTAAGTAAAGAGCAGCCCATCTTCTGGAGCACTCGGGGACCGGAAGACCGAATGCCAAATGCAGTATTTTACCGAGCTAAATTATTTTACCGAACTGCCCTTAATGAATTGAGGTCTATGGCCTCGATTCATCAAGGCTTATCGAATTGGTTAACGACAGTTTGGTAAAATACCGAATTCATTAAGTTGATTTCAGGATTCATCAAATTTATCTACAGCTGTTAGCGAGCATTCTGTAATCATTCGGTAATGATGCGTTAAAACGGAAGAAAGTGCAATTCATGAAAATGAAAGTGGCCGTGGTTTAGCGTTAAATTTAGGATTCGTTATCTCCTTCACTGCTCTGTCGTTATTCCTGTCAGATCATTGCTGACAGAGAAGATGGAGCCATTTGAAGTGGTTATGTATCAGCTGAGAGTGAATCAAAGGCACAGAAGGGCAAGAATAAGGTCTAGAACCATATCAATTTTCAAGAGAATAGATGTATTTGCTATAACCAGTCATCTGCATTTCTCTTGAATCATCTTGTAAGAGAACACAGGCAGTGCCAGGGTTAACTAATTTGCTAGCTGCACTACATTTTTTCAGAAAAGGCTCCTATCATGCCGTAGCTGATGAAATTATGGGATTGTCCCAAGCCACTTCTAGAATCCTGGTCCAGGTGTTAAGCCCTATTCAGAATGTTGCTACGTAGTGTTCAAAGGACTGCCTTTTACCCACAATTCCATGGGAATCTTATGGCCTTGTGTTAAATTACCGCTGTAAAATGGAAATATTGACACGTTACGCAATGGTTACCGCATTGTTATCGAATTCACACCGAATGCGGAAAAACCTTGATGAATACAACTAGAAATCAAACTTCGAATTCGGTAATTTAACAAACTGGAAAAAGTTATCTAAAAGACAATGATGAATCGAGGCCTATATCTATAAAATCCCCACCTCCTTCTCTGACCCCCACATTGATCTATGCCTATAACAGCCCCCGTCTCCTCCTCTGACCTCCACACCCAGCTCTTCCAGGCTGCTGGTCCTGGGGAGTCCCTCTGCCTTGGCTTCCTTAGGTTTCGGTTTTAATTTGTCTTCATCTTCATCCTCACTGGAATCTGCAAGGCTGAAATCTTCCAGCGTTCCCAGCAGGCTGGTGAGGGAGAGGACCCCTGGGGGGCGGAGTCCATCTGTGAAGAAAGGCGGGAAGAGGGAGGAACATTATGACACAAGTAAAGGGAACACCTTAAATAGGCGGAGCCTGAACACACCAATCAGTTGAAAGCTTCCATTTCCTAACTTGCAGTGGAGAAATGAGAACTGAATCTTGATCGCCTGATACAGGCAGCTGTTTCAAAATGCACCATCTTCTATTTTAGGTGTTCTGGGCAAATTTAGTGGAAGTCTAATACAAGGATTTGTATTTGTAAAACAAAAAAATTACCTGTTTTTTTGAAGTTCATTCCATTCTTCCATCCAGGAGGAACAGATAAGAGATCTATTTCAACAAAAAGAGAACATTAGTGTATTTCATTTGCTATTCTCCATATACAGGAAGCCCCCTACTTGAGCAGTTCCAGGAGGTTGTTTTGAAGTCAAGTTATGTTGTATTATTACTACTTGTATTTGGATTTGTAAAGTGCCAGCATCTTCTGTGACACTGTATTATACTCAGAATCATCTCTTTTTTTTAAATTGGGTTTGGCACAAAAATGGCAGGAGATAGTATACATAATACATGATATGCAGAAGGCTGTACAGCAGTATAAGCAAATACCGTATATACTCAAGTACAAGTCTAGACATTTAGGTCTGACTCACTAAATAAAAGTATAGGGGTTGACTTATACAAGAGCCACTATTAGTGACCTTCCCATTTGCAGTGGTAAGTGACACTTGCTACATAAAATAAATGCCAAGCAAGCACAGGCCTGAAAGTCCTGGCCACAAAAATTAACCAGAAAAAAATACTGGGCTGCAGGAAGGGGAGTGAATAATTGCTGCACTTTGGGACCCAGATGAGTTACTGGCTGCACTTAAGGGACAGGAGGGGTTAATGGCTGCAAATCTATATGCAGTGAAGTCATGAACCCCTCCTGGACCCCAAGTGCAGCCATTAACTTTGCAGGGTAGACTTATACTTGAGTCAATAAAATATTCCAGGTTAAGAGGGTCAAATATTGGAGTCGACTTATACACAAAGTCGAATAGTAGTCGAGTATATACAGTACACTAAAGGAAAGTGACTCAGTAAACAATGCATCAGTTGGGCACATAATATACAAGCGGCAGTGACTCATTAGGCAGTTTATTACCAGAACCCGAGTGTCGAGAGTTCAAAAGGTTGACAGCCAGGGGAAAAAAGGTGTTTCTATGCCTTGAGGTCCTGGTGGGGATGTAGAACGGGGACCAGGGAATTGGGAATTAGTGGGACGTTAGTAGAGTATATATGCATCACCTTTCCCAGATTGGACATTGGTCCAGAACCTTATTTGTAACTACAAAGTTTAAAGAACAGAGGGCTCCTGGGGACTCAACGGTGTATGCAAAAGTGAAAAACTTTATTGGCTAATATATAAATGCGAGGCTAACTGTACGATACAAACCAACGGAGCTAAAAAGCAACAGCTCTGCTGTTGTTATAACCAAGCTGTCCTGGTGGGGATGGACTGGAACCTGTACATACCCCGTACTTGTGGATAAATTATTTACTTTTGGACAACTCTGGATTTGGACATATATTATTATATTTCTTTACACAACTTACAACAGTATATACAATACTGTAACATGTAATAACATGTAACAAAAATGGTAGTCATTTTTGTACCCGAGGACAGCTTTGCACTGGTGAAACTCGAAAAATTAGAATATGGTGCAAAAGTCCATTTATTTCAGTAATTCAATTTAAAAGGTGAACCTAATATATGAAATAGACTAATTACATGTAATGTGAGATATTTCAAGCCTTTATTTGGTATAATTTTGATGATTATGACTTACAGCTTATGAGAACCCCAAAATCAAAATCTCAGCCCATTAGAATTTTGTGAAAATGTTCAATATTCCAGGCTCAAAGTGTCCGACTCTAAAATGCTAATTCATCCAAAATACCTGCAAAGGGTTCCTATTTCATATATTAGTTTTACCTTTTAAGTTAAATTACTGAGATAAATGGACTATGGATAGTCTAATTTTTCAAGTTTTACCTGTATGTACGTATAATGTAAGAGAGATATGTAGTAAAAAAAATACCTTTCTCAAAGTCCAGAACTTCTTCACCTTCACCAACTGCCTCCATCTGTTCCAGAGTAGGTTCATCCATTCCGCCTGAGACAGAATAAAGTCATGGCACAAAGGAACTGGAAAAACTGGGCTTGAACCATAAAGCATAGCTGGACTTAATGCGGAACTGAAGTATTCCTAAAAAAAAAAAAGTTTCACTCACCTGGGGCTTCTCCCAGCCCCCTGCAGCCGACCTGTGCACACACGGTTTCAAAACGATCCTCCGTTTCCCTGCTGCAGCTCACTTTTTTTCATGCAGTGGAAGCTGACTTCTAAGTTGATGTTCCCAACGCCCTGGCCACGCATATCCTCGTACGTGTTCCTATGGCCAGGAGCATCCTGCGCAGGCACAGTAAGAGAAAATCTCTAGGATGTGTGCAGCCAGGGCCATGCAGGCGACGCCCACCGCGTGAAGTAAAAGTGAGCCGCGGTGGGGAAATGGAGGATTGTTTTGGAACGGCGCAGCACAGGTCGGCTGGCAGAAGCCCCTTGTTTTAGGAATACTTCAGTTCCACTTTAACCACCCTGGCGTTTTGATTAAATCGCCAGGGTGGCTGCGGGAGGGTTTTTTTTAAATTAAAAAAAAACTATTTCATGCAGCCAACTGAAAGTTGGCTGCATGAAAGCCCACTAGAGGGCGCTCCGGAGGCGTTCTTCCGATCGCCTCCGGCGCCCAGAATAAACAAGGAAGGCCGCAATGAGCGGCCTTCCTTGTTTTGCTTACATCGTCGCCATAGCGACGAGCGGAGTGACGTCATCGACGTCAGCCGACGTCCTGACGTCAGCCGCCTCCGATCCAGCCCTTAGCGCTGGCCGGAACTTTTTGTTCCGGCTACGCTGGGCTCAGGCGGCTGGGGGGACCCTCTTTCGCCGCTGCTCGCGGCGGATCGCCGCAGAGCGGCGGCGATCAGGCAGCACACGCGGCTGGCAAAGTGCCGGCTGCGTGTGCTGCTTTTTATTTGACAAAAATCGGCCCGGCAGGGCCTGAGCGGCAGCCTCTGGCGGTGTTGGACGACCTGAGCTCGTCCAGACCGCTCAGCAGGTTAAAAGACTTCCGAGGCCAAATCTAAAAAAAAAAGTTAAATACCTGCACGGCATTTGAAGGCACGGTGGACGCCGTCCGCGCCCTCCGTGCCGTTCTGCCGTGTCCTCGCCGCTCAATAGGGACTATTGAGCAGCGGGGATCCGGCGGAATGTGCCCACGGCCCGGGTCGGGCTCTCCTTCCTCCACTAATAGTCTCCTGTAGCGTGGATCAGGGGGGCTGTCTCCTGTAGCGTGGATCAGGGGGGAGGCCCTAGAGCTGCGCAGCAGTACTCGCGGCTATGCGGACTGCGCAGCCGCGGCCAGCTCATGCGGCTATGTTAGTGGGGGCAGGGGGGGTCGGGAGCAGCCCAGGGGGCTATTGAGCGGCGGGGACCAGGCGAAACGGCACGGAGGGCGCGGACGGCGTCCTCCGTGCCTTCAAATGCGGTGCAGGTATTTAACTTTTTTTTTTATTTGGCTTCGGAAGTCCTTTTAAGTACACCCGAACTAAGAGAGATCTGGATGCTGTCATCTTTATTTCCTTTTTGACCACTTCAGGACCATTCATATTAAACCCTACAGCCTGTCTTTGAATGCTAGTTTCTGACATGTAGATTTTTACTCCACCATGCTTGTGTATTCTGACAGCTGACACTTTCTGAAATGAATGAGGAACAATTTTGAATTCGCTCCTGATCACTAGGATCGCATAATTATCACTTTTTCACACTTAAAATACTCATTCCCACTTCTATTTAGTGCCCCTGCGGTGTACCTAAAACAATTATCTACCTCATTTTGACATCTCTGCATAAACAACATATAGAATAATCAGTTTCTGAAAGTTTTACTGCTGCAATTTGCGATATTTCATATTTTTGGTTGAAAAATTCATAAAATTCCAGATTTACTACAATTAACCACTTGCCGACCACGCACTCATAACGCGCGTCGGCAAAGTGGCAGCTGCAGGACCAGGGACGCAGTTCTGCATCGCCGGCTTCAGGCTAATTAATCAGGAAACAGCCGCTCGCGCGAGCGGCTGCTTCCTGTCAATTCACGGCGGGGGGCTCTGTGAATAGTCTGCGGGCCGCCGATCGCAGCTCGCAGGCTAAATGTAAACACAAGCGGAAATAATCCGCTTTGTTTACATTTTTACAACGCTGCCACAGTAGCAGCGTTGTAGTAGATCAGCGATCCCCGGCCAATCAGCGGCCGGGGATCGATGTCACATGACAGGCAGGAGCCTGTTAGAGGCTGCACAGGACAGATCCGTTCCTGTGCAGCCTCCGATCTTTCGGGCAGGGAGGGAGAAGAGGGAGAGGGGGAATCCTGCGGTGGAGGGGGCTTTGAGGTGCCCCCCCCCCCCCTGCCACCCACAGCATGCAGGAGCGAACAGACCCCCCCAGCACATCATCCCCCTAGTGGGGAAAAAAGGGGGGCGATCTGGTCGCTCTGCCTGTCATTTGATCTGTGCTGGGGGCTGTAGAGCCCACCCAGCACAGATCTGAAAAAACAGCGCTGGTCCTTAAAGGGAAGGTTCAGGGAGGGGATTAAAAAAATAAAAATAACTTTCCACTTACCTGGGGCTTCCTCCAGCCCGTGGCAGGCAGGAGGTGCCCTCGCCGCCGCTCCGCAGGCTCCCGGTGGTCTCCGGTGGCCGACCCGACCTGGCCAGGCCGGCTGCCAGGTCGGGCTCTTCTGCGCTCCATTTCCTGGCACTTCTGCGTCCCACGCCGGCGCGCTGACGTCATCGGACGTCCGCCGGGCTGTACTGCGCAAGCGCAGAACTACTGCGCCTGCGCAGTACAGCCCGGCGGACGTCCGATGACGTCAGCGCGCCGGCGTGGGACGCAGAAGTGCCAGGAAATGGAGCGCAGAAGAGCCCGATCTGGCAGCCGGCCTGGCCAGGTCGGGTCGGCCACCGGAGACCACCGGGAGCCTGCGGAGCGGCGGCGAGGGCAGCTCCTGCGTGCCACGGGCTGGAGGAAGCCCCAGGTAAGTGGAAATGTATTTTTATTTTTTTAATCCCCTCCCTGAACCTTCCCTTTAAGGGGGGGGGACGGTAAAGGCTAGGTCCTCAAGTGGTTAAGTGATATAAAAAAAAAAGCCCTATTTGTCCTGAAAAAAAAAAAAAACAAGACTAAATAAGTTTGGGTCGACTAAAAATTGCCCAAGATCTGTCAAGTTAAGCAAAGGCATAGCAGAATTATGAAAATTGGCTTGGTCCTGAAGTGGTTAAAGAAAGTCTGAAGTGAAAAAAAAAAAAAAAAAAACAGATACCGTACTAACCTATGGAGAGGGAAGGTTATGGGTCCTATAGAGCCTTCCCATTCCTGTCATGGTCCCCTCGTTCCAGCGCTAGATCCCCCATTAGCAGTTTTCGACTGATGGGTCATATACTGCAAAGTGTTGCCGCACGAGGCTTTGGGAGCCGGAGCATTTCCCGAAGACGGGTGGCTCAGTACTGCGCATGCAGAGCTGCCCGTCTTCGGGAGCACTCATACTACCAAAGATTTCAGAAGTCTCCTGTGGTGGTGATACAGCAGTGGGTGATGGCGCTGGAATGAAGGGACCGTGAAAGGAACGGAAGGGCTCTATAGCCCTTCCCTCTCAATAGGTGAGTTTTTTTTCAGTTCAGACTTGCTTTAAACAATACCAGTTGCCTGGCAATCCTGTTAATCTCTTTGGCATCAGTAGCGTCGGAATCACACACCTGAAGCAAGCATGCAGCTAATCTGGTCAGATTTTTGTCAGAAACACCCAATCAGCATATTGTTTTAACTGTGTTTCAATAAACCTTACCTGATCTAAACCATGGTTTTTCTGGGTTGGTTCATCTGGAGAGGTAAGATACCCTATGTATGTATTTATTTATGTCTTTATAACGTATACTCTGAGAGATATTTCTTTTTCACTGCCCACTAAACCTTCTTTGGAGGTGTCCTACCCGTTAGTGTGGTGCCATCTACAGCTAGTAAGGACCCCAGGAGAGCGTCCACCCAGTTTCGTGCGGCGGTGATTTCCCCCTAGGCAATATACGACCTTTATCCTACAATACTGCACCATTTGGCGCTTGGTCTCGTCTTTGTCACAGACTACTGTGGTTCCCTCACAGTGACTGTCCCTACTTCTAAAAATACAAAAATAAATATTTTTATTCCTGCTATTTTTTCTCTTTACCTTGGGTTGACGTTTCTTCGATGCTCTCTTTCCTGTTCCAACTGTTCTTGTCTGTTTGGCGGTACCTGCAGTGAGTATCAGGCACCCTATGTTAAGCTACTGTCCTGGGTCCAGCAGTAAGTAGCAGGAGTATAATTATTGTGCTGCATGTTCCGGGGGGGAGGAGTTCTGTGTGTCTACGGGTGCGATATGTGCCCACACGGGCGGTACAATCTGTCACAAGACGGCCATGGGTGCTACGTCACCCTTTACCACATTTATTTTATTATACGCACAAATACGGTGGAGCTTTGCCTATGCTTTTTCTTTTCTTTTTTACCTTGGGATTCTTTCCGAGAAATTACTAAAATTGTTTCAATTGCATGAATAGATTAGGTTTATTGACATCTGGCCAGCAATTGTTGCATTTGCCAATTAGCCAGCGATAATCAAGTCTCTAGTGCTCTCTGCAGTAAAGATAAAAGTTTTTACACACAGGGAATGCTTTCAAATTTTATTTTATGTAACTAAGAGTAGTTACTGGAATTTTAGTTTTCAGAGTATAATCACACTTTGATTTAATTTTCTCTCATGATAGGAAGAGAGCTAAAAATAGTTTTTTTATTGACCATCCATCACTTCCTGGTGGTGATCACCATGGTTTACACAGGGACCCAGGAGGTCACAAACCTATAGGAAGTGCCTTGTCCATCACTTCCTGTCCTGGTGACCACCATTGTTTACACAGGGACCCAGGAGGTCACAAACTTACAGAAAGCGCCTCGGTTATCACTTCCTGTCCTGGTGACCACCCTGGTTTACCCAGGAACCCAGGAGGTCACAAATGTACAGGAAGTGCTCCGTCCATCACTTCCTGTCCTGTTGACCACCATGGTTTACACAGGAACCCAGGAGGTCATAAGGGTACTGGAAGTCCCTCGTCCATCACTTCTTGTCCTGGTCACCACCATGGTTTACACAAGAACCCAGAAGGTCACAAATGTACGAGAATTGCTCCGTCCATCACTTCCATGGTTTACACAGAGACCCGGAGGTCACAAATGTATAGTAAGTGCTCCCTCCATCACTTCCAGTCCTGGTGATCACAATGGTTTAAACAGGAACCCAGAAAGTCACAAATGTACAGGAAGTGCCCCATCCATCACTTCCTGTGCTGGTGACTGACATGGTTTACATACGAACTCAGCAGAAGGTCACAAATGAACAGGAAGTGTGCAATAGAGGATGGAGGAGGGTCTCTCTCTACAACACCAAGTAAAAAAAACCTTTAAGATGAAGTTGGGCTGTGATGGAAGAACGTGTTTGAATTGATAATAGAGGGACATATGCTATTCAGAGCTCCAATTAAGTATTATTCTCTCAGCCTACCTGGCCAGAAAGGGAAGTTGGATGTGCTGCCCTTGACGGACTGAGATGGGGGACCTGGAGGCCGCCGCAGGGAGAGGGAATTCTGTGCTGAGAGACCAATGTGATCTGCAGAGACCTGCAACAAATAGAAAAATAAGAGGAGGCGTCATAGCAGCGTCAGAAGCACACTACTCCATAACAACCTATTAGAGACCTGCACTAAATGATGAGATGATGTCATAGCAACGTCAGAAGCACACTACTCCACAGCAACCTATCAGACTCAAAGGAGATCTCCCCCTTCTCCGTGATGGAGACGCTTGTTAGAGCCTAATGAAGCGGGTGTCTGCCCGAGAAACGCATTGCATGTTTGGAGTTACGATTAAAGAATTGTTCTATTGAAAAGTGACTGTTGAGTCCACAACTACCTCCCATTTTAGTCTGGTCTTAATTAATTGATCCTAAAATAGCACCTCTATTCAAGAACTAACTATACATTTAATAAGTTCAGTCCTATGTGTCCTGCCTTGGAATACATGCACAATATCTTCTGGTAAGGGTTAAACTACAGACACTCATTAGATCAGGGGTCTCAAACTCGCGGCCCGCGGGCCATTTGCGGCCCTCGATACAATATTTTGTGGCCCTCGCCGGCAAAAGCTTCCTTATAGTTCGCTTCAGTGCTCCCAAGTAATCCGCAGCATCCCCGCCGCTAAACGAGGGCTGCAGAGCCCCAAATCACCCGGGGGGCAATCCGCTGGCATTTCCTGGAAGGGGCAGAGCTTTCAGCTTCAGCTCTGCCCCTCCTGACGTCAATCGCCACACGGATCGCCACCTCTCCCCGCCCCTCTTTGTGAAGGAAGAGTGAGAGGGGCGGGCAGAGGCAGCGATGCGCCGCGATTGTGAAATTCCTTATGTGGCCCAGCCTCATCCTGACTTTGCCTCCTGCGGCCCCCCAGGTAAATTGAGTTTGAGACCCCTGCATTAGATTGACCTCAACTAAAATGATCATTGTAGAGCACTGCTCACAAATCTAGGGTGTATACAGGGTGTTCCCAGTCATCGTCATTTACCCCCTGGCCAGACACAGATTGCCATCCGATGTGCCCCAGCAGGGAATCTAATTAAAATCAATCGAACTGTAATATTGCACATGTGTGATGCAGCGCCATCGACTTCCGCTCCTGCCCCACCCCAGATTGATCTAGACTTTTTGTCCTGATTGATATTTTCAATCAATTTTTGGTCAAATATCATTGATCGGACAATTTGGGGGAGTAAATTCTCAGCAGGTGAATCAAACAGAAAAATCGATGAGTGTGTGGCTACCCTTAGGGAAGCACAGTGGATCTTTGGCCCCATTTTTGTACAATATAGTACTTTGTGTTAGAGATGAGTGTGTTTGCTCCCAGCGTTAACATACTCATTCAGCCAATCCTATTAAAGGACACGCGAGGCGAAAATAAACTAATGAAATAAACAATTGTATCTATCTTCGCAATCTTCGGTCTCCTAAAATGACATTTTATTGTTTTTGCTCAATAACACATTCATTGAAGTATGCCAGAGCTAAAATATATGAACTATTGACACATTTTCTCTCTTTCCTGTTCTCAGAAGCCATTTTCTGCTAGGAAAGTGCTTTATAGTTGGCATTTCTTATCAGTGAGGGTCACACTGTAGTCACTTCCTGTCAGGACTGAGTCAGCCACTTACATACCCGATATTTAACTCTTTCAGGCAGAGAAAGAAAAAAAGGAACACAGCATAGTTATTTGTGTGCTAGCACTGTACATACACATGTCTATCTCATCATCTCACCTCGGGCATAAAGTGTACCTGAGGTGGCACAAGGGGGCCAGAAGGAACACAGAGGCATGTTCCCTGCTCCATACCATGCCTCCGTTTCCCCTCCATGACACTCTCAGCCTCACCCCGTCATGCTGTAACCCCCCAAATCTAGCAAAAAGCAGCTTGCTGGCAGCTAACAGGAGGAAGGGGCTTCCCTTGCAGGAGAGACACTCCTGCATAACGCCCCCTCCAGCATTAGGAACACCCCTTCCCCTGCTGATCTGCCTCTCCCCCACCGCTCCCCGCTCTGTGATGAGACACACAGAGCCAGAGCTGCAGCGTCGTGACCCCATTTTTTAAAAAAAATGGGAAACTGAAACTTAGCTATTGCAGGACGCAAGAGTGGAGGTAATCGGTGCTACCCGATCCGGCTAGCCCCCGGATCAGGTAGCATTTTTTTTAATCTAAATTTTGCACCTTGGGTTGGCTTTAAGGTTGCCACGCACCCTCCTGAGGCCTTTCAAACTGTATCAAAATTTGGGGGGCCACATTGCAACATTGATGCCGTCAATTGAATAATGTATTGGCGCCTGTACTTTTCACTTTCTGAAGGATGAAGTTAGAGGATCTCACCTCACTGATGCCCCGCAGTTCCCCCGTGGCAGAGTTACGCTCCATGCTGATATCGGTCTGAGGGGCACTGATGTCCATGTGGAACAAGGAGCCCACATCTTTACTGCGAGGCCAGGACCTGGAGGAGGGACAAAACAGAAAAAAATATTAGCTTCTGCTTTCAGTGCGGCATAATTTCTCAAAGCTGCACAGACAGATGTGCCATTAATACAGTGGTCCTCAAACTAAGGCCGTGGGCCGAATGCGGCCCCCTGAGGCTTTTTTACCGGCCCCCACACACAAATTGTGATACTAATAGATGCGGTCAGCTACATCTTTAAATAGTGGTGGTCCGCATATAGAATAGCAGTGCTGGCACCACCCATCCACATGGAAGCCAGAAAGCAGTCATTCGCTGGTTTCCAATCAAATTCTACATCAGGTGACACTGCTGTCCAATTGGACTGCAGGTTGTCACCTGGGTATGCTTCACTGTCTGGCCCACAAAGACTCCTACATAATTTTATTTATACTCCAGCCCCCCAGCAGTCTGAAGTATGTTGACCTGGCCCTCGACCCAAAACGTTTGGGGACCCCTGCATTAATAGACAGGCACTGGCCACAATGCACTAAGATCATGCTGGTGAGAAGGCAGGTGCAAACGTATCACCACACATTGATCTGTATTTTAAGTGTTACTTCACTAAAGAAGCTTGCCTTTAACTTCAGTCCTTAAAGAGAAACCGTGACCAGGAATTGAACTTAATCCCAATCAGTAGCCGATACCCCCTTTCCTATGAGAAATCTTTTCCTTTTCTCAAACAGGGGGCTCTGTATGGCTGATTTTGTGGTGAAACCCCTCCCACAGTGTGATGTCAGCACCTCACAGCACTGAGGTCCTGACATCACACTGTGGGAGCCTTGTTGCATTGTGGGAAATAGCAGATGTTTACAACTGCCAAAAATGCAAGCAGCATCTCCTTCCACTGACATCACCGGCCAGCAGTAAAAATGACACCATGTGATAAATGTCAGAATTTAAATCAGGGAGAGGAAAGATTTTACAACGGGCAAACACTGACAAAATCATTTATACATAATTATTGTAAAAATGAAGCACTATTTTTATTACATTATTTCACTGGAGTTCCTCTTTAAGTTATCAGTTATGCTTCACTTTACTTAGCAGGCTTGGTGATCCTCACACACTTTACACTTGCATTCCTGTCTGTGAATTAACATCCTGTCTAACTTTACAATTCTGTCTTTAAAGAGAGTCTGAAGCGAGAATAAATCTCGCTTCAGACCTCATAGATAGCAGGGGCACGTGTGCCCCTGCTAAACCGCCGCTATCCCGCGGCTTAACGGGGGTCCCTGATCCCCCAAATTCCCTCGTTTCAGCGGGGGAACGCTTCCTGGTTGGGGCAGGGCTAACCGCCGCAGCCCTGCCCCACGCGCGTCTGTCAGCGCGTATCTCCGCCTCTCCCCTGCCCCTCTCAGTCTTCCTTCACTGAGAGGGGCTGGGGAGAGGCGGCGATGCGCCGCTGATAGACGCGACTGGAGGCAGGGCTGCAGCCGTTAGCCCTGCCTCCAGGAGCGACCAAGTCTGCGACCAAGTGTCGCAGTGGGGGGTTTGGGGGTGAAGGGACCCCCGTTTTGCTGCGCTATAGCGGCGGTGTAGTAGGGGCACACGTGCCCCTGCTAACTATGAGCTCTGAAGCGAGATTTATTCTCGCTTCAGAGTCTCTTTAAGGAATAAGGACAGAATCCTTATTTTAAACTTTGCATAAGGTAAAATGCTTAGTGAATACTAATTGCTTTATCACCATAGTGATAACAGTAAAAACAGCACAGAATTAAAGAAAAATGAGCTTGTGCCCATTGCCTCCAAGGTAAAGAAGGAAAATCACATGATATGATGTGTGGGCCCCCCGAGACAGAAGATATGTGACCATATGTTTTGATGAGTATGGATCTCATCCCTCATTACTCTGAAGACCTCTTACCTCTGGCTCCGATCAAAATCGTGAATGGAAAGCCATTCTGGGTCGCTGAGATATCTTTGGATCACCTCCTGGGAGAGATCCACATCGTATGGAGGCAAGCCATTAGGAAGCTGGAAAAAACAGGAAGAAAGTGGTCATGGCCCTTTCACTAATGATACAACTGAAGTAATGGGGGTTAACCCACTAAACGTGGCCACGCACATTACAATGACCCTGTTCAACCTTACTGCAATTCAATGTAACGGATGTACAGAGAAATCAAAAACATTTTTTCCTGTTATTCTTGATTTTTTTGAGATTGGACGTGTTTGAAAACTCACACCAACTTTACCAAGAATTGTGTGATGGATTGTCAAATTGTATTCAACCAGAATAAACTGTATGTAACTATTCAGCACATATAGAACTTTATTTATTTTTGTATATATGTCTATTACAAAAAAGGATGGCAATAGTATTGTATAGTATGGTATTTAATGTGAAAATAATATATACCTTATATAGTCGCGCATAAGCCTAATTTTTCAGCACCAAAATCTGCTGAAAAGTTACCCCTTTGGCTTATATGTGAGTCAGTGGAGCAGAACGGATGGTGGAGGTGGTTTTGTTACTGGCATGGGAGCGTAAGGATCGTGCACTAGTAATTTCTTGCCAGCTGGCTTCCTGCTGTGTCGTTGCCACATGGTGTGTAGAGTGTGATGCTCAAGACTACCAGTGTCCCCTGGTTTGTGGGATCAGGGATTCTTCCTGTGTGGCTATCGCTGTGTCTCATATCTATGATGTCATCTAGTGTCATCTTGAGACACAGCTGTATCATCCTTGGGGCACATCTGGCTATGGGGAGAAGGGCTATACTGGGGAGGGGGGCTTATACGCGAGTCAATCTTCCTGTTTTTTTAGGGAAAAGTTGGTACCTCTGCTTATACTTGGATCGGCGTATATGGGAAAGTAATTGTTGGGTAGAATTATAATAAAATGCAACTGTATTGTAGTTGGTTTATCTATTCAATTTATAAACATAAAATCAATAAAAGGTTGCAGAAAAAAAAAGTGTGTTAAATTAAAGTAAACCTGTAAGGGAAAAAAAAAAAAAAAAAAAGAGCCCCTGGGAAGTACTTACCTCGGGAGGGGGAGGCCTCTAGATCCTAGAGGCTTCTCCGTCCCCTGCAGCAGAGGGGATCCAGTGGTAGGACCTTCTGAACATCCCCTTGTTGGCACTTGTTGACCTGCGCGCATGTGCAGTAGCGGCTCTCTGCTCGGGCTCCAGCGGAAATAGCCGAACCCGATTAAGTCCGCTCAACTGCAGAGGCGTGAACCATCTGTGTCTGCGCAGTAGAGTGGACACATTCGGGATTGGCTATTCCGCTGGAGCCCAAGCAGTGAGCCGCTACTGTGCCGGCGTAGAAGCGCAGATGTAAATACTGTGGTCAGCTTCTCCTCCAGGCTTCCAGCGCTGGATCGGGCTGGCAGGAGGAGATGGGGAAGCCTAATTAGGATCCAAAGGCTTCCCCCCTCCCGAGGAAAGTTCCTCCCCCGGGCATTTTTTTCCCTTACATGATTACATCTTAAAGTATACCTCAGGCGACATGTAACATCATGAGATAAACATGGGTATATACAGCAAAACATTTTACTAACTTTTTTTTTTTGCTGCATGAAAGAGTTAATTTTCAGGCAGGCAAGTGGCAACCTCTGTCTTGTGGGCACCTTGTGTCTTGTGGATCACTCCCAAAATGGTGAAAGCAGAGATGTGCAATCGCTCTGTGATCGCAATGTTGCCAGTGGGACCACCCCTATAGGGATCCACTGGTGTAGTGTTTTGCAGATCGCCGGCAAACAGCAAGCGCTGCAAAATTGCTCCTATCGGGTCCCAGGCCTGAGGGCTGGTTCAGAAGGAGGGCTGGCGGCAATCAACTGGGGCATTTAACGCTAGAGACCCACCAGGTCATAAGGGAGATGAATGGGAGTGTTCCAACGTTTACCATCAATAGCCGACATTTGGTCAAGCGCTGCGGTTAATCGAGTTTTTCCAGATGCTGCAAGCAGCACCTCAGAGTCGAATGCGTTGAATTCCTCTAGGGCTCTAATCGCAGTGTGATGACAAACAACATTGGACGCTTTTATGGGCGGTAGCAGAAAAAAAGATTGAGCAAGTTGAAACCAGCCGCCATGAACTAGCCCTTCGAAAGCCTCCTGACAAAAAAAAAAAAAAAAAAAAAAAAAAAAAAAAGCTTACCTCGAATCATTATGTTGTAAAAAGTAAAAGAATAATTTTTAAAGTTCTTGCTGTGGGCACTGCAAATGATTACAACAGCGCAAATACTAAATGAACACAAATTGTGATAGGACCCAGGTAAAGGTTAGAAAAATCAAATTGAATGAGAGCTTGTTTTTTTTTTTTTTTTTTTTTAAATCCAGTACAGTTTTTCTCCATTCTTTGTAAATCTACTTTATTGGGCCTGATTCATCAAGCTGCGCTGCATAATGTGGATGAGCGCATGCTTTCCCTGCCTTACATAGCAGCTGCTATGTAAGGAGTGTGCCTTCTCGTAGTTACGCGCATTGCGTATATAACAACGCGCATAACTTTAACTGCATGTGGTCCTGTGAAGTATCGCTACCGCAATACTTCACTAAAATACTTCACTAACAGCCGCTACTATGCTAACATGCTAAAAGACTTTACTAACAGCCGCTAGTATGCTAACATGCTAAAATACTTCACTAACAGCCGCTACTATGCTAACCTGCTAAAATACTTCACTAACAGCCGCTACTATGCTAACATGCTAAAATACTTCACTAAAGCTGGCCACTAACGGTCCAATTTCTAGCGAAAAATCGTTTGAGCGATCAGAAATTCTGATCGCATTGGTTGTAAATAATCTCCATTGGTGGACACAATCGATTATGAACGAGTGAAAAAATGTCGCCCGAATGAATTTTCGTCGAACGAAAATTTGGATTTTCTTGGTGGTCGTGATAGATAGGAAGCAATGATTGGTTAGTTGATGGTGTAGTAAACGATTTTTCGTCCGATCAGAATTTCTGATCGCTTGAACGATTTTTCACTAGAAATTGGACCGTTAGTGGCCAGCTTAACAGCCGCTACTATGCTAACATGCTAAAATACTTCACTAACAGCCGCTACTATGCTAACATGCTAAAATACGTCACTAACAGCCGCTACTATGCTAACATGCTAAAATACGTCACTAACAGCCGCTACTATGCTAACATGCTAAAATACTTCACTTACAGCAACTACTATGCTAACATGCTAAAATACTTCACTAACAGCCGCTACTATGCTAACATGCTAAAATACTTCACTAACAGCCGCTACTATGCTAACATGCTAAAATACTTCACTAACAGCAGCTACTATGCTAACATGCTAAAATACGTCACTTACAGCCGCTACTATGCTAACATGCTAAAATACTTCACTAACAGCAGCTACTATGCTAACATGCTAAAATACTTCACTAACAGCAGCTACTATGCTAACATGCTAAAATACGTCACTAACAGCCGCTACTATGCTAACATGCTAAAATACTTCACTAACAGCCGCTACTATGCTAATTTACATAGTTGTAACATAGTAGCAGCCACGAGTGAAGTATTGCGGTAACGATACTTCACAGGACCGCCCGCAGTTAAAGTTAAGCGCGTTGCTATATACGCAATGCGCGTAACTACGAGAAGGCACACTCCTTACATAGCAGCGAGCTCTGCTATGTAAGGCAGGGAGAGCAGGCGCTCCTTCACATGCTAAGCAGTGCAGCTTGATGAATCAGGCCCATTGTCTCTGAAATGGACCTACCGTAGATAGTGGGAGACAGGAGCCTTTCGACACCGGAGGTTTTGTGATCACTTCCAACCTCCCTGAGATGCCGACTTCTAGGATGGAAATTGGGAGATCCAATGGATCCCTGGCTGGGAGATCTGGTAGGGGAAAGTAACAAGAGATGTCATGAGACAAACATAGGATGCAATGGCCATGCGTGTGACTTCCTCCGGAAGTTATAACATAGCCAGGATGGCAGCCGCGATTTTTAAATTGAAATCGAACAAAAACTATTTGGTATAGAATGGCGATTAATGGCATCAAATGAAGAGGAGAGCACAAGCTGCAGAATGGTATGCATCTGTAAGTACTTTGCTGTACTGGTCGGAGTCTCTTTAAAGGCATGCCCATGAGAGGTGCTTGCTAGCGCCAGGCTAGCGACACGCCGATTGCCGCTAGCCTGGTATTTACCTTCAGGCTGCCACTCACCCGCCTATGTCCCTTCCCTCTCGCCTCCGTAAGCTTCCTCCAATCGTCTTAGAGGCGGGGAGGGAAGGGACGCAGGCGGGGAGCTATACAGGAGGCAGGGAAGCGGCGCTGAGTGGCAGCCTTCAGGTAAATAGCAGGCTAGCGACACGCTAAAGGGGGGGATAGCAGAGTGGGGAGGGGGGGATAGCAGAGTGGGGGGGGGGGGGAGGGCCTGGAGGCGCACTGGAAGGACAGAAAGGTTGGTCACTGTACACACAACATGCCTCTGTGTCCTAATAGGATTTCACAAACCCGCCTCGGGTTCTCTTTAACAAGTCATTGCCACATAACACCAACCCTTCACTCACTCCGCTGGCTACCGATAATATGGAGAATTCTGTTTGGGATTGGCTTGTTGACATTCAAATCCCTGTACAATCTGGGCCCTGGAGGATTTGTTGCAATTGCATCACACCTCCCACAAGCATAGAACAAAAGGATCTAATAACTTGATCAACCCCAGAGTCCACCTCAAAACCTTAGGAGACAGAGCCTTCTGCTATGCTGCCCCTACTCTTTGGAACTCCCAATCAGGACCTCTCCATCACTTTAAGCATGAAAAGCCACCTGTTTAGTCTGGCACTTATGAACACCTGACTATTTGACTATTTCCTGTGTAACACAGTCCAGCCTCCAACCAGGGCTGTGGAGTCAGTACAAAAACTATCCAACTCTGACTCCTCAGTTTATGAAACCACCAACTACAACTCAGACTCAAGGTACCCAAAATGTTTCCAACTCCTTAGGGTACATACACACATCAGACTAAAATGAAAGATCACAGACCAATCTTACCACCCTTCATGTAGTATGAGAGCCATACTCTACACAGTCTTTTCTATGGAGCTGAACTCAACATCAGAAAAAAATCTTTGCAAGAAGCTGCACACACAGATGCTGTACAGACACAAAAGATCAGTATCTGCAAAAGATCTGTTCCTGCCAAAAATCCATTCCTGCAAATTGCAATGATAGTCTATGAGATCTGCAGATCATCATACACACATGATTTAACTGACATTCATCTGCAGATCAGATCCACCAGGATGGATTTTCAGATTGCTTGATCT
Organism: Hyperolius riggenbachi; assembly: GCF_040937935.1. NCBI lineage: Eukaryota > Metazoa > Chordata > Amphibia > Anura > Hyperoliidae > Hyperolius > Hyperolius riggenbachi. The sequence continues at coordinate 44,905,317 of NC_090653.1, read as the reverse complement.
GCAGATGAATGTCAGTTAAATCATGTATGTATGATGATCTGCAGATCTCATAGACTATCATTGCAATTTGCAGGAATGGATTTTTGGCAGGAACAGATCTTTTGCAGATACTGATCTTTTGTGTCTGTACAGCATCTGTGTGTGCAGCATCTTGCAAAGATTTTTTTCTGATGGGGAGTTCAGCTCCATAGAAAAGACTGAGTAGAGTATGGCTCTCATACTACATGAAGGGTGGTAAGATTGGTCTGTGATCTTTCATTTTAGTCTGATGTGTGTATGTACCCTTAGTCTAATCTTTACCAGGTCTGTGGATTTGGCACAAAATTCAACCGACTCCTCAGTTTATGAAACCACAGACTGACTCCAACTCTGACTCCAGGTACCCAAAATTGTTCCGACTCCTCGACTCCGACTCCACAGCCCTGCCTACAACCCCAGTATTAATCTGAGACATAACTATGCGCTTTGAGTCCAATGGGAGAAAAGGGCTTTACAAATGTTACTGCATTATTTTAAAGGTTTTTAAACCCACTTAAAATAAACATCTACTGCAGATTCCGAACCGAAAGAAAGCCAGAATAACACTTAGTATGACTACCACCCTCCCTCCCTACTTATGCTTCAGTCACTACTCTCTTCAGCTCTCCTCTCTATGATAGGCTGGCTCAGTAGTACAGATAGGAGCAGAGTACCTCTCAGACCACATTATAAGGCTCCTCCCACCCACAGATGGCACAATCTTTTAGCAGTCTTTGCAAAGGAAGAATAATGCCATGGCAGTTTTTCAGAAAGGAGGTGGGGCTAACCATCAAAACCTGGATTTTATGGCACAAGCTGTCAGTTTTTAAAGGGGTTCTGTGGGGTATTAAAAAAAAAAAAAAAAAGCGTCACTTACCTGGCACTTCTACTGGCCCCCTGCAGCTATTAAGTCCCACGCCATCACTGAAGCCCCATCCATTTGTCGCCACCGGTGACCTGCTAATTATTTGTCTAACTAGACGAATAGCACTGCAGCTGCGCGTCCTCGGCCGTGCGCGTCCTTGCTTCCACACACGTCATCGGGAACTTACTGTGCAGAACAAAGGTTTTTTTGCGGGAGCAAGGACCCACACGACAATGGCCGCGCAGCCGCAGTGCTATTCGGCATGTTAGACGAATAATTAGCAGGTCACCAGCGGTGACGAACGGAGGGGGCTTCAGTGATGGCATGGGCCCCACAGAACACCTTTAAACATTTTCTCCTGCTACTCTGTTATAACTTCTGCTGGCTGTGCTGATAGTGTGGGGTTTATTTTGACACCGGAGCACCGATTTAAGTGGAAGCACACTAGTCACACATCCAATTATGATTTACCAAATATTGGCCAATTTTATCACTTCCATGCAGTACGAAAGATTAACTTGCACAATCTGCTCATAGCATATACTATCTGTTGGCCCTCATATTACATGGAGGTGGTACAATTGGCCAATCAAAATTGGATATGTGTACCAGGCTATAAAGATACCAAAAAAGATCTGTAACTTTTCTCTATGCATGGCATATAAAGAGAGAATTTCCCGAGACAACGGTCCAGGTCTGTCTCTGGAAACTGAGATCAGAAGAACATTTTGCTCATTTCACAACATTGATATAATTAATATCTTACCTATTTTATTCATTGCAAAGTGCCGAGTGTCAAATACGCTTCATCAGATACTGCTGGGTAGAGAAAGCCAAACAAATTCACAGATACAATGAAGATATTTTAAGGATTATTTAAGTCTACAAGAAAAAAAATTAACTTACCTGGAGCTTCTTGCAGCCCCCTGCAGTCATCCTGTGCCCACAGCCTCTTTCTGTGACCCCCCCTCCATCAAGGACAGACGTCCCCCTGAAAGGTGGCTCACAGTGATCACAGGGTCAGGAGCCAATGAAATCGGCTCCCGACTGTCTCATGGAGCTCTGCCGTCATAGCGACAGATGAGCGAGTGGCCTGCAGCAACTGGTGAGCAGCGTGAACGGCGAGAGTGGAAGGTCTGTGCAGCGAGATGTCAGTAGGCCCCGTTCTTTGGTACCAGCAGTCTCCGGTCCTTAAAGTGAACCGAGCACCTTTTTTATCATTCAGGACATTTCTATAGCACATGAAAAATGCATGCCGACAATCTGTTTCATTATTAAAATAAACTTTCATTTTACCTTGTATTTTACATTCAAAGTAGATTAATTACCCTGTTTCAGCAGGGCTGCCCGGCCGTCCCCGGCCGCAGAGCTTTCAGATTCCTAATTGTTTTATTGGGCTAATTACCAAGAGGTAAACAACAAAGGGGGTTAGTAATTAGGACTGTTTCTTAAAAGACCTAGTTTGTGTCAATGTGTCAAGATAGCATCTCTGACTTCTGTAAATAAGGAATGTGAGAAGGGGAAGGGGGAACATGGCAGCTTCTATGCCAGGAGAGATTCCATTGAAAGAGAATGTGCTCAGTTCCCTTTAAAGAAAATCTGTAACTTTAAAAACATCCCCTGGGGGGTGCTTACCTCGGGAGGGGGAAGCCTTTGGATCCTGAGGCTTCCCCCATCCTTCTCGGTCCCGGCAATACAGCGCTGCGACCCCCCGAACAGCGGCAAGGTAAATATTTACCTACCGCGATCCAGGGAAGGCGCAGTAGCGGCTCTTCGCTTGGGCTAGTTTCGAAATAGCCAAGCCCAATCGTATATCTGCTCTATTGCGCAGGCGCAAGTCCTTTGTAGAACGGATCGATCTGGGTCGGATACTTCCGCCTTAGCCCGAACGGAGAACAGCTACTGCGTCTGCGCAGGATCACGGTAAGTAAATATTGCCTGTTGCATGTCAGCCTTGTCGATGAGGTTTTGGTGGAGCCAGCGCTGGATTCCCCCAAACTACAGAGGACAGGGAAGCCTCGTTGGGACCCTGAGACTTCCCCATCCCGAGGTAAGTACCCCCCAGAGTTTTTTTTGTTTGTTACAGAGTCTCTTTAAGGGGCCAGAGCCTGCAATATACATATGTATATTGTGTAAAGAAGTAATAGACGTCATTATTGATCAGAACCTCAATTTATGTCACCACTTTAAATAAATAAATACATACACTAAAGCATGGTTTATACTTGTCCATGTGCAAAACACATGTATGTTTCTGTACGTGGTTTTCCCAGACTATGTGTGTTAATTTGCATTTTAAGCATGCATTCTTTCAGAGTATCTAATAGAAGTTTATGAGAAATCTAACATGTTGTGCAAAGTTATGATGCAAAATACGCAAAATATGGTTTGTTTTTTTTACCATGCGAACGCAATCTTCAAAAACAGTACGAATATCCATCGTCTTTCATTGAACATGCAGTGAACGCATTTTTGCAAATATGCAATTCTCACAGGATTTTGAAAGGGTGACCCCTGCCTAACAGTTAAAGTTCACCTGAATTATTGCACAGGACAGAAGAAAAGCATAGAGAAATGCACATTGCAAATATTTACAGAGTACAGGCCCCATTCACACTTGAGCATTTTGCCGGCGATTTCGGCAAAACGCTCAAATGCTAGCGCTTTTAAAAGCGCTAGTGTAATAAACCCTATGGGCCGTTCTTACTTGGGCAATTTGCGCTAATCACCGCAAATCGCCTAAAATAGCAAAACGCAAACGAGTAGCCTGCACCATTTTCAGGCGATTTCCCGGCGATCGCGTTTCAGTGCTATAGAAGCAGTAAACGCGATTGTGGAGAAATCGCTGCACTGTCCAGTGATTTTTCCGCGTGAAAGTGCAGAAAAATCACTCCCGCAAAATGCTGGCACAAATCGCCGGCGTTTTGTGCTTCTAAGTGTGAACGGGGCCTTAGCCTAATTTCCCCTCATCTGTGACTAATAACAAGCATAATTTGATCCCTCAGCTGTGTCAGCTGGCTCGGCAGCGCAGCTAATATGTAAACACATGCTACCTCTATGTCTGCTTCCATAAAAGCAGGAAGTAGACACACTGCAGATTTATTGCAGGAATTGCATCAGCTGTAACAAAGAATTTTTTTTTCTTTAAAGGTTATTATGCTGTTTCTTATATTTTAGGGCCCGTTTCCACTATCGCGAATCTGCATGCAGATTCACACAGCCAATACAAGTGGATGGGCTTGTTTCCACTTGCCAGTTTTGCTGTGCGTTTTTCTGTGCAGGATTTTTCTGCACGGCAGAGCCCTCAGAATTCGCCTGCGTGTGGAATGCAGGCAAATCGCACACAATGTATTTAATAGGGAAATCGCATGCGTGTTCCCCATGCGTTTTTGGCCGCAAATTCGCATAGGTACCAATGTTAATTCACACAGGCAGTGACATGGATAAAATCGCATATACCCTCACCTATGCGAATTCGCGGCAAAAAATGTATGCGGAATCGCATCCGCATGCGATTTCATCAGCGGTGGAATCCAGGCGATTCCGCACCGCAATAGTGGAAACGAGCCCTTAGAGCTGAGGGGAAGTTCTGAGTTCAGGTCCACTTTCTTGCAACATAATCTGATACATTGCACTCACATGCACAGCGTGTACAAATTGTCACCAGGAATATATACACAGAACCTGCAATATTTCCATGATAATAAAATAATAAGACAACCCCTAAAAAGTGCATTTAGTAAATTGTAGCAGCAGACATCAGAAGTCAATGGCTGCAGAAAAGCTGCACACCTATATTCAGTGCCTGTAATGCCCTGAACAGCTGTTATCTATAGATACCTGTGTAATGTAAAGTGACAGACCAGCAGCAGCAGCCAACTCCATGCAATGTCAGTGCAGAGGGGGGGAGACACACATGGAGGATGGGAAAGGGTCGTGACGTCAATGTGTGGCGGAAGTGATGCCTTTCTCAATTTTGTCTCCAGAATGTAAAACGAAACCCTATCGGGAAGACATTTTTGGTGAGATCAATCCCTTTCTCAGAGATACGTCTTTGATCTCCAATGACATGGCCGCGGACCACGTAGTCAGCGACTGCATTTCCTATTGAGTTTCCTGAACGCCTATTCCCTGGTGCTCAGCCGAGATACGTCAGCAGCGTGAGCATATAAAAGCGCTGATTGGCTGAAAGAACGCAAAGGGGCGGGCAGCAGGGGGGATTGAAGCAGAGGGATAGGTTGCACTGTATTGGTTGGCAAGGTGTAATTTATCACGTGATGATGCTGAAAGATGAAAGCTGTATGCAGGGGGATTGAAGTTACTGGAGGCAAGCAATGTCAGATGGATAGGGTTGCCAGGTCGGCTGATGGAGAAAACCGGACAGGGGGTGGAGTTAGGGGCGGAGTCAGAAGCGCACTTTTATGTAGAGTGGGGCTAAGCAATGGGCTTTTTAAAAAATGTTTTTTACAGTATTTATATTGCACTGACATCTTCTGCAGCACATTACAGAGTACATAGCCATGTCACTAACTGTCCTCACCAGTACATGCACATAAGAGACCACTTTTCACCAGTAAATGCACATAATAAGAGACCGCTTTTCACCAGTAAATGCACATAATAAGAGACAGCTTTTCACCAGTAAATGCACATAAGAGACAGCTTTTCACCACTAAATGCACATAAGAGACATCTTTTCACAACTAAATGCACATAAGAGACATCTTTTCACCACTAAATGCACATAAGAGACATCTTTTCACCACTAAATGCACATAAGAGACATCTTTTCACCACTAAATGCACATAAGAGACAGCTTTTCACCAGTAAATGCACATAAGAGACAGCTTTTCACCAGTAAATGCACATAATAAGAGACAGCTTTTCACCAGTAACTGCACATAATGACAAACAGCCAGTTGTCCCCAGTATATGTAGCCAGGGATATATGTGCCCAGTATATGTAGCCAGAGGTATATGTCCCCAGTATATGTAGGCAGGGGAATATGTCCCCAGTATATATAGCCAGCGGTATATGGGCTCAGTATATGTAGCCAGGGTGTATATGGGCCCAGTATATGTAGCCAGGGTGTATATGGGCCCAGTATATGTAGCCAGGGTGTATATGAGCCAGTATATGTAGCCAGGGTGTATATGGGCCCAGTATATGTAGCCAGGGTGTATATGGGCCCAGTATATGTAGTCAGGGGGTATATATGCCCAGTATATGTAGCCAGGATGTATATGGGCCCAGTATATGTAGCCAGGGTGTATATGGGCCCAGTATATTTAGCCAGGGTGTATATGGGCCCAGTTTATGTAGCCAGGGTGTATATGGGCCCAGTATATGTAGCCAGGGTGTATATGGGCCCAGTATATGTAGCCAGGGTGTATATGGGCCCAGTATATGTAGCCAGGGTGTATATGGGCCCAGTATATGTAGCCAGGGTGTATATGGGCCCAGTATATGTAGGCAGGTGTGTCCCCCCCCCCCCCCCAGGAGGGAAGCAGTCAGCGCAGAGAAGAGGGAGAGCGGTGAAGAAGGGGGCCATCTCCTCCCCTTCGCTCACCTTAGGGTCCTCTCCCTCCCTCGCTGTCTCCTCCGATCGGTGTGTGCGGTGGCTGGCAGAGGGGCGGAACTTACCCTCCGTGTCTCCTCCGTCTGGTGACTGGTCTCGTCGCAGGCGCCGCGCGGGATGAGTTGCCACTACTCTGGTCTGATGCAGACCAGAGCAGCGGCTGCGGCACCAGAACTTCCGGCCGGCGCATGGAGCGACACGGAAGGTAAGTCCCGCCCGCTGCCAAGCGCCACCGCCAGTCAGCCACACACAGATCGGAGGAGACAGCGAGGGACGGAAAGCATCTAAGGTGAGAGAAGGGGGGGAGATGGCCCCCTTCTCCGCCGCTGCCCACCGCTTTCCCTCCACTGCGCTGCTCTCCTCCTGCTACAGGCGGCTGTCAATACTGACAGCCGCCGGAAAAGGCATAAAACCGGACATCTTAATTGTCCGGTTTAGCATGCCTTTTTGCACCGGACACAGCGGCCAAAAACCGGACTGTCCGGTCTAAAACCGGACACCTGGCAACCCTACAGATGGACTATCCATACCTCCCAACTTTTTGAGATGAGAAAGAGGGACACTTAAAGAGACACTGAAGCGAGTAAAAAACTAGCTTCTTCTCTTATATTCAGCAGGGGCATGTGTGCCCCTGCTAAACCGCCGCTATCACACCGCACAACGGGGGTCCCTTACCCCCCAAATCCCCTCGTGGAGTCACGGGGATCTCTTCTGCATTGAGGCAGGGCTATCCGCTGCAGCCCTACCTCACACGCGTCTGTCAGCGCGTATCTCCCCCGCCCCTCTCCCTCTTCCGTCACTGAGAGAGGCGGGGAGAGGCGGAGATCCGCCGCTGATAGACGCGCTTTGAGGCAGGGCTGCAGCCGTTAGCCCTGCCTCTAGGAGCAGCAAAATCGACCAAGTTGGTCGTAGATTTTGCAGGGGGGGGGGAATTGGCGGGTAAGGGACCCCCGTTGTGCGGCGGTTTAGCAGGGGCACACATGCCCCTGCTGAATATAAGAGAAGAAGCGAGTTTTTTACTCGCTTCAGTGTCTCTTTAAGTCATGCCCCATGCCACACCCCTGATCATGCCCTAATCACACATACCATAAAGATTTCATAAGAAAAATATGTTGTTTTATAATTCAAACCACGCTGGTCCTTTCTATCCTGGTTCATTTTCCTTCATATTAACATTTTACAATTAGTAATATATTCATTTAAAGGATGGGAATAAAGTTTAGAGTCGATCAAACACACCTTTTAGTAGAGAAATATATATATTTACATAGAAAGAGGGACAAAGTCCTGAAAGAGGGACAAATGAGGAGGAAAGAGGGGCAGCCTGACAGGGCTCCCAAAGAGGGTCTGTCCCTCCAAAAGAGGGACAGTTGGGAGCTATGGGACTATCTGTGTGCTCTCCTCCATTACCAAGTGAAAATACTGCTGATACTGAATGCCCAAATCCAGAGAAGTCCAACAGTAATCATTTACCCAGATGGTCCAGTGCCTAATAATATATGACACAACTTTCAAGTAGCAGCCCCTCTGTGCTGGAGAAATAACCTTTCTGTTGAATCTTCCTACATTTAGTGACAAACGCATACGCAGGTTAGGCCCCGTTTACACTTACCGTAATCAATTTGTATGTGTTAGTGCGCATTAGTGCGCGTTTTTTCCATAGCAATGCATGGGGAAGAAGATTTCAGTTAAAACGAAAACATGGACATTACTTTGAAAATCAGTTTTTTTTTCAGTTATAACTGAGAGCAACTGATTAAGTGTAAAAGGACAAAGATAACTTAAAGAGGAACTCCAGTGAAAATAATGTAGTAAAAAAAGTGCTTCATTTTTTACCATAATTATGTATAAATGATTTAGTCAGTGTTTGCTCATTGTAAAATCTTTCCTCTCCCCGATTTACATTCTGACAGTTATTACATGGTGACATTTTTACTGTGAGCAGGTTATGTAGCTGCTCCTAGCTGTTTTGGCTGTTAGAGACTGCTGTAAACAGCTAATTCCTGTCTGTGAACATTGTTACATTGTGGCAGTTTGCCCAGAGTACCACGGTACTCAGAGCTTCTTGTGGGAGGGGTTTCAGCACAAAATCAGTCACACAGCGCCCCCTGACGGTCTGTTTGTGAAAATCATTATATTTCTCATGTAAAAGGGGGTATCAGCTACTGATTGGGATAAAGTTCAATTCTTGGTTGGAGTTTCTCTTTAAAGGGACACTTAAGTCAAACAAAAAAAATGAGTTTTACTCACCTAGGGCTTCCAATAGCCCCCTGCAGCTGTCCGGTACCCTCGCCGTCTCCCTCCGATCCTCCTGGCCCCGCCGGCAGCCACTTCCTGTTTCGGTGACAGGGGCTGACAGGCTGGGGACGCGAGTGATTCTTCGTGTTCCCAGACACATTAGCACCCTCTATGCTGCTATATGGTATATGATATATGCTATAGCAGCATAGATGGCGCTATTGTGGCCAGGAACGCGAAGAATCACTCGCGTCCCCAGCCTGTCAGCTCCTGTCACCGAAACAGGAAGTGGCTGCCGGCGGGGCCAGGAGGATCGGAGGGAGACGGCGAGGGCACCGGACAGCTGCAGCGGGCTATTGGAAGCCCCAGGTGAGTAAAACTCATTTTTTTTTTGTTTGACTTAAGTGTCCCTTTAAGCTGAAAATAAAAAGTCAAAATAAAAATACACATCATGCTTACCTCCTGTGTAGTCTACTCCTCAGTGTTTCTCCTCTCCTAAGTCCCATTTGTCCACTGTGATCAATGAAATTCTCCGTCCTCCATTTTATAAATGGCCATTACCCCATCACAGCTTCCTGGTCAGCACACTGTTAAACTGTAATATCTCCCACTTGAGCCATAGGGGAACATGGACATTAAGGTGCTGCCCATACATGGTACAACTTTTCATTTTTTTTTCGATTAGATAATTTAGTTCGATTATTCCATTAGATCGAATATAAAGATTTTTCCAGCATGTCCGATCTGATTTTTCTAAAAAAAAGAAAAAAACGGGATAATCGTTCAAATTTCTTGATCGAAAAATTTTGTTTTTCAACTTTCATTTGATTTGATCATTTAGATCAAATAAACGGGATAATTGAACGTTTTTATTGTACCATGTATGGCCACCATTACCTTGCACATTCAGTTGTAACTGGCAGCTGCTGATATATAACTGACAGCAACTGGTATATTTCAGTTCTGACAAAATGTTGTCAGAACTTGAAGGGATCACTGTAAGAAGAAAATGGTGAGCTTCTGAGAGGAACTGACTGCGAGGTGAGTATGTAATATTCATTTGCAGCTACGCCGTGTGTTTATCTATATATCATTTTACTCAGTTCAGTTTCCCTTTAAGGGTTAGGAAGGGGGAGGGGATAGTAAAGTCTATGGGATCTAGGTTAGTTGTCATTGTCATGCAATCAAAACTGCACATAGTTCATGGGCACTGAGACAAAGTCAGAGGGTGGAGAAACACTAAAAAGTTGATGATGATCATGAATGCATTAAGTACCCACTAGGCCCCCCAAACTCCAGGGCCCCATAGCATCTGCTATGGCTATTGCTACGCCCCTGGATGTAGGCTATTTTGTTGGACCAGAAAAACAACAAGTATCCTTGCGCTCCTTCTCAGAGGCTGCAGACACACTCCCTCACAAATCTTCCTAACTCCTTAGTCCAATGCACTGTGCTGCTCCATAGGTCAGGGCAGAGAACAGTTCTAAAGAAAAGAAATGGAGCGCACAATAGTGCATTACCCAGAGTAGGCTTTAATCGCATAAAAAGATTATACTCACAAAATGTCAGTAAAACAACGCTTCTCAGCGGTACAACAAACCGCTTAACCCTTCAGGCGAATCAGCAACAGCGCGCTGATCGTCTGATCTGACGAAGGCGAAGAGCGCCGAAACGCGTCATGACGTCAAACGCACGCTGATCCCCAGCCACGCCCATACCCACAGCGAGACTGTGCTTCCTATACATCGGAGATCGCACTGCTGGCCACAGCGCGCTGTTGCTGATTCGCCTGATGGGTTAAGCGGTTCGCTGTACCGCTGAGAAGCGTTGTTTTTACTGACATTTTGTGAGTATAATCTTTTTATGCGATTAACCTCCTTGGCGGTATGGACGAGCTCAGCTCGTCCATGACCGCCGGAGGGCGCCGCTCAGGCCATGCTGGGCCGATTTTCACAATTTTTTTTAAAACACCACGCAGCAAGCACTTTGCTTGCTGCGTGTTGGTCCCGCTCGTCGCTGATGCGCCGCTACCCGCCGCTTAACGACCCCCCCTGCCGAGACCCCTGCGCAGCCTGGCCAATCAGTGCCAGGCAGCGCTGAGGGGTGGATTGGGACTCTATCTGACGTCACGACGTCGATGACGTCATCGCGATCGTCGTCATGGCGACGGGGAAAGCCCAGAACGGGATTTCCTTAGGAGGGTACGCGCCGGCGGTGATCGAAGGTACGCGCCGGACCCGCAGGGAGGGGGGCATCATGTAGCTAGCGCTAGGCTAGCTACATGATTTAAAAAAAAAATTTAAAAAAACTGCTGCACCGCCACCCTGGGTGGTTAAAGCCTACTCTGGGTAATGCACTATTGTGCGCTCCATTTCTTTTCTTTATAACTATTTTGTTGGACCACCCTGCAATCACAGGGGGGCCCAAAGTTGGGGGGTCCCCAACTACTACAACACAGCCTAGAAAAAAAGGATAGCCTAGTACTCAGTACCAGGTGCTGAGGCTGAGAGCAGGATGAGACCGCTAAGTTGCTAGGCTACGCTGGAGCACAGCCGTATGGTAATGTATGCACTGTAAGCTGGGTAAGGCTCTCATTAGCCACGGCACCTGGTACTCAGGGCCGCACGCTGTCTTTCCCACAAGTCTCCTGACCCAGCGAGCGTGCCAGCAGAGTGGTACAGATGGGTGGTTGGAAGCAATCAACGCCGGACCACCTGGGAACCCCTGCATCGCAGACATCTCCAGAGCCCGGCTGTCATTAAGTGGGACAACTCATGCTGGCGGTTTTCATTGATACAGCCACACATCTACCAGGTGATATCTGTCCTTGGTAGGGCAATTGCCCTTGTCACTATCAGCGTCACTCAAGAGCACTCTCTATTTGTGTTTTATTCATTTTTAGTGGATTTGGAGAGCTGCCTACTTATACCAAAGCACCTGATCGCCCAAACTAGAGAGGTATCCCACTCTCACTCCACACATGCAGGGAACAAGGAAGAGAGGCGCCGTGGGGAGAAGTCCGGAGTGTAGAGCACGGTGCTGCCTCCTGTGTCCTGCCTGGATTAGGTAAGACCCCAATGTGTGTCCCCTCCAGCTATGGTGACTCCATACATGCCTGCAGGGGATGAGGAAGAGAGGTGGCGTGGGGAGAAGTCTGGAGTGTAGAGCATGGTACTGCCTCCTGTGTCCCCGCCCCTCCAGCTATGGTGACCTCGCCCATACATGCCTGCAGGGGATGAGGAAGATAAGTGTCTGGAGTCTGGAGTGTAGAGCATGGTACTGCCTCCTGTGTCCTTCCGGGATCAGGTAAGTCCCCAATGTGGATACACATTTGTAAGGGAAAGGAGGAGGGGAATAATGGGGTCCCCAACAATGCTTTTGGGGATAGATGATGGACACCTAATAATTTTTGTGGTTGGGAGCCTGGTGGGATGGGTCCTAGGAGTCAGCTTGGAGCTGCAAGAAGGGTGGGACATTATTAGGGGGCCCCCATGTTACTTTTGCCCTGGGGCACCATTGTAGCTTGAACCGGCACTGCAGATGGCAAATGCTTCCCTGTCTGTTGAGATGGGACAGGGACAAAATAGTTCTATTCTGGACTGAGGTATAAACAGTGGCATAGCTAGAGACTATTGGGCCCCATAGCAAAGATTTTATGGGCTCATCAGATTTAGGCACTTTTGAGCAATGCCACCTGCCTCTTCCCTATGGATGTAATGCAGGAATTGAACAGAGGCGCCAACAGGGTAAAATGTGCTAAACACTTTAAAATTGTGGAGGAGGCAGTGGTGGATTTACCTCCTCAAAGCAGACATGAAAATGTCAATTTTCAAAGGTTTAGATTTGTTAATATACTCCAAAAAACGGTTGCAACGCGTTTCGCAGGTGTGGCCCCGCTTCATCAGGCAATAGGGGACGGAGTAAACAGCAACAAGTGTCTATGTGTCAGCCTAGCGCCTCTGTTCAATTCCTGCGATACCTGTGTCCACCCCTGGTAGAGTGGGAACAGGTCTTAATCTCCCCACCTGCATTTACAGTGGTTGCCTATCAGGTAACCCTGGTTTGTGAGTATCAATTTACTTACTTTCACTATCCATCAAATCCAATACATACTACACTCATACCTCCCAACATTTTAAATCTAAGAATCGGGACACTTAGGCCACACCCCTAACCACTCCCCCCCCTCATCACACCTACCATTAAAAAAAATGAATTTTTTTTTCAATTAATAATCCCCTAATAATTTTTAATACATATGTCTCCCCCATATATGATGATGAGGAGGAGGAGGGTGTCCGTGGGTGGGTGGGTGGGTGGGTGAGGGTGTCCGTGGGTGGGTGGATGGGTGGGTGAGGAGGAGGGTGCCAATGCAAGAAAAAAATGATCGAGGCACCAGCCGCGGGTAAATGGGATGCGGGACGCGTGCATCCCATTACTACCTCCCTCCCTCCCTTGGAATCTAACCCCCCCCCCTGTGTCTCCCCCATTTGCAGAGTGCGCAGCTAAGCGGAGCGGGCTGTCAGCTTACCGGTATCCATGGACGCATACCACCATCTGGCTTCCTGCTTCCTGTGACGTCACAGGAAGCAGATTGAAGCCGGACATCGGTATGCGTCCATGGATACCGGTAAGCTGACAGCCCGCTACGCTTAGCTGCACACTCTGCAAACGGGGGAGACACAGGGGGGGTTAGATTCCAAGGGAGGGAGGGAGGGAGGTAGTAATGGGATGCACGCGTCCCGCATCCCATTTACCCGCGGCTGGTGCCTCGATCATTTTTTCCCCACCCTTACTGCCCACTGCTGCCCGGGACTTGGGGGGCTCATACCGTGATAGCGGGAGAGCCCCCCAAAATCGTGACAGTCCCGACGAAAATGGGACGGTTGGGCCCTATGCTACACTATATTGGGCTCTCTGTGTTTCTCTTTTTCTATGGATGTAAGTTGACTGGGCAATTTACATTTCCCTGCAATTAACACTGTCTGTGTATAGTCCATGGACACTGAGACAAAGTCTGAGGGTGGAGAAACAAAGGAACGTTAATAGTGAACACATCAAGTACCATCTGGGCCCCCTCTTCTCCGGGGCCCCATAGCAGTTGCTATGGCTAGTCCCCCTAGGTATAAATGAAGGAGCCAAGACAAGATTTTTCTTAATGTTTGGCTGTAGCCCATCAGGAAGTATTCTGCCGTGTAAGAGTCTGGCAGAGATTCATTACATGGGCATTACGGCAGATTATTGTATTGGGAAGTAGGATTACCTCGGTATAATTAATCACTGAAACAACAAGGAAAGTTACTCTGTGTTTTCAGAGGTACCATGGTGATAATATGCAAATCAGCAAGAGGTCTCTTTCCTTGAAAACCCAATAGTTTTGTTTTATGCTGGATACACACGGTGCGTTCGTGCACTCGATTTTCCCGTCGATTCCCGTCGATTCGTTTATTTCCAACATGTCCGATTTGGATTTCGATGGATCGTTAGGTCGATTCGGCATACTTTGCATGCGAATCGACCTAACGATCCATCGAAATCCAAATCGGACATGTTGGAAATAAACGAATCGACGGGAATCGACGGGAAAATCGAGTGCACGAACGCACCGTGTGTATCCAGCATTAGGTTATGCCAGAGTTATCTGCTGTCACATGCTGCTGTCCCTGCTGGACCCCTACCACAAATGTGTATTCTCAGTCCTGCTTTATTAATCATGTTGTGTTGTATTACTCTTGCCCTGTACTACTCTTGTCTGTTGTCTTGACTCTCTGTGCCTGTCAATGTGCCAAATCCAATTCTGGGCACGGCCAACCCGTGCTTGGCAAAATAAACGAATTCTGATTCTGATTCTAGTTCCTGTTTAGCAGTATTTTCTTACTAGTATCTGGTGTTACTTTCTCTGCTACAGGAAGACTGCCTGGTCATCCTACACAGGTACACCTTGCTCTGCGCACCATCTAGAGGCGCATGCCGCAGTCAGCATTCTTGCTAACTGAAGCTTGGAAACCAATCATAGTTTAAAGAGAATGGGAGGTGGGTTTGATAAATACTATTAGGACACAGAGGCACATTCTGTATACAATGTGCAGCCTCTGTGTCCTTCCAGCGTTCCTAAAGGTCCCCCCCCCCCCCCGGGCTCTGCTGTCCCCCATTAAAAAAAATTGCCAGGCTAGCGACACGAAGATTGTCGCTAGCCTGTTATTTACCTCTGCCCTGTCATTCACCACCGCTCCCCCGCCTCCTGTATAGCGCGCATTCCCGCCTGTCTCCTTTCCCTCCCCGCCTCTGTAAGCTTCCTCCAATCAGAAGCGGAGGCGGGGAGCCGCGCTGTACAGGAGGCAGGGGAGCAGCTCTAAATGACAGGGCAAAGGTAAATAACAGACTAGCGACAATGTGCGTGTCACTAACCTGGCGATTTTTTTAAATTAAGGGACAGCAGAGCCTTGCGGGGGGGCTGGAGGAACGCTGTAAGGAAACAGAGGCTGCTCATTGTATACAAAATGTGCCTCTGTGTCCTAATAGGATTTATCAAACCCCACCTCGGGTTCTCTTTAAAGGACAACTATCAAAGTTAACTAAAATTCTAAATGCTGCATATATTTCCAATAATTACTAGCAGATAGCAATACAAAGGCTTTTTTTCATCTTTTCATGTTTTATGTGAAGGAAATATGACATTTACAGAGAACAGTTTTCACTGTGGGTATTACTATGGAGGACTGTGTCCAGCACACCCGGCATACAGGAACAGTCCTCACTGGGTGTAATCCCGTGAGTAAAATGTGTTCCGAATGATAGAAAGCAGAAATATAGCTTCACATAGGTGTGTAAATAACTCATCAGCTGCAGCTCTGTGGGGCTGATCCTGTGGCTCTCTCTCTCTGCCTCACAGATTTTACAGCCAGGAAGAGCTCATTCTGAATGGGAGGGGAGAAGCATGCAACAACAGGAATAAAGTACTAGTCCTTCTCTTCAAATCCTTTCTCTGTAGCTGACAATCCTTTAGCTGTTCTCATATGATCTGTGAAAAAGCAGTGTGTGTGTAAGCAGGGCAGAAACAAACAGTAAATCATTCCTCTGTGAATAGTGACAGAGAAGTGTAACCTAGCTACATGGTATAGCTCTAGCCTGACGCTGACACAAACTGTTACAAACAGCTTATAAACAAAGCACGTTTTGCACACAAGCTGTGATGAGAGACTTCTGAAAAGCTTTCTGTAGTAGCAAACTAAAAGCTCTATAGGTATGTGGGGTTTACAGAAGGACAGTTTCTTTGATAGTTCTTCTTTAAGGCTGGTTTTATACCGAAGGAAAGCGTTGCATTGCGATGCGCCACCCCCAGTGCACCGCAATGCCCAAAAACTAGATTCATATGACCCTGCGGCAGAGTGTGCCAACAGGGTTATATGCATTTTCCCCTTCACCGCCCCTTGCCCAGTGACATACTCCCTGTTGGACAGGAAGTGCAGCACTGGGCTTCCACATCGTATTTGCGTCGGTGTACCGCCGCTGCCAACAAATTTATACTTTTGCGTTGCCTGGTCTGTCCTACAAATCTGTCCACAAATCCTGTCTAACTTACATTTCCGATCTTACTCAGAGGTGCACAACTAGGCGCTTACTCCGTTCCTCCAATGGACTTCTCCTGACTGCTCCCCGCATCACCCAGTCCCATGCACGCCTCCAGGACTTCTCGAGAACTGCTCCAACACTATGGAACTTCCTACCTCCACCCATTAGGGCAGTCCCCTCCTTCAACATCTTCAAGAAGGCCCTCAAAACTCACCTTTTCACTCTGGCCGATCCCCCCTCACTAGTGGTCTAAACCCATAGCTGAACTCTGGTCCCCTACCTTTCATGTCCCTACCTCTCCCTCTAGATTGTAAGCCTTCGGGCAGGGTCCTACTCCTTTTGTCTTCTACCTGTTCATGCACCTCCATTACTGTACAACCTTCCTATGGATCTGAGTGAACTCTTGAGTGAACTCGTCTTACCTAATCTCCATGCTCCCATCCAGTGACTGACTAAGCATTACCTTGTACTCATACTGTGCTGCATGATCTGGTCTTTCTTGTATTCCTGTATTCTCTTATTGCTGTATGTCACCCCCAAATATTGTCTGTAACCTTAACTAATGTCCAGTGCTGCATAATATGTTGGCGCTTTATAAATACAATAAATAAATAAAATTAAATGTGTACCGTTTTCTTTTCTTCTGTCATTTTAGCACCGAGAACTGCTAGATCTTTTTTTTTTTTTTTTTTTTTTTTCATTTTGTGACGTTCCCGATTTCATGTATCAAGATGCCTCCTGATTGGAAGCATAATGATTCAGTCACAGGGCATCGTTTGCCTCAGGGGAACACTCGTTCCCCTTCCACAATTGATCCCTGTAATATCAGCGGGGAACGTGCCGTCTGCACGCATCTATGCGCGCAACCACCACAACACCGCTCTGCCTCTGAGCGGCGTTTTCTGGACAAATATATAGTGGGTTGCAAAAGTCTTCGGCCCCCTTGAAGTTTTCCACATTTTGTCACATTACTGCCACAAACATGCATCAATTTTATTGGAATTCCACGTGAAAGACCAATACAAAGTGGTGTACACGTGAGAAGTGGAACGAAAATCATACATGATTCCAAACATTTTTTACAAATAAATAACTGCAAAGTGGGGTGTGCATAATTATTCGGAACCCTGAGTCAATACTTTGTAGAACCACCTTTTGCTGCAATTACAGCTGCCAGTCTTTTAGGGTATGTCTCTACCAGCTTTGCACATCTAGAGACTGAAATCCTTGCCCATTCTTCTTTGCAAAACAGCTCCAGCTCAGTCAGATTAGATGGACAGCGTTTGTGAACAGCAGTTTTCAGATCTTGCCACAGATTCTCAATTGGATTTAGATCTGGACTTTGACTGGGCCATTCTAACACATAGATATGTTTTGTTTTAAACCATTCCATTGTTGCCCTGGCTTTATGTTTAGGGTCATTGTCCTGCTGGAAGGTGAACCTCCGCCCCAGTCTCAAGTCTTTTGCAGTCTCCAAGAGGTTTTCTTCCAAGTTTGCCCTGTATTTGGCTCCATCCATCTTCCCATCAACTCTGACCAGCTTCCCTGTCCCTGCTGAAGAAATGCACCCCCCGAGCATGATGCTGCCACCACCATGTTTGACAGTGGGGATGGTGTGTTCAGAGTGATGTGCAGTGTTAGTTTTCTGCCACACATAGCGTTTTGCATTTTGGCCAAAAAGTTCCATTTTGGTCACATTTGACCAAAGCACCTTCTTCCACATGGTTGCTGTATCCTCCACATGGCTTGTGGCAAACTGCAAACGGGACTTCTTATGCTTTCTGTTAACAATGCCTTTCTTCTTGCCACTCCTCCATAAAGGCCAACTTTGTACAGTGCATGACTAATAGTTGTCCTATGGACAGAGTCTCTCACCTGATCTGTAGATCTCTGCAGCTCAACCAGAGTCACCATGGGCCTCTTGACTGCATTTCTGATCAGCGCTCTCCTAGTTCGGCCTGTGAGTTTAGGTGGATGACCTTGTCTTGGTAGGTGTACAGTTGTGCCATACTCCTTCCATTTCTGAATGATCGCTTGAACAGTGCTCCGTGGGATGTTCAAGGCTTTGGGAATCTTTTTGTAGCCTAAGCCTGCTTTAAATTTCTCAATAACTTGATCCCTGACCTGTCTTGTGTGTTCTTTGGACTTCACGGTGTTGTTGCTCCCAATATTCTCTTAGACAACCTCTGAGGCCCTCACAGAGCAGCTGTATTTGTACTGACATTAGATTACATACAGGTGCACTCTATTTAGTCATTAGCACTCATCAGGCAATGTCTATAGGCAACTGACTGCACTCAGATCAAAGGGGGCCGAATAATTATGCACACACCACTTTGGAGTTATTTATTTGTAAAAAATGTTTGGAATCATGTATGATTTTCGTTCCACTTCTCACGTGTACACCACTTTGTGTTGGTCTTTCACATGAAATTCCAATAAAATTGATTCATGTTTGTGGCAGTAATGTGACAAAACTGGAAACTTCAAGGGGGCCGAATACTTTTGCAACCCACTGTATTCCAGTTAGTCAGAAGTGATTAAATGACTTGCATACTCTGGACAAATAGCCAACTGCAAAGTAAAGTATATTTACCTGTGGCTGCTAAAGAGAACAGACTTGCAGCACAGTATGGAGTGGAAAAAAACACTTGTGTCTAACGACTGTGCATCCCACTGCTTACTTTATGTGTGGTACGGTGGCTAATGAGGATTAACGGCAGCGGGGCGAGGTTAGCCGGTGAAACACAGGTGCAGCTGAAATTGCCGTGGCGTGTGCCTCAAAACCTCTGCACACCCAACAGTTTAGATTTTGGGACAATTGTGGAAAAAGTAGACTTGTGGTTAAAGGGATACCTAGCAGGTTAAAAAAAAACCCAGAATTGGTACTTACCTGGGGCGTCCTTCAGCCCACCATAGATCCAAGCAGTTTTATTGTATGCACAACATGACAATTGTTTTGGGGCGACGGAGGGTCCCCTTCATCAGATAAAGTGCAGACATATTTATCTGATGAAGGGAACCCTCCGTGGCCCTGAAGAAATTGTCATGTTGTGCATACAATAAAACTGCTTGGAACTTTGAACTGGTGTGCCAGCCGATCTTGAATTGCTTGTATTGGACTGATGCCGCTTCTGCATCAAGGCTGAGCACCCGACTACAGAAACATGGCAAGGTATGCCTATCCAAAACCTGATATTGCACTGTGCCAGCCCACCATAGGCCGCGAGGTCCTCCGGAGTCCTCCTGGCTTCTCTCCTGGTCCCGCTGGCGGCTCTGTTAATTGCCCACTTCCGCCTGAAGTTGTCACTACGAGTCCCCACCGCACACCTTACACGTCATCATGGTGGCCGCTATGCGTCATCACGTTAGAGAACCGCGCATGCGCAGGACTCTCACGCCAGCGTGCTGATGCGTAACATGCGCGGCAGGGACTTGTAGTGGCGACTTCGAATGGAAGTCACCAATTAACGGAGCCGCTGATCGGGAGAGGAGCCAGGAGGATGCCGGGGGACTTCGTGGCCTACAGTGGGCTGGAGGAAGCCCCAGGTAAGTACCAATTCTGGGTTTTTTAACCTGCTCGGTATCCCTTTAAATGCATAAAATATACAGGGTTTAAATATGGAATCCCACGACAAGTTTCAAAGAATGCCTTATTTTCCATCAGCTGTAACAAAACATTAATATTTTCCTAATCCTGTGACGTCGGGAGTATTTCAGTCCCATCAAAGGTGTTGACTCTCTCTCCGGCCTGGCAGGTCAGCCTGACCTCTTGGGCCCAGTTGACATTATCTTTGTTTGCTTTTTCATGTAAATGTTTGAGCATGAGTTTCCAAGCAAAAAGGTGGAGATCTACTATAAAGTTAAATTTATCAAACTTCAATGACAGACAAAATGTCAGTCCCAAAGACAGCATCTACATTTGAGATACACTTAATTCTACGCTAGTTCGATTAGTTAGACGACTTCTAAACCCCCTATTGAGGGTTTTATTTTTTTTATGAAAAAAATTATCCAAGTTGGTCATTCGAGATGTGAGACCCACAGTGCCTTTCAGTGAGTCATCACCTCAATCATGAGGGTTGGGAGCCCCCCTACGGTTGCCCGAGGAAAGGAGGAGGGAGATATGTGATGTGCTCATAGAGCCTACAGATGCTTCAGTCAGTGACATGATGACATAGACAAGTGTATATATGTTACGACCAGAACCCAAAGTCTGGCCACTTCAGGTTCTGGCCGGTCAAAACTAGAAGTAGCCATCTCACTGCGGCCAATGCGCGAATGGATTGAATCCTCCTTCTTCTCCCACCGACTCTGGCTCCAAAGGGTCAGCACCTCCAGTATTAATAGCTCTTTAACCTCGAGGACCGCAGTGTTAAACCCCCTAAAGACTGGGCATTTTTATCAATGCAGGGCCGCACAACTCAGCACACAAGTGATTCCCCCCCCCTCCTTTTCTCCCCACCAACAGAGCTTTCTGCTGGTGGGGTCTGATTGCTCCCCCAGTTTTTTTTTTGTTTTTTCTTATAAATATTTATTTTATTATTATTTTTTTAATACATTTTTTTTTTTTACATTTTTTTCCCCAGCACACCTTCCCAGCGCTGCCTTAGATCACAGCTCTGTACGGGGTAATTAGACTGCGGTTTCACCGTCTAATAGACTCTTATTGGCGATCGCCGCTGGGAGACTGAAGACTGAGACTGAAGGCGTGCGATCTCTGCAAACCACGCCTCAAGGACCTTCCGCCGATCTGTGGTAGGCGGTCCTGGGGCTGCCACCACGTCCACGCCCTTTGGCGTGACGAGGTTGGCAATTGGTTAAAACATAGCTCTTTATTGAAAAAGTTAAAAATAGATATAAAAAGGGAGTGGCTGCATCCCAGCGATAGCCCACTGTTTCAGGCCAAAGTGCCTTTCTTCAGGCTGGACAACCTCACACTCAGCCTGAAAAAAGGCACTTTGACCTGAAACAGCGGGCTGTCGCTGGGATGCAGATGAGACGCAGAGGCGTAGCAATAGGGGTTGCAGATAATTCAATCTAAGCAACACGAGCAAACATAATGCAGCAAAAAGCTATCTCATTACCACCTAACTAGGTAATAGTCGGAGGGGGGAAAGGTCACCGACCTCTATAGATATAGATAAAATTTTAAACAAAAAAGAACAGGTCTCCCCTCACTTGTATCTATATATATAATAGACTAAGTGCCTCAACCTTCAAACAAGAAGAAGAAGTACTTTGCATGAGAAAATTTATGCGTGCTCAAACACCAAGTTTAAGGCCTCTTTTACACGGACTGTTGAGCTGTGTGCTCAGCAAGCAGTAACCAGGCAGCAGTGAGCAGATACCAGGCAGCAACAAGCAGTTACCAGGCAGCAGCAAGCAGTTATCAGGCAGCAGTGAGCAGATACCAGGCAGCAACAAGCAGTTACCAGGCAGCAGCAAGCAGTTACCAAGCAGCAGTGAGCAGATACCAGGCAGCAACACGCAGTTACCAGGCAGCAACAAGCAGTTACCAGGCAGCAGCAAGCAGTTACCAGGCAGCAGCAAGCAGTTACCAGGCAGCAGTGAGCAGATAACAGGCAGCAACGAGCAGTTACCAGGCAGCAACAAGCAGTTACCAGGCAGCAGTGAGCAGATACCAGGCAGCAGCAAGCAGTTACCAGGCAGCAGCAAGCAGTTACCAGGCAGCAGCAAGCAGTTACCAGGCAGCAGTGAGCAGTTACGAGAGTTTGAGAGCCATTTCACTGCCTATTCACAGTCCATGGAAAAGAGGCCTTACCCTAGCAAGTCTGACATTGCAAATCTGGCCTAATTGGCTATTCATGAGGCAATGCTCATGCAAATGCATGCACAAACCAATACAACAAAGCAGTCACCCTGCTACATGCTACATTAGCACTATCCGGCTTAGTGCACACCAGAGCGGTTCGGCAGCGTTTTGCGATCCACTTGCGGCTGCGGATACGCTTGGGTAATGTATTTCAATGGGCTGGTGCACACCAGAGCGGGAGGCGTTTTGCTGAAACGCATACTCCCGAGGTGAGGCATTTTTTGGATTGCGGAGGCGTTTCTGCCTCCAATGTAAAGTATAGGAAAAACGCAAACCGCTCTGAAAAACGGCAGTTCAGAGCGGTTTTGCAGGCGTTTTTGTTACAGAAGCTGTTCAGTAACAGCTTTACTGTAACAATATATGAAATCTACTACACCAAAAACGCTTTACAAAACCGCAAAATGCTAGGTGAAATGCTACAGAAAAATAAGAAAAAGCGTTTCAAAATCTGCTAGCATTTTGCGGATCTGCTAGCAGTTTTTGGTGTGCTCCAGGCCTCCAGGAGCGCCACGGGGAGGATTCCCAATGCCCCCTTTTTATACAACTTAAGGGACCGCACAGTCCCAGGCTCTCTCACTGCCTGGAAACCACAGCGGCACCCCGGAGGGGGAGGCTGGGTGGCGTGAACGACCCCCCCCTCCCCCCCAAGTGTGGCCAGCGCCGGGGAGAGCCGTCTGCACCCACCTCCCAATATTAAAAACAGGCACTTACCTTAACGTCCATTGCGTTCTGCTACATGCGCATTAATTTGGGGGCACCACATGAGAAAGGAGAGAAGCATGGGTCACCCCGAGCTTTAGAGCTCAGGGCTGGCTCACATACAGCACTCCAGAGGGGGGGGGGAGGACAGACGCACTCACTCCAGGGTTCACACCACCGGAGCAAGCCATCCACCACCTGCCTCCAAAGGATACAAACTGCACAAAATGCTTTCCATGAGAAAATTAATGCGCATGTAGCAGAACCCAATGGACGTTAAGGTAAGTGGCTGTTTTTAATATTAGGAGGTGGGTGCGGACGGCTCTCCCCAGCGCTGGCCACGCTTGGGGGGGGGGGGGGGGGGCGGCTGCGCCACCCAGCCTCCCACTCCGGGGTGCCGCTGTGGTTCCCAGGCAGCGAGAGAGCACTTTGCAGTATTGGTTTTTTGACCCTGCATAGTTTGGCATGCGAAAGCAAATGCATATTTGCATGAGCATTGCCTCATGAATAGCCAATTAGGCCAGATTTGCAAAGCCAGACTTGCTAGGGTTAAACTTGGTGTTTGAGCACGCATACATTTTCTCATGGAAAGCCTACTTCTTCTTGCTTCAAGGTTGAGGCACGTACTCTATTAGATAGATAGATAGATGTGGCGTATGCTATGACGCGGGTTGGCTAGTTATATTATAGAGCATTAGAACAATAAAACATTTGACTCAAGATGTCTGGAAACATGCAAAAATCTTTATTCAAAAACCAGCTCAAAAATTTAAAACAATTGAAAAACAAGCAGCCAGACCTGGTACAAAAGCCCCTCAATAACAAAAATATTTACAAAAATAGAGTCAAGTACATGAAGGAGGTAAGTACACTAATTCACCCGGATACGTCTGTGAAAAAGGGTATAGCAGTGTCCAGAGTAAATTTATTTATTATAATCCAAAACTAAGGACATCTGCTTCACAGAAACATACCCCAGGAACAGTGTACATATATTAGTATATGTATATTGAACTATCCCCACAGAGAAGCTGCTACTAATTAGGTATCAGTGCTCTATAGCTAAAAGTGCCTGTGCTTAGTGAATATACATTAATCCTATTGGACTAAATTCATATACTTAAAGTATGCAAAAACTCCACAAACATGAAAAGTGCTCGTGCTAAATAAATAAATAAATAAATAACAATGAACAATGAAAATGAACAACAAATATTATCTATTGTAGAATCAATTAATGGAGACAATAAGGAAACAAAAAACCCCACCATAGAGTGAAAAAACAAGATGAGATAGTGATAAAAACCACTAGAAAATGAGAGCAAGTAAGCAGCTATTAATGAAAGGTAACCACCAAGTGAAGGACAATGGCGGCAGACCGCACGCCAATGAAGCAAGCTGTGATGTGAGAGAAGCAGAGACTCGTGGGAATGGGTACAAGACTCACCAAGTAAGACAGTAAAGGACACAGGAATGGCTGCACAGCGCTACCCACGCTGTCCCACTAGTTCCGCCGAAGCTGCCAAGGGACCTGCGTGGGTAGCGCTGTGCAGCCATTCCTGTGTCCTTTACTGTCTTAAGCCCCATCTACACCATGCCATATTGCAGCGATCCGGCGGCTCGATTAGCCGCCGGATCGCCTCTTCCGCGTGCCCGCCGCGTCCCCGCTCGCTGCGCGTGCGCTGCATTCGATTCCCCACTCATGCCCGCTCGTCCTCGCCGGCGCCGCTTATCTCCCGCACGATTCCCTGCCATTGTCCGCGGGGAGCGAGCAGGGAATCGGCGGTGCGGAGATCCGTCCTGTCGAATCTTATCAATCGAGCCGCATCAGCGGCTCGATTGATAAGGAGCATCGCGGCCGCATCTACTCGTGTAGATGCGGCTTTACTTGGTGAGTCTTGTACCCATTCCCACGAGTCTCTGCTTCTCTCACATCACAGCTTGCTTCATTGGCGTGCGGTCTGCCGCCATTGTCCTTCACTTGGTGGTTACCTTTCATTAATAGCTGCTTACTTGCTCTCATTTTCTAGTGGTTTTTATCACTATCTCATCTTGTTTTTTCACTCTATGGTGGGGTTTTTTGTTTCCTTATTGTCTCCATTAATTGATTCTACAATAGATAATATTTGTTGTTCATTTTCATTGTTCATTGTTATTTATTTATTTATTTATTTATTTAGCACGAGCACTTTTCATGTTTGTGGAGTTTTTGCATACTTTAAGTATATGAATTTAGTCCAATAGGATTAATGTATATTCACTAAGCACAGGCACTTTTAGCTATAGAGCACTGATACCTAATTAGTAGCAGCTTCTCTGTGGGGATAGTTCAATATACATATACTAATATATGTACACTGTTCCTGGGGTATGTTTCTGTGAAGCAGATGTCCTTAGTTTTGGATTATAATAAATAAATTTACTCTGGACACTGCTATACCCTTTTTCACAGACGTATCCGGGTGAATTAGTGTACTTACCTCCTTCATGTACTTGACTCTATTTTTGTAAATATTTTTGTTATTGAGGGGCTTTTGTACCAGGTCTGGCTGCTTGTTTTTTAATTGTTTTTAATTTTTGAGCTGGTTTTTGAATAAAGATTTTTGCATGTTTCCAGACATCTTGAGTCAAATGTTTTATTGTTCTAATGCTCTATAATATAATACAAGTGAGGGGAGACCTGTTCTTTTTTGTTTAAAATAGGGGTTGCAGAGGTTGCGACCGCATCGGGGCCCTTGGGCCAGAAGGGCCCTCCCTCAACTTCAGTATTAGCTCTCTATTAGTCCTGTGCTCATAATAATCACTTCCATAGATACTTTGAATAGTGGTTATCATTAACAAACTGCTCCCCATCCCCTTCTTGCACCTCTGACACTGTAGTTGCCATTGGCAGGTTTCGGTGCACCGTATCAATTGTTATGTATAGAGTGCTTGGGGGGCCCATTGTAAAACTTGCATCGGGGCCCACAGCTCCTTAGCTACGCCATTGGTGAGACGGCCACTTCTAGTTTTGACCGGCCAGAACCAGATGAATCAAATCTGCAGGGAATCTAACTGTAAAACTGATGAGTGTATATGCATCTAAAAGTGGTATGAAACCCAGCATTTCTTCTTTGCTCTAAAAGATTATTTACAGCATATAATATATTACCACATTATTTTTTTTTTTTTAGCGGAACAGCATTCAAACAGTTAAACACAGGACTTACTTTTTCTTTTTTTACTTTCAAAAGAGTTTAATTGAGACAAGTATAAATTGCAGTACAAGGTATACATTTAGCTTAACAGGGTATAGTGTAGGCTTAGTTACACATAATGAACTGGGTTTTGCATATAGTCCGTATGAAAATCGTGCTGCAATTTTTGCCATTAACTTGAGTACCGGTATATAAAGACTTTTGGATTTCCCATAGCTTGGGCTCCATTTTACCATAATGAATGGTCTCTCCCTGTATTCGCTTGAGCCGATAAATAGTCAGATCCGCTAGGGATAAGTGAGAGTCCTCCTTCTGACCTATTGACGGTCTAATCTATATTCAATTTGAAAACTAGGACTTACTTTTTCAATGGAAAGCTCCCTGCAGTATGATCCCCATCCAAAGAGGAGATAACGTTATCTTTTGTTTACATTCCACTGTTGCTAAAATTACAATTACATTTCTGGCAGTGCAGAAACTCCTTCTAATGTGTGTAGATCAGAGAGCGCTCAGAAGTGATCACTGTGTGCATGACAATTTAGAAATACACCAGCTACGCATAAAACGCGATGGCAGCTTTCAGAGCAAATAAACTGTACTTTGGGAACTTTTAATCTGTAAATGAATCAGAATCAGACTTTATTCTCCAAGTGCGACGGAGTCGTACTCGGAATTTTTTGTTGTGCACAAAAGCAAATATGGTCACTGTATGGGTAGAAAAAGTAGGAAACACATTTTTATAGTATACCGTATTATGTCAGAGTTTATTACCACTTTAAGGGATACTTGAGCCTTAAAAAAAAAATCAGTTTTACTCACCTGGAGCTTCTACCAGCCCCCTGCAGATGTCCGGTGCCTTCGCAGTCACTTGCGGATCCTCCTGTCCCCCGCCACCAGCTGGTTTAGTTTTCGGCCGACAGGCTCACTGCACCTGCACAGGCCTGGCCACGTGTCTCCTTCTATATGTTCCTGTCCGCAATATCACTACTGCGGATGGGAACATGAAGAAGGCTATGCGTCGCCAGGCCTGTTGGCAAAACAGAACTAGCTGGCGGCGGGGGACCGGAGGTTCCGTGAGTGACTGCGAGGGCATGGGACGGCTGCAGGGGGCTGGTAGAAGCTCCAGGTGAGTAAAACTGATTTTTTTTTAAGGCTTAAAGAGGATCTGTAATTTAAAAAAAATCCCTCTTGGGGATACTTATCTCAGGAGGTGGAAGCCTCTGGATCCTAACAAGGCTTTCCCTGTCCTCCTCTGTCCCTCCGTTAGCCTGCCCGAGTCCCCCAAAGTGCGGTGAAGTAAATATTTAGCATCTTGCATCTTATATGTCAAAAAATATGGCAATCGTCTCGAGTGTGGCTGCACATAGCTTCATAATTATAGTTCATAGACATTTACATGCACCCTCATCTGCCTTTCATAAGATGCAATGGAGAGGGCACCTACTTATACTCTGGAAATATAAAAGTACACTTATTTCTGGCCACACATGGGCCTTTCCTCAATTAACCTTTTCTCCTGAGTCCTGACTTTTCTCCTAGGAGATAATGTTTCATCTTCCATTTCAAATATCTTTTCAGCATTCTGCAATTGAAAAGTACCAAGAAGTAGGTGAAAAAGTACTGCCAAAATGATTCTGAGTTAGTGATGGTCGTGACTCATGTCTAGGAGAACTCATAAGAACACGTGATTTGTTTGATCAGCTGATAATGTGCAAAGCTCCGATTTGCTGTGATCCCATCAGAGATTTACATATCTATCACCTGACCAAACTGATCACATGTTTCTCCATGAGTTCTCCTAGACATGATCATCACTATGCTGAGTATTTTCATGCTTGTTGGTGGCTTAAAAGGCATTTTATTGACAAGATTTGAAAACCTAGTAGAAAACTCAGGAGAAAATTCTTATTGAATAGGGGCCTATCGATAAGGCAAGAAGAGTGTAGATATATGAAATAGTTACATTGACAGGAACTCTAATGGCATTTTTCTCCCAAAAAATAAGAAATCATTTTTTTTTTAAATAAAGTCATCAATATCTTGAGAAAATCATTTTCAGGTCAATTTTCTTTATTTATCAGATGGAGACTGAAAAAAACATATTAGCACTTATCCAATTAGCTTTCTCCCAGGAGATCATTTTTTTCTATTATATAACAATAACTTTTCAGCACTTAGCAATTGAAAAAGTACTAAAAAAAGTAATGTCAAACTTTCTTTGAGTATTTTCTTGCATGTAGGGAGCTGTAAAAGTATTTTCATTGAAAATATCTCCTTGGAGAAAACTCAGGAGAAATGTTAACAGGATATGGGCCAATTTCTTGTAAAAATAATTCAGATGGTCTTTTTTCTCAAATAACTTTACTGGATATTTGTAAAGTCTGTCTGTGTGTGGCTAGCATAACATTGCAGCTGTAAGGTCTGTCAGAGCTTATCAGATACTACCCCCAAAGCTCATTTGAATTTGAAGTGGAGGATTCCCATTGGTCCACTTGTCCACTCCTCGACCAGTCGGAAGCCTCGACAGGAAATGCTAAAATGCTGATGCCAAACTATGGTCAATGAGGATGGACAGTACGACTGACATGGAAGTACCATGCTGGTCATCAGTGGACATAAATACAACCTAAAACCAGTGTGGTGTTTCTTTCATTAAAGCTATTTTCATTTGGCATCAATTTTTTGTAACCGTTTGTGAATAGGTAAGTGGTGAAAAATACACCATCTGTCTATTCACCTGTGTGGGAGTGGCTATTTGGTCACCCTTATTATGACATTGACCAGACAGCATTGTAAAGAATCTTCTTTGAGTTACTCCTGCCTCTTTTTTGGAAGATATGGAGTGATACAAATAGTTTCAGATATCGCAACAGTAGGAATATGCAGTTGCAAAGCTAGAGGTTTATCCATGAAGTTACCCACAGCTCCACAATCAACAAAAGCAAGACAATTGTGGACCGTTTCTCCAAACCTGATGGAGATGGGCAACATCGTACATTCAGATTTAAGAGGAAATACCTTCCCGCTTCAATGAGTTTCCTCGACCTCATCTAAGCGCTGAAGTTTTCCATCTTCTTCTTCTTATTTGTAACGATCGGTGTAACACAGAGAGGATCTGATTACCGGTGATCTGCAGTATCACCGAGAATACAGATATATACCCGATCATTAATGATCTGCAGTATCACCGATAATCAGATATATCTCTAACCTCTGGACACCTGAGTAATATGAGTGTTTGGTGCAACAGTAATACTTTGAGGAGAGCACCCGTATAGAGGGTGCTAGGCAGTACGAGATACTGCTTAGAGATCAGGTTCCTTCCACTAGTCTGATGCTCCCCAAGGGGCGGAGCCAGGCTGAGAGTGGGAAGGACCAGAGAGTGAGTGACACCAATGGTGAAATGTCACTGACAGGTCTGTGAACTATCTCCCAATAGGGAAGATAGTTCTCGAGGTCGGACAGGCCAGGTCGTTAACACACAGACAGATAAAGTACAGAGACAGGAGACAGATGCGGAATCCTAAGACTAGCAGAGTTTGGCAACAGAGTATCAGATATAGCGAAGTACCTAATCAGAGATCAGAAGAGTGGTCAGGAAAGCAGAAGGTCATAACAAATAATCAACAATGCCTAGACTTGGGTGTGAGCTCCTAGATCATCAACACCCCGGAACTGGTCTAGATAATAACACAGATGGTAACAGGATTCCTAGACTAAGGTGTGAGCTCCGTGATCATCAACACCTTGGAAACTGGTCTAGATAATAACTCAGATAATAACACAGATAATAACAGGATTCCTAGACTAAGGTGTGAGCTCCTTGGTCATCAACACCTTGGAAACTGGTCTAGATAATAACTCAGATAATAACACAGATACTGACAGAAAGTCTGAGTGCTACCACGTAGTGATCGCAATGCCAGACACCAAAGAAATGACCAGCACCCAGTATATATACCCCAGCGCTCTCCAGCGCCACCCCTAAGTGCTGGACCAATGAAAACTGCTGGAATTGTCAGCGGCTGGTATGTGCGGGGATGCAGAAGAGGCAATCCGGCGGCTAATCGAGCCGCCGGATCGTCTTGTGTAGACGGGGCTTTAGACTTTTCAGCCACTGATATCTTAGAGACATCTAACTGCATAGGTTCAGGAATGTCAACTACAGGAACTGGAGGAACAGATGGAGTTGGTGGACTTGAGGAGGACTTGAGGAGGACTTGAGGAGTGGCTGGATGGTGTAATGATTAAGGGCTCTGCCTCTGACACAGGAGACCAGGGTTCGAATCTTGACTCTGCCAGCACTTATTCAGTAGGAGACCTTAGGCAAGTTTCCCTAACACTGCTACTGCCTATAGAGCGCACCCTAGTGGCTGCAGCTCTGGCGCTTTGAATCTGCAAGGAGAAAATCACGATATATATGTTATTTGTCTTGTCTTGTCTTGACCAAACAGCTTTCAAAGAAGATGATTTCTCTTGACGTCTTTCCCTCAGACATCGATCAGTCTGAATAACAAGGTGGCTTAACCCCTTCAAGGTATCAGGTACCCCCACTTCGTTCAACTCATCCTTCAATTGTTCAGATAGGCCAAGCCTGAATTGATGTCTTAAAGCAGCATCGTTCCACAAAGGTTCTCCTGCCCGTTGTCTAAATTCATTCGCATATTCTTCAGCAGGCTTTTTCCCTTGACGTAGATTTTGGAGTGCATTTTCTGCATAAGCCCCATTACCCTTATCATCATACAGATCAGACAAGGCTTCAAAGAATGTAGTGGTATTGACAAGGGCAGGGTGTTATTGTTCTAATAAACGTAGAGCCCAGGCTTGAGGTTCACCTTGTAGCAAAGAAATAATTGCTCCAACTCGAATACTTTCATTAGCAAATGTCCTGGGCAACTAAGAAACGTATAAATAACAAGCACTTTGGAACAACCTGAATTTAGCTCTGTCTCCAGAGAACCTCCCAGGAAAGTTATTTAGCCATTTGTCCATGCTCAGAAGTAGTTGAGCTCTGCCTCTGTAATGCTAACGTAAAATCTTATGTGTGGAGGGCATTAGTGGGTGTCCTAAATATGGCACCAAAACCAAGAAATGGCCCTTATTTACAGTACATCACCCCACCAAGTGACCTAATAAAATAGTAGCCTACTTTTTCCAAATGTCAATGTGCACTATTGTGTGACCCCTTGGCTTCCCTCTTCTCTACTGCAAATAGATGTTGTGAAATTATATTTTGCTGTTTGTGCCGATAGGCTTCATCTCTCTTACCTAGAAGTTCATATCTCCACAGCCTGTTTTACATAAGTAAGAGCTGCTTTCTGTCTGGCAGAATGGAACGGACAGGAGCACAGAGCTGAGTTTGCAGGAGGGGATCTGTCCATACAGCTTTCAAGATGTTACCTCTGCTTCTACTCTGCAGCATAGCAAGTAAGCCAACCAGACTTATGAATATGTTAAATCAAATGTCTTTGCTTGTTTTCAACTACTGCTCCTCGACTGCAAACAGCATATTTGTTCAGAGGACAATAAAGCCAGAATCGGGGAGCCAAATGTTGTTCATACATTATATAAGGGCGCCAGGAAAAAAAGGGCGTAGGTAGAAGCCGAAATTGTGAAATATCTTTTATAACAATGTTTTTATCATTTATTCATTTTCATCTGAGTTAGAACAATAAAATGTTAAGATAACGGTATTAAAACGGGCAGGGGGAGAAGCCAAAATTGTAAAATATCTTTTATAGCAATGTTTTTATAATTTATTCATCTTTATCTGAATAATACATATTTTAAAATAACGCTACTAAATAAGGCTCGGGGTGAAGCCTGAAATTGCAAAATATCGTCTATAACAATGAAAACGAAGAAATATTTACAGTGGTAATGAGGATAGTAAAACAATGGTAAATATTACTAACTAAACCTAATCCTACCCTCACATGGGACTCTCCCTCTACTGATATCTAACACCCCCGCGGTGATGCCTAATTAAGACCCTCCTAACCTTAAAGGGCTACTTAAGTCAAATAAAAAAAATTAGTTTTACTCACCTGGAGCTTCCCTCAGCCCCCTGCAGCTGTCCGGTGCCCTCGCAGCATCACTCCGATCCACCTGTCCCAGCTGGCGGCTCCTTCCTTCGGCAACAGCCACCGACAGGCTGGGAACGCGAGTGATTCTTCCCGTTCCCAGCCACAATAGCGCCCTCTATGCTGTTATTGTGGCAAGAAGGCCGCAATAACAGCATAGAGGGTGCTATTGTGGCTGGGAACGCGAAGAATCACTCGTGTTCACAGCCTGTCGGCGTCTGTCGCCAAAACCGACATAGTTTGCTTAATTTTAATTTTTCTCAAGGAAAAAATCACTATATTATGTATAAAAATACAAAAAGAAATACAGCCCCATAGGACAATCACGGAAACCAAGAACCACTATATTCATACCATCCTACTACACCTCAGGCCCACCCAACCCTTACGACCTCCCCTTTCTCCCCCTCCACTCTCAACCTCCACCCACATCCCTGACACACTCACACATTTCACACGTACTCCGTATTCCCCCACCAAGCTCGAAGCACAATTTATTAATGCCGCTAAAACTGGAAATATTATCCCATTACTGTTTTATGATGGCCCACTTAATTATTATTATTATTATTATTATTATTATTTAGTATTTATATAGCGCCGACATATTCTGCAGCGCTGTACAGAGTATATATTGTCCTGTCACTTAACTGTCCCTCTGAGGGGCTCACAATCGAATCCCTACCATAGTACTATGTCTATGTATGTATTGTGTAGTGCCTGTATCGTAGTCTACAACCAATTTTAGGGGGAAGCCAATTAACTTATCTGTATGTTTTTGGGATGTGGGAGGAAATCGGAGTACCTGCAGGAAGCCCACACAGACACGGGGAGAACATACAAACTCCTTGCAGATGTTGACCGGGCTGGGATTCGAACCGGGGACCCAGCGTTGCAAGGCAAGAGCGCTAACCACTACGCCACCGTGCTGCCGTACTTAATGGTACCCTTCGTCTCCCCATCTTCCTCAATTGTCCTTCCACACACCCTGTCATTTAGGAAGGACGAAAACTCAAATCTCCAATAGAACCAGGTTCAGCATCTTTCCATTTTAGAATAATACGTCTTCTAGCCAAGCTTGCTCCCATGTCCACTAATGACCATTGATGTCGGCACCCAAAAGTCCTTTCTGTAGCTTGAATACTGAAAATTGCCACCAGGGGATCTAAACCAACCCCTAGCTTGAGACGTTATGAAAAAAAAAAACTTTTATTTTGGTCTAAAAGCCCACCATTACAGGGCACTCCCAGAGCATATGTACAAAGTAGCCTGGACTCTGGTTTTACATTTCCAGCAGATATCATTAGTCACAAGGCCATATCTGGCCATATGTACTGGAGACAAATACCATCTCGAAACCAATTTATACTGGGAAAGCTGTATATGAGAATCCGGAAAGACAATACATTTCAAAACGATAAATTTACAAAATTATCATTCTCAAAATGAATTTCAAAATGATAAAAAAAAAATCAAAATGATAATTTACAAAATTATTAATTCTCAAAAACTAATTTAAAAAATATAGTTTTCAAAACAATAATTCTCAAAATGAAAAAATGTGGTTGGATGGGCCCGCTATTTATCGGTTAACAAAATTTCTGCTTTTGGAGCGCATTAGCTGATATTTTGCCCAAATAGTTCATTAGCAGCAGGCGCCCAAATTTCCTGCTTCTGCCAATTGTGACTTACATTGAGTGTGCATGTTTCAACACATATGACACAGGGTACTACAGTAAGATTATAGATAACCAATACACTTTTTTGCAGTTGGACAAAAGTAACCTAAACCCTTTTATTGGATGCATGCTAAGTACAGCATTGCCGACTCAAGGCAGTAGGTTATAACCTCCCAGTGAGGAGAGCACCAGCGCATACCACTAAGGCTGCATCTGAAATGACAACCAGCTCATGTGTGCAGCACCTCTAATAGGCTTTCTGCACACTTCGCATTCAATTCAGATGCAAATCATATGCAAAACTGCTACTACTTATCATGCAAACAGGAAACTCAGGAGGAGGGGCTGGGAGTAGCTAACCTGATAGTTGTATACTTGCAGAGTTAAGAAAAAGTGGGGGGAAGGCTGTGCATCCCTAAACACATGTTGCAATTGAGTGGTTAATCGCATAGGCATAACCTCCCAGTGTCTAGAAAGCAAGGCCCTAAAGCAGTGGGTGGAGCCATGCAAATAATTCCATTATGCCCCTGTGAACCAAGCACGCCTCCAAAACGGCTGGGGAAAAGTGGATCTCTTTATCTACACTGGTTTAAACAGGAACCTTAACCAAGGACTGAACTTCATCCTAATCAGTAGCTGATACCCCCTTTCCCATGAGAATTCTTTACCTTTTCTCGAATAGATCATCAAGGACATCTGTATGGCTGATATTGTGATGAAGTCCCTCCCATAGCGTGATGTCATCACCTAGGTCCTGATTTCACACTCTCTAAACCTTGTTGCATTGTGGGAAATAACGTCTGTTTCCAACTGCCAACAACCAGTATCTCCCTCTGTGCATATGAAGATCTATTAAAAAAAAAACTACCGTTTAGCCTATTGCATTGTTAGTGGATGTGGTTATAGATAATGGCAGTTGGTGCTGTCTGGTTTTTTTCATGTCTGCCAGCAGTAAAGATGATTATGTGCAGGTTGATTGTGGATCAAACTATATGAGCAAATTACATGGTAAATATCAATTATTTCTTGAACTCTCTCCTATTTTTTAGCTTCTAATTTTGCAATGTATTGATTTATTTCCCTCCCCCCCCTCCCCCTTTTTCGCTAAAGTTCCTCTTTAAATATTTGATTTCCCAGCCCTTGACTCTGGGAGAAAAAGAGGGAATAAGAACAAGACTGTGAACGTTGGGTGTTTGTAGCAATCAGTTCAGGGTCATAATTAGGCTGGATTCACAGTGTACATTGCATAACGCATGCGGCATAATGTGTGTGAGCTGCAATAGATGCTGCGCATGCGCGCATTCAATACCTTCAAAATAGCATATATGAAATAAAGGCACCTGGAAAAAAAAGTCGCAGGGAATTACCACTAGTAAAATATCGCCAGTGTTAGCGATATTCTACTACTGCATTTTCATAGTAAAATATCTGTGATATTTACCAATATTTTACTATGGCTAAGCCTAACCCTACTCTCAAACAGAACCCTCCCTTGGTGATGCCTAACCCTAACCCCCCTTCCCCCGGTAGTGCCTGACCCTAAGACCCCCCTGGTGGTTCCTAACCCTAGGACAATCCCCTGGTGGTTCCTAACCCTAGGACAACCCCCTGGTGGTGCCTAAACCTAAGACCCCCCCTATATTGGGGGCAACTATAATAGCTACCTATACTGGGTTAACTATACTGGCTACCTATACTGGGGTCAACTATACCTGGCTACACTGTACAGGGGGCACCTATACCTGGCTACCTACCCACCTATAGTGAGGGTGAATTTTTTTTGGGTGCTGTGTGATCATTCCAAATCGGAGGAAAGGGGAGGGGTGGTTGTGTGCAACCTCACAACTTTGCCTCAGGCATGAAAAGTCCAGAACTGGTCCTGTTGGTTATCCAGGTATAGGTGCCCTCAGTATCCTGTGCTGTGCCCCTTACCAGGCTTCACCCTCCAAGGACCCCCCCTAGACCTGCATCCCTTGCAGGGGCTATTGTTACGCCTCTGCACTGTGGAGTTGTGCAAAGATTTTTGAGTTTACCGTCAGTTCTGGAAATTTTTATCTGATGCAAACTGAATTGGAAAAACATTTTAATAATGGCAAACTTAAAAAAAAAAAAATTGGCCTGCCATTTTGACACATAAGCATGCACTTTGTTGACTTAATTGACTTGATATACAGTACAAGCAGCCAGCTTTATAATAATCCACAGTGGTGGTGTGAGTGTGTGTGTGGTTTGGGGGGGGGGATTTTTTTTCAGCATTGCTCTATGGAGAAAACTATCAGTCACTGAACACATCTGGCTAGATTTGTAAATATTTTCAGATAACCAATTCCGAAGAACAGAAGGAATTTTATCAGTCGCTTGTCTAGTATTGCAAAATAACAGCATATCTCTGATTCCATGGAAATAGCAGTTAAATAACAGCTGCACACCGAGCAGAGCTTGAGGGTGAGTGACTGGTGTTGTGCAGCTCTTAAAGAAGAGCCCCGGGAAATATGTAAAACAGGACATGTAGACATGGAAGAATTTGTTGGTATCCTTGGAGTTTATAAAAAAAAAAGTTTTTCTTGCCTCCTGAAAGGTGCTTAAAGTGACTCCGAGCTCACCCAAACAAAGAAAGTTGTACTCACCAGGGGCTTTCTCCAGCCCAGTGCTGTCGGGAGGTCCCACGCCGGCGTCCTGGCTCCTCTCCTTCTCCCCGCTCCGGAATGGCTGACAGGCCGCAGCCCGGGCGACACTCGCCCGAGTGTCGGGCTGCTCCTTCCGCGTATGACGCGGATTACGTCACACGCCGGCCGCCTCGCGTCATCACGGCGGCCGGCGTGGAAGTACTGCGCATGCGCGCTTTAATCGCGCATGCGCAGTACTTTCACGCCGGCCGCCGTGATGACGCGAGGCGGCCGGCGTGTGACGTCAGCCGCGTCATACGCGGAAGCTGCAGCCCGACACTCTACCGAGTGTCGCCTGGGCTGCGGCCTGTCAGCCATTCCGGAGCGGGGAGAAGGAGAGGAGCCAGGACGCCGGCGTGGGACCTCCCGACCAGCACTGGGCTGGAGAAAGCCCATGGTGAGTACAACTTTCTTTGTTTGGGTGAGCTCGGAGTCCCTTTAAAGGAATACTGTAGGGGGTCAGGGGAAAATGAGTTGAACTTACCCGGGGCTTCTAATGGTCCCCTGCAGGCATCCTGTGCCCGTGCAGCCACTCACCAATGCTCCGGCTCCGCCTCCAGTTCACTTCTGGAATTTCAGACTTTAAAGTCTGAAAACCACTGCGCCTCCGTTGCCGTGTCCTCGCTTCCCCTGATGTCACCAGGAGCGCACGGCGCAGGCACAGACCATACTGGGCCTGCGCAGTAAACTCCTGGTGCCATCAGTGGGAGTGAGGACACGGCAACGCAGGCGCAGTGGTTTTCAGGCTTTAAAGTCTGAAATTCAAGAAGTGAACCAGAGGTGGGGCCAGAGCATTGGGAAGTGGCTGCGCGGGCACAGGATGTCTGTGGAGGACCATTAGAAGCCCTGGGTAACTTCAACTCATTTTCCCCTGAACTCCTACAGTGTCCCTTTAAAGAGACACTGAAGCGAAAAAAAAAATTATGAAATTATGATTTGTATGTGTAGTACAGCTAAGAAATAAAACATTAAGATCAGATACATCAGTCTAATTGTTTCCAGTACAGGAAGAGTTAAGAAACTCCAGTTGTTATCTCTATGCAAACAAGCCATTAACTCTCAGATTTATGCTGGGAATACACGATGCGTTTTTGCGTTCGTTTTTGCCGTCGTTTTCGCTTTCGATCGATTCTACTCTCGATTCACCTCTCGATTCCTTATCTTTTCTTATCAATTACATTCACTTGAATGAGGAGAATCGAAACAAAAGTAGAATCGACCAGATCCAACAGGTTGGAATTTATCTCTCGAACCCATCTATCTAAAGTAAAAACTTAACGTGTATTCCCAGCATTAGTTTAGTCGTGGAGAGGGCTGTTATCTGACTTTTATTATCTCAACTGTTTTCTTTTCCTCTGCTAGAGGAGAGGTCATTAGTGCACAGACTGCTCTGAAAGACTCATTTTGAATGTTGAATGTTGTGTAATCTGCACATATTATAGAATGATGCAATGTTAGAAAAAACACTATATACCTGAAAATAAAAATATGAGAATATTTTCTTTGCTGCTAATCTTCTAGCAATTATTCATAGTACACAACCAATTCACTATATCATATTTTTTTTTCCGCTTCAGTGTCTCTTTAACCAGTTCGCATTCAGTCGTTTTTCGCTTCATGCATCCGAACAATGTTCACCTCCCATTCATTAGCCTATAACTTTATTACTACTTATCACAATGAACTGATCTATATCTTGTTTTTTCCGCCACCAATTAGGCTTTCTTTGGGGGGTACATTTTACTAAGAGCCACTTTACTGTAAATGCATTTTAAAAGGAAGAATAAGAAGAAAACGGAAACAAATCATTATTTCTCACTTTTCGGCAATTATAGTTTTAAAATAATACATGCCTCCATAATTAAAACCCACGTATTGTATATGCCCATTTGTCCCGTTTATTACACCATTTAAATTATGTCCCTATCACAATGTATGGCGACAATATTTTATTTGGAAATAAAAGTGCATTTTTTCCGTTTTGCATTCATCACTATTTACAAGCTTATAATAAAAAAAAAAAAGAAATATTTCATCTTTACATAGATATTTAAAAAGTTTAGACCCTTAGGTAAATATTTGTGTTTTTTTTTTTTTTAATTGTAATGTTTTTTTTTTTTTTTAATTAAACATTTTATGTGGGTATTTTTGGGAGGGTGGGATTGAAATTGTATTTTTTTTGTAAATATATGTGCATTTTTATTTTTATTTAACATTTAGATGTAGTTTACTTTTTGGCCACAAGATGGCAGCCATGAGTTGTTTACAGTGACGTCACTCTAAGCGTACCACGTACGCTTAGAGCGACATAGGAAGCAGAAAAAGCGTAGCTTCCGAGAGAAGCTGTCGCTTTTTCTGCGGGGGAGAGGAATCTGATCGGGCACCGTTGCCCGATTCACTGATTCACTGGCTAACAAACCGCCGGCCGATCGCGCGCGTGCAC
Organism: Hyperolius riggenbachi; assembly: GCF_040937935.1. Lineage (NCBI taxonomy): Eukaryota > Metazoa > Chordata > Amphibia > Anura > Hyperoliidae > Hyperolius > Hyperolius riggenbachi. Next base: position 44,866,441 of record NC_090653.1, on the reverse strand, counting down.
GCGCGCGATCGGCCGCGTGGACGCGCAGGAGCGCACATGGCTTCCTGGACGTGAGTTTCACGTCCAGGAATGTGAAATAGTTAAGGCTGGTTTCACAGTGGGACGTTACAGGCGCACGTTAGAGCAGCCTGTAACGCAGCCCACCACACAGTAATGAAAAATCAATGGGGCTGTTCACAGTGCCCACGTTGCGTTACATTGTAACGCTGCGTCACAAGACAACGTACTGCATGCAGTACTTTAGACGCGGCTGAGTTAGACTGCTTGCACATGCTCAGTAATCTTGTGGAGGAGCGGAGAGCGGCCAGGCACATGGCTAATTAATATGCACTGCACGTTGTGACGTGCAGTGTTTATTCCTGGAGTGGCCGCTCTGTGCGGCGATTGGCCGGTGGGACCACGTGATGCCGCATGCGCACAAGAGTGCGCATCACGGCATCACTGACGCCAGAGTGAGCTGCACAACGCGGCTCACTCTGACGTCCAGATCTAGCACCACCAGGCGTTCCGTTAGGGGGATGTTATGCGACCTTAACGCCCCCTCTAACGCAACGTCCTGGTGTGAAATTAGCCTAAAGGAATAGCAACTATCCCATGTTTATGTGCATTCCACTGATATGTCATGGCGTAAAGCAACCAAGCACAAAAGAAGACATATTCTACAAGGATATTCTAAAATGGCTTGGACACATTTGTTGCTACCCCTTAAAAGGATTATAAATAATTGAATTATATAGAGGGAAATATTGTTTGTGCCACTCTGAACTTGGACCAGAGAGCAAAGAAGAGAATTGTTTGAGGAGTTTAGAAAGAAAAATCCAGAAAAGCATATACATTTATTATTTTTTTGTTTTTACAGTGCTGTCCATAATTATTCATACCCCTGGCAAATTTTGACTTAAAGTTACTTTTATTCAAACAGCAAGTAATATTTTGACAGGAAATGACATAGGTGTCTCTCAAAATATAATAAGTTGATGTACAAGAGGAATTATTGTGGAAAAAAAACATTTCTCAGCTTTTATTTACAGTACATTTGAGCAAAAAGCGTCCAGTCCAAAATTATTCATACCCTTCTCAATAATCAATAGAAAAGCCTTTATTAGCTATAACAGCAATCAAACGCTTCCTATAATTGCAGACCAGCTTTTTGCATGTCTCCATGGGTATTTTTCATCTTTAGCGATGAGCTCCAAATCTTTCAGAATGGAGGGTCTTCATTCTGATCTTTAGCTTCCTCCACATATTCTCAATTGGATTCAAGTCAGGACTCTGGCTGGGATACTCCAAAACATGAATGTCTGCTAACCATTTCCTCACTTTTGCTTTGTGTTTTGGGCCATAATCATGCTGAAATGTCCAGTGGTGGCCAAGGCCAAGTTTCTATGCAGACTAACTGATGTTGTAGTTGAGAACAGGGATGCTCAAATAACGAATTCGGATGAAATCCGAATGGGTAATATTCGGATTTCATCCTGCTAATTAAATCATCTGTGCGGGTGGGCGAGGGGTTAATCTTACCCATTCGGCGTCTACTTTGCTTCGTCCTTCCGCACCTCCCTTTATGCGTTCCAATCCGCCGTCATGTGACTACAAACACTTCCTCCTTCCAGGTTGAATGAGGAAGTGTATAGTCACGTGACGGCGGATTGGAACGCATCGTGGGAGGTGTTTAGGGACAGAGCGAAGAAGACGCCTGATGGGTAAAATTAACCCCCCCTCGCCCACCCGCACAGGTGATTTAATTAGCAGGATGAAATCCAAATAATACCTATTCGGATTTAATCCGCATTCGTTATTTGAGCATCCCTGGTTGAGAATTCTCATGTACTACTCTTTTTTTCATGGTGCAGTTTACTGTGGTTAGGTTCCCTAGTCCATTGGCTGAAAAAACAACCCCAAAGCATTAGGTTCCTGCCACCATGTTTGACAGTGGGGATGGTGTTCTTTAGGTTGAAGGCTTCTCCTTTTTTACACCAAATGAAGGAAACATCATTGTGATCAAACAATGCAATTTTTGTTTCACAGAAGACCAGACGTCTTCTTCTTTGTCCAGATGAGCATTTGCAAAGGCCAAACAAGCTTTTGCGTGCCTTATCTGGAGAAGTGGTCTCCTCCTTGTTCTGCATCAGTGGAACCTAGCATTGTGCAGTGTCCGTTGGATTGTCTGCCTTGAGACATTGCCACCAGCAGAGCCCAGATTCACCAGGATGGCCTTGGTTATGATCCTTGGATTCTTTATCACCTCTCTCACTATTCTCCTGGCCAGTGCAGGTGTCACTTTTGGCTTCCGACCATGTCCTCTGAGATTTTCCACAGTGCAGAACATCTTGCATTTTTTAATACTACTTTGCACTGTAGCCACTGGAACTGGAAAACATTTAGAAATGGCCTTGAAGTCCTTTCCTGATTCGTGAGCAGCCACTGAGCTCCTTTGTCTTAGCCATGACTGTCCACAAACCAACTGCAGAGAGCTGCTGTTTTTCACCTGTTAAGTTGATTAAAACAGCTGTTCCCAATTAATCAGGGTAATTAGGATGCTTTAGAACAGCCTGGACTATTTGTAATGGTATAGAACTTTGGATTTTCTCACAGACTGTGACAGATTGTGAAGGGTATGAATAATTTTGGACTGAATTTTTTCCCCCCACAATAATGCCTCTTGTACATCGTCTTATTATCTTTTGGCTTTTCATGACTCCTATGTCATTTCCCATCTAAAAATGACTTGCTGGTGGATTAAAAGTAACTTTAAGTCAAAATTTGCCAAGGGTATGAATAATTATGGGCAGCACTGTATATAGCACCGACATATTAGGCAGCACTGTAAAGAGTATATTGTCTTGTAGTGTACTGTCCCTCAGAGGGGCTCAAAATCTAGACCCTGCTATAGTCATATGTCTATGTATGTATCGTGTAGTGTATGTATCAGTCTAAAACCAATTTTAGGGGGAAGCCAATTAACTTATCTGTATGTTTTTGAGGTGTGGGAGGAAACCTACGCAGGCACAGGGAAAACGTACAAACTCTGTGCAGATATTGCCCTGGCTGGGATTCAAACCGGGGACCCAGCACTGCAAGGTGACACCGCTAACCACTGCACCACCATAGTGGCCCATATGCAATTAAGTTTTCCTCCCAGGTTTTCTCCTAAATAATATTTTCATGCATTAGCAATGTAAGGCCCTTTAACCCACCAGAAAGCAAGAAAATACTCAAAATAATTTGAATAGAACTTTTTCACCTTCTTTTTGATACTTTTTCATTTGAAAAGTGCTGAAAAGTTATTTTAAAGAGAAGATGAAAAGTATCTCCAAGGAGACAACTCAGGAGACAAAGTTAATTGTCTACGGGCCGATATGAGCAGCGGTGTCTGACAGGGCAGAGCCGCTAATTCAGGGCTGGACCCATTTGCCAGAATTAATTGAGAGAAGGAGCCTGGGAGGGAGGGCGGAATCCTTGAATATACAAACTTAGAATGACGCATTAGCTCCTGACGAGTCTGGCAGAAGGGCGAAACACGTTGGGAGGAGACAGTGCCTTTGACATCACCCAAACTTGATCCCTTGATCCGCCAGCTTGGAGTCAGGGGGTGCAGAGGTTGCGACCGCATCGGGGCCCTTGGGCCAGAGGGGCCCCGTAGGGCCCTCCCTGAACTGCAGTATTAGCTCTATATTGGTCCTGTGCTCATAATAATTACTTTTATAGATACTTTGAATAGTGGTAATCATTAACAAACTGTTCCCCATCCCCTTCTTGCACCTCAGACACTGTAGTTGCCATTGGCAAGTTTTGGCGCGCTGTATCAATTGTTATGTATAGAGTGCTTGGGGGGGCCCCATGTAAAACTTGCATCGGGGCCCAAAGCTCCTAAGCTACGCCACTGCATGGAGTCCTGATAGAGAGGGAGCAGAAAGCCAGTGATGTGAGGCCGGAGCACAACCACAGGGTCCCAGCAGACATCTCTGATTTAATGAGCCAGTTCAACCACTAGATGCGCAAGTGCGCATATAGTGCAGAAAGGGGTACTTTGTTTTAGGGCCCATTTCCACTAGTGGCGCGGCTGCGAGACGCGCGGCGACACTTCCAGGTCTGCGGGAACGCTGACAAATCCCATAAGCTGTTCCATGCATGGCTATGGGATTCGCAGCCTCCCGCACAGAAACTGATGGCAATGTCGGCCGAATCGCTAAGGTAAGTACCATTGTTTCCTATGGCAGAGTTTCCCCGCTCGATTTGCCTGCGGGGAAACTCTGCGGATTCGGCCTGGTTTCCGCGCTAGTGGAAACGGGCCCTTAAAGTTTTTATGTTATGATCTATGTATTTGCATTTCACCTAGGTCCTAGGCATTATAGATACCAGTGCAGATTGACATTTTGACACCTGGTTCCGAAAGTTGTTCATATCTGGTGAGCTCCTTGTGATAAGGTAGAGGAATGAGGCACGTGTGCAAGCACAGAATTTTCAACTATGCAAGAGGAGTACGTTATTATTATCGTAGACGGTATTGTGGTATTGTGCTGTGCATACATACAGTGGTATGTGCAGATTTGCATTGTAGATTATTATCTATGGAAGGATTAAAGTGGAGAGCGCTGCAGGATTTTGGAACTGTCATATAGGCAAAGGCAATGAGAGCATCTCCAAGTACCCTATTGTTTCATTTCCAATAGTTGGAAATATGATGGGTTTTTTTTTTCAACAAGAATTTTATTGAAATGATACAAAATAACGGTAATACAAAGTTGCCGTATGTACAGCCTTTAGCCAAGTTAAAGAGGAACTCCAGTGAAAATAATGTAATAAAAAAAAGTGCTTCATTTTTACAGTCATTATGTATAAATGATTTAGTCAGTGTTTTCCCATTGTAAAATCTTTCCTCTCCCTGATTTACATCCTGACATTTACCACATGGTGACATTTTTACTGCTGGTAGGTGATGTCACTGGAAGGATATGCTGCTTGCTTTTCGGCAGTTGGACCCAGCTGTAAACAGCTGTTATTTCGCACAATGCAATGAGGTTCACAGACAGGAAACTGTCAGGACCATGGTCCTGACATCACACTGTGGGGGGGGGGGGATTTCACCACAATATCAGCCATACAGAGCCCCCTGATGATCCGTTTGTGAAAAGGAAAAGATTTATCGGGTCTCCCCTGTGATGTGCCATCCAGCTGCAGGGTCTCCCCTGTGATATGCCATCCATCCGCCGGGTCTCCCCTGTGATGTGTCGTCCAGCTGCAGGGTCTCCCCTGTGATGTGTCGTCCAGCTGCACGGTCTCCCCTGTGATGTGCCGTCCATCCGTCGGGTCTCCCCTGTGATGTGCCGTCCATCCGCCAGGTCTCCCCTGTGATGTGGCGTCCATCTGCCGGGTCTCCCCTGTGATGTGCCGTCCATCCGTCGGGTCTCCCCTGTGATGTGCCGTCCATCCGTCGGGTCTCCCCTGTGATGTGCCGTCCATCCGCCAGGTCTCCCCTGTGATGTGCCGTCCATCTGCCGGGTCTCCCCTGTGATGTGCTGTCCAGCTGCAGGGTCTCCCCTGTGATGTGTACACTGTAGAAAGAAAAATCCCTCGGCACTCGGATTACAAATTGTTAGGGGTGAGAGCTCAGACCTGCACTTCTAGGAATGTTCACCTCAAACGCTTGTATGTGGCACTTGAAATGTGCCGTCCAGCTGCCGGGTCTCCCTTTTGATGTGCCGTCCAGCTACCAGGTCTCCCCTCTGAAGTTCCCTCCAGCCGCCGGGTCTCCCCTGTGATATGCCCTCCATCCGCCGGGTCTCCCCTGTGATGTGCCGTCCATCCACCGGGGCTCCACTGTGATGTGGCGTCCAGCCGCCGGGTCTCCCCTGTGATGTGCTGTCCAGCTACCAGGTCTCCCCTGTGATGTGCCGTCTAGCTGTCAGGTCTCCCCTGTGATGTTCCCTCCAGCCGTCGGGTCTCCCCTGTAAAGAGCCTTCCAGCTACCAGGTCTCCCCTGTAATGTGCTGTCCAGCAGCAGGGTCTCCCCTGTGATGTTCCCTCCAGCCGCCGGGTCTCCCCAGTGATGTGCCGTCCAGCCGCCGGGGCTTTCCTGTGATGTGCCGTCCAGCCGCCGAGTCTCCCCTGTGATGTTCCCTCCAGCTGCAGGGTTTCCCCTGTAATATGCCCTGCAGCTGCCAGGTCTCCCCTGTCATGTGCCGTCCAGCTGCCGGGTCTCCCCTGAGATGTGCCGTGCAGCCGTTGGATCTCCTCTGTGATCTGCCCTCCAGCCACCGAGTCTCCCTTGTGACATGCTGTCCAGCTGCTGGGTCTCCCCTGTGATGTGCAGTTCAGCTGCCGGGTCTCCCCTGTGATGTGCAGTTCAGCTGCCGGGTCTCCCCATGATCTGCCCTCCATAGCCACCGCTCATCTACTTCCTGTTTCTGCTGCAGGAAGTTGGCGAGCAGCGACTAGGAAGGGCAGAACACAGGGAAGACCCGGCGGCTGGACTTAAGTACCTTTATGCTGCTGCTGTTCTTTTGCATAGAGGGGGAGGAGAGCACTGGAGGGGGACCCTATGAGAGGGAGGGGGGAGAGAAATCAGGCCCCTCTTTCCTGGATGGGTGCTGTGCGATCATTCCAAATGGGGAGGGGGGGGGGGAGAGACGCATCCTCACAAGTTTGCCTCAGATGGCAAAAAGTCTGGAACCGGCCCTGATGACAACAATGAATAGAGCTCCAGAAGCTTGGTCCATGCTGTCTCCTCCTCTGCAGTCTGCAAGCTGCTCACTCTACTTCCTTATTCAGTGCGAGCGGCAGAGGAGGAGACAGCGTGGAGCAAGCAGCTGGCGCTCTATCATCTGCTGAAACCCGGAGACAGTAGCTGAATCTTCCGCCGCCGTACATGACAGGAGGGGAGCCGCCGAGGTGAGGGAGGGAGGAAAGGAATCGGGACCCCCCACCCACCAGGTAATTGAATATAGCCCACCCACCAGGTAATTGAATATAGCCCACCCACCCCCACCAGGTAATTGAATATAGCCCACCACCACCCACCAGGTAATTGAATATAGCCCACCACCACCCACCAGGTAATTGAATATAGCCCACCACCACCCACCAGGTAATAGAATATAGAACACCCTCCCACCCATAAGGTAATTCAAAATAAAATCACAATCTAATCCCTACCATAGTCATAGTCTAATATCCTACCATATTATTATTATGTATTTTTATAGCACTGACATTTTCTGCAGCACTTTACAGAGTACATAGTCAAGTCACTGACAGTCCTCAGAGGAGCTCACAATCTAATCCTACCATAGTTATATGTATGGTAACTAGGACATTACTTTATATTAAAGGAGGGGGACTCTATGCAAAGTTTTGCTGGGTAGCAGTGTTTCTGAATTACAATCCTGCTAAGTTCATGTACATTTTGCCCTGTCCATGATACATCAAGACCACGCCCACCTTCATGGTCATGCTTCTTTTTTTACCACAATCATGGGATGTGTGGGCCCCAAGTTGAAATTTCTCCGGTGGGCCCCCATGGTCCCAGTCCGACCCTGGTGGATATGATATACGAGACAGAAAATGGAGGGAGGAGCGTGGATGGGAATTTAAAACAAAAGGTGTAAGGAGAAGGAAAAGAGGCTTTTAAAGTGATGGGAAAAAGGGGAGGAAGTGATGTGAGTGGCAAAAAAAACCCCAAAAATCTCAGATATGAGTTCGGGAAAAAAGTGTGATTAAGCTGGTCAATTCGACATGGAATCAGACACCTTTCATCGATTGGGCATACTGGAACACACTCGATTCTCTCTAGATTTGAATTAAATGGTCGATGGTACAGACACATCACTAGATGTACGGCCACCTTTACTGTGTAGGGAAACAGAAAGGGACTTCAGGCAATTTCTTTGTAGGCTTAGTACTCTATGTACCTATATTTACCTCATCATTCTACATACACTTCTGATATCCGTTAATAAATAAAAAAAAAATCTCTCCTTTTTTTCTGCAAATATGTACAGTGGTTTGCAAAAGTATTCGGCCCCTTGAAGTTTTCCACATTTTGTCACATTACTGCCACAAACATGAATCAATTTTATTGGAATTCCACGTGAAAGACCAACACAAAGTGGTGTACACGTGAGAAGTGGAATGAAAATCATACATGATTCCAAACATTTTTTACAAATAAATAAATGCAAAGTGGGGTGTGCGTAATTATTCGCCCCCCTGAGTCAATACTTTGTAGAACCACCTTTTGCTGCAATTACAGCTGCCAGTCTTTTAGGATATGTCTCTACCAGCTTTGCACATCTAGAGACTGAAATTCTTGCCCATACTTCTTTGCAAAACAGCTCCTGCTCAGTCAGATTAGATGGGCAGCGTTTGTGAACATAAGTTTTCAGATCTTGCCACAAATTCTCAATTGGATTTAGATCTGGACTTTGACTGGGCCATTCTAACACAAGGATAGGGTCGTTGTCCTGCTGGAAGGTGAACCTCCGCCCCAGTCTCAAGTATTTTGCAGACTCCAAGAGGTTTTCTTCCAAGATTGCCCTGTATTTGGCTCCATCCATCTTTCCATCAACTCTGACCAGCTTCCCTGTCCCTGCTGAAGAGAAGCACCCCCAGAGCATGATGCTGCCACCACCATATTTGACAGTGGGGATCGTGTGTTCAGAGTGATGTGCAGTGTTAGTTTTCCGCCACACATAGCGTTTTGCATTTTGGCCAAAAAGTTCGATTTTGGTCTCATCTGACCAGAGCACCTTCTTCCACATGTTTGCTGTGTCCCCCACATGGCTTGTGGCAAACTGCAAATGGGACTTCTTATGTTTTTCTGTTAACAATGGCTTTCTTCTTGCCACTCATCCATAAAGGCCAACTTTGTGCAGTGCACGACTAATTGTTGTCCAATGAACAGATTCCCCCATCTGAGCTTTAGATCTCTGCAGCTCTTCCTGAGTCACCATGGGCCTCTTGACTGCATTTCTGATCAGCACTCTCCTAGTTCGGCCTGTGAGTTTAGGTGGACGGCCTTGTCTTGGTAGATTTACACTTGTGCCATACTCCTTGAATGACTCGCTTGAACAGTGCTCCGTGGGATGTTCAAGGCTTTGGAAATCTTTTTGTAGCCTAATCCTGCTTTAAATTTCTCAATAACTTTATCCCTGACCTGTCTGGTGTGTTCTTTGGACTTCATGGTGTTGTTGCTCCCAAGATTCTCTTAGACAACCTCTGAGGCCGTCACAGAGCAGCTGTATTTGTAGCTGTATTAGATTACACACAGGTGCACTCTATTCAGTCATTAGCACTCATCAGGCAATGTCTATGAGCAACTGACTGCACTCAGACCAAAGGGGGCTGAATAATTATGCACACCCCACTTTGCAGTTATTGATTTGTAAAAAATGTTTGGACTCATGTATGATTTTCTTTCCACTTCTCATGTGTACACCACTTTGTATTGGTCTTTCACATGGAATTCCAATAAAATTGATATATGTTTATGGCAGTAATATGACAAGATGTGGAAAACTTCAAAGGGGCCGAATACTTTTGCAACCCACTGTATGTATGTCATTTTAATAAATGATTTAACATTTTTTTTATCCAATCCTGCAAAGCTTTGAAGTAGAAATGCAATTGAACCCCTGTGTAAGTCTTGACAGGTTATATTACTACTCAGTCTCTTTGCCCCAATCTTTTACCGTAGCTTTGAGCCCGGCCCACGTCTTCACCTATAGACAAGCTCAGGTGTGAACAGGACACACTTCCTGTCTCCTGACTACGGTTACCCCCAGGTCTTAGCGTGCAGGCAGAGCGGACTGACCATTTGGGCATTCAAGCACGGACTGAGGGCCCGTGGTCAGAAAACCCTGAGCAGGAGGGGAGGCAGCCAGTGAAAGAGGGCGATGGGCATAGCAGCGGAGAAGGGGGGAAGTCTCCGCCTTCCCTCACCTTGGGGCCCCCCTTCCTGGATCTGCCCTCCAGAATGTGTAAGTGTCGCACATCGGCCGACAGCGGGCGGGGACATACCCCTGTTACAGCCACTGGAGGAGGCTCTAATCTGTGCGCCGCTAGTCTGATCTTGAATAGACCAGACTAGTGGCACACAGATCAGCGCTCCCTCCTACATATACTGGGGGTACTTATAGACCTAGCTACATATACTGGCCAGCCCGCCCAGCAGAAAGCCAGACCAGACCAGCACAGAAGCCAGTTAACTCTGCCTTGTTATGTTTAAGTGATACTGCCTATTTATGTGATATGCTGTATTTTTGTGTTTGTTTTTTTTATAAATGGAGAGGTGAGGCTTTATCCAACGTTTTGCTGTGCAGGCCTACATAGACAGCTGTTACTGTATGTGCATGTAAATTTCGCTCCACCCATGACCACACCCTCATTCTGGTGCGTAGCCACACACCCAGGGGCAAATCCAGGATTTCCAAGGGGGGGGGGGTTCCTGAAAGCGGTGTGTGGACGTGGCCAAAACATGGTGTGGGTGGAGCCAAATACTAGCAGTTTCTAGGATAAATTGCACCCAGGGTGAGGGCGTAAAATGCGCCCCCAACGTTTAGACAGGTATAGGTGCCCGCAGTATAGGTAGCCAGCTATAGGTCCCCCCCCCAGTATAGGTAGCCCATATAGTTGCCCCCAGTATAGGTTAGATAGGTATATGCCTCCAGTATAGGTTAGATAGGTATATGCCCCCCAGTATAGGTTAGATAGGTATATGCCCCCCAGTATAGGTTAGATAGGTATATGCCCCCCAGTATAGGTTAGATAGGTATATGCCCCCCAGTATAGGTTAGATAGGTATATGCCCCCCAGTATAGATTAGACAGGTAAATGCCCCCCAGTATAGATTAGATAGGTATATGCCCCCCAGTATAGGTTAGATAGGTATATGCCCCCCAGTATAGGTTAGATAGGTATATGCCCCCCAGTATAGATTAGACAGGTAAATGCCCCCCAGTATAGATTAGATAGGTATATGCCCCCCAGTATAGGTTAGATAGGTATATGCCCCCCAGTATAGGTTAGATAGGTATATGCCCCCCAGTATTGATTAGACAGGTATATGCCCCCCAGTATAGGTTAGATAGGTATATGCCCCCAGTATAGGTTAGATAGGTATATGCCCCCCAGTATAGGTTAGATAGGTATATGCCCCCCAGTATAGGTTAGATAGGTATATGCCCCCCAGTATAGGTTAGACAGGTATATGCCCCCCAGTATAGATTAGACAGATATATGCCCCCCAGTATAGATTAGACAGGTATATGCCCCCCAGTATAGATTAGATAGGTAAATGCCCCCCAGTATAGATTAGACAGGTATATGCCCCCCAGTATAGGTTAGATAGGTATATGCCCCCAGTATAGGTTAGATAGGTATATGCCCCCCAGTATAGGTTAGTTAGGTATATGCCCCCCAGTATAGGTTAGACAGGTATATGCCCCCCAGTATAGATTAGACAGATATATGCCCCCCAGTATAGATTAGACAGGTATATGCCCCCCAGTATAGATTAGATAGGTAAATGCCCCCCAGTATAGATTAGATAGGTATATGCCCCCAGTATAGACTAGATAGGTGGAGGAAGGTGCCCCTGTGTGGGGAGAAGATTGCCCTGGGAAGAGAAGAGAGAAAAAAATTGTGGCGGCGCCAATAAGGGATGCGGGAGCCGGCTTTATTCCTCGCTCCCTCCCTCCCTCTGAATTCCCCTCACCTGCGGTGATTGTGTGCCCGGCTCCCCCATGAGTGTGTGCGCAGCGGAGCGGTAGGTCCTCTTACCGCAGATCAGGCGCATCGGCAACTGGAGTCTCCTGCTTCCTGTTTACCATGACGTCACAGGAAGCATAGAGACTAGTTGCCGGTGCGCCTGATCTGCGGTAAGAGGACCTACCGCTCCGCTGCGCACACACTCATGGGGGAGCCGGGCACACAATCACCGCAGGTGAGGGGAATTCAGAGGGAGGGAGGGAGCGAGGAATAAAGCCGGCTCCCGCATCCCTGGGCCCCTCGCTCTAGTCAGAGTCCTTCTCGCCGCACACAGATATGAGCAGGCGGCAGCTGTGCATCTGTGACTGCCACTGCTCAGATTTAGAGGGAGACTTCCGGTCTTGGTGCAGGGGGGTGTTCTGTACACCCGGAACAACCCCTTCCGTGCGCTTCTGACACCCATTTCGTTGCTGGAGAGCCCAAAAGTGCCCCTGATCTCTTAGGATCCTAGCCAAGATCACCAGCATACCAGCCATAGTCTTAAATGCAACTCACACTTTATTGTGCATTATTCCACATCAGGAACCTGATGTGGAATAGTGCACAATAAAGTGTGCATTGCATTTAAGACTATGGCTGGTGTGCTGATCAGTGGTGCTCATCCGGATTCCGGATATCTGAACTACCCAGATAATCCGAACTTTTTCCACTATCTATATGTTTTAAAATCCGAATAGCACTATCCGACAAACTTGGATTTCCCATCTGAAATCCGAGCGGTTAGATATCCGAGCAGAAGCCAAAATCACCTTCCATGGCAAAAATCCATTTCGAAGGGGGAGAGAGAGAAAGAGAGAGATAGACCTCCGAAAGGGATTTTGACCATTTGAAGAGACTTTTTTCAGGTCACTTCCGGTTTTCTAACCGGATATCCAAATCCGGCCGGATATTGGGTTCGGATATCCAACTTTACTCGGATAATAAAAAGTTCGGATTCGAATATCCGATTCGGATCCCGATATCTGGGTATCCGGATCCAGATCAATTCGGATTTTGAAAAGCGTTACCCGAGCACCCCTGGTGCTGACCTGTATCAAGGATATTTTTCAGCTATTTATCCATTTACACACTCCTTTTCAATTACAGTTTCTGTTGCTGAAGGTTCATGTGATATTTCCAAAGTGGGCATAATTGGTGGAACCTTCAAAATAATCGATGGGGAAAAAAATGGAATTAAGGTGCAGTTCAGCTGTCCAAAAGGAAAGTATCCACATCCAGAGCCAGTCCGTGAGTGCCGTAATGGGCAATGGAAAAACGGAAATACAACGGCTGAATGTAGAGGTAATCTCCTTCTTTCCTCTTCTATGTTGATGTGTTACTTTTTGCCTTCTCCTGTGCCTATACTGGGGGGGGGGGGGGGGGGACATCTGGCTACCCCTATGCTGGGGGTAGTCATCTGGTTGCCTATACTGGGGGGTGGGGAGGGAGACAAGTCCAAATACAAAAAAGCTTTATTGGCAGGACTAGATACAGTTAGCATTGCCAAAGAAATACATTAGCATTAGCACTGGAAGGGATGGGGGGGGGGGGGGGGTTTGGGTGTAGGGGGTTGTGGTATTCCATCCATAGGAGTAGGAATGATGTACGAGACAATATAGGGGTTTGAGGTATAATACAATACAATACAATAACATTTCTATAGCGCTTTTCTCCCATAGGACTCAAAGCGCTTAGGCTCTCTCAGATTCAGTAGTTAGTAGGATGAAGTATTCACACAACAAAAGTTATATTTCTGCAAATGCCAGACTGAACAGGTGGGTTTTCAGTCTGGATTTAAACACATCCAGGGATGGGGCTGTCCTGATCTGTTGAGGTAAGGAGTTCCAAAACATAGGGGCAGCATGACAGAAGGCTCTGGGACCAAAAGTTTCCAAGTGGACTCTGGGTATGACTAGATTATTAGAACCTGTGGATCTGAGAATGCGGGGATTGCTACGCAGCTGTAACATATCTTTCAAGTATCCAGGGCCTAGATTATTAAGGGATTTAAATGTCAGTAGGCCGATCTTGAATAGGACCCTCCATTCTATAGGTAGCCAGTGAAAGGAATGCAGGACTGGCATTATGTGGCAGTGACGGGGTTGGTTGGTTAGCAGTCTGGCAGCAGTATTCTGTAATCAGCTGTAGGCGGTACAAGACCTTTTTTGGAAGGCCCGTGTAGAGAGCATTGCAGTAGTCCAGTCGGGATGTGATGAAGGCATGGACTAAGGTTGGCAGATTTTCTGGGGGAATGAGGTGCTTGATTTTTGCAATGTTCTTCAGGTGAAAATAGGATGATTTCACCACCGCAGAGATTTGAGTTCTGAAGTTTAAATCCCCATCAATTAGAACTCCCAGGCTACGCACATGATCAGAGCTGCGCAGATCCGTGCCTCCTATTCCCAGTGGTGAAGACTGCAAGTTAAGTTGTTTTGTTATCATGCTCTGCCCTCCAATCAGAAGGACTTCAGTTTTGTCTGCATTTAGTTTCAGCCAGTTGTCATTCATCCATTGCTGTAGTTCACGTAAGCAGGCGTTTATAGTTAGAGTTGGGTCTGTCACACCAGGCTTGAAGGAAAGATATAGTTGAGTGTCGTCTGCATAGCAGTGGTATGTCAGGCCATGTTTTTGGATTAGTTTTCCCAACGGTAGCATGTAAATTGTGAAAAGCAGGAGAGAGAGGATTGAGCCCTGGGGCACCCCATACCTAAGTGATACAGGGGTGGACAGGAAGGGCCCCATAGACACTTTGTGGGTTCTGCCACTCTAAAAGGATTGGAACCACTGAAGTACTATGCCATCAATGCCGCAGTATTCCTGTAGCCTGTTTATCAAGATGTCATGGTCAACTGTATCAAAGGCTGCAGAAAGGTCTAGCAGTATGAGGATTGAGCACTCTCCTCTGTCTCTTGCCATGAGCAGGTGGTTGCATATTTGGATGAGGGCCGTTTCAGTGCTGTGGTGTTTCCTGAAGCCAGACTGGAATGGGTCATAACTGTTGTTTTGTAGGATTCTGGCTTCTAGCTGGAGGTATACAGCTTTTTCAATTAGCTTGCCCAGAAAGGGGCAATACAGTCCATAAGGGTGAGGAGGATATGGGGGGGCAGTATGAGGGGTATATAGTCCCTGGGCTATCATGTTCCTCCCAGTTGGCGGCAGGCAGTGACATATTGGTCAGCTATTTGCCGTTGTTTTCTCTTCCCCCGGTAGGATGTACAGTTTCCTCTTTTCTTCTGAGGAGGTGAAATCTGGCTACCTGTACTGAAAGGGGGGGGGGGGGGCAGGGGAATCTGGCTGCTTATATTGGAGAGGGGAGGGTCCTCTGGCTACCTATACTATGGGACATTTTAGGGTGCTCTTGTGGCTACTTATACTGGGAGGAGTCCAGCTGGCTACCCATACTGGGGTTCCCTCAAGTATAGGCAGCCATCTGGTTTCCTATAGGGAGGGGTCATCTGGCTGCATATACTGTGGGGGTCATCATGCTGTTTATAATGAGGAGACATCTGCTTTCCTGTACTGGGGAGCACACCTGCCTGCCTATACTTGGGGGGGGGGGGGTCATCTGGCTACCTATACTGGGGGACATTAAATTGGGGGGCTTTTGTGAGTACCTATACCGGGGGAGTCCAGCTGGCTACCACACTGGGGGGGGGGGGGTGTCATCAGGCTTAGTATACTGGTATACTGGGGGGACCATCTGGCTTCCTATACTGGGGAGGATAACCTATACTGGGGAGTAAGCTGGCTGCATATAATGGGGAGGGTCTTCTGGCTCCCTATACTGAAGGGGTCATCTGGCTACCTATGGGGGGGAGCATCTGGCTACCAATACTAAGCAAGTTATTAGGCTACCTATATTGGGGGTACCCTGTCTGGCTAGCTGTATTGGGTAGGCACACTCTGGCTACGTAATACTGGTCACGCCCTCTCTGGATACTTATATTGAGGAGCTACCTAATACCAGGGGGTACCTCTTGTTATCACCACAGTCATTGGGAGGGGACCTTGAAACATTTTTACAAACTCACCCCAAAAACTATTTAGCCTAGAAACTAACCTTGATGCATCATTACCTGATTCTTCCTATGCTGTGTTACTGCATACCTATGCCTGTGCTATGTCACTGCCTGCCTCTGCCTGTGCTATATCACTGCCTGCCTCTATCTGTGCTATATCACTGCCTGCCTCTATCTGTGCTATGTCACTACCTGCCTCCATCTGTGTTGTGTCACTGCCTGCCTCCATCTGTACTATGTCACTTCCTGCTTCCGTCTGTGCTATATCACTGCCTGCCTCTATCTGTGCTATATCACTGCCTGCCTCTATCTGTGCTATGTCACTACCTGCCTCCATCTGTGTTGTGTCACTGCCTGCCTCCATCTGTACTATGTCACTTCCTGCTTCCGTCTGTGCTATATCACTGCCTGCCTCCATCTGTGCTGTGTCACTGCCTGCTTCCGTCTGTGCTATGTCACTGACTGCCTCCATCTGTGTTGTGTCACTGCCTGCCTCCATCTGTACTATGTTACTGCCTGCCTCTGTCTGTGCTATGTCACTGCCTGCCTCCATCTGTGCTGTTTCACTGCACGCCTCCATCTGTGCTGTGTCACTGCCTGCCTCCATCTGTACTGTGTCAGTGCCTGCCTCCATCTGTACTGTGTCACTGCCTGCCTCCGTCTGTGCTATGTCACTGCCTGCCTCCGTCTGTGATGTGTCACTGCCTGCCTCTGCCTGTGCTATGTCACTACCTGCCTCCGTCTGTGCTATGTCACTGACTGCCTCCATCCGTGCTGTTTTACTGCCTGCCTCCATCTGTACTATGTCACTGCCTGCTTCCGTCTGTGCTATATCACTGCCTGCCTCCATCTGTGCTGTGTCACTGCCTGCTTCCGTCTGTGCTATATCACTGCCTGCCTCCATCTGTGCTGTGTCACTACCTGCTTCCATCTGTGCTGTTTCACTGCCTGCCTCCATCTGTGCTGTGTCACTGCCTGCCTCCTTCTGTGCTGTGTCACTTCCTGCCTTAGTCTGTGCTGTGCCACTACCTGCCTCCGTCTGTGCTGTGTCACTGTCTGCCTCCGTCTGTGCTGAGTCACTGCTTGCCTCCATCTATGCTGAGTCACTGCCTGCCTCTTTCTGTGCTATGTCACTGTCTGCCTCCGTCTGTGCTGTGTCACTGCCTGCCTCCATCTGTGCCGTGTTACTGCCTGCCTCCTCCTGTGCTGTGTCACTGCCTGCCTCCATCTGTGCTGTGTCACTACCTGCCTCCATCTGTGCTGAGTCACTGCCTGCCTTCATCTGTGCTATGTCACTACCTTCCTCCATCTGTGCTGAGTCACTGCTTGCCTCCATCTATGCTGAGTCACTACCTGCCTCCATCTGTGCTGAGTCACTGCCTGCCTCCTCCTGTGCTGTGTCACTACCTGCCTCCATCTGTGCTGAGTCACTGCCTGCCTCCATCTGTGCTATGTCACTTCATGCCTCCATCTGTGCTGCATCATTGGTTGCCTCCTCCTGTGCTGTGTCAGTGCCTGTGTCCAGCTGTGCTGTGTCACTGCTTGCCTCCTACTGTCCAGTGCCAGTACCTACCTCTATCTCTTTTCTGTGTCAGTGCCTCCTCCAGTCCCAAGTCATTACTTACCTCCATCTCTGTGCTGTATCATCGCTAGCCCCCTCCTTTGACAATTCCTGCCTCCTTCTGTCCTGAGTCACTGCCTACCTGTATCTCTGTGCTGTGCTGTATCTCTGAGCAAGCCTCCTCCTGTGCTGTGCCTCTGCCTGCCTCCTCCTGTGCTGCCCCACTATATCACCTTCTCTGATGCTGTGTCAGTGCCAGCCTATTCTTGTACCAGGTCACTGCTTGCCTCCACCTGTGCTGTGTTACTGCTTGCCTCCTCCTGTGCTGTGTCCCTACCTACCCTTGTCCTGGATCACTGCCTGCCTCCTCCTGTGCTGTGCCTCTGCCTGCCTCTTCCTGTGCTGCCCCACTATATCACTTTCTCTGATGCTGTGTCAGTGCCAGCCTTATCTTGTACCAGGTCACTGCTTGCCTCCACCTGTGCTGTGTTACTGCTTGCCTCCTCCTGTGCTGTGTTACTGCTTGCCTCCTCCTGTGCTGTGTCCATACCTACCCTTGTCCTGGATCACTGCCTGCCTCCTCCTGATCAGTGCCTTCTATCATCTGTGCTGCACCACCACTTTTCACCTGCTTTTGAGTTTTACTGAACATTATTCACTTTTTAATATCTTAATAGATGTGGAGTGTCCCCCACCATCGCAAAGGTTTGAGGGTGGATACGTTGATCCATTTAAGCGAAAATATATTGTGGGGGATGTCATCGGCTTTCAGTGCTTTGATGGATATAAAATGTTTGGCTCTCAAATACGTGCATGCCTGGAAAATGGCAAATGGAGTGGAACTACAACTGTATGTGATGACCAAGGTAAGAAATTTAGGCAAACAGGCGGGGGGAATCCAATGGCTTGTTCCTTATAGGGGGAGTTACTGTGACGTCTAAGATTAGCGGTGCACCTCATCCCACCCCAGAATTTATCCTAAATATGACCCTGCACTACTCTGCAGCAACCGGTTCATATTCATAGCGCCGCACCCTGGCTAGTGACGTACTTCCTGCTGGGCAGGAAGTACATCATTGAGATTCCCGTTGAGCTACGCATACGCACCTCACTTCCATCGTACACACTTACTGTGTTGCCCATTGACTTGCGTTGCTGCACAGGGCAGTTTCAAAGCTAAATTGCACCCAGGGCGAGGGTGTAAAAATTGCGCGCCCTCCCTCCCCACCCCTGTGGACTCGCGAACCCTTACTCTTCAGGGACAGTCCCACAGCTACAGGTTACAAGTAGATCTGCCTACTTACTAGTGACCAGCTGCTCATCCAGGAGGAAGCAGGGACCAGGAAAACACACAGGTGAAGAGAGCCTGGAAAGGTGACTCCGCGCACTGACAGCCTGCAGTACCGCTACAGGACATCAGGTGTCATCACACAGTGGTGACGTGATGATGACTTGACGTCTGACACAGGCAGCCCAGGAGGTGTCAAGGAAGGTGATCACTCTGGTAATCTTCTTTCTTCTTCCATTTGGCTGTACTGCGCATCACCAGCTCCCTAGTGGTTATGTTCTTCTGCCTGCACTGTCCAAGAAACGGCCCTGTTGCTGCATAATCCGTGCGGTATGCACAGATCATTTTATAACGCGCCGCAGAATTTCCTTTAGGATTGCGGTGATTTGGATACTTCTAGTGCACCGTGTCACATCGAGGGAACTGTGCAAGTCTCCTTAGACTTGCATGGCCTTTGCGGCAGGGATGCGTAACGCAGTGCAACACAGCGCCTAAGTGTGCAAGGGGCCTGAATAAAAAAAACAGTTATTGTCTATCTCATCATGTCACGTGTCACTTAAGGTTTCAATCTTTAAGGTGGTGAAACTGGCCAAAGTCAGTGGTCACGCTGTGTATTGTGGGTTGTATTAAGTTGTAGCTCAACAATGTTTATGCTCTTCTCAATACATTTTATGTCTCTTTTAACAGAGGGCTACTGCCTAAATCCAGGCACCCCCATGGGGGCCAATATACTTGATCACGACTTTAGAATTGGTGGAAAAGTGAAGTACAAGTGCCAAAACAATCTGAAGATGTTTGGATCAGATGTGAGGACGTGTCTTGAGAATAGAAAATGGTCGGGAACAGAGCCATCCTGCCGTTGTAAGATACCTGAGGCAGATTCATATTATGATAAAAAATGACAGGGACCCTTGTGCCTTCACATGCCCAGTTTAGTACACTGACCACGTAGGGGACACAGGAACAACCAATCATTACACTTGCAATGTAGGAGGACACAGGAACAGCCAACGTCCACATAGGGGAACACAGGCAGGTGACAATGGGAACAGCCAGTCATCACGCTGACCACAATGGCTATTTCTGTGTCCCCCTTTGTGATCAGTGTAAGTCAGGGAAATTCACATTTTTGGAATGAGTCATGCTTTGTTATTTTTTCCTGCCAATTTAAACCCAAACCAACCATAGTCCCCCATTCTCTCTTGATACAGCAAATAATTGATGCCCAGAGTCCAGTCTTTCATGGATATTTTGTTTTTCATTTTTGTTTATCTTTTTAACCCTTAGGCCAACCTACGTAGCGTGGATCGGGGAGGTTGGCCCTAGAGCTGCGCAGCCGCAGCCAGAGCGAGCGGCCATTTTAGGAGAGGCAGGGGAGCACGACCCGGCCGTGGGGTCGGGAGCCGGCCCGGGGGGTTGACGAGCGGGGGGACCCGGCGGATCGGCACGGAGGGCGCGGACGGCGTCCTCCGTGCCGTAAAAGGTTAAGCAGGTAATTAACTTTTTTTCCCCTAATTTGGCCTCGAAAGTCCTTTAACTGACATTCATCTGCAGACCAGACAATCATCTGCAGATCTGAAAATCTATCCTGGTGGATCTGATCTGCAGATGAATGTCTGTTAAACAAGGTGTGTATGAGGATCTGCAGATATCATAGACTATGAATGCATTTTGCAGGAACAGATATTTTGCAGATACTGATCTTTTGAATGTCTACAGCATCTTTGTGTTCAGCATCTTGCAAAGATTTCTGTCTGATGGGGAGTTCAGCTCAATAGAATAGACTGTGTAGGTATGGCTCTCATACTACATGAAGGGTGGTAAGATTGGTCTGTGATCTTTGATTTTCCAAAGACTATGGTCTGATGTGTGTATGTGGCCTTAGCCTGCCATTTTTTTTCAAGTTAGTGGGAAGCCAAAACAATATAAAACAGATAATTACGTGGGGACCAGGAGAGGAACGGGAAGGCTCAGAGTTCCCCAACCCTGTCCTCAAGGCCCACCAACAGTGCATGTTTTGCAGAAAACCACAAATATGCACAGGTGATGTAATTAGTGTCTCAGTAGAGCTGATTAACTACCTCTGAGGCCTCATTCACATAATTTAGCGCAGATGGCTGTGCGATCGGAACGCACACCATCTGCGCTACTATGCGCTGCGCTGCAGATCCCATTCATGACAGTGAATGCGATCTGCACTGCGATTCCCCAAAATGCATGCAGCACGCGATAGCTCAATCGCGCTGCCACGCAGCGCATTTGATGGGAACGGTAGAAGGGCTGTCTATGTCCTTCTACCGTTCTTCTGTTTCGCACACTATACACGCTGCCAAAATGCGCACGGCAGCGGGTATAGTCTGAACGAGGCCTGAGAATTTCCACAAAACATGCACTGTTGGTGGGCCTTGAGGACAGGGTTGGGGAACACTGGTCTATAGGACCCAGACACTTCCCTCTCTTTAGGTAAATATCTGTTTGATTTTTTTGGCTTCCCATGTACTTTAAAGGGAACCTGAACTGAGTAAAATTATTTAAAATAAACACATGACGTAGCTGCAAGTGAATATTACATACTAACCTCACCTTCAGTTCCTCACAGAACCTCAGCATTTTCTTCTTACAGTGATCACTTCCAGTTCTGACAAGATTTTGTCAGAAGTAAAATATACCAGTTGCTGTCAGTTATATATCAGCAGCTGTCAGTTACAACTGTATGTGCAAGGTAATTTCCGTGTTTCCCTATGGCTCAAGTGGGTGATATGATAGTTTAACAGTGTGCTGACCAGGAAGCTGATATTGGGTAATGGCCATTTTCAAAATGGAGGACAGATAATTTCATTGATCATAGTGGACAAACAGGACGCAGGAGAGGAGAAAGAGTTTGAAGAGCCGACTACATCGGAGTACAAGTACAAGTATGACCAGTGTATGTTTATTTTGACTTTTTATTTTTAGTGCAGGTTCTCTTTAAAGTTAGACGTCAGTGCTAGCTATGTTTGAACTGTATTTATAACATTTCTTGCCAAATCTACATGTACCAAAGTCCATTTGCAATGGACTTTTAATCCAAATAGGCAAAGATTTGTTCCATGCACCTGAACAAGTACAAGTAGCTGTCCCTACCAATACACCCTGAACAGAAACAGCAGCTCATGACCACGTCATCCTCTACTTATCCTAAGATGTTAAGCATCTTAACAGTGAAAGCAAACCTAAAGTGACAAAAGACATATGAGATAATGAACTGTATGTGTAGTACAGAACATTAGTAGCAATATTAGTCTCAGATTTTTATTTTCAGTTATATAGATTATTTTTTTTATAACATTGCATCATACTGTCTGTCACATGTGACACACTCTGTCTTGTAAGCTATAAAACAAAGCAGATATAAGAAAACTTTGAACTTACCTGCAGTAAAACCTTATCTCAAGCTGTCTCTCACTGATTCTTGGTTATTGAAGTGCTTTAGAAAACAGGACTTTATTAAACCCGGTGAGTGGAAGAGCTCACAGAAGCTCTTTTGCATAGATGACAACTGAAGGTTTTTTTTGCCTCTTCCTGTACTGGAAAACAATATGAGACTATTTTCTTTGCTACACATGTTCTGTTTCTTAGCTGTACTACACAAACAATGTATTATCTGATATGTTTATTTTAGCTTCAGGTTTGCTTTAAGTCTTACACTTTGATCAATGGGGACTGGATAGTTTGAATCTCGGCTCTTCCTGTTCAGTAAGCCAGCATCTATTCAGTAGAGGTGTACCGAACGGTTCGCCGGCGAACGGTTCCAGGCGAAGATTGGGGGTTCGCGTTCGCCTGCGCCAGGCGAACTTTTCCGGAAGTTCGATTCGCCCCATAATGCACTATGAGGGTCAACTTTGACCCTCTGCATCACAGTCAGCAGGCACATTGTAGCCATTCAGGCTACAGTAAGCCCTGGAGCTCCCCCCCCCCCCCCCCTCCGGCGCCATTACAGTCACTCGTGTGCCTGCTAGAGAGAGGAAAGGGACAGCTGCTGCAGACTTTTTCTCTTAGGGACAGATTAGTTAGGTTCTAGGCTGCTTTGCTTGTTCCTGACTGATTAATATTGCTTTTAAAGCACCCAGCAACAGCTCTTTTCAGAGCTCAACCTGTACATTTTTTTTTTCTGACACTTTTGTTGCATGCACAGCCTTGCTAATTGATAGTGTGTGTGCCACTGCCAGCAGCCCAGCACATTCAGTGACTGACTGCCTGTGTGTGTGACAGGGAGCTGCACATTGTACTACCCAGTACTGCATATACCTGTTGTGTTTACTTAACCCACCTCATCACTGCATATACCTAGCTTTGTGTTGAGTGAACCCAGCTCACTGCATCTAACTACCCAGTACCTGTTGTGTTTACTTAACCCACCTCATCACTGCATATACCTAGCGTTGTGTTGAGTGAACCCAGCTCACTGCATCTAAGTCTAACTACCTGTTGTGTTGAGTGAGAACCCACCTCACTGCATCTTAAGTACCTTTACTGTATACTGTTCAGTGAACCCAGCTCACTGCATCTAACTACCCAGTACCTGTTGTGTTTACTTAACCCACATCATCACTGCATATACCTAGCGTTGTGTTGAGTGAACCCAGCTCACTGCATCTAACTACCTGTTGTGTTGAGTGTGAACCCACCTGGCCACCTCACTGCATCTAACTACCTGTTGTGTTGAGTGAGAACCCACCTCACTGCATCTTAAGTACCTTTACTGTTGAGTGAACCCAGCTCACTGCATCTAACTACCTGTTGTGTTGAGTGTGAACCCACCTGGCCACCTCACTGCATCTAACTACCTGTTGTGTTGAGTGAGAACCCACCTCACTGCATCTTAAGTACCTTTACTGTTGAGTGAACCCAGCTCACTGCATCTAACTACCTGTTGTGTTGAGTGTGAACCCACCTGGCCACCTCACTGCATCTAACTACCTGTTGTGTTGAGTGAGAACCCACCTCACTGCATCTTAAAGAGGAACTCCAGTGAAAATAATTTAATTAAAAAAAGTGCTTCATTTTTACAATAATTATGTATAAATGATTTAGTCAGTGTTTGCTCATTGTAAAATCTTCCCTCTCCCAGATTCACATTCTGACATGTATTACATGGTGACATTGTTACTGTGGGCAAGTTATGTAGCTGTTTCTAGCTGCTCTGGCTGTTACAGACAGCTTTAAACAGCCATTTCCTGTCTGTGAACATTGTTACATTGTGGCAGTTTGCCCAGAGTACCGCGGTATTCAGAGCCTCTTGTGGGAGGGGTTTCAGCACAAAATTAGTCACACAGCGCCCCCTGATGGTCTGTTTGTGAAAATCATTCTATTTCTCAAGTAAAAGGGGGTATCAGCTACTGATTGAGATAAAGTTCAATTCTTGGTTGGAGTTTCTCTTTAAGTACCTTTACTGTTGAGTGAACCCAGCTCACTGCATCTAACTACCCAGTACCTGTTGTGTTTACTTAACCCACCTCATCACTGCATATACCTAGCCTTGTGTTGAGTGAACCCAGCTCACTGCATCTAACTACCTGTTGTGTTGAGTGTGAACCCACCTGGCCACCTCACTGCATCTAACTACCTGTTGTGTTGAGTGAGAACCCACCTCACTGCATCTTAAGTACCTTTACTGTTGAGTGAACCCAGCTCACTGCATCTAACTACCTGTTGTGTTGAGTGTGAACCCACCTGGCCACCTCACTGCATCTAACTACCTGTTGTGTTGAGTGAGAACCCACCTCAATGCATCTTAAGTACCTTTACTGTTGAGTGAACCCAGCTCACTGCATCTAACTACCTGTTGTGTTGAGTGTGAACCCACCTGGCCACCTCACTGCATCTAACTACCTGTTGTGTTGAGTGAGAACCCACCTCACTGCATCTTAAGTACCTTTACTGTTGAGTGAACCCAGCTCACTGCATCTAACTACCTGTTGTGTTGAGTGTGAACCCACCTGGCCACCTCACTGCATCTAACTACCTGTTGTGTTGAGTGAGAACCCACCTCACTGCATATAGCTAGCATACCCCCGAGATGGACAAAATGGACAAACCAGGTAGAGGAAGAGGTAGAGGCAGACCCAGAGGAAGGCCACCAGGCACCGGCAGGTCTGTGGCTGTGCGAGGTGGTGTTGCTGTGATTTCATGCGGACCTGCCCCAAAATACAGTGCTCAGAAGAAGGCATGTGCCATCACTTCCCAAAATCGTGAGGAGGTGATTGAGTATTTAACACAGAACACCTCATCTCCCGCAGCCACCAGCGCTACAACAAGCACCACATCCGCTGCATTTGACACTTCGCAGGAGTTATTTGGTGGTGGTGGTGAAATCACTGATTCCCAGCCACTACTGCAACAACAACAAGAAGGCGCAGGTACACCACCTCATACGTCTGAGTTAGGTGGCGATAGTATGGACGTAACGTGTGTGGATGGGGATGATGGTGGACCACCTGAAGTTGGTGCACTTGAGGAGGTGTCTGAGGAAAGCGCAGCTGGCCAGGAGGATTATGATGACGATTATACGGATACCACATATGTTCCCGGTAGAGGAGATGACCAGGGGGACAGTTCAGAGGAGGAGTCAGAGAGGAGTAGGAGGAGACAACTCCATGATAGAAGCAGAGGGAGCTCATCCTTAGAAACAGCTGGGGGCAGTGTCCGGTGCCATGTATCGCCAGCTATGGCCAGGGAGCACACATGCCCTTCAACGTCAGCTGCTGCTGATGCCACCGTAGCGCCATCACCCCAGGGGGGCTCAGCGGTTTGGAAATTTTTTCACGTGTGTGTCTCAGATCGGAGCAAAGCCATCTGTTGTCTCTGCCAGCAAAAATTGAGCCGTGGAAAGGCCAACTGTCACGTAGGGACAAGTGCTTTACGAAGGCACCTGGAGAGAAGGCACAAACAGCTATGGCAAGAACACCTGAGGAAAAGAAGCACCCCTCAAAAGACAAGCAGCGGAGAACAACCGTGGCAGCCGTCACAGGGGGCTTCTGCTGCTCCACGTTCCCATGGTATTGTTCGTGGCTGGGGGGAGGAAGAATGGATACACTTTTAAACAATTTAAAAATACAACCATCTAAACTTTCAAACAATTTAAAAATACAACCATCTAAACTTTCAAACAATTTAAAAATACAACCATCTAAACTTTCAAACAATTTAAAAATACAACCATCTATCATTTTCAAAAAATTTAAAAAAAGGGCAAAAAAACTTGCCCTCCGTAAAACATTCTTGGCAAATGCTTTCGACTTGGTTTGTCTTCCGCTGGCTCAAGGGTCCATCTGACCACAGATGCCTGGTCTGCAAAGCACGGTTAGGGCAGCTACAGCATGGGTCTCAGCAGGCTCCCACTTCGGGCCGCAATCCAACATTCATTCCCCGCGGTGACAATGGCAGACTTGCCCTCCATAACGGATTCCCGTTAAAGGATTTAAAGTTAATTCATTTCAAATACACAGCAGGGCCTCGAAAGTCCGCCTCCTGTATTGTTATTTTTGGTCACTACCTCGGGGCGGGCGTGCATGCCTACCTGCTGCCCTCCTTGGATGTGTAGTGGTAGCCGTTTCTCAGGCTCCACACCGGATTCCATCCCTCATTTCCCGGCCATTACCCGGGGTCACAAATGACAGACTTGCCCGCCTCCATATGATTCTCGTGAAAGGAATGTGGTGTCATCTTTGCCCGCCATAACTGGTTCTCGTTAAAGGATTTAAAGTACATTCATTTCAAATACACAGCAGGGCCTCGAAAGTCCGCCTCCTGTATTGTTATTTTTGGTCACTACCTCGGGGCGGGCGTGCATGCCTACCTGCTGCCCTCCTTGGATGTGTAGTGGTAGCCGTTTCTCAGGCTCCACACCGGATTCCATCCCTCATTCCCCGGCCATTACCCGGGGTCACAAATGACAGACTTGCCCGCCTCCATATGATTCTCGTGAAAGGAATGTGGTGTCATCTTTGCCCGCCATAACTGGTTCTCGTTAAAGGATTTAAAGTACATTCATTTCAAATACACAGCAGGGCCTCGAAAGTCCTCCTCCTGTATTGTTATTTTTGGTCACTACCTCGGGGCGGGCGGGCGTGCATGCCTGCCCGCTGCCCTCCTTGGATGTGTAGTGGTAGCCGTTGCTCAGGCTCCACACCGGATTCAAACCTCTCATTCCCCGGCCATTACCCGGGGTCACAATGGCAGACTTGCCCGCCTCCACAGGATTCTCATTGTAGCGGTACTGAACAAGTACACAGCAAGTAGAAAATGTAAATTAAAAACAAAACGTAAGCTTTTTAACAATGCCATGGAAAGTTGAGAAGGAAGTCACACATTACCTGACATCACTGAGTGAGGAAGAGCAATCACGCCATGTTGCGCAGTAGTCCAGCATGGCCGTCACTACACAAACAGCTGTTTGCGGTGCGTTACACAGTGAGTTTGGTGTGTCAGTGTGAATCAGTACTCTAATTACACTCCCTGTTTGATGTATACACATGCAAGATGTTTGAAAGCACGTTAGGCCTGCAATTTAGCATTCAATGTGATTTCTGCCCTTAAAACGCTGCTTTGCGTCACATCCAGATTTTTCACCGGGACTTTTGGCATGTATCCCACTCCGCCATGCCCCCCTCCAGGTGTTAGACCCCTTGAAACATCTTTTCCATCACTTTTGTGGCCAGCATAATTTTTTCTATTTTTCAAAGTTCGCCTCCCCATTGAAGTCTATTGCGGTTCGCAAATTTTTCCACGAACCGAACCTTCTGCGGAAGTTCGCGAACTCGGTTCGGGAACCGAAAATCGGAGGTTCGCGACATCTCTACTATTCAGTAGATGCTGCGTTCCTTCTCAGTCCTCCTCACTCGGCAGTTGCGTCCCACCTAAGATGGAGGGCGCGTTCCACTCTCTACGCAGCAAACACTTTACGGCACATGGGGGATCAGTGTAACTGCACGATCGTGCAGTTGAAGGCACAAACCTTCCAGCGCTGCACAGAGGGGGAAACTAAAACGGCAGTTACTACAAGAGGGAAAGATGCCTCCTGCAAATACATGGATTAGGCTGAGTCGCGTCAGAAAGATACATCTGCCGACGTGGCTATAAAAGTACACCATGTTGATGTCAGTGTAAAAAAAAAAAAATAAACTTTACCTCACTGCATGTAAACATCTATGCTCTACATATAGCTATGCATATGCCACTACCTAAAAAACACAATTTTTCGCCATAGTGCCCCTTTAAGGTTTATTTACCACAGGTACAAACAGACATTGCAGGCAAAGGGAGAAAAAAAAGGAGTCTAACAGCCGTTTCACCAGCCTATAGCTCGCTTCCTCAGAGACCAACCATAGCACTGAACATGTCCCTCATTTATATGCCATAAATTGTACATTTACTCACCGCCAGCCAGTCCGTTCAATGGGTGTCCACGAACGCGCCGGGCGCTGCAGTGTTTAAGGTCCTGCCCCTTCCGGGTACGTGTCGGGCCTCCGCCGTCCAATTTAGGACCTTCGGATTCAGCCCAATGAGGAACCTAGGCTTTCGCCCAATCCGCTTGCCCGGCCGCTACTACGTAGATCTGGCTGGCGGCTTGTAAACAATCGAGGAGCCGGGAAACGTTGCCATGGAGACACAGACCGCTACTGCATAGAGCGTTTTCTGTATAATTGCTTTCCTCTCCATCAGATTGCATAAATATCACCCGAACTCCAGGGATCCATGTTCTACAGGGAAAACCAAAAAGAAAGCATAAGGAATAAATACATTTATAACAAACATTCCATATAATACTTCCATTAGATACAAAGAGTTACAAAACCTGGTAAAATCAATCATAAAAACAGTGAGGCACTCCTCATCCGGCGAACCTCATAAAGCCTGGAAAATATATAAAAAACATCTCCTAATAGCCGGGGCCGGATTTAGGCCTAGGCCACCTAGGCCATGGCCTAGGGCACCATAGGAGGAAGGGCGCCACAGCAGCAGGCTAATCTGGTGCAGTATTTGCAAGCTTGAAAATGCTGCAATGCAGGGAGATCAGGCTAGCTCCTGACTGGGGTACTCTGCTGCTAGCCACCTGTGCAGCGGCCACCTTGCTCCTTGTGCACACTTGCATTGTGGCAGACGGCTATGGACTTGGGCAGCATTGGAGACGGAAAGGAAGAGGAAGTTTCTGCACTGGAAACGAGCTAAGAAATGAATGACACTGATGGCTGCTGCGGTGTGAAGGCGAGCTGGCTACCTATACTAGAGGGAGGGGTCATCTGGCTACCTATACTGGGGGGGGGGTCATCAGGCTACCTATATTAAAGGGAAGGGGAGGGGTCATCATGCTACCTATACTAAAGTAGGGCGGCTGGTGACAGTGGCCTAGGGCGGTAAAGAGTACAAATCCGGCCCTGCTAATAGCACTCGACAATAGCAGATTCAATATTGTTCAAGGAAGCAATACAGTTCATTTCTTTCATTAAGTCCAAGTCGCCCACAGGCTTTTGATCGTGAAATGAACCTGGCTTCTTCCTGCCTCAGCAACCTTTCACGATCACCTCCCCTATGCGGGGGGTCCACAATTTTTAGACCCAGGAAGCGCAGTCTTCCCCTTACACCTCCATGTTCCTCCCACATATGATCTGTTCAGTTAGCTTTATACAATCTTCAGGCTTATCACATTCAGCCCACTCCGGTAAGCCCTAGATCCTGATGTTCGAACGGCGGTTACGATTTTCCAGATCGTCGTCATGTTCCCAGAGAGTTTTCACCTCCTGCTGTGTGCTAAGGATTTGAGGCACCAGCGGCCACACCTCGTCTTCAAGAGTGCTTATCCTGCCCTCAGATTCGACTGCCTGGGCTTTCAGGTTTTGTAAATCCTGTCGGAGGAGGGAGACATCAGTCTTAACCTCCTCTAGCTTTGTCGTTATGGAAGTCAGGGTTGTCTGGCAGGATGTAGCGGCCTCAAGAATGTGCTTGAGAGAAGGCGCAAGGGCCTCCTCATCAGAAGAGTCTTCGCCATCTTGGGACCTCTGGAACTTCTTCAATTTAGCTGCTGCCTCTATTGCTTTACGGGTCATCTTGGGTCTTGAAAGTCATCAGAATGCTAGACAGGGACGTAGGCTCTAGATCTGGGTCATTTTGAGAGCGAATAAAGCAAGTAGGATAATAGAACGGATCAAGGTGTCAGGGAGCTCACAGGCAACACTTCTTCACATCATGCTCTCCAGGACATGCCCCCAAGAGCCCAAATTACTTTAAAAACAGCGTAATTCGTCCGCCAGCAATAGCTGGCAGCTGGTTTACATCTTGCCCCCTGAATCCATAACATCCTGGAGGGGGAGCAATTTTTCAGCTCCACCTTCCGCCCAAATTTCTAGACACCATTTCTTACATGTATGCACTTCTGGGACTGATTGTGTGGCACCACACTCAGGCTCGTACTGAGCCGACGAAATGTTGATGTTTCCAACGGGGGACCCCGGCCGCCCCGCCTCCTGGGGGCCCCAGTGCTGAAAAGGAGGGGGCACAGCGCAGGAAGGGGAGAAAGTGGGCACAGAGCGGCCGACAATCTGATTGCATTTTGTGGGGGTATCTGCCACCAATCTGATTGCATTTTGTGGGGAAATCTGCCGCCCATCTTATTGCATTTTGTTGGGGGATATCTGCTGCCAATCTGATTGCATTTAGTGGGGATACCTGCTGCCAATCCGATTGCATTTTGTGGGGATATCTGCCGCCAATCTGATTGCATTTTGTGGGGAAATCTGCCGCCAATTTGATTGCATTTTGTCGGAAAATCTGCTGCCATTTGACTACTTGATGAATTATCATGAGGCATGTAACTACTTGATTATTTTATCTAAAATGTATCTGGTCGGACCTAATCTCTGTGAATAACACCACTACTTATTTTGTGGTTTTGTTTTTTTAAGTCTTCCCATTACTCAACATTTATTTTTGCTGCGCGCGCCGCATGTGGACATATCCCTATTGGAGACTGTCCTCAGAAGTGCTCACAATCTATTCCCTACCATAAAATCATTCAAAATTTCTAGAGTATATGTGTATGTGAGCCCAAAATGGGGGGGGGGGGGGGGGGGGGGGGGGGTGAGAGGATCAAGGGAGAGGGAGGGGGGAGGAGGAGAGAGGGGCGAGCCCCAGGCATAAACTTCCTTGGTGGGCCCTTAGTGTCCCAGTCCGACCCTGACCACACTACCTCATTTTGTATACAAGTGTCTGGATATTAACCTGTTACTTGAAACAAGTCTTATGTAACATTGTGATCAGCGTATTTCTTACATATCCTCTTATCCACAGACTGGTACACGTATGACACCCCAAAGGAAGTGTCAGAGGAATTTAGTTCCTCCCTGAGTGAAACCATTGAATCTTCAGACCCAAACAGAGATGAAGGTGAGATAAAGATCTTCATCAGTGTTCCACATTGGTATTTTTCTGCTGTTGTAAACAGCCGTACTGTGCATGCGCCCAAACAGCTTCACCTGCGCAGTACAATGAATTATCCACGAGCGTCTTTGTGCTACTGCACAGGCGCGGGCATACTCACACTTGCACATTCCATCTGCGCTCATACACAGGGGATCATATTGTGAACAAGCAGAGGGTCCCGGCCTGCAGCGGTGTGACTGGACATGGAAAGCCTCTGGAACACTTACTAAGGTAAGTATACATTAATTTTCTTTTTTCCCTCATACAGGTGTGCTTTAAAGTTGTGGTGCCTGCAAAGACAAATTACAGTCTGCAATTGTCAGCAGTTAAAGAAAGTCTGAAGCCGTAAAAATTACCTCTTTTTATTGGCCAATTATCCTAAGCATTAAGATCATAGCTGATACGCTGCATTCCTGGGACAGAATGAGGTATTTATAAACCTGAAATCTCAGGACAAAATTAGGCTACCCTTCCTGGAAGAGGCAGAGCTTTGCACAGTAGCTCTGCCTCTGCTCCCAACAATGTCCGCCTCTTCCAGCCCCTCTCAGTCTTCTTTCACTCAGAGGGGTGGGGAGAGGCGGAGGTCAGCACCCAGCGGAGATTAGAGGCAGAGCTACAGCACAAAGCTCTGCCTCCCCCGGGCAGCAAAATCCACAACCTGGAAATTCGTGGAATTTTTCCCCGGGGATTTTTGGGGGATAAATACCACGGGGATGCGGCTAATCAGCTATGATCCTAATGCAGTAGGATTAGCCATAATATGCCAGGGAAAAAAACACATATATAAGTAGATACTGTAAATACTTGATCAACTTACATAACACATGTATTGTACTGTCCACATTTTGATTTCAGTAAATGTTATATAGTAAATGAAGAGAATTCTGTTCCTGATGGGAACCACATCTTTTGCCCACAGTTTAGGCTAAATCCTGATGTCATTTCTGCCCTTTACTTTTTTTTCTTTTCTCCTCCAATCGCTGAGTCACCAGCTGAGTCGCTGCTTGTAAACACAAGTGAGCAGGGGATCGTGTCTCAGATAAGCAGCTAGGCAGGGAAATAAATAGAAGAGGAGGAATATATTATAGATAAAAGGAACCCCCAGCATGCAACTGTTTGGCACTGACTACTAAAGGGCCAGTGCTCCTTAATTATGTGATAACTCCAAATCCTAACAGCAGAAAAAGTTTTGAAAGTTTTGAATGCAGGCTTAGCATCTTTATCACTTAATACACTAAGACCAGTTGCTGTTGAAATTTGATTTTTATGGTGACAATCCCGCTTTAAGATAATTGGCCAGTAAAAAGAGGTAGTATTTTGGCTTCAGACACTCTTTCAGGGCTCAGCCACACTATAAGCGCTTTTCTGAGTGCTTTGTGATTGATTAGCACTTTCTGAGCACTTTTTAAAAATCGCTCCCATTCACGCTCATTAAAATCATGGTAAAAATCGCCGGCATCTCTGCTCGTATTGCCGCTAAGTCCCGCATCGCGGCTTGATGTCGTCATCAAGTCGAGACCCGACACTTACGTCAGAGCGAGCGGGAATGCCGGCCAGAGCGGAAGGGAGCGCCGATCGCTCAGGGAACGTCAGGAAGGTGAGTGGATTCTCTTTTTTCCCCCCTACTGCCGCAGCCACAGGGATCACTATGATCCATGGGCTATCGTAGTAATCACGTGATCAGGAGCCATACGCAATGGCTCCTGATCTCTGAGGGGAGATGTCAGCTGTCATAAAACAGCTTAATCTCTCCTCTCGGGTGCGCACTATCGCGGCGGAAGCGGAAGTGGCAGGTGGCGTAAATCCTACGCCGCATCAGGCTTAGACAGCATCAAGTCCGGCGTAGGATTTACCTACGGCGGTGCTTAAAGTGATCCTTAAGCCAACTAAAAAAAATGAGATTTACTCACCTGGGGCTTCCCTCAGCCCCCAGCAGCCGATCGGTGCCCTCGCAGCTCCGCTCCGATGTCCCAGGACCCGCCGGCGAGCACTTCCGGTTTGGCCGTCACCGGCCGACAGGCATGGGAACGCGAGTGATTGTTCGCATTCCCAGCCTGTATATCGCCCCCTATGCTGCTATTGCGGCCAGCTGGCCGCAATAGCAGCATAGGGGGCGAGATATACAGGCTGGGAACGCGAACAATCACTCGCGTTCCCATGCCTGTCGGCCGGTGACGGCCAAACCGGAAGTGCTCGCCGGCGGGTCCTGGGACATCGGAGCGGAGCTGCGAGGGCACCGATCGGCTGCTGGGGGCTGAGGGAAGCCCCAGGTGAGTAAATCTCATTTTTTTAGTTGGCTTAAGGATCACTTTAATAGGTTAAATTGTACCAGAGCTGGAATCAAGTTTTATATATACCTGGGGCTTCCTCTAGCCCTATCCACATGGATCGCTCCCACGCCGCCGTCCTCAGTCTTCTCCCTCTTTGGTACCGGGTTCCATAACTTCTGTCAGTCGTGGCCAGTCTTACGTAAGAGAAGTGCGCCCTCTACGTATCTCTCCAGGGGCTGCCAGAGAGATAGGCAAAGAGCGCACTTCTCTTAGGTCAGACTGGCTGCGACTGACAGAAGTTATGGGACCCGGAACCAAAGAGGGAGAAGACTGAGGATGGCGGCGTGGGAGCGATCCATGTGTATGGGGCTAAAGGAAGCCCCAGGTATATATAAAACTTTAAATTCAATCCAGCTCTGGTTTCCTTTAAACTCCATTACTTGTTGTTCTTTGCCCCCTTGTTACTTTTCACTTCTATGATCCAATCATAAATATTGTGAAGTGTAAGTCTTTGGCCACAATTCACTAAGCTCATCTCCTGTCTTTAAAGGATACCTTAGCCCAAACGAAAATAACGGGGGAAGCAGGCTTGTGTAATGGGATCATGCCCATCCCTTCCCCGGTGTACTCCGGCACTCTCCGTTACTGTGTACCAACCCTCCGAAGCTACTTACTGGTCAGGAGGGTCGGTGAAGACTGCGCAGACACTGCCCGGCAATGCGTATCCTTGATCATGCACCTGCAACCGGTAGTGCTCTGTGCATGCGCACTATGTCATAACTACGTAGTGCACATGCGCAGAACGCTCCCGGCCGCTATGTAGGATGAGCATCACCGGGCAGCGCCTGCGCAGTCTTCATCGACCCTCCTGACCAAGAAGTCATTAAAGAGGAACTGTCGAAAAAACTTAAAATTTAAAACACATACAATAAGAAGTATGTTTCTTCCTGACTGAGTAAAATGAGCCATAAATTACTTCTCTCCGATGTTGCTGTCACTTACAGTGGGCTGTAGAAATCTGACATTACCAGCAATTTATGGGTCACTCTGGACAGGGTCGGACTGGGACACTGGGGGCCCACCAAAGAAATTTCAACCTGGGGCGCACCCCATCCCATCCCCCCTGGTGACACCCGTGATGTGCGCCTATGGCTGCAGCTTGAAGTCACAAAGAACACCCAAGACTGACAGCCTCTGTGTCAGGATGGCTTCCCTGCATCTATTTCAGGTTAGTGGCTGCTCTCATTGCAGGGTCAATCCAGTGTAAGCTGCCAGGCTTTAGCACCACATTACAGCACAATTCTCACCTCACTCCCCTGGCCTTGACTGACAGCTTCTACTGATACACATCACGCTGGAATCTTTGAACTTTGCCACCCCAGCCCAGCATCACATGGGATGCGGAGCCACCATAGCACAGCCAGCCTGCAGCAGCCTCTCAGCCAAGGGCATAGCAATTAGGGTTGCAGAGGTTGCGACCGCATCGGGGCCCTTGGGCCAAAGGAGCCCCGAAGGGCCCTCCCTCACCTACAGTATTACCTCTCTATTGGTCCTGTGCTCATAATAATCACTTCTATAGATACTTAGAATAGTTGTAATCATTAACAAACTCCTCCCCATCCCCTTCTTGCACCTCTGACACTGTAGTTGCCATTGGCAGGTTTTGGTGCGTTGTATCAATTGTTATGTATAGAGTGCTTGGAGGGCCCCATTGTAAAATTTGCATCGGGACCTACAGCTCCTTAGCTACGCCACTGTTCTCAGCATGAGTGATTACAGCACTGAGAGGAGAATTTTTGTGCTGCAGGCAGCGATTGGAGCTCTGTCAGATGAGGGGTGGGTGGGGGGGGGCACCAGAGACCTGGAGGTGGGGCCCACCGAGGGAAAAAACTGTACTACTGTGGCCCAGTCCGACCCTGACTCTGGAAGAAACGTACTTCTTAATTGTATATGTTTACGGATATTTCAAATTTTAAGATTTTGGCGACAGAGGTCTTTTAACCTCTTAAGGTCCTTTAACACCAACCCCCCCCCCTAAAGACCAGGCCAATTTTCACAAAATAGGCCACTGCAGCTTTAAGGCCAAGATGCAGAGCCGCACAACACAGCACACAATTAATCCCCCCTCCTTTTTCTATCCACCAACAGAACTCTCTGTTGGTTGGGTCTGATCGCCCCCCTAGTGTTTATTTTTTTAAATAAATATTTATGTCTTTATTTTTTTATTATTTTTTACTATTTATTTATTTTTCTCAAACCCCTCCCTCCTCCCAGCCAGCCAATCCTGGTGATCAGCTGTCATAGGCTTCTGCCTATGAGAGCCGATCGCTCTCTACAGTAGTGTCCCAGGGGGACAGCCGTGCCACACGGCTGTCCCCAGTACAGCACTGTACAAGGTAATTAAAAATTAGGCTACCTGATTCAGGAGGCTGAGCGGATCAGGTAACCTCCAAAACCACTGACACTCCTGTGGGCCACAATGGCCCACTTTCACTTTTGTGACCTCTGGGTCACGACGCTGGAATGAGAGATTCATTCTCTCATTCACAGCATGCAGGGAAGCGGGGGAGCGGCCAGGGAGATTGAGCTGCCTGGAAACCTTGCAGGGATGCCCCTGGTGAGTGTTTTAAAAAGGGAATCCCTTTCTACTATGTTTATCTCCGAGATAGCGACATGTATTGTTGCTAATCTCGGGGGGCTATAGCGCGGCAGTGGTGGAGGGGGGGCAGAGACACAGAGGCATGTCCTGAGGCAGAGAACATGCCTCTATGTCCCATCTGCCTCCCAAGAAAACACCTAGGGTTCTCTTTAAAGTAACAACAGAATTCTGACGTTAAAGACAGTGGCCCAAATGCAATTTATTTTTTCTCCTGAGATTTCTCCTAGGAGGTAATTTTTCATCTTTTGTTTAAAATAATTTTTCAGCACTTTGCAATTGAAAAAGGGCCAGTAATTCTTGAAAAAGTACCTTCGAAATTATTTTGAATATTTTCTTGCTTAAGAGGCATTTTATTTCTAAGGTGTAAAAATATTGCCTAGGACAAAACTCAGGAAAAATAGTGGATTGCATATGGCATGTTAATTCACAGAGAGGAAAGCAAATGATAATAACTGTAAAGTGTGTGAGGAGTTATCACCTGGCCTGAGCCTTTGTTAAGTGGAGCGTTACTAGAGACTGCAGTGTAAAGTGAAGCATTCTGAGCTGTCTGCTTTATATTTTACTAGTTTATGCAGAAGGGCACTCTGTATAGAGAGAAATATACACAGCAGACACACTCTCACTGTGAAAGCTTATCTCTACAGCTTAATAAGGCAAGCTTCTTTAGTGAATTAACACTTAAAATACTGATTGATGTTTGGTGATACATTTTCACCTGCCTTATTTCTGCTTGTATGATCTTAATGAATTGTGGCCTTCGATTCATTTACAATTAGTAGGATGTGGTTCGTCTTGAGGCTTCACTGAAAGTTTCGTAAAAAAAAAACAGTTTTTATGGAAACAGGTTGTTAGCCCGTAGCCCAGCTACGAGCAGAGACCCTTCTGTTGTGGAGGAAGGGGGGGGGGGGGACTAATTGATAAGGGGCCACATCGGCTAACTTATACTGGGGATGCATTATTTGCTCGTGACTCTGCAATTGGCACAGCAATGTGGTGCCACCACTGGAGATCAGGACTTATGCTTTTTCTGCCCCAGGGCAAATTTCTTGCAGTTTCCCTTCCATGTGCAGCACCTCCTTCCTATTCCTTGTGCAGCCCCCTCTTCCCTGTCTAGCCCCTTCAGTTATATACAGATCCCTTGGGCACCATTTCCATGAGTTGCTCCTTATTTGCAACCTTTGTATTCCATTTTCAGCCTTTTCTCCCATATGCAGCAATCCCTCTTTCATGTCCAGCCGCCCCTGGCCAGCTGCCACCCAAGGCCCGGGCCATTGTGGCCTTTGCAGAGATCTGGCCCTGGATCAGATTCCAAAGTCCTAAGACGAAGTCGGCACACCATCACCTTGTCCATGGGTGCTTGGCGAAGTGACATAGGCAGTGTCACAGATAATCCAAGTTGCAAAGATCGTCAGCACACCAGTCTCAAAAGCACTTAAAATTTATTGTGCCAGTTTCCATAAGATAGACCACTAATTGTTTCGAGGGCCACGCAGGGTCCCCCTAACCCTGCGTGGCCCTCGAAACAATTGTTGGTCTATCTTGTGGAAACTGGCAAAATAAATTTTAAGTGCTTTTGAGACTGGTGTGCTGACGATCTTTGCAACCTGGATCAGATTCCAGCTATCAAGCCTTTTCAAACACACAGGATGTCTATGGGGTGCCCTCTACATTTTGTGCATATGCTGTGTCTCAGTATAATTTCCATCATCTTCTTTTGACAGGAAAACATGATCGTAAGCTGGAAATAAAAAAAGGAGGCCTCATGAATATCTTTATCATCCTGGATGCCTCTCAAAGTGTTGGACAAGAAAATTTCAACTTAGCGAAGGAAGCCATTATAATATTCATTGAGAAGGTATGAAATCTCATGCTTAAAGCGGATCTGGGATGAAACACGAACTATAACAAGTAACTTGTCTATATATCTTATCTAAAGTTTAGATAGTGTACGCATCAAATCTAGCTGCAAACAGATTTAATAGAAAATGATTATTTCTTCCTGTGATACAATGACAGCAGCCATGTTGTTTGTAAACATTACACAGAGGCAGGCTTATCTGCACCATCAGTACTCAGACTGTGAAAAAAACCTAATCCCCCCCTCCTCCCCTCTGCCTATGAAATCAATGGCTAGTAACACCTCATCCTCCCCCTGCCCAGACTGAGCTCCCATGAGCCCTTGCTACTGCCAAGGCTCTCTGAAAACCTGTGGGCGTGGTTTATTTAGTTTATAGGGAATTAGAGTATTAAAGCAAAAAAAAAAAAAGTATTTGGCTTGAGGAATGCCCTATAAACAATAGGAAAGGAACACAATTATGCAATGAGTAAAAGTTCACCTCGGATTCACTTTAACCTCCCCAGCATTTCCTGTTCCTGCAATTTTTGTACCAAAAGTGGTACATTTTTTTTTAAAGTGTTTATTTATATTGTAAGCATTTTTGCGGACCGCTAGCAAGTTGCAGTCTTGCAAGCAGCCAGCAAGCATGCGTACAATATAAAAAAAGTTTTTTATTTTAATTAACCACTTCACCCCAGAGGGTTTTCTACCCAAACGGACAAGAGCGATTTTCACCTTTCAGTGCTCATCCCTTTCATTTGCCAATAGCTTAATCACTACTAATCTGTGACGATTTAATGCCACAACTCAGATGTTTGATCATTGGTGATCTGCAGAATCACCAATGATGCAGACGCTATACCTGATTATGTGTGAAACGCAGAATCACCAATAATACCAGTATAGCAAGGTCAAGAGCAGAGTAAGTAGTGTTTGGTGCAACCGTAACTTTAATAGTTTTTACAGGACCTCATCATAGGAGTTGGTAAGGTACAATCTGGACACAAACAAGACAGATTAGACATATGGCTCCCCAGTGGGGCTGAGAAGAACGCGGACATAAAATACGGAGATAGTATAGCTAGTCTCTGCCAGGGATGCCGGCGAGAGACAAGAACCAATCAGACAGATAATCACAGATTTTCACCAGATAGCAAAGTAATCCTATCAGAGGAGCTAGCTTAACTGGCAGCAAGAAGCTACGTCAGGCCTGTCCAGTGGAACAGGAAAGGTGACACAAAGGACTAAAGCCCCATCTACACTATGGGACATTGCAGCGATCCGGCGTCTCGATTAGCCGCCGGATCGCCTCTTCCGCGTGCCCGCCGCGTCCCCGCTCGCCGCGTGTGCGCCACATTCGATTCCCCGCTTGTGCCCGCTCGTCCCCGCCGGCGCCGCTAATCTTCCGCTCGATTCCCTGCCATTGTCCCCTCGCGGGGAGTGAGCAGGGAATCGGCGGTGCGGAGATCCGTCCTGTCGGATCTTATCAATCGAGCCGCATCAGCGGCTCGATTGATAAGGAGCATCGCGGCCCCATCTACTCGTGTAGATGCGGCTTAAGACCGCTTTGGTCACACCTTTCAGTTTGGGAAGACCTCACCAGAGGGGCTGGTGAGGTACTATCAGTACACAAAGCGTGCACTAGCGTACAACGTCCAGCAAGCTGGAGAACAATACTGGAGAGGCTGAATCTCCGAGGAGCGGGTTATTCAGAATCTAATGCAGGCAAGAGACAACAATACTACAATAACAGATACCCCACAGAGCACGTAATTACGGCTGCATACAGCTTAGCAGAATTATAAGACCAGAGGAGCTGGCGTAGCTATACCTCACCAGTGGCGAGGGCCCACAGGTGAGTAGAATGGTCAGGCAGGCAAGGATCGGCAACAGAGGGGTACGTATTGGTACAAAATCGTGAGACAGGAGAGTAAACGGTAATCAAGCAGAGGTTCAGCAACAGGTAGACAGATGGGCGAAAGTACAGGATCAGAAGGCAGGATCAGAGTCAGAGGTAATAGCTAAAAGTCATACACAGGAAATCAATACAGTAGTAATATCCTAGTCTAGGTGTGAAATCCTTAGTATCACACCTGAGATCTGGTCTAACAACAAGACCGTAATGACACAGAATCCTGAGCTTGGGAGTGAGGTTCCTGGTCTCGACACCCTGGAACTGATCTAAAGTATAACAGAGCAATCACACAGCAATTATAAACTTGGGGGTGAGTTCCTTGGTCTCAACCCCCCGGAACTAGTCTAAAGTACAATACAACTATGACACAGAAATCCTAGGCTTGGGGGTGAGGTCCTTGGTCTCAACCCCCTGGAACTGATCTAAAGCATAACACAACTATGACACAGAAATCCTAGGCTTGGGGGTGAGGTCCTTGGTCTCAACCCCCTGGAACTGATCTAAAGCATAACACAACTATGACACAGAAATCCTAGGCTTGGGGAGTGAGGTCCTTGGTCTCAATCCCCTGGAACTGATTTAAAGCATAACACAACTATGACACAGAATCCTGGGCTTGGTCTGAACGCTGACACAGAAGCGTTCACGACAACAGACAGCGCCAGACTGAAGCCCGAAGGCTTAAGAAGCAGAGGAGACCTCACTGGCACGCCCCCTGCTGCAGCCAGCCAATCCGGGGCGCCGTTAGTCTCCTCTGCCGTCAGCAGACCACCAGGTCAGCTGACGATCCTTCTCCCCGCATAAAGTGCCTGTCTACGCGCGCGCCCGCGCGAGACAGCGACCTGACAGCGACCCGACAGGGAACAGACAGTTCCGTCCCCGGCGTCCTAGACGCCGGAGAGACAGGCAGGGAGCCAGAGGCAGCCGCGGTGGCGATGCAGTTCGCCACGGCTGCGCTCATTACATAATCACAATGAAATGATCCATATCTTGTTTTTTTTACCACCAATTGGGCTTTTTGGGGTTAATATTTGTTTTCAGTAATTACTTTATTTTCTATGCATTTTAAAGGGAAAAACAAGGAAAAAAATGAAGAAATACACTATTTCTCCAATTGCATCCCCTATAGTTTTAATATAAACACTGCTACTGTGCATAAAACCTACACATTTTATCTGCCTATTTGCTCTGGTTATCACAAGCTTTTAATTATGTCCCTAGTACAAAGTATGGTGACAATATATTATTTGGAAATTAAGGTGTATTTTTTCAATGGTGTTTTTTTTTCCCACTATTTTCACGTACACGCACACAGGAATGCACATGCATATGCGGGAGTGTGCACGCACGCACGTGAACACCACAGTGGCAGCAGCACTGTCTGATTTATAAAAATGTCCTGGAGCCACTAAGAGGCTCTAGCAGGACGTTTTTATAAGTCAGGTTGTCATTAAGTGCTTAACCACTTCACCACTGAGGGCACCAGAGCAATTTTCACCTTTCAGCACTCCTTCCATTCATTCATCTATAACTTTATCATTACTTATCACAATGAAATGAACTATATCTTGTTTTTTCCGCCACCAATTAGGCTTTCTTTAGGTGGGACATTATGCCAAGAATTATTTTATTCCAAATGTGTTTTAATGGGGAAATAGGAAAAATGTGGGAAAAAATTAATTATTTTTCAGTTTTCGGCCATTATAGTTTTTAAATAATGCATGCTACTGTAATTAAAACCCATGAAATGTATTTGCCATTTTGTCCCGGTTATAAAACCGTTTAAATTATGTCCCTATCACAATGTTTGGCGCCAATATTTTATTTGGAAATAAAGGTGCATTTTTTTTCAGTTTTGCGTCCATCCCTAATTACAAGCCCATAGTTTATAAAGTAACAGTGTTGTACCCTCCTGACATAAATATTTAAAAAGTTCAGTCCCTAAGGTAACTATTTATGTATTTTTTTTTATGAATTGTAAATTTTTTAATTTTTTTTTAATTACAAAAAAAAATAAAAAAATGTGGAGTGTGGGAGGTAATGAGTTAATTTTTTGTGTATAAGTAATTCATTTGTATGTGAAAAATGTTTAGGGTGTAGTTTTATTATTTGGCCACAAGATGGCAACAGTAACTTTTTGTTTAATGCGACTAGGAGGCTGGGTAAGCGGAAGTACTAGGAGACTGGGTAAGTTTTTTTTTTTTTCACAATGATCGCGCTTAGCGGAAAAGCAGCGGATCATTGCGGGGCTTAGATCAACGAACGGGAATTAATTTTCCCGTACATTGATCTCCGGGCGAGCGGCGGGCGGCGTGTTTACCCGCGGGAGTGCGCGCTAGAGCGAGCGGGAGCGTGGGCAGCGGCGGGAGCGCGGAAAGTACGGATTTCTCCGTCCCTGGGGGTTAAAGGATGGAAAAAGGGACGGAGAAATTCGTACGGGCAGGGGTAAAGTGGTTAAAATACATTATGTTTTTACTTTTTTATTTGCTGCTATGGGCAGTAGTGCGAATTAACTATGTCTTT
Organism: Hyperolius riggenbachi; assembly: GCF_040937935.1. Lineage (NCBI taxonomy): Eukaryota > Metazoa > Chordata > Amphibia > Anura > Hyperoliidae > Hyperolius > Hyperolius riggenbachi. Next base: position 44,824,168 of record NC_090653.1, on the reverse strand, counting down.
TTGATCAGTCCTTTTTCTAACTTGTACCCATGTATTCTCCTTAGCATATGTAGCAATTTTGGTAGCAATAGCATGTATGGGGGCTTTGCGATTCACCGCCAAAGTCAGCATGACATTACGTGTAAATAACGCATACCTTCATGTGTAATTACGAATTATTATACAAAGTCAATTGAATGAATTTGTAATTACGTATAGGCGTAATTGCAAAAATGTACGCGTAATTTCCTGTAATCGTGATTAGCTGATTATGATCATAACTAGGCTACATAGCAAAAACAGGTTGATAAGTTATTTGTGCAGACCATCGTGTGTGGGCATGTGCAGCCAGCAGTGAAATAGCAGGGAATGGACGGAACTGTACAGTGGGGTATGGACAGAACCGTGATTGGTTAATAACAGCAGCCAAGAATGGTCAAATACAAGCCAAGGGTCGAGATCCAATTATAACAACAGTGTGAGTGCGCACCCAGCAACTAGCCACAGCTATGTTTATCACGGGCGATGACTGGGAGCACTCTGCAGGTTTAAATATAACTTTCCATCCAATCAGTGGCTGGCTACACTCTGCACATCCAATCACACAGCAGTACACCTACTTAGGTGTGAGTTGTAACGTCAGCTGACACCGCACTGTCAGCTGACCGGAGTCAGCTGACTATTGTTTACATCTGCGGAAGGCGTATTGGGAACGTGCCCTCCGCCTATCAGAATGTGTGGCCTGTTTCTCAGCAGCAGCGTCATCAGCGGGGAACAAGCGCCGAGACCCAGAAGCAACAGACTCCGCCCGGGTCTCGGCGGAAACATCATCAGCAACAGGCAGGTTTCTTATACCTGATTTTTTTTTTTTTTTTTTATTGATCATTGATCTGGAATGCTGGACATTTTTCTTCAGTTTTTCTAAAGATTGTATGGTGTGTAGATTGTCAATTTATTAATATACACACCCTAGTAATTTTCTCAGAGTTTCTATTTTTATCATAATTGGGGAAAAATTGAACATGTATGTGGTACATTGGTCATATTTTTGAAATGTTACAATCTGTCAGTAAAAATTGATTGCAATTCTTAAATTGAACAGATATTTAAAAAATTGTATGGTGTGTGGCCACCTTACGCCTGTGGTCCTTAGGCTAGCATTGATAGTCCCGGAGATAGGAAATGAGAAACAGAAATAAAACTAGTTTTGGACATTTTACAGCTGGCTACACACTTTTAGCCATGGTCGTCTGAAATGATCATTGATGATTAGGTTTAGACAGTCCTTTCTAGCATCTTCTGCTTCATGAAAAGGTTGTGGGTGGGTCAAGCAGGAATGAGCCACCAGGACCTGTGGTGGGGAATATCGGTAACTATAGCAGTTGATTTTCCAGCATGTCCCATCACCAATAAGTGGTCTGTTATGATCTCTGCAGGTGTTTTGTTGACCTCCTCACTGAGGTGAAAATCTTCTAGCGCACCACGGGTGACCTCGGGTCTTCATCAGAGCGCCCCGCAAGGGACGATGGACTTTGCTGCTTAGTGCCCACCAGGTTGCACTCCAGGAAACCCTAACAGTGGATCGGAGAGCAATTGACACCGCAATGCGGAGCTCGTAGTCAGACAGGCAATGGGTCGAGGGCAGGTAGCAGACAAACAGAAACAGTAGACAAGCCAAAGGTCGGTGCAGGCGGCATTTGTAATTGGGAAAACAGGACGAAGGTCAGGACAGGCAGAAATCAATCGTAGTCAGGAGCAAACCAGGGGTCAAACACGGAAAGACAATCAGAAATACAACTGGGCTTAGTACAAGACTGAAGCTAGCCAAAGCTGCACGAACCGTCAGCACGTACTGCAAGGCGAGCCTAGATTTTATAGGCCGTCCCCTGTGTTTGGGTGCCAGTTTTCGTAATTTGCGCATGCGCAACGCATAAGCATGGAATGCGTACATTTTTACACATAAAATGATTGTTTGCGAAAAACCACCCACAGGATATGACGCCACCAGCCAACAAAGACTCAAAAGAGTATGGGCTGGCCGGCGTGCGTCCCTAAGCCTGGGATTCCAAACAACATGGTGGTAAGTATGACACAGTCAGTATAGGCCCAGGTTAAGAGGAGGGCAAAGTAGAGAGCAGGCCTGGCAGTGCAGATCGGGAGGCTGTAAGAGTTAGGAAGGAGGAATTCATTATGTTAAAAACAAAAAAAAAAAAGAATCAAATTATAGATCAGTTAAAGTGACTGGGTAAGGGAAGTGGCTAAAAGGTTAGTGGCAGCCTAATATAGGCATCTGCCTAAGGTGCCCTATGGATGGTCCGGATCAAAATTCATGTTTGGCGAGATTTCGATATTTTTTGGCTAACTCAGATGATACAATTAAGGCTAATTAGTTCAGCAATGATAGGAACCAAATGTAAACGTCACAAACAGAACTTAGAGACGTTTGAGCAGAGCAGATTGTCCTGTCCAAATGATGGTGCTGTTATTGAAGAAAACCTACCTACAGATGTACTTGACTAGTCTGCTGGCATGCTTTAATCCTTACTTGCTAGCAAGCTGCTCCTGTGAGGACAGATCACATATATATCATTCCAGCCCCTGCCTGACAACTCTACAAGCAAGGGGAGGGGAAAGAGGCAAGAGGGAGAGAAACACTGTGGGCCAAATGCAATTCACTTTTTCACCTGACTTTTCTCCTAGGAGATAATTTTTCATATCCAATTTAAAATAACTTCTCAGCACTTTTGAACTAAAAAAAAGTACCAAAAAGTAAGTGAAAAGGTACTATAAAAATTATTTTGAGTATTTTCTTGCTTTCCGGTGGCTTAAAAGGCATTTTATTGAGAAGTTTAAAAATATCACCTAGGAGAAAACTCAGGTGAAAAAGTGAATTGCATATGAACCAATAAAATGGCTCAGACAGCGGACCAATGGGGAGCCCGGCTGCAGATTCAAAGATGCTTTGCCCGGGCTCCTTCTATGCGGACAGTAATTACAGTATTAGATACACTGTAATTACACGACGGATTTTGTGGCGAGAGGCAGCGGGTGATCGGCGGCGGTACGTATGACAGAGGAGCCTTTGCAGAGCTGCGCGGGGGCTTCTAAACTGTGCGGCGACCCGACGGGGAGCTCTGAGGGTCTCCTTATTAAAGGAGACCCCCAGATGCTGCGGCGACGACGTGTGTTAGCTAGTTTAGACCTGCTTTTTGCAGGTCTAAGCTAACGCTCATGTCTGCCGGGAAGCATCGCTTCCCGGAGACATGATAAGGGTAATTGGATTCCGTGGCAAGTTCTTTTCCGCCTGGGGGGGTCTAAAGTTTAATTAGATTAGGCGATGCCCCCATCGCCTAAGTTAAGAACTCGCCAGTGCTTAGCGCTGGCGAGTTCAGCAATAGAATATGGCCCATCCTGTGAAATACAAGCTCTAGTTTACTGGCCAATTTAAGAGGAAAACAGCAAGCTTCCAGCTTGTAAGCCTTCTTCAGACTCTATTCCTGTTGAATGACAATGTTAGAACATAGGGATCCGTTAAAAAGGGCCCCTGAGCTGCCTGTATGAAAAGGGCTCCTCCATAGACATCAATGTTATTTCTGCAAATATGGGCTACAAGGTGGTGAAAAGGGCTCCCGATTTTTGATATAGGCTACAAGCGGGGGCCCTTTTTAGCCCATATTTTTTTTTCAGCTACAAGGTTTTAGGCTACAAGGTTTTTGATTCTGCTACAAAAGGGATTAATTTTATAGCCAACATTTTTGATTTGAGGGTGCAGGGGAGGTTAGGATTAGACATCACAAGCAGGGGGGGGGGGGTCTTAGGGTTAGGCACCACCTGGGAGGTCTTAGGGTTAGGCACCACCTCGGGGGGGTCTTAGGGTTAGGCACCACCTGGGGGAGTCTTAGGGTTAGGCACCACCTCGGGGGGGGGGGGGGGGGGTCTTAGGGTTAGGCACCACCTCGGGGGGGGGTCTTAGGGTTAGGCACCACCTGGGGGGTCTTAGGGTTAGGCACCACCTGGGGAGTCTTAGGGTTAGGCACCACCTGAGGAGTCCTAGGGTTAGGTACCACCTGGGGAGTCTTAGGGTTAGGTACCACCTGGGGAGTCTTAGGGTTAAACAGATAATAAGTAACAGACTGCGCTAAATAAAAATTCATAAAATATCATTAAAAACTTTAATAGTAAAAAATAAAAACAATTTCAGTATGAGGTAGATAAGGGATTTGATTGCTCCTTGTATTGAGAGGGATATATAGATCTCTTATAACTTGAAAGTGCGTAGTGCATAGAGATAGTATTGCACAATACTGGCGTTAATCTGGCGTTGAACTGTCAGCAAGTGTACTGCAAATTGATTTCCTTATAGGGAATGGCAATTCAGAATGGCTCGTGGATAGGAGCCCTAGGAACAATGCCCTTAGACATTGACCTGTTATGATGAACAGTCTGTATTGTTAAACTGATCTGGAATGTCACTGAATCGTGTCGGTGTTGTATCAATAGCTCTCCGACACTATTAATGTACAATTGTAAATAGGTTGGATCTCACCAATCCTGGAACATAGAAGCAAAGTGGTCTTCCCGGGAGCCGCTCGATCTTACCCGCCCCGGCTGGCGGCAGTGCAAGAGAGACTAGACGGCTGGACTGCGTCGGGCTGGTTAGCCCGGCTCCCCTAGATGGCGGAGGTGGCAGGTGGTGGTACAGTCTGGCGGGGTCCGATGCATCTCCCTTCCGAGCGGTGCATGCAACCGCGTAGCTCCAATGCGCCTCCTTCCCCTCTGTGTGTGTGACGTCACAAAAGCAGCCACTGCTGACGTTTCGGGAGGAACGCCTCCCTTTCTCAAAGCTAGGCTGCTGAGGGGAGTAGGAGGTTCTCTTATGAAGCCTTGCCAGATGGGATAGTTCTTATTCAAAAGCATATAAGTCCAAATCTTTATTTAATCCATGGGGTGTCAGAGTATTAAGATTGTAAATCCACATGGTCTCTCGCCGTGACATTTCTGCCAGATAATCTCCACCTCTCCACGATTTGTTTACCTGCTCAATTATACAGTATTTCGTTCCCTTAAAGGAGCAACCATGTTCATTCCTATAGTGCGCTGAAAGAGGATGTTTTTTATTTCCTTTTATAATATTTGTGCAATGTTCACTAAGTCTCTCTTTTAGCGGACGTTTAGTCCGTCCTACATAATGTTTGGAGCAGGGACAGATTAACACATAAATAACTCCTTTTGTGTCACAATTAGTGACATCTTTAATTTGAAATGTTTCTTTACTGGATGTTGATGTGATGTCATAAATTCTTTCAACAGGTGGGCCTGATTCTCGACAAGCTTTACAAAGTCCACACTTTTTAAAATAGCCACTCTGCTTCTTTATTCCGGTTCGTTTTACGGTAGGAGCCAGTATACTGCCCAAATTCTCTGATTTTCTGAAGATCATTCTGGGGTTTTCTGATAAAATAGGTGTGAGTAAGGGGTCCTCTCTTAATAAATGCCAGTATGTCCCCACTATATTCCTAACACGGGGGGCTTGGGAGGAATACTGCATAATCAAACTTGGTTATTGGTCATTGTGTTTATTCTGCACCTCTCTCTCTTCCAACAACGATTGTCTCACTGTGTTTCTAGCCTTTTCCTTAGCTCTCATAACCAGCTCTCCAGGATATCCTTTGTTATCGAACCTCTCCTGTAGTATTTCTGATTCTGCATCAAAGTCAGTCACTTTAGTGCAGTTCCTCCTGAGCCTCAAAAACTGGCCTCCAGGTATATTCATGAGCCATTTAATATGGTGACAACTGTCTATTTTGATATAGCTGTTTGTGTCTACTGGTTTCAGATAAGTCTTGGTGAGTATTTTATCTTTTTCTATATAAACTGTGAGGTCCAAAAAATTGACCTGCTGTTGACTACAGTTATCCGTGAATCTCAAATTGTAACTGTTTTGGTTAATCCATCCTAGAAAAGCATCAAGACTTGGTCTGCTCCCCTGCCAGATAAAAAAAGGCATCATCTATAAATCTCCTCCAGAGCACCAGGGCGGGTCCAGGGCCCCCTGGGCCGAATAGATGGAAGCGTTCCCAGTGGGCCATATATAGGTTAGCGAAAGAAGGGGCGAACCATGTCCCCATCGCCGTCCCGGTGCCCTGGAGGAAGTATTGACCCTCATATGCAAAATAGTTGTGTTTTAATATAAATTGGATACAATCCAGGACAAATTCAATTTGATCTTCCGGTAGTGTGTGAGCCTCCTGCATAAAAAATTGCACTGCCTCAATTCCCTTGTTGTGGGGTATCACCGTGTACAATGAATTCACATCCACCGTGCACAGCCAATAATCATCCTTCCATATATTGTCATTAAGGATCCTTAAAAAATGCCCTGTATCTTTAATATAGGTGGGAGTGGTTTTAACTATCTCCTGCATAAAATGTCCACATATTGGGATAGATTGGACGTCATGGAGCCGATCCCCGATATGATCGGCCTCCCTGGTGGGTCAATAAGACCCTTGTGTATTTTGGGGAGATGGTAATACACCGGGTTTCTGGGGCTGTCTACATACAAGTAGGCGTACTCTTCCTCATTAATAATTCCTTTCAGCTTGGCTTCCCCCAAAAGTATTTGTAGTCTTTTAAGGAATTTAAAGGTAGGGTCCATCTGTAATGGTTGGTAGGTGTCTTGGTTAAGCAATTAACGGTTTGCTTCCCTATGGTATTGTTCATTATCTTGTATAACTACACCTCCTCCTTTGTCAGCTGGCCTGATTACAATAGAGGTGTCATTCTGCAGCCCTCTCATAGCTTGCCTTTCCTTAGGTGTTAGATTGTCAATAAAATGAGTCTTAAGTTTTTTGAGATCTTCCAAAACCAGGGTCTCAAAGGTATTCATAGCCTTACTGGATTCCTGAATCGGATTGAATTTAGATCTACATTTCAATCCTGAATGCTTAAATTCGTCTCCTTGTGATTGACTTTCTCCTGGTTGCTGTTCTATTTGTTTCAAAAAATATTTTTTTAAACATAATTTCCTCATAAACTTCTTGATGCCAACAAAGGCCTTACATTTATTGAGTTTTTTCCCTGGTGCAAATTTTATCCCTCTTGATAAAACTCCATGTTCGGTTGAGGACAGAGTTCTATGGCTAAGACTGAACACCCCTCCCTCTCCCATTGGGATTGTGCCTATGGGGGGCTCTTCTGCTTCTTGTGATTTTTTGGATAAACCCCTTCCCCTCCTCCCCCTAACTTTAGCCTTTTTTCTCTGACATAATACTCCATTCTCTGTTGATACAATTTGTCGGGTGGGTTTTTTCGCTGTTGTCGCTGTTTTGTTGTGCTTCTTGTCTCTCTTTGAAAATTTGGCATTCCGAAATTTAGTGCGGTGCGATAATCTAAAAAATGTACAATGGACTTGGGATTTGCTCCTAATGCGCTATATCTATTGGATGTGGGAATACTGGTGTGTAGTCCCACCTCCTCAGTGGCCCTCTGTGTTTCCCCATCTGTTGCCATACATGTGGATTCATTTGTTTTGTGGTGTGTCTTTGGTCTTTCCTGACCTGTTTTGTCAGTAGAGTCAATAGCAGATGGTTCACAGATGATTTCTGAAGTTTGGACAGATATTTCCGATCTCACCTGGCTTGACTGCCTATCTGTTCCTAAAAATGGATTCTCTCTATTTGGGTCAGTTGATGCAATACCCTCTGATTCTAGCATTGTTGTATCTCTGGTGGTGAACCCCTGAATGTTTATTTCCCCCTGTGCAATTATAACGGAGTCTTCTATTGGTTCTAGAATTTTCTGCTTACTTCCTTGTGCACTGTATGCATTTTGGACAGCATCTCTGCGAGGATTACTCCCAGAGACCATCATAGATGTATTACTGTTGATAGGGATTTCTATCTCAATAAGGGCGGGGGTAGGCTCCATATGTAGTTTTTCTGTATCAATAGGTACAGGGGTCAGCTCAACCTGTGGTGTTACTCGTGGGCTGGGTTCTTGATTTTCCCTAGATAACTCCTCAAATGCTTCCTCTACAGAGGAAATTTCCTCAAGTTCTAGAGCAGTCTTTAAGACCAGCTCTTTATTTCTTGCTAATTGATTTTCTTCCCCATACATTCCATCTCTCTCGAATTTCCTTCTTTTTCGTTTAATGATTTCATCCTCCATGTTTGTTAACCTTACTTGTATATTAGTTTCTAAATTTTTGTAGAAATCATTATTTTGGAACGGTTCCAGCTTATGATATAGCTGTCTAATTTCCTCCCCACTTTTCATGAGATCAATTTTCCTCAGTTCCATTATAAACTCCATGACTTGTAATGAAAAGCCATGGAACATCCGGTCCCATTCTAATTGGGCTGTTTCGGACTGTAGATCAAAGGACAGGGCTTTTCTAACCTCTAATCCTGGCGGGCATTTGTCATGCAACAGGTATCTTTCTAGTGTGTAGACCTCCCATAGGTTTTTGGTTTCCTGTGTGAGCATTTTTTCGAGTGAACGACAGTGAGATTTAATGATGTCATTTTCAAATGGAGTAATTGACTTTGTGGTGTCATGGCTAAAAAATTTCTCTAGCCTCTCTAGTCGGTCCTGTCTATACTGCCATAAGTTGGCACTTGTGGACACCGGTGAATCCATTGTAGGCTGCAAACACTGATGGGATAAATTGAATAACAATAATGAGCAGATAGTGTTGCGCCTACTCGGAAGCTGCTAGTGCTGTTAAGGGGTCCCAATTCCTCAGATGTGCATCAAACAGATAATAAGTAACAGACTGCGCTAAATAAAAATTCATAAAATATCATTAAAAACTTTAATAGTAAAAAATAAAAACAATTTCAGTATGAGGTAAATAAGGGATTTGATTGCTCCTTGTATTGAGAGGATATATAGATCTCTTATAACTTGAAAGTGCGTAGTGCATAGAGATAATATTGCACAATACTGGCGTTAATCTGGCGTTGAACTGGCAGCAAGTGTACTGCAAATTGATTTCCTTATAGGGAATGGCAATTCAGACCGCCTCCCTTTCTCAAAGCTAGGGTCTTAGGGTTAGGGTCTTAGGGTTAGGCACCACCTGGGGGGTCTAAGGGTTAGGCACCACCTGGGGAGTATTAGGGTTAGGCACCACCAGGGGAGTCTTAGGGTTAGGCACCACCTGAGGAGTCTTAGGGTTAGGAACCACCTGGGGAGTCTTAGGGTTAGGAACCACCTGGGGAGTCTTAGGGTTAGGCACCACCTAGGGACTTAGGGTTAGGCACCACCAGGGGAGACTTAGGGTTAGGCACCACCTAGGGACTTAGGGTTAGGCTCCATCAGGGGAGGGTTCTGTGTGAGAGTAGTGTGCAAATTTTGGACAGAGGCGCCAGGCAGGTTAAAATGATCTAAAAACAACTAAAAAGGAGGAGTACAGGTGGACTTACCTCCTGAAATGATGGACAATCGAGATTGTTCAAATCGCAAATAACAATTTATTTTGGCACTCCGCAATGCGTTTCGCAGGTATAACCCGCTTCATCAGGCAAGGAGTGCAAGCTCAAAAAGGTCCAATAGTGGCAATGTGCCTCTGGACCTTTTTGAGCTTGCACTCCTTGCCTGATGAAGCGGGTTATATCTGCGAAACGCATTGCGGAGTGCCAAAATAAATTGTTATTTGCGATTTGAACAATCTCGATTGTCCATCATTTCAGGAGGTAAGTCCACCTGTACTCCTCCTTTTTAGTTGTTTTTAGATCATTTTAACCTGCCTGGCGCCTCTGTCCAAAATTTGCACAGTATATAGTCCACCTTGGGTGGAGGGGACTGTCCCCTTCTTTCTATCTACAGAGAGCGACTTCTTAAACCTGAGTGGGGTCAGGTTCTAATACTCCCCACCTGCATTTCAAGTGGTTGCCTATGTGGTAACCCGTGTTTGTGAGTATATCCACATCTGTTAATTATTTCGCCAACAATTGTTAGACTTACTGCACTATATTGGGCTCTCGGTTTTTCTTTTTGTTTTAAGTGTGAGAGTAGGGAGAAGTTAGATCATAATAATCACTTTTCTTAGCTATATCTAGAGCCCTTTTATAGCCCAACAAATTTGCCTATAACAGCATCCTTTTAAATAAACTAAAACTAGCTTTTTCGCCTACACTAGGTGCCCTTTGTAGCCGAAGTTGGAATATATGGGCTACACCAGGCACCATTTGTAGCCAAAGTTGGCATATATGGGCTACACCATGTGCCCTTTGTAGCTGAAATTGGCATATGGGCTACACCAGACTCCCTTTTTGTAGCCGAATTTGGTATATATGGGCTATACCAGGAGCCCTTTTTTCCAGGAGCCCTTTTCAAATGGACTCAGAACATACAATCAGAAGGAGGTAGAGAGATTTTTTTGCAAACATAAGTGTCATCCAGATATATTAATTGCAAGGGATCTTGCAAGGATTGTAAGGTTTTTATGGCAAATAGATACCTAACACCTACATAAACTTAGGCTGGAATGGAGAGTTTTTTACAGACCCTGTCCTGTTTACCTGCATGCTGCTGGAGCCCGGAAACAGTTAACTGTATGTTACTGAGCAGGGGGGCACTCAGGGAGGAGGGCAAAGTGATTCCCGGGGGGGAGGAGCCATTGCCCCGGTGTAGCGCTGTCCATGCCGGTAAGTTTAGAATTGTAAAACTACATATCTACCTTTTGAATTATTTGTGACTTGGGGAGGCGGGGGGCATAGTGAGGGGTGTGGCAGGGGCGTGTCTTCAATTGTTCCCTCTTATTTCAAAAAGTTGGGAGGTATGCTACTCATATTTATTTGTCTGCAGGTTTCCAGCTATGACTTTGTGCCCCGATACTGCATTATCTCCTATGCTACTCAGGCCAAGTCAGTCGTGTCGATGGCAGATGACGATAATACGGATGCAGATGCGGTTATTGAAAATTTAGAAGCCTACGGTTATGACGGTAAAGTGTGAATGCTTTGTTATCTGAATCCTGGTTTATATATCTAGAACAGGAACCCTAAAAGGTAGGACACCACTTAGGGCCCGTTCAGATCAGAAATGCGGATGGCTATGCGTGCGGAACGCGTGCGGACCGCAACGCGTACGAACGCATGGCCATCCGCGTTTGTGTGCGTTGCGTGGCTGATCCCATCACTGAAAAGTGAATGGGACAGCCACGCGTTTTTGCAAAATCTGCGTGCAGCATGCGTTCCCGGACCGCACAGGTCCGGAACGCATGCAGTGTGAACATCAGACATTGCACTCTATGCAATGTCTGATGTCGTGCGTTTTGGCCACCTGCACGCGTTTCCAAAACGCGGCTGGAAACGCGTGCAGTGTGAACGGGCCCTAAAGCTATGGTCGTTTACTGCCTTTTGGAGATCTCTGTACATTTAACAACATTAGAAACGGGCGCCTCCAGTTCTTACAGTACTTTCAAGGAGTAGAGGGTGCACCCACCATCTCCTGCAAACAGCAGGCCTACGCCCCACAACGTAATAATACGTGAAAATTAAAAAAGCGGCTATTCCAAGCCAGAAGCTGTAGAATTACACTGGATCCATTGTCCAAACAGCAAGCTCTCTCCTCAACAATGACCACAATGGCTATCATTCACAAAGCATTTCCGCATGCGGAAATGCTTAAAACAGCTGACTTTACTTAGCAAAGTACTTCACTTAGCAAAGTCAGCATTCATAAAGCCTCTTTCCGCATGGAAAAATGACACTACCAAGCAGAGTGATAAATCACCGCCTTGTGCGGTGATTATCGGTACAAATGTAGCAAAATGTTCATTCATAAAGATCATCACAAGCGGTGTGAGGTCGGGAAGTACCGCTCACTCTGATGTGGCGATACCAATGTAAGTGAATGGAGACACACAGATCTCCCAGGCAGCTGCAGCAGAGCGGAACACGGAGAAATGTATCAACTCGGCAGCTTCCTGTGTTTCCGCAAGCCTACCGCCAGCCGAGTTCGGGGAATCTCCGCACAGCTACCGCAACTGGATACTTTTTTATGAATGCCCACCCAGAAGTCTAAAAATCCGCCAGCTGTGTTTTCCCGCACTGATTCTCTTTACCGACAGCCTGTTCATGAATGATAGCCATTGTATTTTCAGATTATTCAGAGCTCAGGTGTATATATACCTTATCTTTTGTGCTATTTTTAGAACTTCCCCTTTAAAACGGAAACTAATGCAATACGGATGCAAAATGGATACAAACAGAACTGAAATGGACCGGAAATGGATTTAAACCGGTCCGTAACGGATACGCTTGAACGGACAACGGCTCCGTTGGAACTGACAGTTTCGGCAGAAAACGCAAATGTGAACCGGGCCTAACTTTCATTTACCGCATTCAAATCTATATATATATAAAATCGTATGTATGTGTGTATGTATGTATGTGCCACGATCACTCGAAAACGGCTTGACCGATTTGAACAAAACTTGGTATGCAGATCCCTTACTACCTGGGATGATATGTTCTGGGGGTCTCGCGTCCCCCCTGCACACCTGGGCGGAGCTACAAACAGCTAATCAGATTTTACCAATTCATGTCAATGAAAAAATGTAAAAGGCTGCCATTCTCACAGTAATCAAGCCAGAGTCCCCACACTTGGCACAGTTGGTCGCTTGGTGATCAAGGTTAAAAATTCAGGAAAAGTGGGCGGAGCATAAAACAGCCAATCACATTTCAGCCATTCATTTTCAATGGGAAAATGTAATCTGCAGCCATTCTTAGACTGTTAATCACAGGGTTTTGTACCTTGGCACACTTGGTCACTGGGTGAATGGGGTTAATGTTCAGGAAAGTGGGTGGAGCCTACAACAGCCAATCAAAATTCAATATATTGAATATTTAAACTGCTGCCATTCTTACACTGTTAATCACAGAGGCTTCAAACTTGCTACAATTGTCATTGGGTGACTGAGGTTCAAATTCACTAGGGGTGGGACCACAAACAGCCAATCAGATTTCTTTGCTGAATAAACTGCTTCCATTCACACATTTTTGATGCCAAGAACCCAAAACCTAACAAACTTGGTCATTGAGTGACTGTGTGTCTAGCTTAAAGGGGAACTTCAGCCTAAACAAACATACTGTCATTAAGTTACATTAGTTATGTTAATTAGAATAGATAGGTAATATAATCTCTTACCCACCCTGTTTTAAAAGAACAGGCAAATGTTTGTGATCCATGGGGGCTGCCATCTTTGTCATGGGGGCAGCCATCTTTTTGGTTGACAGGAGGTGACAGGGAGCATAAGACACAGTTCCAACTGTCCTGTGACCTGATTACCCCTCCCAGGTGCACACGCTAGGCTTCAAATGTCAAATTCAAAATGTAAAAAAAAAAAAAATTGCACCAAAACAGCAGAACGAGAACAACAATATCAGAAATCCCATCATGCTTTGCACAGCATCAGGGGAAAAAAGCCCGGGCAGTTTTCTTCTGTGCAGCTAAAAATGAGGCTTGTATAAGAGAAACAAAGTTCTGATGCTGTGAAACTGTTAAAGAAACACAAAGCCTTTTCAGTGCTGCTGAGTCGATTTTTAGTCCGGAGGTTCACTTTAAAAAAAAAAAATTCTTACACTGTTAATGGTAGAGTTCTCAAACTTGGGTGGAGCCTACAACAGCCAATCAAAATTCACCTACTGATTTTTAAGGGGAATATTTAAATTTCTTCCATTCTTATTCTCATAATAGCAGATGCCTCAAACCTGGTACAGTTGGTCATTGGGTGACTGGGGTTCACATTCTGAAAGGAGTGTGAAGCCACAAACAACCAATCAGATTTGTTTCATTTCAGTGGGAAAATGTAAATTAGTGATGCCAAGGACCCCAAAGCTCACAAACTTGGTCATTGAGTGCTTGTATGTTAGGGTTAGAAAAAGTGGGCAGAGCCAACAGCAGCCAAATACATATCCGGGCAATGCCGGGTCATCAGCTAGTGTATACTATTTTCCTTTGAAACTTTAAAATCGATTTTCTCAAAACCTATAAGGTATTTAAAAAAAAAAAAATTCCCCACTGTTCTACTTAACATATCCTGCACATTTGGTGTTTATAACACGTAAGGGGGCTTTGCTATTAACCGCTAAAGTCGGCGGGTTTTCAGGTTATAATCACGGCCGTGATCACGGCTAAATCTGTGATCACGAGCCGGATTTGGACCACGCTCCCGAGTGCATTTGGGAATTGAATGTGTGATCGAGAGGTGATCATGAATTCAGAATCCGACCTCGTGATCAGGAAAAGCAGCTCGTGATCATGGGTTACCCGTGATCACGAGGCCATGGAGAGCAACACTGATGACATGCTGCAGCTCAACACAATAGCACACTGGCTGGCTGTTAAGTCTGTGACAAACCTTTCACCCTCAGCCACTCCACATTCCTCCTCAGTCAAGGCAGCAGTGCCATCTCCTCCCTTCTGCAGTGCAAGTCAAATGAAACATTAATCTCCTGCCTTCCCCCTCCTCACTCACTACCAGACTCCTCACACAGCACAACAAGCTGCTTTTCCCTAATGATGACCTCTTCACCTTACTCTCCTCTCACTTCTCCTCCTACTCTGGCTGCATACTGTTAGTATAAACACAGTACAAACATGCTGCCCCTGTAATCTCTGCGCCTAATGCAAATGTTTCACTTTGCTTCATAAGAGAAATGGCCCTGGTAGGGACAGGTGGCAATTGCTCAAGAGTGCCTAGTTTTGACGGCCCCATAAAAATTTTACTTTTGGGCCCCATAATTTACAGCTACGCCACTGTGCACGCTCATGGCACCAGAAATGCAAGGTCATGCAAGGTCAGGCAAGTGACTCCCAGCTATTTATATAGCTCTAATTCCTTGTCCAGTTTCCTTGGTTAATTTCCAGCTGCATTTATAATTGGCTGTTAAAGGACACCCGAGGCAAAAATAAACTAATGAAACAAACAATTGTATCTATCTTCATTCTCCTAAAAATGACTTTTTAAGATATTCCACAGTTTTATTTTATGTTTTTAACTTTTTATCTACTTTTTAAGGTGTAACGGTTTTATTGTTTTTGCTCAATGACACATTCATTGAAGTATGCCAGAGCTAAAAATCTATAAACTATTGATCCTTTTTATCTCTTCCCTGCTCTCAGAGACAGGACTGAGTCAGCCACTTACATACCTGATATTTAACTCTTCCAGACAGAGAAAAAAAAAAGGAACACAGCATAGTTATTTGTGTGCTAGGCACTGTACATAAACATGTCTATCTCATCATGTCACATGTCAATTGAATCAAGTATGTCTGCACACCTATATATACCTGCAGTGTGCTAGGGTCCAACAACATATATGTACAATGGGAGAAAAAAGAAACCCTTTAAAAAGCACCACTCAGGAATAATGTAGCAAAAAATATTAATTTATTATTGTTGCAAAAAGGTTCTATATGAAGTACACTTCACAAAACATTCATGGTTAAAAGCAATTAAAATACACACAATAACCCCCATATCTCAACTCTCTGCCAAAGAAATACATATATCAAAAAACAATATTTCACCATGCAAAGTATATGTTGCAAACCACCTATATCTGATAATGGAAAATCCTCAAAGGGCTCAGGAACTGTGCCCAAATCGGAAAGAACCCGGGTTCAGTATATAACATGAAATGTATAGCAATAGAGACAAAGTTCCCTTGTCATGTGATCTGTGCTAAATGAATAAATCAACAATAATATACAACCAATGGCACAAAATCCCTGCAATGTATAATAAACAATAATTAAACCTGAAAAATAGTGACACAATTAGTGATAGGCAGGACCAGTGAAGCTACCGTGGCAGTCCATAGTGAAAGCGAAGAGGTATACTTAGCCCAGTAATGGTGGATAGGAGGCAGGCAAGGTGAAGGCAGAGAGAGGCAGAGGGTTCCCTCAAACGGACCCACTAGTTTCGCGGGCGTTATCCCGCTTTATCAAGGAAGGAGGGAGACATCCGTGCTGTATCGCCGCCATTGCGGCGTTTAAATAGTAATGGAGAGTGATCACGGAAGGCCAGACGCCCCCGGAGGTGACGTCAATGAAGGCGGAAACTACGTCAGTAGAGGCCAGGATCTCGTAACCACTCTGGAACGCGGAAGTCCGGGTATGTATTAAAGCGCAGACCTGCGCAGTGTGTTAAACGGCCAATCTACTATGCAGCCATCTTATAGAAGACTGTAAGGGCGTCCCAATATAGGGACATCCAGATATCTAAGTGGCCACATACTGTCACCCACTGCTAGGGGCTGCGCACAGCCTCAGGAAATAAATACTACAAAGAGAGAAGCCTAAAAGAAAGAATGGAAAAATGCATAAATAAGGTTATTTGCCCATAGATCCTCATCAAAAGAGCACCATCACCAAGAATGTCATAAAAGCTTGATAAGACAGTTTAAATATCAAACACTGTCAATGACACATACTGAATTCATTAATGCATAAGCAGTCCAATGCTCTAGGGGATATTAACTCTACATTCCTATCAACAAATCCTTCAGCTTTGACTAAATTGTAACAAAGGGCTATTAGCTCTTAAAGGGGAAGTACCCCTCAAGTTCATTGTCTTTGCCACCCAGGACAACCAATAAGGGAGGCAAGATGACTTCAAAGTCCAATGTTTCATCATAATTCATTGTCCCCAAAAGATGTATGGTCCAATCCAAGGAGGCATCCAGAAACCAAGTCCAACACGGTGGTCATGAGTCCAAATAAACGTTGACATTATTCATAATACAGTAGTCCATAACATCAATCAACAGGGACTATAATACTTCTGTATGTAAAGAGAAAAAAGAGGGAAACGATATAAATTTGTATCCTTGATTAAACACATGAAAGAAGGCAATTATATATGCAAGATGATCAATAACAGATATCTTTTAACCAGAAATTTAACCCACAAACCCAGACCAGTCTATTTCTTCATTTAAACCAATTGGTGACAGACTATTCAGCTGGCAAATCCATCTTGCCTCCCTTCTAAGAAGTTGTCTTACTATGTCACCACCTCTTATATTTAGTTTAACCTGCTCAATGCCACAAACAGTTAGGCCACTACAGGAACCATGATGTTCCTCCAGGAAGTGTGATGCTACTGAGGTAAGTGTTTTTCCTGCTTCTCTATGTTTTGAAGCCAGCCTAACATTTGAAAGATGTTGTTGTATTCGAATTTTTAACATGTTCTTCGTCTGACCAACATATATTTTCTGACATGGACAGGTTATGGCATAGATCACTCCAGCACTTTTGCAGTTGATAAATTTGTTGATTTTATAATTCCTAGTACCCCTGCATGTTCCAATTTCCATACAAGGACGCATATACCTACACACATTACAGTCACCGCAAGGGTGACTACCCCGAAGGGAATCTGCAAATCTTCTCCTATCCACATTCCTATAATGGCTCGTGCAAAGTTTGTCCTTAAGACTCGGGCATTTCTTTGCTGATATGGATGCATGAGGACTAATGAATCTTGCCACGGTCACATCTGACTGCAAAATAGGCCAGGTATGGTTAAGAATCCTGTAAATATCTTTCCACTGATTATTGTACATTGTGCTGAGTCTCACCATTGTATCAGTTGTCCTCTGTGTGGTATGAAGTAAATCATCACGTGTGTGGGACTTAGCTCGCTTGAATGCCTTGGATATGACTGTCCTTGGATACCCCCTTTCCTTAAAGCGTTTAGTAAGATTTTGTGCCTGCAAAGAAAAATCAGCTTCATCAGAACAAATCCGGCGAATCCGTAGAAATTGCCCTGTAGGAATATTGTCACGTAATGACCTTGTATGGGCACTTTTGTAGTGCAATAATGAGTTCACTGCTGTCTGCTTACGAAACAGATCTGTTTGTAACTGGCCTTCACTACCAACCTTGATTTTAATATCCAGAAATTCAATCTCTGTGAAAGAAAAATGTCTGGTTAAATGGATGTTCATATCATTATGATTTAGAGCATTTGAAAATTCGTCACATAATTCCAGTGGTCCATCCCACAGCATAAAGATATCATCTATAAATCTGTGCCAACCTAGTATGTGAGGATGATATTTCTCAAAGTCCTGTCCAAACACAACTTCCTTTTCCCAGAGTCCCAAAAACAAATTAGCGACTGACGGCGCGCATTTAGCGCCCATCGCAACACCACACACTTGCTTGTAGTAGGAATTATCAAACACAAAATAATTATGTCCTAAAACAAAGTTGGTTAGTTGTAAAATGAATGTCTTCAACTCCCCTTGTTGGTTATCTTCTGTCTCCAAAAAGTAATTGACAGCTCTCAAGGCCCACTCATGTGTAACATTGGTATACAATGACTCAACATCAAAACTTACTAATATGGTCCCCTGTGGTACCACCAGACCTTCCAGGATCTTTAAAAGGTCCATACTGTCCCGAAGATAGGAACTCAAGCTCATGACATGATGTTGCAAGAAAAAATCAATGAATTCACAGGAAGGCGCTGTTAGGCCACCAATTCCAGACACTATAGGCCTACCAGGGGGACATTTTTGATTTTTGTGAATTTTTGGCAGGAGATAAAATGTCGGCGTCACAGGATGTTTAACAGATAAAAAGTCAAATTCTCTTTTTGTAATAATACCTTCATCTTTTGCTGTCCACAAAAGGTCCTCCAAAAGTGCTTTGTAATATTCCGTGGGGTTTCCAGGAAGTCTGACATAGTTCATGTTGTTATTAAGTTGCTTCTTTGCTTCTTCCAGATACATGTCCCTGGGCCATAGGACAACATTGCCCCCCTTGTCTGCTTCCTTGATAAGAAACAAATCATTAGTAGACAAATTGGTTATAGCTTTAATTTCTTCTCTAGTGAGATTTAAACCTTGATTCGCTACCACAGGTAAAGCTACAATTTCTTTCCATGTGGTTTCAAAAAATATTTTAATAGCCGGACAGGTGTTAAATGCTATCATGCATCTGGAAGGTGGACGAAAAATCCTTGACCGTCTACTCACCCCTGTCTCCGATTGATTTTCTTCCAAAAGGTACATCAAATCACCAAATACTTGTCTATCCAGAGATTCTAGATTAGGTGGTATATCATTTCCGCTCTCAAAATATTTTTTGAAGAGCAATTTTCTGCAAAATAAATATAAATCCTTTAAAAACTCAAATTTATCAAAACTCTTTGTTGGTGAAAAAGACAGTCCCCTTGAAAGTACATTCTGTTCTGCATCTGAAAGTTGGTATTGTGATAAATTAATGACCTTTAATCCGTAAGATGTTGTATTCTCTGACGTTTGTTGGGTTGTACTAATTGAGCTCTGAGAGTCTTTTGCCTTATATCTCCTACCGCCCCTCCTGGTTCGTTTTCTAGATCGGTGTCGCTTTCCGATAAAAAATCATTGGTAGAAGCTGAAGAGTCATGTCTAACACCCCGATCCTCCACTGGTGGCATTTTGGGGGTATTAGGGCCTGCTCCCTGGGGGCCCACTCCCTGGGGACCTGCTCCCTGGGGACCTCGAGGTTTGGGGAACCGTCTCCGCCTCCTCCCATTGCCCCTATGTTTCCATCTATAGGCTGCCCCATTCACATAGTCCTGCCTATCCCTAGCCAATTTCTTTTGTTTGCCATCTACTATGACCTGTTCAAAATTCATCATATCCTTCTTTAATTGAGTAAAAAACGGTTGAATGACAGTGCTCTTGTCAAAAGCTTGCATTGCAGCATCTAAATCCTTTAATTCATTTTTCTTTTTTGTCAACAATTTCTCATCATGCTCAATCAGCATATCAATGATTATAATTGAGCATTTTCCCAGGCCCTCCTCCCAGGTTGCTTTAAATTCGTCTATTACTTCCCAAGTGGGAAAAATCTGAACTCTTAAGCCTCGAGGATAAATCTTATCCTTTTTATATTGTTGGAGGCTATGTATATTCCACCATAATTTCAAAATGGCCTTATTGGCCTCTTTAAAGGATCTACATAATTTCTTAGCCTCCTCAGGAACACTGTCATTGGAGCCTGAATGTTCACCCGCTAGAACTGTTTGTAATCTGCGATTCCAGCCTGTTTCCAAAGCCTCAATATAACCCTCCATTTTAGAATGGTGAATGAAGTGTACAATTTCTATATTATTCAATTTATCCAATCTATACAGATGTATATATGTATATACATCTATGTATACAGGGTGCTAGACAGAAAAAGGGAGGCATCCAGTATAGTACCCCCTTACAAAAATTCACAATTGAATCAAGTATGTCTGCACACCTATATATACCTGCAGTGTGCTAGGGTCCAACAACATATATGTACAATGGGAGAAAAAAGAAACCCTTTAAAAAGCACCACTCAGGAATAATGTAGCAAAAAATATTAATTTATTATTGTTGCAAAAAGGTTCTATATGAAGTACACTTCACAAAACATTCATGGTTAAAAGCAATTAAAATACACACAATAACCCCCATATCTCAACTCTCTGCCAAAGAAATACATATATCAAAAAACAATATTTCACCATGCAAAGTATATGTTGCAAACCACCTATATCTGATAATGGAAAATCCTCAAAGGGCTCAGGAACTGTGCCCAAATCGGAAAGAACCCGGGTTCAGTATATAACATGAAATGTATAGCAATAGAGACAAAGTTCCCTTGTCATGTGATCTGTGCTAAATGAATAAATCAACAATAATATACAACCAATGGCACAAAATCCCTGCAATGTATAATAAACAATAATTAAACCTGAAAAATAGTGACACAATTAGTGATAGGCAGGACCAGTGAAGCTACCGTGGCAGTCCATAGTGAAAGCGAAGAGGTATACTTAGCCCAGTAATGGTGGATAGGAGGCAGGCAAGGTGAAGGCAGAGAGAGGCAGAGGGTTCCCTCAAACGGACCCACTAGTTTCGCGGGCGTTATCCCGCTTTATCAAGGAAGGAGGGAGACATCCGTGCTGTATCGCCGCCATTGCGGCGTTTAAATAGTAATGGAGAGTGATCACGGAAGGCCAGACGCCCCCGGAGGTGACGTCAATGAAGGCGGAAACTACGTCAGTAGAGGCCAGGATCTCGTAACCACTCTGGAACGCGGAAGTCCGGGTATGTATTAAAGCGCAGACCTGCGCAGTGTGTTAAACGGCCAATCTACTATGCAGCCATCTTATAGAAGACTGTAAGGGCGTCCCAATATAGGGACATCCAGATATCTAAGTGGCCACATACTGTCACCCACTGCTAGGGGCTGCGCACAGCCTCAGGAAATAAATACTACAAAGAGAGAAGCCTAAAAGAAAGAATGGAAAAATGCATAAATAAGGTTATTTGCCCATAGATCCTCATCAAAAGAGCACCATCACCAAGAATGTCATAAAAGCTTGATAAGACAGTTTAAATATCAAACACTGTCAATGACACATACTGAATTCATTAATGCATAAGCAGTCCAATGCTCTAGGGGATATTAACTCTACATTCCTATCAACAAATCCTTCAGCTTTGACTAAATTGTAACAAAGGGCTATTAGCTCTTAAAGGGGAAGTACCCCTCAAGTTCATTGTCTTTGCCACCCAGGACAACCAATAAGGGAGGCAAGATGACTTCAAAGTCCAATGTTTCATCATAATTCATTGTCCCCAAAAGATGTATGGTCCAATCCAAGGAGGCATCCAGAAACCAAGTCCAACACGGTGGTCATGAGTCCAAATAAACGTTGACATTATTCATAATACAGTAGTCCATAACATCAATCAACAGGGACTATAATACTTCTGTATGTAAAGAGAAAAAAGAGGGAAACGATATAAATTTGTATCCTTGATTAAACACATGGAAGAAGGCAATTATATATGCAAGATGATCAATAACAGATATCTTTTAACCAGAAATTTAACCCACAAACCCAGACCAGTCTATTTCTTCATTTAAACCAATTGGTGACAGACTATTCAGCTGGCAAATCCATCTTGCCTCCCTTCTAAGAAGTTGTCTTACTATGTCACCACCTCTTATATTTAGTTTAACCTGCTCAATGCCACAAACAGTTAGGCCACTACAGGAACCATGATGTTCCTCCAGGAAGTGTGATGCTACTGAGGTAAGTGTTTTTCCTGCTTCTCTATGTTTTGAAGCCAGCCTAACATTTGAAAGATGTTGTTGTATTCGAATTTTTAACATGTTCTTCGTCTGACCAACATATATTTTCTGACATGGACAGGTTATGGCATAGATCACTCCAGCACTTTTGCAGTTGATAAATTTGTTGATTTTATAATTCCTAGTACCCCTGCATGTTCCAATTTCCATACAAGGACGCATATACCTACACACATTACAGTCACCGCAAGGGTGACTACCCCGAAGGGAATCTGCAAATCTTCTCCTATCCACATTCCTATAATGGCTCGTGCAAAGTTTGTCCTTAAGACTCGGGCATTTCTTTGCTGATATGGATGCATGAGGACTAATGAATCTTGCCACGGTCACATCTGACTGCAAAATAGGCCAGGTATGGTTAAGAATCCTGTAAATATCTTTCCACTGATTATTGTACATTGTGCTGAGTCTCACCATTGTATCAGTTGTCCTCTGTGTGGTATGAAGTAAATCATCACGTGTGTGGGACTTAGCTCGCTTGAATGCCTTGGATATGACTGTCCTTGGATACCCCCTTTCCTTAAAGCGTTTAGTAAGATTTTGTGCCTGCAAAGAAAAATCAGCTTCATCAGAACAAATCCGGCGAATCCGTAGAAATTGCCCTGTAGGAATATTGTCACGTAATGACCTTGTATGGGCACTTTTGTAGTGCAATAATGAGTTCACTGCTGTCTGCTTACGAAACAGATCTGTTTGTAACTGGCCTTCACTACCAACCTTGATTTTAATATCCAGAAATTCAATCTCTGTGAAAGAAAAATGTCTGGTTAAATGGATGTTCATATCATTATGATTTAGAGCATTTGAAAATTCGTCACATAATTCCAGTGGTCCATCCCACAGCATAAAGATATCATCTATAAATCTGTGCCAACCTAGTATGTGAGGATGATATTTCTCAAAGTCCTGTCCAAACACAACTTCCTTTTCCCAGAGTCCCAAAAACAAATTAGCGACTGACGGCGCGCATTTAGCGCCCATCGCAACACCACACACTTGCTTGTAGTAGGAATTATCAAACACAAAATAATTATGTCCTAAAACAAAGTTGGTTAGTTGTAAAATGAATGTCTTCAACTCCCCTTGTTGGTTATCTTCTGTCTCCAAAAAGTAATTGACAGCTCTCAAGGCCCACTCATGTGTAACATTGGTATACAATGACTCAACATCAAAACTTACTAATATGGTCCCCTGTGGTACCACCAGACCTTCCAGGATCTTTAAAAGGTCCATACTGTCCCGAAGATAGGAACTCAAGCTCATGACATGATGTTGCAAGAAAAAATCAATGAATTCACAGGAAGGCGCTGTTAGGCCACCAATTCCAGACACTATAGGCCTACCAGGGGGACATTTTTGATTTTTGTGAATTTTTGGCAGGAGATAAAATGTCGGCGTCACAGGATGTTTAACAGATAAAAAGTCAAATTCTCTTTTTGTAATAATACCTTCATCTTTTGCTGTCCACAAAAGGTCCTCCAAAAGTGCTTTGTAATATTCCGTGGGGTTTCCAGGAAGTCTGACATAGTTCATGTTGTTATTAAGTTGCTTCTTTGCTTCTTCCAGATACATGTCCCTGGGCCATAGGACAACATTGCCCCCCTTGTCTGCTTCCTTGATAAGAAACAAATCATTAGTAGACAAATTGGTTATAGCTTTAATTTCTTCTCTAGTGAGATTTAAACCTTGATTCGCTACCACAGGTAAAGCTACAATTTCTTTCCATGTGGTTTCAAAAAATATTTTAATAGCCGGACAGGTGTTAAATGCTATCATGCATCTGGAAGGTGGACGAAAAATCCTTGACCGTCTACTCACCCCTGTCTCCGATTGATTTTCTTCCAAAAGGTACATCAAATCACCAAATACTTGTCTATCCAGAGATTCTAGATTAGGTGGTATATCATTTCCGCTCTCAAAATATTTTTTGAAGAGCAATTTTCTGCAAAATAAATATAAATCCTTTAAAAACTCAAATTTATCAAAACTCTTTGTTGGTGAAAAAGACAGTCCCCTTGAAAGTACATTCTGTTCTGCATCTGAAAGTTGGTATTGTGATAAATTAATGACCTTTAATCCGTAAGATGTTGTATTCTCTGACGTTTGTTGGGTTGTACTAATTGAGCTCTGAGAGTCTTTTGCCTTATATCTCCTACCGCCCCTCCTGGTTCGTTTTCTAGATCGGTGTCGCTTTCCGATAAAAAATCATTGGTAGAAGCTGAAGAGTCATGTCTAACACCCCGATCCTCCACTGGTGGCATTTTGGGGGTATTAGGGCCTGCTCCCTGGGGGCCCACTCCCTGGGGACCTGCTCCCTGGGGACCTCGAGGTTTGGGGAACCGTCTCCGCCTCCTCCCATTGCCCCTATGTTTCCATCTATAGGCTGCCCCATTCACATAGTCCTGCCTATCCCTAGCCAATTTCTTTTGTTTGCCATCTACTATGACCTGTTCAAAATTCATCATATCCTTCTTTAATTGAGTAAAAAACGGTTGAATGACAGTGCTCTTGTCAAAAGCTTGCATTGCAGCATCTAAATCCTTTAATTCATTTTTCTTTTTTGTCAACAATTTCTCATCATGCTCAATCAGCATATCAATGATTATAATTGAGCATTTTCCCAGGCCCTCCTCCCAGGTTGCTTTAAATTCGTCTATTACTTCCCAAGTGGGAAAAATCTGAACTCTTAAGCCTCGAGGATAAATCTTATCCTTTTTATATTGTTGGAGGCTATGTATATTCCACCATAATTTCAAAATGGCCTTATTGGCCTCTTTAAAGGATCTACATAATTTCTTAGCCTCCTCAGGAACACTGTCATTGGAGCCTGAATGTTCACCCGCTAGAACTGTTTGTAATCTGCGATTCCAGCCTGTTTCCAAAGCCTCAATATAACCCTCCATTTTAGAATGGTGAATGAAGTGTACAATTTCTATATTATTCAATTTATCCAATCTATACAGATGTATATATGTATATACATCTATGTATACAGGGTGCTAGACAGAAAAAGGGAGGCATCCAGTATAGTACCCCCTTACAAAAATTCACAATTGAATCAAGTATGTCTGCACACCTATATATACCTGCAGTGTGCTAGGGTCCAACAACATATATGTACAATGGGAGAAAAAAGAAACCCTTTAAAAAGCACCACTCAGGAATAATGTAGCAAAAAATATTAATTTATTATTGTTGCAAAAAGGTTCTATATGAAGTACACTTTACAAAACATTCATGGTTAAAAGCAATTAAAATACACACAATAACCCCCATATCTCAACTCTCTGCCAAAGAAATACATATATCAAAAAACAATATTTCACCATGCAAAGTATATGTTGCAAACCACCTATATCTGATAATGGAAAATCCTCAAAGGGCTCAGGAACTGTGCCCAAATCGGAAAGAACCTGGGTTCAGTATATAACATGAAATGTATAGCAATAGAGACAAAGTTCCCTTGTCATGTGATCTGTGCTAAATGAATAAATCAACAATAATATACAACCAATGGCACAAAATCCCTGCAATGTATAATAAACAATAATTAAACCTGAAAAATAGTGACACAATTAGTGATAGGCAGGACCAGTGAAGCTACCGTGGCAGTCCATAGTGAAAGTGAAGAGGTATACTTAGCCCAGTAATGGTGGATAGGAGGCAGGCAAGGTGAAGGCAGAGAGAGGCAGAGGGTTCCCTCAAACGGACCCACTAGTTTCGCGGGCGTTATCCCGCTTTATCAAGGAAGGAGGGAGACATCCGTGCTGTATCGCCGCCATTGCGGCGTTTAAATAGTAATGGAGAGTGATCACGGAAGGCCAGACGCCCCCGGAGGTGACGTCAATGAAGGCGGAAACTACGTCAGTAGAGGCCAGGATCTCGTAACCACGCTGGAACGCGGAAGTCCGGGTATGTATTAAAGCGCAGACCTGCGCAGTGTGTTAAACGGCCAATCTACTATGCAGCCATCTTATAGAAGACTGTAAGGGCGTCCCAATATAGGGACATCCAGATATCTAAGTGGCCACATACTGTCACCCACTGCTAGGGGCTGCGCACAGCCTCAGGAAATAAATACTACAAAGAGAGAAGCCTAAAAGAAAGAATGGAAAAATGCATAAATAAGGTTATTTGCCCATAGATCCTCATCAAAAGAACACCATCACCAAGAATGTCATAAAAGCTTGATAAGACAGTTTAAATATCAAACACTGTCAATGACACATACTGAATTCATTAATGCATAAGCAGTCCAATGCTCTAGGGGATATTAACTCTACATTCCTATCAACAAATCCTTCAGCTTTGACTAAATTGTAACAAAGGGCTATTAGCTCTTAAAGGGGAAGTACCCCTCAAGTTCATTGTCTTTGCCACCCAGGACAACCAATAAGGGAGGCAAGATGACTTCAAAGTCCAATGTTTCATCATAATTCATTGTCCCCAAAAGATGTATGGTCCAATCCAAGGAGGCATCCAGAAACCAAGTCCAACACGGTGGTCATGAGTCCAAATAAACGTTGACATTATTCATAATGCAGTAGTCCATAACATCAATCAACAGGGACTATAATACTTCTGTATGTAAAGAGAAAAAAGAGGGAAACGATATAAATTTGTATCCTTGATTAAACACATGGAAGAAGGCAATTATATATGCAAGATGATCAATAACAGATGTCTTTTAACCAGAAATTTAACCCACAAACCCAGACCAGTCTATTTCTTCATTTAAACCAATTGGTGACAGACTATTCAGCTGGCAAATCCATCTTGCCTCCCTTCTAAGAAGTTGTCTTACTATGTCACCACCTCTTATATTTAGTTTAACCTGCTCAATGCCACAAACAGTTAGGCCACTACAGGAACCATGATGTTCCTCCAGGAAGTGTGATGCTACTGAGGTAAGTGTTTTTCCTGCTTCTCTATGTTTTGAAGCCAGCCTAATATTTGAAAGATGTTGTTGTATTCGAATTTTTAACATGTTCTTCGTCTGACCAACATATATTTTCTGACATGGACAGGTTATGGCATAGATCACTCCAGCACTTTTGCAGTTGATAAATTTGTTGATTTTATAATTCCTAGTACCCCTGCATGTTCCAATTTCCATACAAGGACGCATATACCTACACACATTACAGTCACCGCAAGGGTGACTACCCCGAAGGGAATCTGCAAATCTTCTCCTATCCACATTCCTATAATGGCTCGTGCAAAGTTTGTCCTTAAGACTCGGGCATTTCTTTGCTGATATGGATGCATGAGGACTAATGAATCTTGCCACGGTCACATCTGACTGCAAAATAGGCCAGGTATGGTTAAGAATCCTGTAAATATCTTTCCACTGATTATTGTACATTGTGCTGAGTCTCACCATTGTATCAGTTGTCCTCTGTGTGGTATGAAGTAAATCATCACGTGTGTGGGACTTAGCTCGCTTGAATGCCTTGGATATGACTGTCCTTGGATACCCCCTTTCCTTAAAGCGTTTAGTAAGATTTTGTGCCTGCAAAGAAAAATCAGCTTCATCAGAACAAATCCGGCGAATCCGTAGAAATTGCCCTGTAGGAATATTGTCACGTAATGACCTTGTATGGGCACTTTTGTAGTGCAATAATGAGTTCACTGCTGTCTGCTTACGAAACAGATCTGTTTGTAACTGGCCTTCACTACCAACCTTGATTTTAATATCCAGAAATTCAATCTCTGTGAAAGAAAAATGTCTGGTTAAATGGATGTTCATATCATTATGATTTAGAGCATTTGAAAATTCGTCACATAATTCCAGTGGTCCATCCCACAGCATAAAGATATCATCTATAAATCTGTGCCAACCTAGTATGTGAGGATGATATTTCTCAAAGTCCTGTCCAAACACAACTTCCTTTTCCCAGAGTCCCAAAAACAAATTAGCGACTGACGGCGCGCATTTAGCGCCCATCGCAACACCACACACTTGCTTGTAGTAGGAATTATCAAACACAAAATAATTATGTCCTAAAACAAAGTTGGTTAGTTGTAAAATGAATGTCTTCAACTCCCCTTGTTGGTTATCTTCTGTCTCCAAAAAGTAATTGACAGCTCTCAAGGCCCACTCATGTGTAACATTGGTATACAATGACTCAACATCAAAACTTACTAATATGGTCCCCTGTGGTACCACCAGACCTTCCAGGATCTTTAAAAGGTCCATACTGTCCCGAAGATAGGAACTCAAGCTCATGACATGATGTTGCAAGAAAAAATCAATGAATTCACAGGAAGGCGCTGTTAGGCCACCAATTCCAGACACTATAGGCCTACCAGGGGGACATTTTTGATTTTTGTGAATTTTTGGCAGGAGATAAAATGTCGGCGTCACAGGATGTTTAACAGATAAAAAGTCAAATTCTCTTTTTGTAATAATACCTTCATCTTTTGCTGTCCACAAAAGGTCCTCCAAAAGTGCTTTGTAATATTCCGTGGGGTTTCCAGGAAGTCTGACATAGTTCATGTTGTTATTAAGTTGCTTCTTTGCTTCTTCCAGATACATGTCCCTGGGCCATAGGACAACATTGCCCCCCTTGTCTGCTTCCTTGATAAGAAACAAATCATTAGTAGACAAATTGGTTATAGCTTTAATTTCTTCTCTAGTGAGATTTAAACCTTGATTCGCTACCACAGGTAAAGCTACAATTTCTTTCCATGTGGTTTCAAAAAATATTTTAATAGCCGGACAGGTGTTAAATGCTATCATGCATCTGGAAGGTGGACGAAAAATCCTTGACCGTCTACTCACCCCTGTCTCCGATTGATTTTCTTCCAAAAGGTACATCAAATCACCAAATACTTGTCTATCCAGAGATTCTAGATTAGGTGGTATACCATTTCCGCTCTCAAAATATTTTTTGAAGAGCAATTTTCTGCAAAATAAATATAAATCCTTTAAAAACTCAAATTTATCAAAACTCTTTGTTGGTGAAAAAGACAGTCCCCTTGAAAGTACATTCTGTTCTGCATCTGAAAGTTGGTATTGTGATAAATTAATGACCTTTAATCCGTAAGATGTTGTATTCTCTGACGTTTGTTGGGTTGTACTAATTGAGCTCTGAGAGTCTTTTGCCTTATATCTCCTACCGCCCCTCCTGGTTCGTTTTCTAGATCGGTGTCGCTTTCCGATAAAAAATCATTGGTAGAAGCTGAAGAGTCATGTCTAACACCCCGATCCTCCACTGGTGGCATTTTGGGGGTATTAGGGCCTGCTCCCTGGGGGCCCACTCCCTGGGGACCTGCTCCCTGGGGACCTCGAGGTTTGGGGAACCGTCTCCGCCTCCTCCCATTGCCCCTATGTTTCCATCTATAGGCTGCCCCATTCACATAGTCCTGCCTATCCCTAGCCAATTTCTTTTGTTTGCCATCTACTATGACCTGTTCAAAATTCATCATATCCTTCTTTAATTGAGTAAAAAACGGTTGAATGACAGTGCTCTTGTCAAAAGCTTGCATTGCAGCATCTAAATCCTTTAATTCATTTTTCTTTTTTGTCAACAATTTCTCATCATGCTCAATCAGCATATCAATGATTATAATTGAGCATTTTCCCAGGCCCTCCTCCCAGGTTGCTTTAAATTCGTCTATTACTTCCCAAGTGGGAAAAATCTGAACTCTTAAGCCTCGAGGATAAATCTTATCCTTTTTATATTGTTGGAGGCTATGTATATTCCACCATAATTTCAAAATGGCCTTATTGGCCTCTTTAAAGGATCTACATAATTTCTTAGCCTCCTCAGGAACACTGTCATTGGAGCCTGAATGTTCACCCGCTAGAACTGTTTGTAATCTGCGATTCCAGCCTGTTTCCAAAGCCTCAATATAACCCTCCATTTTAGAATGGTGAATGAAGTGTACAATTTCTATATTATTCAATTTATCCAATCTATACAGATGTATATATGTATATACATCTATGTATACAGGGTGCTAGACAGAAAAAGGGAGGCATCCAGTATAGTACCCCCTTACAAAAATTCACAATTGAATCAAGTATGTCTGCACACCTATATATACCTGCAGTGTGCTAGGGTCCAACAACATATATGTACAATGGGAGAAAAAAGAAACCCTTTAAAAAGCACCACTCAGGAATAATGTAGCAAAAAATATTAATTTATTATTGTTGCAAAAAGGTTCTATATGAAGTACACTTTACAAAACATTCATGGTTAAAAGCAATTAAAATACACACAATAACCCCCATATCTCAACTCTCTGCCAAAGAAATACATATATCAAAAAACAATATTTCACCATGCAAAGTATATGTTGCAAACCACCTATATCTGATAATGGAAAATCCTCAAAGGGCTCAGGAACTGTGCCCAAATCGGAAAGAACCTGGGTTCAGTATATAACATGAAATGTATAGCAATAGAGACAAAGTTCCCTTGTCATGTGATCTGTGCTAAATGAATAAATCAACAATAATATACAACCAATGGCACAAAATCCCTGCAATGTATAATAAACAATAATTAAACCTGAAAAATAGTGACACAATTAGTGATAGGCAGGACCAGTGAAGCTACCGTGGCAGTCCATAGTGAAAGTGAAGAGGTATACTTAGCCCAGTAATGGTGGATAGGAGGCAGGCAAGGTGAAGGCAGAGAGAGGCAGAGGGTTCCCTCAAACGGACCCACTAGTTTCGCGGGCGTTATCCCGCTTTATCAAGGAAGGAGGGAGACATCCGTGCTGTATCGCCGCCATTGCGGCGTTTAAATAGTAATGGAGAGTGATCACGGAAGGCCAGACGCCCCCGGAGGTGACGTCAATGAAGGCGGAAACTACGTCAGTAGAGGCCAGGATCTCGTAACCACGCTGGAACGCGGAAGTCCGGGTATGTATTAAAGCGCAGACCTGCGCAGTGTGTTAAACGGCCAATCTACTATGCAGCCATCTTATAGAAGACTGTAAGGGCGTCCCAATATAGGGACATCCAGATATCTAAGTGGCCACATACTGTCACCCACTGCTAGGGGCTGCGCACAGCCTCAGGAAATAAATACTACAAAGAGAGAAGCCTAAAAGAAAGAATGGAAAAATGCATAAATAAGGTTATTTGCCCATAGATCCTCATCAAAAGAGCACCATCACCAAGAATGTCATAAAAGCTTGATAAGACAGTTTAAATATCAAACACTGTCAATGACACATACTGAATTCATTAATGCATAAGCAGTCCAATGCTCTAGGGGATATTAACTCTACATTCCTATCAACAAATCCTTCAGCTTTGACTAAATTGTAACAAAGGGCTATTAGCTCTTAAAGGGGAAGTACCCCTCAAGTTCATTGTCTTTGCCACCCAGGACAACCAATAAGGGAGGCAAGATGACTTCAAAGTCCAATGTTTCATCATAATTCATTGTCCCCAAAAGATGTATGGTCCAATCCAAGGAGGCATCCAGAAACCAAGTCCAACACGGTGGTCATGAGTCCAAATAAACGTTGACATTATTCATAATGCAGTAGTCCATAACATCAATCAACAGGGACTATAATACTTCTGTATGTAAAGAGAAAAAAGAGGGAAACGATATAAATTTGTATCCTTGATTAAACACATGGAAGAAGGCAATTATATATGCAAGATGATCAATAACAGATGTCTTTTAACCAGAAATTTAACCCACAAACCCAGACCAGTCTATTTCTTCATTTAAACCAATTGGTGACAGACTATTCAGCTGGCAAATCCATCTTGCCTCCCTTCTAAGAAGTTGTCTTACTATGTCACCACCTCTTATATTTAGTTTAACCTGCTCAATGCCACAAACAGTTAGGCCACTACAGGAACCATGATGTTCCTCCAGGAAGTGTGATGCTACTGAGGTAAGTGTTTTTCCTGCTTCTCTATGTTTTGAAGCCAGCCTAATATTTGAAAGATGTTGTTGTATTCGAATTTTTAACATGTTCTTCGTCTGACCAACATTATAGGAATGTGGATAGGAGAAGATTTGCAGATTCCCTTCGGGGTAGTCACCCTTGCGGTGACTGTAATGTGTGTCCTTGTATGGAAATTGGAACATGCAGGGGTACTAGGAATTATAAAATCAACAAATTTATCAACTGCAAAAGTGCTGGAGTGATCTATGCCATAACCTGTCCATGTCAGAAAATATATGTTGGTCAGACGAAGAACATGTTAAAAATTCGAATACAACAACATCTTTCAAATATTAGGCTGGCTTCAAAACATAGAGAAGCAGGAAAAACACTTACCTCAGTAGCATCACACTTCCTGGAGGAACATCATGGTTCCTGTAGTGGCCTAACTGTTTGTGGCATTGAGCAGGTTAAACTAAATATAAGAGGTGGTGACATACTAAGACAACTTCTTAGAAGGGAGGCAAGATGGATTTGCCAGCTGAATAGTCTGTCACCAATTGGTTTAAATGAAGAAATAGACTGGTCTGGGTTTGTGGGTTAAATTTCTGGTTAAAAGATATCTGTTATTGATCATCTTGCATATATAATTGCCTTCTTCCATGTGTTTAATCAAGGATACAAATTTATATCGTTTCCCTCTTTTTTCTCTTTACATACAGAAGTATTATAGTCCCTGTTGATTGATGTTATGGACTACTGTATTATGAATAATGTCAACGTTTATTTGGACTCATGACCACCGTGTTGGACTTGGTTTCTGGATGCCTCCTTGGATTGGACCATACATCTTTTGGGGACAATGAATTATGATGAAACATTGGACTTTGAAGTCATCTTGCCTCCCTTATTGGTTGTCCTGGGTGGCAAAGACAATGAACTTGAGGGGTACTTCCCCTTTAAGAGCTAATAGCCCTTTGTTACAATTTAGTCAAAGCTGAAGGATTTGTTGATAGGAATGTAGAGTTAATATCCCCTAGAGCATTGGACTGCTTATGCATTAATGAATTCAGTATGTGTCATTGACAGTGTTTGATATTTAAACTGTCTTATCAAGCTTTTATGACATTCTTGGTGATGGTGCTCTTTTGATGAGGATCTATGGGCAAATAACCTTATTTATGCATTTTTCCATTCTTTCTTTTAGGCTTCTCTCTTTGTAGTATTTATTTCCTGAGGCTGTGCGCAGCCCCTAGCAGTGGGTGACAGTATGTGGCCACTTAGATATCTGGATGTCCCTATATTGGGACGCCCTTACAGTCTTCTATAAGATGGCTGCATAGTAGATTGGCCGTTTAACACACTGCGCAGGTCTGCGCTTTAATACATACCCGGACTTCCGCGTTCCAGCGTGGTTACGAGATCCTGGCCTCTACTGACGTAGTTTCCGCCTTCATTGACGTCACCTCCGGGGGCGTCTGGCCTTCCGTGATCACTCTCCATTACTATTTAAACGCCGCAATGGCGGCGATACAGCACGGATGTCTCCCTCCTTCCTTGATAAAGCGGGATAACGCCCGCGAAACTAGTGGGTCCGTTTGAGGGAACCCTCTGCCTCTCTCTGCCTTCACCTTGCCTGCCTCCTATCCACCATTACTGGGCTAAGTATACCTCTTCACTTTCACTATGGACTGCCACGGTAGCTTCACTGGTCCTGCCTATCACTAATTGTGTCACTATTTTTCAGGTTTAATTATTGTTTATTATACATTGCAGGGATTTTGTGCCATTGGTTGTATATTATTGTTGATTTATTCATTTAGCACAGATCACATGACAAGGGAACTTTGTCTCTATTGCTATACATTTCATGTTATATACTGAACCCGGGTTCTTTCCTATTTGGGCACAGTTCCTGAGCCCTTTGAGGATTTTCCATTATCAGATATAGGTGGTTTGCAACATATACTTTGCATGGTGAAATATTGTTTTTTGATATATGTATTTCTTTGGCAGAGAGTTGAGATATGGGGGTTATTGTGTGTATTTTAATTGCTTTTAACCATGAATGTTTTGTGAAGTGTACTTCATATAGAACCTTTTTGCAACAATAATAAATTAATATTTTTTGCTACATTATTCCTGAGTGGTGCTTTTTAAAGGGTTTCTTTTTTCTCCCATTGTACATCATGTCACATGTCACCTCGGGTATCCTTTAAAAATTGGTTGGCATGTGGAAAAGATAACAGCTGAATATGGCATTTGTGGTTCTGTGCCCTGATTGTGGTGATTTTTTTTATTGTGTGTTTGTTTTTGCTACAACAGAACATGAGGATAAAAGAGGTACTAACACAAATGCAGCTTTTCTGATGGTGGACCGTGAGCTGAGTCTGTTCAAGCTGAGATATCCTGATACGTTTTTCAGTACTTCCAACGTCATCATACTTATGACAGATGGTAAGTGCTCAGTGTCTGTACTTACATGCTTTTAGCCCTCAAACCTCACAGGTAGTTACATATTTTATATCGAAGAAAAGCCATAAACCCAGAGAGAGCTTCTGCCAATTCTCTTCAACCACCAAGTTATATTCCCTCCCATATACATAGAGGCTTTGCTCCAATCACTATTCAAGCATGGTCTTCTCCTCTACCCCAATGAATAACAATCGTAGTGCCTATACCTTTGCACTGCCACAGCCACTGCCTTCACTGCCATAGCAACACGGCCATTGCCTTCACTTCCATACCAACACAGCCACTGTCTTCACTGCTTTGCCAATGCAACAACTGCCTTCACTGCCATACCAACACAGCCACTGCCTTCACTGCCATACCAACACAGCCACTGCCTTACCAACACAGCCACTGCCTTCACTGCCATAGCAACACAGCCACTGCCTTCACTGTCATACCAACACTGCCACTGTCTTCACTGGCATACCAATATAGCCACTGCCTTCACTTCCATACCAACACAGCCACTGTCTTCACTGCTTTGCCAATGCAACAACTGCCTTCACTGCCATACCAACACAGCCACTCCCTTCACTGCCATACCAACACAGCCACTGCCTTCACTGCTATACCAACACAGCCACTGCCTTCACTGCCATACCAACACAGCCACTGCCTTCACTGCCATACCAACACAGCCCCTGCCTTCACTGCCATTCCAACACAGCCACTGGGTTCACTGCCATACCAACACAGCCACTGCCTTCACTATCGTACCATCACAGCCACTGCCTTCACTGCCATACCAACACAGCCATTGCCTTCACTGCCATACCAACACAGCCTCTGTATTCACTGCTATACCAACACAGCCACTGCCTTCACTGCTTTACCAACACAGCCAATAGCCAATGCCTTCACTGCTTTACCAACACAGCCACTGCCTTCACTGCTATACCAACACTGCCACTACTTTCACTGCTTTGCCAACACAACAACTGCCTTCACTGCTTTGCCAACACAGCCACTGCCTTCACTGCCTTACCAACACAGCTACAGTTGTCGAAAAGGAAATAAACATGGCAGCCTCCATATCCCCCTTGCTTCAGTTGTCTTTTAAAAAGGAACTTTACCAAAAAATAGTAGCAGGGTAAAAATAAATAAATCAAGTCATAGCAAAGTGAGAAGTTACAAAGTAGAAGAAAAATAGAAGACAGGTCAAGAAATAATGAATATGTGCCGTGTAATTCGTTCATGCTGTTTGATCCGCCATGAGCCTTCGGGTCAGCATCTTTACTACTGGCAGACATAGAAACAAACTAGGCAGCATCAACTGCCACTATATATATAAATATATGCACAAAGGGAGATACTGCTTGCTTGGAAGTTAGAAACAGCCATATTTTCCCACAGTGCAATGGTCCTGACATTAAACTGTGGGAGGCGTTTCACCACAATATCAGCCATAACAGATGTCCCTGATGATCTATTCGAGAAAAGGTAAAGATTGCTTGTGGGAAAGGGAGTATCAGCTACTGGGTGAAGTTCAATCCTGGTTCTCATAGTATCCCCTGAAATTGTTATGGCTAGTGCTACTCTCCTGCCTTCATGATAACCAATTATATTTTATCTCCTAAGGAAAACATAATATGGGTGGAGATCCAATGGTCGGAGTGAACAAGGTCAAAACTTTGCTGAACGTCACAAAGGAGGAAGAGGCGCTGGGTATGCACCAGTCTAGTTGTACTGAAGTCTAATCATTTCCACAACACTGACAATAGCATGGCACTTTCATAAGGGCACGGGCTTCTTCCCAGCTTCCAGCGGCGTCCCGTTCATCGGCGTCTCATTCGGGGGGCTTTCGGTGCCTTCCCAAAGACACGGCGGTAACCGGCCCTGGATGCCGCATGTATTGTCCAGCGTCACCAGGAAAGACGGGTAAAATCGGGATCGGAACACTGCATGCGTGCAAACGCCGGTAAAAGATACTCACCGCCCCATATAAACACTGCCATTCACTTTATTGGGAGTTTTTAACGACGTGTCCCGGCCAAGCGTCTGTGTGTGAACCGGCCCTAAAGATTTCACAAAATAAATAAATAAATTTAAAAAAGTCACCCTCCACACCAAATGTCCTGGTTGTCTTCCAGCCAGAAAGTCCTATAGAAGGGCCCTCTAGTACTAAAGGATGGGGACCTTCATGAAGACCAGAAGAGGTCTTTAAAAGTATTATTAGTTTTCATGAGACTGCAATATCTTTGTGCGTAAGGTACTAGAAATATTCTAAATACCCTTTTCACTGGCTTAAAGAGAACCCGAGGTGTGTTTAAAGACTGTTATCTGCATACAGAGGCTGGATCTGCCTATACAGCCCAGCCTCTGTTGCTATCCCAAACCCCACTAAGGTCCCCCTGCACTCTGCAATCCCTCATAAATCACAGCCATGCTGTGAGGCTGTGTTTACATCTGTAGTGTCAGTCTCAGCTGCTCCCACGCCTCCTGCATAGCTCCGGTCCCTGCCCCCGTCCCTTCCCTCCAATCAGCAGGGAGGGAAGGGATGCAGGCGGGGACTGGAGTTCTGCAGGAGGCGGGGAGAGCAGCAGACTGACACTATAGAGATAAACACAGCCAGCTCTGACAAGCTGTTTGTCAGTAGCGTGGCTGTGATTTATGAGGGATTGCAGAGTGCAGGGGGACCTTAGGGGGGTTTGGGATAGCAACAGAGGCTGGGCTGTATAGGCAGATCCAGCCTCTGTATGCAGATAATATTCTTCAAACCCACCTCGGGTTCTCTTTAAACCCTAAAAATGTGGCCTGGGCCGTCACCGTTTTGCTTCTCAATCCTGGACTACTAAGTTTAGTCTGGTACTCTGGCTTTCACACGGCAGGCTGAACTCTGCCCTAATCGGGCAGCTCAGACATACAGCCACGAGTCCCTTTCGGCTGCAATTATGTGCAGCTAAATGGCAGCGTTTGTAACACCACACGTGTCATTGCTTCTGAGTATGTCGGTATTCAGGTGTAACTCAGTAGGGGGCTGCCTCTTCAGGGTTTTACCGCCCAAGGCTCACTATCACAGGCTGCCCCATCCCAATCCCCCCCCCTCCCCCCCCCCCCCCCCCCACACACACACACACACTTTTCAGCATACCTAACCAGATTACTCCTCAGTGTAAAGTAGTCAGATGCCCCCAGACCTTCCCTCCCTACCTTTTTCTAGTATATATAGCTAGATGACCCTTGAAGGTCCAAGGGGGAATAGACGGGGGGTTAATTGAGGGTGCCGAGGGGTAAAAGACTGAGGACTGATTTAATTGGGGGAGGGGGATAGATTGAGGGTGTGGGGGGATTGGGGAGAGCAGGGATATTAATTACTGAGGGTGCTGAAGGGTTGAAGAGAGAGAGAAGGGGCATAACTTGGGCAGAGAGGGCGGGGGTTGGGGACAGAGTGTGGGTGACCATAACTGGGGATGCTGGGGGACTGAGGAGAGAGCAAGGGTAGAATTGGTATTGCCTGAAGTTGCTGGGGGTAGGTGGGGGAACATGTTTGGGGGGAAAGCAAAGGAATATGTAAGGGTGTATAGATGTGTCTGACCTCTGTTTTTCCCTGATAGTGGTCTAGTTGATGATGACACTGTTCACTCCCCTGTTGAATGGTCCTCTCTCTTGTCCATCGGGGGGGGGGGGGGGGGGCAGGGTTCAGGGCTGGATTTACCATAAGGCACTGTAGGCACGTGTAGTGTTGGGCGAACACCTGGATGTTCGGGTTCGCGAACGTTCACCGAACATGGCCGCGATGTTCGGGTGTTCGCGCCGAACTCCAAACATAATGTAAGTCAATGGGGACCCGAACTTTCGTGCTTTGTAAAGCCTCCTTACATGCTACATACCCTAAATTTACAGGGTATGTGCACCTTGGGAGTGGGTACAAGAGGGAAAAAAATTAGCAAAAAGAGCTTATAGTTTTTGAGAAAATCAATTTTAAAGTTTCAAAGGGAAAACTGTCTTTTAAATGCGGGAAATGTCTGTTTTCTTTGCACAGGTAACATGCTTTTTGTCGGCATGCAGTCATAAATGTAATAAAGATAAGAGGTTCCATAAACAGGGACCGGCAACGCTAACCCAGCAGCAGCACACACACGTGATGGAACAGGAGGAGGGCGGCGCAGGAGGAGAAGGCCATGCTTTCAGACACAACAACCCAGGCCTTGCATGAAAACAAGAAGCGTGCGGATAGCATGCATTTTGCCGCCA
This sequence comes from Hyperolius riggenbachi, assembly GCF_040937935.1. Taxonomy (NCBI): domain Eukaryota; kingdom Metazoa; phylum Chordata; class Amphibia; order Anura; family Hyperoliidae; genus Hyperolius; species Hyperolius riggenbachi. Next base: position 44,785,466 of record NC_090653.1, on the reverse strand, counting down.
TGCAGTCATAAATGTAATAAAGATAAGAGGTTCCATAAACAGGGACCGGCAACGCTAACCCAGCAGCAGCACACGTGATGGAACAGGAGGAGGGCGGCGCAGGAGGAGAAGGCCACGCTTTCAGACACAACAACCTAGGCCTTGCATGAGGACAAGAAGCGTGCGGATAGCATGCTTTTTACCGCCATGCAGTCATAAATGTAATACAGATAAGAGGTTCAATAAACAGGGACCGGAAACGCTAACCCAGCAGCGACACAGAGCACAATGCTATACAGGGTGAGCGGTGTACTACTGTTCCCAGCAGAGACACAGAGTGGCAGTAAACACAATGCTATATAGTGTGGGTGAGCGGTGTACTACTGTTCCCAGCAGCGACACAGAGCACAATGCTATACAGGGTGAGCGGTGTACTACTGTTCCCAGCAGCGACACAGAGCACAATGCTATACAGGGTGAGCGGTGTACTACTTTTCCCAGCAGAGACACAGAGTGGCAGTAAACACAATGCTATATAGTGTGGGTGAGCGGTGTACTACTATTCCCAGCAGCGACACAGAGCACAATGCTATACAGTGGTGGGTGAGCGGTGTACTACTATTCCCAGCAGCGACACAGAGCACAATGCTATACAGGGTGAGCGGTGTACTACTGTTCCCAGCAGACACACAGAGTGGCAGTAAACACAATGCTATATAGTGTGGGTGAGCGGTGTACTACTATTCCCAGCAGCGACACAATGACCGGGGGACCCTGGCTAGCCTGGCTGGAGAGAGAACTACCCTGCCTGCCTACCCAAAGCTAAACCCACAGACAAATGGCGGAGAAATGACGTGGGTCGGGTATTTATTTACCCGAACCACGTGACCCGTTCGGCCAATTTAGAGCGCGTTCGGGTCCGAACGTTCGGGTAACGTTCGGCCATGCGCTCTTAGTTCGGCCATATGGCCGAACACCATCAGGTGTTCGGCCGAACTCGAACATCACCCGAACAGGGTGATGTTCTGCAGAACCCAAACAGTGGCGAACACTGTTCGCCCAACACTAGGCACTGGCCTACAGGCGCCTGATGATGGAAAGGCAGCTCACTCCTCTCCCAAAACTCCTCCCTCCCAACTTACCCATGTAGAGAGTCCAAGCATGGGTGTAAATGAGAGGTTACTCAGGTCTCAGCATTCCACTGACCAGATATACCTAAAGTCGGGGGCACCTCTAGCTACCTAATACTGAGTATAGCTCTGGCTACCCAATACTAAGGGGCACCTGTAACTACCTATGGCAGACAGGGGAAGTAAGGTAGAAGTGACAGCTGGGCCAGCCAGCACACTTGCGGCTGAGGTTGAGGTTCGTCGGTGTTTGTAGGTTCATGGAGGGCCGATGTTTAGGGTGCCAGGATATCTATGCCTATAGGCTCCTGTTGTGTAAATCCGGGCCTGGCTAAGTTACTCTTATGCGGCCATCAATCATGTTTTGATTCTGTTCCCTTGCTGCCTGGTGTGCTTTCACATTGGGAGGTCAGAAATCACACACAGGCTGCACAAGCTCACAGCCAGTGTTTCAGCAGATCAGCTGTTTCTGCGTGGCACTTGTGTCCTCGTGCCTATGGCCCGTCTGCCCACCCACACGATGTCAGTCTTATAGCCCTGCTTCACTCCTCGCCTTTCCCTCACAAAGTTCCCCGCGCTTGCTGCACAGCATGCACTGCATACACAGAGGTGATCATCAACGGTGACTTCCTGTATACTGCACCATCAGGCTGGTTCTAGACTTTTTGCTGCCTGAAGCAAACTTGTAAGGATGCCCAAACCTGATTTGGAATGATCGCACAGCACGACATTGACATGCTACAGCTCAACATAATATCACACTGGCTGGCTGTGAGTCTGTGACAAACACACTGCTCACCCTCAGCCACTCCATTCCTCCTCAGTCAGGACAGCAGTGCCATTTGACTTGTGCAGCAGTCCTCCCTTCTGCTGCACAAGTCAAATGAAACACGGCTGCTCTCCTGCCTTCTCCCTCCTCACTCACTGCCAGACTCCTCACACAGCACAACAAGCTGCTTTTCCCCAATGATGACCTCTTCACCTCACTCTCCTCTCACTTCTCCTCCTACTCTGACTGCATGATGTCAGGCCGGGTGCACACATGGCAGAAACTCTTACGGAGTGGGAAACGCTGCGTTTTATGCAGCAATGTTAGTCTATGGCACGCAGTAGTACCAGCGTTGCACTTGCTATTTACAGTAAGCGTTCTGCAGACGCTGGTAGTGCTGCATAATATGCAGGCTGGCTGCCAAAATGCACATAATGAAAGTCTATGGTAACGCAATGCATTGCGTTTTTCATGCTTTTTTTTATATGCGTTTTTCATTAAAAAGTAAAGATCTGTGATGTGTTTCCGCTTCCTGTTGTCTTCCTAGTGATTTGCATAAATTAAAAAAAAAACGCATACAAAACGTATATGTATTTTCCATTAGTGAACTGCAAATGCATAAAAAAAATGCCCGCAAAACACACGAAAAATGCATCGGCGTAAAAAAACGCAAAATGCGGCATAAACGTGGTAAAAACGCAATAGCAAAACGCAAACGCACCATCTGAAAAAGCTACATTTTCACGCTATGTCATATGTGAACCCAGCCTCTGTGCAGACACACAGTACAAACATGCCGCCCCTGTAATCTCTGCACCTGATGCAGATGTTTCATCTTGCCTCATGAGAGAACCAGCCCTGGGTGCCATCATTGGGCACCGCATGCTTTCTCATCACTGTCAGACAAAGCTGGCCCCGCAGATGATCAGCTTTGTGTATGCATTGCAGAGAGAGGTACAAGCGCCACACAGAAACAGCTGATCTGTTGTCCCCTGCAACCATGCCCCGGCCATGCTCCCGCCCAAGGCCATGGCCTATGTGGCCTGCCCACAAATCAGGCCATGCCTGTACTGAGCACTAGCAAGTGCCAGAGATATGCACAGGAGCAGCTGACAGGTGGTAAATTCACAGTCTGCCGCCTCCCCTGGGAAAGAGGCCCAGGGCTCCCTGTGTCAGTAGGAATTAACCTGTTGCCGACCGCCTCACGCCAATTGGCGTAAAGTCCTGGTGCGGAGATTGCAGGGAATCGCGCGTGCCAATGCATGCGCACCCTCGCTTGAGTGACGGAGCTCTGCTCCATCATCAGTCTCCCATCGGCAATAGCCACTAGGAGACTGTTAGACGGCGTCTATTTACATTGTACAGCGCTGCGATCTACAGCAGTGCTGTACTGAGGACAGCCGTGTCACTTGGCTGTCCCCTGGAGAGGCACAAGAGTGATCGGCTCTCATAGGCTGATCGCTGTCATTGGCTGGCGGGGGGAGGGCGAGCGGTCTGGGGGAAAAAAAATGGACAGATTTATTAAAAATTAAATAAATAAACAAACAGGGCAGCAGCGATCAGAGCCCACCAACAGAAATCTCTGTTGGTGGGCAGAAAAGTGTGTGTGTGTGTGTGGGGGGGGGGAATCACTTCTGTGCTGAGTTGTACGGCCCTGTAGCGAGCCTGTAAAGCTGAAGTGGTCTGAATTGTAAAAAATAGCCTGGTCACTAAGGGGGTGTAAGCCTGTGGTCCTGAACAGGTTAAGCGAGGCAATACATTGATTAGCGTGCGATAAAATAAATACTGGTTTTGCGAGTTATGCATTATTTAGTTAGCGAATCAGCTACCGTTTAAAGGAGAACTGTAGTGAGAGGTATATGGAGGCTTCCATATTTATTTCCTTTTAAGCAATACCAGTTACCTGGCTATCCTGCTGATCCTCTGCCTCTAATACTTTTAGCCATAGACCCTGAACAAGCATGCAGCAGATCAGCTGTTTCTGACATTTTTGACAGATCTGACAAGATTAGCGGCATGCTTGTTTCTGGTGTGATTAACACTACTGCAGGCAAATAGATCACCAGGACAGCCAGGCAACTTGTATTGCTTAAAAGGAAATCAATATGGCAGCCTCCATATACCTCTCACTACAGTTGTCCTTTAAGAGCATTTTTCCCATTTTGGTGGCCAAATCCCATTGAACATTCTAATGGCCTGACATCCCTGCATTTCCTCTTACTTTCACAGATATCTATGTCTTCGGTGTGGGTGATGAAATCAGTCAGGAAGAGCTCAATGATATTGCGTCCAAAAAGCGTAACGAAAAACACGTCTTCCAGTTGGAGTCGGTGCAGGATATGAAAGATGCCTTTGATGATATGATAAGTGAGTTGCTCTACATTTGGTTCAGCCTGTTAATAGATTTACAGTAGATGCTATTTTCAAACAAAACCACTTCAAGATGGGACAGATGGAACCAAGGGCGTTGCTAGGATCCTAAGAGATCCGGGGCACTTTAAGCCACTCCAGGTGAAAAATGGGTGTGGCCATACACGGTAATGTGGGTGTGGTCATGGGTGGAGCCAAAATTAAATGAACTTAACAGCGGTCTAAGTAGATCAGCTCAGCAAAATGTTGACCGAAGCCCCCATCTCATAATAAAAAAAAATGCTTCTAGTGGACCCCCTCCAATGCTCCCACGGACCTCCCACAACTCCAAGTATGCCCCATAGAACAACCACAGCTCCCTGCATGCCCCCATAAAGGCATCACATCACCCAGCATGGCATCACAGCACCCAATATGCCCACATAGATGCACCATAGCACCCAGCATACCCCCATTGCTGTGTGCTGGGGTGCCATGTTGGGAGCTATGGTGACTCCGTAATGCCATGCTGGATGTTGTGGGGCCATGCTGGGTGCTGTGTAGTGCCATGCTGGGAGCTGGGGTGCCTCTGTGGGCCATGCTGGGTGCTGTGTGGTGCCATGGTGGGTGTTGTGGTACCTCTACTCTGCCTGGGGGACATCCGGGGCACCCCAAAATAGATGCAGGGCACGTGCCACTGACCTTTGGGGCTAGCCATGCCCCTGGATGGAACAAGCATTTCATCTCAAAGTGTTTTTCCCCTTAAAAAACAGAGCAATTTTCACATTTCAATGCTGCATCCATTCATCTGCCAATAAGTTTATCAGTATTTATCACACTGAAATGATCTATGGCCTGTTTTTTTTGCTATCAAATAGGCTTTCTTTGGGTGGTACTTTTTGCCAAGAATTATTTTATTCTAACTGCATTTTAATGGAAATAGTAATTAAAAAATGGGAAAAAAATTATTTCTCAGTTTTAGGCTATTATACTGTAGTTTTAAAGAGACACTGAAGCAAAAAAAAAATTATGATATTATGATTTGTATGTGTAGTACAGCTAAGAAATAAAACATTAAGATCAGATACATCAGTCTAATTGTTTCCAGTACAGGAAGAGTTGAGAAACTCCAGTTGTTATCTCTATGCAAACAAGCCATTAAGCTCTCCGACTAAGTTAGTCGTGGAGAGGGCTGTTATCTGACTTTTATTATCTCAACTGTAAGTGAACTGTTTACTTTTTTTCTGCTAGAAGAGAGGTCATTACTTCACAGACTGCTCTGAAAGAATAATTTTGAATGCTGAGTGTTGTGTAATCTGCACATATTATAGAATGATGCAATGTTAGAAAAAACACTATATACCTGAAAATATAAGTATGAGAATATTTTCTTTGCTGCTAATCTTCTAGAAATCATTCATAGTACACAACCAATTCATTATATCATATTTTTTTTTCGCTTTAGTGTCTCTTTAAAAGAAAACATTCTACTGTGGATAAAAAACACACACTTTTTTTGTCCAATTGTCCCAGTTATTGCAACGTTTAAAATATTTCCCTAGTACAATGTATGGTGCCAGTATTTTATTTGGAAATAAAGGTGCTTTTTTTCAGTTTTGCGTACATCACAAGCCCATTATTTAAAAACATAACAGTAATATACCCTCTTGATGTATATAGTAAAAAAAGTTTAGACCCTAAGGTCTGTATATAAGGTATGTATTTTTTTTTATTGTCATTTTGTTCAATGCAAAAGTTTTATTTGGATATTTATGGGAGAGTGTGGGATGTAAGAAGTTAATTTTAAATTATATGTTGGTCTTTTTTATTGAAATTAATGTATGTAGGCGTAGTTTTACTATTTGGCCACAAGATGTCCTCACACATTTTCTTCCTGCCGCGTACTATTAGTACATGAATAGGAAGTAACGTGTGAACGTGTTACTTCGGTATATACAATGGGGGACATTTATCAAGAGTGTCTGAGACAAAATATTGGTAGGTTTTTAGAAATCCATGCAGAACTGTCTCAGACATCCTAAGAAATAATTAAATAGTGCAGATTCCTTCTTACACTGTTAGGAATAGGAGGAGTTAGGAATATCTCTCAGGCAGTGCAGTGTGTGAGGGAAAATTGCTGCTGCTGAGGTAACCAATACATCTGTTGTATTACATCAATGCCCAGCACTGGAAGGGTTAAGCACAGAACAGCTTCACTGGACACCTGGCAGCAGGGGGGAGGAGGCCTTCACAAATCAATCCTAGCCTGCACTGCTGCACTATCTGTACAACTGCTATTAAGCACTTAATCTGTGGCAGTTTAGGGATTGATTTGCACTTTTCTTAACCGGAGTGTAGCACTAGAAATCCACGCTAAACTGCCACTATTACTTAGGATTTCGAGAAGTTTCTTATCATGCAGAACAGTTCCTCTGCTGGTTAGAACAGTTTAAGAAGAAAAAACTGTCGGTAATGCTTTGATAAATCTGGCCTAATGATCCCAGGCAGGGATGCTCGGATGTGCCTCATCCACGAATTCGGCAATCCGCGTGGTTGCAAAAAAAAATCCGCATTCGCCCCCGCCGCATGCGGATTTTCGTCCGCGTCCACGCAACCATTTGGATTTTTTCCCGTGAATGGCGTAATCACGCGTGGATTCACGCCCGGAGGCGGATTTTCTTTTAACGTTAATAACAAAGCCCCCATACATGCTACAGTCCCCCAAATAGCATGGATTATCGAGGTGATAAGGGGCAACATAACTTCAACATAAAAAATTCCCCCAAATTTTTTTTTCTAGAGAAAATGGATTTTAAAGTGAAATCAACACTTTAAATGGGGCTATTAATTGGTAATAAGTGGTTTTAAAAAGGGATATACGCGTTAAGCAGTCAAAGAGGTGAAGGCGAGTTCCAATGGCACTTGGCGGCGAAGGTACCGCTGGAGGAGGATGAGTGGCTGACGGCAAAAAGGCTCCAGAGAGGTTTTTGTAATTTTTTGTGTGTTTTTTTTGCAGCAATTAGCAATGACATCGCAGCAGAGTTGTCAGTGGACATGGGCAGTGTGCACGCAGAGTGCAGTGGTGGAAGCGACTGAGTCAGGAGAAGGACTATGCGGGCGGTCAGTTCAGCAGCACAGAAGGACCACGGCAACATACTGGTGGTAGTAGTAGCAGCACAGCGTCATAGTGCTGGCCAAAAAATTAAATGCACCCGGTGACCCGGGCAGTGTGAACGCAGAGTGTAGTAGCGACTGAGTCAGGAGGACAAAGTGGGCGGTCAGTTCAGCAGCAGCAGCACAGTAGTAGTAGCACAGCGTCATAGTGCTGGCCAAAAAATTAAATGCACCCGGCGACCCGGGCAGTGTGAACGCAGAGTGTAGTAGCGACTGAGTCAGGAGGACAAAGCGGGCGGTCAGTTCAGCAGCAGCAGCACAGTAGTAGTAGCACAGCGTCATAGTGCTGGCCAAAAAATTAAATGCACCCGGCGACCCGGGCAGTGTGAACGCAGAGTGTAGTAGCGACTGAGTCAGGAGGACAAAGCGGGGGGTCAATTCAGCAGCAGCAGCACAGTAGTAGTAGCACAGCGTCATAGTGCTGGCCAAAAAATTAAATGCACCCGGCGACCCGGGCAGTGTGAACGCAGAGTGTAGTAGCGACTGAGTCAGGAGGACAAAGCAGGCGGTCAGTTCAGCAGCAGCAGCACAGTAGTAGTAGCACAGCGTCATAGTGCTGGCCAAAAAATTAAATGCACCCGGCGACCCGGGCAGTGTGAACGCAGAGTGTAGTAGCGACTGAGTCAGGAGGACAAAGCGGGCGGTCAGTTCAGCAGCTCAGAAGGAGGACCATGGCAACTTACTGGTAGTAGTACCATAACACCAAAAAATTAACCAAGGTAGGCACTAGGCAGGTAGTAAATGTCTTTATAAAGGCAGGCATAGTTAACAACAGCACATGCAGCAGCCACTTCATGTCCCCCTGTGTCCGACAATAGGGGCCAGGAACTCACCTTCCACCCAAGCCTGGTTGATTTTCAGGAAGGTGAGTTTGTCCACAGAGGCGTGGGAGAGCCGAGAGCGCTTCTCTGTGACCACGCCACCGGCCGCACTAAAGCATCTCTCTGAGAGGACACTGGAAGGAGGGCAGGATAGGAGTTCCAGGGCGTACTGGGAAAGCTCGCTCCAGATGTCCAGTCTCTTGACCCAGTACTCCAAGGGGTCCACGGGGCTGTCGGTGTCATTGAGCCCGCTGGATGACCCCATATAGTCAGACACCATGGTGGTCAGTCGTTGCTTGTGCTGGTTGGTGGTGGATGCTGTGGCGGGCACCTCTGTTCTGGGCTGCTGCACTGCATACAGGCTCTTGCTTAGGCTCTTCAGGTCTCCAGGGCGCCAGTTGCTGCTGCTGCTGCTGGTGGTTGTTGTTGTGCTGCTAGTGGCAATGGCAGGCACCTCTTGCTGGCTTGGCAGAGCAGTTACAGTGGGGGTGGAAGGCTGGGGGAATGCTTCCAGTAGTCTGCGCACAAGGGCCTCCTTCAACTCCCTTGTGCGTTGCTCGGTGGTGGATGGCGTCATTAAGTCTCCCAGCTTCCCCTTCAGACGGGGATCAAGCATCAAGGTAATCCAGATGTCCTCCCTTGAACGCATCTGGATCACCCGGGGGTCCCTGCGAAGGCAGCGCAACATGTGCACAGCCATGGGAAACAAGTGGGCCCTGCCAGCAAGATCTTCCTCGTCCTCGCCATTGTCCCATAACGCATGCCTGTCCTCTTCCTGTGCCATGTCGTTGTCCTCCTCAAACCGCCATCCACGTACAACGCCTGCTGCACTCTGCTCCTCCTCCTCCTCCTCATTCAGGTTAGGGACCTCCAACTCTTCCACTACCTGCTGTGAGCCCTCCTCTGAGCTGGACTGTGCTGCCATCTGCTCCTGTTCTTCCAACTGCCTCAGGGCTTCATCCCCACGCTCAATTAAATTGTCCATTGCCTGCTCCAGTAGACAAACCAAGGGCACCCACTGGCACACAGAGGCCCGCTCCTCACTGACCATCTTGGTTGCCTCCAGGAAGGGACTCAGCACCAGGCATACTTGCTGCATCAGTGTCCACTGAGTGGCAGTAATCATGGGGACTTGCTGGTTGCTGGGGACACTTGGGTCTAGCATGTAGGCCCTAAGAGCCAGCCTGTGCTGACACAGCCGCTCCAACATGGCCAGAGTCGAATTCCAGCGAACTGGCATGTCGATGATCATCCGGTGTTGTGGCCTTCCATACTGCTGCTGTAAGGTGAACAAGAGTGCAGAGGCAGTGGCTGACAGGCGGAAAAAGCGTACCACCGCCCGGGCATCCTGCAGCAGCTCGCTCATCCCCTGGTAGGTGCGCAAGAAGCGCTGCACCACAAGATTGAGCACGTGGGCCAAGCAGGGGATGTGCTGGAGGTTTCCCTGCTGCACTGCTGCCACCAGGTTGGCCCCGTTATCGGCTGCCACATACCCCACTTCCAGGCCTCTGGGGGTCAGCCACCTCCGCTCCTGCTTCCTGAGGGCGGCCAGGACGTTGGTGGCCGTAAGCCTCTCCTTCCCCAGGGGCCCCAATTTTAAAAGGGCTTGGCAGTGCCGAGGCTTGGCGCTGCTGCTGCCGAGGCGGGCTTGCTTTCCGGGTGCTGAGGGAGTGTCGTGACAGGACCCTTCTGCATCCCCCCTGATCCCGCGTGGTGGCACCACTAGCTGGGCTGATGCGCTCTTGTCCTCCCTCCCTTCCGTCAGTGTCACCCAGTGGGCCGTAAAGGACAGGTAGCTACTGGCATGTCGATGATCATCCGGTGTTGTGGCCTTCCATACTGCTGCTGTAAGGTGGACAAGAGTGCAGAGGCAGTGGCTGACAGGCGGAAAAAGCGTACCACCGCCCGGGCATCCTGCAGCAGCTCGCTCATCCCCTGGTAGGTGCGCAAGAAGCGCTGCACCACAAGATTGAGCACGTGGGCCAAGCAGGGGATGTGCTGGAGGTTTCCCTGCTGCACTGCTGCCACCAGGTTGGCCCCGTTATCGGCTGCCACATACCCCACTTCCAGGCCTCTGGGGGTCAGCCACCTCCGCTCCTGCTTCCTGAGGGCGGCCAGGACGTTGGTGGCCGTAAGCCTCTCCTTCCCCAGGGGCCCCAATTTTAAAAGGGCTTGGCAGTGCCGAGGCTTGGCGCTGCTGCTGCCGAGGCGGGCTTGCTTTCCGGGTGCTGAGGGAGTGTCGTGACAGGACCCTTCTGCATCCCCCCTGATCCCGCGTGGTGGCACCACTAGCTGGGCTGATGCGCTCTTGTCCTCCCTCCCTTCCGTCAGTGTCACCCAGTGGGCCGTAAAGGACAGGTAGCTACTCCACGAGTCCATGGTCACGTGGACCCGCTTGCCCACAGAGTAGTCCAGGGAACGGGCCACGTTTTCCACCGCAAACTTGTGGAGTGCTGGGATCGCGCTCCTGCTGAAATAGTGGCGATTGGGGACTTGCCACTCGGGGATGCCAAATTGGAGCAGCGTCCGCATGGCGCTCCCCTCCTGCACCAGGGAGTAGGGAAGCAGCTGTGATGCCATGGCCCGGGCCAGCAAGCCATTTAGTTTGCGGATCCGCCTGTGGCTTGGAGGCAGAGGCTTGGTCAGACCCTGAAAGGTGTCGCTCAGCAGGGTCTGACGACGCTGGGATGCAGGGGAGACAGAGGAGAGAGACGAACACTGGCTGCCAGCCTCAATGTCTGTGTCCTGAGTAGCCGAGGTGGAAGAGCGCTTGCGTGCTACTACTGCTGCTGCTGTGGGGGATTCACGACCCTGAGGGAGGGATGATGCTGCTGCGCTGGTGGGCCTTCTGCTCTCAGGAACCCCTGCCAGCAGTGCCTGCTTCCTCTTAAACTCCGCATACTCGCGGCAGTGGCGGCTTCTCAGGTGGCCCTGGAGGGATGAGGTACCCATCTTGCTCAGACTTTTCCCACGGCTCAATCTTTTGCTGCATAACCTGCACACAGCATACCTTTTGTCATCAGTACATTCCTCAAAGCAATCCCACACTGGTGACTTTAATTTACTGCGGCCCCCACTAGCAGAGGGTAAAGCGGAACAATGTGTGGTAGTAGTTGCCGGGGGTTGCATGGTGGTGGTGCCGGCTGAAGCAGTGTCCTGTCTACTTCCTCCACGCCCACTGCTGCCGATGCCCCTGCCCCTGCCTGACATATGGCGATATCCTTGCCTAGGCCGAGGTGACTCGTCATCCTGCTCTGCCTCTGACCATTCTTCCACGGACTCAGCAGGCTGCACATAGTTAGGGTCCACAACGTCGTCATCATCAGCAGCATCATCATAATCCAGCTCTTCCTCTGACTCCCCCGCCTCCTCTTCTGTCCCTACATCCCCAGACACAGACCCAACTTCTTCATCACCAGAATTCAACAACGCTTGTGATTGTGGCCCGATCTCAATCTCTGCCACATCAGTCCCCAGTAAGTCCTGAGCTTCTTGCATCAGCAGGTTCCCAGAAGCCGGACTGAGGGACAGAACGCTGTCATCCTGGGAGGGCTGCTGACCAGTGGGTGCTGGGGTGGATGTCACAACAAGCGTGGGACGTTGGCTGCTGCTGCTGCTTGGAGTGGTGCTCACAGTAGAGGTCTGGGAGGAAGTCATGATGTCCATGAGTACGTCAGGTTCCATTTGCTCAACCACCACACGGGGACCAGAAACTTTAAAATATTTGGACAATGGCGTCCGCTGACTCGGCCCAGGCTTTGCTGCCCCCCTTTCTGCTGCATCACGACCACGTACAGCTGGGCGTCCTCTCCCTGGACGTGGAGCAGTCCCAGAAGTGGCTGAGGCAATTGAACTCCCTTTCCTCTCACCCCGCGAAACCCTGCCAGACATGTTGCTAGTAATGAATCACTGGATGCAGTGGGCACAGTACAAGGTCACTGAAGGATGCAGTGGGCACAGTACAAGGTCACTGAAGGATGCAGTGGGCACAGCAGTGGGCACTGGATATACAACTAGGTCACTGAAGGATGCAGTGGCCACAGTACAAGGTCACTGAAGGATGCAGTGGGCACAGCAGTGGGCACTGGATATACAACTAGGTCACTGAAGGATGCAGTGGGCACAGTACAAGGTCACTGAAGGATGCAGTGGGCACAGTACAAGGTCACTGAAGGATGCAGTGGGCACAGCAGTGGCCACTGGATATACAACTAGGTCACTGAAGGATGCAGTGGCCACAGTACAAGGTCACTGAAGGATGCAGTGGGCACAGTACAAGGTCACTGAAGGATGCAGTGGGCACAGCAGTGGGCACTGGATATACAACTAGGTCACTGAAGGATGCAGTGGCCACAGTACAAGGTCACTGAAGGATGCAGTGGGCACAGCAGTGGGCACTGGATATACAACTAGGTCACTGAAGGATGCAGTGGGCACACAAGGATGTCACACTGTGTAATGAGATGCTCATATGCCAGCGAGCGAGCGAGCAGTGGGCACTGGGCACGGCACAAGGTCACTGACAGAATGAATGAACAGCGCTGGCAGAGAGTGGTGGCGCCGGCGGTGTGACTGGCTGCCTGCAAATAGTACAAGTGTATAAACTGTCACTGGAATATACACTGCAGTGAACACTGCAGCTGCACTAACCTGCCTGCCTGCACTCTACACACAGATAATCCCCACTCCCACTACACTGCAGCACTGAACCTGCCTGCACAGCACTACACACAGTTAAATAATCACTAGACTCCCACACTCCCACTACACTACACTGACTACAACTAACTACAGCAATCACTCACTGACTAGCTAACTGTGTACAGTATAAGAGCAGTGTTAGCAAAAAAAACGCTTTGTTTTTAACACAATAAATGCACTTGCTCAAACAACAATGGCCTGGAGATAATCCTCTCAGCACCACAGTCTAACAAGGACAGAGCTTTTCCATCATGGCCGCCGCTTTATATTCAGGAGGGGAGGGCATAGCTCCCCTCCTGTGATTGGTTGCTAGGGCCTGGCTGGGGCACTCTGATTGGCCTGCAATGTGTCACTTCCGCATAGTTTGACGCATTTCCGCAAACCACAACTTCAGCGCCGGGTTTCACGAGCGTGAATGCGGATTTCTGTCCGCATTCACGCGTAGCCGAAGCAGATTTTCGTGGTTGAAAATCTATTCACGGCTTAGCGTGTCCGAGGCGGAATGCGTCAAAATGGTCGTGAATCCACGCGTAAGCGTGATCACGACCTGGCGGTGAGCACCACTGATCCCAGGCATCTCATTAATGCCGGCAATCATTGACACGGGGAACTACATTCCCATTCATCTCCCCTCTAAAGATCGGCGACAAGAATGCGTGGGAGAGAACAGTAGTGTGTGGCGGCAAGGGGCAAGTATCTACGTCCCTGCGAGGTGTAGAGCCATTTTTCAGGTAGGTAGATACTTGTCCCGGGGGAGGGGAAGTGGTTAATTCTGCTTGCATTATGGGTGGCCGGTTCCCCTACCGTGCATGTTTCCACTGACCTAGGAATGGAAGGAAATTCACCCAATCAAATTTGGTAGTTACCAATCCATACAGGCGGGTAATGAGATGCTAACAACTTAATCTTGCATGCAAATTTAATGTGATGTGAACAATTTGCATATGTCTGCATCAACTTAAAATTATTTGCATATGGAGCCCGCTATTTTATTGAGCCCCTCAATTTCCCTTAATTGCCAATATTAAAATGGGTGTCTACGGTGCAACCAAACTTCCATGGAGCAAGATATTTATTGTGTACAGTGGTAAAGGTGGAGCATTTATCAGCGGGTTTACGGCAGGAGGGGCGGGAAGAATTAGGTATCGGTCGGGGGGCAATTAGAGTTAGGCATTGGGAGGGCTCGTGTAAGAATCGAGTTAAGTTTAGCAATAGTAAAATATAGGTAATTTCATCAATATTCTATAGGCGATATTTCTAGCACCCACATTTTTACCGCCCATTTTAGCATTTGTGCATTTGTGATTAGGCAATAGGAAGATATTTACATGGGGGTAGAGATAATTATAACCCTAGCTCGCAGGGGTGTAACTAGTCCCCACTGGGCCCCCCTGCAGAATTTCAGAGCTGCCCCCCCCCCCCAGGGCCCACTCGTGGCCGTTTCATTGGGGCTGGGGGGGGGGCAGCTCTGAAATTCTGCAGGGGGGCCCGGTGGGGCCTAGTTACGACCCTGCTAGCTAGGGTTACAATTGCATATTTGCATGCCAATGTGCATTGGTGGCAGCTTACCAGATCTCTATACGAGATCACAGATTACATAGATTATACATACAATTGAAATTGTATTGTGTGTGGACTCATCAACCAATCCAAAAGGTTTCCGGAAGTGACGTCAGCCGCTAGAGCGAGGAGTCTGCGGTGGATCGCACGGAAGAAGGTATGTATCTGCTCGCCGCTGCCCGCTGCCCACACTATATCCAGCTGGAGGGGAGCGCAGAGGGGAGAGCCCCGAGGTGAGGGAGAGGGGGGGAACTTCCCCTCTCCCTGCCGACTGTGGCCAAGGCTTACCCCTCATGCTGCCACCCCTCCAGCCCCCACAAAACGGCCCCGAGCCGGCCCCAGGTAGCATGGGCTGCAGGGCCTATTGTTACGCCACTGTTAGCTAGTCCTGTAGGGTAAAGGGTTATTTCAACAACCTCTCTAGGTACAACAATATATCAATAAAAACAATTAAGGTAAAGTCCTCTCTGAAAGGCAGGATTCTTTGCAGAGGATATTCCTTTAGATTGTGAGCCTGCAAAGGCAAGGATCTCTCACCCTTTTGTGTCTTGGATTTTGTTATACAAGTTGTAGATTTTGTTATACAAGTCGTGGAAAACAGACGACCAATGTGGCACAAACATCTTTACCGGTGAGGCATTTTCCCCACCGATATTCATCATTCAAAGGCCTCTGTACGCACGTGTTCAACTGCACGATATCTGCCCGATATCTGCCCAACAGTCTTCTGAGTTGATCCACCACACCAGCAGGGGCATTTCTAGAAACCCAAAGAGATCTGGGGCACTTTTGGGCAGTCCATCCGGAAATTGGGTGTGGCTATGCACCAGAATGTGGGTGTGGTTATGGGTGGAGCTAACGTTACATGAACAGTGGTTGTATGAAGCACCCTCTCCATTAATACAAAAAACATAAAATAAAAAAATAAAAAATGCAGCATATCACATAAATAGGCAGTGTCACTTAAAGATAACTGGGCAGAGTTACCTAGCCTGTGCTAGCAGTACTTGCTTTTTGCTGGATGGGCTGGCCTGCGGACAGGTTATCTGGCAGTTCCCCCATAACATTCCATGATCTTCTAATGGACCCCCTTCCATGCTCCCACTGGCCTCCCATTCAGGCACCACAACTCCCAGCATGCCTCCATAGAAGAGCCACAGCTCCCTGCATGCCCACATAGAGGCACCACAGCACCCAGCATACCTCTGATTGATGCACCACAGCTCCCAGCATGCCCGCTGTATTGAGTCAACACAGATGAGTCTGCCTGGGGGACATGAGGAGCACCCCATAATAGATCCAGGGCATGTGCCACTCATCTTTAAGGCTAGCAATGGCCCTGTCTGCCAGACAGATTGGGCAAAATGCCTGATATCGGTCACTCGTCATGTCATTTGGCTACATTTTTGCACACGAGTGTCATCCAACATGGCAAAATCTGTCATTTGACAGACGTTTTAAGCGACTTCAGATGAGCATATGTGTATGAGGCTTTACACTCACTTTACACACACACACACACACACAAGTACAATGCTTCAGGGCTGGGCCTAGGCAGAGGCATGAGAGGCACAAGCCTTGGGTGTAGCTGGGTGCACACAGAGGTTTCGTTTGGAGGGCACAGCTCAGAGCAGGTGGACAGTAGTACTGTGCTACTCCACTCATAACACCCCAGGCTTGCTGTCAGTGTGCTGCTTGAGACCTGGGCAAGAGGTCACATTTTGATGGAGAGGAAAGCTTTAACCACTTCACCCTAACTGGACGAAAATTTTCATCCAGTTAGGGTGCGCGCACTCCCGCGGGTCGCGCACGCTCCCGTGGGCCCCACCGTGCACGCTCCCGCTGCCGATCATTAGCCCAGCCATCAATGAAAGACATTATAAATCCCTTTCACTGATCGGACCCCCCCCCCCCGGAGAAAAGCCGACAGCGTCTCTTCAGACGCTGCGGCTTTTCTGAGATCAAAAAGTTCCCCGTCTTCATACTTCTTCCTGGGAGCGAGATCGATCACTCCCAGGACTTTTTGACTGTGGCCATCTTGTGGCCAAATAGCAAACTACACCAAAAAACACTTTGTATTAAATAAATACATTTTTAAACATTTAAAATCCCCTGTTTACCTCCCACACCAAAAAATACCTACATACAAGTTTTAATAAAAAATAAAATAAAAAATGACAATAATAATAATACAAAAAAACATAAATAGTTACCTAAGGGTCTGAACTTTTTAAATATTCATGTGAAATGATTTAAATTATGGGCTTCTAAATAGTGATGGACGCAAATTGAAAAAATGCACCTTTATTTCCAAATTGAATATCGGCGCCATACATTGTGATAGGGACATCATTTAAATGGTGTAATAAGCGGGACAAATTGGTAAATAAAGTACATAGGTTTTTAATTATGGTAGCATGTATTAATTTCAAACTATAATGGCTGAGCAATAATGATTTTTTTCCATTTCTTTCTTAATATTCCTGTTAAAATGGATTTAGAATACATTTATTCTCAGCAAAATGTATAACCCACAGAAAGCCTAATTGGTGGCGGAAAAAACAAGATATAGATCAATTCATTGTGATGAGTAGTGCTAAAGTTATTGGCAAATAAATGGGAGGTGAAAGTTGCTCAGATGTAAAAAAAAATCTCAACCCTGTAGGCTGAAGTGGTTAAAGAGACATTGAAGCGAAAAAAAAATTATGATATAATGAATTGGTTGTGTAGTACGGATAATTACTAGAACATTAGTAGCAAAGAAAATATTCTTATATTTTTATTATCAGTTATATAGTGTTTTTCATAACATTGCATCATTCTCTAAGATTTGCAGTTTACACACTACTCAGCATTATAAATGATTTTACAGAGCAGGCTGTGAACTACTGGCCTGTCCTCTGGAGAGAAAAAGAAAATACAGTGACTGACAGCTGAAATAGTAAGCTTCAGAAGACAGAGCTCTCTGCGACTTTGAAGGTCGTGGAGCTCAGTGGCTCTTTTGCATAGATAACTGGAGTTTCTTAACTCTTCCTGTACTGGAAACAATATTAGACTTATGTCTCTGCTCCTAATGTTTTATTTCTTAGCTGTGCTACACATACAAATCATTATTCTCCAAAGTTTGTATGCAAGACCTGCTATGGATGACTGGCGAAAATGAGGACAATGCTTCAGGCAGAGGCATGAGAGGCACAAGCCTTGGGTGCAGACAGAGGTTGGGAGGGCACAGCTCAGAGCAGGTGCACAGTAGTACTGCGCTACTCCTTACACCCCAGACTTACTGTCTGTGTGCTGCTTCAGACCTGGGCGAGCGGTCAATTTTTGATGGTGAGGAAAACTTTAACATATCTGCCTTGGGCACTGGAGGTGCCTGTCCTGGCCCTACAATGCTGCCTGGACTCATTTACTAATATTGTGAGGAAGGGGATGCAAGTTATGCAGCTGTGTGACAAATGTTAATATTCTAGGATAACAAATGAGCAGAAGATACACGATCACGTTTCCTTCATACATCATAAAGAGATCCTCCTTACCCCATTCCTCTTCGTCTTCCATTTCTATACTTTCAGATGAAGTAGAAGCATTTGAGATGTGTGGACTCTCCAGAGATCATGTCGATGACTCAAAAGAAAAGTATCCTTGGATTGCCAAAATATCAATCATTGTAAGTAGCAATAAATAACACCAAAACACAAATAGATCAGGCTTTCCAAAACACTGACTGGGCAGGAAAGTTATTTGTTTCCATATAGCGATAGACTATCTGTTAAAAAGTCACAAGATTATTCGATCATCCTAAAGGTGTCCACTAACGGTCCAATTCCTAGCGAAACATCGTTTGAGCGATCAGAAATTTTGATCGTAATCAATTGTGCACATCAACTGAGACTATTTACAACCAATTCGAACGATTATAAAAATAGTCATCCGATTGGATTTTCGTCAAATCAAAATTTGGATTTTCTTGTTGGTTGTGATACATAGGAAGCAAAGATTGGTTCGTTGATGGTGTCGTGAACGATTTTTCTTCCGATCAGAATTGTCTGATTGCTCGAACAATTTTTTTGCTAGAAACTGGACGATCCAAATTCTAGTGAAAAATTGTTCGAGCAATCAGATAATTCTGATTGGAAGTGAAATCGTTCACTACACCATCAATAAACCAATCTTTGCTTTCTATCTATATCTGGTTAGATGAAAATCCAATCGGACGACTATTTTTTATAATCGTCCGTAATTGATTGTGCCCATCAATGGAGATTATTTACAACCAGGGATGATCACCGACCTTAATCCCGAGTAATGAGGTTTAATTACAGCAGGTGTGCGGCGGGGGATGAAAGGGTTATTTACCCATAAATCAGCATCCTCGCCACGCTTCATATCAGTCCATGCGTCCTATTAGTCGTGTCCATGCCTCGCTGCCGTCATTTCCTCCCTCAAGCCGGAAGGAGGAAGTGACGGCAGCGAGGCATGGAACGCTGCTAATAGGGGGATGCATGGACCTATATGGAGCGCAGGGAGGACGCTGATTTATTTTTCATTCCCCGCCGCACACCTGCTGTAATTAAATCTCATTTGAATCACGAGTAATCACTCGTGATTACGGTTTGTGATCATCCCTGTTTACAACCAATCCTTTCAGAATTTCTGATCGCTCAAATGATTTTTCACTAGAAATTTGACCCTTAAAGGGGAACTGAAGAGAGAGGTATATGGAGGCTGTCATGTTTATTTCCTTTTAGACAATACCAGTTGCCTGGCAGCCCTGCTGATCCTCTGCCTCTAATACTATTAGCCATAGCCCCTGAACAAGCATGCAGCAGATCAGGTGTTTCAGTAGTTCAGACTTATAAGTCTGATCTGACAAGACTAGCTGCATGCTTGTTTCTGGTTTTAATCAGATACTACTGCAGAGAAATAGACCAGCAGGGCTGCCAGGCAACTGGTATTGATTAAAAGGAAATAAACATGACAGCCTCCATATACCTCTCTCTTCAGTTCCCCTTTAATGGCCATCTTCATGGTGGCCACTAATGACCCAATCTTTTTCATCCAATCTTACCACTTCTGTGTAATATAAGAGACTGCCTAACTTATCCATTTAACCTCCCTGGTGGTCTTTTAGAAACCGCCAGGGGGCAGCGCAGCACTATTTTTTAATTATTTTTTTTAAATCATGCAGCGAGCCTAGGGCTCGTTACATGAAAGGCGCTGTACAGCGGCATCCCCCCACCCGCCTCCGGCGATCTTTGATCAGGAAATTCCGTTCAAAGAACGGGATTTCCTGAAGGGCTTCCCCTGTCGCCATGGCGACGGGGCGGGATGACGTCACCGACGTCATGTACGTCGTGACATCTAAGGGAGTCCCGATCCACCCCTCAGCGCTGCCTGGCACTGATTGGCCAGGCAGCGCACGGGGTCTGGGGGGGGCGTCACGGCGCGGTGATCAGCGGCGATCGGAATGCACACGCAGCTAGCTTACCGCCATGAAGGTTAATATATTCTTTCAATCTACCCTTAATGTACCTGGGATGCGTGAATCCTATGTGTGGCCAGATAGGCACAGCCCTGGAGTCCAGGTGGGTGCGCCCAAAGGCGACTGCTGCTGAGTGCGACTGGATAATCTGATGCGAGGTATGGTACAGAACACAGTAGACTTAGTCAGGGATAAGCCAGGAGCCCGTTAACAGGAAATCAGTCCGGAACAGGTGAGGCACAGGAACGTAAGTCAAACCCGATAGTCAAAGGATTGCCAAGGATAAAAGCCAGGATATCAGTTCATGAGGGAAAGTCTCTTAGGACACAGGAACACCGGGAACAGGGACTCAGGAAAGGATCAGTGAATAATGGCGCACAGCGCCTATGTATAAAAATGGCGCCGCATTAAAAAGATATGCTTATCGCTATTTATCGTTAGTACTGCATAATAATGGCGCACAGGGAAAAAAGAAGAAAAATGGCACACACTAACGTTATTTATCAATAGTGGCACACACTAACGTTATTTATCAATAGTGCTGTTCATTTACAAAACAGTAGACGTTATTGCCCACAGTAACGTTATTTATCAATAGCGTCCTACATAAGCCAAACTGCAGACGTTATTTAGCTGCAAAACAGTGAATGGATATAATGTAACACTGTCAAGGTTAGGGTTAGGCACCACTGGGGAGGTTCTTAGGGTTAGGCACCACCAGGGGGGTGGTTAGGGTTAGGCACCACCAGGGGGGTGGTTAGGGTTAGGCACCACCAGGGGGGTCTTAGGGTTAGGCACCACCAGGGGGGTCTTAGGGTTAGGCACCAACCGGGGGGGTCTTAGGGTTAGGCACCAACCGGGGGGGTCCTAGGGTTAGGCACCACCAGGGGGGGTTAGGGATAGGTACAGAGAGTACAAACGTACTATCAAAATTATTTTGAGTATTTTCTTGCTTGCTGGTGGCTTTGCATGCATTTTATTGACAAATTTAAAAATAAAACCTAGGAGATAACTCAGGTGAAGAAGTGAATTGCACATGCATAGCTCCCAACTGTCCCTCTTTCGGAGGGACAGTCCCTCTTTGGGAGCCCTGTCCCTCTGTCCCTCTTTCCTCCACATTTGTCGCTCTTTCAGGACTTTGTCCCTCTTTCTATGTAAATATATATGTATTTCTCTAGTAAAAAAATGTGTTTGACTCTAAACTCTATTCCCATCCTTTAAATTGATATAATACTAATTTTAAAATGTTAATATGAAGGAAAATGAACCAGAATAGAAAGGACCAGTGTGGTTTGAATTATAAAACAACATATTTTTCTTATGAAATATCTTCATGGTATGCGTGACTAGGGTTGTGATGGGGGCGTGATCAGAGGTGTGGCAGGGGCGTGGCTTAAGTGTCCGTTTTTCTCATCTGAAAAACTTGAGAGGTCTGCATATGGTCCCTGATGCTCAGGCAACCAGCCTCAATCCAGGAAGTGCTTATAAAACATAATGCAGGAAGTGCTCACAGGGATGCATGGCAGATTCCAGCCACTAGATGGCGCGGGAACGTCTAAAGGTTCTGGAAGGGAAAACATTTCTGTAGTCAAAGTCCTGAGCTGATGGGCTGCCCTGGGCAACCACTTGCTGAGGCGTGACACTTATACTACATAGATGTGGTAAAATTGGATGAAAAAGATTGGCTCATTAGTGGTCACCATTTAAGTCCAAGCCGAAGAGAGTGAAGCCTCAGGATTCTATTCAGGCTTCCAACGGGTGTCCAATGTCCCCCGTCGCTGAGCGCGCCACCTCCAAATCAGGGCTGCGCTCCTCCTCCGTTATGAGCGCGGCCATGCATGCGCAGTAGCATGGAGCTGCTCGTACATGAGCTTACTGTGCATGTGCGGACATGCGCACGCAGCCACGCTGCAGGAAGAAGCTTTACGGCACTGATATGATTACCACGCTCAGCGACGGGGGACATCAGAATACTGAGGGAAGCCTCAATAGGATCTTGAGGCTTTCCTCTCTTTAGGTAAGTAACTAATTTTATACCCAAGCTTCAGCTCAGGTACACTTTAAATGAGTGTTATGTATTATCAGGACTTAAAGGATACCCGAAGTGACGTGTGACATGATGAGATAGACATGGGTATGTACAGTGCCACGCACACTAATAACTATGCTGTATTCCTTTTTTTTCTTTCTCTGCCTGAAAGAGTTAAATATCAGGTATGTAAGTGGCTGACTCATTCCTGATTCAGACAGGAAGTGACTACAGTGTGACCCTCACTGATAGGAAATTACAACTATAAAACGCTTCCCTAGCAGAAAATGGCTTCTGAGAGCAGGAAAGAGATAAAAAGGATCAATAGTTCATAGCTTTTAGCTCTGGCATACTTCAATGAATGTGTCATTGAGCAAAAACAATAAAACAGTTAAAACTTGAAAAGTAGATTTACACATAAAATAAAACTGTGGCATATCTTAAAAATACCTTTTTAGGAGAAGGAAAATAGATGCAATCATTTGTTTAATTAGTTTATTTTCGCTTCGGTGTCCTTGAAAGGGAACCCAAGGTAAGAGGGATATGGAGGCTGACATGTTTACCGTATTTTCTGGCGTATAAGATGACTCGGCATATAAGACGACCCTCCAACTGTTCCAGTTAAAATATTGAGTTTGAGATATACTCGCCATATAAGACTACCCCTCTTCCAACGCACGCCAAATAAAAATTAAAACAACATTATATAGTGGTTCTATGTATAAACAGATACCGGTGCTGTACTGTATATGGTACCCAGTATATAACAGTAACAATATACCGGCGATTGACTGGTTGGATTGGTCAACTCTCCCTCTCCCTGCGTGGATTGGTCAGCACTCGCTGTCTACCTGTTTATCAGAGCCGTATGGAAGAATAGATTGTGCTGTACCCATAAAACACGCCTCTTTCACCTGTCTGGCCCACCTTGTACCCTATTTACCTCCTTTTCTGCCCCTCAGATCTCGCACATGCATGCCTGCACCCAGGGGCGTAACTAAGAGCTACGGGGCCACCGGGAGAAATTCTGAGTGCCCCCCCTGGGGCCCGCTCGTGGCCGTTTTGGGGGGCTGGAGGGGTCGCAGCATGAGGGGAAAGCTATGGCCACACTCGGCGGGGAGAGGGGACGGTCCCCCCCTCCCTCACCTCGGGCTTTCCCCTGTGTGCTCCCCTCAAGCTTCAATAGCTATATAAGTGCAGCGGAGCGTCGGGCAGCGGCAGGCAAACATACCTTCCGTGCATCCGGACGCTTCTCGCTCTAGTGACTGACGCTACTTCCTGTTTTATATAGGAAGTCGCGTCAGTCACTAGAGCAAGAAGTGTCCGCGCTGGAACGCACGGAAGGTATGTTTGCCTGCCGCTGCCCGCCGCTCCGCTGCACTTATATAGCTATTGAAGCTGGAGGGGAGCGCAGAGGGGAAAACCCGAGGTGAGGGAGGGGGGGGGACCGTCCCCCCTCCCCGCCGAACTGCAGCATAGCTTTCCCCTCATGCTGCGACCCCTCCAGCCCCCCAAAACGGCCACGAGCGGGCCCCAGGGGGGGCCCGGGCCCTCCCGCAGGCGCATGGGCTGCATACCCTATTGTTACGCCCATGCCTGCACCGCTTTACTACAGTCCTCAGCAGCGAGATCTGAGTAACAGGATAGGGCGGGTCAGACGGGTGGAAGAGGTGTGTTTTATGGGCACAGCGCAATCTCTTTCTTCCATACCCTGGCCGTCCCAGACCTTGCAGCATGAGCGATGAGCTCCCTCCAGCATATGCAGCAACCCCTGAATCTCTCCAGCACCCGGTAATTATTCATCACCATGTCGCGTATGTGCGTCACGTATCAGCATCACATAAACATCAGCATGTCACGTACGCACATTGCGTATCAGCATCGCGTATCACCCGGTATCAATGACACCCGGCGTATAAGATGACCCGCACTTTTCAGAATATTTTTAAGGGTTAAAAAGTAGTCTTATATGCCAGAATATACAGTATTTCCTTTTAAATAAAATAATGCACATTGCCTGGCTGTCCTGCTGATCCTCTGCCTCTAAGCCATATACCCTGAACAAGCATGCCGATCAGATGTCTATGACAAATCTGATAAGATTAGTCGCATGCTTGTTTCAGGTGTTTGATTTAGACCCTACTGGCCAGAAAGATCAGCACAGCAGGGCTGACAGGCAACTGGTATTGTTTAAAAGGAAATAAATATGGCAGCTTCCATAGGCTTCTCACACCTTGGGTTCCTTTTAATGATATCCCTAATTAAACTGTTTTTGACTGACTAGCTTTGGAAGTAAAGTTAACCTACGCACCAAAACAAAACTGTATGCTACTAATGTTAATGAAAGTGTGGCAGGGAGACTTGTTATGTAATCAGTAGTGGGCAGGATGGAGGTTCCCAATATGTGTTCTATTTTAGTATTTTAAGATACAATTAAAAAAATGTATATAATAAAAAGAGAGTTAATTGCTTACCTCTCCAGAATATATAGACACCAGTTCAACTGGAAAAAAAAATATTCAAAAAAGCAATCTGACAACGCATTTCACGGGTCATGGCCCGCTTCCTCAGGTCAATACAAAATGCCTTGGTAGCATAGGGAATAGAGTGTAGGCACCTCTAAAATAGAACACACATTGGGCGCCTCCATCCTACCCATTACCAGTCAGACCTCCTTTGGAGGTAAATGCTTTGCAGTTTTTCTGGAAAGTCTATCGTAGTACAGGAGAGCGACCGTCCAGTATCCAGCAGGACCTGGATTACTGAACAGGGACGGTTAATTCCCCGCTGGCCTATACGGTGGTTGCAGGAACTGAAGCCCACCTTTGTGAGTATATATCTATAAAATGTTATCCTCCCTTTACCTGACGATACTGCACCATTGGGCTCTCTGTCTCTCCCTACTTCTCACCAAGGTATTCTTGGCCCCTACAAGAATCACCAAAATAAAAACCCTAACGTAATCACACAGGACTGATGAATGTTGTATGGGCTATTGCACTGCTTCTTCAGGGCCACTTATATTCTATAGCTTAATTTATTTTGCATTCATTTCTGAAAATTGACTTAGCGCTGGCATCTTTGCATTACAGAGCAATAGCAAAGTTGCTATCTCCAGACCCATGCTCCCCCTTGTCTTAGGAGTGCCACCACAAAAGCAAATATGATAACTGTATGAGTAAAAAAAAGTAAGAAAACACCTTTTTATTGAATGTTATGCCGGAGTTTCAGACCACTTTAACCTACTCCAGGTGCTGCTTCCGGTCTCCTTGAATCATGCTGCATACCTCTGGCTCAGAATATATCTCATGTGATTGGGAGCTGGAGGTATGGAAGCATAGAGCGTGCAGCTGTCAGGAAGAATGGAAGAGACACGACACAGCGCTGGAGCAGGAAAATATTACAGGTCTGCTGTAATCCTAGGAGGAGTCCTGTGCTTGTGTTTAAACTATAGGCCTCAATTCACTAAGCTTAACTCCTGTCTTTAATAACTCTTCTGAGCTGTTTACAGTTATCACCATGGTGATATAATTGTGATAACTGTAAAACAGCCCAGAAGAGTTATTAAAGACAGGAGTTAAGCTTAGTGAATTGAGGCCAACGCTGTCATCTTCTAGATGGGTCGGCAGTGTACTGTTGTTCTTTTGCTGCTTACAATGATGCACATTTAGGGGCCACACAAAATGGCAAGGAGGGCCGCATTTGGCCCACGGGTCTTTGGTTTAACACCTGTGCTTTAAAGATTGGGACAGGAACACTGTACATACCGCATATAATAATGGTGTATATACAACCACTGATCAACAGGTACGGTTCTAGACTTTTTGCTGCCTGAGGCAAACTGGTAAGGATGCCCCCCCCCCCCACCTCCCCGATTTGCAATCATTGCAGAGCACCCAACAATTTACTCTGCTTCATTTAATGTTCTCACATGACATGCTGCAGCTCAACACAATAGCACACTGGCTGGCTGTGAGTCTGTGACAAACTTCTCACCCTCAGCCAATCCATTCCTTCTCAGTCAGGACAGCAGTGCCCCTCCTCCCTTCTGCTGTGCAAGTCAAATGAAGCACTACTGCTCTCCTGCCTTCTCCCTCCTCACTCACTGTCAGACTCCTCACACAGCACTACAAGCTGCTTTTCCTCAATGATGACCTCTTCACCTCACTGTCCTCTCACTTCTCCTCCTACTCTGACTGCATGCTGTAAGTGTAAACACACAGTACAAACTGCCCCTGTAATCTCTGCGCTTAATGCAAGTGTTTCACCTTGCTTCATGAGAGAACCGAACTCGCTGATAAGTTACAAGAAAGCCAC
The DNA here is from genome assembly GCF_040937935.1 of Hyperolius riggenbachi. Taxonomy (NCBI): domain Eukaryota; kingdom Metazoa; phylum Chordata; class Amphibia; order Anura; family Hyperoliidae; genus Hyperolius; species Hyperolius riggenbachi. The sequence goes on along the minus strand of NC_090653.1, from coordinate 44,759,158 downwards.
AATTCAAGAGATGCTAAAAATGATGGATACAATGTATCATATTCCATATATAATGCAGCTGTTCCAGAGACATTCCATAGCTCCCAACGGCCCCTCTTTCAGGGGGACAGTTCCTCTTCCCCATCCTGTAAATTGATAGATTTAATTATTTTAGAATGCTAATATGATGGAAAATGAACCAAGATAGAAAGGACTAGTGTGGCAGTGGCGTAGCTGAGGAGCTTTGGGCCCCAGTGCAAGTTTCACATGGGGCCCCTTCACTCTATTGATATGAAGACTAAAAACCTACCAAGGAGAGTTTCAGTGTCAGAGAGATGTAATCAGAGTAAGGAAACTGTTAGTTAAAGATTACCACTATGCAATGCACAGAGAGAGGTGTTCATTACCAGCATGGCACCGATGAAAAGCTAATAAGATGGATAAAGAAGAGCCCGCAATGGGCCCCTCTGCTCCAAAGGCCCCAGTGGTCGCAACCTCCGCATCCCCTATTGCTACGCCATTGCAGTATGGTTTGAATTATAATTTTTTTTTATGGTATAGGGGTGTGCCTGGGGTGTGGTTAGGGGTGTGGTTAGGGGTGTGGCACAGCATGGCTTAAAGAGGAACTGTTGCGAAAATCTTAAAATTTAAAACACATACAAATAAAAAGTACATTTCTCCCAGAGTAAAATGAACCATAAATTACTTGTCTCCTATGTTGCTGTCACTTACAGTAAGTAGTAGAAAGCTGTCATTCCTAACAGGTTTTGGATTAGTCCATCTCTCCATAGGGGATTCTCAGTATGGCCTTTATTCTTTATAAAGACATTCCCTGAAAAAGATTTATACAATGATGTTGGCCAGCCTCCCTGCTCGCTGTACACTTATTTGGCAGTTGGACGGAGCAACTGCCATTCACTAAGTGCTTCTGAAAATAAACGAGATAAACAGAGGAACACCAAGAGCCCCAATAGTTTAGTATGTATTGACAAAGGGGATAATGACAAAGAGTAATAGTTGTTATACTCACAAACATGGGTCACCAATAGGCAACCACTGTAAAGGCAGGTGGGGAGATTATCCTGACCCCACTCAGGAATAAGAAGTCGCTCTCTGTAGATAGTAGTAGGGGTCGCAACCCTCCACCAAGGGTGGATACAATATTATATAAGAGAGAACAGAGGTGCCAAAAGGATAATAGGGGTTTTAAAGGAGCTTAAAAGCCAAAACTTGGTAATTAGAGGAGGCAGTGGTGGACTTACCCCCTCCAAGCAGACACAACACGACTGTACATTCAGTCTATTTATTAACGAACTCCAGATAAAACAAAGCAACGCGTTTCACGGGTCAGCGCCCGCTTCCTCAGGCAATAGAAAAAGGAGTTACAGCATCTAGCAAAACAAACGACACTCAGCGCCTCTGCCTCAGAGGGGGTAAGTCCACCACTGCCTCCTCTAATTACCAAGTTTTGGCTTTTAAGCTCCTTTAAAACCCCTTTTATCCTTTTGGCGCCTCTGTTCTCTCTTATATAATTCTGAAAATAAAGAAAACCCTGAGAACCCCCTATGAGAAGATGGGCTAGTCCAAAATCTGTCGGTAATGTCAGATTTCTACTACTTACTGTAAGTGACAGCAACATAGGAGAAAAGTAATTTATGGCTTATTTTACTCTGGGAGAAATGCACTTCTTATTTGTATATGTTTTTTAAATTTTAATATTTTCACGACAAAGGTCCTTTAAGTGCTCGTTCTTATTTTAAAAAGATGGGAGGTATGACATTCCTTTTGGAAAAGTCATTCACACAGATACCTGTGTATAAAATATACAGGTACCCAAGGGCGAGCCACCCATGACGCCAGGTGAAACTAGTTCATCAGGTGGCATTGATGCTAGAGCGGCATCCCGCCCCATGACTGCCGCTCGTCTTACCTTCTGAGCCGGCGGATGCTGCCTCTATAAGTGTTCCTGGCCCCCTCGCCTCCGTCATAGATCTCAGATCAGCGGCTACCCATTGCGCCGCGTGAAGGAACAGGGGAGCAGCTCCCTGTAGCGATGCATATACAGGAAGTACTTACTTCCTGTATATGCGCTGTTACCAGGGGAACCGCTTTCCTTCATGTGGCGCAGGGAGTAACCACTAATCTGAGGTCTATGATGCAGGCAATGGGGCCAGGGACACTCCTAGGTGAAGCAGCCACTGGTTCAGAGGGCAAGACAAGCTGTAGTCACAAGGAGGGGTTGTGCTGCACAGGCTGACTTTTGTGAGTGTGGTGCTTTCTAGGGGGCATTTTTTCTTTCTTTTTGCTGATACAGGGTAATTAGTGAATTTGCTATAACTTCTTCCTGTAATTTTGTTGTTTCAGCGGCTAGGGAGAGATCCAGTGAACTGTAAGGGCTCCATCATAAGCAGAAATTTCATCCTGACCGCTGCCCACTGTATCCTCTTGGATGACCCTGTGGAAAAGATGAGCGTGGTAGTTGGCGGTAAGTGATGCTACAGACATTGCAGTGGTCAGCCTCATCACTAGAGAAGGTTTGTGCACAGCAAGATCAGCCACCAGGCAACCTAGACAGGTGCTCGGTGGATGAGTGGGTGGGTGGGTGTGAGGGGCCACCTACCACCTTCTCTGACCTCTCTCCACTTCAGCTTACCAAGAAGATCACAAGAGTGCCCCAAATGTACTACCTTACTACCCAAACCTACTACATTAAACCTCTCTGGATTAATGAATAATACATGCTAATTTAGTTCATCTTTTATGCAGCTTGGCATTGAGCCTGTCAAAAACAGCATTCAATTTGCATGTTAACCGGACTTCTTCTTATAAACTAATACTAGGTTTGATCAGTAGAGATGTCGTGAACATCAAATTTCCGTTCGCGAACGTCAAACCCGAACTTCCGGGAAAAGTTTCGGATTCGCGCCAACAGCTGTAGACTTGAATGGGCAGGTGAATTTAGAAAAATACAGGGACTCTTTCTGGCCACAAAAGTGATGGAAAACTTGTTTCAAAGGGTCTAACAGCTGGAGGAGGACATTGCGGAGTGGGGTCCATGCCGAAAGTCCAACCGAAAATTACGGAGTTGAGGCAAAGTTGGGTTTTAATCCCGAAAAGGAAGAAATCACAGTACATTCCCACCTTTGAGGAAAAGGGCTGCTTTAAAATGTCCAGAGTGGTAATGTAAGGGTTATGCCCCTTCACGCTGACAAACCAAACGCTGCGTTTACGGAGATTGAGCGCTAACATGTCTGTAAGGCCCTTAGGTGTGCGGGAGCTGCATGCGCGCTCAACTGAACAGACCAGCGTGGCGTGTAGCAGAGGCCAAGATGGGAAGTTGCTAGTAGAACTTTATAATGGTAGCAAGCAGACTGGCTCAGTGTACAACCTATTTTTTTTTCTGAAAGCATATTTGTCAAATGTATTTTTTAATAAATTCTTTATAAAGTTAGCAATTTGTAACTAATTTGCAAAAATATGTGAAATTTTGCGTAATCATAATTAGCTTATTATGATCATCAATACCCCTAGGCCAAGTATGTTGGGGCTTCCTTTTCATCATGTGCAGCAGCCCCATCCCATTCCATGTGCAGCCCCCCTTCCATGTGTATCATCCATGTACAGCAGCATCCCTCCCATTACATGTGCAGCCCCCTCTTCCATGTGTATCATCCATGTACAGCAGCCCCCTCCCATTTCATGTGCATCCTCCTCTTCCATGTGTAACATTCATGTACAGCAGCCCCTCCCATTCCATGTGCAGCCTCCTCTTCCATGTGTATCATCCATGTACTGCAGCCCCTCCCATTCCATGTGCAGCCCCCTCTTCCATGTGTATCATCCATGTACTGCAGCCCCTCCCATTCCATGTGCAGCCCCCTCTTCCATGTGTATCATCCATGTACAGCAGCCCCCTCCCATCCATGTGCATCCTCCTCTTCCATGTGTATCATCCATGCACAGCAGCCCTCTCTCATTCCATGTGCAGCCTCCTCTTCCATGTGTATCATCCATGTACTGCAGCCCCTCCCATTCCATGTGCAGCCCCTCTTCCATGTGTATCATCCATGTACAGCAGCCCCCTCCCATTCCATGTGCAGCCCCCTCTTCCATGTGTATCATCCATGTACTGCAGCCCCTCCCATTCCATGTGCAGCCCCCTCTTCCATGTGTATCATCCATGTACTGCAGCCCCTCCCATTCCATGTGCAACCCCCTCTTCCATGTGTATCATCCATGTACAGCAGCCCCCTCCCATTCCATGTGCAGCCCCCTCTTCCATGTGTATCATCCATGTACTGCAGTCCCCTCCCATTCCATGTGCAGCCCCCTCTTCCATGTGTATCATCCATGTACTGCAGCCCCTCCTATTCCATGTGCAGCTCCCTCTTCCATGTGTATCATCCATGTACAGCAGCCCCTCCCATTCCATGTGCATCCCCCTCTTCCATGTGTTTAATCCATGTACAGCAGCCCCCTCCCATTCCATGTGCAGCCCCTCTTCCATGTGTATCATCCATGTACAGCAGCCCCTCCCATTCCATGTGCATCCCCCTCTTCCATGTTTATCATCCATGTACAGCAGCCCCCTCCCATTCCATGTGCAGCCTCCTCTTCCATGTGTATCATCCATGTACTGCAGTCCCCTCACATTCCATGTGCAGCCCCCTCTTCCATGTGTATCATCCATGTACAGCAGCTCCCTCCCATTCCATGTGCAGCCCCCTCTTCCATGTGTAATACCCATGTACAGCGGTCCTCTCCCATTCCACGTGCCGCTCCCTCTTCCATGTGTATCATCCATGTACAGCAGTGCCCCTCCAATTCCATGTGCAGCCCCCTCTTCCATGTGTATCATCCATGTACTGCAGTCCCCTCCCATCCATGTACATCCTCCTCTTCCTTGTGTATCATCCATGTACAGCAGCTCCCTCCCATTCCATGTGCAGCCCCCTCTTCCATGTGTAATACCCATGTACAGCGGTCCTCTCCCATTCCACGTGCCGCTCCCTCTTCCATGTGTATCATCCATGTACAGCAGTGCCCCTCCAATTCCATGTGCAGCCCCCTCTTCCATGTGTATCATCCATGTACAGCAGCCCCCTCCCATCCATGTACATCCTCCTCTTCCTTGTGTAACATCCATGTACAGCAGCTCCCTCCCATTCCATGTGCAGCCCCCTCTTCCATGTGTATCATCCATGTACAGCAGCCCCCTCCCATTCCATGTGCAGCCCCCTCTTCCATGTGTATCATCCATGTACTGCAGTCCCCTCCCATTCCATGTGCAGCCCCCTCTTCCATGTGTATCATCCATGTACAGCAGCCCCCTCCCATTCCATGTGCAGCCCCCTCTTCCATATGTATCATCCATGTACTGCAGCCCCTCCCATTCCATGTACAGCCCCCTCTTCCATGTGTATCATCCATGTACAGCAGCCCCCTCCCATTCCATGTGCAGCCTCCTCTTCCATATGTATCATCCATGTACTGCAGTCCCTCTCTTTCATGCACAGCTCCCTTAAAGTACCCCTGAACCGAGAGGGGTAGTTGGCATGAATGCTATAATTTTGTTTGCGGTGCTGTGATGTAGGCACAGCACCATCCTCATGTACCAGCGCCCCCAGGGGTCCCCGCAGTACTCAAAATCAAAATCTTCAACTGGTACCGAATGTTGAAAATGGGCAGGAAGAAGTGGCAGTTTCCTCCCCTGTTGCCCCTAGCAGCACCTGCGATCATAGCCTGCTGCTGCTGCTTTATCCTGGACCTATGTTAAAGAAAAAGCACCAGATCATAACTCCCCTACTTCGCGTTCCAATCGCTGCCTTTGCCATCCGGTCAGCTCCTCCGTTCAGCTGCAGTGTCACTCGTAAGCGCCGGTATCTTCACAGCAATGATGCTGACCCAGAAGTACTTTGTGTCGGTGCTTCCGGGTCAGCGCCATTGCTGTGAAGATGTAAAGGCTTACGAGTGACACTGCGGCTGTACGGAGGAGCTGACAGGACGGCAAAGGCAGCAACTGGAACGCGGAGTAGGGGAGTTATGATCTAGTGCTTTTTTTTTATAAATACGTTGATTGCTTTAAGAATCAGTTTCCCTTTTTTATGTGTTGCGCTCCATTTTCAAGCTCCTTTTTCATATGTAGCAACCCCTCTTTCATGTTCAGGTGCCCTCTTGGGCTGCAGCCGCCCAATGCCTGGGACTCTGTGGCCTTTCCAGAAATCCAGCCGGGCTCTCCAGACTCTTGGGCTATGTTCACAGTGCGGCGTTATGGCTGTATTGTAATGTGGAACATCGCACTGCAGTGCAAAAGAATCAGAATCATTTATTTCGCCAAGTACAAACAGGGAATTGGTTTTGGCTTATACAGGTTGCGGAAGGATGGGGGGAAGGTTAATGTCCGAAAGTCAGGAGCCGAGACTGCCATACACCTTTTGGCCTCTGAAGAAGCAGGGAGACCTGCGAAACGGCTGTTAGGCCGACCCCTATCACTCCTAGGGCTTGATTCACAAAAGAGTGCTAACTGTTAGCACGGCCGTTTTCGCATGAATTTTCGCATTGCGCGCGATCGCGAATTTTTGCGCGAAACGATAACGTTTTCGAGCGCAGACGCGAATTTTCATGCGAAAACGATATTGATTTCGCAGGGAAATTCGCGTTTTTGTTCAAAAACTCGCGATCGCGCACTGCGAAAATTTGCGCGAAATCGGCCGTGCTAACAGTTAGCACTCTTTTGTGAATCAAGCCTCTTGTGTGTAACCTGTACCATGCTGGATTAAAGTAACTCTGGATCAACGAAACCAGTGCCCGATCTGCTTTTCTTCTATGGTTGACGATATTGGATTGTACAGTGGTGAGCATGGTGTGTAAACCAGGATCTAGCTGCAGTTCCAGTCTGCCATCTGAGTGCCTGTCCTATACTTTTCTTCTCCTACTTTGAGGGGTACAGTCCTAGTTGCAGGGTACAGTGCTTGTGGCAGGGCATCGAGGGGTACAGTGCTAGTGGCAGCGCATCGAGGGGTACAGTGCTAGTGGCAGGGCATTGAGGGGTACAGTCCTAGTTGCAGCACATTGATGGGTACAGTGCTAGTGGCAGGGCATTGAGGGGTACAGTCCTAGTTGCAGCACATTGATGGGTACAGTGCTAGTGGCAGGGCATTGAGGGGTACAGTCCTAGTTGCAGCACATTGATGGGTACAGTGCTAGTGGCAGGGCATTGAGGGGTACAGTCCTAGTTGCAGCACATTGATGGGTACAGTGCTAGTGGCAGGGCATCGATGGGTATAGTGCTAGTGGCAGGGCATCGAGGGGTACAGTCCTAGTTGCAGCACATTGAGGGGTACAGTGCTAGTGGCGGTGCATCAAGGGGTACAGTGCTAGTGGCAGGGCATCGATGGGTACAGTGCTAGTGGCAGCACATTGAGGGGTACAGTGCTAGTGGCAGCGCATTGAGGGGTACAGTGCTAGTGGCAGCGCATCGAGGGGTACAGTGCTAGTGGCAGCGCATTGAGGGGTACAGTGCTAGTGGCAGCGCATCGAGGGGTACAGTGCTAGTGGCAGCGCATTGAGGGGTACGGTGCTAGTGGCAGGGCATCGAGGGGTACAGTGCTAGTGGCAGGGCATCAAGGGGTACAGTGCTAGTGGCAGTGCATCAAGGGGTACAGTGCTAGTGGCAGCACATCGAGGGGAACAGTGCTAGTGGCAGCGCATCGAGGGGTACAGTGCTAGTGGCAGTGCATCGATGGGTACAGTGCTAGTGGCAGGGCATCGAGGGGTACAGTGCTAGTGGCAGCTCATAGAGGGGTACAGTGCTAGTGGCAGGGCATCGAGGGGTACAGTGCTAGTGGCAGCTCATAGAGGGGTACAGTGCTAGTGGCAGCACATCGAGGGGAACAGTGCTAGTGGCAGGGCATTGAGGGGTACAGTGCTAGTGGCGGCGCATCGAGGGGGACAGTGCTAGTGGCAGTGCATCGAGGGGTACAGTGCTAGTGGCAGCACATTGAGGGGTACAGTGCTAGTGGCAGTGCATCGAGGGGTACAGTGCTAGTGGCAGGGCATCGATGGGTACAGTGCTTGTGGCAAGGCATCGAGGGGTACAGTGCTAGTGGCAGGGCATCGATGGGTACAGTGCTAGTGGCAGGGCATCGAGGGGTACAGTGCTAGTGGCAGCACATTGAGGGGTACAGGGCTAGTGGCAGGGCATCGAGGGGTACAGGGCTAGTGGCAGGGTATCGAGGGGTACAGTGCTATTGGCAGTGCATCAAGGGGTACAGTGCAAGTGGCAGCACATCGAGGAGAACAGTGCTAGTGGCGGCGCATCGAGGGGTACAGTGCTAGTGGCAGCGCATCGAGGGGTACAGTCCTAGTTGCAGCACATTGATGGGTACAGTGCTAGTGGCAGCTCATAGAGGGGTACAGTGCTAGTGGCAGTGCATCGAGGGGTACAGTGCTAGTGGCAGCACATCGAGGGGAACAGTGCTAGTGGCGGCGAATCGAGGGGTACAGTGCTAGTGGCGGCGCATCGAGAGGTACAGTGCTAGTGGCAGTGCATCAAGGGGTACAGTGCTAGTGGCAATCAGACAAAACAAACTCCTTGTAGGCAGAAGGAGAGAGAGCTGAACCCAGGACTCCAGTGCTGCATACATACAGTAACTCACTCTTGCATGTTTACTAACATTGTCATTTGCCCCACTCAGGGCCAGATTTGTACATTTTACTGCCCAAGGCCCACAGTCACCAACCCTACTGCCCACCTGCCCGGTTCCTGTGCTCTCCTTGTCCTGTGCTGTTCTCCGCCCATCCTGTAATGTTCTTTACTTCTGCGGACCCGGTCTGTGACTACTGCGGATTACATGTTTGGCAACTGCCTGAGTGAGTGTACCAGTGGCTGTCCGCCCCTTGCTTCCTGGAGCCCTAGGCCATGGCCTTTGCGGCCTTGCCTGAAATCCGGCCATGTCCCCACAAGAGTTTTGCAATGAAACCACAGCTATTTCTCTATTTGTTAATGTGACTGTTTTCAACTGACCATAGATGGCATTTCACGGAAAGTAAAGGATGTCCATCGCCACCCGTCCTTCGACCTCGATGGCAAGAAAGACAAGCATGTTCCAAGATCCTTTGATTATGACTTTGCTATTATTGAGCTGGATAGAAAACTGTTATTCGATAAAACAATCAGGTAACATATTTAATCAACAGGGGTGTAACTAGGGGGGAGCAGCCCCTGTGACTGCAGGGGGGCCCAGAGGTGTGGGGAGCCCCAACTGCTAACCTTTCCTCTTCCCAAGCGCATCGCTAGGGGGTTTGATCAAGGGCACAGCCCCCGAACCTGTTGCCATGGAGTCCCAGATACATTACATTCAGGTGCCTTTTGAGCCTGTGCGTGAGAAAGAACAATTGAGGCACCAGCCACCGGCAGTCACCGATGTTTAATGCAGGGTGGGGAGCCAACATCACTCCTCCCTCCCTCTCAATCATGGACCCCCCCCCCCCCCCCTCTTGAGTTCCCTTGTTGAGAACTTGGGCAGCGGTGCGGGTGTTTAGTTACCCGTCAGTTCGCTCCGGCGGCTGGCTTCTTTCTATTTCCTGTTTTGCTTCTTGGGAAATCAGGAAATAGAAAGAAGCCAGCAACCAGCACACACACTAAAGGTAACTAAACACCCGCACCGCTGCACAGGTTCTTGCAAGGCAACTTAAGAGGGGGGCCCATGAGGGAGGGAGGAGTGATGTTGGCCCCACCTCCCCGCATCCCTGCATTAAACATCAGTGGCTGGTGTCTTGATCGTTTATTTCCCTCGTTTCTGCCCTCTGGCACCCTTCTCCACAGAGTGGCACCATCCTCCCCACCCACTGGCACCCTCCTGCCTACTCAGAGTGGCACCATCCTCCCCACCCAGAGTGGCACCCTCCACCTATCCACTGGCATCCACCTCCCCACCCAGAGTGGCACCCTCCTCCTATTCATTGGCACCCTCCTCCCCACCCAGAGTGGCACCCTTCTCCCCACCCACTGGCACCCTCCTCCCCATGCAGAGTGGCACCGTTCTCCTATGCACTGAAACCCTCCTGCCCACCCACTGGCACCCTCCTCCTACCCATTGGCACCCTCCTCCTACCCACTGGCACTCTCCTCCCCACCTACTGTTGACACCATCCTCCTACCCACAGGCACCCTCCTCCCCACCCTCCTCCCACCCATTGTCACCCTCTCCCACCCACTGGCACCCTCTTTCAAAGTATAGGGTGTGGCTTAAGGCCGCACAGAGTGCGTGACTTAAGTTTCCCTCTTTCTCACCCTCAAATGATGTCCTTTCTATCATCATTCATTTTTCTTCATTTTAACATTTGAAAATAAGAAATATATCAATTTAATTAATTGAAATAGGGGGTAGAGACAGTTAAACACATTTTTAAGCAGAAAAATACATATATTAACCACTTCCTGTCCCTATGACGTAAAAATAAGTCTCTGCACTCTCCTCTCTACAAAATCTTAGATAACACTGTTTATCTCTGACCTGATAACATCACTACACAGTTGAAAAGGAATTAGAGCAAACCCCTCTCCTCCTCCTAGGCAATTCAATGGCAGAGTTAAGTTTAAAATAAACATTCCAGGAGCAGACAGTAGCAGATTGTATACATTACTTAATTGTTACATCGAATACATTATCAAAACAAGTGAACTGTTTAAATAAACAGGAGGGATAGACAAATAAAATGGGTGTAATGTAAAATAGAACTGTTTCATTTAAGCTATAATGTATGAAAGTGGATAAATTGTGTACTTTTTCACTTTTCCCTTATTTTCCTTTTTTAAAATGCATGGAAAATAAGGTGATTACTAAAACCCTATCAGCCTAATTTGTCTTGAAAAAAAACAATATATAGATCATTTAGTTGTGATAATTATTGATAAAGTTATTGCCAAAGTAATCAGAGCTGAGCTGAACTGGGAAAATGACCAGGATAGGGAAGTGGTTAATACAGATCTGTGTATCAGTCCTGAAAGAGGGACAAATGAGGAAGAAAGAGGGACAGAGAGATTTGGTAACCAATGAGGGAGTGGAGGGACTGTCCCCCTGAAAGAGGAACAGTTGGGTGCTGTGATACTGGTCCCCCACCAGTACCGGTCCCCCACCAGTATATGGTATGCACCTTTGGAAATATACCTATACTGGAGGGCTACTTATTTTATTTATTCATTCATTTATTTTTATTTTTTTTGGGGGGGGACACATCTCTCTCTCACTGGTGGGTAGAAAGCCACAAATTTATGTGCTCCTAGAGGCCACAAAAACCGTGCCAGCAACCCTGACGGTATGTATCAGCTTATATGCCACTGCAGCAGAAACACTGATGCAGCTCATTCACAGCAAGCCTAGGCTAAAGGTGGCAACACACGATACAATAATATGATCAGATTTTATGGCAGTTCGATAGAAAAGATCGTATTTCCCGAAAAATGTAAAGTTTTTCTTTTTGTTTTTTTTTTATTCGAGCAAGAAATCCGATCAGATTTCCCATTTTTATTTGATAAAAGTTGATCAGGAATGGTGGATTTTTTCTGATCGATTTTTATGCAAATTGAATGGTGTGTGGTAGTGTCAATTTATTAATATGTACACCCATGCAATTTTCTTAGCATTTCCAATCATTTTTAACATAATTGAGGAGAAATTGAACATAGGCGTGTGGTACATTGGTCAGATTTTTGATATGTTACAATCAGTCAGAAAAGTTGATTGCAATTCTTGAATTAAACAGATATTTAAAAATTAAATGCAGCAGCAAGCAGCATCTCAATAGCAGCCTTTTGGACGTATTAGCAACGCCCAAAAGGCGAAAGTGGCTAAGTTTGACTTGACGTGCTTGTTTCAGATGTGTGATTCAGACACTGCTGATGCATGAAATATCAGCAGGATGCCAGGCAACTGGTATAGTTTAATAAGAAAAAAAAATATGACAGTCTCCATATCCCTCTTAGTTCAGCTGCCTTTTGAGTATTAGGAAGGGTAGGTAAGTTTTACAATCTGTATGTTTCTTTATAAACAAGGATTACAAACAGTTTATTTTTTATCTTTTGTCTCCAGACCTATCTGTCTGCCATGCACCACTGGAGCATCATGGGCATTAAAACTTCGAGGCAAAGCAGAGTCATGTGAGGATCATGGTGAGTGTACACAAACAGAAGCAAATGTAGGCACTGCAGAATTAAATGGAAAAATATTAAAGTGAACCTGTAGTGGGATATTTTGAGGGAGCGTAGAGAAGTGCTTGTGTTCAGCCTCGTACACATGCTGGGCTTGATTCACTAAGACAAATAGCACGCCTGGGGCTTGATTCACAAAGCGGTGCTAACCTACTTAGCACGTCTAAAGTCTTTAGACGTGCTAACCAGGGTGCTAAGTAGGTTAGCACCGGATTTCTCAATCAGATCGCGCGCAAAGTCTTATGCGCGCTAAGTCCCATAGGCTTTAATGGGCACTTCGCGCGGAGCGCCCTGTGCTCTGTGTAAAGTTTTACGCGTATAATGTTTTGCGCGCGTAAAGTTTTACGCGCAAAAACTCGTTTAGACGTGCTAAGGGGGTTTTCACAGGTGTGCTAACAGTTAGCACCGCTTTGTGAATCAAGCCCCTTGTCAGAGATAACACGCCTTATCACAGTTAAAACGCCTTATCAACAGAGCTGCTCATCCAGATTCCGGATATCTGGGCAACCCGGATATCTGAACTTTTTTCAGCTATCCGACCGGATTCGGATTCCGGATACCTGGGCCCAAATCCGGATAGCAAACCACGGATAGTTGGTCGCATACCTGGATATCCGGATACTGTAACTAAGGAGATGACGTCCCTGACGTCAATGAGCCAATCAGAGGGCTCCCAGGGGCTCCCAGCAGAAGCCCTAGCAACCAATCACAAAAGGGAACCCTGGCCAGCCCCACCTGACCTCATTAAGCCGATCTGAGGGCTCCCAGCCTAAGCCCTTGCACCCAATCACAGAAAGGAACCCTGGCCAGGCCCCCCTGTATAATAAGGAGGGCTGCCATGAAGAGAAATATCGTCCCTGCTGGTGAATGCTCACTGAGAGACATGCTCCAGTGCTGCTGGCCTAGCAAGTGCTGTATGCAGTGATAAACCTAAAGCTGTTCAGTGATTAACCCCTTCACTATCACTACACTATTGTTAAATTGTTAATTAGGTAGCTAGCTTGATTTCATTCAGTGACAGTCAGAGTGTGTGCTGCAGGGCTGCTGCAGCTGCTATGTGTCTGTGTGTGTGCTGTGCATGCACAGACCAGGCCAGTTGCTGCCTGCTGGCCAGCTAGGTTAGGTTATGTTAGGGAATAGGATTACTGTGTTATTGTGTAGTTAGTACTGTAGTACTACAGTCAGTGCTAGTAGTTGTTAGAGTAGTAGTAGTACTACTGTGTTAGCTTACTACAAAACTGCTGTGCTGCTGAGCAGTGCCAGTGTGACAGTTAGTGTGCACTAGTGTCTTCTTCTCTGCTGTCTGTCACTTTGCACATGGCACTTTGCACGTGGCACTTTGCACGTGACACTTTGCACTTGGCACTTTGCACTTGGCACGTGGCGATTAACGCAAATCGCCAAACGCAAACGTGTGGCCTGCACCATTTTCAGGCGTTTTCCCGGCGATTGCGTTTCAGTTCCAAAGAAGCACTAAATGCGATCGCTAAAAAAATCGGCAAGTGTGAATGCCGATTTTTTTCGCGTTCAATGCAAAAAAATTGCCATAGCAAAATGCTAGCAAAAGCGCTAGCGTTTTGCATTTAGCAAGTGTGAATGGGCCCTTACACCTGACTAACCTATACTGGATGAACGTATAGACCTGGCTAACCTATACTGGGGGCACCTATTCATCTGGCTAACCTATACTGTGGGCACCTATAGACTTGACTAACCTATGCTTGGGGTACCTATACACCTGACTAACCTATGCTGGGGGTACCTAAAAACCTGGCTAACCTAAACTGGGGGCACCTATAGACCTGACTAACTTATTCTGAGGGCAGTTATGCCTGGCTACTCATACTGCGGGCACCTATACCTGGCTACCTATACTGTAAGTATGTCTTTTTTAAATATCCGCCTGTCCGGCCTTTTTAATTTATGGGGGTTTTTTTGAGTGTGTGGTGGTGGGTTGCGGAGGTGCGGCATCCAAAGTCCTAGTTACGCCCCTGGCTGGAAGTGTGTGGAGCCTGGAGGTAGCATGATACACATTCATAGGTCTTGTGCTTGCCCATACATCAGGCAGACAATTCACTATGTAATAAAAACTTGTAGTACAATATATATATATATATATATATATATATATATATATATATATATATATATATATATATATATATATATATATACATACAGTGGGATGCGAAAGTTTGGGCAACCTTGGTGATCGTCGTGATTTTCCTGTATTCCTGAGCAAAGCCAACCTGAATGCTCAGTTGGGGATTTTATCAGGGCTGATAACAAGCAGGCTAAGCAGTGTAGGATAAAACAGAGAGCAGGGTAGGTGTAGGTGCAGGGCAGTACAGATTCTCTTTAAGTCCACCAGGAGAAAAGCACAATATAATTGTTCTGTGTCTTGGTGTCTTGTCTTAATTGTTTGGTAACTACCTAAAACAGCAGAATTGAAACAAAGGCACAATTTTATGCTGTACAGATTTTACCACTCAGCACAATCGCAGCAGGATTCTTATTTAGGCTACTTACACACCAGGACGTTGCGTTTAGGGGACGTTATAGGGCACATAACGTGCCCCTAACGCAACGCCTGGTGGTGTTGGAGCAGGACGCTACCAAGAGCCGCGTTACAAGCAGCTCTTGGTGCGCCTGCTCTGTCGGAGGCGTTGCGGAGACCACGTGAGCAGAGCTCTCCGCATCACGTGGTCCCGCCAGCCAATCAGCGGCCACTCCAAAGAGTAAACACTGCAAGTGCAGTGAATGCCAAGTAGCCATGTGCCTGGCTACGTAGCGACCTCTCCCCGCCTCCTCTCCGCCCCTAAAATAAGAAAAACACCCGTACTGAGCATGTGCAAACAGTCTAACGCGGCTTAGCCGCGTATAAAGTACTACATGCAGTACGTTGTCTTGACGTGAAGCGTTACTGTGTAACGCAATGTGGGCACTGTGAACAGCCCATTTTTCATTACTGTGAGTTGGGCTGCATTACAGGCTGCTCTAACGTGCGCCTGTTACGTCCCACTGTGAAAGCAGCCTAAATCTCATCATGAGAATCTTTCACATTACGAGCTCTTTTACACTACACACGATTTTGCTGCAATTTGATTGTGACGTGATTTCGATGCATTTTTTCAGCATTTTCTCTTTGTGTTCCTAGCATCCAGTGAAAATCACAAAAACAAAATGCCATCAAAATTGAATTGAAATTGCATTGCGATTTTCTGTGTAAAAAAAGTCTAAGGTCCGGTTCACAGTGATAAAGAACTGATCCGTGTAAAAACTGATCTGTGGAGTGGACCAGTTCTTAAACTGGACCTGAACTCAGAACGTCCTCTTTGCACTAAAAGCTACACAACAGCATAATAACCTTTAACCCCTTGCCGACTGCTCCACGCCAATTGGCGTGAATGTGGCGGCAGCCCCAGGACCACTACACGCCAACGTGCGCGCATCTCCACATGAATGACGGAGCACCGCTCCGCCTTTAGTCTCCCTTCGGTGATCGCCGCTCGGGGACTGTTAGACGGCAAAACCACCGTCTATTAACATTGTACAGCGCTGTGATCTACAGCAGCGCTGTACTGGGGACAGCTGTGTGACACGGCTGTTCCCCTGGCAGACACAAAAGTGACCCACTGTCAGCCGATCCAGTTGATTGGCTAGCCGGGGAGGCAGGGATATAAAATAAATAAAAAAAATAGTTACATTTATTTAAAGAATAATCTAATATATATATTTATATATCGAAAACACCTTGACCGATTTGAACGACACTTGGTATACAGATCCCTTACTACCTGGGATGATATGTTCTGGGGGTCTCGCACCCTCCCCCCCCCCCTGCACACCTGGGCGGAGCTACAAATAGCAAATTACATTTCACCCATTCATGTCAATTGAAAAAATGTAAAAGGCAGCCATTCTCACAGCGATTCGCGGCACTTCACGCGCGCAAAAGTCCGCGAACGGCACTTCACGTGCTAACTGCTTAGCACACCCGTGCTAAACAGTTAGCACCGCTTTGTGAATCAAGCCCTTGGTGACCAAGTTTACAGAAGTCAAAATTTCAGCTATTCATTTTTAATGGGAAAATTTAAACCGCAGCCATTCTTAGACTGTTAATCGCAGTGTTCTCAAACTTGCCACACTTGGTCACTGGAACAATAAGACACAGCGCAAAATCAAAGAGTGGTGTGCAGCTACAAGGTGGGGGCGGGTCCCAAGCCCCAAAAGTGGAAATGAAAAACAACAATGTACCTAAGCGCACTAATGGACAGTGGATGGCTATTCCTGCAGGTGCAGTACTGTCTCAACAAGATAGGTCAGCCGATGTGATGAGCATGAGAAGCAATACAGTACCTCTTCCAGCCGTGTATGTGGTGGGTGGTACCTCTCTCTATGCACAGATCTTGCTGTAATCCCGATATCCAGGGACACGCTGGCGCTCTGCTCAGCGTGGATGGAAACTGACCACGTGATCCCCTGGTCAGCTGACACCCGAACGTCCTGTTCCTGGCTTCTCTGCGCTCCAACAGTGGCTCCAATCCCAGTAGCAGTGAAGGCAACAGCGGCGCTTCCTGGCTGAGGGAAAATGAGCAGACAATAGTGTACACTGTGCGCTTAAAGGAGCCACGCAGGGGGTTATCACTTACTAGATAAAAACTTGTTTATGTGCACATAAAAATCTGCAGCCTCACTTCCCATTACAGCAAGATCTGTGCATAGAGAGAGGTACCACCCACCACATACACGGCTGGAAGAGGTACTGTATTGCTTCTCACACTTGGTCACTGGGTGACTGGGATTAATATTCAGGAAAGTGGGTGGAGTCTACAACAGCCAATCAAAATTCACCTATTGATTTTCAAGGGGAATATTTAAACTGCTGCCATTCTTACACTGTTTATGGCAGAGGCTTCAAACTTACTACAGTCGGTCACTGGGTGACAGGGGTCCAAATTCACAAAAGGGGTGGGGCCACAAAAAGCCAATCAGATTTCCTTGCTGGATAAACTGCTTCCATTCACACATTTTTGATGACAGGAACCTGAAAGCTCACAAACTTGGTCAATGAGTGACTGTGTGTCCAGGTTACAAAAAAGTGGGTGGAGCCAAAACCAAATTTCACTGGTCAAATATAAACTGCAGACATTCTTACGCTGTTAATGGCAGGGTTCTCAAACTTTGCACAGTTGGTCACTGGGTGACTGGGAAATAATATTCAGGAAAATGGGTGGAGCCTAAAACAGCCAATCAAAATTCACCTTTTGTTTTTCAAGGGGAATATCTACATTGCTACCATTCTAACACTGTTAATGACAGAGGCATCAAACCTGATACAGTCAGTCATTGACTGGTGTCCAAATTCACTAAAGGGGGCTGAGCCACAAACAGCCAATCCGATTTGTTAGATTGATTTTAGCCATTCTGTTATTGGCAGGGTTCCCAAACTTGACACAGTTGGTCACTGGATGACTGGGGTTCAAATTCAGAAAAGGGGCAGAGCCACAAACAGCCAATCAGATGTGTTTAATTTCAATAGGAATATACAAATTATCGATGCCAAGGACTCCAAAGCTCATAAACTTGGTAACAAGTGACTTTATGTCAAGGTTTGAAAAAGTGGGCGGTGCCAACAACTACAATTTTTACATGGGAAAATATAAACTGCAACCATTCTTACATTTTTAATGGCAGGGTTCCCAAACTTGACACAGTGGGCCACTGGGTGACTGGGATTAATATTTAGAAAGTGGGTGGAGCCTACAACAGCCAATCAAAATTCACGTATTGATTTTTCAAGGGGAACATTTACATTGCTACCATTCTTATACTGTTAATGGCAGAGGCCTCAAACCTGATACAGTCAGTCATTGTCTGGGGTCCAAATTTACTAAAGGGGGTGGAGCTACAAACAGCCAATCACATTTGTTAGATTGATTTCAGCCATTCTTTTATTGGCGGGGCTCTCAAAGTTTACACAGTTGGTCACTGGATGACTGGGGTTGATATTCAGGAAAGTGGGTGGAGCCTACAACAGCCAATCAAAATTCACCTATTGATTTTCAAGGGGAATATTTACATTGCTGCCATTCTTACACTCTTAATGGCAGAGGCCTCAAATCTGGTACAGTCAATCACTGGGAGACTGGGGTTTAAATTCTGAAAAGGGGGCGGGCTACAAACAGCCAATCAGATTTGTTTAATTTCAATGGAAAAATGCAACTTATTGATGCCAAGGACCCCAAAGCTCATACACTTGTTCATTGAGTGACTGTATGTCAAGGTTAGTAACAGTGGGCGGAGCCAAAAACAACTAACTTTTAACATGGGAAAATATAAACTGCAGACATTCTTACACTGTTAATGGCAGGGTTCTCAAACTTGACAGTTAAGGGGAATATTGAAACTGCTGCCATTCTTACACTGTTAATGGCAGAGGCCTCAAACCTGCTACAGTCGGTCATTATTTACTTGCCGACCGCTTCATGGCAATGGGCGTGGCAGCCCAGGACCGCCTAACGCTGATCGGCGTAAGATCCTGTGGGCCTGTTTCGCAGGAGATCATGCACGCTCTGCCCCGCCTTCAGTCTCCCAGCAACGATCGCCGCTAGATGACTGTTAGACGGCGATACCGCCATCTAATTACCCCATACAGCACTGCGATCTAAGGCAGCGCTGTACTGGGGTCAGCCGTGTGACACGGCTGTCCCCTCCAGAGGCTCAGGGCTGAAGCCTATGACAGCCGATCACAGTGATTTGCTGGCTGGTGGGAAGAAGGTGGGGGGATGTAAAATAGATTTAAAAAAGGCACTTTTATTTAAAAGATAATATAAATATTTATAAAAAAAATAAACAATGCGGGAGGGATCAGACCCCACCAACAGAAATCTCTGTTGGTGGGGAGAAAAAGGGGGGGGGGGAATCACTTGTGTGCTCACATGTGCGGCCATGCAGTGAGGCCTCAAAGCTGCAGTGGCCTATCTCTTAAAAAAATGACCTGGTCTTTAGGGGGGTTTAACACTGCGGTCCTTAAGTGGTTAAGTGACTGGGGTTCAAATTCACTAAAGGGGCGGAGCCACAAACAGCCATTGAGATTTAATTGCTGTATAAACTACTTCCATTCACACAATTCTGATGTCAGGAACCCGACTGTGTGTCAAGTTTAGAAAAACTGGGTGGAGTCAAAAACAGATTTCCCTGGGAAAATGTAAGTTGCAGCCCTTCTTCACTGTTAATGGCAGGGTTCTTTATCTTTGCACAGTTGGTTACTGGGAGTCTGGGACTAATATTCTGAAAGGTGGGTGGAGCCTAAACAAACAATGTTCACCTGTTGATTTTCAAGGGGAATATTAAATTGCTACCATTTTTGCACTGGTAATGGCACAAGCCTCAAACCTGCTACAGTTGGTCATTGGGTCCCTACAGGTCAAATTCAGAAAAGGGGCAGAGCCATAGCCAATCACATTTGTTTTTATTGATGCCAAGGACCCAAAACCCAAAAGCTGACAAACTTGGTCATTGAGTGACTGTGTGTCCAGGTTACAAAAAGTGGGCAGAGCTAAAAACAAATTTCACTGGGAAAATATAAACTGCAGCCATTCTTACACTCTTAATGGCAGGGTTCTCAAACTTTGCACAGTTGGTTACTGGGTGACTGAGATTAATATTCAGAAAAATGGGTGGAGCTTAAAAAAGCCAATCAATGTTCACCTGTTGATTTCAAGGGGAATATTAAAATTGCTGCCATTCTTGCACTGTTAATGGCACAAGCCTCAAACCTGGTACAGTTGGACATTGGGTGACGGGTTCAAATCCAGAAAAGGGTCGGAGCCACAAATAGCCAAATTTCACTGGGAAAATATAAACTGCAGGCCTTCTTACACTGAGATGAGCATATAGTGGTCAGGGATAAAGAGTGAATTAACTCCAT
This sequence comes from Hyperolius riggenbachi, assembly GCF_040937935.1. Classification (NCBI taxonomy): domain Eukaryota; kingdom Metazoa; phylum Chordata; class Amphibia; order Anura; family Hyperoliidae; genus Hyperolius; species Hyperolius riggenbachi. Next base: position 44,739,035 of record NC_090653.1, on the reverse strand, counting down.
GATTTATTTCTGCTACTGCAATAAATGGATAATAATACCCTTAGATGACTTGCCAAAGGACAAATTGATAACAGAAGATGCTTCTCCATATAGCACAACAATTTGTTTGATATATCAAACAAATTGTTGAACGACATTGGTCTATTTTACAACTTGATCCTCAACTGAGAGAATACTTACCCCAAAGACCTTGCTTTACATATCATAGTATCATAGATACGCACTCTCATCTTCAAATGAAATCAAAGATATCTGGCAACAAATTGTTCAAAAAAACATGGCTAGATTGAAGCTTGAAGGGCATGCATACGTGTGGGCGGTGCAAAGCCTGTATTAATGTTGAAAAATGTCACAACTTTAAAGCACCTAAAAATGGTAGAGTCTTTGATTTGTTTGATTTTTATAATTGTGAAACTGAAGGTGTGGTATATGCAATAAAATGCCCCTGCCCCTTTCTCTATATAGGAGAAACAACAAGAGCTATAAAAGCTAGAATCTTGGAACACCTGGGTGACCTAAAACACAAACGTAATACCTCTGTTCTCAGGCACTTCTTGGAGAAACATGAAGGTGACCCGACTTTACTTAAATTCTGGGTAATACAGCAATGGCAGTTGGGCCCCCGAGGGGGCAATTTAGATCTTAAAGAGGAACCCCAGTGAAAATAATGTAGCAAAAAAAAGTGCTTCATTTTTACAATAATTATGCATAAATGATTTAGTCAGTGTTTGCTCATTGTAAAATCTTTCCTCTCCCCGATTTACATTCTGACATTACATGGTGACATTTTTACTGTGGGCAGGTTATGTAGCTGCTGCTAGCTGTTTTGGCTGTTACAGACAGCTGTAAGCAGCTAATTCCTGTCTGTGAACCTTGTTACATTGTGGCAGTTTGCCCAGAGTACCGCGGTACGCAGAGCTTCTTGTGGGAGGGGTTTCAGCACAAAATCAGTCATACAGCGCCCCCTGATGGTCTGTTTGTAAAAATCATTATATTTCTCATGTAAAAGGGGGTATCAGCTACTGATTGGGATAAAGTTCAATTCTAGGTTGGAGTTTCTCTTTAAATTGAGACAGTTGGAGTCACAGTGGATTTATTGATTGGGGGCATTAAACCCTGGTAGCCTTAATGAGGTTTTTACATATACCCCCTTTTTGTGACTACGTGCATACATAGTTATTTGTTTCTATCTTGCAGCTCCTCCACCGTTTATTCTCCTATATGGAGAAGGCTCTTCTGTTATCAATTTGTCCTTTGACAAGTCATCTAAGGGTATTATTATCCCTTTATTGCAGTAGCAGAAATAAATCATGGAGTTACCGTAATTGACTCTTTATCCCTGACCACTATATGCTTACTCTGTAGCAGAATAGTTCTCAAGCTCAACAGCGCTCATAGTTACCGTAATTATCACTGTCTCCCTTTTGGTTTTATTTTATATCTTGCTATATTCTCCTTGCCCATAACTGGGTATACACTATTTGCACCTTTAAAGGTTGCCTAGCAACCCATAGACTTGTATGGGGCAAGCTGCTGAGGGCGGTTCTCTCCAAGGCGATCAAGTTTACACCTCTTATGTTTGCAAGCATAGTTTGTCTACGCCCAAGGTAGGCGACCATAATGATGCATTGGGACCGGAGTGTTCTGCCTACTATTACGCAACAGCGTCATGGTGCGTCTATTTGGACGCATATGATTGGCAAGAATGGTGGTAGTTTCTGTAACAACGCCGCTCATTGGTTCAAAGTGGTGGTGGCCATGTGATGCGGTGATATCCAGTGGGGAACGGGGATTTACGATCTAGCACGGAATACAACTTTCTCTTTACATTAGAGTGTTTTGCTCTGTATGACAGGATTTATCTGCGTGTCAGCTATACACATATATGTTTATTGGTTGGGAGATTTCAATTACTCCTGTAATAATCATTACCATGTAGACTATGGACCTTGTGTATGATTTGTTGTCTTTCTTATTGAAGGTTTGTTTGACAAATCCTCAACTACTGCTTAAGGGGTGTGTCTGGTCTTTCCCTGCCTCCTCCCATCAGCCCACAGTTGCAGTATAAAAGGGCTTCAGGGAGATCTTGCTTTCATGGCTGCTACTATATAGCCATATTGCTATACTATGTACTGATTTTATTGTTTATATATGATGTATCTATGCACCTTAGCACTATGATTAGCACTCTTGCACGTTGTTTATATTTTCCCTTGAAAAAGCTTCCCGTATGGAAGTGAAACATGTTGGGTTTTGGTGGGGGTAGTGTATAATATATCTATTTACAATGATAGAGGCTTAATATTTTTCATATTTATTTTTTTATAAATGTACCTGTAAATGGACATCTTTGACTTTGACAGGATTTATTCCTATATACTTACTTAAAGAGAACCCGAGGTGGGTTTGAAGAATATTATCTGCATACAGAGACTGTATCTGCCTATACAGCTCAGCCTCTGTTGCTATCCCAAACCCCCCTAAGGTCCCCCTGCACTCTGCAATCCCTCATAAATCACAGCCACGCTGCTGACAAACAGCTTGTCAGAGCTGGCTGTGTTTATCTCTATATTGTCAGTCTGCTGCTCTCCCCGCCTCCTGCATCCCTTCCCTCCCTGCTGATTGGAGGGAAGGGACGGGGGCAGGGACTGGAGCTATGCAGGAGGCGGGGGAGCAGCTGAGACTGACACTACAGATGTAAACACAGCCTCATAGCATGGCTGTGATTTATGAGGGATTGCAGAGTGCAGGGGGACCTTAGGGGGGTTTGGGATAGCAACAGAGGCTGGGCTGTATAGGCAGATCCAGCCTCTGTATGCAAATAACATTCTTTAAACACACCTCGGGTTCTCTTTAAAGAAAACCTGAACTGAAAATGAAAAGTCAAAATAAGCATACACAAGTCATACTTACCTCCCATGTAGTCTACTCCTCAGTGTCTTTCTCCTCTCCTGCGTCCTGTTTGTTTACTGTGATCAAAGGAATTTTCCGTCCTCCATTTAGAAAATGGCCATTACCCCATAACAGCTTCCTGGTCAGCACACAGATAAACTGTAACATTGCTCACTTGAGCCATAGGGAAACATGGACATTACCTGGTACATCAGTTTTCCTCTCAGCTATAACTGACAGCAACTGATATTTTACTGACAGCAACTGATATATTTAAGATCTGACAAAATATTGTCAGAACTGGAAGGGATTATTACCAGAAGAAAATGGTGAGCTTCTGAAAGGAACTGATGGCAAGGTAACTATGTAATGTTCATTTGCAGTTACCTCATGTGTTTATGTTAAATATTTTTACTCAGTACAGGTTCGCTTTAAAGGTTGTTCCATACGTTGTGATTCAGTCTTGTAACTTAATAGCAGCCAGCTTGCGTTTTTAAATATTCTTTATTCAAAGTTAAATTTTAGTCCTTTGTATAGGATTCTCGATGTGTTTGAACTCCACTTTAAAAGGCATCAGTTTTCCTTCCGCTACCCTCCGTTCCGTTAGCATGCGGTCAATGCGACAGACGCGTAGATCCCAAAAAATTGTAGGAGACCCAAACTCTCAGTCCATTCGGTGGAACGGGCTGAGCGGATCTGTTCAAACAGAGCAATGTGAATGGATCCGATTGATTGACATTGGCTCTGTTCTCCTCTGTTAGGGTCCGTTCCGTTACGGTCTGCTAAAGGGACCTTTTTGTTTTAGTCCAAAGTGAACCAGGCCCAACTGCTTTTGCCTGGATCTGTACAGCTCATTGAAAACTCAGCTGCCTTGAGAGATTTATATTGCAGTTAACCAATATGGTTCAAGTGTTGTTTTGTAGGGAATGGTTTTACATGAAATTACATTTGCACTTAGCGGGAAACGTTTTTTTTTTTGTAGGGTTAGGGTTAAAGATCCAGCATGCTATTGCTTGAAGTTGTCTGCGGGGACACCTGTCCACAACCTGAGTGCAGTTTTCTTTTAGAGAGTCTCTTTTCTAGTTATACATTATGTGCTAAACAGGCAGTGTGGGCTGGCCACTGGACCCACATGTGGAGTCATGGGTGGCCCTATGTGTAGACTGTGCCTGCATGTGGACTGGATACCCATCTGGGATGGCCCCACATGTGAACTGGACCCATATGAGGCCTGACCCCATGTGTGGCCTGACCCCATGTGTGGCCTGACCCCATGTGTGGCCTGGCCCCATGTGTGGACTGGCCTCGTGTGGCCTGGCCCCATATGTGGCCAGGACTCCCATCTGCAATGGCGCCATGTGTGGGCTGGCCCCATATGTGGCCTGGACTCCCATCTGGACTAGCCCCATGTGTGAACTGACTCCTTGGGCTCGATTCACAAAGCGGTGCTAACCCACTTAGAGACTTTAGGCGTGAGAACCATTTTTATCATGCCTAAACTCAGTTTAGGCATGATAAGTTTAGGCATGCTTAGTTTAGGCATGATAAGTTTAGGCATGCTTAGTTTAGGCATGATAAGTTTAGGCATGATAAGTTTAGGCATGCTAAGTTTAGATAAGTTTAGATCGCACGCAAAGTCCCGCACGCAAAGCAGCGCCATTAAACTCTATGCAAAGTGCACCAGACTTTGCTAGCGCAAAACTTTTGATCAGCTGTGCACTGCGGTGCTAACCCAGTTGGTGCTTAAACTTATCACGCCTAAAAACTTATCACACCTAAACTTATCATGCCTAAACTTATCATGCCTAAACAGAGTTTAGGCGTGATAAAGGGCTTTTCACCAGGGTGCTAACTGTTAGCACCGCTTTGTGAATCAGGCCCCATATGTGGCCTAGTCGCCCACCTGGACTGGCCCCATGTGTGGACTGGCCCCATGTGTGGACTGCCCTCATGTGTGGACTGCCCTCATGTGTGGCCTGGCCACATATGTGACCTGGATTCCCATCTGGAATGGTCTCATGTGTGGACTGGCCCCATATGTGGCCTGGACTCCCATCTGGAATAGCCTCATGTGTGGACTGGCCCCATATGTGACCTGGACTCCCATCTGGAATGGCCTCATGTGTGGACTGGCCCCATGTGTGGCCTGGACTCCCATCTGGAATGGCCTCATGTGTGGACTGGCCCCATGTGTGGCCTGGACTTCCATCTGGAATGGCACCATGTGTTGACTGGCCCTAGTGTTATCTTCCTGAACACAGTCTGTGCATCTGATTCCATTCACTTTTTCCCTTTAGAACATCTGTTACTACCTGCAGCTGAAGAACAGGTCAAAGCGCTGTTCATTGGAGAGGAAAGGATCAACGAGTATGAGCGGTTAGACGTCACTATAAAAACAGGAACTAAGGTATGTAGGTCTGCATCTCACTGTGGCAATCAGTGTTGAACGTATAATTCCACTTAAGGACTAGAATAAAAACAATTCTGCCTGAAGACATCTCTGTTATATAAAACCTTTATAAAGCGGCTCTATCCTTTCTTTTGGAAAATGGGGATCTTCTAGTGGAATACATTAAGTTTGTGTTTCTAGACAGTGGTGCTCAAACTAAGGCCCGCGGCGGGCCAAAAGTAGCCCCCTTAGGCTTTTTTACTGACCCCCGCCCACACACAAAATATATTACTTATAGATGTGGTCAGCTACATCTTTAAATATTGGTGGTCCGCATATAGAATAGCAGTGCTGTTCCATCCACATGGAAGCCAGAAAGCAGTAATTTGCTGGTTTCCAATCAAATTCCACATCAGGTGACACTGCTGTCCAATTGGACTGCAGGTTGTCACCTGGGTATGCTTCACTGTCTGGCCCACAAAGACTTCTACATCATTTTATGTATACTCTGGCCCCTCAGCAGTGTGAAGTATGTTGACCCGGCCCTCGACCCAAAACGTTTGGGGACCCCTGTTCTAGACCATGCTTGCTTTGGTCTTCTTAACCAGGGTTTAATGGAAGACCATTCGGTTCTTGATGACCCTGTTGGGGTTCCCTGGCATTATTCCTCCAGTGAGACAGAACTATTGTGGGGGTGGTGGTTGCGGCGTGGGAGTTGAGTTCTGCTTCTGGGGTCTTGTATGCCACCCCTGATTTAGAGGTTCAGTTTCAATCTCTCTTCTCCACTAATAAAATCTCTTCCTCCTCCACAGAGACAAGGCTGCCTTGATGATGCCAAGAAAGTGCCAGATTTCAAGGATGTGGTAGACATCAGAGACGCTGTGACTGACAATTTCCTCTGCACAGGAGGGACATCCGGCAATGTGGAGCCCCAGACCTGCAAAGGTAATTTTTACACTAGATTGAAGAGATATCTGCATGGCTGGATTTAATTACCACAAGGCACTGTAGGCTTGTGCCTATAAGTGCCTGATGTTGGAAAGGCGGCTCACTCCCCTCCTCACGTGCTTCCCTCCCTCCTTATGCAGAGTCCCAAGTGGAGCTTAAATGAGAGGTTACTCACCCAGCTCTCGGCATTCCACTGTTGAGATCTGCCTCCAGCTGGGCCAGCTACCTAATGCTTGGGGGCACCTCTAGCTACTTAGTATTAGGTAGCTAGAGGTACACTTAGTACTAGGGGACATATGTGGCTACCTACAACAGGCAAGGGAAAAAAGCAACTCCAGGCCGTCCATGACGCCAAGTGAAGCTTTGGCATCAGGCGGCACAGAGGCTGGACCGGCATTGCGTTCCCCCCACCCCCCTTTCCCCGTAGTCGCCACTCATTATCTTGTGAATGAGTTGGTAGCCACCTCCTCTATGAGAGTCCCCGATCCTCCCCTGGCTAAGAGACATCAGTCAGTAGCAATTGACAGCGCTGCTTTAAAGAGGAAGGAGGAGAGTGGTTCTCCTGGTTACACACTATACAGGAAGTAAGTACTCTCCTGCTTCCTTCTTCAAAGCAGCACTGCGGATTGCTGCTGACTGATGTCTCTTAGCCAGGGGAGGATTGGGGACTCTCACAGAGGAGGCGGCTGCCTACAAATGCATATATGGTGGCTGTGCTATCAACAGCTAAAGTCTGCACAAAATTAAGTGAAATTACGGTTGTTGAGGTTACGATAGACAAAATTTATTGCAATTTTTCCCCAAATTTTGCATATTACGATTTTGCATCAAAATTGTGAATCTCGATGTGAAATTACGACTATGCAGCAAAAACCTTGTCGTTTTTGAGAAAATCACTTTAAAAAAGGAGGGATGTTTTTAAACTGTCATTTTTCTGAGTTTTAAAAGAAAAATTTCCTTTGCATTTTTTATTTTTAAAAATTATTTTCTCAAAAAGTACAAGGTCTTTTTGAGTGATTTTTTTTTTTTATACATACCCACTATTCTCCTTAACATATGTAGAAATCTTGGTGACACCAGCATGTATGGGGGCTTTGCTATTCACCGCTAAAGTCGGCAAGAAATTACACAAAAATTGCGAAATGACAAATGATTACAGTAAATCATTTGAATTTACACATCGTAAAATTTGCTGATTTCGCTCTTCACTAGTGACATCGTGATTTTCAAACATGTTCATGCTTCGTGTCATGCAGATATCCTTCTAGGCTTAACTTGCGATTAATGTATACGTCATTTTTTTTTTGTTATTTATTACAGGGGATTCTGGAGGTCCTCTTATGATACAATATAAAAAACGTTTTATCGAGGTAAGATCGTTTTAACAACTGATTTAGTTTTATGAAACTTTTATTGATTCTTCACTTTGCAACGGATCTTTTTTACCACCCTTGCAGTGTTTTCTTAGATGGTAGACCATTTCTGTCATCATCTCTTTCTAGAGTATGTCACAACTCTACACTTGAAGGATACCCAAAGTGACATGATGAGATAGACATGTGTATATACAGTGCCTAGCACACAAATAACTATGCTGTGCTCCTTTTTTTCTTTCTCTGCCTGAAAGAGTTAAATATCAGGTATGTAAGTGTCTGACTCAGTCCTGACTCAGACAGGAAGTGACTACAGTGTGACCCTCACTGGTAAGAAATTCCAACTATAAAACACTTTCCTAGCAGAAAATGGCTTCTGAGAGCAAGAAAGAGATAACAATTGGAATTTCTTACCAGTGAGGGTCACACTGTAGTCACTTCCTGTCTGAGTCAGGACTGAGTCAGCCACTTACATACCTGATATTTAACTCTTTCAGACAGAGAAAGAAAAAAAGGAACACAGCATAGTTATTTGTGTGCTTGGCACTGTACAGACACCTGTCTATCTCATCATGTCACATGTCACTTCAGGTATTCTTTAAGGCAAGGGGGACAATTGCAGAGTCCACAGTGCCCCCCCCCCCCCCCCCCTAGGCACCCAGGCATCTCACATTTAAAAATTTAATTTGTCCTGGCCGGGCTGTGGGGTACCTCGGCATGTGTGGTGTGGGTGGTGGAGGTGAGGCAGCAACGGCAGGCAGGGGGAGGAGGCAGGGTCTCATCTAGTGCTCCCCCATCCTCCCATATGCAGAGGTGAGTTGTACCCTGGCTTCTGCTCCGCCTCGCACTGCTCTGCATATAGAGTGGGAAAGGTGGGGTAGAGACTCAGTGGCGTACCTACCACAGGGCTGCAGGTGCTCACGGCTCAGTCACTGTGTTCTTCCAACTAGGACCTTTTTTCATAGTTCAGAAAAATAGCAGCAGGCAGTGCATGGGACTGTACTACTTCCTGCACTAGATCATGTAGCACCCCCCCTTTCTTGGGCAATGTGTCTCTTCACTCTCTACACACAGCCTGCAGTGAGTGAATGTGCAGCAGGGCGAGTAGAGAGAATGATTGCTGTGCTGTAGCTGGGACATTGGCAGGGAGAGGTGGCAGGATGTGTTTAGTGCTTCAGAAGTTCCCTCTCATTAGTAGCCATGTGCACTGGCTGCTCTAATACCAGAGTCCCCTGGACTATTGATTATTTATCCTGATCAGAGTAATTAATCAATAACACAGGGCATTCTACTGTTGCAGAAGCCAGTAATACAACTGCTGACAACATAAATCTGTAGTGAGCAGCGAAGCAAGCTCCAGGCAATTTAGATTAAGTTGATTGCAGGTAATCTTATCTCTTCTCCCAGCTCCCCCTCCCACTCTGTTGTCTTCCTCATGACCCTTTCCTCTTTTAACACTGACATCTTCTGCAGCACTCTATAGAGTACAGTTTCATAATGGTTAGATTCGTCTATATCCTGACAACACATTTTCCCCCAAAATCCCCCAAAATTTGCAGCAACGTGCTCGGCACCCCAACCTTCTCATCAAAAAAACGTTTTGGGGTGGGGGTTGTCTGTAAATAATCAGCACCAGGTATACCCATTCCCTAGGTATGCCACTGAAGAGGCTACCTAATCCTAGGGGTCACATTTAGCTATCTATATTGTTAGGGACTACCTGGGGATACATCTAGCTATCTTTACTGGAGGGGGAGACTACTTAATACTAATGGGCTCATCTGGCCATCTATACAAGGTGGGAGGGGGAGTCTATCTAAGACTGGGGAGCACAGCTGGCATTTGGTCAGTGGGAAACGAGGGGAGGAGGGCCTGGTCCAGCAGCAGTCAGGTGGGGGCTCCTCCTCACTTCTCTTCAATGTCAGTGTACTGCCCATCAACCTTGTGGCTCCCGATACTGCATGTCATGTGACATGCATCAGGAGCCAATTGGTGATAGGCTGCAGTGCGGCTACACTGAACAGAGGAGTGAGGAGGACCTGTCACCACTGGAAAGATAAAATATGTAGCTCTGCTGCTGTGCTACTCTGACAATAGCAGGAAATTTCAGTGCCCATGGCTAATGGACGATTTGGGCGCCCCCGTAGGCACCAACACAAATATTGTTGATACGCCTCCCAAAGCATGAATTTGGGTGCCCGATAAATATAGTTTTCAACATTAGAACATTCAAGTTTTTGAAATTTGTCACAGGCTAGCGCCTGTTTTTAAATGGGCCTTAGGCCTAGTTTAGTAACCTTTTGACGACCAGCTAACGCCGATTGGAGTAAACTGGTCGTCTGCGGGTTACCATGAAAACGGCCGCTCGATCGAGCGGCCTTTCCATGTCAGTTCACGGAGGGTGTCTCCGTGAACAGCCGGAGAGCCGCCGATCGCGGCTCGCCGGCAAAATGTAAACAGGCGGGGAAGAAATCCCCGCTGTTTACATCATACGGCGCTGCTGCACAGCAGCGCCGTAAGGCAGATCAGCGATCCCCGGCCTCTGATTGGCCGGGGATCGCCGGCATATGATAGGCTGAAGCCTATCCTTCAATGCGCAGGACGGAAATCCGTCCTGCGCAGCTCACAGGAGGAGGGAGAGGGAGGGAGCGGCGAGACGGCGGAGAACGCTGCGGAGGGGGTCTTTGAAGAGCCCCCCTCCCCCCCGCAAGCACAAGCAGCCGGTGGCGATCAGAACCCCCCCCCCCCCCAGCAGGACATCCCCCTAGTGGGGAAAAAAGGGGGGTAGTCTGATCGCCCTGCTGCACTCCTGATCGGTGCTGCGGGCTGTAGAGCCCACGCAGCACCGATCACTGAAAAATCCCCTGGTCGGTAAAAAATAAATATATAAATAAAATAAACAGAAAGCTCTGTTGGTGGGCAGAAAAGGGGGGGAGGGGGAATCACTTGTGTGCTGAGTTGTACGGCCCTGCAGCAAGGCCCTAAAGCTGCAGTGGCCTATATTGTAAAAAATAGCCTGGTCACTAGGGGGGTGTAAGCACATGGTCCTCAAGTGGTTAATTGCTAGAAGCACGGATATACAGTGCACAAAACTTTGCTCATTGCTTTTTAATGCCCATTTACTATGATATGTGTAACCCTGTGTGTGTGTCATTGCAACAGACACACACACCAAGGGTTACAGATGCATTTACTTTTTGTGAAAGTGCTGCTGTAAAGGGAACCTGCAGGTGCTGTCAGGTGGAGCCCATGAGCAGGAAAGAAGAGAGAGAAGCTGGGCATGTGCAGGGAGGAAGTAACAGTTGAGTTTTACAGTTGAAGGCTAGTGAGGGGGAGGAGTCAAGTAGCCATGGAGACTGAGGTGATGAGGCAGCAAGAAATAAAGTGTGTCACGATACTATACTGTACTGCAGCAAGAAATACGCTTGATTTGTGAGGAAATAGAGTAGAGACACGGGAAGAGACCAGCCATTGGTGAGACGGTCTGAGCAAGGCAGAGGCACAGACAAGTAAGCACTTACCGGAAACTGAACTAAGGAAGAGAAAAAGAGCTGCAGACATTACATGAGAGGAGAGAGACCACTCACAGCTACAGGCCAGTAAAGAGCAGCAATACTGGAGAGATAAGCCAGAAGAGAAACAGTAAGCAATAAGAAAGAAAGACAAGGATATTAAAATGTACCTGTAACAGAGAGAGATAACAGAAAACAGCAGAGACATTACAGTGACACAGAGACAACAGGACAGCAATGCATACAAGAGTGACACAGAGCAACAAGTGACAGGATTACAGAAAAGGAGTGAAGACTGCAGTGCAGTGTCTGAAGAGATTGTGTGACAACAGCTGGCAGACAAAATACAGAGAATACAGCGGTGCTTCTTATACATTAAGTGATCATTCATAATTATCAATTCAACATATTTGTCTCATCCTGGATGTTGCTAGGTAACCACCAGACATTTCTCTACTTTCCCTTCTGTCCTATGCAAGAATTCAGATCCACTTTAAAAAGACAGCAGTGAAGAAGTGACAAATAGCAGAGTGCTGTGTATGGAAAATTCTGGCAAGTAAATGCTAATAAACTGAATTACTTATATGGTTCCTGAACTAGCCCTGATCCTAACAGGCTGAAGATAAGAAGTTTATGAATGTTTTGTCACTAAACTATTTTTTTATCCATATCATTTAATACAAATATTTCTTAAAAAGAACTTGATTGGTGTCTAGAGGATTTCTTTACAGTTAAAGCATTATAGAGGTGTTACATTTGGCGTACAGTCGGCAGGATATTACCTAAGTGCCTTAAAACTGGAAGATGGAGTCTCAGCCTACACTACCCACCAGAAATGATGCTTCAGCTACTCAGGCTGCAGGAGAATGGTCAGCAAGCTACACATCAGTGTTGACCATGACTGCTATTGGGATGTTAGCTGCATACCTACCAAGGTTCAATGGTTATAATATGGCCCTGAGAGAGTGGAGTGAAAGAATAGAGAGTGCTGTGCAGGCTTATAAAGTGCCCATAGAGCTGCATATGGAAATAGCAGTTATAACTTTGGAGGGAGATGCTCAACGAACAGTAATTAATGCTAAATTGCCCACACCAGTATCGCTGAAACAAATTATCGAGGTATTGGAAGACATATATGGAGATCCTACAGAGCTGCATTTATGGAGAAAGAGATTTGTTGACAGAATTCAGAAGGATAACGAAAATATTCCTCAGTTCGCCAATGCCTTACAAGAAATAATGAGTGGACTACAGATAAAAGAGGAAAAGGAAAGAGGAAAAACTACCACAGATTCTGCTGTGTGGCTGAGAGATCAGTTTATATGGGGATTAAGGAGCAACTTTATTAAAAGATCCTTAAAACAGAAAGTAGAATATTCTCCAAGTTTGAATTTCCGGACACTTCAAAGCTTAGCTATCAAGCTCAGTCAGGAGGAAGAAACCAATCAGCTGGGAACACTGCAACAAAACACCACTATGATTACTCATACAAATTCAGCAGTTGAATTCATAACCAATAATACTCAGGGGAAATTGAGAGAAATAAAAACAACACTCAAAGAACTAAGTGAAGAGTTAGCCAAAATGAAACAAAACATGGAGAAAACTGAACTCAGAACAGAACATTCAAGGTGGAGATATAGAAACACGGAGGAATCAGGATGTTGGATCTGTCACCATAGTGATCACACTGCAAGAGACTGTGGAAGAGGTTTTCAGAGAAAATCAAGGAATTCTGCAGTGGTGGTCCGCATGGCAGGACAAGACAAGAAGGCCTCAGAGAAATGGAAGGAAGATAAGCTAAAGAGAAAAAATAAGGTCATCGCAACCAAAGTTCTAGGCATTGTCAAATGGTTTCATGTGCGAAATGGATACGGATTTTTAAATCGGAATGACACCAAAGAAGATGTGTTTGTGCACTGGTCTGCCATGAAGAAGAACAACCCCAGGCATTATCTTTGCAGTCTAAGAGATGGAGATTTGGTTGAATTTGACGTTGTGGAAGGACGGAAAGGTACAGAAGCCGCTAATTTAACTGGCCCTGGTGGAACTCCAGTTCAAGGTAGCAAGGATGCAAGACGTTGGAGACCATATAAGCCTCAGGGACACTATGGTGATTATCACTTGAAGAGCTTCTTGTACAGCCAGAAACAAGGAGGAGCAAAATACCCTGTACAACTTACTTTATATGAAGAATTTAGACAGAGGTGTGATCCAGATTCATCTGTTCCTCAACCAGGAAGAACAACAAGTGATACTGAAAGTTTTCTGGAAGCTGGAACTAATGAAGGAAACAAAAGTAAGAATCCAGATGAACCTATTATTCATGCTCAGGGTAGAGCACCAGAAGATTTAGGCCATCAGAAGGCTGAAGACTGTGAAAGTAGTCGGATAAATAGAGAAATACCAGGACCTAGTCAGCAAGTAATGATTAACGACTTCTTAGTAGGAGATGAAGTATTACAACATAGAACAGATACTTCTCGAAGAAAGGAAGTGGAATTGTATTGGCAACCGATGCTACAACCTCAACGGCTCAAGCGTTCTAAACGGACACAGTGTTCATCGGAAACCATTCAGCTTACAAACGTCAAGGTAGCTCAAGGCAAAGAGTTTGAGAAGTCAGAGAAGGGAGAGCAAAGGTGCTCTACACAAACAGAACTAGACCACGAGTCAAAATGGAAAAATACTCAACATTCCCCACTTCCTGAACAGTTCGGATTATATGTAGACACTGTGACTTGGTTAAAAGAAAAATTGTAGGGACTACAATTTGAAAAAAAGGGGGTGAATGTAACCCTGTGTGTGTGTCATTGCAACAGACACACACACCAAGGGTTACAGATGCATTTACTTTTTGTGAAAGTGCTGCTGTAAAGGGAACCTGCAGGTGCTGTCAGGTGGAGCCCATGAGCAGGAAAGAAGAGAGAGAAGCTGGGCATGTGCAGGGAGGAAGTAACAGTTGAGTTTTACAGTTGAAGGCTAGTGAGGGGGAGGAGTCAAGTAGCCATGGAGACTGAGGTGATGAGGCAGCAAGAAATAAAGTGTGTCACGATACTATACTGTACTGCAGCAAGAAATACGCTTGATTTGTGAGGAAATAGAGTAGAGACACGGGAAGAGACCAGCCATTGGTGAGACGGTCTGAGCAAGGCAGAGGCACAGACAAGTAAGCACTTACCGGAAACTGAACTAAGGAAGAGAAAAAGAGCTGCAGACATTACATGAGAGGAGAGAGACCACTCACAGCTACAGGCCAGTAAAGAGCAACAATACTGGAGAGATAAGCCAGAAGAGAAACAGTAAGCAATAAGAAAGAAAGACAAGGATATTAAAATGTACCTGTAACAGAGAGAGATAACAGAAAACAGCAGAGACATTACAGTGACACAGAGACAACAGGACAGCAATGCATACAAGAGTGACACAGAGCAACAAGTGACAGGATTACAGAAAAGGAGTGAAGACTGCAGTGCAGTGTCTGAAGAGATTGTGTGACAACAGCTGGCAGACAAAATACAGAGAATACAGCGGTGCTTCTTATACATTAAGTGATCATTCACAATTATCAATTCAACATATTTGTCTCATCCTGGATGTTGCTAGGTAACCACCAGACATTTCTCTACTTTCCCTTCTGTCCTATGCAAGAATTCAGATCCACTTTAAAAAGACAGCAGTGAAGAAGTGACAAATAGCAGAGTGCTGTGTATGGAAAATTCTGGCAAGTAAATGCTAATAAACTGAATTACTTATATGGTTCCTGAACTAGCCCTGATCCTAACAGGCTGAAGATAAGAAGTTTATGAATGTTTTGTCACTAAACTATTTTTTTATCCATATCATTTAATACAAATATTTCTTAAAAAGAACTTGATTGGTGTCTAGAGGATTTCTTTACAGTTAAAGCATTATAGAGGTGTTACATATGCATTCACAAAAATAGATGGTTGAACCAGGGTTTTAAAAGTACTGAGATTCTCTGCAATGAGTTATGATAGATGATGAGTTTTTCATCCCAATGCTTTTTATTTAGGAATATTTTTCTCTTGTTTTTTCCTGCAGGTGGGAGTAGTGAGCTGGGGCACAATTAACAGCTGTACTAAGGACAATATGAGACCGCAGAAAGTCCCTACAGGATCTCGAGACTTTCACAGCAATGTCTTCCATGCCATAAAATGGATTGTCTCTATTGCAAAAGAGGAATTACTGGAAATAGGAACTGAAGAAGATAAAAAATGAATTTATGTGTAGTATCAATGGTAAATGGAACGTTCCTGGTGTCTCGTATACTTATTTTCCTCTGAAAGTAAACCTGAGATGACAAAAAAAAAACTACATACCTGCGGCTTCCTCCAGGCTAATTGGCCCCTTGCTGTCCTCCACCACATCCTAGATCCCCCACTAGATGCCCAGTTAACTCCACGAATCGGGGCATACTTTGCATGTACGGCTTGGCCGAGCATGCACTCCATCTTGTTACTGTTGCCAGGAGCGTTCTGCACCTGTGCAGTACTACTGTGCAGGAGCAGAATGCTCCCGGCTGCAGGAGCACGACGGGGGACTGTGCCTGCGCTGACTGGCCCCGTCTGGCGGAATAACTGGGCCACTAAGGGGAAAATCCAGGCGGCAGAGGAGGATGGCGGAGGACCAATTAGCTTGAAGGGGGCTGGAGGAAGCCGCAGGTATGTATAATGTTTTTTTATATTTGTCATCTTAGGTATACTTTAAGGGGTGTAAAACTGAACACTGAATTGTGTAGAGCAGCCATGTCACTGTGATGTAAAATCTGGTTCATTTACTTACCATCAAAAAATAAATAAATAGCTTGTTTTGCTTTTGCACACTCACTTTTATCAGGATTGTTTGTTCAGGCTGATACAAAGTATTTTCTATTACATTTTAGGAAAGCTACAGCTCTCATTTACATACACGAGGTGCTGTTTTTTTAACCTTTGCAATGAAAAAATAAATATAAAGTGAACACAGTGCAGGCTTAATACTATAGATACCTATGTTTATCTCATCAATGATTGTGGTATTACTGCCATGCACACATAGCGCACGGCAATATTACCCTTACTTCAGGCAGCAAGTATCGCGAGTTACAGTGGTGGACAAAGCCAACGTTGAGCCCTTGTGCAGAATAAATATAGTGGGCCCAATGTGAGTGGGTGTGGTCATAACAGATCATGGTTGGATCCAAACAATGTCGATAAGATAAAAGTACATGAACCTAGGTCCCATTCTGTAGGCACTGTATTCATTTAAAACACAATTTAAACTTGTATATGACTAGGATACAAGTTATTATTACTGTTTCCCTTAAGTTTCAGAGAGAAATACATGAAGAAAAGTCTAGAGAATAATCAGGCCCTAACTGGTGCAATTGCATGGGCCCTAGAGGACATGGTGCCCCTGTGTGGCTGCACGGCCTGCACGGGCCGATGTCCGCCTCTGGCAGGCGCGGAGCTAGGGGGGGTCGGGGTAGGACAAGTGCCCCGGGGCGCCTGGTCCCCAAGGGCGCCCTCCGCCTGGCTGAGCTGCGGGTTTTTTTTTTATTTGTTTTTTTTTTTTTTGGGCGGGTGAGGGGAGCAGCGCAGAGAAGAGGGAGAGCTGTGCGGACGGTGGGGAAGGGGGGCCATATCCCCCCTCCTTCCCTCACCTTAGGTGCTCTCTCTCTCCCTCGCTGTCCCCTCCAATATCCGGGTGGCTCTTGGCTGGCAGCGGCGGGCGGAACTCACCTCCGTCTCGCTCCAGCGCCGGGCGGAAGTTCGGGTGCGCAGCCGCTGCTCTGGTCTGGACCAGACCAGAGTAGTGGCAGATCCATCCGGCGCTGCGACGAGACGGAGGTAAGTTCCGCCCGCCGCTGCCAGCCACCCGGACATTGGAGGGGACAGCGAGGAAGGGAGAGCAGCTCTTCTCTGCGCTGCTCCCCTCCTGCTGGGGAGGGGGACACCTGACCTGGCTACCTACTCTGGGCACATATACCCCTGCCTACATATACTGGACATATATCCCTGGCTACCTACTCTGGGCACATATACCCCTGGCTACCTACTCTGGGCACATATACCCCTGGCTACCTACTCTGGGCATATATACCCCTGGCTACCTACTCTGGGCACATATACCCCTGGCTACCTACTCTGGGCACATATACCCCTTGCTACCTACTCTGGGCACATATACCCCTGGCTACCTACTCTGGGCACATATACCCCTGGCTACCTACTCTGGGCACATATACCCCTGGCTACCTACTCTGGGCACATATACCCCTGGCTACCTACTCTGGGCATATATACCCCTGGCTACCTACTCTGGGCACATATACCCCTGGCTACCTACTCTGGGCACATATACCCCTGGCTACCTACTCTGGGCATATATACCCCTGGCTACCTACTCTGGGCACATATACCCCGGGCTACCTACTCTGGGCATATATACCCCTGGCTACCTACTCTGGGCACATATACCCCTGGCTACCTACTCTGGGCACATATACCCCTGCCTACATATACTGGGCATATACCCCTGGCTACCTACTCTGGGCACATATACCCCTGGCTACCTACTCTGGGCATATATACCCCTGGCTACCTACTCTGGGCACATATACCCCTGGCTACCTACTCTGGGCACATATACCCCTGGCTACCTACTCTGGGCATATATACCCCTGGCTACCTGCTCTGGGCACATATACCCCTGGCTACCTGCTCTGGGCACATATACCCCTGGCTACCTACTCTGGGCACATATACCCCTGGCTACCTACTCTGGGCACATATACCCCTGGCTACCTACTCTGGGCATATATACCCCTGGCTACCTACTCTGGGCACATATACCCCTGGCTACCTACTCTGGGCACATATACCCCTGCCTACATATACTGGGCATATACCCCTGGCTACCTACTCTGGGCACATATACCCCTGGCTACCTACTCTGGGCATATATACCCCTGGCTACCTACTCTGGGCACATATACCCCTGGCTACCTACTCTGGGCACATATACCCCTGGCTACCAGTCGCGGAGCTAGGGGGGGTCGGGGTAGGACAAGTGCCCCGGGGCGCCTGGTCCCCAAGGGCGCCCTCCGCCTGGCTGAGCTGCGGGTTTTTTTTTTATTTGTTTTTTTTTTTTGGGCGGTTGAGGGGAGCAGCGCAGAGAAGAGGGAGAGCTGTGCGGACGGTGGGGAAGGGGGGCCATATCCCCCCTCCTTCCCTCACCTTAGGTGCTCTCTCTCTCCCTCGCTGTCCCCTCCAATGTCCGGGTGGCTCTTGGCTGGCAGCGGCGGGCGGAACTCACCTCCGTCTCGCTCCAGCGCCGGGCGGAAGTTCGGGTGCGCAGCCGCTGCTCTGGTCTGGACCAGACCAGAGTAGTGGCAGATCCATCCGGCGCTGCGACGAGACGGAGGTAAGTTCCGCCCGCCGCTGCCAGCCACCCGGACATTGGAGGGGACAGCGAGGAAGGGAGAGCAGCTCTTCTCTGCGCTGCTCCCCTCCTGCTGGGGAGGGGGACACCTGACCTGGCTACCTACTCTGGGCACATATACCCCTGCCTACATATACTGGACATATATCCCTGGCTACCTACTCTGGGCACATATACCCCTGGCTACCTACTCTGGGCACATATACCCCTGGCTACCTACTCTGGGCATATATACCCCTGGCTACCTACTCTGGGCACATATACCCCTGGCTACCTACTCTGGGCACATATACCCCTGGCTACCTACTCTGGGCACATATACCCCTGGCTACCTACTCTGGGCACATATACCCCTGGCTACCTACTCTGGGCACATATACCCCTGGCTACCTACTCTGGGCACATATACCCCTGGCTACCTACTCTGGGCATATATACCCCTGGCTACCTACTCTGGGCACATATACCCCTGGCTACCTACTCTGGGCACATATACCCCTGCCTACATATACTGGGCATATACCCCTGGCTACCTACTCTGGGCACATATACCCCTGGCTACCTACTCTGGGCACATATACCCCTGGCTACCTACTCTGGGCATATATACCCCTGGCTACCTACTCTGGGCACATATACCCCTGGCTACCTACTCTGGGCACATATACCCCTGGCTACCTACTCTGGGCACATATACCCCTGGCTACCTACTCTGGGCACATATACCCCTGGCTACCTACTCTGGGCACATATACCCCTGGCTACCTACTCTGGGCACATATACCCCTGGCTACCTACTCTGGGCATATATACCCCTGGCTACCTACTCTGGGCACATATACCCCTGGCTACCTACTCTGGGCACATATACCCCTGGCTACCTACTCTTGGCACATATACCCCTGCCTACATATACTGGGCATATACCCCTGGCTACCTACTCTGGGCACATATACCCCTGGCTACCTACTCTGGGCATATATACCCCTGGCTACCTACTCTGGGCACATATACCCCTGGCTACCTACTCTGGGCACATATACCTCTGGCTACCTACTCTGGGCATATATACCCCTGGCTACCTACTCTGGGCACATATACCCCTGGCTACCTACTCTGGGCACATATACCCCTGCCTACATATACTGGGCATATACCCCTGGCTACCTACTCTGGGCACATATACCCCTGGCTACCTACTCTGGGCACATATACCCCTGGCTACCTACTCTGGGCACATATACCCCTGGCTACCTACTCTTGGCACATATACCCCTGCCTACATATACTGGGCATATACCCCTGGCTACCTACTCTGGGCACATATACCCCTGGCTACCTACTCAGGGCACATACACCCCTGCCTACATATACTGGGCATATACCCCTGGCTACCTACTCTGGGCACATATACCCCTGGCTACCTACTCAGGGCACATATACCCCTGGCTACCTACTCTGGGCACATATTCCCCTGGCTACCTACTCTGGGCACATATACCCCTGCCTACATATACTGGGCATATACCCCTGGCTACCTACTCTGTGCACATATACCCCTGCCTACATATACTGGGCACATATACCCCTAACTACATATACTGGGTACATATACCCCTGGCTACATATACTGGGCATATATACCCCTGGCTACATATACTGGGCATATATACCCCTGGCTACATATACTGGGCACATATACCTCTGGCTACATATACTGGGGATACATACCCCTGCCTACATATACTGGGCACATATACCCCTGGCTACCTGTTCTGTGGACATCTCTACCCCTGGCTACCTGTTCTGGGGACATCTATACTGCTGGCCACCTATTCTGGGGACACCTATAGACCTGGGGCTACCTATTTTTGGGGAAGCACTGCTGTCAGATTGAGTGTATTTTGGGGAACTGCTGCCAGGTGAGAGGTGTTTACCATATTAAGGGGGCATTCTGCCTATTTATGTGAAATGCTGTCTATTTATGTGCCTCATGACTGCTGAATTTGTCTTGTTGGGGGCCTCATGGTTACTGAATTTGTCTTGTTGGGGGCCTCATGATTTGTTGGGGGCCTCAAGATCGCTGAATTTGTCTTGTTAGGGGCCTCATGATTGCTGAATTTGTCTTGTTGGGGGCCTCAGGATTGCTAAATTTGTCTTGTTGGGGGCCTCATGATTGCTGAGTTGGTCATGTTGGGGGCCTCATGTTTACTCATGATTGCGGAATTTGTCTTGATGGGGGGGGCTCATGATTGCTGAATTTGTCTTGGAACATGCTGGAAGGTACATACTGAGGGAGGGTGGGTGAACGTGAGCCTGCTAACCTCCATGTACATTTGAAGGGGCGTGACCAAATGTGGAGCACCCATAACCACGCCCACATTTGGTCACGACCCTTCACCTTAGGGGGCGCATTAATAGTCTTTGTCCCCGGGCGCTGAAAACCCTAGCTACGCCTCTGCTGGCTACCTACTCTGGGCATATATACCCCTGGCTACCTACTCTGGGCACATATACCCCTGGCTACCTACTCTGGGCACATATACCCCTGCCTACATATACTGGGCATATACCCCTGGCTACCTACTCTGGGCACATATACCCCTGGCTACCTACTCTGGGCACATATACCCCTGGCTACCTACTCTGGGCACATATACCCCTGGCTACCTACTCTGGGCACATATACCCCTGCCTACATATACTGGGCATATACCCCTGGCTACCTACTCTGGGCACATATACCCCTGGCTACCTACTCAGGGCACATATACCCCTGCCTACATATACTGGGCATATACTCCTGGCTACCTACTCTGGGCACATATACCCCTGGCTACCTACTCAGGGCACATATACCCCTGGCTACCTACTCTGGGCACATATTCCCCTGGCTACCTACTCTGGGCACATATACCCCTGCCTACATATACTGGGCATATACCCCTGGCTACCTACTCTGGGCACATATACCCCTGCCTACATATACTGGGCACATATACCCCTAACTACATATACTGGGTACATATACCCCTGGCTACATATACTGGGCATATATACCCCTGGCTACATATACTGGGCATATATACCCCTGGCTACATATACTGGGCACATATACCTCTGGCTACATATACTGGGGACACATACCCCTGCCTACATATACTGGGCACATATACCCCTGGCTACCTGTTCTGTGGACATCTCTACCCCTGGCTACCTGTTCTGGGGACATCTATACTGCTGGCCACCTATTCTGGGGACACCTATAGACCTGGGGCTACCTATTTTTGGGGAAGCACTGCTGTCAGATTGAGTGTATTTTGGGGAACTGCTGCCAGGTGAGAGGTGTCTACCATATTAAGGGGGCATTCTGCCTATTTATGTGAAATGCTGTCTATTTATGTGCTTCATGACTGCTGAATTTGTCTTGTTGGGGGCCTCATGGTTACTGAATTTGTCTTGTTGGGGGCCTCATGATTTGTTGGGGGCCTCAAGATCGCTGAATTTGTCTTGTTAGGGGCCTCATGATTGCTGAATTTGTCTTGTTAGGGGCCTCATGATTGCTGAATTTGTCTTGTTGGGGGCCTCAGGATTGCTAAATTTGTCTTGTTGGGAGCCTCATGATTGCTGAGTTGGTCATGTTGGGGGCCTCATGTTTACTCATGATTGCGGAATTTGTCTTGATGGGGGGGGGCTCATGATTGCTGAATTTGTCTTGGAACATGCTGGAAGGTACATACTGAGGGAGGGTGGGTGAACGTGAGCCTGCTAACCTCCATGTACATTTGAAGGGGCGTGACCAAATGTGGAGCACCCATAACCACGCCCACATTTGGTCACGACCCTTCACCTTAGGGGGCGCATTAATAGTCTTTGTCCCCGGGCGCTGAAAACCCTAGCTACGCCTCTGCTGGCTACCTACTCTGGGCATATATACCCCTGGCTACCTACTCTGGGCACATATACCCCTGGCTACCTACTCTGGGCACATATACCCCTGCCTACATATACTGGGCATATACCCCTGGCTACCTACTCTGGGCACATATACCCCTGGCTACCTACTCTGGGCACATATACCCCTGGCTACCTACTCTGGGCACATATACCCCTGGCTACCTACTCTGGGCACATATACCCCTGCCTACATATACTGGGCATATACCCCTGGCTACCTACTCTGGGCACATATACCCCTGGCTACCTACTCAGGGCACATATACCCCTGCCTACATATACTGGGCATATACTCCTGGCTACCTACTCTGGGCACATATACCCCTGGCTACCTACTCAGGGCACATATACCCCTGGCTACCTACTCTGGGCACATATTCCCCTGGCTACCTACTCTGGGCACATATACCCCTGCCTACATATACTGGGCATATACCCCTGGCTACCTACTCTGGGCACATATACCCCTGCCTACATATACTGGGCACATATACCCCTAACTACATATACTGGGTACATATACCCCTGGCTACATATACTGGGCATATATACCCCTGGCTACATATACTGGGCATATATACCCCTGGCTACATATACTGGGCACATATACCTCTGGCTACATATACTGGGGACACATACCCCTGCCTACATATACTGGGCACATATACCCCTGGCTATCTGTTCTGTGGACATCTCTACCCCTGGCTACCTGTTCTGGGGACATCTATACTGCTGGCCACCTATTCTGGGGACACCTATAGACCTGGGGCTACCTATTTTTGGGGAAGCACTGCTGTCAGATTGAGTGTATTTTGGGGAACTGCTGCCAGGTGAGAGGTGTCTACCATATTAAGGGGGCATTCTGCCTATTTATGTGAAATGCTGTCTATTTATGTGCCTCATGACTGCTGAATTTGTCTTGTTGGGGGCCTCATGGTTACTGAATTTGTCTTGTTGGGGGCCTCATGATTTGTTGGGGGCCTCAAGATCGCTGAATTTGTCTTGTTAGGGGCCTCATGATTGCTGAATTTGTCTTGTTAGGGGCCTCATGATTGCTGAATTTGTCTTGTTGGGGGCCTCAGGATTGCTAAATTTGTCTTGTTGGGAGCCTCATGATTGCTGAGTTGGTCATGTTGGGGGCCTCATGTTTACTCATGATTGCGGAATTTGTCTTGATGGGGGGGGGGGGGGCTCATGATTGCTGAATTTGTCTTGGAACATGCTGGAAGGTACATACTGAGGGAGGGTGGGTGAACGTGAGCCTGCTAACCTCCATGTACATTTGAAGGGGCGTGACCAAATGTGGAGCACCCATAACCACGCCCACATTTGATCACGACCCTTCACCTTAGGGGGCGCATTAATAGTCTTTGTCCCCGGGCGCTGAAAACCCTAGCTACGCCTCTGGCCTCTGGCGAGTTAAGCTATTAGTGTAACTCAAGGTACTTGAGTCGCGAAACTGTTGCTACAGTAACGTGCATTACTAGTTAGTGATGCAGGTTACTGTAGCAACAGTCCCGCTACTTAAAGGGGCACAATGGTGAAAATTATGCTGTTCCATTATCCAGACCATTAGTTTTTTAATATAAACAGCATTGTTATAAACTGTTCTTTATCACCTTGCTTCGACACCACCGTCTCACAGACTGTGAGATCACTTGACTCTTCACACCGCAAACAGGATATAGACTTTCTCAGGCTTCTTCAATGTTTACGTTATTTATTCAGGAAACAGGAATACAGATAGATACATTCATCATATCCTAGCCATGCCAATCTTCATGTTGCGTTACAAGCTCGTGATTAGACTCCCTGCTGAAGTCTATCAGGTACCTTCTTCCTAACTACGTTACACTAAACTACCTATGTACAGCATACATTATATCAGATTACAGAAAGGAAGAACATGCTTAGAAGTCCCAGTCGGCCTTGCGAGCTAGTGCGGAAGGAAGAAGCAGAAGTGAGCTCTCGTAGCTCCCTCAGCCTTTAATACCGACTAGGAAAGAGTTAAATATGACATCATCTTCGCCACCCCCTAGACCAGATTATTGGTGGACCCACTCGTGGTGTCATCATACACACCTACTTGATTAATAATCAATGAGGCATTTGACCCATATGCAGGAACGTGGATGTTTAGTAAATATGGCCAATGTTTTCTGTTCCTGTGGTGTAGTGTTAAGGTCAGAGTAGTCCGATGGCCTTCTTTTAGGAACATGTTCTCAGTATCTGCGTGTATCCTCTGCTACACGCAGACCCTGAGATGCCTCTGCCTGCATCACAAAACCTCTATTTAGTTTAAAGGCATACACTGCGGACAAGCCTTTTACATAAAACTCAGGCCAAGTAACTGAGGCCTACTTAAATTATAACAATCCCCCCTAAAACGGCTTGACCCGCAGATCCCAGCGTCTGAACCTCCCAGTACATGGTTTCTTTTCTTTTATGTTTCACTTTTCGATGTTCGTGCTCACACAACTTCTCTGCTCTAGGCGATTACCCCTGGAAGAGAGAGAGCAAGACCTCTTGGTCTTCCTGTAACCAGGCTCTCTGGGGAGGCCCTACTTCTAAGTCCCTCTATACCACATGCTCAGCATTTGCGTCACTTACGTATCACTCACAAACTTGCATGACCACAGAAAAGTAAAACTCGTTTGGTTGTTACAAAACGGAGCAGTGCCAGGTGCTTTCTAAAAGAGCGCCTTTATACAATCAGCTCCATCACAGGTACTACTAAACCTATACCCGTAACCCTGTATATCCCTTAATTTAAACTATTGGTTCAGGAGATTGTTTATGAGGCACCAATCTCTGGACCAGGTTAATTTGTTTTACGTAATTTTAACATGCAACCTCACCTGGATAATGATGCCTAAAGTTGTCATCCCCATCCAGACGACCAGTGGGTGTAGAAAGAACTTTGGAACTGCAGAGGCCCAGTCCGAGTGTCCCTGGAACATCACCGGAACCTTTGTCCACCAGGTCAGACTGGAACTCACCTGCTCATTTTTGTGTTCTACCTCGTTAAGATCACCTGTATCATGGTGAAATCTTACCTCTAACTTAGTGTACTGTTTGTTTAACCTTTGTAACAAAATGTGGTCGTCTTGGATCAAACCCTGTTCCCCTTTGTCCCATGTCGTGTTCTCTTTCAGGACGGGAACTACCCGTGAAACTTTGCACTTTAGAGTTCTCTTAACAATTTGAGAAACAACGTCATCCAACCTGGATGACTGGATCCATATGGGATCTCCACTCACCCAATATGTTCCCCTTGGAAACTCCCCCTTATCGGAACAATTATGAGAATATACCTTGAATGTATCATTAGAACTTATGTTAAAAAACCAAACCTTTCCTTCAGCCACCGGAACTATCGGTTGGGCTTCAGGGTGGATCTTTTGAATGGTAGCCTCGCATTCTGCGTTATTGATCCTGCAGGCTTCTTCACTAAATTTGACTTGCCCCGGCCAACGCAGGTACTTCTGCAAGAATTGCCCGCATGAGGACAACTCTACTTGCTTCACCTCCCCGTCTAGCACCAAAAAAGGTTGACCTCTCAGGTCCTGGTGTAAGACCCGGGTTGAGGTGGGAACTAAGGAAGTGGCGGTGCCTAAAGGAATGTTGCACCGTTTCCATTTGTTCACCCAAACATCTCGAAGCTGCCATGCAAAAGATCCTTCTCCAGAAAAATTATTATACCTCCCCTTGTCCAATCTCTCGCTGACAAAATATGTCCCCAGCTGTCCTGATTGGACCTCTTCCCCCCTTATGTCCTGAGGCACACTATGTACCTGAGGTCGGGAAGACTGTACTCTCTGCAATCGTTCGATTAAGAGTACCTCTTCACTTACCCAACTATCATGAGGATAAGCTGTTGCATATGGACTGTGTAATATCGTCCCCTGTTGTGACCCGTGTGGTGTGAATGGGGTTCCCTGTGTGGGCTTTCCCTCCCCCGGGACCGCTCTCCCCACCCTCTTTGTCACCTGGAAATGTGGCTTGATCTCGATTTTTACTTCTTGTTTCGAGAACCACCCACCCTCGGCTTTCCAGCCTTTACGTGTGTATAGTTGTTTCAGAGGCACTCTCTGTTGGTAGCTCCAGAGTGTGATGTTGTCCCCTGCGTCTCTCTGGTAAGAGAATTGACGCCTCCTGCTCGTTCCTCTCCAATCTGGAACCATCTCACTCTGCATAACCAAGACAAGGTACCCCCGAATCACACACTCCACCTTTTGCACGTACCCATTGTACTGCAATGTACCTTTTAACAAACCTTTGGATCGGTGCGTCGATTCTGGGAGTGTGGTACTCAATAGCAGATTTATACTGCCATTCAATTCCCACTGCCCGCACACCTGACCCTTCAGACCTTTCACCCACATTGTGCCATGAAATTTGTTTTCTCCTGGCACAAGTGCTCTTTCCCTCCATCCCTGCTTGGTCCATCTGTGCCAATCAGAGGGAGGTGTGAAAGGATCAGTACCTTTGTCACCCAACATCAACATGTTTGGGCCTTGCATTCTCATTAACCCCTTATTATACATGAGAATGTCCTCTCTTCGTTCTCCTAGGACGGAATGGCAACCTAGGATCACCATCAGCACGGTACTCTTCATTATAAAAGCACCACCTTGGGAAAGAAAAACATTAGCACTTTGCATTATGCTTTGCTCAGACAGTTTTGTTAGTCTCTTTCCGATCTCCGAAATCTCGTGTTTTAGTCTCTTTCCAATTTCAGGAATCTCGTGTTTTAGTCTCTTTCCGATTTCAGGAATCTCGTGTTCCTCCAAGCTTAGATTGGCATCTGGAACCTTTCGCTTATCCGACTGACATCTCCATCTTTGCTGCCAGCACTGCAGCTGTCTCAATTCCATATTGCCAAACACCTGAAATCGAAATACAAACAAATCAATTCTTATTAATGATTTGGGATTCGCCCTGCGGCTTGTACTCTGTACACTTTAAAATGATCAATATATACCGTAATTGATCTCGTTGTTTTATGGTTCTCATGAACTCTGTTTACTCTTATTGGTAGATTGGAGTTAAACTTCACCCCCCTACCTCAGTACTATCCTCAGTACTTACCTGTTTAAAATATGCTCCCGCGGACTTCACCTTTGGAAGCTCGCTTCACCTTTGGAAGCTCTCACCCCATTGCAGCTCACTCCACATCCCCCCTCATCTGTCCATGCACGGCCGTCGCATGCACAGATCACGGATGCCACACCTGATGCTGCTTTGCAGGTGAGCCTGCAATGCTCTACCTCATTATCGCATTTACTTATCTAGAACTTCATCGCGATACCAGTTCTGCTAGAAGTTCTGTGTGTTGTACCCTCTGATCAATGTTTGCCGTGCCACTACCTAGACTACCAAAAAAAACAGCTGCCTCCCTGTAGGAAGGAGCGCTTTGCACTTAAACTACACAGGGTGCAGGGCTAAGCATACCAGCGTCACATGCCTGTATGCAGATCCCTGAATGCTCACATGGAAGGTAGTCACATGGCAAACAGCGTACTGACACACTGTCACTCTGTACATGGCAATTCTATCATCTGTATAATCGCCCCATGAACTGCGGTCAGTTTTTGTTCTTTGTGCTACAATTGATAGGAGCTGGAAAAAACATATTTGACCAATCAGTGGACAAAAAAAACGCACAAAAAAACAGCCCCAGCCCAGCATAGACCTCTCAGTCAAGCTCTGGCCCTGTCCACGACAAAAACCGTAAAAAAACGTTACCGCTCTGCAGCAGCGGCGACGCCCTTTTTTCCACCTCCGGCACCCCCCTGATGCACTGTCCCCCCCTATACGCTATTGGGAACTCATGCTGCACCACCCATTAAGGTGCCCCACTTACAGGAATAATCCCGTAAGCAACTCAGTACAGACACTTTCCTGACCTGCACTGCTACGTGTGTCCCTGCACCTAGCTGGGACACTCTTCCTATCTGTGCTCCTGCTAATCTTACAGTAATAGCTTGGCGCACGTATCCTGGCATTCCTTTCCATGGACTCAGGGAAAAGCCTCTGGGGAAATACTTCGAGAACCGAGACACTCAGTAGACTGTCTCTGTATTTCTACCCCCCTCCCTTTCAGCTGCTCTGCCCGGAGCCGCGAGCACAGCCTGACGTGACGTGGATCCCCCAGCCCCTCCTCCCCCCTGCCATGACGTGTGGGGGCCATGACTCTCGGGTGCGGGCTCTCTCCACTGCCGCCATTTTGAGTCCTGGACTGCCAGCTAAGATGGCTGCTCCCATAGCAGCCTCTCGTTTCCTATATCTTAGGAGAGAAAACAAAATACACACAGAACAAACATTTTTATGCATAGTTACACACAGCATCGATACATTTTACCGAGAGTCAGCCTTCCGCTACCTATACTCTCTGGGATGCTTGCCAAACTTGAGACCAACCGCGTCACAGCTGCAATGCTAAATATATTACCTCTTAGCATCACCCAGGAACGTAGAAACCTCTCTCTCCTCACAAATCATCTGCAGTTTATCTCTGCCATAACTCAAACCTACTCAAGCGCGCAGCGTAACTCTAAACCATATTAACAGCTATTACTGCTGAAACGCACAACAGACAAACTGGCTAAACAACATAACAGATACAGATATTTACAAGCATGTTAGCAGCTCTGACTGGAAACTAGATAAGCTTGCACCTCTCACTACACTTTTCCACTACGCTCCTCTCTATCCTCTCTCCCTCCCATCCAGCCCCAACAGACTGAAGCACCGCTGGCTTATCTCCTGCTGCGGGGGACCCCCCCTGCTCTTTCTGGACATTTTTCCCAGCCTCTGTAGAGACGGGGCGAGAAGAGAAGAGAAAGAAAAAAAAAAAAGGAACCTCTGCAACACAGGAACTTTAAATCCTAAGAAAAAATCAAAACACATAAACTCTGAAAACAGCACTATGCATTTACAAGATGAGAAGCCCGCAGCCTCCACGCTGCAATTAACACAGAATATAACAACATAAATCAAACTTGCCTGAGCAGCAGATTCTTGGCAATACATCAGCATTCCCGCAACTTCACCTGCGAAACTTCCATGGACTCCGGAACTTTCTGAGCGTTTAATCACCATCATCTCCGTCCCCACACTGGACTGGCTCAGTGGATCGACATCTCCCACAGCGAGTTGCAAGCTGGCCCCGGAGTGTCCCGTTCGACCCATATTTCGGCTGGTGACTACAGTGAACAATGCAGTCACAGTGTAACGTCCAAGAGTTTCGCCGCTGATTTCTCGAATTGCTGCCGTGTGCTTGGCTCCCGCACACACTCACACCAGCTTATCAGTATCAGCTTGATAAGCTTTACAGTCTATTCCGCTTGTTTTGCTGTGGAATCTCTTGAAACCTTCTTCGGCCCCGGCCCCGTCTGCCTGTTTTGCTAGGCAGGGAAGGGTTTCAGCGCCACTGTTATAAACTGTTCTTTATCACCTTGCTTCGGCACCACCGTCTCACAGACTGTGAGATCACTTGACTCTCCACACCGCAAACAGGATATAGACTTTCACAGGCTTCTTCAATGTTTACGTTATTTATTCAGGTAACAGGAATACAGATAGATACATTCATCATATCCTAGCCATGCCAATCTTCATGTTGCGTTACAAGCTCGTGATTAGACTCCCTGCTGAAGTCTATCAGGTACCTTCTTCCTAACTACGTTACACTAAACTACCTATGTACAGCATACATTATATCAGATTACAGAAAGGAAGAACATGCTTAGAAGTCCCAGTCGGCCTTGCGAGCTAGTGCGGAAGGAAGAAGCAGAAGTGAGCTCTCGTAGCTCCCTCAGCCTTTAATACCGACTAGGAAAGAGTTAAATATGACATCATCTTCGCCACCCCCTAGACCAGATTATTGGTGGACCCACTCGTGGTGTCATCATACACACCTACTTGATTAATAATCAATGAGGCATTTGACCCATATGCAGGAACGTGGATGTTTAGTAAATATGGCCAATGTTTTCTGTTCCTGTGGTGTAGTGTTAAGGTCAGAGTAGTCCGATGGCCTTCTTTTAGGAACATGTTCTCAGTATCTGCGTGTATCCTCTGCTACACGCAGACCCTGAGATGCCTCTGCCTGCATCACAAAACCTCTATTTATTTTAAAGGCATACACTGCGGACAAGCCTTTTACATAAAACTCAGGCCAAGTAACTGAGGCCTACTTAAATTATAACAAGCATAAATTTCTACATAGAGATTGTGTTAAAAAAAATGGCTCCTTACACAAATTCTACTCTTCTGCACAGCTAATCTGCGTCATTACATCAGCTCTTCCTGATAAGAATTCAGTGGGCTGGGCTGCTTCCCTGCTCGCTGCTAACTTCTAAATAAAACAATTTTGACTTGAAGTCCTCTTTGAACAATGTCTAAATTTCCTCTACAATAAAGTCTTCTTGGAAACGGAACATTTAACTGCGGTAATTAAAGACGAACTCCGGATAAGACTATTGTTGGTTCTGTTATGCGGATGTCACAAGTGATTCTGCAAACCTGGACTGAATTTAAAAACAAAAGTGGGAAGCTTAGTGCTGTTTCCAAACTTGATATACTATATATATGCATACATATATACAGTATATATATATATATATATATATATATATATATATATATATATATATATATATATAGCTATTGTAGTGGCGTAATAGTTGGTGGTGCAGGGCAGCAGCGCATAACTCTGTGGACCCTGTGGTAGCACAGAGAGCAGGAGGTACAAGCAGCAGTGTAGAGTTGCCTAGTCAGACTCAGCAGATCTCCTGGGTGCTTGCTGCTGCTGATGCAGGCTGCAGGTACTGGCTGTTGTGTTGGCTGGACAGGGTCACGGGGGTGGAAGGCTGGGGGAAGGCTTCCTCCAGTTTGCGAACAAGGGCCACCTGCAACTCTTGTTCCCTGCTCTGGGTCTCCATGCTGCATGAGCTGACCCGGCTTGCCCTTCAGTCATGGGTCCAGGATCATGGGGATCCAGATGTACTCCCTCTGCCGCATCTGGATCACCCTGGAGTCTCTCTGCAGACAGCATAGCATGTGCGCAGCCATGGGAAAGAGGTGCGCCACATCAGACAAATCGGCACCCCTCTGAGACAACGCGCCTGTCCTCTTGTTGTGCCCCCTGTCGCTGACCCTCATCCTGCCCTTACCACTCTTGCACCGCTGCAGCTGAGCTCTGCTGTTCCCCCTCAACAGCAAGATCAGGGACCTCCAAATCCTCCTCCAACAGCTCAAAGTCCTCCTCCTCCTAAGAGATGGACTGTGCAGCTTCCTGCTGGTCCACCTGGGTCAGGGCTGCCATTCAATTCCCACTGCCCGCACACCTGACCCTTCAGACCTTTCACCCACATTGTGCCATGAAATTTGTTTTCTCCTGGCACAAGTGCTCTTTCCCTCCATCCCTGCTTGGTCCATCTGTGCCAATCAGAGGGAGGTGTGAAAGGATCAGTACCTTTGTCACCCAACATCAACATGTTTGGGCCTTGCATTCTCATTAACCCCTTATTATACATGAGAATGTCCTCTCTTCGTTCTCCTAGGACGGAATGGCAACCTAGGATCACCATCAGCACGGTACTCTTCATTATAAAAGCACCACCTTGGGAAAGAAAAACATTAGCACTTTGCATTATGCTTTGCTCAGACAGTTTTGTTAGTCTCTTTCCGATCTCCGAAATCTCGTGTTTTAGTCTCTTTCCAATTTCAGGAATCTCGTGTTTTAGTCTCTTTCCGATTTCAGGAATCTCGTGTTCCTCCAAGCTTAGATTGGCATCTGGAACCTTTCGCTTATCCGACTGACATCTCCATCTTTGCTGCCAGCACTGCAGCTGTCTCAATTCCATATTGCCAAACACCTGAAATCGAAATACAAACAAATCAATTCTTATTAATGATTTGGGATTCGCCCTGCGGCTTGTACTCTGTACACTTTAAAATGATCAATATATACCGTAATTGATCTCGTTGTTTTATGGTTCTCATGAACTCTGTTTACTCTTATTGGTAGATTGGAGTTAAACTTCACCCCCCTACCTCAGTACTATCCTCAGTACTTACCTGTTTAAAATATGCTCCCGCGGACTTCACCTTTGGAAGCTCGCTTCACCTTTGGAAGCTCTCACCCCATTGCAGCTCACTCCACATCCCCCCTCATCTGTCCATGCGCGGCCGTCGCATGCACAGATCACGGATGCCACACCTGATGCTGCTTTGCAGGTGAGCCTGCAATGCTCTACCTCATTATCGCATTTACTTATCTAGAACTTCATCGCGATACCAGTTCTGCTAGAAGTTCTGTGTGTTGTACCCTCTGATCAATGTTTGCCGTGCCACTACCTAGACTACCAAAAAAAACAGCTGCCTCCCTGTAGGAAGGAGCGCTTTGCACTTAAACTACACAGGGTGCAGGGCTAAGCATACCAGCGTCACATGCCTGTATGCAGATCCCTGAATGCTCACATGGAAGGTAGTCACATGGCAAACAGCGTACTGACACACTGTCACTCTGTACATGGCAATTCTATCATCTGTATAATCGCCCCATGAACTGCGGTCAGTTTTTGTTCTTTGTGCTACAATTGATAGGAGCTGGAAAAAACATATTTGACCAATCAGTGGACAAAAAAAACGCACAAAAAAACAGCCCCAGCCCAGCATAGACCTCTCAGTCAAGCTCTGGCCCTGTCCACGACAAAAAACGTAAAAAAACGTTACCGCTCTGCAGCAGCGGCGACGCCCTTTTTTCCACCTCCGGCACCCCCCTGATGCACTGTCCCCCCCTATACGCTATTGGGAACTCATGCTGCACCACCCATTAAGGTGCCCCACTTACAGGAATAATCCCGTAAGCAACTCAGTACAGACACTTTCCTGACCTGCACTGCTACGTGTGTCCCTGCACCTAGCTGGGACACTCTTCCTATCTGTGCTCCTGCTAATCTTACAGTAATAGCTTGGTGCACGTATCCTGGCATTCCTTTCCATGGACTCAGGGAAAAGCCTCTGGGGAAATACTTCGAGAACCGAGACACTCAGTAGACTGTCTCTGTATTTCTACCCCCCTCCCTTTCAGCTGCTCTGCCCGGAGCCGCGAGCACAGCCTGACGTGACGTGGATCCCCCAGCCCCTCCTCCCCCCTGCCATGACGTGTGGGGGCCATGACTCTCGGGTGCGGGCTCTCTCCACTGCCGCCATTTTGAGTCCTGGACTGCCAGCTAAGATGGCTGCTCCCATAGCAGCCTCTCGTTTCCTATATCTTAGGAGAGAAAACAAAATACACACAGAACAAACATTTTTATGCATAGTTACACACAGCATCGATACATTTTACCGAGAGTCAGCCTTCCGCTACCTATACTCTCTGGGATGCTTGCCAAACTTGAGACCAACCGCGTCACAGCTGCAATGCTAAATATATTACCTCTTAGCATCACCCAGGAACGTAGAAACCTCTCTCTCCTCACAAATCATCTGCAGTTTATCTCTGCCATAACTCAAACCTACTCAAGCGCGCAGCGTAACTCTAAACCATATTAACAGCTATTACTGCTGAAACGCACAACAGACAAACTGGCTAAACAACATAACAGATACAGATATTTACAAGCATGTTAGCAGCTCTGACTGGAAACTAGATAAGCTTGCACCTCTCACTACACTTTTCCACTACGCTCCTCTCTATCCTCTCTCCCTCCCATCCAGCCCCAACAGACTGAAGCACCGCTGGCTTATCTCCTGCTGCGGGGGACCCCCCCTGCTCTTTCTGGACATTTTGCCCAGCCTCTGTAGAGACGGGGCGAGAAGAGAAGAGAAAGAAAAAAAAAAAAGGAACCTCTGCAACACAGGAACTTTAAATCCTAAGAAAAAATCAAAACACATAAACTCTGAAAACAGCACTATGCATTTACAAGATGAGAAGCCCGCAGCCTCCACGCTGCAATTAACACAGAATATAACAACATAAATCAAACTTGCCTGAGCAGCAGATTCTTGGCAATACATCAGCATTCCCGCAACTTCACCTGCAAAACTTCCATGGACTCCGGAACTTTCTGAGCGTTTAATCACCATCATCTCCGTCCCCACACTGGACTGGCTCAGTGGATCGACATCTCCCACAGCGAGTTGCAAGCTGGCCCCGGAGTGTCCCGTTCGACCCATATTTCGGCTGGTGACTACAGTGAACAATGCAGTCACAGTGTAACGTCCAAGAGTTTCGCCGCTGATTTCTCGAATTGCTGCCGTGTGCTTGGCTCCCGCACACACTCACACCAGCTTATCAGTATCAGCTTGATAAGCTTTACAGTCTATTCCGCTTGTTTTGCTGTGGAATCTCTTGAAACCTTCTTCGGCCCCGGCCCCGTCTGCCTGTTTTGCTAGGCAGGGAAGGGTTTCAGCGCCACTGTTATAAACTGTTCTTTATCACCTTGCTTCGGCACCACCGTCTCACAGACTGTGAGATCACTTGACTCTCCACACCGCAAACAGGATATAGACTTTCACAGGCTTCTTCAATGTTTACGTTATTTATTCAGGAAACAGGAATACAGATAGATACATTCATCATATCCTAGCCATGCCAATCTTCATGTTGCGTTACAAGCTCGTGATTAGACTCCCTGCTGAAGTCTATCAGGTACCTTCTTCCTAACTACGTTACACTAAACTACCTATGTACAGCATACATTATATCAGATTACAGAAAGGAAGAACATGCTTAGAAGTCCCAGTCGGCCTTGCGAGCTAGTGCGGAAGGAAGAAGCAGAAGTGAGCTCTCGTAGCTCCCTAAGCCTTTAATACCGACTAGGAAAGAGTTAAATATGACATCATCTTCGCCACCCCCTAGACCAGATTATTGGTGGACCCACTCGTGGTGTCATCATACACACCTACTTGATTAATAATCAATGAGGCATTTGACCCATATGCAGGAACGTGGATGTTTAGTAAATATGGCCAATGTTTTCTGTTCCTGTGGTGTAGTGTTAAGGTCAGAGTAGTCCGATGGCCTTCTTTTAGGAACATGTTCTCAGTATCTGCGTGTATCCTCTGCTACACGCAGACCCTGAGATGCCTCTGCCTGCATCACAAAACCTCTATTTATTTTAAAGGCATACACTGCGGACAAGCCTTTTACATAAAACTCAGGCCAAGTAACTGAGGCCTACTTAAATTATAACAAGCATAAATTTCTACATAGAGATTGTGTTAAAAAAAATGGCTCCTTACACAAATTCTACTCTTCTGCACAGCTAATCTGCGTCATTACATCAGCTCTTCCTGATAAGAATTCAGTGGGCTGGGCTGCTTCCCTGCTCGCTGCTAACTTCTAAATAAAACAATTTTGACTTGAAGTCCTCTTTGAACAATGTCTAAATTTCCTCTACAATAAAGTCTTCTTGGAAACGGAACATTTAACTGCGGTAATTAAAGACGAACTCCGGATAAGACTATTGTTGGTTCTGTTATGCGGATGTCACAAGTGATTCTGCAAACCTGGACTGAATTTAAAAACAAAAGTGGGAAGCTTAGTGCTGTTTCCAAACTTGAGGAAGTGATTACAACAGTAGGTGATAAGAAAACAAACAAGATAATATAAACACTGCTAGCAGTGTCTCAGCTGAATACAAGCCAAATGTGCACACAGGAGAAGAAACATACTTACTGGTAGGGGTGCTTGGATACCCCTGATCACATATTCGAGTGATCACGACTTCACCCACTTACGAATTGGTCATGGTCGTGATTAGGTATGTGGGAAGGTGTATAATATATAGCTATTGTAGTGGCGTAATAGCTGCTTGCGCATGGCAGCAGCGCCTTATTTTGTGGACCCTGGCGGTGGGAGCACAGAGACCAGGAGGTACGATCAGCAGCAACAGCAGGAGGAGTAACGTGTGGCAGCAGGCAATATAATAGGCCACAGCACCTAGTGGTGGTACCACGGCTGTAATAAACACCAATAAAACAGCAGAAGGTTCAAGACAGTGGTCGTGAAGCCCACAGTGTTTCCAATACACAACTGGAGTAAAGATGGGTCCACACCATCAAAGTATTTGATAGCTCTTTTATTATTGCATAGGCAGCAGTGACAGATGCTGTTTCGGGCTGTACTAGCCCTTTCTCAAACTGCTCATAGCCAGATAACTATGAGCAGTTTGAGAAAGGGCTAGTACAGCTCTACACAGTGTCTGTCAGTGCTGCCTATGCACTATTAAAAAAAGCTATTAAATACTTTGGTGGATGCTGAGCGATCTTTACTCTTGTGACTAGCAACCCCAAGAGACACTGGGGTGGGGACGTGGCACACCTGATACTTTGCATTGGTGCTCCTTGTCTCACTTTACTACTACAATACACAACTGGGACAGCACAGTTTTCAACCCAGACGCCGCATATTTTTTTTTACAATATATATAGCTATTGTAGTGGCATAATAGCTGGTGGTGCAGGGCTCCAGTGCCTTATTCTGTGGGCCCTGGCAGTGGGAGCACAGAGAGCAGGAAGTAAAAGCAGCAGGAGGAGGAGTAATGTGTGGCAGACGGCAATATAATAGTCCATGGCACCTAGTGGTGGTACCATGGCTGTAAATATAACACAGAGAAAACAGCAGGATGTTTCACACAGCGGTCGTGATGCCCACATTGTGTCCAATACACAACTGGGACAGCACAGTTTTCAACCCAGACACCTCATATTTTTTTTTTTACAACAATATACTGTATATAGCTATTGTAGTGGCGTAATAGCTGGTGGCGCAGGGCAGCAGTGCCTTATTCTGTGGACCCTGGCATTGGGAGCACAGAGAACAGGAGGTAAAAGCAGGAGGAGGAGGAGAAACGTGTGGCAGCAGGCAAAGTAATATTCCATGGCACCTAGCGGTGCTATCACGGCTGTAAATATAAAAGCGATAAAACAGCAGAAGGTTCTAGACAGCGGTCATGAAGCCCACATTGTGTCCAATACACAACTCAGACAGCACAGTTTGCAACCCAGACAGCTCAGTCATTTTTTTTACAACAATATATACAGCTATTGTAGTGGCGTAATAGCTGGTGGCGCAGGGCAGCAGCACATAACTCTGTGGGCCCTGGCAGTGGGAGCACAGAGAGCAGGAAAGAAAATCAGCAGGAGGAGGAGGAGTAATGTGTGGCAGAAGGCAATATAATAAGCCATGGCACCTAGCGGTGGTACCACAGCTTTAAATATAACACAGAGAAAACAGCAGGAGGTTCCACACAGCGGTAGTGATGCCCACATTGTGTCCAATACACAACTAGGACAGCACAGTTTTCAACCCAGACACCTCATATTTTTTTTACAACAATATATATAGCTATTGTAGTGGCGTAATAGCTGGTGGCGCAGGGTAGCAGTGCCTTATTCTGTGGACCCTGGCATTGGGAGCACAGAGAGCAGGAGGTGAAAGCAGTAGCAGGAGGAGGAGGAGTAATGTGTGGCAGCAGGCAATATAATAGTCCATGGCACCTAGTGGTGCTACCACGGCTGTAAATATAAAAGCGATAAGCAGCAATAGGTTCTAGACAGCGGTCGTGAAGCCCACATTGTGTCCAATACACAATTGGGACAGCACAATTTGCAACCCAGACAGCTCAGTAATTTTTTTTACAACAATATATATAGCTATCTCCAGGTCTGGGTGTCCTGACGAGGCGTGGGATCACGCGAAACAGCTGTTGACACAGACTTTTTTTTACCTTTTGTAACCTGCTCTTGCATCGTGCTTAAATAAAAGAATCCTGTTTCTGAGTTCCAGAATCCGTATCTCTTTTGTGATATATATATATATATATATGTATATATGTATATATATGTATATATGTATATATGTGTATATATGTATATATGTATATATATATATGTATGTATATATACATGTATATATATGTATATATATATGTATATATATGTATATATATGTGCATACATATATACAGTATATATATATATATATATATATATATATATATATATATATATATATATATATTGTAGTGGCGTAATAGCTGGTGGTGCAGGGCAGCAGCGCATAACTCTGTGGACCCTGTGGTAGCACAGAGAGCAGGAGGTACAAGCAGCAGTGTAGAGTTGCCTAGTCAGACTCAGCAGATCTCCTGGGTGCTTGCTGCTGCTGCTGCAGGCTGCAGGTACTGGCTGTTGTGTTGGCTGGACAGGGTCACGGGGGTGGAAGGCTGGGGGAAGGCTTCCTCCAGTTTGCGAACAAGGGCCACCTGCAACTCTTGTTCCCTGCTCTGGGTCTCCATGCTGCATGAGCTGACCCGGCTTGCCCTTCAGTCATGGGTCCAGGATCATGGGGATCCAGATGTACTCCCTCTGCCGCATCTGGATCACCCTGGAGTCTCTCTGCAGACAGCATAGCATGTGCGCAGCCATGGGAAAGAGGTGCGCCACATCAGACAAATCGTCACCCCTCTGAGACAACGCGCCTGTCCTCTTGTTGTGCCCCCTGTCGCTGACCCTCATCCTGCCCTTACCACTCTTGCACCGCTGCAGCTGAGCTCTGCTGTTCCCCCTCAACAGCAAGATCAGGGACCTCCAAATCCTCCTCCAACAGCTCAAAGTCCTCCTCCTCCTCCTCCTAAGAGATGGACTGTGCAGCTTCCTGCTGGTCCACCTGGGTCAGGGCTGCCTCTCCCTCTTCCAGCAGATCAAAATTTGCCCTGTCCAGCAGGCAAACCAAGGACACCCACTTGCAGAGGGATGCCCGTTCCCGGCTCACCATGTTGGTTCCCTGCAGGAAGGGAGCCAACACCAGGCACCCCTGACGCATCTGCCCCCAATCTGCGTACGAGATGACCTGCAGGTGTGTGGTGCGGGAGACGTTTTCATCAACGATATACCGGGTGACAGCCCTCCTCTGTTGGCACAGCCCCTCCAACATCGCCAGGGTGGAGTTCCAGCGAGTCGGTACATCGATGATGAGCCTGTGTCATGGCAGGCCCTCGAGCTGCTGCAGGTCGTCCAGGATTGCTGAGGCAGTGGCGGAGCAGCAGAAATGGCGAACAATTTTCCGCGCCCCTTCCAGCAGAGCCTCCATCGCGCAGGAACCTCTTGCACCACCAGGTTTAGGACATGGGCCAAACAGGGGACATGGATCAGGTATCCCCTGCTGATGGCAGCCAGCAGGTTGGCCTCATTGTCGGACACCACCAATCCAACTCTGAGGCCTCTAGGGGTCAGCCACATCTGCTCCTTCTCCCTGAGGGTGGCCAGGACGTTAGCTGCAGTGAGCTTGTCCTTCCCCAGGCTGACCATCTCCAGCAGTGCTTGGCAGTGGCGGGGCTTCACGCTGCTGCTGAGGTGGGGGCGTTTGGCAGGTGTGCCAGAGGAGGGAACTGGATCAGAGGAGCCTGGGGCATCTCTCCTGACCCCGCGGGGTGGCACCACCCAATGGGCTGCTGCTGCTGCTGTGCCCGAAGCTGCTGCTCCCTCACCCCTTTCCACCATGTTGACCCAGTGAGTCATGAAGGACAGTTAGCAGTCTGTTCCGAAACAGCTTTTGCAAGAGTCCATGGTGACGTGGACCTGCTCATCCACGGCGGGATTGAGCGAATGGGCCACATTTGCCAACACAAAGTCATGCAGTGCTGGGATCGCCATGCGGGAGAAGTAGTGGCGGCTGGGGATTCGCCACTCTGGGATCCCATACTGCAGGAGTGCACGCATGCAACCCGTCACACCTGGAAAGCTCTCGCTGAGCAGGCCAACAATGGAGGGAGCAGAGGAGGCCACTGAGGACTGGCTGCCCTGAGCCTTCATCGATCTCAATGTGAGAGGGGGAGGTATGGATGGAGCAGTGCGTTCACACGCTCCTGCTGCTGCTACTGGATGAGCAGTAGGGCGCGATGCTGCTGCTGCTGAGGGATGCACATGTCCACCAGCTAACTTCATCTTCTGGAACTCCTCAAACTGAGTCCTGTGCTGACTCTTCAAATGTGTCTGCAGGCTTGAGGTACCCATCCTGGAGGGATTTTCACCTCTGCTCAGAGTCGTTTTGCAGGAATTTCAGACTGCAAAACACTCATTCAGCATGGACAGAATTTCCAAATGGGGGATGTGAACACCCCCCCACCGGTGGAAGGGAGTGCCTGCTGCTGTCTCACGCTGGTTGGGGGTGGATTGGTGGTGGTGGCTGATGCAGCGGGCTGGTGCTCCTGGCTACCACGCCCACTGCTGGCCCTGCCCCTGGCTGCCATGCTGTGCCTCTCTGCCACAGCCTTCTCCTCCAAGCTGCCTTGGTGGGAGA
The DNA here is from genome assembly GCF_040937935.1 of Hyperolius riggenbachi. NCBI lineage: Eukaryota > Metazoa > Chordata > Amphibia > Anura > Hyperoliidae > Hyperolius > Hyperolius riggenbachi. The sequence continues at coordinate 44,698,202 of NC_090653.1, read as the reverse complement.
ACTGTGGTGGCACGTAGGGATGGTCCAACACCTCATCATCCTCCTCCTCAAACTCCTCCTTCCCAAATATCTCCTCTGACCCCTCCACAACCTCTTCTGCTTCAACATCCCCTGGCTCCTGCTCCTCCACTTCCAGAGACTCCTGGCTGACAGTCCCCACCATCTGCTCCATCTCCTGCACTACAGCTCTCAATGTGCTCTTCAATGCTGGACTGAAGTGGAGTGAACTTTTGTCCAGTGAAGACTGCGTGGCCACTGGGGTCGGCTTGACCTCCAGCGGGAAAGCGTATGCTGCTGTTGCTCACAGAAATGCTGGTGACAGTGGAGGTCTGTGGGGAACCGGTGGCCTGAAGCTCCGCCATCAGCTCCACGACAGGCTCTGCCTGCCTCTCCTGAATGGCCCGTCAACCCTGTCCAGATGGGTGCAAAACGCTGCGCCTCGGCACTGTGCCTCTCTGCTCCCTCCCTCAAGGCGCTGCCCCTCCTGCTGCCTCTGCCCCTGCCTGACTTTTCACCAGACCAAATACAATTTATAAAGAACAAAAAAAAATGGAAAGGGGGATACCCTGATTGTTTTTATTTTTTATTATTAAATATGTGTGGGATGACAATTGGAGGGGGTGGGTGTCTTTTTTTTTTCTCTATGGACTAATACAATGTACAACTGACTGAGTAGCTCACTTCACTACACGTACACGGATGGTCAGTGACAGTGAGTGAACTACTAGTGTACTGTCTATGTCTACAACCAGTGGCGGCTCCAGGAAATTTTTTTAGGGGGTGCTATGCAGGTGCTGGACCAATTTCCAGGGGAGCTGACGACCTGCGGCGCGCGAAGCGCGCTGCGCCAAAAATGGGCGTGGTCATGACTGGATGAGGGCGGGGCTAACTGTAATTTAAAGTGAACCCAGGGTGAGAGTGATATGGTGGCTGCCATATTTATTTCCTTTTAAACAATACTAGTTGCCTGGCAGCCCTGCTGATCTATTTGGCTGTAGTAGTGAACTGAATTACACCAGAAACAAGCCATGCAGCTAATCTTGTCAGTTCTGACAATATTGTCAGAAACCCCTGACCTGCTGCATGCTTGTTCAGGGTCTATGGTTGAAAGAATAAGAGGCAGAGGACCAGCACGGCAGCCAGGCAACTGGTATTGCTTAAAGGGAGATAAATATGGCAGCCTCAATATTATTCTCACCTCGGGTTCCCTTTAAAAGTGCAACGCAAAGACAGAGGGCCCAAGTTTTGGTGACCCTTTTCCCAGAAAATTCACATAATTGTGCAGGTTTTCTCAAGAAAATACACGTAATGTGAGCAGATTTTAACAAAAAACACGTCCAATGACCCCAATATGCACAATCGTTATCAGATATGACCCCAATATGCACAATCGTTATCAGATATGGCCCCAATATGCACAATCGTTATCAGATATGGCCCCAATATGCACAATCGTTATCAGATATGGCCCCAATATGCACAATCGTTATCAGATATGGCCCCAATATGCACAATCGTTATCAGATATGGCCCCAATATGCACAATCGTTATCAGATATGGCCCCAATATGCACAATCGTTATCAGATATGGCCCCAATATGCACAATCGTTATCAGATATGGCCCCAATATGCACAATCGTTATCAGATATGGCCCCAATATGCACAATCGTTATCAGATATGGCCCCAATATGCACAATCGTTATCAGATATGGCCCCAATATGCACAATCGTTATCAGATATGGTCCCAATATGCACAATCGGTAGCAGATATGGTCCCAATATGCACAATCGGTAGCAGATATGGTCCCAATATGCACAATCGGTAGCAGATATGGTCCCAATATGCACAATCGGTAGCAGATATGGTCCCAATATGCACAATCGGTAGCAGATATGGTCCCAATATGCACAATCGGTAGCAGATATGGTCCCAATATGCACAATCGGTAGCAGATATGGTCCCAATATGCACAATCGGTAGCAGATATGGTCCCAATATGCACAATCGGTAGCAGATATGGTCCCAATATGCACAATCGGTGGCAGATATGGTCCCAATATGCACAATCGGTAGCAGATATGGTCCCAATATGCACAATCGGTGGCAGATATGGTCCCAATATGCACAATCGGTGGCAGATATGGTCCCAATATGCACAATCGGTAGCAGATATGGCCCCAATATGCACAATCGGTAGCAGATATGACCCCAATATGCACAATCCGTAGCAGAAATGACCCCAATATGCACAATCGGTAGCAGATATGACCCCAATATGCACAATCGGTAGCAGATATGACCCCAATATGCACAATCGGTAGCAGATATGACCCCAATATGCACAATCGGTAGCAGATATGACCCCAATATGCACAATCGGTAGCAGATATGACCCCAATATGCACAATCGGTAGCAGAAATGACCCCAATATGCACAATCGGTAGCAGAAATGACCCCAATATGCACAATCGGTAGCAGAAATGACCCCAATATGCACAATCGGTAGCAGATATCGCCCCAATATGCACAATCCGTAGCAGATATGACCCCAATATGCACAATCCGTAGCAGATATGACCCCAATATGCACAATCCGTAGCAGATATGACCCCAATATGCACAATCCGCATCACCTGAAAAAGAAAAGAAAAACCCATTTACTCACCTACAGCCAGAAGACCTTCTTTCCCGACCTCCTGTCCCGAGTCCCGACCTCATTGTGGCGCGCAGCGCCCGCGCGCCCACGATCCTCTTCCTTCCCGACGTCACCACGAGACTTCCTGCCTGCATGCAGAGAGCAGGGCTACGGGAAAATGGCCGCCCGAAGTCTGCAGAACAGGGCTCCGGGCGGCCATCTTACCGTAGCCCTGCCTGCTGCTCCGTGCTGCCGGTGTGTGAACTGACTTGGCGTCTTTTAGACGCCTGAAGTCAGTTCACTCCAGGGGGTGCTTTGGGGGTGCTTGGACAATTCTAGGGGGTGCTCGAGCACCCCCAAGCACCCCCCTGGCGCCGCCCCTGTCTACAACATGTAACAATAAGTAACAGTAAGTAAGCAACTGTCTAGTCGATCAGTCAGTCACTAACTAAACTGAACTGACTCTGGTAATGAACAGAACACTAGTGACAAGAGCAGAGAGACAGTGAGTGACACTAGCACTGACTGTCACACACTAACACTACAGACAGGCAGCAGCTGCAGAATCACAGTGAGAGACAGATGCTGCTGTGTCCTGACTAGCAGTAACACAGAGAATCAAGAAATAATCCCTAACCTACCCACAGGCTACTACTAAGCTCCCAGGTTAGCAGGCCTGGCCTGCACCCAGACCTCACCTAAGTGACTGTATACAGTATACACACTGACTGCACTATACTGCACTATCAAATGACAACTATACAGCAATACAATATACAGTGGTGTGAAAAACTATTTGCCCCCCTCCTGATTTCTTATTCTTTTGCATGTTTGTCACACTTAAATGTTTCTGCTCATCAAAAACCGTTAACTATTAGTCAAAGATAACATAATTGAACACAAAATGCAGTTTTAAATGATGGTTTTTATTATTTAGTGAGAAAAAAAAACTCAAAACCTACATGGAGCTGTGTGAAAAAGAAATTGTCCCCTGAACCTAATAACTGGTTGGGCCACCCTTAGCAGCAATAACTGCAGTCAAGCGTTTGCGATAACTTGCAACAAGTCTTTTACAGCGCTCTGGAGGAATTTTGGCCCACTCATCTTTGCAGAATTGTTGTAATTCAGCTGTATTTGAGGGTTTTCTAGCATGAACCACCTTTTTAAGGTCATGCCACAACATCTCAATAGGATTCAGGTCAGGACTTTGACTAGGCCACTCCAAAGTCTTCATTTTTTTTTTCTTCAGCCATTCAGAGGTGGATTTGCTGGCGTGTTTTGGGTCATTGTCCTGCTGCAGCACCCAAGATCGCTTCAGCTTGAGTTGACGAACAGATGGCCGGACATTCTCCTTCAGGATTTTTTGGTAGATAGTAGAATTTATGGTTCCATCTATCACAGCAAGCCTTCCAGGTCCTGAAGCAGCAAACAACCCCAGACCATCACACTACCACCACCATATTTTACTGTTGGTATGATGTTCTTTTGCTGAAATGCTGTGTTACTTCTACGCCAGATGTAACGGGACACGCACCTTCCAAAAAGTTCAACTTTTGGCTCGTCAGTCCATAAGGTATTTTCCCAAAAGTCTTGGCAATCATTGAGATGTTTTTTTTAGCAAAATTGAGATGAGCTTTAATGTTCTTTTTGCTTAAAAGTGGTTTGCGCCTTGGATATCTGCCATGCAGGCCGCTTTTGCCCAGTCTCTTTCTTATGATGGAGTCGTGAAAACTGACTTTAATTGAGGCAAGTGAGGCCTGCAGTTCTTTAGATGTTGTCCTGGGGTCTTTTGTGGCCTCTCAGATGAGTTTTCTCTGCGCTCTTGGGATAATATTGGTTGGCCGGCCACTCCTGGGAAGGTTCATCACTGTTCCATGTTTTTGCCATTTGTGGATAATGGCTCTCACTGTGGTTCGCTGGAGTCCCAAAGCTTTAGAAATGGCTTTATAACCTTTGCCAGACTGATAGATCTCAATTACAGTACTTTTGTTCTCATTTGTTCCTGGATTTCTTTGGATCTGGGCATGATGTCTAGCTTTTGAGGTGCTTTTGGTCTACTTCTCTTTGTCAGATAGCTCCTATTTAAGTGATTTCTTGATTGAAACAGGTGTGGCAGTAATCAGGCCTGGGGGTGACTACAGAAATTGAACTCAGGTGTGATAAACCACAGTTAAGTTATTTTTTAACAAGGGAGGGCAATCACTTATTCACACAGGGCCATATAGATTTGGAGGTTTTTTTCTCACTAAATAATAAAAACCATCATTTAAAACTGCATTTTGTGTTCAATTATGTTATCTTTGACTAATAGTTAACGGTTTTTGATGAGCAGAAACATTTAAGTGTGACAAACATGCAAAAGAATAAGAAATCAGGAAGGGGGCAAATAGTTTTTCACACCACTGTATGTTTGTATGTGTGTATGTTTGTGTGTATGTGCCGCGATCACTCGAAAACGGCTTGACCGATTTGAACGAAACTTGGTACACAGATCCCTTACTACTGGGATGATATGTTCTGGGGGTCTTGCGGCCCCCCTGCTAGTGTTGGGCGAACATCTAGATGTTCGGGTTCGGGCCGAACAGGCCGAACATGGCCGCGATGTTCGGGTGTTCGACCCAAACTCCGAACATAATGGAAGTCAATGGGGACCCGAACTTTTGTGCTTTGCAAAGCCTCCTTACATGCTACATACCCCAAATTTACAGGGTATGTGCACCTTGGGATTGGGTACAAGAGGAAAAAAAATTAGCAAAAAGAGCTTATAGTTTTTGAGAAAATCGATTTTAAAGTTTCAAAGGGAAAACTGTCTTTTAAATGCGGGAAATGTCTGTTTTCTTTGCACAGGTAACATGCTTTTTGTCGGCATGCAGTCATAAATGTAATACATATAAGAGGTTCCAGGAAAAGGGACCGGTAACGCTAACCCAGCAGCAGCACACGTGATGGAACAGGAGGAGGGTGGCGCAGGAGGAGAAGGCCACGCTTTGTGAGACACAACAACCCAGGCCTTGCATGAGGACAAGAAGCGTGCGGATAGCATGCTTTGTACCGCCATGCAGTCATAAATGTAATAAAGATAAGTGGTTCAATAAACAGGGACCACGCGGCAACGCTAACCCAGCAGCAGCAGACGTGATGGAACAGGAGGAGGCGCAGGAGGAGAAGGCCACGCTTTGTGAGACACAACAACCCAGGCCTTGCATGAGGACAAGAAGCGTGCGGATAGCATGCTTTGTACCGCCATGCAGTCATAAATGTAATAAAGATAAGTGGTTCAATAAACAGGGACCACGCGGCAACGCTAACCCAGCAGCAGCAGACGTGATGGAACAGGAGGAGGCGCAGGAGGAGAAGGCCACGCTTTGTGAGACACAACAACCCAGGCCTTGCATGAGGAGAAGAAGCGTGCGGATAGCATGCTTTGTACCGCCAAGCAGTCATAAACGTAATAAAGATAAGTGGTTCAATAAACAGGGACCACGCGGCAACGCTAACCCAGCAGCAGCAGACGTGATGGAACAGGAGGAGGCGCAGGAGGAGAAGGCCACGCTTTGTGAGACACAACAACCCAGGCCTTGCATGAGGTACCGCCATGCAGTCATAAATGTAATAAAGATAAGTGGTTCAATAAACAGGGACCACGCGGCAACGCTAACCCAGCAGCAGCAGACGTGATGGAACAGGAGGAGAAGGCCACGCTTTGTGAGACACAACAACCCAGGCCTTGCATAAGGTACCGCCATGCAGTCATAAATGTAATAAAGATAAGTGGTTCAATAAACAGGGACCACGCGGCAACGCTAACCCAGCAGCAGCAGACGTGATGGAACAGGAGGAGGCGCAGGAGGAGAAGGCCACGCTTTGTGAGACACAACAACCCAGGCCTTGCATGAGGACAAGAAGCGTGCGGATAGCATGCTTTGTACCGCCATGCAGTCATAAATGTAATAAAGATAAGTGGTTCAATAAACAGGGACCACGCGGCAACGCTAACCCAGCAGCAGCAGACGTGATGGAACAGGAGGAGGCGCAGGAGGAGAAGGCCACGCTTTGTGAGACACAACAACCCAGGCCTTGCATGAGGACAAGAAGCGTGCGGATAGCATGCTTTGTACCGCCATGCAGTCATAAATGTAATAAAGATAAGAGGTTCCATAAACAGGGACCGGCAACGCTAACCCAGCAGCAGCAGCAGCACACGTGATGGAACAGGAGCAGGCACAGGAGGAGAAGGCCATGCTTTTTGAGACACAACAACCCAGGCCTTGCATGAGGACAAAAAGCGTGCGGATAGCATGCTTTGTACCGCCATGCAGTCATAAATGTAATAAAGATAAGTGGTTCAATAAACAGGGACCACGCGGCAACGCTAACCCAGCAGCAGCAGACGTGATGGAACAGGAGGAGGCGCAGGAGGAGAAGGCCATGCTTTTTGAGACACAACAACCCAGGCCTTGCATGAGGACAAAAAGCGTGCGGATATAGCAGCAATGCTTTTTGCCGCCATGCAGTCATAAATGTAATACAGATGAGAGGTTCAATAAACAGGGACCGGAAACGCTACACCATCCCAGATGTTAATTGGTCATGTTACTTGGTTGGGGTCCTGGAGTGTTGCGTAGTCATTTCCAATCCAGGATTGATTCATTTTAATTTGAGTCAGACGGTCTGCATTTTCTGTGGAGAGGCGGATACGCCGATCTGTGACGATGCCTCCGGCAGCACTGAAACAGCGTTCCGACATAACGCTGGCTGCCGGGCAAGCCAGCACCTCTATTGCGTACATTGCCAGTTCGTGCCAGGTGTCTAGCTTCGATACCCAATAGTTGAAGGGTGCAGATGGATTGTTCGACACAGCTACGTCATCTGACATGTAGTCCTTGACCATCTTCTCCAGGCGATCGGTGTTGGAGGTGGATCTGCACGCTTGCTGTTCAGTGGGCTGCTGCTGCATGGGTGTCAGACACTGCCGATACCATTCCCTTTTGGGCACTAGCTGCGGCTTGCGTTGTTTGCTGCCCTCCTGGTCGTCCTGGGTTTGCGGAAGTCAGTCTGTCGGCGTACAACTGGCTAGAGGAGGGGGAGGATGTCAATCTCCTCTCTAAAGTCTCCACAAGGGCCTGCTGGTATTCTTCCATTTTGACCTGTCTGACTCTTTCTTCAAGCAGTTTTGGAACATTGTGTTTGTACCGTGGATCCAGAAGGGTATAAACCCAGTAATTGGTGTTGTCCAGAATGCGCACAATGCGTGGGTCGCGTTCAATGCAGTCTAGCATGAATTGAGCCATGTGTGCCAGAGTCCTACCAGAATCCTCATCATCCTCTTGTGAGCGTTGTGATAGTTGTTGTGATGCATCATAGTCGTCACCTTCCTCCTGGTCTGCTTCTGCTGACCATTCGCGCTGAATTGTGGAAGTCCAACGTGCACCACTCTGGCCCTCGTCAGTGGTGGCATGAAATTCCTGCTCCAACTCCAGCTGTTCCTCCTCCTCTTCTTTGTCATAGCTGCTGGGGCCAGCGTTCCCTGAGGCGGATGGCCTGATGTTGGTACCATCACGCTGATCGTTTTCTCCTTCAGATTCCCCCAGTTGCATCATGACAGCTGTTTCCTTGATTTTCAACATTGACCTCTTCATTAAACACAGCAGTGGTATGGTAATGCTGACTGAAGAGTTGTCACTGCTCACAAGCAACGTGGATTGCTCAAAATTTTGGAGGACTTGGCAGAGGTCCAACATGTTGGCCCAATCGGATCCACAGAAGCTTGGCAGCTGTCCGGATGCGCCTCGGTACTGCGCCGTCATGTACTGGACCACTGCACTCTTCTGCTCACAAAAGCGGGCTAGCATGTGCAGCGTAGAATTCCAGCGCGTAGGGACATCACACAGCAAGCGATGGTGGGGGAGATTGAAGCGCTCCTGCATCTTGGCGAGTGCCCCCGGCGCAGTACTGGAATTTCTACAATGTTTGGCCACTCGACGCACCTTCAACAGAAGATCGGCCACGCCTGGGTATGTCCTCAGGAACCGCTGAACTACTAGGTTCATCACGTGCGCCAGGCAAGGGATGTGTGTCAGCTTAGCCAACCTTAAAGCGTGAATGAGATTACTCCCATTATCACACACAACCATGCCCGGTTTCAGGTCCAGCGGTGCCAGCCACAAATCCGTCTGTTCCTTTATTCCCTTCCAAATTTCCTCCCCTGTGTGCTGCTTATCCCCAAGGCAGATCAGCTTCAGCAACGCTTGCTGACGCATGCCAACAGCTGTGCTGCACTGCTTCCACGATCCTACTGCTGCTGGGTTAGCGTTTCCGGATGAGGTACAGCTTTGAGATGCGTTGGAGGAGAAGGAGTCAGAGAGGTAGGTGCTGCTGTTGTTATCCAGTGGGAGGGATGGCGGTGCAGCTGTTTGCGGCGTGGGCAACACCCGCGCCGTAGCAGGTGAGGAATCGCTGCCAGGCTCCACAAGGTTCACCCAGTGCGCGGTAAGGGAGATGTATCGACCCTGTCCGAACGCACTCGTCCAAGTGTCAGTGGTGAGGCTTCGGGTTATTTTGCTGACCACGTGCTCATGCAACTCAGGCACTGCAGAGCGCGCAAAGTGGTAGCGGCTGGGAACCACGTAACGTGGGATGGCCACTGACATCATGCCCTTGAAGCTGTTTGTCTCCACCATTCGATATGGCAGCATTTCGCAGGCCAGAAGCTTGGCTATGCTGGCTGTTACTGCCACGGCCCGGGGGTCATTTGCTGGCAATTTCCTCTTGCGCTCAAACATCTCCGACACAGACAACTGAACCGTAGCGCTGCACACGGAAGGGCTGTTGGTTGTTGTGTTTGATGAACACTGGGAGACCTCAAGAGCACTACTCCGGAAAGTGACAGTGTCAGCGTCGTCTGATGTTTGTGAATGTTGTGAACCACGCAATGGCTGGGCTACTGCTGCTGCTGAGGCGGGTCTCGTGGTGAGTCTGGTAAACCCAAGGGAGGCAGTGTTGCTGGTACCCTGTCCTGCCGCGTTTGCCCACAGAGTGGGATGTTTGGATAGCATGTGGCGGCTCATGCTGGTGGTGGAGAGGTTGTTAATACTTTTCCAGCTGCTCAGGCGGGTCTTGCACACCTTGCAAATCGCCATGGTAACATCCTCAGTGCAGTCTTCAAAGAAAGCCCAGACTTTGGAGCACCTGCCTCCTTGCTGGCGATTTCTGTTTGCTCCTCTTTTGCCTCTCACTTGAACTTCCACGCTTGTGGTGCCTGAAATTGCGCGCCGCCTACCTTGTGGCACAAGGCGAACTCGTGCAGCAGTGGGTTCTTCAACAGACTCATCTGTGCTGCTGCTACGACGGCGATGTTCTCGTTCACAAACAAAATCTGGGTCTATGTCCACATTGTCCATACCCTCCTCTTCCATCTCCTCAAACTCATCATATGTCATTGTGGGGGGCCGCCGCCGTGGAGTAGAGCTCCCCAGAACAACCTCTGCGCAGCTCACTCCAACGTCGTCTTCCAGATCTTGTCGGCCGACCTCCTGCAATTGCAACCCCTCCTGCCCAACTTGCTCTGGGATTTGGGTTTCCGAGTCCTCCTCGGACTCGCCTTGTATTTCAGTGCGCGGTGCATTTCCCACAGTTAATGGTTGTGAATCCGGGCACAACATTTCTGGCTGTTCCTCCATTGACCTTTGAAAGGTGGAAGTTTGTTGGGCTGGGAACAGCTCCTGCGAATACCCCATTGTGTCCTGAGGTAATTCATCGGACTGGTTATCTGGCAGTTGTGTGCGTGGTGTCGCTGCCGGTTGTGTCAGCTTTGTGCCCACTGGCTCCTTGTAACTGGCTGAGGACTCGGACCTCGTGCGTGATGTGCTGGTGCTGCTTAACCCACTGCTGGACGCTTGAGAGGTCATCCAAGTAATTATCTGGTCCTGTTCTTTTGGATCTGTGAGGGTTGTTGTCCTGGACAACATGGGCGGTATTGAGTGGGTTTTCTTGGGTGCTCCCCTGTGGCCTGTACGTGAACCGTCAGGGGAAACACCTCTTCCCTTGCCCCTTCCTCTTTCACCGGATTTCTTCCTCATTTCACTTATCCTTACAGTACACGCTGACTGGCAGCAGTACAGTGGCAGTACAGAAATGCTATACAGTACCACTATTCCCAGCAGCGACACAGAGCACAATGCTATACAGTGGCGGGTGAGCGGTGTACCACTATTCCCAGCAGCGACACAGAGCACAATGCTATACAGTGGCAGGTGAGCGGTGTACTACTGTTCCCAGGCCCAGCAGACACAGAGTGGAAGTAAACACAATGCTATATAGTCTGGCTGAGCGGTGTACACAGAGTGGCAGTACACACAATGCTATATAGTCTGGCTGAGCGGTGTACACAGAGTGGCAGTACACAATGCTATATAGTCTGGCTGAGCCGTGTACACAGAGTGTCAGTAAACAATGCTATATATAGCGTGGCTGAGCGAGGTACACAGTGGCAGTACACACAATGCTATATAGTCTGGCTGAGCGGTGTACACACAGTGTCAGTAAACAATGGTATATAGTCTGGCTGAGCGGTGTACACAGAGTGTCAGTAAACAATGGTATATAGTCTGGCTGAGCGGTGTACACAGAGTGGCAGTACACACAATGCTATATAGTCTGGCTGAGCGGTGTACACAGAGTGGCAGTACACACAATGATATATAGTCTGGCTGAGCCGTGTACACAGAGTGGCAGTACACACAATGATATATAGTCTGGCTGAGCCGTGTACACAGAGTGGCAGTACACACAATGCTATATATAGTCTGGCTGAGCGATGTACACAGAGTGTCAGTAAACAATGCTATATATATATCGTGGCTGAGCGAGGTACACAGTGGCAGTACACACAATGCTATATAGTCAGGCTGAGCCGTGTACACAGAGTGTCAGTAAACAATGGTATATAGTCTGGCTGAGCGGTGTACACAGAGTGTCAGTAAACAATGGTATATAGTCTGGCTGAGCGGTGTACACAGAGTGGCAGTAAACACAATGCTATATATAGCGTGGCTGAGCGAGGTGCACAGTGGCAGTACACACAATGCTATATAGTCTGGCTGAGCGGTGTACACAGAGTGTCAGTAAACAATGCTATATATAGCGTGGCTGAGCGAGGTACACAGTGGCAGTACACACAATGCTATATAGTCAGGCTGAGCCATGTACACAGAGTGTCAGTAAACAATGGTATATAGTCTGGCTGAGCGGTGTACACAGAGTGTCAGTAAACAATGGTATATAGTCTGGCTGAGCGGTGTACACAGAGTGTCAGTAAACAATGGTATATAGTCTGGCTGAGCGGTGTACACAGAGTGGCAGTAAACACAATGCTATATATAGCGTGGCTGAGCGAGGTGCACAGTGGCAGTACACACAATGCTATATAGTCTGGCTGAGCGGTGTACACAGAGTGTCAGTAAACAATGCTATATATAGCGTGGCTGAGCGAGGTACACAGTGGCAGTACACACAATGCTATATAGTCAGGCTGAGCCATGTACACAGAGTGTCAGTAAACAATGGTATATAGTCTGGCTGAGCGGTGTACACAGAGTGTCAGTAAACAATGGTATATAGTCTGGCTGAGCGGTGTACACAGAGTGGCAGTAAACACAATGCTATATATAGCGTGGCTGAGCGAGGTGCACAGTGGCAGTACACACAATGCTATATAGTCAGGCTGAGCCGTGTACACAGAGTGTCAGTAAACAATGGTATATAGTCTGGCTGAGCGGTGTACACAGAGTGGCAGTAAACACAATGCTATATATAGCGTGGCTGAGCGAGGTGCACAGTGGCAGTACACACAATGCTATATAGTCAGGCTAAGCCGTGTACACAGAGTGGCAGTAAACACAATGCTATATATAGCGTGGCTGAGCGAGGTGCACAGTGGCAGTACACACAATGCTATATAGTCAGGCTGAGCCGTGTACACAGAGTATCAGTAAACAATGGTATATAGTCTGGCTGAGCGGTGTACACAGAGTGTCAGTAAACAATGGTATATAGTCTGGCTGAGCGGTGTACACAGAGTGGCAGTAAACACAATGCTATATATAGCGTGGCTGAGCGAGGTGCACAGTGGCAGTACACACAATGCTATATAGTCAGGCTAAGCCGTGTACACAGAGTGTCAGAAAACACAATGCTATATATAGCGTGGCTGAGCGAGGTGCACAGTGGCAGTACACACAATGCTATATAGTCAGGCTAAGCCGTGTACACAGAGTGTCAGAAAACACAATGCTATATATAGCGTGGCTGAGCGAGGTGCACAGTGGCAGTACACACAATGCTATATAGCCAGGCTAAGCCGTGTACACAGAGTGTCAGAAAACACAATGCTATATATAGCATGGCTGAGCGAGGTACACAGTGGCAGTAAACAATGCTATATATATAGTGTGGCTGAGCGAGCGGTGTACTACTGTTCCCAGCAGCGACACACAATGACTGGGGGGGACCCTGGCTAGCGTGGCTGGAGAGCGAACTACCCTGCCTGCCTACCCAAAGCTAAACCCACAGAGAAATGGCGGAGATATGACGTGGTTCGGGTATTTATTTACCCGAACCACGTGACCGTTCGGCCAATCAGAGCGCGTTCGGGCCCGAACCACGTGACCCGTTCGGCCAATCCCAGCGCTAGCCGAACGTTTGGGGAACGTTCGGCCATGCGCTCTTAGTTCGGCCATGTGGCCGAACGGTTTGGCCGAGCACCGTCAGGTGTTCGGCCGAACTCGAACATCACCCGAACAGGGTGATGTTCTGCAGAACCCGAACAGTGGCGAACACTGTTCGCCCAACACTACCCCCTGCACACCTGGGTGGAGCTACAAACAGAAAATCAGATTTCACCCATTCATGTCAATAGAAAAAATGGAAAAGGCTGACATTCTCACAGTAATAATGCTAGAGTCCCCACACTTGGCACAGTGACCGAGGTTACAAATCCAGGAGAAGTGGGCGAAGCATAAAACAGCCAATTAAATTTCAGCCATTCATTTTAAATGGGAAAACTCACTAAAGGGGCTGGACTACAAACAGCCAATCAAATTTCCTTGGTGGATAAACTGTTTCCATTCACACATTTTTGATGCCAGGAACCTGAAAGCTCACAAACTTGGTCATTGAGCGATTGTGTGTCAAGGTTAAAAAAAGTGGGTGGAGCCAAAAACAAATTTTACTGGGAAAATGTAAACTGCAGTCATTCTTACGCCATTAATTGCAGGGTTCTCAAACTTTGCACAGTTGGTCACTGGGTAAATGAGATTAAGATTTTGGAAAGTGGGTGGAGCCTACAACAGCCAATAAAATTCACTTTTTGATTTTCAAAGGGAATATTTAAACCATTCTTATACGGTTAATAGCAGATGCCTCAAACCTGGTACAGTTGGTGAATGGGTGACTGGGGTTCAAACAGCCAATCAGATTTATTTATTTTTCAATGGTAATATACAAAGGGCTTGATTCACAAAGCGGTGCTAACCTACTTAGCATGTCTAAAGTCTTTAGACGTGCTAACCAGGGTGCTAAGTAGGTTAGCACCAGATTTCTCAATTAGATCGCGCACAAAGTTTTGTGCGCAAAGTTTTGCGCGCGCAAAGTCCTATGCGCGTGCTAAGTCCCATAGGCTTTAATGGGCACTTCGCGCAGAGCGCCCTGCACTCTGTGCAGTGCGCACATAAAGTTTTACGCGCATAAAGTTTTACGCGCGAAAAGCTTGTTTAGACGTGCTAAGGGGGTCTTCACAGGCGTGCTAACAGTTAGTACCGCTTTGTGAATCAAGCCCCGTATTGATACCAAGGATCGCAAAGCTGATAAACTTGGTACCTGAGTGACTGTATGTCAAGGTTAGAAAAAGTGGGAGGTGCCAACAACCTAATTTTTTATATGACAGGGTTCCCAAACTTGACACAATTGGCCAATGGGTGGAGCCTACAACAGCCAATCAAAATTCACCTATTGATTTTCAAGGGGAATATTTACATTGCTACCATTCTTACACTGTTAATGGCAGAGGCTTCAAACCTGATATAGTCAGTCATTGGGTGACTGGGGTCCAAATTCACTAAAGGGGGTAAGGCCACAAACAGCCAATTAGATTTGTTAGATTGATTTCAGCCATTCTGTTATTGGCAGGGTTCTTAAACCTGACACAGATGGCCACTTGGTGACTGGGATTAATATTCAGGAAAGTGGGTGGAGCCTACAGCAGCCAATCAAAATTCACCTTTTGATTTTCAAGGGTAATATTTACAGTGCTGCCATTCATACACCCTTAATGGATCCATCTGAAAATGGCGCCTGCGAATAATGGCACACGGTGTTGCCGCTAATCCGTTTGCCGCTTATCGCTATTTAACGTTAAAGCCTTATTGTTATTTAACGTTAAAGCCTTATTGTTATTTAGCGTTAAAGCCTTATCGTTATTTAGCGTTAACACACAGAACCCTCTTTGTACCTATCCCTAACCCCTAAACCCCCCCTGGTGGTGCCTAACCCTAACCGCCCCCCTGGTGATGCCTAACCCTAAGACCTCCCTGGTGGTGCCTAACCCTAACCACCCCCCTGGTGGTGCCTAACCCTAACCACTCCCCTGGTGGTGCCTAACCCTAACCACCACCCTGGTGGTGCCTAACCCTAACCACCCCCCCCTGGTGGTGCCTAACCCTAAAACCCCCCTGGTGGTGCCTAACCCTAACCACCCCCCTGGTGGTGCCTAACCCTAAGACCCCCCTGGTGGTGCCTAACTCTAAGACCCCCCCGGTTGGTGCCTAATCCTAAGACCCCCCCTGGTGGTGCCTAACCTTAACCACCCCCCTGGTGGTGCCTCACCCTAAGACCCCCCTAGTGGTGACTAATCCTAACCACCCACCTGGTGGTGCCTAACCCTAACCACCCCCCTGGTGGTGCCTAACCCTAAGACCCCTCCCAGTGGTGCCTAACCCTAACCTTGACAGTGTTACATTAAATCCATTCACCGTTTTGCAGTTAAATAACGTCTGCAGTTTGGCTTATGTAGGGCGCCATTGATAAATAACCTTACTGTGGGCAATAACGTCTGCTGTTTGGCAAATGAACGGCATTATTGATAAATAACGTTAGTGTGTGCCACTATTGATAAATAATGTTAATGTGTGCCGTTTTTCTTCTTTTTTTCCCTGTGCACCATTATTATGCAGGACTAACGATAAATAGCGATAAGCATATCTTTTTAATGCAGCGCCATTTTTATGCCTAGACGCTGTGCGCCATTATTCACTGGTCCGCTCTTAATGGCAGAGGCCTCAAATCTGGTGCAGTCAGTCACTGGGAGACTGCCAGACTGGGGTTTAACTCTGAAAAGGGAGCAGGCCAAAAACAGCTAATCGGATTTGTTTAATTTCATTGGGAAAATGCAACTTATTGATTCCAAAGACCCCGCAGCTCATAAACTTAGTCATTGAGTGACTGTATGTCTAAATTAGAAATAGTGGGCGGAGCCAAAAACAACTAACTTTTTACGCGGGAAAATATAAATTGCAGCCATTCTTACACTGTTAATGGCAGGGTTCTCAAACTTGACACAGTTGGTCACTGCGTAACCGGGATTAATATTCAGAAAAGTAGGTGGAGCCTACAAGAGCCAATCAAAATTCACCTATTGATTTTCAAGGGGAATATTGAAACTGCTGCCATGTATACACTTAATGGCAGAGGTCTCAAACCTGCTACAGTCGGTCATTAAAGAGTAACTGTCAGGCAAAAACAAGTAATTTTGATCTATGTTCCCCTGTGTTAAACAGTGTGGAAGGAAGCCAAATATCAATACTGAAGTTAAAACTCTCTTACTTTATTGTGGGCTGAATAGCAGCCTTCCTTATCTCCAGGCTGTTTAGGAGGACGCATCAGGCTGAAAAAGCCGCAGCCAGCCCGCAAAGCAGTATGGGAAGGTCTTACTTCCTCTCTACTGCCCTCCCTGCACCACCCCTTCATTTCCCTATCCAGCCCTGCTGCAGCCTCATTGGCTGGTCCCTCTCGACTCCTTCCCTCCCCATCCAGACACCCCGAGTGACAGCTGCAGGCTGCCTGCGGCAACCCCCCCAAATCGGTCGTTTTGCGAATCGATCCCGATTGACCCGCGGATCGAGCGGGAAAACGCATCTTGTGTACCGAGCATAAGACCAGAGACTGGTAGGAGTGTCTGAGGGCTGGGACTTGGGAGGGCTAATGTATAATTAATCAGGAAGCAGGGTAAGGGAGGATATGACATCACAATTGGTTTCAGACAAGACAGACAAACATGGAACCTGCCATGAGCTATCAGGAGCATCATTCTCTGCATATACTATATAAAAATTCTGTGAAATCCAAACGTGGACAGTGAAATGCATATGTAATGTAAGTACAGCCAGTATTTAGCTACTGATATATGTGTTTTTTGTCTCTGAGACCCTATACCTAACAGCTCCTCTTTAAGTGACTGGGGTTCAAATTCACTAAAGGGGCAGAGCCACAAACAGCTAGATTTCTTTGCTGGATAACCTGTTTCCATTAGCACAATTTTGATGCCAGGAACCCGAAAGCTCACAGACTTGGTCAATAAGTGACTGTGTGTCAAGGTTTCAAAAACTGGAGGGAGTCAAAAACAGATTTTTCTGGGAAAATGTAAACTGTAGCCCTTCTTCACTGTTAATGGCAGGGTTCTCAAACTTTGCACAACTGGTTACTGGATGACTGGGATTAATATTCAGAAATATGGGTTGAGCCTAAAATAGCCAATCAAAATTCACCTGTTGATTTTTAAGGGGAATATAAAAATTACTGCCATTTTTGCACTGTTAATGGCACAAGCCTCAAACCTGATACAGTTGGCCATTGAGTCACTGGGGTTCAAATTCAGAAAAGGGGACAGAGCCACAAACAGCCAATCAGATTTGTTTCATTTCACTGGCAAAATACAAATTATTAATGCCAAGGACCCCAAAGCTCACAAACATGGTTATTGAGTGGTTGTGTGTCCAAGTTACAAAAAGTGTCAGAGCCAAAAACAAATTTCACTGGGAAAATATAAACTGCAGCCATTCTTACACCATTAATGGCAGGGTCATTACCTGGGAAAATGTAAACTGCAACCCTTCTTCACTGTTAATTGCAGGGATCGTAAAACTTTGCCCAGATGGTCACTGGGTGACTGAGATTAATATTCAGGAAAGTGGGTGGAGCCTACAATAGCCAATCAAAATTCACCTGTTGATTTTCAAGGGGAATATTTAAATTGCGGCAATTTTTACAGTGGTAATATCAGATGCCTCAAACCTGCTACAGTTGGTCATTGGGTGACTGAGGTTCAAATGCTGTAGAGAGGCGCAGCCACAAACAGCCAATCTGATTTGTTTCATTTCTGTGGGAATATACAAATTGTTGATGCCAAGGACCCCAAAGCTCACCAAACTTGGTCATTCCACCCCATTCCTCTAGATTGTAAGCTCGCAAGGGCAGGGCTCTCACCCTTTTGTGTCATGGAATGTTATTAATTCAATTGCTTGCACACTGTTAGAAATGTATACATTTTAGTCATCATGTTAAATCAAGTTGTAATCAGCAGTGCTGTATCTTGTATCAGTGTTCATATTTCATGTATATCATTGTCTGTATCATTATGTATCCCTTGTTTGTTTTCTTACATTGTGCAGCGCCACGGAATATGTTGGCGCTTTATACATAAATAATAATAATAATAATAATAGAGTGTTTGTGCGTTAGGGTTAGAAAAAGTGGGCAGAGCCAAAACCAGTCAAATACATACATGGGCAACCCCGGGTCATCAGTGGGTGGAGACAAATACAAATTTCACTGGGAAAATGTAAACTGCAGCCATTCCTACACTGTTAATGGCAGGGTTCTTAAACGTTGCCCAGTTGGTCACTGGGTGACTGGGATTAATATTCAGAAAAGTGGATGGAGCCTACAAAAGTGAATCAAACTTCAACTATTGCTTCTCAAGGGGAATATTTAATTGCTGCCATTCTTGCACTGTTAATGGCAGAGGCCTCAAACCTGGTACAGTTGGTCATTGGGTGACTGGTGTTCAAATTCAGAAAAGGGGGTGGAGCCACAAACAGACAATCAGATTTTTTTCATTCCAATGCAAAATATTGATGTCAAAGACCGCAAAGCTCACAAACTTGGTCATTGAGTAATTGTGTGTGTTAGAAAAAGTGAGCGGAGCCAACACCAGCCGAATACATACCCGGGCAACACTGGGCAATCAGCTACTATATATATATATATATATATATATATATATATATATATATATATATATATATATATATATATATGTGTGTGTATAGGAGGGGAGGGCCAGTTAGGTCGTGACAAGCACCACTGCTTACTGGATACAATGTAATATAAATACAGCAGCTATGCAATAAATTATAATGGCAGATTTCAGATTTCAGTGCACATAAACTGTACTTCGGGGACAAAACAAAGCAGAGATCCCATTAGATCACATCCTTCAGAATAACCATAAAAATAACCTCTTCATCTAATCTCCAAAAGGCAAGAAACCAGTTACATGATTATAGTCTGCACAGATTTGAATGTAACCTAATTAAAACCAGGGGCTTGATTCACTAACCGGCGCTAAGCCAGTTAGTGTGTCCTAATAGATAATGGGCGCAAACCACAGCGTTAGGTGGTTTGCGCCTATAGGACTACCCAGAGTCTGCGCAGCCTAGCTATAGTGCGCGATGCGACGATAACGTCCCATCCCGCTGCCCTTTAAACGTTGCACCCGTTGCGACGACAATGGCGCATCGGGTGGCCGCCGCTGCGGGCCACCCAATGTGCCATTTTCGTCGCAACGGGTGCGAGGTTTAAAGGGCAACTAGGCTGCCGAGCTGCGCGCACTCTGGGTGGTCCTGTGCGCAATGTAGCTTTGTGGGCTATTAGTGCCTGCAAAGCTACTTATGGGGCACTAAGGGGCTTTTCACAGCTTGTGAATCAAGCCCCAGGTGTTTGAACACAGGCACTAAAAAAAGGATAACATTTGCTAAAAATAATTTAAAATGGGAGGTAGTAGTAGTGGACTTCCCTCCCCAAAAGACGACTCGATTTTGTCGGTTTTAGTCCACAATTAGCTTTATTCGACTACTCCACAAAGCAACTCGTTTTGCAGGTGCAATCCTGCTTCATCAGGCAAATAGGGGAGTAATTAGAACCTGTCTGCTTCTGTTTGCATGCATGGCAGATACTGCCTTGGCTAGGATTCAAACTGGGCGCTGCAAGTCGAGGGTGTTAACCACTACGCCACCGTGCTGCTGATGGCACGCTGCAATGTTTCCATGCAGTGAGGGTGGTAGTTAGGGGGTGCAATAGTTGACATCCCAATTATGACACAAAATCAAGAAATCAATCTGATTTATTCTAGTCCTCAAATTTTCCTCATTAGGCACATTCCTAACTGCAGCCTACAGTTTCCTCTCTGTGCACTGTTGCGTAAGACCTCAGTTTATCTCCTCTCTTTTGCAAATAGCTGTTGTGAAAGTATTTACATTCATGGGGTTCATCCCACCTTCACAGGAGTTCATCCGTACACAGTCCCCTTTTATGTCAATAAATCAGAGCTGATTCCTTTCTGGCAGAATAGACAGGACAGGAGGACACAGTAGAGCCGTCCATCCAGCTTTCAAGATGTTACCTCTGCTCCTACTCTGCAACATAGCAAGTAAGTCAACCAGCCTCATGAGCCTATTCCAGCAAATGTCATTGCTAAATGTGTTTTAACTACCTACAGCCCCAGGACCGCCTAACGGCAATTGGCGTCAAGTCCTGGCCCTGGGGCCGGCTACTGCAGGAGATCGCGTGCAGGCTGCGTGCGCATCTCCTGCTTGGGAGGCGGAGATCTGCCCGCCTTCAGTCTCCGTCTCCATCTTTTTACTGAGTACAGCGCTGCGATCTGCAGCAGCACTGTTCTGGGGACAGCCGTGTGACACGTCTGTCCCCCCCTGGGGCACAAGAGTTTGATCGGCTCACATAGGCTGAAGCCTATGACAGCCGATCGCCGTGATTGGCTGGCGGGGGATGGGCAGGAGAGAGAGGGAGAAAAGGAAACAAAAAATGCATAGTTATTTGGGTTGAAAAAAGACATACGTCCATCGAGTTCAACCTGAGAACAAAGTACGTTTATTTATTGAAAATAAATTACAATAAATATTTGTAAAAAAAAAAAAAAAAAAAAAACAACAACTGGGGGGCGATCAGACCCCACCAACAGAAATTGCTGCCATCGTCTGAGTGAGGCAGTAGAAATGTGAAAAGTTCAAGATGAGTCACAAAATCTTAATCTCTTTGGCACCTAACATACAGTAAGTATCAAATTACAGCATATTCATGTGAAAACACAAATTTTAGCCTAGATCGCTACTAAACCTTCCCCGTCTCCTTAAGGTGGCCACACACAATACAATAAAATGATCTGATTTTACGGCAACTCAATAAATATAAAAAAGGGGAATCAGATCTTGCTTCAAAACACCAATATACTTTATTTAGGTATATAGAAAAAGACTTCACACTGTAAAACCCAATTGTCTCCATTAAAAACAGAAATCTTCCTCTAGGTTAGAATAAATAGCACAGCCAATTATTTTAATCATAACTGGGGAACAATTGAACATAGGTGTGTGGTACATTGGTCAGATTTTTGAAATGTTACAATCAGTCAGAAAAATTGATTGCAATTCTTGAATTGAACAGATTTTTAAAGGATACCCGAAGTGACATGTGACATGATGAGATAGACATGTGTATGTACAGTGCCTAGCACACAAATAGCTATGTTGTGTTCCTTTTTTTCTTTATCTGCCTGAAAGAGTTAAATATCAGGTATTTAAGTGGCTGACTCAGTCCTGACTCAGACAGGAAGTGACTACAGTGTGACCCTCAGTGAAAAGAAATTCCAACTATAAACACTTTCCTAGCAGAAAATGGCTTCTGAGAGCAAGAAAGAGGTAAAAAGGGGAATTTCTTATCAGTGAGGGTCACACTGTAGTCACTTCCTGTCTGAGTCAGGACTGAGTCAGGACTGTCACTTCGGGTATCCTTTAAGAAATTGTATGGTGTGTGGCCACATTTAGTCTTTAGTTACTTTTTGGAATATTGCAATCTTGAGTTGAATGTCAGCATTCACCGAATACTAATTATTTGAATACTAATGAGTAAATTCCGAACATTATGTGAAATTATGTTCGTCTTGTGCACAAACATTTTGTGCATAAATAGCGATAAATTTCCACTCAACATGCTCAAGGGAAATATGCAAAAATTCTATGTGAAAAAAGAAAAAATTCAAAGTGCAATGGCAACCTATTTTGGACATATTTTCACATATTTGCACTAACTATAATTAATCTTATTAATCATATCTCAACGCTGGGTCCCCGGTTCGAATTCTAGCCAGGCCAACATCTGCAAGGAATTTGCTTGTTCTCCCTGTGTCCGTCTGGGTTTCCTCTGGGTACTCCTATGTCCTCCCACATCCCAAAAACATACAGATAAGTTAATTGGCTTCCTACTAAATTAGCCTTAGACTACGATACATACACTCCTACATACATAGACACAAGTCTATGGTAGGGGTTAGAGTGTACGCCTCTCTGAGGGACAGTTAGTGACAAGACAATATACTTTGTACAGAGCTGCGGAAGATGATGGTGCTATATAAATACTAAATAATAATAATAAAAAATAATAATTTTATGGGTAGCGCCAAAATATAGTAGCACTAAATTACAATGTCAAGATTTCACGATGAAAACACGGAATCCACAAAATTCAGAAATTGTTCTGTGTGAAATTTTGGAATTTTGCTGGCTTTAGAATTCGGCAATTCTGACCACCCATTGCTAAGTGGGAGAAAACCATCACATGAGATGTGACTGGTAGTTTATGGGCATAGATGGAAAAAAAGGCATCCGATAATTATTGGTAGGATGGTTGGAAATGCCGATTCCGTAGAAATTCCGATTTCCGCCAAAGCTGATTACCGATTCCGTGGGTTTCAGTTTTCAGAATTCAGAGTTCCAAGGGGTGTTTTTTTTGGTCAGTTGTTTGCATTCTCCAACTGACCAAATACTTCCAAGTTGACTCTACATTCTCTGACGGGTCCAGCGCTTCCGAGTTCTGTGATTGGGCAAAAATTACCGAGTTGTGGTAATGCGGTATTTCTGCAGAAATCTGATTTCCAAGGAGTCTTTTTTTTTAATCATTTTTTTGCAATCTCTGATTGGCCAAATACTTCCAAGATGACTCCGCATTCTCTCATTGGTCCAATGCTTCCGAGTTCTGTGACTAGGCTAAAATTACAGAGTTGCGATTTCCATTTTCCAGTTTCCAAGTGAGCACCCCTAATTATGGGCGCAGGATGAAGCCAATAGTAGAATATCGGTAATGTTACTGGTATTCTACTATCAACTTCAGTAGCCTAATTCTCCCAGTACCCCTCCCCTACTGCTGTGCAATTTCTGTGTTTTCCCTATTCAGATAAACATCACTGCAGTACAGAGCACTAGAAGGGATTAAAAGGTTTGTGGCTGAGCGCTGTACACAAGACCCTGCTGAACACTGAATAGGGACTGTCTGCAAATCTTTGTATGATTCCTTATCAGTGGCTGAGCAGATGCAGTCATTAGAACAATTCCTTAGTTGTCAGACCCTCAGGACAGGGAAAAGAAACTTCTACCCCCACGGGGGCCCCCTGTGGCTTCTGGGCTCCCCTGCGGCTGCATACCTTGTAGGGTCTATTGTTACGCCTCTGAAGCCAGCCCTGTATTCCTAAGTGACATACACATATATAACTCCACTGGAATGCCAGCAGTATTTACTGTTTTTACTGCATGTTTGTGGGTAGCAGTCAAGGTTTCTATAACTGCTAATGTGCAAATATGCAGGAAAACAGAGTATACTGTTGGATCGCTCTTATGTCATGGAGGTTGGTGACTCCAGGTTAACAGTTTGTCAACGTGTTTTTTCTTTATATATGTTTTATTACCATAGCAGTCTGACAGTGCACCACATTTTCAGTTCAGATTCCCGAGGTACAAGGGATATGGAGGCTGACATGTTTATTTCCTTTTAAGTAATGCACATTGCCTGGCTGTCCTGCTGATCCTTTGCCTCTAATGCTTTAAGCCACAGACCCTGAACAAGCATGCAGCAGATCAGGTGTTTCTGACAAAAATCTGACAAGATTAACTACATGCTTGTTTCAGGTGTGCGATTTAGACTCTACTGACCAGAAAGATCAGCAGGACAGTCAGGCAACTGGTATTGTTTAAAAGGAAATAAACAGTGGCGTAGCAATAGGGGTTGCGACCACATCGGGGGCCCTTGGGCTAGAGGGGCCCCGAAGGGCCCTCCCTCAACTGCAGTATTAGCTTTATATTAGTCCTGTGCTTGTAATAATCACTTCTATAGATACAGTACTTTATATAGTGGTAATCATTAACAAACTGCTCCCCATCCCCTTCTTGCACCTCTGACACTGTAGTTACCATTGGCAGGTTTTGGTGCACCGTATCAATTGTTATGTATAGAGTGCTTGGGGGGCCCCATTGTAAAACTTGCATCGGGGCCCACAGCTCCTTAGCTACGCCACTGGAAATAAATATGGTAGCTTCCACAGTCCTCACACCTTGGGTTCCTTTTATAGTAACCCTGAAATAGAAAAACTATTTTTAGATACCTAACTATGTAGAGGGAAGGGTCTGGATCCCATAGAGAACACTCAATTATCTTTCTGTGCCCTTGGTTCACCACTGCCGCCCCCTCCCCCCTCCGTCCTGTAGGTCAAATACCTCTTTGAGATTCATCGGAAGGCTTCAGAAGCACTCGTGTCTCTGAGTATTTCCAAAGCACCCAGGGACAGGAAACAGAACGAAACCTTTGCCACTAGATCGGCAACTAACTAACACAGAGCAGATCATATCTACTGGGTGCAAACCTATCATTTGTCCCCCAAAAAAACAACAACAGAAATGAACAACAGCACTCTTTATCAGCACAAAATCCAACTACCTTTTGATCAGTCCACTACAGACATGGTTTCCAGAGCTTGACTTCTTGCACTAAGCAAATCAGCCTTTTTATCTCACCTTAGCATTCCTCTGAGAGAGAGAACCACGGTCGGATTTCTGGAAAGGCCACAAAGGCCCGGGCCTAGGGCGGCTGCAGCCCAGGGGGGCACTCGGACGTGAAATGCGGTTGCTACATATGAAAGAAAAAGCTGCAAATGAGAAGCAACACATGAAACAGGAAAGCTAGTGCTCAGGGGAGGTGTGCATAAAAGAGGGAATACATGCATGGACGATATGCATGGATGAGGGGGCTGCACATGGAAGGGGAGCTTTGCCTAACCTTTTGGCGACTGGCTGCCTACCCTCCCTTAAGGTCCAGGCCATTTTACATGCGGGGGGCACGTTTGGGGGGGTCAGGCAGCCGGATCCCAAGTGTAGATAGCTAGGTATGGTGTCCACAGTGTAGCCAAGTGTCCCCCCAATTGCCAGCAGCCTATACTCACCTTCCTGGGTCCTGCGATGAGCAGCTCTAGCCCCCTCCGCTCTGGCCAGCATCCCTGCTCGTACTGACTCTAAGTTCCGGGTCGCGGCTTGATGATGTCATCAAGCCGGGACCCGACACGTAAAGGAGTTATCCGGCAAAATGTATGAAAATAAGCACTACTTACCGGGGGCTTCCTCCAGCCCCAAGCTCCCAGCACGTCCCTCGCCGCATCTCTCACCGCAGTCATTCGCCGCAGCTCCGTCCTGGTCCCCGGCGATGACCTCAGCGCGTCAGCCTGTACTGCGCCGGCACGAGCGGCGCTGTCAATCGCCGCCACGTGGGCCGGAGCGGACTGTGCAGGCGCAGTAGTTCTGCGCCTACACAGTCTGCTCCGATCCACGTGACGGTGATTGACAGCGCCGCTCGCGCAGGCGCAGTACAGGCCGACCTAGAGGTCGCCCTGACGTAATGGCTGGGGACCGGGACGGAGCTGCGGCGAACGGCTGCGGTGAGAGATGCGGCGAGGGACGTGCTGGGAGCATGGGGCTGGAGGAAGCCCCCGGTAAGTAGTGCTTATTTTCATACATTTTGCCGGATAACTCCTTTAAGTCAGAGCAAGCAGAGACGCTGGCCAGAGCGGAGAGGAGCAACGATTGCCGGGGGAACGTCAGGAAGGTGAGTGGATCCTCTTCTTTCCCACCTACCGCAGCTGCTCTAATAGTGATCACTACGATCCACCGGCGATCATAGTGATCACGTGATCAGGAGCCACTCACAATGGCTCCTGATCACTGAGGGGAGATGTCATCTGTCATATGACAGCTTAATCTCCCCTCTCGGGTGCGCACGATCGCATCGGGATTGCTACAAGCAGGTGGAGTAAATCCTACGCCGCATCAGGCTTAAGGGGCCCATACACCTAACGATTTTCCCGCCGATATACAGCCGATTCGATCACAGTGATCGAATCGGCTGTGAAATCGCTGCACACACCGCTGACAGAACGATCGATTTCCGTCTGAAATCGATCGTTCCCGTCAATTCCTGTTGATTTTTCTCGATCGCCGGCGGGTCCCAAGTGCGTTCGAATGCCCGGCGACCGACGCAATACAGCGGGTATACATTACCTGTTCCGGCCGGCGGGAGTCCCCTGGTCCCCGCTGTCTTCTTTCCACGCTGGGTTTCGGACCGGCTGCAGCTACACAGAACTTCCTGTCCCGGCAGGAAGTTTAAACAGTAGAGCGCCCTCTACTGTTTAAACTTCCCCTGGACAGGAAGTTCAGTAGCTGCAAGAACGGTCTTTAGACAGCCACAATGCCACTTATCAGCGGTCCCAAAGGGTTAAACGGCAGTGCAGAGGAGAGAAATCTGAGGCATAAACACACACCAATCAATCACTTTCCCAGACACTCATTCACACTCATTCAGTGCAACCACCACCATGCATATAAAAACAGTCATCTGAAGGTGACCAGTGTTTAGAGTCAAAAGTTAGCAAACAGTACAATCTAAGCTTACTGTAAGTTTGGAGAGTTGTTATCTTGCTGCAAACAGAATTGAAAAGACCTTCTGTAATAACAAACTGCAAAACAAAACAAACACACACAGACACACAAAAACAAGCAAACAAACGCTTGTGCAATGTTGATCTGTGTCATAAATATAATGAAAGTAAAAGTCCACTTGAGCTTTTGGCACTTGAAGTATTGGTAGAGACAGCACGAGTGTCACTGCACCTCAATGAACTGCTTCAGCCTCGGCCTGCTCTGTCTACGCTCCCCTGCACACTGTAAATCTGATTTTTGATTCCGCTTTGCGAGTCTGATTTTCCCTGGATACTAGCAACACAGGAAGAAAAATGCAGAAAAAAATCAGCATGCAGGACTTTTTTTTTATTGCACCAAAATCGGAATTGCATGTCAATCGCATCAAAACCGAAAAATCAGAATCAAATGTAGTGTAAAACAGCCCTGAAGGTGACTCCAGCCCCGGGCCGCCTATCAGGCAAGGTGAGGCAGGTTCCTCAGGTCGCAAAAGTGGGGGGGTGGTGCCTGCCTGGCCGTGGGTGGAGAGGGTTGCTGAGTTGGAGGGGGTAGCAGTCAGGAAGGGGGGCAGGGGGCACAGCGGTGGGGAGTGGGGGTCGGACCCCCCTCCCTCACTAGGGTCCCCCCGGTACACGTTCCCCCTCCAGCTATCAGCGCTGTGTATAAATGTCAGCCAGGAAGTGGGCGGGGAAGCAATGACTCACCTCCTTGCATTCCAGCACTGCATTCCACCGCTCATCACTTCCTGCAATGCCACCGACTGTACTTTGGAAGTGACATTGCAGGAAGTGACGCAAGCGGTGGAACGCCTTACTTGATCACGAAAGGAGGGGAGAAGGGGAGTCATTGCTTCCACCGCCCTCTGCCTGGCTGACATTTATACACAGCGCTGCTAGTTGGAGGGGGAGCACGGACCGGGGGGACCCAGGTGAGGGAGGTGGGGTCGGACCCCCCTCCCCACCGCTGTGTCCCCTGCCCCACCTCCTTGCTGCTTCCCCCTCCAGGCTACCTATACTGGGGGCAATTATACTGCCTATATGGGAGGGGGGGTGGCATCCTCACAAGTTTGCCTCAGGCAAAAGTCTAGAACTGGCCCCAGGTGACTCATAACTTTATTACTAATCCACAGTTGTAAGTATGCACAGACCCGGAAACTGGGAGGTCACCATGACAACCTGGACACTGTTAGCTTTTATATTACAAAGTTTTTGACCAATATTATTCCAAACTGATCCCATACACCAACCGAAGGTGGTAAATGTGCACAGAAGCACATGTGGGCGGCAGCTTAGTCTGGGCCGTGACTAAGTGTGGGCGGCACAGTTATGGGTGGTAGCTTAGTGCGACATTGGTGGTGTGCTTGCACAGCTTCAGGTGTGTCCATACATACATAAGTAAGTATTAACAACAATCTATTAAAACCTGAGAACTCTTGGTTGATTTATATATGGTTTATTGCATTTCATATTATTGAAAAAAAGACATCCATCCATCAAATTCAACCATTGGGAATGCCCACAGTTCTGTTGAGGTGAATGCCTAACGCTCCCCCAAAAGAGAAATATGATAGCCCCTTCCCTTTCTACATTATTGCTGCTCCCCCACCAACAACCGATACAACAACCAAAACCAATACTAAGTTAGTTGGTTCTCCCCAGACTGTGAGCTCCTCTGAGGACAGCCAGTGACATGACTATGTACTCTGTAAAATGCTGCAGGAGATTTTGGTGCTATACAAATACATAATTGTATGGTTTGTATGGTTGTTTGCTGGTGCTGTGCACGAGCATACCTGTCGGGACACAGAGATCCACGGTTGGGGAAGGGGAACAAGTTCCAAGTTCCCCTAACCAATCGCAATGCCTGGAATGAACGCACATGACCCCGATCGGGGGCCATATCCATTCATAATACAGAAAGTAGTAAAAGTATGTCCAATGTAAAAAAAAAAAAAAGTGAACACTTCCTGGTGAAACCAGGATAGTGTTTGCAGTGCCATCTAGTGGCAACAAAGTAAAAATACACACACACACAGTCACACACCATAAATGTATAATAAAAAATATAATTAATCCCTTCCACTTCCACATCCCCTTCCCCCAACACTTGTAAAAAAAAAGAAAAAAACAGTTAAAAAAACATAAATGGTTGCCTTTGGGACTTTTTTTTTTTAATATGTATGTCATGAGGGTATATTACTATTATTTTACTATGTAAGGGCTGGTAATTGTGGACAGAAAAAAACCCCACAAAAAATACACCTATTTTTACAAATAAAATATTGTCACCATACATTGTGATAGGGACAGAATTTAAATGGGTAGTAACTGGGACAAATGGGCAAATAAAATATTTGAGTAGCATGCTTTGTATGGTAGCATGTTTTATTTTAAAACTATAATGGCTGAAAACTGAGAAATAAAAATTTGTTTTCCTTTTTATCGTATTATTTCTGTTTAAATGCATTTAGAATAAAATAATTCTTAGCAAAATGTACTACCCAAAGAAAGCCTAATTGGTGGTGAAAAAAACAAGGCATAGATCATTTTGTTGTGACAAGTAGTAATAAAGAGTATTGGCGAATAAAAAGGGAGAATGCTGACAGGTGAAAATTGCTCTAGTCTGTTAGGATAAAAACTACTTGATTAAAGTGGTTATCCTGAATAATTTACTGCATTCTGCCCCTTTACACTTTTGCACAAGCTGATCACAAACAATTATCTGTAACAATTCTTCAATGCCAAATCTCTAGCATCTATATTATAATAATTATTAATCAGTACCGCAGCGCTGTACAGAGTATTATGTCTTGTCTCTAACTGTCCCTCAGAGGGGCTCACAATCTAATCCCTACCATAGCCAATTTGGGAGGAAGCCAATTAACTACTCTGTATGTTTTTGGGATGTGAGAGAAAATCTGAACCTAGCTTTAACCACTTTACCCCCCTCTCCGTCCTTTTTCCCCCACAAAAAAACAAGGGACGAAGAAATCCGTACCTTCCGCGCTACCGCCGTTGTCCGCGCTCCCGCCGCTTGTGCGCACCGCCGCCCGCTCGCCCGGACATCAATGAACAGGAAAATCCATTCCCGTTCGTTGATCTAAGCCCCCACAATGATCTGCTGCTTCTTTGAGAAACCGCGCGATCATTGTGATCTTCCCAGCCTCGTAGTGCTTCCTGTAAGCGTCCTTCCGGACGCTTACAGGTCGCATGTAAACAGACTCACTGTGGCCATCTTGTGGCCAAATAGTAAGACTACACCCTAAAGCATTTTACATATACAAATACATTAGTTTTACACAATAAATTAACTCATTACCTCCCACACTCCCCAATTTTTGTTTTTTTGTAATAAAAAAAAATACAATAAAAAAAAACAACAAATAGTTACCTTAGGGGCTGAACTTTTTTAAATATTTATGTCAAGAGGGTATAACACTGTTACTTTATAAACTACGGGCTTGTAATTAGGGATGGATGCAAAACTGAAAAAAATGCACCTTTATTTCCAAATAAAATATTGGCGCCAAACATTGTGATAGGGACATAATTTAAACGGTTTTATAACTGGAACAAATGGGCAAATATATTTCATGGGTTTTAATTACAGTAGCATGCATTATTTAAAAACTATAATGGCCGAAAACTGAAAAATAATAATTTTTTCCCACATTTTTTCCTATTTTCCCATTAAAACACATTGAGAATAAAATAATTCTTGGCATAATGTCCCACCTAAAGAAAGCCTGATTGGTGGCGAAAAAAACAAGATATAGTTCATTTCATTGCGATAAGTAATAATAAAGTTATAGACGAATAAATGGAAGGAGCGCTGATAGGTGAAAATTGCTCTGGTGTTCAAGGGGTAAAACCCCTCAGTGGTGAAGTGGTTAAAGTAAATTTAGAAACCGATATCTGCAGTGCTACCTATGCCATGTTCCCCAAATGCTGCATTAAGGATATTCAGTTATTCTTCTATTTATGTGTGCTTTTTTTTAATCATAGTGACTGTTGCTTCCCCTACTACATGTGATGTCAGCAAAGTGGTCATGCCTGGCATGACCTACAACATAACTGATAGCGGAAGATTAAGACTTGATTTGAAGTACAACTGTCCAAAAGGGAAGAATCCACATCCAGGTCCAGTCCGTACATGCCGGTTTGGGCGCTGGAAAGATGAAGATGTAAAGTTTGAGTGTAGAGGTAATTTCCCTCTGTCCTCTGCTACCTTGTGCTCCATTTTCTTACCCCTCCTGTGCTGTAAGACTACCTGCCTCCTCCTGTGATGCGTCACTGCTTGCCTCCTCCTGTGCTGCGTCGCTGCCTGCCTCCTCCAGTGCTGCGTCGCTGCCTGCCTCCTCCAGTGCTGCGTCGCTGCCTGCCTCCTCCTGTGCTGTGTCACTGCCGGTCTCCTCCTGTGCTGTGTCACTGCCTGCCTCCTCCTGTGTTGTGTCTCTGCCTGCCTCCTCCTGTGTTGTGTCACTGCCTGCCTCCTTCTGTGCTGCATCACTGCCTGCCTCCTCCTGTGCTGCATCATCACTGCCTGCCTCTTTCTGTTCTGCATTGCAGTCTTCCTTCTCCTGTGCTGCATTGCTGCCTGCCTCCTCCTGTGCTGCGTCACTGCCTGCCTCCTTCTGTTCTGCATCGCTGCCTTTCTTCTCCTGTGCTGCATTGCTGCCTGCCTCCTCCTGTGCTGCATTGCTGCGTGCCTCCTCCTGTGCTATGTTACTGTCTGCCTTCTCCTGTGCTGCATCACTGCCTGCCTCCTTCTGTGCTGCATCACTGCCTGCCTCCTCCTGTGCTGTGTTACTGTCTGCCTCCTACTGTGCTGTATCGCTGTCTGCCTCCTCCTGTGCTGCATCGTTGCCTGCCTCCTCCTGTGCTGCATCGTTGCCTGCCTCCTCCTGTGCTGCATCACTGCCTGCCTTCTCCTGTGCTCCGTCAATGCCTGCCTTCTCCTGTGCTGCATCACTGCCTGCCTCCTCCTGTGCTGTGTCAATGCCTGCCTCCTACTGTGCTGCGTCAATGCCTGCCTCCTCCTGTGCTGCATCATTGCCTGCCTCCTCCTGTGCTGCATCGCTGCCTGCCTCCTCCTGTGCTGTGCCAATTTTCATTTGCCTTTGAGTTTTACTGAACGCTATTCTTTTATCTAACTATTTTAATATCTGAATAGATGTTGAGTGTCCCAGGCCACCACTGAACTTTGAGGGTGGATACTTTGAACCACGTCAACAAAGGTATAATGTGGGGAATGTCATCTCCTTTCGGTGCTTGGATGGATATAAAATGATTGGCCCTGAAAAACGCACATGCCAGGAAAATGGAAAATGGAGTGGAACTACAACTATATGTGATGACCAAGGTAAGAAATTCAGGAAAAATCTGATGCCTTGTTCCCTAGCAAAATCCATCAGTGTACTATCTTGCACTACTCGATATTGATTAGATTTTGGCAGAAATCTGACTGAAAAATTGGTCAGAAAACCATCACTGCTTCCTTTGTTCTGTGCTGTATAAGGCTGTGCAGCTGTCAGTCATGTGATGTCATTCTACACTTGATTAGTTAAATAAAGGTCTTTCCTGATCAATGTTCAATTGATACGCCAGTCAAAATTGA
Source organism: Hyperolius riggenbachi (assembly GCF_040937935.1). NCBI lineage: Eukaryota > Metazoa > Chordata > Amphibia > Anura > Hyperoliidae > Hyperolius > Hyperolius riggenbachi. Next base: position 44,665,810 of record NC_090653.1, on the reverse strand, counting down.
ATGAGAAAGACCCTTCCTTTTATCTCTGTAAAAAGCATTGAATAGCATACGGTTGCCTTAAAGAGACCCTGAAGTCAGGCTAAAAATGGAATTCAGACTTTACCTGGGGCTTCCTCCAGTCTCCCGTAGGCCGCAAGGTCTCCCGGTGTCCAGGGGTGCTCATCCGGATTCCGGATATCCGAATTACCCGGATAATCTGAACTTTTTCCACTATCCGAACCCGGATTCGGATTCCGGATATCTGGGCAAATCCGAATAGCACTACGTGGATATTTATCCGCAATCTGGATATCCGTCGGATATAAGAATCCGGATACTGTAACCATGGAGATGACATCCATGACATCACTGAGCCAATCAGAGGGCTCCCAGCAGAAGCCCTAGCAACCAATCACAGAGGGGAACTCTGGCCAGCCCCTCCTGTATATAAAGCGATGGCCATGATGAAAAAAATCGTCCTTGCTTGTGACTGCTCACTGAGAGACATCTCCAGTGCTGTTGGCTAAGCAAGTGCTTTCCACTGTCAGAAAACCTAGCGTTTTTGCACATAAACACCTGTACTATACACTCTTTTATTGTTGTTTAGTTAGCTAGCTTGTATTTTGATTTTAGTTAGTGTGTGTGTGACAGTCCCTGTGCTGCAGCAGCTCTGCTAGTTAGGTGTATGTGCCTGTGTGTGCTGTGCTGTTGTGCACACAAGCCAGGCCTGTGCTATATTAGCCTTAGCTACAGTATAGGTTAGGGAATAGGAAGGATGGTCACGGAAGAGCCGTGAGAAAAGAGAACGCAATCGCAATTGGTTTGCCACACCGATTGTTGTTGCGTTGCCAGATCTAGATTGTATGTCTGTGGATACCATGCAGTCAAGCCTGGGGGTCTCTGTTGTCTTCATAGGTGTTAGCAGAGTTCTTTTCATGAGAGCCAAGTATGCTTTCTGATAAGGCCTGTGTGGTTAATTAACTGGATCAAAAGAATCCCTTTCTGAGGTGTGAAAGCTCCAGCAGTAAGCCCCAAATGGCAAGTGTTACTGCCTTTTGAAGAGACAGGATAAACTCAGCATGAGACCAGACTGCCTGACTCCGTCAGAATCAGAGAGTAAATTAATGCTGTATATGATTTTTTGCCTATTTATGGAATACGGTATCTAGGATAGTTATGAGAGTTGTATCATTGGGTTTGTAGTGTCTTACTGAACCTTTTGATTAGGGATGCTCACCACGTTCTGCGGAATTCTTTTTTCCGTGATTTCGGCCGGAATTTGGGGATTCTGTTCCGTCGCATCAGAACTGAATTGCCTTAGCGCTATAGCGGAAATTCCGCGGAACGATGCGTAATTCTGGCGGAATGCGGAATTTTGTAAGCCAATCATAAGGAAGCCCCTAGAAGTTTGAAGTGAAAACAACAGGATTTCTTCATGAAAATCGGAATTTCTGCACCAATCAGAGGCTTACAAAAACCACCCAAACGGATTTCTGCATGAAAATCGAAATTATTTCAGCACCAATTACAGAGTTAACAAAAAACAATCAATCCTATGTTAGCAACCAGCTCCCTAGCTATCTCACCTATCCCAACCATTTTGTATAGGTCCCAAAGCTTACGCGGCACCTCCTGCGGTGCAAAAACCACCGCCATGGAACCACCGCCAGGTCCCAAAGCTTACGCGACACCTCCTGCGGTGCAAAAACCACACACATTTTTTTTTTTAATTACCGGGGGAACAGCCACTAGGTCCCATGGTCTACCATTTAGCATAAACAAGGTTTCATTTGCGATTACCTAAATTTTTCCGCCAAAATGCGGAATTCTGTGGAAATTCGCTAAATTCCACGGAAATGTAATGGCGATGGAATTTAGCGCTGGCGGAATTCCGCAATTCTGGTGGAACGGAATTGGCTCATTCCGATCATCCCTACTTTTGATACCAGTCTTGAGGGGCAAAGGGTACTCTACAACCAAGTTATTAGTCTTCTCAGGAACTGGACCCTCTACTCTAATCAAGTCTAATGTCACAGGAATTGTCATAATCTGAGGAATATTAATCTGTTATCAGCGCAAATGTGACATTGATTGGTTTTGAATTACAGCATTTTATAAGTTTAAATCTAAATCTCTCTCCGAGGGAATGAACTGTGATTGGTTTGTGAACCGAAGGGGGCTGGCTTTGTTCCGCCCCCAAAACTAGCTTCCATAAAACCAGGGTGCATATAGGGAGGGGCAGTCCTCCAAATCCCATCTTCATGAGAGCATGCTGCTGCTAGCCAGAGGACCATGTGGTTAGCGGCCATCTTCTCTCCTGAACTGAAACAAAGGAACTTTACGAGTTTTCCCAGGAAAGACATATTTCCACGAAATTAAGTATTTTCTCCCTTTTTATTTCGGTTACTGCTTCTAATGTCTCTATAATTGTTGATTTTAATGATTTTCTGTATATATTAATTATTTGTATTGCATTTTTAATAAACGACGCTAACGTCATTTATTTGTTCGGCTACACCTATTATTCAGCAACACAAAACTGAACCCTGGCTTCAGAAGAGTCGCTACTATTGTTGATAGCTAGATAAAATACAGTGTGTTTAACCGTTTTCTATTTGCAGGTCTAGAGTCAGCCAGTCAGTGGGTTCCTCTGTCCCATGGTAACAGAGGTGGTGGCAGTTATACCCTGAAATAGTGTGTAATTTGTATTACCGTAACTCACAGGCTCCCTTCTAGTCGGTCTGCTGCCAAAATCCCAGCGGTTTCTGCACACCGATTGCGACCACAGATTGCATGGTCTGTGTGCTGAAACCGATTGGAAGGCATTGTGCGGTCCGGCCACTAGGGGGTGTGTGACAAGGATTACTGTGTATTGTGTATATATTTAATATTGCAGTGCTAGTAGTTGTTAGTTGTTAGAGTATTACAGTCCGTGTTAGCTTACTACTACAGATTACTGCATTTCTGCTGCGCTGCTGAGTGTCAGTGTGTGTGACAGATAGACCGTTAGTGTGCACACTGTCTTCTTCTACTCTGCTGTCTGTCACTCCGTGCTGATTCATCAAAGTCCAACACCGATTTCAATAAAGTGCAAGTACCCCACATCCATCTGGTGACATCATCATCACACAAACTTGCACTATGTCTGCTGGCACTGGCAGCCGGGGGAAGGGCAGCAAGGCCAAGAAGAGAGGGAACATTGCTGGCACCGTCAGCAGTTCTGCCGCTAGCTACTGGCCGTGGAAGCACTGTGCACCCAGCTGTTAGGGGGAGTCACGCTGAAGAGGCACAGCAGAGCCGTGTAGCGACCATTTTTCATCAGGGTCGGCGGCGCAAATTGGAGGAGAAAGACGCCGAGCCTGTGATGCGGCTGATGGTGGATGAGCAGGCCACCACCATCAGCTCTACAACAGAGAGCTCCACCCCCACCACCACTCCTTTTCGCAGGAGCAGCAGCAGCCGCCCAGCAGTGCATGGGGACTCGTCGGTCATCATGTCGACCCCAGCGGGCAGCCTACCCTCAGTCAGCGCGCTCTTTAGTCCAGACACCGTGAGCGAATCAGGGCTGTTACCACTGAGTTTGAGGAGGATATTCTGGGCGCAATGGGGTATGTGGAGGAGTCACAGATGGTGACGGTGATGGGGGGAGGGGGGGTCCTTGCCTGATGTGTCTGCAGAGTTGGAGATTGGGGGGTCATCAACATCCCAGCAATTGTTTGAGGAGGGGGAGTATGATGCTGATAATAATGATGTTGAGATGAAGGATCATGACTACCATCCACAGGAGGTGGATGTTGGCATTGAGTCTGAGTCTGAGCATGCATCGGTGGGTCTGGTACGGAGGATCAGCACCGCTGACATTGGCAGGAGCAGCAGTGGGCATGGAATGCAGGACCCACAGCCTGCTGCTTCATCTTCTGCCGCTATCATCAGCTGCACCACTCAACCCCAGGCCCCAACCACCGCAGGGAAAAAAAAGGCAGCAGCAGCTCATTCAGTGCGTAAGGGAAAATTCCAATCCCCAATCTGGCAGTTTTTTGATCTGCCCTCAGTGGACAGCCAGTTTGTCACTTACAACCTGTGCAAGATGAAGCTGAGCAGAGGTTGTCACCCCTCCAACTACGGCACCTCCAGCTTCATCACCCATCTGGCCAAGAAACATCATCACTAGCATGAGGAGTTCAAGAGGCTGAAGGAAGCTGGCGCTGGCAGTGTTCCGACCAAAAGCACCACCAGAACCCCCTTTGCCAGTGCCAATCCTGCCGACACTGAGGCCTGTTCAGGCAGCCAGTCCTCCTCAGTGGTCTCCTCTGCTCCCTCCTCCTCTTCCCGTGCAACCAAAAAACACCACCAGACCCTTTTGAGTCCTTTGTGGTCAGGGCTCAGCCTCCTGGCAGCCGTCGCATCCGCCAGCTGAACGGCCTGCTTGCATGGGCCATGTCCTCCCAGCTCCTCACGTACTCGTTTGTGCAGGAGAAGAGCGACATGCGTGCGCTCCTTCAGAGTGCAGCGCCGGATTGGCCAATACCCAGCCGGCACTACTTTTCACGTACGGCCATCCCAGCACTGCACCGCTTCGCGATGGCCAATGTGGAGCGTAGGCTGGATTATACGGTGGGTGAGCGGATCCATGTGACCATGGATTCCTGGAGCAGCAGGTTCGGGACAGGCCGCTATATCTCGTTCACGGTGCACTGGGTCAGTTTGGTAGAAGGGGGAGATGAGGGGACAGCAGCATTGGGCACAGCAGCAATCCAGTGGGTGGTGACACCCCGCAGCAAGGTCAGGGGAAGTGCAGCAGGTTCCTCTGAGCCGGTTCCATCCTCCGGCAAACCTGCCACCAAACACCTCCACCTCAGCAGCAGCGTGAAGGCCCGCCACTGCCAAGCTCTGCTGGAGATAGTCAGCCTGGGGAAGCACAGACTGATGGCAGACCACTTCCTGGCCAAACTCCTAGAGCTGGAGAGGAGTTGGCTGACCTCCAGAGGCCTGAGAGTCGGAGAGGTGGTGTCCGACAATAGGGCCAACCTTGTTGCTGCCATCCACTGGGGAGACCTCACCCACGTCCCCTGTCTGGCCCACGTCCTGAACTTGGTGGTGCAGAAATTTCTGAGCACCTACCAGGGGATGGACACACTTTTGAAAGCGGCTAGGAAACCGGTGGGTCATTTCCGCCGCTCGGGCATTCCAACACGGTGGAATTCCACCCTGGCCATGTTGGAACGTCTGGTTGAACAGGCAGGCTGACAACAGCTACCTGGCAAAAGCCATCGCGGAGGCCACCGTGTTCAGGACCGGCACCACCCACCTTCCGGACATCATCCTCAATGCTGAGTGGGTAAAAATGCAGCTGGTGTGCTTGGTGCTGGCATTCTTTCTGGAGGCCACCAACATGGTCAGCTGGGACCGTGCGTTGCTGTGTGAGTGGTTGACCATGGTGTGCATGCTGGACAAGGCCCTCTATGCTCTGTTGGAAGTGGGAGAGGCAGCCTTGATCCAGCAGGAGCAGCCAGGGGCGTAGAAAGAAATGACTGGGCCCCATAGGAAAAAAAATTATGCCCCGACCTTCCAACCCCACGGACCTCGGACCTCCCACCCAAACCTTTTGTGGGGAAATCTTATTTCCCCACAAAATGCAACCAGATTGTCGGCAGATTTCCCTACAACATGCAACCAGATTGTCGGCAGATTTCCACACAATATGCAACCAGATTGTCGGCAGATTTCCCAACAAAATGCAACCAGATTGTCGGCAGATTTCCCTACAATATGCAACCAGATTGGCGGCAGATTTCCCAACAAAATGCAACCAGATTGGCGGCAGATTTCCCAACAAAATGCAACCAGATTGGCGGCAGATTTCCCCACAAATTGCAACCAGATGGGAGGCAGATTTCCCCCAAAAAATGCAACCAGATTGGCGGCAGATTTCCCAAGAAAAATGCAACCAGATTGTTGGCAGATTTCCCCACAAATTGTCATCAGATTGTCGCCAAATTTCCCCACAAAATGCAATCAGATTGTCGCCAGACTTCCCCACAAAATGCAGTATATGTAGTTAGGTCTATAGTGGGCTAACGTTAATTACCTGGAGGGAGGGTGGTTGAGCAGGCTGGCACACTATTTGCGGTGCAGGCACTGTACTGGGTAGGCAGTTAGGTAGCTGGGTGGAAGGGTAGGCAGATAAGTAGACGGGTGGGAGGGTAGGCAGATAGGTAGATGGGTGGGCAGTTAGGTAGCCGGGTGGGAATTTTGGTAGAAGGGTGGGCAGTTAGGTAGCCGGGTGGGAAGTTAGGTAGCCGGGTGGAAAGTTAGGTAGCTGGGTGGCAGGGTGGGCAGTTAGGTAGCCGGGTGGGCAGTTAGGTAGCTGGGTGGCAGGGTGGGCAGGTAGGTAGCTGGGTGGGCAGTTAGGTAGCTGGGTGGTGGGGTAGGCAGATAGGCAGCCAGGTGGGCAGCTAGGTAGCTGGGTGGCAGGGTAGGCAGATAGGTAGCAGGGTAGGTGGATAGTTAGCTGGGTGGCAGGGTAGCCAGTTAGGTAGCTGGGTGGCAGGGTGGGCAGTTAGGTAGCCGTGTGGGCAGTTAGGTAGCTGGGTGGCACGGTAGGCAGATAGGTAGCCAGGTGGGCAGCTAGGTAGCTTGGTGGCAGGGTGGGCAGTTAGGTAGCCGGGTGGGAGGGTGGGCAGTTAGCTATCCAGGTGGGAGGGTGGGCAGTTAGGTAGCCAGGTGGGAGGGTGAGCAGTTAGGTAGCTAGGTGGGAGGGTGGGCAGTTAGGTAGCCAGGTGGGCAGTTAGGTAGCCGGGTGGGCAGTTAGGTAGCTGGGTGGCAGGGTAGGCAGATAGGTAGCCAGGTGGGCAGCTAGGTAGCTGGGTGGCAGGGTATGCAGTTAGGTAGCTGGGTGGGCAGTTAGGTAGCCGGGTGGGAGAATGAGCAGTTAGGTAGCCGGGTGGGAGGGTGAACAGTTAGGTAGCCGGGTGGGAGGGTGGGCAGTTAGGTAGCCGGGTGGAAGGGGGGGCAGTTAGGTAGCCGGATGGGAGGGTAGGTAGCCGAGTAGTTAGTGGGGTAGGGGCCTGACTCCTATCCCCCCTGCCTCACCTGGGGTCCCCTCTCCTTCCATCAGCGGTGAGAGAGCGGCATATACAGGAAGCTCCGGCGGGGTAATCAGCCGCTAGAGGTTCAGCTACCTCCCGGACTACGGTGTCTCCTCTCTGTATTGCTGCTCGCAATAAACCAGGAAGCAGTGCGAGCAGCAATACAGAGGAGACAGCGTAGCCCGGAGGCAGCTGAACCTCTAGTGGCTGATTACCCCCGCCGGAGCTTTCTGTATATGCCGCACTCTCGCCGCTGATTAAAGGAGGGGGGACCCCAGGTGAGGAGGGGGGACTCCAGGTGAGGCGGGGGGCGCCGAGGTGAGGGAGGGGGGCCCCGGCGGGCGTAAAAAAAAAAAATAAACACGAAAAAGTCCTCTCAGCTGCGGGCCCCCTGTGACGTAGGGCTGCCGCGGTGCCCCATAGCAACGCTATGGCTGCTATCTCCATTGCTACGCCCTTGGGAGCAGCAGCAGCAACCTTTACAGTCCATCTCTGTGCGTCAGGAGGAGGAGGAGGTTGAGGACTTGGAGTTGGAGGTCCCTGACCATGAAGATGAGGGGGCACAGCTGAGTGCAGCTGCAGTGGTGCAGGGGTGGAGAGAGCAGGAGAAGGCTCAGGAATCAGAGGAGGAGGACAGCATTGTCGGCTCTGGGGGTGATGATTCTGTGTCAGCAGAGATGGCAGTCCTCTTCCCCACACATGCTGCAGTGCCTGCGAAGTGACCCAAGGGTGAAGCAGATGCGTGCTCGGGAGGACATCTGGATCATCCTGATGCTGGACCCACGGCTGAAGGGGAAGCTGCATCAGTTCCTGCCTGCAGGTGGAGACCCTGTGCGCTGAATGAGGGAATTGCAGCGGTCCCTGGTTCGGCGCTTGGAGGAAGACTTCCCCCAGACTTCCACCCCCCTGCTGTCACAGTCCAGCCAGCACAGCAGCAGGTGCCTGCTGTCACAGTCCAGCCAGCACAGCAGCAGGTGCCTGCGTCCAGAAGCAGCAGGCACCCAATAAACCTGCTGTCTCTTACAAAGGCGCTCTACGCCATGCCCGTACAGCTGCCGACTGAGGAGGTGCCTGCAGCAGCATCTGGCTATCCAAGCCAGAACCAGTGCCTGACCCGGATGGTGGCAGACTACATGGAGTCCTTCAGTGGGCTTGACAGTGACATCCCTGTGGACCCCTTGGATTACTGGGTCAAGGACCTGGATATTTGGAGTGAGCTGGCGCAGTATGCCCTGGAAGTCCTTGCTTGCCCCCCCTTCCAGCATGCTTGCTTGCCCCCCATCCAGAGGTGCTTCAGTGAGGCCAGTGGCGTGGTGACCGAGAAGGGCTCTCATCTGTCCCCCCAGTCTGTGGACAGACTGACGTTTCTCAAAATAAACGAGGCTTGGATGATTGGTGAATTCCTAGCCCCTGTTGTTGGCTAGAGGGGGACATGAAGTGGCTGGAAATCACTATGCCTGCCTTACCACCCTTTTTTTTTTTTTTATCAATAAATTTTTATTGAATTTTTTCCTTTTCTTAACAACAAGTACATATGACATCTGTTAAGTCATCATGTATGGTAATATACAAGATAGAAGTATTCTGCCGTAAGTACAGAAAACAAGACAACAATATATAATATACAATCAACGATAAACAATGAACTATACCTTGAAGACCTAAAGGAATATAGAAAAGACCAGATAGGTAGGTTATACAAGTGATGATGTACCCAGGGGTGGCATGAGGTAGATCCATGGTGTAATTGGATGGCATATATTATGGGGAGTAAAGGCAAGAGTGGTGGGCCAAGAGGTAGCTGATGGGTAAAATTCAGACCTCTGTAGATCTTGTTCCAAGTCGTGTTAGGGCTTTTGGCAGTTTTATAAGCACATTTCAATGGGAGTATCTTCCCTACAATCGGGAAATTTGTTAAGGGGGAGAGTTGGTCCAGTCAATACTTAAGAGGAGTGGCGGATCTTTATCATTGTTATTGAGTCTGATGAAGCGTTCCATTTGGAGATTGAAGTCCACTTGGTTTCGTAGCTGAGAGATAGAAGGAATTTCTTCTGAGTTCCAATTTATAGTGATGAGGCTCCTGGCTACACAAAGTATTTGTGAAACTAATAATCTATATTTCAAAGGAAAGGACTTTATACCTATATGTAAAAGTGCTAGCTGAGGCGTAATCACAATTGGGGACTGCACAATGGTACAAAGCTCCTTGGTGATAGAAGCCCAGAAGGGTTGGATTTTAGGACATTCCCATATTAGATGTAGTAATGACCCAGTACTTTGGCAGTTCCTCCAACATTCTGGAGAATTGTTAGAAGAGAAGTTGGCCATTTGCCTGGGGGTGAGATACCATTTTAGTAAAATTTTATGGAAAGATTCCCTATGATTAATACAGGAAGAGAATTGTGATATAGCTTTAGATGAAAAAATTATATCTGAGTGATCTACGGGAATTTGGAGCTCAGTTGACCAGGAGTCTATATACTTGTGCAGTTGTTTGTGATTGCCTCTCAGGAGTTCTTTATACCACATTGAAATACCTCCTTTACTTTCCAGAGATGAAGATAAGTAGGACATAATATGTCTAGATACTTTAGGTAGAGTACAATTAGATTCTATTAGGAAGTGTTTGATACGCAAGAAGGTAAAAACTTCTCTAGGTGGAAGCCGAAACCTGTTTTTTAGGGTTGGAAAGTCAAGTAGGGTGAAGTCATCAGGTGAAAATAGATCCGATAATATATTAGGGAAATACCTGCCTCCCTCCACTTTTTCATTCCCAGATTTGGTGTGAAGAGGGAGAGAGCTTCAATGGGTAATTTAAGTAGGGACCTTTCTGATTGGGATGTAGGGGATTTGATAAAATGGGTCCACGCATTAAAAGTAGCTTGGATAGGTGGGTAGGGTGATTTATTGGTTTGGGCTTTTAAAAGCTGGAATGTTAGGAGATGTAGGGGGTTACAAGATGTGATGGCTCTTTCGATATTATCCCATTTCTTAGGTGATTCTTCTTTCCACCAGTCTCTAGAGGCTTCCAGCAGACAAGCATTATAATAGGATTTCAGACAGGGAACCCCTATTCCTCCTGCCGATTTTGGGATTGTTAAGTTGATATAGGCTATTCTGTGCTTCTTTCTCCCCCAAAGGAAATTAGCAATTATTTTATTAAGTTTAGAGAAATAGTTATTAGGTAGGGAGATATGTATTGTTCTGAATAAGTATAGGATTTTTGAGAGGACTTTCATTTGGAATGCTGCTATTTTGCCAAACCAAGAGAGCTCGAATTTGGCAATGGTTTCTAGTTCTCTGGGGATGGAGAGTAGAAGTGGGAGGAAGTTGTCTTCATATAATTTATTTACTGAGTTGGACAACTTTATACCCAAATAAGGGACTGATTTATTTGCCCAGTGAAAGGAGCAAGTGGAGGAGATTTGTTGCCTTAAGGTATGAGGTATAATAATTCCCAGCATTAGAGATTTGCCCTCGTTAACTTTATAGTATGAAACTGAGGAGTAGGTATTCAGGACGTTAGTAATATGTGGTAGGGATTTAAGTGGGTCAGTTATATAGATGATAATATCGTCCGCGAAGAGTCCAATCTTGTGGGTTTGGTCTTGCAGTTTCATTCCCGAGATATTGCCATTGGTTCTTATTGCCTCTGCTAGGGTCTCTATTGTAAGAACAAATATTAGTGGTGATAAGGGGCACCCTTGGCGGGTGCCGTTGGATATATTGAATTTTTTAGAGTAAAAACCTGCTACATTGACCATGGCTGAGGGTGAGGAGTACAATGCCATAATGGCTGAGAGGAAGGAACCATTGATGCCGAACTTAGCCAATGTCGCCTCTATAAACCCCCAGTGAACCCGGTCAAAGGCCTTCTCTGCATCCAGAGTAAGAAACAGAGAAGGCCTTCGACCCAGCTCCGAGAACTTGATCAAGTCGATAGTTCTCCTTGTAGCGTCCGTTGATTGGCGCCCTTTGGTGAAGCCCACCTGGTCCCAATTAATTAACTGCGGGAGAATGTTGAGGAGTCTGTTAGCCAGAAGTTTAGAGTAGATTTTCGTATCTGAGTTTAGAAGGGAGATGGGTCTAAAATTGGACGGGGAATCTGTGCTTTTGCCTGGTTTGGGGATAACAGAGATGACTGCCTGAGTTTGTTGTTCGGGCATCTGTTTAAGTTTCGCAAATGAAGAGAAAAGGTCTAACATTATGGGGGCTAGGATATTGCCAAACGCTTTGTAGTATTCATTGGAGAAGCCATCAGGGCCAGGGGACTTGCCAGTTTTAAGGGATTTGATGACATTTAAGATTTCCTGGAGAGTGAAGGGACTGTTTAAGAAAGATTGTTGTTGGGGAGATATTTTGGGGAGTTTTAAGGGGTCAAGGAATTCTTGGATAAGCAAGGGAGAAGGTTGAGCTGTGTCTGGATCGTTTTTTAAGTTATATAGTGCCCCGTAGTAATCGCTAAAGGCATTTGAGATCTCTCTGGGATTGTACAGGGGAGCGTTAGTGAAGGGGTGGATCAGTTTAGGGATTCTGGATTTAGTCTGTTTGTGCCTCAGAAGCTTGGCTAGGTATGCTCCTGCCTTATTACTTTGGGAATAGTGTTTTAGTTTTAATTTTTTAAGTTGGAAATTATAATTATCAGACAGATTCTTAAATCCTGCCTTAGGGAGAATAGTTCATTTTCTAATTGGGAGGAGTATTTGTGCTTGATTTTATTTTCTATGGTTTGGATTTTTCCCAAGATTGTATGAAGGCGTAAAGTTTTGTCTTTCTTGGCTCTTGCTCCTAATTGGATAAAGTAGCCTCGAATGACTGCCTTGTGGGCGTTCCATATCGAATCTATCCTAGCCTCTGTTTTGCTATTAGATTTAAAATAATCTTCTAGGTTTCCTTGGATTAGAGTTTTGTATTTGGTATTGTGGAGTAGAGAGGAATTTAACCTCCATAGAGGGCGGTCAATTCTGTGGCCAGAAGATGAGATAGAAATCGATATGGACGCATGGTCAGACCAGGTTATAGAGTTGATTGCTGCGTCTGATACTTTCTGTAAAGAGTATTTGTCCGTGAGGAAGAAATCAATTCGGGAAAAAGATTTGTGGACATGGGAAAAGAAGGTATAATCTCTTTCAGACGCATGGTGGGATCTCCACACGTCATACAAGTTTTCGTCCAATAGGAATTTATTGATGGAGATGCTTTTCTTTTCTCCTTTATGTGAGGTGTCCAGGGACGGATTAACAGTAGCGTTGAAATCTCCGCCTATAATAACGGTGCCTTTTTTAAGGTCTTGAACTTTAGATATCAGGGATCTAAGGAAGTTTCTTTGATTGGTTTTGGGAGCGTATAGGTTCACCAGGGTATATGTCTCATCATTGATGGTGCATATTAGGATTAGGAATCTGCCTAGGGGGTCTCGTAGATACTTTAGAATATTTACTATTAGGGAGGAATGGAAAGCTATGAGAACTCCAACTTTTTTTTTCCTTGAGTTGGCTAAGAAAATTTGGAGGAATTGAGGATGAGTGCATCGAGGCGTTTTGCCTTCGGCAAAGTGAGTTTCTTGAGTGAAAAGCACTTGAGCTTTATGCATCAGTGCTTCTTTCCAAAGACAATTTCTTTTTTGCGGCGAATTTAACCCATGCGCATTAATAGAAAGTATTTTAATACTCATGATGGAGGGAGGAGGAGGAAGATAGCGGGACTTTTACCTGAGTTTCAATGGATAGTTTAGACTTTACATGCCTTGCCTTGTGGTGCAGAACGAGGAGGGAGCTTGGGTAGTCATACAAAGTCAATTGAAGATCAGAGGATTGACTGAATTTCAGCCTATAGGGTACATCATGGTCAAAACAGATGAAAAATATAATAAACAATATAATAAACAAAGTGTAGAAAGAAACAAAAGAGCAGTATATGAGGCATGAACATAGCCTCAGGAAGTGTACACCAGCTTTTATCATGTGCCACCGGAGGCAGATGAACTCACCTGTCTCCTGGGGAACTGAGAAAGCTGAGGACATAAAAAAAAAATGTTTAGCACAGAGCACTGTACATTATGACACTGGAGAAAACAACTGAAAACATTCTACTGCAAATTTATCTATGAGAAATGTAAGAACTTTAAAGGGACTCCGAGCTCTGTTTAAAAATAAAATTTGAACTTACCCGGGGCTTTCTCCATCCCAGCCCTGGTCGGGACGTCCCACGCCGGCCTCCTGGCTCTTCTCCCGGCGGCTGTCCGCATAGCGCGGACAGGCCGGGCCCCCGGGCGACACTGGCGAGTGTCGGGGCCTCTTCTTCCCTATACGTCACGAATGACGTCACACGCCGGCCGCCGCGCGTCATGACGGCGGCCGGCGTGACAGCACGGCGCATGCGCGATTAAACCGCGCATGCGCCGTACTGTCACGCCGGCCGCCGTCATGACGCGCGGCGGCCGGCGTGTGACGTCATTCGTGACGTATAGGGAAGAAGAAGCCCCGACACTCGCCAGTGTCGCCCGGGGGCCCGGCCTGTCCGCGCTATGCGGACAGCCGCCGGGAGAAGAGCCAGGAGGCCGGCTTGGGACGTCCCGACCAGGGCTGGGATGGAGAAAGCCCCGGGTAAGTTCAAATTTTATTTTTAAACAGAGCTCGGAGTCCCTTTAAGTACAAAGGTTAGAAGAAGAGAACATTCCCTGAGCCTTGTCTTAGGGAGGTAAACCAGCGTACTAGGAACCATAGTAATGCAGTCCGCGAGTTCATGGGTAATTGGAGGGGGGGGGTTACCCTTAAGAAGGTAACTGAAATAAGGGATATTGGCTACTGGGTATTAGGTATTAGTTGAGTGCAAGACTAGCTCAAGAAATGATAGAAGATCAGGTTGGTGCCGTGAGAGATAAGGCTCGGTGAGCCTTAGGAATTCTTGAAGGCGACATGGGGTTATCTTTAAGTTTCTTTGAGTTGGCTTGAGGAGATCTCTGCCATTCTTTGCGGAGCCTTTTGTTAGAGCTGGAGCTGGAGGCGTCCATAGATTCCTCATCTTGGGATTCTAGCATGTTGTGTTTCTTGAGCAGTTGGAGGCCTTCTTGGAGAGAAGTGATTTGAGCTTGTTGGTGCTCCAGTTTAAATTTGAGCATAAAGGGGAAACCCCACTTATATTGAATGGCTTTTCGTTGGAGGGTTGTAGTAACGGGTTTGAGTGCTCGACGTTTTGCCAAGGTTATTGGAGAGATGTCAGGAAATATCTGAATTTTATGTTCCCCTATTCCTGCTGAGCCCAGATCTCGAGCGGCTATTAATATTGGTTCTTTTGATTCTGGGTAGTGGAGTTTTAGAATAATGTCTCTCGGGTTGTCACCTGCTTTGTAGGGTTTCAGTGCTCTGTGTATTCGGTCAAACCGAAAAAGTTCCTCTGGTTGATTTGGGACTAGCGCTTTAAATAGTGCCAAGATGAAGGGTTTGATATCAGTAATTGTTTCAGGGACTGCTTTGAGTCGCAAGTTGTCACGTCTCCCTCTGTTATCGAGGTCTTCTATCTTAGAATCTTGTGATAGGAATTGCTCATCATATGATGTGAATTTATCTTGCATTGCGTTGACTACTTCGGCAGTTTCGTCCATACGGTTCTCTAATGAGTGTGTTCTTTCGCCTAAATCATCGATTTGGGCTGAGAGAGTCTGGGTAGAAGAGCGAATTTCCTGCCTTAGGGAGTCTTTTAGCTCAGAGAGCAAGTCCGATATGTCTTGGAGGGAAAAGTTTCTATTGTCACTTGCATCAACTGCAGGTTCTGGTTCATCACCTTTATTGTGGGGTTGATCAGGAGAGGGCGTTTGGCTTTTTCTTTCTTTTAGTTTAAAAAAGTCAGCAGGTGAAGTAGTGGATGAGTTGGTTTTCCCAGTTTTGGATGCCATTGTAATGCTGAGGAGAGTAACAGTAACAGGGAGCTGTTTCAAATATTTATAGGAAGGTTTGCAGGAGTGCTAGATGTGACAATGTACAGGTGCTCTGTATGTATGGAGTTAAATCATTGTTAGTAGCATGGAGATCCTTTTTTGTACACTCGGGTCTCTTGTAGGTGAGTGTTGCCTGGGATTAGGTGGTTTGTAGAGGCCCAGGGGAGTGTGTGGACGATTTAGGTCGCCCACAGCGGCAGACTGTCACTCTGGGAGTGTTTGCGCAGGATGCGGCCTAGTTGTGTGGAGAAGCCGGGGCCTCAATTAGGAGGTGCGTCCCGCCGGCAGGGAGTGCTCAGCGCGGAGGTAGTGGAGGACGTCCAGTAAAGGAGCCGCTGGTATGGAGGGGATTCTTAGTCCCCGCTGGCCTTATTGTGTGGCTTGAGGGCGGCTTGGGTTGTCCCGGGGAAGCGGGATGCAGATTAGCTGCTGGTGTTCATGCGGCTTACCTCGTGGTCTGGTAATGTCGGAGGGACTGGATGTTCTTGTCCACTCCTTTGGCTGAGCTCAGATCCGGAGGTGTATTGAGGGCTTGCAGCGGGTGACAGCTATTTTACCCGGTTCGTGGGTCCGTCAGCTGCGTGTAAAGGAGGATTTAGATGAGAAGGCTCAGGAGTTGCTCGGAAAGATGTCATGTCGCCATGCCGCGTAGGCCACGCCCCCTGCCTTACCACCCTTTACCACCACAACCTCCTGGCTCCATGACTAATAAGTCTCGTTCAAAAATTTTTAACAGCTGTGGTACCAACACACTAGGTGCCATGGTCTATCTAAACACAGTTGCTGTGTAGTTTTTTTGGAGGTGTCTGGGCTGATAACTGTGCTGTACCAGTTGTGGGGAGGCCCCGACTGCTGCAGTATGACTGCTTCCAGGAACCTCTCATTTGTAATGTTTTAACTGTGCCGTGGTACCAACACTAGGTGCCATGTTGGTCTATCTAAACACAATTGCTGTGTAATTTTTTTTGGAGGTGTCTGGGATGAAAACTGTGCTGTCCGAGTTGTTGCTGCTACTGTCTGTGGTACCCACCAACACCAGGGTCAACACAGAACTATATCTTCTGCCACTGCCACCAGCTACTACACCACTACAATAGCTTCATCTACCTACTCCTCCTGCTGCTGTCTGTGGTACCCACCAACACCTGGGTCCACACAGAACTATATCTTCTGCCACTGCCACTAGCTACTACACCACTACAATAGCTGCATCTACCTACTCCTCCTGCTGCTGCTGTCTGTGGTACCAACCAACACCAGGTTCCACACAGAACTATATCTTCTACCACTGCCACCAGCTACTACGCCACTACAATAGCTTTCATTTTTTGGAGGTGTCCAGCCTGAAAACTGTCATGTCCCAGTTGTGAGGTTTGACTTTGGACACAATGTGGGCTGCACGACCGCTGTCTGGTACCTAGTCCTGATGTTAATTTACAGAAATTGTTTTTTTTTTTATTATTTTAAAGAGGAACTCCAGTGAAAATAATTTAATAAAAAAAGTGCTTCATTTTTACAATAATTATGTATAAATGATTTATTCAGTGTTTGCTCATTGTAAAATCTTTCCTCTCCCAAATTCACATTCTGACATGTATTACATGGTGACATTGTTACTGTGGGCAAGTTATGTAGCTGTTTCTAGCTGCTCTGGCTGTTACAGACAGCTTTAAACAGCCATTTCCTGTCTGTGAACATTGTTACATTGTGGCAGTTTGCCCAGAGTACCACGGTATTCAGAGCCTCTTGTAGGAGGGGTTTCAGCACAAAATTAGTCACACAGCGCCCCCTGATGGTCTGTTTGTGAAAATCATTCTATTTCTCATGTAAAAGGGGGTATCAGCTACTGATTGGGATAAAGTTCAATTCTTGGTTGGAGTTTCTCTTTAAGTCCCCACATAATCTATTAGTGTTTCTCTTAAAAAAAAAAAAAAACACGCTACATGCCTCATTTACCCTATAAAACATTTTAGAAGCAATTTAAAGGCCACTTACGGTTTTCTATCCGGATATCCGTATCCGCCCGGATAATGCGTTCGGATATCTGCATCTACCCGGAAATCAGAACGTTTGGATTCGGATATCTGATTCGGATCCGGATATATGGGTATCCGGATCCGAATCAATTCGGATTTTAAAAAGGGGTATCCGCGCACCCCTGCCGGTGTCCTCCTGGCTCCTCTCCCAGCCCCAATGAACTGGGGAGAGCTGTTACCAAATCCAGCGTTCATTCATACATTCATGCACACCAATTGTTACATCAACTCCATTCCGCCATTGTAATTGCATTATAGTTATGACCTGTTCAGTCCAGTAGAGAGGCTTTTATAGTGTAGCGGCTTGGGGCTGAGAACAGCCGTTGTGTGTATGCAGTTCAACTATGGGTGCCAGGGATGCGCGCTTCAGCTCACGAGGTCAGACCAGGGTGTGTTTGGATATCAGGACTCTGCCCATCGACTGGTTTCGCGCATGCATGCTTTGTCAGGGTGTGGCTACAGAGTTGATCAGAATGGCTTATATACTCAGTGCTTCAGGGATCTCCTCTCCTATCTTTGCATACCTTCCCCACAAGCATATGCAAATAGAAGGGCAGAGTATTCAGCACACAAGCAAAGCAAAATGCGGGAGTGTATAACGGGCAGCAGGTAAATTCTATTTTTATGAGTGACTACAGAACAGGGAGCAAAACATATCTTTACAAAAAGCATAGCATTGTAAACCAAAACCAGAGTTACCCTAACCTTGACTCTCCAGTTAAGGTGCCTAACCTTATCCCCTTCATCTAATGCCTAACGTTACCCCCCCTTCCCCTGAAGGTGCCTAACCTTAAACCACTCCCCACCTAATGCCTAACCTTACACCCCCCCCCCCCCCCCCCGGCCCAAAAATTGCTTAACAATTATTTAATTTGGACAGTCAAAATACCAATAGTTGTAGCTAGATTTATATAGGAAGGGTTTTGTTCCATTGTGCCTGGGGCCACTAATCAGGCTTTTGTAATAGTGCTTTGTGACTTGTAGTTGTGAACATAAATCTGGGACTGACTAAAGTAAGTACAAATTTACCCTATATTACTATCTAGAAGGTGCAATAACACAAGAATCCTGACTTCAATGACTGACTTGCTGACTTGCTGTCATTGATTGCACTGATTGGCTGGCCGGAGGGGGAGGGGAGGGGGGAAAAAAAAAAGACAGATTTATTATAAAATAAATGAAATAAATATTTATACAAAAAAAGATCACTGCCCACCAATAGAAAGTTCTGCTGGTGGGCAGAGAAGGATGGTGGGGATCACTTGTGTGCTGAGTTTTGCGGCCCTGCAGTGAGCCCTTAAAGCTGCAGTGGCCTTAATTGTAAAAAATACCCTGGTCACTAGGGGGGGTTTAAGTCCGTGGTCATTAAGTGGTTAACAGTGTGCTGATCAGGGATCTGTTATGGGGTAATGGCCATTTTCAACATGGAGGATGGAGAATTCCATCATTCACAGTGGACAAACAGGTCACAGGAGAGGAGAAAGAGACTTTTAATTTTCGCTTCAGGTTTGCTTTAAGAAGAAAATAAAACCATTGGATTGTAAAAAAGTCATTTTCTGAAGTAGGAGGATAGATACAAATGTGTATCTCTGGTTATTTGCACCTCGGGTTTCCTTTAAACATTTTATCTCTGTACATTTTCTTTCTCTCCCAACAGAGGGCCACTGCCCCAATCCAGGCACTCCTATGGGGACCACAAAAATTGGTACAGATTACAGAATCGAAGGCACAGTGAAGTACACATGCCATAAAGGTCTGAAGATGTTTGGATCAGAGAAGAGGACATGTCTGGAGGACAAGACATGGACGGGAACAGAGCCATCCTGCCGTTGTAAGATCATAAAAACAAAAAAGATGTAAATCCCGATTTTTGGAAGGAGACATGTAGCTTTATGTTGCCCGCCATTTTCAAACCATTTTACAGTGTTCTCTACCACTGTTATACATAAAGTTACTGAAGGTCACCATGCAGTCTTTCTGGGATATATTTATGTTTCTTTAACCCTTTTGGGACCGGACACCTCTGGCCCCTTAAGGACCAGAGCTGTCTTTTCCCTATTGTGAGCTGTGATTTCTGTGATTGGCTCACAGTAATCACAAGGTCAGGAGCCAATGAAAATGCCAGTGCCCGAGATGAAGAGCCATTGACTGAGATTCAGAAGTTCTGCTGCCACTGAGACAGCAGAGTGAGCAGATGCAGCAACTGAACAGGATGGCAGAGAATCGTTGGAATATATGTCCTTTCAGACCCGCACAGCCACCTGCAGGATGTAGATTCCAACTATGTCTGTCCGGAAAAGAGGTTGATACTGTTGAGTCTCAGTTATTCGGCACTGACAGGGATCGGCTAATGCCGGCTAAGTGTGCTTTTTGGTTGCTTGAGTCTTAATGTTAAAAATAGTCCTAGCTATAGCTAATACAGTACTATACCCCACTCTATATACTGTACATACCATGGACCTTGTATAAAATGTGAAAATACAGTCATTGAATGTATATTTACCTTGGGAAAGCCATAGAAGCCAAGTCTTTAAGCACAGCAGAGCCCACAAACAGCCTAAAAAGTTGGCCTTCACCACTGTAAGTACTGCTGTTGATTTGTGCTGGTTGGTTGAGACTGCTGGATAGTTGAGTTCTGGATAACCGGGACTCCTGTAGAAGATTTTCTTTTTTTTTAAATCCAATAAAGCAACTTCAACAGTTACCCTTAAAGAATATAACAAAACGTTTGCCTGTAGTAAATTTAGACCTATATCAATTATCATTATTGATATTGATTATTGAAGATATTCAAAGATCCAGGCATACAGATATCTTACAGTCAATGATGATTCCGTAACAAAAAAACAGTTAAATGAAAATGTCTACTCAGCCATTAACTTCTTAAAGTGTAACTGTAGGGCATAAAATCAAATATCAATTCTTTATATGTATCTGGTAAACAGGGAATGACCAAGTCGATCAAGGAAGAGAGAAGGGCACTGCTGCATAAAAATACCCTTTATTGTGACCGGGTCGACACACAGGTTACAGCAGTGGGGGGAGGAAAGTTGTCTGACAGCTGTTTCGCAAGGATTAACCTTGCTTCATCAGAGGTTACAGCAGTGGGGGGAGGAAAGTTGGGGGGAGGAAAGTTGTCTGACAGCTGTTTCGCAAGGATTAACCTTGCTTCAGCAAGGTTAATCCTTGCGAAACAGCTGTCAGACAACTTTCCTCCCCCCACTGCTGTAACCTGTGTGTCGACCCGGTCACAATAAAGGGTATTTTTATGCAGCAGTGCCCTTCTCTCTTCCTTAATCGACTTGGACTTTGCACTGCTTGGGAGCATGCTGCAGGTAAGCCCAGTGTGACCTGGCATCCATCCCTGCCGCATTTAGTGCCAGTTTTTTTCTTTTTTCATTTAAACAGGGAATGAGGATGCTAACCAGGCAATCCAAAAGTTTAAATCACTATTACTTTTCTTGTTGATAAATGATCATTCCCCAGTTTACCTGACTCTTATTTGGTACACACAAAATTTGGTACACAAAAAGGAAGTTGCAGGGCATGCTGGGTTGTCCTTTTTTGCTTCTCAATTTCCCATCAGACTTAACTAATGCAGCCGGATTGGCTGAAGCCTCTTTCCCTCCTGTTTTTCCCTCCCACACCTCTGTTCCTCTCTGATTGGCCAATATTTCTCAAGCTGAGACAATGCACTTTCTATAGTGGAGGGCATGCAAATCAGGCAGAGGAGAGTAAGGGAGGAAATTACATTAGGATTGGCCACATTTAACAAGGGAAATGCTAAGAAGGATTTTATCTTTTTACTGTGGAAAAATCACTAAAATCAAAACATGGACAGTGCAATACATATGTTATGTATGTAGAGCAAGTATTTATCTACTTATATATGTGTTTTTTTTCCTGAGATAGTATGGCTGACAGCTCCCCTTTAAAGTACTCCTGACCTTGTTTTTAGTTAAAATGTTTTAAATGCTGTATATCTGGGCTGTTCAACCGCCTTAAGACAGACAATTGAATTGATCACTCATTTTAAATGGCGTTAGGACTTTATTGAATACTTAAGTATAAAAATCTGTCCCAACTCTTGGATAGCTGGGATTAACCCTACTTTACCACCTCAGGCAGAGTCACTATAATTAAGATGATGGTGCTGCTAGTGGCGTACCTAGAGGGGTGCAGGCATGGCTGTACCCCCCATGCTCTTTGCTGCCTGTTGCCGACCCTCGCCCAGTGGCAGTGACGTACTCCCTGCTGGACAGGAAGTATGCCACTGGGATTCCCGGCTTCCCCGTCTTATTTGTGTTATTCCACGCATGTGCACTGCCGCCAACAAATTATTTTTTTTTTGCGTTGCCCATTGACTTCCATTCATTCTGTGACTGCTGCATCATCGCAAAAGCTGCATGGTAACATGCTGTTGACTTTGCGGCAGGTCGGCAGCAAATAAGAAGCTTCCAAGGCAACGTGGTTAGTGTACTAGGCCCCATGCACTTTCTTTGCTGTTGCGTTACCCTGCATGCAGAAAGGGCAACGCAACGCAAAGAAAGTGGCCAAGTATAAAAGGAGCCTCAATGTAATATGAAAAAATATCGACATGCGGGCTTTCTGGGGTCCCACCACTGGAACGAGACTGCAGAAGTGGATGGCTTTCCCCTGCCGAGGTGGAGTACTCCAATTTATTTTGCTACATGTACATGTACCCTTTAAAGAGAACCCGAGGTGTGTTTGAAGAATGTTATCTGCATACAGAGGCTGGATCTGCCTATACAGCCCAGCCTCTGTTGCTATCCCAAACCCCCCTAAGGTCCCCCTGCACTCTGCAATCCCTCATAAATCACAGCCGGGCTGTGCGGGCTGTGTTTACATCTGTAGTGTCAGTCTCGGCTGCTTCCTACATAGCCCTGGTCTCCTGCAGCTTAATGGGACATGCTGCAAGAGAGTGGAGCTAGGTAAGAGTTTGTTTGGCCAGTGCAGCATGCTCCTCTCTCCTTGTGTGTCCATGTGACCATATAATGCAATGTACATCATATAAGCTACAGTATGTATGCATTGTGTATAGCGTGAATTACCCAAAATATGCAACGTGACCACTTGGGCCGGATTTACAACTCAGAGGCCTGTAGACACAAGCCTTCTGGCATCCTAAACTCCACCCCTGAACAAAGGCAACACCCCCAAGTAAAAATAGTTTAAACTCTTATTCCTGCCTTATGTCAATGAACTGAATTTTACACTGTAATGACACTGTAATCACTGTCTCATATCATCCTTAATGAAATGAGACAAAAATTAGGGTCATAGTGCCCGAGGTTAGTGATAGGAAGCAGGGATTAGATTGTAAGCTCCTGAGGTCAGAGATCTAAGGAGGAGGGCCGCTTCTCACACATAAGGCGCCTGTAGGCACATGCCTACATTGCCTTAAAGGAGTGGTCCAAGGAGAAAAAAAAAGAAATCCATTTACCTCGGGCTTCCTCCAGCCCCCGGCAACCGACCTGTGCCCTCACCGCAGCTCCGTTGGCTCCCGTCCCGGTCCCCTCCGGTGCAGAGGTCGACCTCGCCAGGTCGGCATCTTTCTCCATCCTGCTGCGTTCCACTGTGCGGCTCACTGAGTCGCAAGGACGTCATCCAGACTGTTCTGCGCAGGTGCAGTCCAGATGACGTCAGCTCAGTGCGGCTCTGAAAGCTGCTCGCTCAGGCGCAGTTGGAATCTAAACAATTGTTTGTACTTTATTAATTACAACAAACATTACAACATTTATGTGGGGAAAAGGGGGCGGGGAGGTGGTGCTGAAGCAAGAAGAGATGTCCAAATGATTTTTAAAACAGTCCATATGTTTTAATGAACCATCACATGTACATATGAGCAAGTTTAAAGTTGACTGGAAGGGAGAGGAATGTTGCTTATCTCACCGTGGAAATGTTACTTGCCTGGTTGCCATACTGATCCTCTGTCCTCTTCCTCCGATGCCTTCTTGCTTACCTGTACCTGCAGGCACTAGGAACTGAGTGATTCGAACTGTCAAGTCTTCCTCCAGAAACACTACTCCATCCTGGTTTGGGGTGTATGTTGCAAAAATAACGTAACCATGTCCACTGAAACAAATGAAGAGACTGCCTTCTTCCTACTCAACAGTGCCCCCTAATGATCATCAAATGCAGTAGTGGCACTGGATGGAACCAGTATAAGTGTTCAGATCCCTCGGGTCCTGGTGCCTGCAGGAGGCTGTCTGGGGCAGACTCCAAGAGGTTGAGGTGGGAATAATGGATGAGTCTCGTTTGCAGTTCTTGTTTCCTTGTTATTTGAAAGAAGTCATATGTAATGTTATGATTAGCATATTTCTAACATATCCTCTTATTCACAGACTGGTACACATATGATACCCCAGGGGAAGTGTCGCGGGAATTTAGCTCCTCCCTGAGTGAAACCATTGAATCTTCAGACCCCAACAGATTTGCAGGTGAGAAAAAGATCTCATCAGTAGTCCTCATTAGTATTGTTCTGCAGTTAGATCATAACATTTCCAGATACAATACAATACAATAACATTTGTGAAGCGCTTTTCTCCCATAGGACTCAAAGCGCATAGTTATGTCTCATATCAATCAAGATAAGGTTGCAGGCTGGACTGTGTTAAAGAGGAAATAGTCAGGTGTGTTCATAATGCCAGACTAAACAGGTGGCTTTTCAATTCGGACTTAAATACTTCCAGGGATGGAGCTGTCCTGATTAGGTGTGGCAGGGAGTCGAAATTACCAAAAATACACCGGAGAAACCCAGCAAGATTGACAAGGATATACATAAACGGATAAACAGAGTCTCCAAAGGTTTTCAGGTGGACTCTGGGGGTGACCAAGGTGTTGCATCCTTTCGATCTAAGATTGTTGGGGAAGGGGTGGGGGTGATGCAGTTGCAACAAGTCCTTCAGGTATCCAGGGCGCAGATTCTGCAAGGATTTGAATGTCAATAAGCCAATCTTAAACAGAATTCTCCATTTTATGGGTAGCCAGTGTAGTGAGTAAAGGATTGGTGTTTTGTGGCAATGACGGGGTTGGCTGATTAACAGCCTTGCGGCAGCATTCTGTACTACTTGCAGGCAGTGCAGATTATTGACTTGATTTACCTAATGAAAATGAATATATCAGCAATATGGAAGAGAGAAAAGCGGGTTGGCACTACTGCAGGAGCGGGTATCTTGCGGTGGCGTTGCGGCAATCCCACTATCAGCCAAGCGTGCTCAGGTTATAAGGCATAAGCATAGTGTCAGAGGAGGCAGGAAGTAGAAGAAACCGGCACTGCTGGAAGCTGTATTTATTATCCAATATAAATAGTGGTGCATGCACATGCAATAAAACAGGCTGTAAGCGCTGTAGTACAAAATGCAAAAGTTCAAAATGCTGGTGGGGTACCTTGTGGTGCGGTGGGTGTCGGGTGCTTTAAGCCTGACGGCCATTTCGCGCACGTCTGCGCATCTACAGAGGCAGCCTCCGTAGATGCGCAGACGTGCGCGAAACGGCCGTCAGGCTTAAAGCACCCGACACTCACCGCACCACAAGGTACCCCACCAGCATTTTGAACTTTTGCATTTTGTACTACAGCGCTTACAGCCTGTTTTATTGCATGTGCATGCACCACTATTTATATTGGATAATAAATACAGCTTTCAGCAGTGCCGAAAATGAATATATGCATGGTTCATTCTATAGGAAGCTTGAGGTTAGGGATTAGGGTAGGTTATATGGGCTAATTAAGGTTTGGAGGGTAGGGTGGGTATCAAGAAGGACTGAATACCAGGCTGGGGGGTTAGAGTTAAGCAATAGGCATGAGGAATGTATTAAAGAGGAACTGTGGTGGTGAAAATATCATAATGAATAAAATTGCTTATTGTTTACAATGTTCATTTATAGAATACTAGCTGATTGCCCGGCGTTGCACGGGTAGGTATTTGGCTGGTGTCGGCTCCACCCACTTTTTCTAACCCTAACACACAATTACTCAATGACCAAGTTTGTGAGCTTTGCCATCTCTGGCATCAATAATTTGCATTGAAAGGAAAAATATGATTGGCAGTTTGTGGCTCCACCCCCTTTTCTGATTTTGAACCCCAGTCACCCAAAATGACCAACTGTACCAGGTTTGAGGCCTGTGCCATTAGCAGTGCAAGAATGGCAGCAATTAAATATTCCCCTTGAAAAGCAATAGGTGAAGTTTTATTCACTTTTGTAGGCTCCACCCACTTTTCTGAATATAAATCCCAGTCACCCAGTGACCAACTGTGCAAAGTTTAAGAACCTTGCAATTAATAGTGTAAGAATGGCTGCAGTTTACATTTTCCTAGTGAAATTTGTATTTGTCTCCATCCACTGATGACCCGGCGTTGCCCGGGTATGTATTTGACTGGTGGTGGCTCCACCCACTTTTTGTAACCCTAGCGCACAAACACTCAATGACCAAGTTTATGAGCTTTGGGGTCCTTGGCATCAATAATTTGTATATTCCCTTAGAAATCAGATTGGCTGTTTGTGGCTCCGCCTCTCTCCAGCATTTGAACCCCAGTCACCCAATGGCCAACTGTAGCAGGTTTGAGGCATCTGCTATTAACAGTGTAAAAATGGCAGCAATTTAAAGATTCCCCTTGAAAATCAACAGGTGAATTTTGATTGGCTATTATAGGCTCCACCCACTTCCCTGAATATTAATCTCAGCCACCCAGTGACCATCTGGGCAAAGTTTGGGATCCCTGCCATAAACATTGTAAGAGAGACTGCAGTCTACATTTTCCCAGTGAAATTTGTTTTTGGCTCCGCTCACTTTTTGTAACCAGGTCAAACAGTCACTCAGTGACCAAGTTTGTGAGCTTTGGGGTCCTTGGCATCAATAATTTGTATTTTCCCAAGAAACAAAACTGTTTGTGGCTCTGTCCCCTTTTCTGAATTTGAACCCCAATGACTAACTGTACCAGGTTTGAGGCTTGTGCCATTAACAGTGCAAGAATGGCAGCGATTTTAATATTCCCCTTGAAAATCAACAGGTGATTTTGATTGGCTTTCTTAGGCTCCACCCACTTTTCTGAATATTAATCCCAGTCACCCAGTAACCAGTTGTGCAAAGTTTGAGAACCCTGCCATTAACAGTGAAGAAGGGCTGCAGTTTACAATTTCCCAGAAAAATCTGTTTTTGTAACCTTGACACACAGTCACTACTCAATGACCAAGTTTGTGAGCTTTTGGGTTCCTGGCATCAAAATTGTGTGAATGGAAGCAGTTTATCCAGAAAAGCAAATCTGATTGGCTTTTTGCGGCTTTTTGAACCTCAGTCACTTGATGACCGATTGTAGCAGGTTTGAGACCTCTGCCATTAACAGTGTAAGAATGACAGCAGTTTCAATATTCCCCTTGAAAATCAATAGGTGAATTTTGATTGGCTCTTGTAGGCTCCACCTACTTTTCCGAATATTAATCCTAGTCCCCCAGTGACCAACTGTGTCAAGTTTGAGAACCCTGCCATTAACAGTGTAAGAATAGCTGCAATTTATACTTTCCCATGTAAAAAGTTAGTTGTTTTTGGCTCTGCCTACTATTTTTAACCTTGACATACAGTCACTCAATGACCAAGTTTATGAGCTGTGGGGTCTTTGGCATCAATAAGTTGCATTTTACCATTGAAATTAAACAAATCTGATTAGCTGTTTTTGGCTTGCTCCCTTTTCAGAATTTAAAGGGATACTGTAGGGGGGTCGGGGGAAAATGAGTTGAACTTACCTGGGGCTTCTAATGGTCCCCCGCAGACAACCTGTGCCTGCGCAGCCACTCGCCGATGCTCCGGCCCCGCCTCCGGTTCACTTCTGTAATTTCTGACTTTAGCACAAGCCCAGTATGGTCTGTGCCTGCGTAGTACGCTCCTGGTGACATCAGGGGAAGCGAGGACACGGCAACGCAGGCGCAGGGGTTTTCTGACTATAAAGTCGGAAATTCCAGAAGTGAGCCAGAGGTGGGGCCGGAGCATCGGTGAGTGGCTGCGCGGGCACAGGATGTCTGCGGGGGACCATTACAAGCCACGGGTAAGTTCAACTCATTTTCTCCCGACCCCCCTACAGTATTCCTTTAAACCCCAGTCTCCCAGCGACTGACTGTACCAGATTTGAGGCCTCTGCCATTAAGAGTGTATGAATGGCAGCTATGTAATTATTCCCCTTGAAAATCAAAAGGTGAATTTTGATTGGCTGCTGTAGGCTCCATCCACTTTCCTGAATATTAGTCCCAGTGGCCAACTGTGCCAAGTTTGAGAACCCTGCCAATAACAGAATGGCTGAAATAAATCTAAAAAATCTGATTGGCTGTTTGTGGCTCCACCTCTTTAGTGAATTTGGACCCCAGTCACCCAATAACTAACTGTATCAGGTTTGAGGCCTCTGCCATTAACAGTGTCAGAATGGTAGCAATGTAAATATTCCCCTTGAAAATCAATAGGTGAATTTTGATTGGCTCTTGTAGGCTCCACCTACTTTTCCGAATATTAATCCCAGTCCCCCAGTGACCAACTGTGTCAAGTTTGAGAACCCTGCCATTAACAGTGTAAGAATAGCTGCAATTTATACTTTCCCATGTAAAAAGTTAGTTGTTTTTGGCTCTGCCTACTATTTTTAACCTTGACATACAGTCACTCAATGACCAAGTTTATGAGCTGTGGGGTCTTTGGCATCAATAAGTTGCATTTTACCATTGAAATTAAACAAATCTGATTAGCTGTTTTTGGCTTGCTCCCTTTTCAGAATTTAAAGGGATACTGTAGGGGGGTCGGGGGAAAATGAGTTGAACTTACCTGGGGCTTCTAATGGTCCCCCGCAGACAACCTGTGCCTGCGCAGCCACTCGCCGATGCTCCGGCCCCGCCTCCGGTTCACTTCTGTAATTTCTGACTTTAGCACAAGCCCAGTATGGTCTGTGCCTGCGTAGTACGCTCCTGGTGACATCAGGGGAAGCGAGGACACGGCAACGCAGGCGCAGGGGTTTTCTGACTATAAAGTCGGAAATTCCAGAAGTGAGCCAGAGGTGGGGCCGGAGCATCGGTGAGTGGCTGCGCGGGCACAGGATGTCTGCGGGGGACCATTACAAGCCACGGGTAAGTTCAACTCATTTTCTCCCGACCCCCCTACAGTATTCCTTTAAACCCCAGTCTCCCAGCGACTGACTGTACCAGATTTGAGGCCTCTGCCATTAACCACTTGAGGACCCACCCTTTACCCCCCCTTAAGGACCAGCGCTGTTTGTTTGGATCTGTGCTGGGTGGGCTCTGCAGCCCCCAGCACAGATCCGCGGCCACACAGAGCGATCAGATCGCCCCCCTTTTTTCCCCACTAGGGGGATGATGTGCAGGGGGGGTCTGATCGCTCCTACCTGCAGGCATGTTGCGGGGGGGGCACCTCAAAGCCCCCCCCGCGGCGACATTCTCCCCCCTCCCTCTCCTACCTGCTCCCCCCGGAGATCTGGGCTGCACAGGACGCTATCCGTCCTGTGCAGCCAGTGACAGGCTGTCTTCTGTCACATGGCGGCGATCCCCGGCCGCTGATTGGCCGGGGATCGCCGATCTGCCTTACGGCGCTGCTGCGCAGCAGCGCCGTACAAATGTAAACAAAGCGGATTATTTCCGCTTGTGTTTACATCTAGCCTGCGAGCCGCCATCGGCGGCCCGCAGGCTATTCACGGAGCCCCCCGCCGTGATTTGACAAGAAGCAGCCGCTCGCGCGAGCGGCTGCTTCTTGATTAATTAAGCTGCAGCTGGCGACGCAGTACTGCGTCGCTGGTCCTGCAGCTGCCACTTTGCCGACGCACGGTATAAGCGTGCGGTCGGCAAGTGGTTAAGAGTGTATGAATGGCAGCTATGTAATTATTCCCCTTGAAAATCAAAAGGTGAATTTTGATTGGCTGCTGTAGGCTCCATCCACTTTCCTGAATATTAGTCCCAGTGGCCAACTGTGCCAAGTTTGAGAACCCTGCCAATAACAGAATGGCTGAAATAAATCTAAAAAATCTGATTGGCTGTTTGTGGCTCCACCTCTTTAGTGAATTTGGACCCCAGTCACCCAATAACTAACTGTATCAGGTTTGAGGCCTCTGCCATTAACAGTGTCAGAATGGTAGCAATGTAAATATTCCCCTTGAAAATCAATAGGTGAATTTTGATTGGCTGTTTTAAGCTCCACCCACATTTCTGAATATTAATCCCAGTCACCCAGTGGCCAATTGTGTCAAATTTGGGAACCCTGCAATGTAAAAAATTAAGTTGTTGGCGCTGCACACTTTTTCTAACCTTGACATACAGTCACTCAATTATCTGCGATTGACCAAGTGAATCGAGAGTGAATGACCAAGTGCATCGAGAGAAGCGAGAATAATAGTCCAATAGTCATATTAGTATATTCTTGTTGTTTTAAGTTTACTATTTAACTGGTAGATTGGAAAAAATAATCTACCAACATACTAATGCGGTATTATTACCATGGGATGTCCACCCAATATTTGAAGACCAAATACCACGACTGCTCAGGGTTCTCTTATAGTTTTTCGATACTAGGGCCCATATGCAAATTTTTGCAACTATTTCAGTTGTAAAGTGTTGAACATTTATTTTAAACAACAAGTTGAAAAATTAACTCCTAAGAGAAAACTCAGGAGAAAAAGTTAATTGCATATGGGCCATACGTTGTTATGAATATTTGTCGGGGATACATATGTAATAATGACCTCTGATGCTTTGTATTATTTTTTTTTTGGTGGTTGAAATTCAATAAAAAAAATCATGTTAAAAAAAACCCAAAACCCTGACCCATGTCATTGTGACGTAAAAGTCTGGATGATGAAGCACCCAAACAGAGAAATAATGACCTTTTGCAGTATCCTTTTTTCAGGATTGTTTTTACAGCCAAATACAACAGTTCAATGTCTCTGACAGCCCAGATAAAGCACAGCTTTCAATTAGGAAAAAATAAAATAAAAATAAAAAAGGAACAGGCAAGTTCTAAGTTGCTACTAAATGTATACTGGTTTATGTCAACATCTAAAAAACAGCAAAATGTATGTGCATGCATGCACGTTTTACCATTCTTTAGTCATATCAACCCTCATTCTTGTGATCGAATTCCAAATGCATAGAGATCCATTGGCTTGGCATATCAGGCCATATGAACAAAAAAGGGATCCGCACCAGACCAGATTGAAGTAGAAAAAGGCTAATATATTTATTTGAAAAATCCACAGACAGTGCAATAAAATCACAGGATCAACTCACGCGTATCGGGCTTACCATCTGCCCTTAATCGTAGTTAAAAGTGAACCTGTATAAGGAGGAATTTATATGGAGCCAGGGAGGAAAAACTCCACCCCCGGGAACACACAAACTACTCCTTAAAGGAACATACACTCTCAGAAAACACTTGTACAAAAGCATTGCTATAATAACATTGAAAGAGATGTATAAAAAGTAACCACTGAATTAACAATATAAATATATGGACAAGAAAGAAGAGAACAAAAGCAGCACAAATACAATATAATGAACAGACATAACTCCTTATGCAATTAAGAAGAAGTGCATGTGCTGTCAATATGTGTAAACCAAGCTTAAATCCCACTTTTTTGTTTAAACCCTGTAGTGTGCGAGTACCCAATCGATGAATCCAAAAGGCTTCACGTTTTAGCAACAGTCTTTGGATATCGCAGCCTCTGATTGGACAAACCACCCGCTCCACCCCCTGAAACCTAAAAGCAGATAAATCCCCCCTGTGCACAGTTTCAAAGTGTTTGGATACAGCGGATTTACGAAAAGTGTTCCAATTTGTACCACAATAGTGCTCCGCTATACGCGCTCTCAAGTGGCGAGTAGTGCACCCCACATATTGTAGACAACAAGAAATGCAAGATATAACATAAATAGTACATTTCGTATTGCAATTTACATATTGTTTGATGGGAAAATTCTTATTGTATGCATAGGAGAATATTGAATTGCCTCTCTTGTTACACTGACAATAATTACATGTAGAGAAACCACAGGGGTATGAACCCACTGTGGCTAGCCACGTCGGAGTGCGAGAAATGTTAGGAGACCGAAAAAGACTGGGCGAAAGTATGGACCCTAAAGTCCGGGCCCTTCTAGCGGAGAAACGACACCCTCTATCCATAATTGGCCTGTTTACAGCTAGCTTTGCACAATAAAAATGCCCTTCAGGCAGGGAACACACTTGACTTTCATTTTTCCGCGCGCGTTTTTCTGCATACTTTTTCTACACACCAAGTGTGTTCTCATGCAGGAAAACGCGCACGTTTTTTTACAGCAGCTGATGTAATTGAGGCAGAAAACTGACAAAATGTGCAGAGTCATCATGCAGAATGTCAGTTTTTCTTCTGCACGCGAACAACACAGTAAAAGTGTGAACTAGCACATTGATTAACATGAGTTCTCAGTTTTTCTGTGCAGAAAACGCGTACGCAAACTGTCAAGTGTGTTCCTTACCTCAAAAATTGAAATAAATGAACACATAGAAAAGAATACCCTCCTCAGGTGGTCCCGGAACTTATTTTGACAGAGATCTAGGAACACACATTTGTCCTTGCAGCGCTGACTGTTGATAACGGCTGGATAGTGTAATGGGTAAGGGCTTTGACATAAGGAGACCTGGGTTAAAATCTTGGCTCTTTCTATTTCAGTAAGCCAGCATCTATTTGGTAAGGAGTTCTTGGGCGAGACTCCCTAACACTGCCTACCGAATGCTCTCTGCTAGGCTGTCACAAGTGCTTTGAGTCTGACAGGACAAAAGCGCTATACAAATACAGGAATTATTATTATTGTATGAAGTCCATCTTTGTAATCAAGCTCTAGCCTACAAAGCTCTGAAAACTGTTTACCCTAAAGGCCTGTGAAAGCTGGGTCAATCTGTACATTTCCTGAATATACTGGCACGTGCAAAGGAAATAAGGACGCGAGGAAAAATGGGCACCGGGTGAATGTGATATAAGTCTAAATGATAAATGCCTTTGTGAATTGGGTGCCAAATGAAAATGAACAAAATATTATACAATCCCTAACCTTAAAATCCCCCTTCCTGACGCCTAACCCTAAAACTCCCCTTTCTGATGCCTGACTCTAAAACTCCCCTTCCTGACACCTGATCCTAAACCCCCCTCCCTTCCTGACGCCTGACCCTAAAACCTCCCTTCCTGATGCCTAACCCTGAAACCCCCCTTTCCTGACGCCTGACCCTAAACCCCCCCAACCTGATACCTGACCCTAAAACCTCCCTACCTGATCCTAAAACTCCCTACCTCATACCTAACCCTAAAACCCGGTAGCAGAAAAAAAGAGCACCGGCTGAGGGTGGACAAAAAGGGTGCTGCCATAGACTTTAATGCAATTAAAGCAGAAAAAAGGGTGCCATGATAAATATCGTTAACAACATTAGAACATTAAAGTTTTTGAAGTATGTTATCGTTTTAGAAGCTTGCAACATTATAGTTTTTATCATTTTATTTTGTTTGTATGTACAGATTTTACATTATCAAAAATATTATCGTTTCTATGTGAAAAAGGGTTTTTCTGCAGATGGAGTGGTTAGGGTTAGGCAACACCAGGGGGAGTGGTTATGGTTAGGCACCACCAGGGGGGTGGTTAGGGTTGGGCACCATCGGGGGGGAGTGGTTAGGGTTAGGTGCCACCAGGGGAGTGGTTACATTTAGGCAGCACCAGGGGAGGGTTCTGTGTGAGAGTAGAGTTGGTTTAAACAGTATTGTTGAATTACGTATTATGATTTTTAACGTTAATATCTTTCCGTTATTATTTTCTGTATGCTTTAACAACAGTGTTTATCGTTAACCAAGTTTGACAACGATGTTTATTGTTATCAGATTTTGTTATCCACAGGCGCCATTTTCGTTATCCATCCGGGCCCTTTTTTTCACGGCGCCCTTTTTTGATGCGCGCCTAAAACCCCCACTCCTGACACCTAATCCTAAAACCCCCCCTACCTGACGCCTGCCCCTTAAACACCCCTTCCTGACTCATGACCCCAAACCCCCTTCCTGATGCCTAACCTTAAAACCCCCTTCCTAACCTTATAATTTTCAAAACAATAAATTTCAAAATGATAATTGTCAAAACATTATAAGGTACTAATTTTCAAAAAGATATTTATTGGGCGCCCAAATTTCTGCTTTTGGCACCCAATAGCCGATATTTGCATTACTGCCTATGGCAGCACCCAAATCCTCCATTAGCAGCAGGCGCAAAAATCTCCTGCTTCAATACTGGCCCCTATTCAATTAACTTTTTCAACTGTTTTAAAAATGAATTTTAAGCCACCAGCAAGCAAGAAAATACTAATAATTTTGATAGTACTTTTTCATCTAGCTGTTGGTATTTTTTCATTTGTCATGTACCGAAAAGTTGGTTTAAAGAAAGGATGAAATGTTATCTTCTAGGAGAAACCTCGGGAGAAAAAGTTAATTGAATAAGGTCCACTGTGTCTTTTTAAGTCTCTATATCATTTTCATCATATTCTATTGATAGAAAAAGATGATCGTCGACTGAGAATAATAAAAGGCGGCCCCATGAATATCTTCATCATCCTGGATGCCTCGCAAAGTGTTGGAGAAGAAAATTTCAATACTGCAAAGCAAGCCATTGAAGTGTTAATTGAGAAGGTATGTGTAACGATCGGTGTCAGCACACAGAGATAATCTGATTATTGGCGATCTGCAGTATCACCAAGAATACAGATTATACCTGATTATTGATGATCTGCAGAATCACCGATAATCCAAGTATAACTAACCTCTGGACACCTTTATAGTGTGAGTGTTTGGTGCAACAGTAATGACTTTGAGTAAGACCACCCGAGGAGCAGGTGGTTTCTGGCAGTACAGGCGATACTGCTTTTAGGGAAGTATAACAACCTTCCAGCAGCCTGAGACCTCCCAGTGGGCGGAGTCCCAGGGTGCGGGTAGGAAGGACCTGTGAGCAAGTGACACCTGAAGGTGGATGCCGCTAGCAGGTCTGGAGACTATCTCTTAAAGGGAGAGATAGCTCTCGAGGTCGGGCAAGCCAGGTCGGCAACACACAGACAGATAAAGTACAAAGACAGAAGACTGAATCGGTATCCAAGGCAGGCAGGGTCTGGCAACAGGTAATCAGATATACGTAGGTACCGAATCAGAAAGCAGAGGGATAGTCAGGAATGCAAAAGGTCATAACAGATATGAACAAGGCCTAGTCTTGGGTATTAGGTCCGTGGTCTCTACACCCGGGAACTAGTCTGGAATATAATATGATGGTAAAGAGTATCCCTAGATTTGGGTGTGAGGTCCGTGGTCTCGACACCCTGGAACTAGTCTGAAGTATAACAGAATGATAACACACAGTTCCTAATCTTGGGTGTGAGGTCCGTGGTCTCGACACCCTGGAACTAGTCTGAAGTATAACAGAATGATAACACACAGTTCCTAATCTTGGGTGTGAGGTCCGTGGTCTCGACACCCTGGAACTAGTCTGAAGTATAACAGAATGATGACACAGAGTTCCTAATCTTGGGTGTGAGGTCCGTGGTCTCGACACCCTGGAACTAGTCTGAAGTATAACAGAATGATACACAGAAGTCATCTGGCTCAGTGTGAATTCCCAGGTCCTCCTGGTTCTAACACACTGTTGGATCTGACTACGGTCTGAGTGCTTCCACGTAAGTGTTCGCAACGGCAGACAACCTGAGACTGGCCAGAAGTGACTAAATATAGAGCAGCGCTCTCCGGCGCCGCCCATCAGCGATCAACCAATAGTCACTTGCCTTGAGGTCAGCTGACCAACCTGGTCAGCTGATCCCTCCTTGCTTGCCATAAAGGTTCTGCCTCTCAGCGCGCGCGTATTCCTCAGCCTGTGTGAACTAACAGACCCAGCACAACCAGACGCAAGCTGCTGCGGACAAACCGCCATGCTGGACGTGGAATCAGCCGCCTTGCCGGCAGTACACGCGGCGGCTTTTCCGCGTTTCCTCACAGTATGAAATCTTGAGCTCAAAGTGAACCAGAGAAGAAGCACCCTTATGTATTTCACCATATATATCACTGGCAGTGGCGTAGCAATAGGGGGTGCAGAGGTTGCAACCGCATTGGGGCCCTTGGGCTAGAGGGGCCCCAAGAGGTCCACCCATTAAACACAGTATTAGCTCTTTATTGGTGCTGTGCTGATAATATTCACTTCTATAGATGCTTTGAATAGTAGGGATCATTAATACACGGTTTTCTATCCCCTTCTTGCACTTCTGACACTGTGGCTGTCATTGATTAGTTTTGGTGTGCCGTATCAATTGCTACGGATATAGTGCTTGGGGTGCCCCAATGTAAAACTTGCAATGGGGCCCACAGCTTCATAGCTACGCCACAGATCACTGGGAACATTAGAGCAAACACCTACCCTGCTCTCTGTTTCATTCTTCACTGCTCAGCCTGCTTCTAATCAGCCCTGATAAAATCCCAAATGAGCATTCAGTCTGGCTTTGCTCAGGAATCATTATAGTGGAGTCTGTCTTCTCTGATGTCTTTTCAAGCCCAAGCCTGCCCCCTTCTGGCTCTGCTTTCCTGTTCTGTATACCTGCAGCATCACAGAGAGCTGTGATGAGATAAGAGGAGCTGCTAATGTAAGGGTATATTGAAAAATGTTTGTTTTTTTTAAATCCATATTTGTTAGTCATAAGAGGTTTTTTAGAAATGTTGATTTCAATTTGCAAACAGTCCACTAAGTAATATGCTTTTCTGATTAACTGTGTTTTGCATGGAGTTTTAGTAAAAAAAAACCCACAAAAAACAGCACACCAGAGCGGCGAAAATACCAGGTATAGTGTTTATTTTGTAAAATCTATCAGGGGATATGTTTATTTTGTGCCAATGCATTCATCTCTGGTTTCCTTTAAAAAACAATTTGTTTAGAATAATGTGGAAGGGGTATAGAAATTTGGCAGGAGGTGGTGGTGGGGCTATTGCTATGGTTGGCTATACATGATACAACCAAATCATGATTATGGTCGATTGTAAAGAAAAAAATTGATTTTTAATTTGGTGTATGATATGACTATGACTGTATATGTATGACTTTCAAACAATATAATCAAGGGAGTAAAAACAATTCTAAATGTATTCATTGGAAAAAAAAATTAAAAAAATTAAAACTAGTGATGATCGTAATATGCTAATTACAATTGTGCAAAATATTGCAATATTTTTGCAGTTACAGCCATACAAAATTACAATTTGGACATTCAACTGATTTTGTGTAATCCATTCATAATTCCACGTAATTTTTTGGTCATTTTGTGCTGACTTTAGCAGTCAATAGAAAAGCCCCCAAAATGGCTATGTATGTTAAGGGGAAAGGTAGGAATAAGACCTTTTTTTTTTTTTTTCAAAAAGACCTTGTAGTTTTTGAGAAAATTGATTTTAAAAATGCAAAGGAAAAGGATTCTTAAATTCCCAAAAATGACAGTTTAGAAATAATTTTTTTCTCGAAAACTTCAAGGTCTTTTTGAAAAAATTTTTTTTTTGTCTTGTTCCAACTATTTTCTCCAAATTACATGAAATTGCGTAATTACGGCTCCTGATTATGTTTACAAATGAAATTAATCACGATTTTACCCGAAATTTCAAATTATGATTTCGTATAGTAATTGCGAATTACCATGCAAAATTATGATTATGCAAAATTTGTGCTCATCACTAATTAAAACCGGTGTAACCTGTAGTTTGCACTTGTCAGTGAGAAAACTTGTATGTTTTTTCAAACGCAAATTTCCAGACACAATGTGTGTTTTTGTGGGTATTTTGTGCAAAATACACTATGCAGGTATTTTTGTTCTACTACCAGATAATACACAGTATTCCTAGTCTGGGGTGTGAGATCCGTGGTCTCTACACCCTGGAACTGGTCTAATGAATAACACAGATGATACACAGTATTCCTAGTCTGGGGTGTGAGGTCCGTGGTCTCTACACCCTGGAACTGGTCTAATGAATAACACAGATAATACACAGTAAACTGGCTAAGTGTGGATTCCCAGGTCCACCTGGTTCCACCACACTGAAAGATCTGACTAGGTCTGAGTGCTAACACATAGGCATTCGCAACGCCAGACAACCAGCAACTGAAGAGCAAGAGATATATATATAGTGAAGCGCTCCCCAGCGCCGCCCAGCTCCCATCAACCAATCAACCAATCAAGTGCTGAGCTGGGATCAGCTGACCGCCTCGATCAGCTGACCCTTCTCCTACTGTCAGAAGGTGCGGCGGATTCTCCGCAATTCGTCACAGGCGGTAAATTAACTGCTTGTCAGCGGCTCCTGTCCACTGGCCAGGTGCTTACTGGCGCTCGGTAGGGGTGGTGGACCGGTGGCAGTTGCTGTACTCAGATGCAAACATGAGATGGTCTTTGACCACCGGTTAATACCGCCGCATCTCAAAGGCGTCACGTCCGGTGTTCTCAAATGCTTCTATTCTCGAAACAGGATCACACTTACTCCAACACACTGGCCTCTTCTTTCAGGACCAGTTCACCGGGGCCAGGCTCCAGCAGGTACGCCACTCCTGCAATACACTGTATATGAACAAAGAACGGAGACGGCACACTAATGGCTCCGCAATGCAACTGTATTTGGCAAATGGTGAGACAAAAGATAGAAAAAAGGGGAGTCGGCACTACAGCTCACTCTGCGTATAATAGAGGGCAGGGGCGTAAAAATAGACCCTGCAATGGATGCCTCCGCAGGAGGGCCCAGAAGCCACAGGGGGCCCGTGGGGGGAAAAGTTTGAGAGACTGACAGCTAAGGGCATGGAGAGAAAAACCGTATTCTGCTCTCGCACCATTGTTATATTGACTGTATGTGTTCACAACGAAGATAAGGACTCATGCACACTTTGGAATTTGTACAGTGTCCCTGCTCCTTAGGGTTCGTAAAAAACATCTGTCTCTCACTGCTGCAAAGTTCCAATGACTTCATGTGCAACCTTACAAACAAAGGAGTCACATTTTGAAAAAAAGTTGTAGACTTTCCCTTTTCAGCAATCACTCTGAAAGGATTCCTAGATTCTTATCACACAGGCTAATGACCTTATGGCTCTGATTACTTTTACAACACAGTGGAGTGGAGATTGATGTCTTACTGTTGATGCTTCATTGAGAGCTTTTTGTCTCATACTGAGCATGGGTATGTGTAAAAATACACCCCAAAACACATTGTACTACTTCTCCTGAGTACGGCAATACCACATGTGTGGCACTTTTTTGCACCCTAACTGCTCTAAGGGGCCCAGAGTCCAATGAGTACCTTTAGGCTTTACAGGGGTGCTCACAATTTAGCACCCCGCCCACTTGCCAGGACAGTTAACAAACCCCACAAATGACCCCATTTTGGAAAGAATACACAACAAGGTATTCCATGAGGGTAATGGTGAGGTCATTGAAAATTTTATTTTTTGTCACAAGTTAACGGAAAATGACACTTTGTTAAAAAAAAAAAAAAAAAAAAAAATTCTGCTAACTTGTGACAAAAACTAAAATCTTTTATGAACTCACCGTGCACCTCACATAATACTTTAGGGTGTCCTCTTTCCAAAATGGGGTCATTTGTGGAGTCTGTCCTGGCATTTTAGGGTCTCTGCAATCATTACATGTATGGCCAGTATTAGGAGTTTCTGCTATACTCCTTATATTGGGTATACAAGTAATGCACTCTGGGCTGAAAGGAAAAATGAACGGCAAACATACCTTGCTCCCCATCAATGGCAGATCTTCCTCCACATCAATGGCAGTGATAACCTCAGGAGAGAGACACCCCGTGCCGCGTACGTTAAAAAGGGGCAGGGGAGGACTGGCCAGGGGGGACGGGGGGAGATTTCCCCCCAGGCTGCCTCTCATTTAGTGATTTAGGGCTGGCACTGTGCCTGGTGAATTCAGGTTTTTGTATAAGGCAATGTGAAACACAAGGCTGAATGAGGGAA
The DNA here is from genome assembly GCF_040937935.1 of Hyperolius riggenbachi. NCBI lineage: Eukaryota > Metazoa > Chordata > Amphibia > Anura > Hyperoliidae > Hyperolius > Hyperolius riggenbachi. The sequence goes on along the minus strand of NC_090653.1, from coordinate 44,626,742 downwards.
ATAAATGCCCAATTACAGAGCAATTGCAGGACGGGCAAGCTAGTAAGTATACACAGCATGATACAGAGCAGAGACTTGCCTGCAGGGTCCGTGGGAAAAAAAATCTGTCTGGTCTCTCACCATTGTTAACTGCATGTGCACAGCTACATAAGATATTGTCTAGGTTGAAAAGTTTTCGACAGTCCCTAGACTCCAGAAGGGCTGCTTGCAGGACTTGTGTAAGTGATAGAAACCCTAACCGTTGTAACTCAAAATGTATTATGTGCCCCCCGGAGCCAGTGCATTCATACTTTACCTGTCACGCTGTCCCTCGAGTGTCCTTGCTGTATTTCCCACGTGACTACCGACATATAGCACGTGGGGCACGTGTGTGATGTCATTTGGGCTGGGGCTGCCGTGAAAACGGGCCTCTAGTTTGTGTTTTCCCCCCAGGCCAAAAGGTCCCAGTCCTCCCCTGAAAAGGGGCGATGGGAAAAAAGGGCGCCGGGTTTTTAACGATAAACATGGATTACGTTTAAAAATGTATTTCGTTTAAAAGTAATGTTTTTAAACGTTATAAATCATTAAATAATGTGTATTAAATCGGCAATTGTAAAAACGTTAATCTTTCGTTTAAATAATGAAACGCATAATAACGTTTAAAAAAAAAATTACTAAGTAACCCTCCCTGTACCTACCCCTAACCCCTAGACCCCCCTGTTGATGCCTAAACCTAAGACCCCCCCTGTTGGTGCCTAAGTAACCCTCCCTGTACCTACCCCTAACCCCTAGACCCCCCTGTTGGTGCCTAAACCTAAGACCCCCCTTTTGGTGCCTAAACCTAAGACCCCCCTGTTGGTGCCTAAACCTAAGACCCCCCTGTTGGTGCCTAAACCTAAGACCCCCCTGTTATTTTTTTCGTTTAAAAATAATGTTTAAAAAAAAAAGTAATGTTTTTCGTTTAAAAATAATGTTTGGAAAAAATATTGTACTGGTTTTCGTTTAAAAATAATATTTAAAAATGTATAAATCATTAAATAATGTGTAATCATGAGAAACAGTAATAAAACATTAAGTCTCCGGGCGCCGCTTTTAAAACGTTAGTTTTCTCCGGCGCCCTTTTTTCCTACCGGGCGCCCATTAAACGATATTTATTATAGAAGTGAATGGCGGCGCCCGATTTGTCCACTAGCCTCAGGCGCCCGAATTTACTGTTTCCCCCCGTGCCACCCTGCACTCAGGGTGAGCCACCAACTTATGTGACTGGGCCTCAGAACTTTAGTATACAGCATTATGCCTGTAGGATACAGCAATATGCCTGCCAATAGAGATGACTCTGTGTGGCATTAAAGCATCATCATCGGCCCAAATCACATATAAACCGGGGGTGTCCACACTCAAGGGAAATTCAAACATGCCGTCTTATATCGCCAATCCAGGACAGATCAGCAATATCAAGCATGGAAACCGATCCTTCTTCCCACTTTTATGCTTACCCGTTTGGTCTTCAAGCTTACCTCTCCTCTCCCTGCGACAATGTGCAAAAGACCACTGAGTGTGTGCCTACTCCTGTGTCTGGAGTTCCCTAGGTTCTAATAGTGTACCTGCTCGTGGTACCTCTCAAAACACGGCCCTACGCATAGGCCAGGCTGGTCAGGACAGCGGGGACAATAAAAACTGGTGTCATTCCTTCTTCCAGTCCTGCTGCAGACACGACAACGTTTTCTTCGGATGCGTTGACCTGGGGCACACGGAATCTGATAGGCGTAATGCCTACCATGCAGTCGGCTAGTTGCATCTGGGGGGGGGCCTGGCACCTCCTGGATACAGGATGTCCAGAATGATCTGTTCCTGAAATTGGAGGAAAGATCCAGTTCTCCCAGCCTTACTGTAGAGAACAAAGCTGTTGTAAACTGCCAATTGAATCAGATAAAAAGACACTTTCTTATACCAGCGTCTTGTTTTCCGGGTCATTAAATAGGGCGCTAACCTCTGGTCATTGAAGTCCACCCCTCCCATGTTGACATTATATTCGTGGACGACAAGGGGCTTTTCAATGACCTTAGTTGCCCGTGTAATTTGGACTGTCGTGTCTGTGTGAATGGTGGACAGAAAGTAAACGTCCCTCTTGTCCCTCCATTTCACCGCGAGCAGGTCTTCAGTACGCAAGGCAGCCCTCTGCCCCCGTTCAAGTCTGGTGGTAATGAGCCGTTGGGGGAAGCCCTGGCGACTAGGCCGCGCAGTGCCACAGCATCGGATTCCTTCTAACTTTAAGTGCTGAAAGAGGGCCACACTTGTGTAATAATTGTCCACAAAAAGATGGTACCCCTTCTGGAACAAGGGTGACACCAAGTCCCACACAACCTTTCCACTGCTCCCCAGGTAGTCAGGGCATCCGACCGGCTCCAATTTTGAGTCTTTTCCCTCATAGACCCTAAAACGACATGTATAGCCTGTGGCCCTTTCACAGAGCTTATACAGTTTCACCCCATACCGGGCACGCTTGCTTGGGATGTACTGTTTGATGCCAAGGCGCCCGGTAAAGCGTAAGAGGGACTCGTCTACGCAGATGTTCTGTTCAGGGATATAAGCATCTGCAAATGTTGAGGACAGGTGGTCTATGAGGGGCCGAATTTTGTGGAGCCGGTCATAAGCAGGGTCTCCCCTTTCAAGACAGGTTTCGTCGTCGTTGAAGTGCAGGAAGCGCAGGATGGACTCAAATCGTGTCCTGGACATGGCAGCAGGGTACAAGGGAACATGATGTACTGGGTTCGTAGACCAATACGACCGCAATACATTTTGTTTCATTAGTCCCAAGTGAAGGATAAGGGCCAAAAAGATTTTAATGTCGGAAACTTGGACTGGTTTCCACCCGAAAGGCTGGGCATACATGCTCTCCGGGTGCTCGGTGATGAATTGTGTGGCTTTACGGTTGGTCTCAACCACAATTAAGTCCAAGAGAACCTGGGTGATGAACAGCTGCAAAAAGTCTAGGGCCGTTCCTAGATGAGCTGTCGCCACCTGGACTCCAGACTGGGCGGTGAAAGGGGGCACTACGGGTGCGGCGGAATCAGGGGATTGCCAATCTGGTTGTGCCAGCACCTCTGGGAGTCTATGGGTACTACGGGCCCGTCTTCTTCTTGGTGGCTGCGACGGGGGTACTACTGCACTTGCCACCGTACCAGTTTCAACTTCCATACTGACGCTCACCACTTCGCCAGGGTCTACGGAAGCACTGGCACTAAGTCCAGGAGATGCTGCGCTGCTGGTGCCTGCCTCACCAAGAAAACTATCAACAGCGCTAGCACCACCCTGCTGCCCTTGAGGCGGATCCTGCGCCACCTGCGGTCTAACGACTTGGGGTCTGGTACGCCTGGCTCTAGCCGGGACCATAGCCTCGTCATCACTATCGGTCAGGGAACCACTGCTTTCTACAGGTTCAAATTCGGACCCGGAAGATTCGACGGATGATTCTTCCCAAAAGAACTCATCCGACTGGTCCATGTACCTGTATACCTCGTCATCGGAAAGCCCCCTTCTTGCCATTTTGGATTGCTAAATTTATGGGGTTTTCCTCCGAGACTACCCAGAAAAAAAGAGCACCTACCTAGCAAAAAGGGAGTATTTGAGAGGTATTGGGGTTGGTGGGAAGTGGGGTCTCAGAGGCAATCAAACAATCACGGGACAATCAAATACAATTACAGCACAATCGACTCCAATCACAGCACAATCAAATCTGATGCACTCGGAAAGGTGATGGGGGGAGGGTGGGAAGTGGGGTCTCAGGCAATCAAACAATCACGGGGCAATCGAAGCCGATCACGGGACAATCAAATACAATCGACTCCAATCACAGCACAAGCAAATCTGATGCACTCGGAAGGTGGTGGTTGGAGGTGGTGGGGGGGAGGGTGGGGTTGGGTGTGGTGGGGGGGAGGGTGGGGTTGGGTGTGGTGGGAAGTGGGGTCTCAGGCAATCAAACAATCACGGGGCAATCGAAGCCGATCACGGGACAATCAAATACAATTACAGCACAATCGAATCCAATCACAGCCCAATCAAATCTGATGCACTCGGAAGGTGATGGGGGGAGGGTGGGATTGGGTGTGGCGGGAAGTGGGGTCTCAGGCAATCAAACAATCACGGGGCAATCGAAGCCGATCACAGGACAATCAAATACAATTACAGCACAATCGAATCCAATCACAGCCCAATCAAATCTGATGCACTCGGAAGGTGATGGGGGGAGGGTGGGATTGGGTGTGGCGGGAAGTGGGGTCTCAGGCAATCAAACAATCACGGGGCAATCGAAGTCGATCACGGGACAATCAAATACAATCGACTCCAATCACAGCACAAGCAAATCTGATGCACTCGGAAGGTGGTGGTTGGAGGTGGTGGGGGGGAGGGTGGGGTTGGGTGTGGTGGGAAGTGGGGTCTCAGGCAATCAAACAATCACGGGGCAATCAAAGCCGATCACGGGACAATCAAATACAATTACAGCACAATCGAATCCAATCACAGCCCAATCAAATCTGATGCACTCGGAAGGTGATGGGGGGAGGGTGGGATTGGGTGTGGCGGGAAGTGGGGTCTCAGGCAATCAAACAATCACGGGGCAATCGAAGTCGATCACGGGACAATCAAATACAATCGACTCCAATCACAGCACAAGCAAATCTGATGCACTCGGAAGGTGGTGGGGGGGGGAGGGTGGGGTTGGGTGTGGTGGGGGGGAGGGGGGGGTTGGGTGTGGTGGGAAGTGGGGTCTCAGGCAATCAAACAATCACGGGACAATCGAAGCAGATCATGGGACAATCAAATACAATCGCAGCACAATCAAATACAAGCGCAGCACAATCAAATACAAGCGTAGCACAGTCAAATACAATGCACTTGGACGGTGATTAGGGGGGGGGTCTGAGGGCGATTTGAGGGGGTGGGGGGTTGATCAGGAGCCTGCACGGGGCAGACTGAGTCCTGATCTGATGAGAGGCAGACACAGGGGGTTACTGATCAAAGATCAGTTAGTGATTGCTGGGGAGGACAGATGTAAACAAAGAGCAGGGGATGTAATCAGAAGGGGGGTATGAGGGCAATCGAGGGCCTGGGCAGGTGATCGGTTACCCCCGCGGGGCAGTTAGGGTCTGCTCTGATGGGTGGGGGTGCTGAGGGGTGATGGACAGGTGATAGACAGGTGATCAGAGGGGGATCAGAGGGGGATCAGAGGGTAAGGTAGCTGTATACAGATGTATACAGTATACAGGGGGGTAGTCTGGGATGGGGTCTGGGGGTGATCTAAAGGTAGGGGGGGGGATCAGGGGTGACTAGGAGGCAGTTAGGGACCTAAACTAAGAAACTGTGTCGCTAGTTAGTGGCAGGTGGGGGGGGGGGTGGGGGTTTTATAGGGGTGCAAGGGTGCTGGGCAGGGGTCTGCTGGGGTGATCAGGGGGGGTATGAGGCCTGGGGTGGGTGATCAATGGGCTGCTGTGGCAAAAAAACGCTGTGTGATGGATACTTACAATATGCTTCCTCCTCGCTAGTGGTCTCTGCAACAATGAGACCACGAGGCGAGGAGGAAGCATGTATAAGGCACTTTGTTTACTTAACAAAGTGCCTTATACTTTTTGATTGGTGGATCCCAGAGATCCCTCCGCTCGCCGGGGCTGCTAAGTGCCCGGCGAGCAGAGGCACAATGCCGGGCTTCCGACTCCCGGCGGAGGATCGCGTCACTGATGACGCGATCGCTCCGCCCATGCCCCTACAAGGACCGCCGCCATTTGTCAATGCGGCGGTCCTTGCGGGGTGCACTTCCCGGCCGCCATTTGTGCATACGGCGGTCGGGAAGTAGTTAATAACCAGGCTGTTTTATGTGTTTTATTTTGCTGCCTGAAAAAGTTAATTTTTAAGCATGGAAGTGGCAGCTTTTGTCTTGTCAGTACCTTGTCAGGAATATAGTAAACATCACGGATAAGCAAATTACAGCCATAAAAGTTTTCCTGGCACAGTACATTTTTCTACATATTTCTGAGAGCAGAGGGAGAGAGAAAAGTCAATATAGTTCTTTTTTTTTTATTTAGGGACACTTAATAGACTGCAACTGAGCAGAGACAACAAAACATTCAATCTATTTTCTATTTGTTTAAATATAAAATAAAATCCTGTGATGTCTAAAAAAAAGTCATTTTTAGGAGAAGGAGGATAAATGCAATTGTTTATCTCATCAGTTTATTTTCACCTCGGGTTCACTTTAAGTGTGAGTAATTTCATTGGCTTCCATTGGGTTTTTCTAAGTTGTAATGTGAATTCAGAGGTGGGAAAATGCATGCTATTTTGACAAACCTGAATCCTGCCTTAGGCTGCTTACACACTAAGACGTTACAGGCGCACGTTAGTGCGCCTGTAACGCTCCTCCAACGCACAGCAATGTAACACAAGTGGGCTGTTCACACAGCCCACGTTGCATTACATGTAACGCTGCACGTTCTCCGGAAAGTGCAGCATGCTACGGCGTTGGAGCGGCTATAGCCGCGTTAGACTGTTTGCACATGCTCAGTGGGGGCGGAGAGGAGGGGGCGAGAGCCAGCTACAGTAGCCGCGCACATGGCTACTTAATATTCACTGCACTGGCGGCCGCTGATTGGCCGGCGGGACCACGTGATTGGACGGTCTCGCTCCGCATCACGTGGTCCCGCTGGCCAATCAGCGCCACTCTGGGAGACATTATAGGAATCGAGCCGCCTGACGCGGCTCACTCTACCGTCCTCACTTGCAGCACCATACGTTGTGTTAGGTGCACGTTATGCGACCTTAACGTAGCACCTAACGCAACGTCTTGGTGTGCAAGTAGCCTTAAAGGACCACTATCACAAAAAACAGTAAAATTTAAAATACATGTAAAAACATACACATAAGAAGTGCATTTCTCCCAGAGTCAAATGAACAATACATTACTTTTCTCCAATGTTGCTGCCACCTACAGTAGGTAGTAAAAATCTGACAGAGCGGACCGGTTTTGGACTAGTCCCAGGGGCATAGCAATAGGGGTTGCAGAGGTTGCGACCTCATTGGGCCCTTGGGCCAGAGGGGCACCGAAGGGCCCTCCCTCAACTGCAGTATTAGCTCTCTATTGGTCATGTGCTCATAATAATCACTTCTATAGATACTTTGAACAGCAGTAATCATTAACAAACTGTTCCCCATCCCCTTCTTGCACCTCTGACACTGTAGTTGCCATTGGCAGGTTTTGGTGCACCGTATCAATTATTATGTATAGAGTGCTTGCAGGGACCCATTGTAAAACTTGCATTGGGCATACCTCCCAACTTTTTGAGATGAGAAAGAGGGACACTTAAGCCACACCCATGTCACACCCCTGATCACGCCCCTAGTCACACTTACCATAAAGATTTCATAAGAAAAATATGTTGTTTTATAATTCAAACCACACTGGTCCTTTCTATCCTGGTTCATTTTCCTTCATATTAACATTTTAAAATTAGTAATATATCAATCTAAAGGATGGAAATAAAGTTTAGAGTCAATCAAACACATTTTTAGTAGATAAATATATATATTTACATAGAAAGAGGGACAAAGTCCTGAAAGAAGGACAAATGAGGGGGAAAGAGGGACAGAGGGACAGGGCTCCCAAAGAGGGACTGTCCCTCCAAAAGAGGGACAGTTGGGAGCTATGGCATTGGGGCCCACAACTCCTTAGCTACGCCACTGACTAGTCCATCTCCTTATGGGGGATTCTCAGCATGGCCTTTATTCTTTATAAAGACAAAAGGATTTATACAAAGTTGCTAGCCAGCCTTGCTGCTCGCTGCATGCTATTTTGACAGTTAAATGGAGCAACTGGTATTCACTATGTGCTTCTGTAATGTAATAAAACCCCGAGAACCCCCATTAGGAGATGGGCTAGTCCTCCAAAACCTGTCAGATTTCTACTGCCTATTGTAATTGACAGCAACATAGGAGAAAAGTAATTTATAGTGCATGTTACTCTGGAAGAACATGCTTCTTATTTGTATGTGTTTACATGTATTTAACATTTTATGATTTTCGCCATAGTGGTCCTTTAACCTCCCAGGCAGTATGACTATTTCTGGATTTTAGGGTCTTTTTAAAAGGTTTCAGACTCTAAAATCAGGAAATAATCGTGCTGCCAGAATGCCAGCAGCACGGTGGTGTAGTGGTTAGCGCTCTCTCCCTTGCAGCGCTGGGTCCCTGGGTCGAATCCAAGCCAGGTCAACAACTGCAAGGAGTTTGTATGTTTTCCCCGTGTCTGTGTGGGTTTCCTCCAGGAACTCCAGTTTCCTCCCACATCTCAAAAACATACAGATAAGTTAACTGGCTTCCCCCCAAAAAATTGGCCCTACATGCACTACACGATACATAGATATGACTATAGTAGGGACTAGATCGTGAGTCCCTCTGAGGGACAGTTAGTGACAAGACAATATTCTCTGTACAGCGCTGCGTGATATGTTGGTGCTATATCAATACTTAAATAAATAAAATAAATCCCCTGCTCTCACTCACCTCCCTGGGCTCCAGCGCTGCAATTTTTCCTCCAGGTGGCGCTGTAACTCTTTGGAGAGATCAATGACGGCGATCTCACCAGAGTGTTTCAGAGCCTTGGAGGACAGGAAGGAGAACAGCTACCGACGTCTGGATCCCCCCGGGAGTTGAGTAAAAGCTCATACGTAATACACTGCATAGATCTCCTGGCGGCTAGCCCGAGCTCTCAGTTTGGGATTACCGCTAGGGAGGTTAAGGTGGCCATACACAATTCAATTTTAGAAATGTTTTTTGATCAGAAAAATCCAATCAAGTATTCTGCTTGATGCAATAAATCGAAAAATTGGGGCAATGTACTGTACAGTAAATGATCGATTTTACTGAAAATCCAGGAAAAATGACCAAATAATCAACAAATGGTAAATTTGCTATGTGTGCTCTGCAACTGATACTTGCCGTGTCCATGTAATTGAGGTGCTAGGAAATTTGGGCGCAGGGTAAAGCCTTCAAACATCCTACCCTTCTTCTGTAAAAAACCCGGCAGCATGAATTACTATTCCCCCTCCATGCCGCAGCGGACTCTGGGATAAGACGTAATTTTCAGAAATTTTAGACCGATCACAAGACTCTGATACTACTGCCATGGTATTCCGATTTTCGCGGTTAACCACCACATTCTCTGATTGATCCAACACTACTGAGTATTTCTGAATTCCGAGTCCTGTGATTGGCCTAAAATCGGAAAATTTAAGCCAATCTCAAGACTCGGAAATACTCGGTAGTATTGAAGGTTTACCATGGAAATAGGAATACCACAGAAATTTTAAGCCAGTTTCAAGGCTCAGATAAACTGGGTAGTATCCGAGTCTTGTGATTGATCTAAAATTTTTGCGGTATTTTGATTTCGGCTAAATGTGGCAATACCCACTTTTAGCCACTCCTCCTTCCACTTGTCTCATGCATAGCCCTGCCCAAGAGTTACCAGCTATGTCTATATCAACTGATGAGATCAGGCCCGGATTTACCTCACAGAAGCCTATAAGCACAGATGTCCTGGCACCTTAGACTTTGCCCTCCATGAACGTACAAACCTTCACCGAACCGCACCACAAGTGTGCTGGCTGACCCAGCTGTCACTTCTCTGTTAGTTACCTTTCCCACCATAGGTAGCTACATGCGCCCCTTATGCTAGGTACACACGATACATTTTTCCGTTCGATAGATGCGTTTGATAATTTCCATCATGTCCGATCGGGGGCGTAGGCCCCCTGCAGATTTTCAGAGCGGCCCCCCCCCCCCCCCCCGGGGCCCGCACAGGGCCGTTTTGTGGGGGCTGGAGGGTTGGCAGCATGAAGGGAAAGCCGTGGCCGGGGAGAGGGGAAATTTCCCCCCTCTCCCTCACCTCGGGGCTCTCCCCTCTGCGCTCCCCTCCATCATTTTACCACTCAATTTCTCATAGAAGTGAATATAAATTGATAATAAAAGATAAAAGAATCGAGTAAAAAAAAAAAAAAACGAACCGAAAATCGATCAAACGGCAGAATCGACTGAAAAAAACGTATCATGTGTACCTAGCATTAGTGTTAGGTAGCCAGAAGTACCCTCAATAGTTACAGGTGCCCCCAAGTATTAGGTAGCAAGAGGAACTTCAGTATTAAGTAGCTAGAGGTGCCGCTGACTGAAGGCAGATCTGGCAATCAAATCAAATAGTGTTGCGCCTATGTGAATCAGCTGCAGGTACTGTAAAAGGGATCCCACCTCCTTAAAATATTTCAATAGATTAAATAAATCACAGACTGCGCTAAATACAGAAATAGCTCTTGGGCTTTAATGAACATTAAATAAAATTGATCAGGGATAGTGCCCCTTTTAAAATGACTTCATAAAACAATCCAGATCTCTATAGATGGATATAGATATCCGTGGTGGATTAAAATAGATAAAAACAATTGAGGTAGATGTATTGGCTCTTGTTAGGTGCTACAGTACATCAAAGTCCCGCTTTGCGGCTGTCACACTCACAACTTGCCTCGTTTCGACCGAGCTGTAGTAATGACCAGGCTTGTGGTTGTATGGGGGCTGCTTGTTAAATGATCAAGCTCTTGCAGATTGTGGTAACTGCCGTTTCTTAATTGCATTAGAGGCACATGATTGTAGTGCATACAATGAATGTACGATACTTCTCACCCGTCTTGGGTCTGCTGGATGTAGATCAAAGGCTGTGGTGGGGAGCCGCTCTATCTCACCCGCCCCGGCCGGTGGCGAAGTGAGAGAGACTGGACGGTGATGTCGTCGGGCAGGTTTGCACGGCTCCCGGGGATTCCGTAGACTTGGTGGGCTTCAGCGCTTCTGCGGAGATGGAACTTACGTGCTTTCAGATGTAGTTAGCAGCTGCGCGGCTCCAACCCGTCTCAGTCCCCTCACGCATGTGACGTCACACTGGCAACCAAGGCTGACGTTTCGGGAGGAACGCCTCCCTTTCTCAAAGCTAGGTTGCGGAGGGGTGTCAGAGACCTGCTTATAGAGCCTAGCCCATGTGACTTGTCACTCAAATGCATACAGATCCAAGTCCTTGTTCAATCCATGTGGGGTCAAAGTGTCAAGATTAAAAATCCACATTGTTTCTCTTCGTGACATCTCTAGTAAATAATCCCCGCCTCTCCATGGTTTTGTTACTTGTTCTATTGCACAGTATCTGGTTCCCTTAAAGGAGCATCCATGTTCAGTTTTGTAATGGGCTGATAAGGGATGCTTTTTATTCCCTTTTTTTATGTTTGTGCAGTGCTCACTTAATCTTTCCTTTAGGGCCCGCTTGGTTCTTCCCACATATTGTAGTTGACAGGGACATATCAAAACATAAACGACACCTTTTGTGTCACAATTTGTGACGTCTCTAATTTTAAAGGTTTCTTTTCTAGAAGAGATGTTATCATAGCCGGCCTTTGATATGAGCGACCGGAGCGGTCGCTCAGGGCGCCAACTTCCAAGGGGGCACCTATAGCTGGTTACCTATACTGAGGGCACCTACACCTGATTTCCTTTACTGCGGGCACCTATAGCTGGCTACCTTTACTGAGGGCTCCAAAACCTGGCTACCTATACTGGAGGGCCGGATTTGTACTTTTTACCGCCCAAGGCCAATTATACCATCTGTATGGTTGTATCTCCACGTGCCCCAATGAGAATTCTACTTACATCATTGGATGTCACAGACAATAACTATTTCAGTAATACGCGTATAAATTATAAGTTATATTTTCCTTAAAAAATTTTATGTTATGTTTGCCATCTCATTAATGATGGACCCATTGTGCCACCATGTGAGTTAGGCTGAAGTGTACCTTCAGGATAGAGCTTACAGGTCTTGCAGGTAAGACACAAGTACAGGACAGAGAGTTCAAAGGTTAAAGCAGTCCTTTGTAGATAGGGATGGCTGCATGGAACAGCTTTACTGTCCCTCACTGAGCCGCCCCTAAATTTCTGGTGCCCTAGGCCATGGCCTATGTGGCCTTCCCAGAAATCCGGCCCTGCTGGAGGCACCTATGCCTGTCTACCTATGGGGGGATGGAGACCTTCAACAGACTTCCTATATTAGGGGCACCTATGCTTGGCAACCTATATTGAGGGCACCTACACATGAGATCCTATACTGGGGGCACCTATACCTGGCTACCTACCTATACTGAGTCTGAGGGCGTTTGGGGGGGCGCACTGCGGCTATAACGCATGGTGCAAATTGTCAGTGCTGTGCTATCATTCTAAATAGGGGGAGGCGGCTAACTGTCCCACTGATTGTTTTTATTAATATTCCTGAAAGGCTCTAGCCTTCAATTTTAAATATATTCAGGATAATGCACTCTTTCCATCCATTCATAGTTATTAATAGTATTTTTTCTATTATACATACGTGACATACGTGTCATAAAGATCTGAGCATTTGGCATAATGTGTCACAACGTCAAAAAGGTTGGGAACCACTGTCCTAGGAGATATCACAGGAGAAGAGATGAATTGCATATGGGCCTGTGTGTGTGTACTCATGTGTGCGTGTGTGTATATGCACGTGGGAAGAGGATGAAGGGGGGGGGCACAAAAATCAGGTTTCGCTCAGGGCGCTGTGAAACCTAAGGCCGGCCCTGGATGTTATGAACCCTTTCAACAGGTAAATTAGACTCTCGGCATGCCCTGCAAAACTCACATTTCTTAAAGTACCCACTTGTTTTATTTGGTTTAATTGATTTCACTGTAGGGGCCAAAATATTTCCCAGATTTCTTGTTTTCCTGAAAATCATAGAGGGGTTCTCTGGTAGGATTGATGTGAGGAGGGGATCCTCCCTCAGCAAATGCCAGTATTTACCCACTATATGTTTGACTTTTGGGGCCTGAGAAGAGTACTGTATAATTAAATTAGGTTGCTGATCTGTATGCTCGGATTGTTTACTGTGGTCCTGCAAAAGTGTCTGCCTTTCTGTGTTTATGGCTCTTTCTTTAGCTTTTGAAATTAATGTCTCAGCATATCCTTTCTGTGCAAATCTTTCCTGCAAAACTTCTGCTTCTGCATCAAAGTCACTGATCTTAGAGCAGTTCCTCCTCAACCTTAGGAACTGACCTCCTCCTTTCTTGAAGAACATTGATGAACGACCACCAGTCAATCACCCACAGGAAGACATATTCAAACATTCAGGATTGAAGTGCAAATCTAAATTCAACCCTGTTCAAGAAGCCAGCAAAGCTATGAATTCATTTGAAACGTTAGTATTGGAGGATATTAAGAAACTTAAAACCTATTTTTCAGACAATTTATCTACACTGGAAAGGCAGGCAATGAAGAGACTACAAAACGATTCCACCATTGTGATTAGGCCAGCAGATAAGGGGGGCGGTGTAGTTATACAGAGTAAAGATCAGTACCAGCAAGAGGCCACACGACAACTACATGATTTGGACACTTATCAACCACTACTGATGGACCCCACACACAAATTCCTGAAAAGATTAAAAGTGCTATTGGAGGAAGCAAAACTTGTAGGGATTATTAATGAAGATGAATTTGCATTTTATATGTGGATAACCCTAGGATACCTGTATATTATCACCTCCCCAAAATACATAAAAGATTAGATGACCCACCGGGGAGACCCATCATATCGGGGATTGGATCAATGACCTCTAACCTTTCCCAATATGTTGATTTATACCTGCAGGAATTAGTTAAAACCACTCCATAAACACAGAAAGGCAGACACTTTTGCAGGACCACAGTAAACAATCCGAGCATACAGATCAGCAACCTAATTTAATTATACAGTACTCTTCTCAGGCCCCAAAAGTCAAACATATAGTGGGTAAATACTGGCATTTGCTGAGGGAGGATCCCCTCCTCACATCAATCCTACCAGAGAACCCCTCTATGATTTTCAGGAAAACAAGAAATCTGGGAAATATTTTGGCCCCTACAGTGAAATCAATTAAACCAAATAAAACAAGTGGGTACTTTAAGAAATGTGGGTTTTGCAGGGCATGCCGAGAGTCTAATTTACCTGTTGAAAGGGTTCATAACATCTCTTCTAGAAAAGAAACCTTTAAAATTAGAGACGTCACAAATTGTGACACAAAAGGTGTCATTTATGTTTTGATATGTCCCTGTCAACTACAATATGTGGGAAGAGCCAAGCGGGCCCTAAAGGAAAGATTAAGTGAGCACTGCACAAACATAAAAAAAGGGAATAAAAAGCATCCCTTATCAGCCCATTACAAAACTGAACATGGATGCTCCTTTAAGGGAACCAGATACTGTGCAATAGAACAAGTAACAAAACCATGGAGAGGCGGGGATTATTTACTAGAGATGTCACGAAGAGAAACAATGTGGATTTTTAATCTTGACACTTTGACCCCACATGGATTGAACAAGGACTTGGATCTGTATGCATTTGAGTGACAAGTCACATGGGCTAGGCTCTATAAGCAGGTCTCTGACACCCCTCCGCAACCTAGCTTTGAGAAAGGGAGGCGTTCCTCCCGAAACGTCAGCCGTGGTTGCCATTGTGACGTCACATGCGTGAGGGGACTGAGACGGGTTGGAGCCGCGCAGCTGCTAACTACATCTGAAAGCATGTAAGTTCCATCTCCGCAGAAGCGCTGAAGCCCACCAAGTCTACGGAATCCCCGGGAGCCGGGCAAACCTGCCCGACGACATCACCGTCCAGTCTCTCTCACTTCGCCACCGGCCGGGGCGGGTGAGATAGAGCGGCTCCCCACCACAGCCTTTGATCTACATCCAGCAGACCCAAGACGGGTGAGAAGTATCGTACATTCATTGTATGCACTACAATCATGTGCCTCTAATGCAATTAAGAAACGGCAGTTACCACAATCTGCAAGAGCTTGATCATTTAACAAGCAGCCCCCATACAACCACAAGCCTGGTCATTACTACAGCTCGGTCAAAACGAGGCAAGTTGTGAGTGTGACAGCCGCAAAGCGGGACTTTGATGTACTGTAGCACCTAACAAGAGCCAATACATCTACCTCAATTGTTTTTATCTATTTTAATCCACCACGGATATCTATATCCATCTATAGAGATCTGGATTGTTTTATGAAGTCATTTTAAAAGGGGCACTATCCCTGATCAATTTTATTTAATGTTCATTAAAGCCCAAGAGCTATTTCTGTATTTAGCGCAGTCTGTGATTTATTTAATCTATTGAAGGCAGATCTGGTCAGTAGAATGCATAGGGAAGGAGGGAGAGAGACGCTCAGGGAGTGGAGTGAACCACCTTTCCATCATCAGGCGCCTGTAGGCACGTGCCTATAATGCCTTATGGTAAATCCAGCTCTGGATAGGATTCAGATTACGAGTATAAGATCAGTAATGAAGTAATAATTGATCGGATGCTGTAAGTTATAGCAGTTTTTAGTGATTTAATAAATGTGTATGGCGTCAGCATGTGTTGAATTGCTTCCTCTATTGTGCACTGACCTATTCATATGTATTTGTCTGCAGATTTCAAGCTATGATATGTTTCCCCGATACAGCATCATCTCCTTCGCTTCTGAGGCGAAACCAGTCGTGTATCTCGCAAATAATGACAGTACAGATGCCGATGCAGTTATTAAAACTTTGCAAGACTATCAGTACAGCGGTTAAGTGTCATAGTTTTTTTTCTTTTATTAACTTGCTAAGTGATACATATGTGAACATTGTAATCAGTCAGTGTATACATGATTTAGTCAGTGTTTAATCAACATTTTTACTGCTGGCAGGTGATGTCAGTGGAAGTAGCTGCTGCTTGCTTTATTGGCAGTTGAAAACAGCTGTTATTTCCCACAATGCAACAAGACTCCCACAGTGTGATGTCAGTACCCTGGCCCTGACATCACACTGTGGGAGGGGTTTCACCACAATATCAGCCAAACAGAGCCCCCTGATGATCTGTTTGAGAAAAGGAAAAGATTTCTCATGGGAAAGGGGGTATATCAGCTACTGATTGGGATGAAGTTCAATCATTGGTTAAGGTTTCTCCTTAAAGCTAATGTAACCCCATCTGTAAAAAAAAAAGTCAGATACTCACCTAAGGAGAGGGAAGGCTCTGAGTCCTAATGAGCCTACCCTCTCCTCTCCCGGTGCCCGGTGGATCCTCTGGTCAAATCCACCGCCGCGGGGACTTCGGAAGAGCCCGAGTGCTCCCGAAGGCCGGCGGCTCCATACTGCACACGCGCGAGTACGTCATAGACATGCGCGAGTGCGTCTATGACGGCGCTCGCGCATGCTTAGTATGGAGCGGCCCGTCTTCGGGAGCCCGAGTGCTCCCGAAGTCTTCCGAAACCTCCCTTCGGTGGCGGAAGTGCCAGTATTTGACCGAAACAGTCGAATACTGCTACGGGGGATCCTGAGCGAGGAGGACCGAGCCTTCTCTCTCCTTAGGTGAGTATCTGACTTTTCTTTTTTGTAAGGTGGGTTCCAATTAGCTTTAAGAAGCTTCTCTGAGCAGTGCTATTTTCCAAAGCATTTATACAGCAAAGAAACAGTGAAATATAACTTCAAATAAAATTTTACTGCGGGGAAGTTCAAAGGGTTATTAGCTTTGCTCTGTTTCTTAGTTCAAAAAATGCAGAGTGTAGTGTGCAAACTGGAAATATTAGAGAATGATGCAATGTTATAAAACAAAGCTATATACGGTAACTTAAAATAAATATATGAGTCTCTTTTCTTTGCTACTAATGTTCTATTAATTATCCGTACTACACATACAATTCATTATCTCATGAGTTTATTTTCGCTTCACTGTCAATTTAACTTTCACTAATTGGTTTTGTGTTTTAAATTGACACATTTAAAGCTAGACTCAAGCCGCAACCAATTACACACTTTAAAGAGACTCTGAAGTCTCTCAAAATACTGTTTTTTCTTTTAAAATCTCCTTTAACATCAGTGCCCTAATTGAAACGCCGCATCGCCGCGGCTGAACACTAGATAAATCACCCATACTCCCGGGGGAAATATCCACGACTTTCCTGGTCGTGGATTTTGCTGCCCAGGGAGGCAGAGCTTTGGGCTGCAGCTCTGCCTCCATGTGCGTCAATCTGCGCTGATTGCCGCCTCTCCCGCCCCTCTCAGTGAGAGAAGACTGAGAGGGGCGGGGAGAGATAGCGACCCGCGCTGATGGATGCGTGTAGAGGCAGAGCTACATCCCAAAGCTCTGCCTCTTCACGGAAACGCTCCCTGCAATGTGCCCCAGGGAGTTTGGGGTGATTTATTGACTGTTCAGCCGCGGGGATGCGGTGTTTCAGTTTGGGCATTGATATTAAAGAGTATTTTAAAAAAAAACAGCTATTTTGTGAGCCTTCAGTCTCTCTTTGAAGGGACTCAGAGACGATTAAATAGAAAAAATGTATACATACCTGGGGCTTCCTCCAGCCCCCTACGGCCTGATCGCTCCCACACCGCGGTCTTCAACCTTCTGCATCTTCGGTAACGGGTCCCGTCATTTCAGCCAGTCACGGCCAGTCTGCAGTGCACTCCTCCGTCTTACTCCCGTGGGTGGGAGCATTCTGCGCCTGCAGGTGCAAAATGCTCCCAGCCACGGGAGCGAGATGGAGGAGCGCAGAGCGCATGCACCGACTGGCCGCGTATGTCCATCAGGGATGATAATTATGGTCAGGCTAGTTCATGGCTGACAGCCCCTCCAGCCCCCTTACACACATATGAACACAATCATGTCCCACAGACAGTGCTTAACCACTTCACCACTGAGGGGTTTTACCCCTTGAACACCAGAGCAATGTTCACCTTTCAACACTCCTTCCATTCATTCGTCTATAACTTTATTATTACTTATCACAATGAAATGAACTATATCTTGTTTTTTTCGCCACCAATTAGGCTTTCTTTAGGTGGGACATTATGCCAAGAATTATTTTATTCTAAATGTGTTTTAATGGGAAAATAGGAAAAAATGTGGGAAAAAATTATTATTTTTCAGTTTTCGGCAATTATAGTTTTTAAATAATGCATGCTACTGTAATTAAAACCCATGAAATGTATTTGCCAATTTGTCCTGGTTATAAAACCGTTTAAATTATGTCCCTATCACAATGTTTGGCGCCAATATTTTGTTTGGAAATAAAGGTGCATTTTTTTTAGTTTTACATCCATCCCTAATTACAAGCCCTTAGTTTATAAAGTAACAGTGTTATACCCTCTTGACATAAATATTTAAAAAGTTCAGTCCCTAAAATAACTATTTTTGTTTTTTTTTAATTGTATTTTTTGTTTTGTTTTTAATTACAAAAATAAAAATAAAAATTGGGGAGTGTGGGAGGTAATGAGTTAATTTATTGTGTAAAACTAATGTATTTGTATATGTAAAATGCTTTAGGGTGTAGTTTTACTATTTGGCCACAAGATGGCCACAGTGAGTTTGTTTACATGCGACCTGTAAGCGTCCGGAAGGAACGCTTACAGGAAGCACTACGAGGCTGGGCAAATCACAATGATCGCACTGTTTCTCAATGAAGCAGCAGATCATTGCGGGGGCTTAGGTCAATGAACGGGAATGGATTTTCCCGTTCATTGATCTCCAGGCGAGCAGGCGGTGGCGTGCACGAGCGGCGGGAGCGCGGACAGCGGCGGTAGCGCGGAAGGTACGGATTTCTCCGTCCCTTGGTTTTTTAGGAGGGAAAAAAGGGACGGAGAAATACGTACCGCGGGGGGAAAAATTGTGGTTAAAACCTCAAATGCACATGATGACTAGTGATGGTCATGTCTAGGAGAAATCATGGATAAGCATGTGATCAGTTTGGTCTGGTGATAGATATAAAAGTCTCTGATTTGCTTGTCAGGATTGTGTACTAAAGCAGGACGTGATCGCAGCAAATCAGAGCTTTGCAAATTTATCACCTGATCAAACTGATCACATGCTTCTCCATGAGTTCTCCTTGACATGACCAACACTAATGATGACCCTTCCACAGACACTACCTTCCAGTCCAACACCCAGGATCACAGGTTGTTCCTGTTCACCAGATTATTGGACATTTTCTCCATCCCCACACATAGGGTTATAGGGAGGGACCCTCACTCATCCACAAAATTGGGTACCTCTAGAGAGACGTTAGGAGGGGGCACGAGACAGCCCCTGTGATGTCCTTGCCAACATGTATTACAGTACATGGAACCAATGTCTATTTGCACAACTTTTTTTTTTGGTGTTCTGTAGAAGTAATAGCACAGTGTGCCTTTAAATTGGCTGAGAAGCCTTCAATGCATCCAAGTCTTCAGAAGATTGTACTTTGATGTTATCTCACATAAATCCCATGAATATTCAGGGGTTCCCCCAAAGATAATTAGGCAGAGCCCTCCACCCTCATCCACCAAACATAAATAGGGTGTGGTCCTCTTTCACATGAATCACATTATTTAATAGGCAGGCGTTCCCCCAAAGATAATTGGGCCTCCATCCAAGGAAGCATAGTAGAACCCTCTCACAATCTAATGCTGGGAATACACAAAGTGTTTTTTCGGCAGATAGATGGTTCGATAATTTCCGACATGTTCGATCATACTTTTTTGATTGTTTTACCGCTCGATTTCTCATAGAAATGAATGGAAATTGATAAGAAAAAAAGAGAATCGATTGAATGGAAAATTGACTGAAAAATGCATTGTGTATTCCCAGCATTACATTACTATCTTCTTAAATCCCCAAATATAATGCCCTTTGGTCTGTAGCCTAGCCTAACAGTGATCTCTCTGCCATGCCCCTTACTCCTTACGGTTTTCCCTGTCTCACCTCAGTTTTATAGTATTCCCTGATCTTCTAGTGGTGGACTCGCCTCCCCCTTATACAGTAGTATGCTCTGTTGGTCTAGTGGTCCTCTCATCCTTATATAACATTTCCTGGTGGTCTAGTGGTTCCTGCTGTATGTCCTGGCAGTCTACTGCAGAGCAGGTTGTTTCGGCGCATGGCGCTCAGTTCCGAGTGGTGAAACTAGGACCCCCCCTAGGAGCAATGTAATACTGCGCGGGGCACGTAAGGGTAATTTAGGGCTCAAGCAGTTGTTGGACCTCGAATTACATCCCCCTCCGAGTTGCAACAACTCAGAGGGGGAATAGTATTTAACTATGTTCCATACACATTGTAGCAGTCAAAACTGACCCAGCCAAGCCTAGGAGGCAGTCTATAGGTGCCCCTTAATGGTACAATATTTTCATCACATGCGATTTTTCAGTTACATTTGCGGGAATGGGAAGGTAATTATCCATTGTTGCCATAAACTGTAAATTGCAGCACTTTCTCTCTTTAGATACAATTGCAAAATTCAACATTCTGATTGACAAAATGTTCTATTCCAACTGACCATAGAAACGTTTTACATTTTTCCCACATGCGAGTTTTTCTGTTTAAGTCGATTGTAAAAATCTGATATAAAAGATCAGATTTTTACAATTGAAAGATCTGAGGAAAATATTGTACTGTTAATGGGCAACTTAAACAACACCTGTACTGAAAAAAAGTTCCCCTGGGGGGTAGTCACCTCAGTAGGGGGAAGCCTCTGGACCCTATTGAGGCTTCCCCCGTCCTCCTGTGTCCCACGGCAGTCTCGCTGCAGCCCACAGAACGCACAGGCGACAATTTGTCGGCCTGTGCAATATTTACCTTTTTGGGCTCCAGCGGGTGCTCTTCTGACTGAGATAGGCAAAAATAGCGGATCTCCGTCGGGTCCGCTCTACTGCGGAGGCGCAGGAGACTTGCGCCTGCGCAGTAGAGCGGACCCGACAGAGATCGGCTATTTCCGCCTATCTCCGTGGGAAGAGCGGATACTGCGCCTGCGCTGGAGCCAAAGAGGTAAATATTTACATCGCCGCCGCTCCGGGAGGATTTTCTTTAAGATATTTGCAAGAGCAATTTCATTTCCCTACAGTCACAAGAGCAGGGAGTTTGCAGTTACCGCCGCAAGCAGGTTACCGTGAGTTACGCGATTAGCACGACCCGCAGTACTCTAGTACAGCGAAAGTTGCTACGGTAACGGGGTTACTAACGTGTTACCATAGCATGGCTCGCAGTACTCAAGTACCGTGGGTTGCGCTAACAACGTAACTCACGGTAACTGCTGGCAGGGGTAACGGTAATATTGTTGTGCACTCTCTGCGTACAGCAATAGTTCCCCAGTTAGGTACATCAACCACAATGAGTCTAGTTTTTGCATTCTGCTCCAAATCTACCTTCATTTCAGAGATTAATTTCCTGTTGTATTTATAATTAGAATTTAATTGGCTGTCCTGTGTAACTATGTTCACATCTAACTATACCCAACATTTAAAGTGACACTGAAGCAAAAAAAAACAACAAAACACCTTATGATATAATAAATTGTATGTGTAGTACTGATAATGAATAGATCATTAGTAGCAAAGAAAAGAGTCTCATATTTTTATGTTCAGTTGCATCGCTTTTTATTATAACATTGCATCATTCTCTAATATTTGCAGATTGTACATTACACTCTGTATTTTAAATGATATAACAGCAGAGCTAATGACCCTAATTATCTATATATATAAAATCGGATGTATGTATGTGTGTATGTATGTGTGTATGTGCCGCGATCACGCGAAAACGGCTTGATCGATTTGAACGAAACTTGGTACACAGATCCCTTACTACCTGGGATGATATGTTCTGGGGGTCTCGCGTCCCCCCTGCACAGCTGGGCGGAGCTACAAACAACCAATCAGATTTCACCCATTCAAGTCAATGGAAAAAATGTAAAAGGCTGCCATTCTCACAGTAATTGGGCCAGAGTCCCCACACGTGGCACAGTTGGTCACTTGGTGACCGAGGTTTCAAATCCAGGAAAAGTGGGCGGAGCATAAAACAGCCAATCAAATTTCAGCCATTCATTTTAAAGAGACTCTGAAGCGAGTCTCAATTCTCTTTTTTAACCTATATTCATATTAAGCCCCATAAGCACAGCTAAACCGCCGCTATCAAACGGCAAAACGAGGGGTTAATACCCCCCAAATCCCCCTGCAAAATCCACGACTTTCTTGGATTTTGCACTTCCTGGGGGATCAGTTGAAAACGGCGCCTGAGCTACCTGTATGAAAAGGGCGCCGCCATAGACATCAATGTTATTTCTGGAAATATGGGCTACAAGGTGGTGAAAAGGGCTCCCGAGTTTTGATATAGGCTACAAGCTGGCGCCCCTCTGTAGCCCATAATTTTTTCCAGCTACAAGGTTTTCGGCTACAGTAGGGTGTCCCTTTGTAGCCCATATTTTTTTCGAACTATAAGGTTTTTGGCTACAGAAGGGCACTCCTTTGTAGCCCATATTTTTCCCAGCTATAAGGTTTTCGGCTACAGAGGGGCACTCCTTTGTAGCCCATATTTTTCCCAGCTATAAGGTTTTCGGCTACAGAAGGGCACTCCTTTGTAGCCCATATTTTTTTCGGCTACAATGTTTTTGGCTACAGTAGGGCACCCCTTTGTAGCCCATATTTGTTATTCGGCTACGAGGGTTTTGATTCTGCTACAAAAGGGCGCCCCTTTGTAGCCCATATTTTTTATTCAGCTACAAGATTTTCGACTACAAGGTTTCTGATTCTGGGGGGTCTTAGGGTTAGGGACCACCAGGGGGGTCTTAGGATTAGGCACCACCTGGGGAATCTAAGGGTTAGGCAGCACCAGGGAAGTCTTAGGGTTAGGCACCACCTGGGGGGGGGGTCTTAAGGTTAGGCACCACCTGGGGGGTCTTAGGGTTAGGCACCACCTGGGGGGGTCTTAGGGTCAGGCACTACCTGGGGAGTCTTAGGGTTATGCACCACCAGGGGGGTCATAGGGTTAGGCACCAACAGGGGGTTAGGGGAGGGTTCTGTGTGGGAGTAGGGAGAAGTTAGGTCATAGTAATCACCAGGGGCTGTCTTAGGGTTAGGCACCACCAGGGAGGGGTTAGCGTTAGGTACCACCAGGGAGGGGTTAGGGTTACGCACCACCAGGGGGGTTAGGGTTAGGCACCATCAGGGGAGGGTTCTGTGTGAGAGTAGGGAGAAGTTAGGTCATAGTAATCACTTTTCTCAGCTATATCTAGAGCCCTTTTATAGCCCAACAAATTTTGCCTATAACAGCATCCTTTTTATAAACTAAAACTATATGGCATATATGGGCTACAACAGGTGCCCTTTGTAGCCGAATTGTACATATATGGGCTACACCAGGCACCCTTTGTAGCCGAATTTGGCATATATGGGCTACACCAGGAACCCTTTGTAGCCGAATTTGGCATATATGGGCTACACCACGCGCCCTTTGTAGCCGAATTTGGCATATATGGGCTACACCAGGCACCTTTTGTAACCTAATTTGACATATATGGGCTACACCGGGCGCTCTTTGTAGCCGAATTTGGAATATATGGGCTGCCTACACCAGGCGCCCTTTATAGCCGAAGTTGTTAAATGGGCTACACCAGGCACCCTTTGTAGCCGAAGTTGGAATATGGGCTACACCAGGCGCCTTTTTTGTAGCCGAATTTGGCATATATGGGCTTCACCAGGCGCCCTTTTTTCCAGGCGCCCTTTTCAATTAGACCCCTTCCTGGAGGCAGAGCTATGTGCTGTAGCTCGGCCGTTCGTACTAGGCTTGACATGCGCATTTCACTATTTCTCTGTGAAACTTCTTATTTTTATGCGCAGGCGCAATAGTTGCTTTACGTGATGTAACGTTCGTTCTAACGATCAGATCGTTACACACCTTTTAAAACTATCTTTACTTAGGTCGTTCTTTCATCAATTAAAAGTTCGTTCGTCGTTCTCAACGAACGATCGTTGTCGCATGTGTGTACGTAGCATTACACTGTTAATCACAGGGGTCTCAAACTTGGCACACTTGGTCACTGGGTGAATGAGATTAAGATTCAGAAAAGTGGGTGGAGCCTACAACAAGCCCTTACTGTCAGATCAATTATTTTCAACATGTCCAATCTGATTTCCGATCGATGTCCGATCATTTTTTGATCGCTTTCCGACAGAAGTGAATGAAAAACAGTAGGAAAACGATCGGAAATCAGATCAGACGTGTTGGAAGTAATCGATCTGACAGTAAATTTGCAAGAACATTTCATAGTGTGCATAGCATTAGTCAGAGAGCTCAGAGAAGCTCTTTTGCATAGATAATAACTGAAGTTTCTTAACTCTTCCTGTACTGGAAACAATATGATATTCATGCCTTTGCTACTATTGATCTATTTCTTAGCTGTACTACACATACAATTCATTATATCATAAATTTAGTTTCACTTCAGATTCATTTATATAGTTGTATTTGTGGTTCTTGCCCTTACTAAGCTGCTATTTTTATGTTTGTTTTTGCCACTGCAGAACATGCGGATAAAGGGGGTACTAACACAAACGCGGCCTTTCAGCTGGTGTATAGTCAGATGAGTCTGTATAAGCAGAGATTTCCAGAGTTTTGGAAAACTTCCAACATCATCATACTTATGACAGACGGTAAGTGCTCAGTGTCTGAAATGACATACTTTTAGCCCTCAAACCTCACAGTTAGTTACATATCTTAGGGCCCGTTTCCACTGTAGCAAATCTGCATGTGGTGTCCGCATGCGGATTCGCATAGGCAATGCAAGTGGATGGGGCTGTTTCCACTTGTGCGTCTGCGGGAGCGTTTTTGTGTGCGGCTGAAATCTGCACGGCAGAGCCATCAGATTTTGCGTGCAAGAGGAATGCACGTGAATCGCCGCTAGTGCATTTTCATAGGGAAATCGCATGCGGGTTGAGCATGGGGTTTTTGACGCGAATTCGCATGCGTTTTCGCATGGGTATTAATGTTAATTTACACAGGAAGTGACATAATTAAATTTGCATATACCCTTACCTATGCGGAATCGCACCCGCATGCGATTTTGTCCGCGGTGAAATGCAGACGATTCCGCACCGCACTAGTGGAAACGAGCCCTTATATCTGATAATAACCATAAACCTATTCAAGCATATACTTCTCCTCTACCTCAATGAATAACAAAAGGCACTGTCTATACCTCTGTACTGACACAGCAACTGACTTCACTGCTATATCATCACAGACACTGCCTTCACTGCCATTCCCTGCCATACCAACATAGCCACTGCCTTCACTGCCATTCCCTGCCATACCAACACAGCCACTGCCACTCCCTGCCATACTAACACAGCCACTGCCACTCCCTGCCATACTAACACAGCCTCTGCCACTACCTGCCATACCAACACAGCCACTGCCACTCCCTGCCATACTAACACAGCCACTGCCACTACCTGCCATACCAACACAGCAGCTGCCTTCAATGCCATACCAACACAGCCACTGCCACTCCCTGCCATACTAACACAGCCTCTGCCACTACCTGCTATACCAACACAGCCACTGCCTTCACTGCCATACCAACACAGCCACTGCCACTCCCTGCCATACTAACACAGCCACTGCCACTACCTGCCATACCAACACAGCCACTGCCTTCAATGCCATACCAACACAGCCGCTGTCTTTAAATGCCATACCAACGCAGCCGCTGTCTTCAGTGCCATACCAACGCAGTCACTGCCATTCCCTGCCATACCAACACAGCCACTGCCTTCACTGCCATACCAACACAGCCACTGCCACTCCCTGCCAATACTAACACAGCCTCTGCCACTACCTGCCATACCAACACAGCAGCTGCCTTCACTGCCATACCAACACAGCCACTGCCACTCCCTGCCATACTAACACAGCCACTGCCACTACCTGCCATACCAACACAGCCACTGCCTTCACTGCCATACCAACACAGCCACTGCCACTCCCTGCCATACTAACACAGCCTCTGCCACTACCTGCCATACCAACACAGCCACTGACTTCAATGCCATACCAACACAGCCACTGCCACTCCCTGCCATACTAACACAGCCTCTGCCACTACCTGCCATACCAACACAGCCACTGCCTTCACTGCCATACCAACACAGCCACTGCCACTCCCTGCCATACTAACACAGCCACTGCCACTACCTGCCATACCAACACAGCCACTGCCTTCAATGCCATACCAACACAGCCGCTGTCTTTAAATGTCATACCAACGCAGCCGCTGTCTCCAGTGCCATACCAACACAGCCACTGCCACTACCTGCCATACTAACACAGCCACTGCCACTACCTGCCATACCAACACAGCAGCTGCCTTCACTGCCATACCAACACAGCCACTGCCACTCCCTGCCATACTAACACAGCCACTGCCACTACCTGCCATACCAACACAGCCACTGCCTTCACTGCCATACCAACACAGCCACTGCCACTCCCTGCCATACTAACACAGCCTCTGCCACTACCTGCCATACCAACACAGCCACTGACTTCAATGCCATACCAACACAGCCACTGCCACTCCCTGCCATACTAACACAGCCTCTGCCACTACCTGCCATACCAACACAGCCACTGCCTTCACTGCCATACCAACACAGCCACTGCCACTCCCTGCCATACCAACACAGCCACTGCCACTCCCTGCCATACTAACACAGCCTCTGCCACTACCTGCCATACCAACACAGCCACTGCCTTCACTGCCATACTAACACAGCCACTGCCACTACCTGCCATACCAACACAGCCACTGCCTTCAATGCCATACCAACACAGCCGCTGTCTTTAAATGTCATACCAATGCAGCCGCTGTCTTCAGTGCCATACCAACAAAGCCACTGCCATACCAACGCAGTCACTGCCACTCCCTGCCATACCAACACAGCCAGTGCCTTCTAGGCCATACCAAAACAGCCACTGTCTTTAAATGCCATACCAACACAGCCACTGCCTTCACCAGAGGCGTAGCTAAGTAGCTGTGGGCCCCCATGCAAGTCTTACATTTGGGCCCCCCCAAACACTCTATACATAACAATTTATACAGCGCACCGAAACCTGCAAATGGCCATTACAGTGTCAGAGGTGCAAGAAGGGAATGGGGAGCAGTTTGTTAATGATTATCACTATTCAAAGTATCTATAGAAGTGATTATTATAAGCACAGGACCAATAGAGAGCTAATACTGCAGAAGGTCAAAGGTCGAAGGTCGCAACCTCTGCAACCCCTATTGCTACGCCACTGGCCTTCACTGATATACCAACACAGCCACTGCCTTCAATGCCATACTAACACAGCCACTGCCTTCACTGCCATTCCCTGCCATACCAACTCAGGCACTGCCATTCCCACACAGCCACTGCCTTCACTGCCATACCAACACAGCCACTGCCTTCACTGCCATACCAACACAGCCATTGCCTTCACTGCCATTCCAATACTGCCACTGCCATTCCCTGTCATACCAACACAGCCACTGCCTTCACTGCCATTCCCTGCTACACCAACACAGCCACTGCCATTCCCTGCCATACCAACACAACCACTTCCTTCACTGCCATACCAACACAGCCACTGCCTTCACTGCCATGCCAACACAGCCACTGCCTTCACTGCCATACCAACACAGCCACTGCCATTCCCTGCCATACCAACCAAGCCACTGCCTTCACTGCCATGCCAACACAGCCACTGCCTTCACTGCCATACCAACACAGCCACTGCCTTCACTGCCATACCAACACAGCCACTGCCTTCACTGCCATACCAACCAAGCCACTGCCTTCACTGCCATACCAACACTGCCAATGCCTTCACTGCCATACCAACACAGCCACTGCCTTCACTGCCATTCCCTGCTACACCAACAAAGCCACTGCTTTCACTGCCATGCCAACACAGCCACTACCTTCACTGCCATGCCAACACTGCCACTGCCTTCACTGCCATACCAACACAGCCACTGCCTTCACTGCCATACCAACACAGCCACTGCCTTCACTGCCATACCAACCAAGCCACTGCCTTCACTGCCATACCAACACTGCCAATGCCTTCACTGCCATACCAACACAGCTACTGCCTTCACTTCCATACCAACACAGCCACATACTTCAATGCTTCTCTAAATATATACAGGGCCCATTTCCCTGTATTTTCCTTCTGTTCTGTGCAAGAGTTCAGGTCCACTATAAGACTACAAAAGAAATTGAAACGGCTAGGGAAAAATAGGGAGCGCCCACTTCTAGGCCACATACAGTAGCTTCCACTACAGCTATAATGGCTTGCGCTTCTGCTCTCCTGCCTTCATGAAGATAACAAATCATATTTTACTTCTTAGGAAAATATAATATGGGCGGAGATCCAATGAACGGAGTGAGAAGCATCAAACACTTTCTCAACATCACAAAGGACAGTCATCGAGAAGATAAACTGGGTATGCACCGCTCTGGTTGTACTAGTTTCTCATATGCTTCAATTATAAAAAAATAAACAGTAGAAAAGGGTGAAGAGACCGCAGCACTCACAATGGATCGATCGGAAGTTTCGATCAGAATCTTCGAGGTACCACACATATTATTGAGAGTGCCACAATTTAGCAATAAAAGAAAATAAACTCCGAAAAAATTGGTTGATTAGAAAAATCAAGAGAAAAAAGTGAATAAATAAAGTTTGGTATATACTGAATAGCTGCATAAATTTTTTTCTGGTTGAAAACAATTTTACAATCCATCACACACCAAACAATTCTTGGTAAAGCTGGACTGAATTGTTTATAACACATCCAATCTAAAAAAAAAAAAAAAAGTAGAAAAAAGTGAAATTCGATTGGATTTTTGATCAAAAACAATTAAAAGCATATGATTTTTCGGGATAACCGATCTTATTTATCGAATTGGTGTCCAATCGGATCTTTTAATTGTGTGATGTGTGGCCACCTTACGGGTCCGTTTTCAATTGTAGTCGCAAAACGCTAGCAATTAGCACTAGTGTTTTGTGCTGGTGATTTTACCGCAATTAGCACGGTAAAATCACTGTACACTCTCACGCTTTTTGAGTGATTTGCGCTTTTTAGCATTCTAATAGCAATTGCTCTAAAATCGCGGTAAAATGCTGCATGTAGAGCATTTTGCGATTGCCACTGATCGCGAATCGCCGGTGATCGGCAGCAATCGCGGTAGTGAGATCACTGTAATATACTTAATATTGCGCAAGCACTTTAAAAAGTGCCAGCGTTTGCCACCGATTAGCGGTAATTGCCCACTAATCGCCCCAATGAGAACAGACCCTAAAGGCGCGATTCCACTTGAGCTCTTCCAGTCTGCGGGGAAAGCAGACGAATCCCATCAGCCATGCCATGCACGGCTATGGGATCCGCAGCCTCCCGCGCCGATTCGGATGGAAAAGCCGGCCGAATCGCTAGCGTTAGCGATTCGGCTGGCGTTACCATTGCACCCTATGGCAGAGTTTCCCCGCACTATTCGCCTGCAGGGAAACTGAGGATTCGCGGCGGTTTCCGCTCAAGTGGAAACACGCCCTTAGCCTTTTTTTCAATTTTGCTGGCAAACCCCATTGAAAATGCTGATAGTCTGACATCGCTGACGCTGTTTCCTCTTACATTTACAGATATCTATGTCTTCGGTCTGGGTGATGATGATAAGCTCAGCCTGGACGAGATCAATGATATTGCATCCAAAAAACGTAACGAACAACATGTCTTCAGATTGCAGTCGGTGCAGGATATGAAAAAAGCCTTTGATGAGATGATAGGTGAGTTCTGTTACGTCTATTAACAGATCCAGACGCTGTTTTAAAGGACAACTGAAGTGAGGGATATCCAGTGATAGGCTGCCCTATTTATTTCCTTTTAAACAATACCAGGCTATCCTGCTGATCCTCTGCCTCTAATACTTGTAGCCATTGACCCTGAACAAGCATGCAGCAGATCACGTATTTCTGTTTTATTCAGACACTACTGCAGTCAAATAGATCAGCAGGGCTGCCAAGCAATTGGTATTCAGTGCTGCTCGCATACCCCTTTTCAAAATCCGAATTGAATTCAGATCCGGATATCCAGGTATCCAAATCCGAATTCGAACTTTTTGGTATCCGAATAGAATCGGATATCCATTCCGAACCCAATATCCTGAATCTCTCTCTCTCTCTCTCTCTCTCTCTCTCTCTCTCTGTCTCTCTCTGTCTCTCTCTGTCTCTCTCTGTCTCTCTCTCTGTCTCTCTCTCTTCTCTTTTTGGGATGTCAATGACTTATGTAATAAGAATTTATGCATAGATGTACAATAGTGTGTCTTTAATTTTTATGACACAATTCTAGATTGTGTACCGGTTATGTCTACTATAAATGTTGCCCATCGGCGTGTTGTACATTTTTTGAAAAACTAATAAAATGTTTTGAAAAAAAAAATAGACGTAAAAGCAGAAAATATATATTGTTCAGCTCTTCATGGTTAAAATGATTCGACACATGCCTTATTTCATTACTAGTTGGGCATGTAGCAGACCAGTATCCCCCATCTGTAGTGATGGGACCTGAACACAAAGGTGATAGTCGGGTACTATAATCTTGTGCAGATGCATCGCTAGGCAATGGCAGCGCCCTGCTCTCGGGTAATTCGGGGATCCGGTGATTGCTACGACACGGAGGGGGAGTCGAATTTAGCATCACCCCGAAAGTGTGCGCCAAAAAGCCCCGTGCCGAATGCCGATGTGCCATGCATGCCAGGGGTGTAACTAGAATGTATGGGGTCCCGCTGCAAAAAGATAGCTTGGGACCCTTTGGGTCCATAGGCCCTACAACCTCCCCTCCCCCCACAAGTGCAGTCAATTGCCTAGTAACTGCTCAGTGCTGCCTGGTAACTGCTCACTGCTGCCTGGTAATTGCTCACTGCTGCCTGGTAACTGCTCGTTGCTGTCTAGTAACAGCTCACTGCTGCCTGATAACTGCTCACTGCTGCCTGGCAACTGCTTGCTGAGCACACAGTTCAACTGCCCCTGAAAAAGAGGTTCTCATTTAATTCTGATTACTATAATAAACCACCACATCCTTTGATTGGTCCAATACTACCGGAGTATTTCCGAACTCCAAGTCTTGTGATTGGCCTAAAATCGGAAATTTTAGGCCAATCACAAGACTCGCAAATACTCGTAGTATTGGACCAGTCAGAGGATGTAGAGGTTTACCACGGAGATTGGAATACCACGGAAATTTTAAGACAATCACAAGACTCTGAAAAACTTGATAGTATCTGGGACTTGAGACGGGTCTAAAATGTTGCTGGTATTCTGATTTCCATGGTAAACTTTTGGATTATCTGATTGGTCCAATACTTCCGACTCCAAAGTATTTGGCCAATCAGAAAATTTGGTAGTGTATCAGGGATGTCTGCATAATAGCAGACATCCGCAAAATATAGCCAATTCTGCAAAACATCCTTTTTAACCTCCCTGGCATTATGATTATTTGCGGCGCACGGCCGCGGGAGGGTTTTTTCTGCCTCATTTTTTTTAACATGTAGCCAGCCTAGTGCTAGCTACATGCTTCCCCCTCCCTGCGGTGTCCACCCAGCCCCTCCGATCGCCGCCGGCGCATAATCCCAACAGGAAATCCCATTCTGATTTCCTGTATGGGCTTCCCCGTCGCCATGGCGACGATTACGATGACGTCATCGTGACGTCAGGGGGAGTCCCGATCCACCCCAGAGTGCAGCCTGGCCGTGATTGGCCAGGCTGCGCAAGGGGTCTGTGGAGGGGGGACCCTCTTTCGCGGCGGGTAGCGGTTGATCGGCGGCGATTGGAACAAACACGCAGCTAGCAAAGTGCTTGCTGAGTGCTCGAAAAAAAATTATGCAAATCAGCCCACCAGGGCCTGAGCAATCCTCCGCGGCGGCATAGCCTGTGCTCAGCTCGGGATTACTGCCAAGGAGGTAAAAAAAAAATTGCATAACTTTATTTACAAAAATGACAAAAAAAAAACCCTTTCTGCGGAAATCAGAATCCGAAATGCCAATTTTTTGTGAAAAACTACGGAATCGGTAATCAACATTTGTAGAAATCGATATTTCCGCAGAATTGGAAATCAGCGTTTCCGACCATTCCTACTAAAATCTTAAAGCACACCTGAAGTGAGAGGAATACGGAGGCTGACATATTTATTTTAAACATTGCAAATTGCCTGGTTACCCTGCTGATACTCTGCACAGGCCCAGATTTACCATAAGGCATTATAGGCACGTGCCTACAGGCGCCAGATGATGGAAAGGCGGCTCACTCCCCTTCCCAAGTGCCTCCCTCCCTCCCTCCTTCCCCATGCAGAGTCTCGAGTTGATTGTAAATGAGAGGTTACTTACCAAGCTCTCTGCACTCCAATGACAAGATCTCCCTTCAGTAGAGGGTACCTCTGGCTACCTAATGCTAAGTGAAACCTGTAGCTACCTATGATGTGCAAGGGAAGTAAGGGAGAAGTGACAGCTGGGCCAGGCAGCACACAGTGCAGTGCAGTTCGGTGGGGGTTTGTAGATTCATGGAGGGTGAAGTCTAGGGTGCCAGGACATCTGTGCCTATAGGCTCCTATGATGTAAATCCGGGACCTGCCTCTGCCTATAATACAATTAACAAGCATGCAGCAGATCAGATTTTTCTGACTGAAGTCTAACTGGAGTAGCTGCATGCTTGTTTCAGGTGTGTGATTCAGACACTACTGAGGCCAAGGAGACTAGCAGAGCTTCCAGGCAAAAGGTATTGTTTAAAAGGAAATAAATATGGCAGCCTCCGTATCCCTCTCGCTTACGGTTCCCATTAACATGACAAATGAGCAGCAGGCGCAGTCAGTGGCCATAAGTGTGAGTTATAACACGCTATCACCTTTCTTCTTACATCAATAAAGCTCGTTACACCATTGTTTTTCTTTCCCCTTTCTTATATTTTCAGAGGAAGTAGAAACATTTCAAATGTGTGGACTCTCCAGATACCACTCAGAAGACAACTCAAAAGAAATCTATCCCTGGATTGCCAAAATTTCCATCACTGTAAGTAGCCACAAATAAGCTTATGCACAAATAGAATAGGGGTTTGAAACCACTGGATGGGCAGAAAAAAAACTCCTTTGTTTCCATCGGAGCAGATAATTATGGCGCACAGCACAGCCCGTACAATAATGGCGCCACGTTCAGTTACATTATAAAACACTATTTAGCGTTTTAACTGTTAAAAATTGGCGCAGGTTATTTAAAACGCTATTTACCGTTTTAATCAAACTGCTCTGCAACTTACCTCTCCTGCTTCTATTGAAGCACCGGCAGACTTTTGTGGATGATTGGCTCAGGCAAGTGCCTGCAGCCGCGATGATTGCAGAGGCAGGACTGTGCGCTTATAGCCCCACAGTTCCGGAGCTGTTACCGCTCCTCTGCCTGACCAGCTTGCACTGTGCTCCATGATTTTTGGTCAGGCAGAGGAGCGGTAACAGCTCCGGAACTGTGGGGCTATCAGCGCACAGTCCTACCTCTGCAATCATCGCGGCTGCAGGCACTTGCCTGAGCCGATCATTCAGAAAGTCTGCCGGTGCTTCAATAGAAGCAGGAGGGGTAAGCTGCAGTGCAGTTTGATTAAAACGATAAATAGTGTTTTTAATAACTTTATAGGCGTCTCCGTGCGCCCTTATTTATTCCACGCCATTTTTCACTGCACCCGTTTCCATATATGGTAGAGTTTCCATATATGGTAGAGTTTCCATATATGGTAGAGTTTCCATATATGGTTAGCCAAGACTCTATCAACCGGCAGTCTCAACTAACTGTCTATCAGCGAGGGAGCCATGGGGGCGTGCCTCTCTCAAGGTCAAATTTATACTAAAAGTTTTGTGCCCCTAGACCAGCATTCATGTAGCTTCATTTACATGAGCAGTAACGCCCCCATTCCATGTGTACCACCCCCACCTTCATATGCAGCTGCTTTAGGCAGCAGCCCCGTGTGTTGCTTCCCATTTGCAACCTCCTTTTTACCATTTGTAGTCTCCCATTCCATTTGCAGCTGCATCCCCCCCCCCCCTTTCATGTCCAGCTCCCCCCTTGGGCTGCAGCCGCCCAAGGTCCCGGCCTTTTTGACCTTTCCAGAAATCTGGCCCTGACCTCTCTCTTTATGCAGAGCAGCGTGCAGCAGAAACTACTTGCAAAAGCACCAAGTATCGGTCCTCTTCACGTGCTGCAGCTCCCAGCTGCTCTGCTGCACCCTCGTATGACTCCTGAATGTGTCACCTGACCCACAGCGGTATCAATACAGAAGATGCAGCAGAGCAGCACGCAGTTGCAGGAAGTGAGGAGGACCATTCCTCGGAGCTCTGGTAAGTGGTTCCCGCTGCGCCCTGCTCTGCAATTTCTGTGTGTGTGTGTGTGTGGGGGGGGGGGGGGGGGTGGTAGTGTGTTAATGTTTGCACAATACTTAGCCTACTTCCGAAGGCTGTCCTTGGAATGAAGAAGAGGTATTTGACATAGCAGGTCAGATAACATCAACACGGTACGGCGCTGGAACGACAGGAGTCACAGGCAGTGACATACCTACCATAAGGCTGCAGGTGCTCACAGCACCGGATGTAGCCATGGCTAGGGGTGCTGCTGTGGTGCTCAGTCACTGTGTTCTTCTACCTGTGAAATTTTTTCAAAGTTTGGGCAACATTGGAGAAAATAGCTTCAGGTAGTGCAGGGAACTGTATTACTTCCTGCACTAGATGTAGCTCCCCTTCCCCCTTCCTGTCTGGTAGGCACTGTGGGGGACATTTATCAACAGTGTCTGAGACAAAATATTGGTAGGTTTTTAGAAATCCATGCAGAATTGTCTGAGACATCTTAAGAAATCACTAAATAGTGCAGATTCCTTCTTAAAGTGGACCCAAATTAAAAATACAAGATTTCAGAAATAAAATCTATTTTCTAATTTATAATAATAAATAGCAGCCTTTTTTCAGCTGCATGATGTCAAATATAAAATATTTTACATTTATTGGAGGAACCCCTCCCTTCCTTTCATATTGCCGGGACAGAATCCGGCAAACTGCTGGAGTAGATGGTGTCCGGCAATGGAGGAATGCTAATGGCTGTCCCCAGTATAACCCTAGTTATCAAAAGAGAAAAGTAAAAAGCATGCACTGAAATGCTCATAGGCTTGAAGGAGTGTTTATTTATCTTTGTATGTGTCAGAGTGGTGCAACTAAATATTTTTAATTTAAAAAAATGTTTGGTTTGGGTCCGCTTTCAACTGTTGTAAAATAGGAAGAGCTGGGAAGGTCTCTCAGACAGTGCAGTGTGTGAGGGGAATTACTGTTGCTGAGGTAACCAACACACCTGCTGTATTAATAGCAGCAGACAATGAAGAGGAATTCAGCAGGGGGAGGTGCCATTCACAAATCATGTCTAGTCTGCACTCTGCATTGTAGAACTGCTATCAAGCACTTCTTAATCTGCAGCAGTTTAGGGATGGATTTGCACATTTCTTAAAGAGGAACTCC
This sequence comes from Hyperolius riggenbachi, assembly GCF_040937935.1. Classification (NCBI taxonomy): domain Eukaryota; kingdom Metazoa; phylum Chordata; class Amphibia; order Anura; family Hyperoliidae; genus Hyperolius; species Hyperolius riggenbachi. Next base: position 44,591,309 of record NC_090653.1, on the reverse strand, counting down.
AGTGAAAATAATTTAATATAAAAAGGTGCTTAATTTTTACAATAATTATGTATACATGATTTAGTCAGAGTTTGCTCATTGTAAAATCTTTCCTCTCCCAGATTCACATTCTGACATGTATTACATGGTGACATTGTTACTGTGGGCAGATTATGTAGCTGTTCTGGCTTTAACAGACAGCTATAAACAGCCATTTCCTGTGTGTGTCATTGTTACATTGTGGCAGTTTGCCCAGAGTACCGTACGGTACCAGAGCCTCTTGTGGGAGGGGTTTCAGCACAAAATCAGTCATACAGCGCCCCCTGATGGTCTGTTTGTGAAAATCATTATATTTTTCATGTAAAAGTGGGTATCAGCTACTGATTGGGATAAAGTTCAATTCTTGGTCAGAGTTTCTCTTTAACTGTAGTGTGGCTCTAGAAATTCACGCTAAACTGGCGCTATCACCTAGGATTTAAGAAGGTTCTTATTATCATGCATAACTGTCCCCCCTGCTGGTTAAAACAGTTTAAGAAGAAAAAATACTGTTGGTAATTGTTTGATAAATCTGGCCCTGTGTTTCCTTGCACACAGCCTGCAGTGAATGAATGTGCAGAGCAGCAGGGTGAGTGGAGGGAATGATTGCGGTGCTGCAGCTGGGGCATTAGCAGGAAAAGGTGGTAGGATGTGTTTCGTGCTTCAGAAGTTGCCTGTCATTAGTAGCCATGTGCACTGGCTGCTGTAATACCAGAATGCCCTAGACTACTGATTATTTATCCTGATCAGAGTAATTAACCAATAATGCAGGGCAGTCTGCTGTTTCAGAAGCCAGTGGCACTGACATCTTCTGCAGCACTGTATAGAGTACAGAGTTCCATAACAGTTCCAGATCCTGATGACTCATTTTCCACAAAAATCCCTCAAAATGTGCAGCGACACGCTCGACGCCCCAACCCGTCACCCTACCCTTCAAAAAAATTGTGGGGTGTATCTGTAAATAATCAGCACCGGGTGTTAAATTTCCTAGGTACGCCACTGGTCACAGGATTTACCTGGTCGGCTCTATGGTATCCAGAGCCTACCCTCTGTTTATCAGACTATAGTTACAACCATACAGAGAAGGAGAACCATATAAAAAGTCCTGGCAGCCCAGAAGCACAGGTGCAGCAATGCAATGAAAGTAGGTGCAAAGCATAAATAGCAGGCAGCAGGAAATGCAAACCCATGTGCAGTTCCAGCATCAACACATGTATCATTGTAGCATGTCAATATTATATCATGGGCTAGCACCCAGCGGCTCACCATTCCAAAGATGACTGCATGAAGTTACCTCCGCAGTCGAGGTATAGCAACCTCCCAAGGCTGGCAGTGATAGAAAAGGAAGAAAGTCCCAGCTAGCATGGCAACTTCAGCTCCCGTTGGGGACTGTAGATGAAAAGACCTGGAAAGAATCAAGGCAGGAGCTGTGGTGAGCGAGCGGGGGTGGCAACTCCAGTGACGTAAGCCACTCGTAACAACTGCCTCCACCGGCCACCGCTGTTTGAATCTCCCACAGGCTGCGCAATGCGAGAGAGTGACTTCTTCTCAGCTGCTAGCTGCAGTGCTGCTCGGATACCACTTTTCACTATCTGGAACCAATTTGGATCCGGATACCCCTCTATCCGAACCGGGTCGGATATCCGGATCAAAAATTTTCCAATCTGAATCCGGGTCGGATATCCGACCCCAGTATCCGCTGGATTCGGATATCCGGATGGAAAACCGGAAGTGGCCTTTACATTGCTTTAAAAACATTTTTTAGGGTATATGAGGCATGTAGCATCATTATTTTGTAAAGGAAAACACTAATTGATGATGTGGGGACTTAACCCCCCCCCCCCCCCCCAAAAAAAATGGCTGTCAATTAACATCAGGACTAGGTTCCAGGAAGTGGTCGTACTGCCGCAATTGGGGCCTCCCCACAACTCGGACAGCACAGACACCTCCAAAGAAATTACACAGCAATAGTGTTTACATAGTTGACCATGGCACTTAGGTACCACGGCTCAGTAAAAAATTAGGAGAGGTTCCAGGAAGTGGTCGTACTGCTGCAGTTGGGGCCTCCCCACAACTCGGACAGCACAGACACCTCCAAAAAAATTACACAGCAACTATGTTTGGATAGTTCACCATGGCACTTGTAGGTACCACGGCACAGTTCAAAAATTAGGAGAGGTTCCAGGAAGCAGTCGTACTGCCGCAGTTGGGGCCTCCACACAACTCGGACAGCACAGACACCTCCAAAAAATTACACAGCAATTGTGTTTACATAGTTGACCATGGCACTTAGGTACCACGGCTCAGTAAAAAATTAGGAGAGGTTCCAGGAAGTGGTCGTACTGCTGCAGTTGGGGCCTCCCCACAACTCGGACAGCACAGACACCTCCAAAAAAATTACACAGCAACTATGTTTGGATAGTTCACCATGGCACTTGTAGGTACCACGGCACAGTTCAAAAATTAGGAGAGGTTCCAGGAAGCAGTCGTACTGCCGCAGTTGGGGCCTCCACACAACTCGGACAGCACAGACACCTCCAAAAAATTACACAGCAATTGTGTTTACATAGTTCACCATGGCACTTAGGCACCACGGCTCAGTAAAAAATTAGGAGAGGTTCCAGGAAGCGGTCGTACTGCCGCAGTTGTTTTTCCAACTTAGCATACAAGCGGTTCTCTCTCAACTTAGTTCATACTTTTTTCACATGAATACGATGTTCAGATACCGAAGAGGACAAAAATCAATAATCGTCAAGGTAAATGACCATACATTTCCAAAGGTACTCACGAGATATATCGTTAACAAAATCCTGGAATACAGCAGGGGCATTACACAATCCAAAAGGCATGACCAAATACTCATAATGACCATCTTTAGTATTAAAAGCAGTTTTCCACTCATCACCCTCTCTGATGCGAAAGATTGTAGGCACCTCTAAGATCCAGCGAGGAGAACGCCAGCGCATACCACTAAGGCTGCATCTGAAATGACCACCAGCTCAGTGTGTAGCACCTATATTGGTTTTCTACACACTTCGCATTCAATTCAGATGCAAATCATATGCAAATCTGCTACTACTTATCATGCAAACAGGAAACTCAGGAGGAGGGGCTGGGAGCAGCTAACCTAACAGTTACATAGTTACAAAGTTAAGGAAAGGTGGGGGGGAAAGGCTGCGCATTCCTAAACACATGCTGCAATTGAATGGTTAATCGCACAGGCATACACCGCCTCTGCCAGACTGAAAAATGCATGCCCTGCATCCAAGACAAGTGCTAACATTTATTAAACTAGGAGGTACTTTAGCTTCCAATATGGTTTGCATGCAAAGTATATTATACTAGACACTTGCGCCACGGTGAGGCAGACCTCCGGGCAAGTGACCTAACCTAAATTTAAAACCTTGGGAGCAGCTAAGCAGAAAAAAATGTGTAACTTACATTTGGTAGAACAGCAAGGAGAACGCCAGCGCATACCACTAAGGCTGCATCTGAAATGACCACCAGCTCAGTGTGTAGCACCTATATAGACTTTCTACACACTTCGCATTCAATTCAGATGCAAATCATATGCAAATCTGCTACTACTTATCATGCAAACAGGAAACTCAGGAGGAGGGGCTGGGAGCAGCTAACCTAACAGTTACATAGTTACAAAGTTAAGGAAAGGTGGGGGGGAAAGGCTGCGCATCCCTAAACACATGTTGCAATTGAATGAGTTTCCTGTTTGCATCAGACTTTATGCCCGTATGACTGACCCAGAGCCCAGCCCGTAACACCTGCACAATCTCCTACCTAACACAATACTAACAATACCCTGCAGGCAGATGTAGCATACAGTCTGACAGATAACTAACCACCAGACAGAACCTGAATACTTAGCAATGCAATCTGGGCACACAAGATATTTATATGTATACAGTATATAAGACAGTCACCTAAGGCCTAGTGGATAAGCCTATCCAGACCAGTGAATCCAGAGGCAGGAGAACCAGGAGCTCCCGGAAGCAGGAAGCAAGTCCAGGATAAGAACTTTCCAGAGGTATCATGATTCATAGTCAAGACAGGCCAAAGTTAGTCCAGGCAGAGTTCATGCAATCCGTGTCCAAGCAGGGGTCAATCCAGGCAGCAAGCAAAGCATAGTCAAGGTACAAAGCAAGGTTGGCAACAAGAATCCAGCAGGTATAATCATGGTTAGTTCAAGGCAGTGGTCGGCAACAGGAATCAAGCAGAAGTTAAACGTGGTCAAGGTACAAGGCAATAGTCGACAACAGGAATCAATATAGACAGTGAGCACTACCCAGTAACAAGCCAAAGCTAAATGCTATCACGAGCAATGACTGGGGGCGCTCACCAGGTTTAAATACTAGGACTAACCAATCAATGACTGGAAGCAGCTGCCTATTCTTTGAAGGACAATGGGCAGCTGAGCATTGTTTTCACTGCTGTGAATTTCTAATTTCAGCGTTCTGGAAATGTGACGAATTGTAAGGGCTCCATTATAAGCAGAAACTTCATACTGACCGCCGCCCACTGCATCCGCGCCTCTGACATGCTAAAGGATATTAGCGTGCTGGTTGGGGGTAAGTGATGCTACAGATCTTGCAGAGCTCTGCCTCATTACTAGAGAAGGTCAACGAGGGACTAGGGATTCCAGCTTTCAAATTTAAAGCAGAATATAACCCTGCATTTCAACTTAGCTCTAAAACATTATTTACAGCATATTATATGCAAAAAGCATTTTTTTTTTACTAGACCAGCATTTGAAGGGTTAAACACAGAGGTTTCAAGTTCCGTGGAGAGATATGCAGAAGTTCAGATTGTTACATTCTATTTAGTTAGATGTATCTATTGATAAATGTTACACACTCTTTGGCTGTCCTCCAAGCTCCTCCAAGTCACATTCAACACTTAGATACATTTATGTAAACAAAATGTATCTATTTCAGCTTCGGATGCGTCTGCAGAAATCTCCAGGAACTTTAAAGCCCTGTGTAACCCTTCCAATGCTGGTCTAGTAAAAAAAAAAATGCTGGTTGCATATAATATACTGTAAATAATGTTTTAGAGCAAAGTTGAAATGCAGGGTTATATTCCGCTTTAATTCAAATTCTATCAGGGGTGTAGCTGGAAATCATGGGGCCCCATAGCACAATTTTGATCTGACCCCACCTCCTTTTTTTTTTTAATAAGGTACCTTTGTGCTCCAGGTAGCCCCCCAGTATCAGAAGCTAGATATACCACCCAGTATTAGGTCACCTTTAGTACAGGTAGACGGATAATAAGTAGCTAGAGCCGAGGTACCTGCAGTATAGGTAGCCATAGGGGCCCCCTTAAAGTATAGGAAACCAGATTTTCAACCCTTCACTCAAAACGTATAGCTGATAATCATCATCATCGTAATATTTTTATATCACTTTTCTCCCTGAGGAGTAGAGATGTTGCGAACATAAAATTTGGGGTTTTGGGCGTATCTGGCGAACCACCATAGACTTCAACAGGCAGGCGAATTTTAAAACCTACAAAGACTGTTTCCAGCCACAAAAGTGATGGAAAAGTTGTTTCGACGGGCCTAACACCTGGACTGTGGCATGCCAGTGGGGCATCCATGCAAAAAATTCCACCAGAAATTACGGAGTTGATGCAAAGTCAGGTTTTAATCCCTAAAGGGCAGGAATCACATTATGCACAGCTCTGGGTGTCAGTGGGCTGTGGAGTGTCTCACACACAGTAATGCAATAGAATACAGTGAATTAATAATGCACTGGAGTGGTTCTGTGCCTGCAACCTAAAGAGACACTGAAGCGAAAAAAAAAAATATGATATAGTGAATTGGTTGTGTACTATGAATAATTACTAGAAGATTAGCAGCAAAGAAAATATTCTCATACTTTTATTTTCAGGTATATAGTGTTTTTTCTAACATTGCATCATTCTATAATATGTGCAGATTACACGACACTCAGCATTCAAAATGATTCTTTCAGAGCAGTCTGTGAAGTAATGACCTTTCCTCTAGCAGAGAAAAAGTAAACAGTTCACTTACAGTTGAGATAATGAAAGTCAGATAACAGCCCTCTCCAAGACTAAGACTTAGTCGGAGAGCTTAATGGCTTGTTTGCATAGAGATAACAACTGGAGTTTCTTAACTCTTCCTGTACTGGAAACAATTAGACTGATGTATCTGATCTTAATGTTTTATTTCTTAGCTGTGCTACACATACAAATCATAATATCATAATTTTTTTTCGCTTCAGTGTCTCTTTAAAGGTAACCTAAACTGAGAAGGATGTGGATTTTTCCCTTTAAAATAATTCCAGTTGCCTGACTCTCCTGCTGATCCTGTGTCTCTAATACTTTTAGCCACAGCCCATCAACAAGCATGCAGATTAGCTGCATGCTTGTTTCAGGTGTGTGAATCAGACACTATTGCAGCTAAAGAGATCAGCAGGAATGCCAGGCAACTGGTAATGTTTAAAAGGAAACATCCATATCCCTCTCAGTTAAGGTTCCCTTTAATGAGGCAACAGCAGTAGTGTGCACACAGCTCTGGGTGTCAGTGGGCTGTGGAGTGTAACACACACAAAAAAAACAACAACACAGGAGACTGATGTGCTAGCCCTCAAAAGGGGCTGTTTGGAGTGCTTTTACAGCAAGTGAGGAACAAGAACACAGGCCTAGCTAATGCTTTCCCTACTTATCTGTAGCAAGTCTGACCCTGCTACCACTAATAGTCAGCAGCCAGCAGAGAATTAATACAACTGCTTTTTCGATAGGGGGATGGGGGTCCGGGGGGGGGGGGGGGGGGATGGGTGCTAGCTGATTGGTTGCCATGTGTCTGCTGACTGTGAGGTAAGGGGTCAAAGTTTAGGTCAATGATGATGTATAGGGGGCGGGGCGAACACACCAAATGTTTGCTGTTCAGTGCGAATGCAAATAGCAGAAGTTTGCAGAATAATGTTCGCCGGTGAACAGTTCGGGCCATCTCTACTGGGGACTCAAAGCGCTATGACCATCCGTTCTGCAGTCTCATAGGCTCGGGAAAAGAGGTGGGTTTTTAGCATTTCCTTAAAGCTGTTAGAGAAGGAGCCTCTCGCACTGATTGTGGAAGCGAGTTCCATAGAGTAGGGTCTGCATAGGCAAAAACCAGAGTACCAAATGTTTTTAAGTGGATCCTGGGAATAACCAGATTCATCTTTTTGGCAGAGCGTTGTGTGCGTGGGGGACATACAGTGGGATGCGAAAGTTTGGGCAACCTTGTTAATTGTCATGATTTTCCAGTACAAATCATTGGTTGTTACAATTAAAAATGTCAGTTAAATATATCATATAGGAGACACACACAGTGATATTTGAGAAGTGAAATGAAGTTTATTGGATTTACAGAAAGTGCGCAATAATTGTTAAAATAAAATTAGGCAGGTGCATACATTTGGGCACTGTTGTCATTTTATTGATTCCAAAACATTTAGAGCTAATTATTGGAACTCACATTGGCCTGGTAAGCTCAGTGACCCCTGACCTACATACACAGGTGAATCCAATTATGAGAACGAATATTTAAGGGGGTCATTTGTAAGTTTCCCTCCTCTTTAATTTTTCTCGGAAGACTATCAACATGGGGGCCTCAAAACAATTCTCAAATGACCTGAAGACAAAGATTGTTCACCATCATGGTTTAGGGGGAGGATACAGAAAGCTGTCTCAGAGATTTCAGCTGTCTGTTTCCACAGTTAGGAACACATTGAGGTAATGGAAGACCATAGGCTCAGTTCAAGTTAAGGCTCAAAGTGGTAAACCAAGAAAAATCTTGGATAGACAGGAGCAACGGATGGTGAGAACAGTCAGAGTCATCCCAAAGACCGACACCAAAGACCTACAACATCATCTTGCTGCTGATGGAGTCACTGTGCATCATTCAACCATTCGGCGCACTTTACACAAGGAGATGCTGTATGCGCGAGTGATGCTGATTAAGCTTTTTCTCCACCCACAGCACAAACCGAGCCACTTGAGGTATGCTAAAGCACATTTGGACAAGCCAGCTTCATTTTGGAATAAGGTGTTGTGGACTGATAAAACTAAAATTGAGTTATTTGGGCATAACAAGGGGCGTTATGCATGGAGGAAAAAGAACACAGCATTCCAAGAAAAACACCTGCTTCCTACAGTAAAATATGGTGGTGGTTCCATCATGCTGTGGGGCTGTGTGGCCAGTGCAGGGACTGGGAATCTTGTCAAAGTTGAGGGTCGCATGGATTCTACTCAGTATCAGCAGATTCTGGAGACCAATGTCCAGGAATCAGTGACAAAGCTGAAGCTGCGCTGGAGCTGGATCTTTCAACAAGACAACGACCCTAAACACTGCTCAAAAACCACTAAGGCATTTATGCAGAGGAACAAGTACAATGTTCATGAATGGCCATCTCAATCCCCAGACCTGAAAATAATTGAAAATCTGAGTTGTGAGTTAAAGAGAGCTGTCCATGCACGGAAGCCATCAAATCTGAATGAACTACACAAGTTTTGTAAAGAGGAATGGTCCAAAATACCTTCAACCAGAATCCAGACTTTCATTGAAACCTGCAGGAAGCGTTTAGAGGCTGTAATTTTTGCAAAAGGAGGACCTACTAAATATTGATTTCATTTCTTTTTGTGGTGCCCAAATTTATGCACCTGCCTAATTTTGTTTAACCACTTGAGGACCGCCCCCAGCCGATGGGCGGCGGCAAAGACTGGGCCCAAACGACCGCAATACGCCCATCGGCGGGGGCGGCTGCGGGAGTGGCTATGCGGCGATCGCGTCATTCGTGACGCGATCAGCCGCCGGGGACTGGCTCCGCCCACCGCTCGTAGTAACCCGCCGGCCGTTCGGAAGCGCCGGCGGGTTACTAGCACCCGGATCGCCGCATGTACATAGTATAATAGGCTTTGTAATGTATACAAAGCCTATTATACTGGCTGCCTCCTGCCCTGGTGGTCCCAGTGTCCGAGGGACCACCAGGGCAGGCTGCAGCCACCCTAGTCTGCACCAAAGCACACTGATTTCCCCCCCCCTGCCCCCTGATCGCCCACAGCACCCCTCAGACCCCCCCCTGCCCACCCCCCAGACCACTGTTTGCACCCAGTCACCCCCCTAATCACCCATCAATCACTCCCTGTCACTATCTGTCAACGCTATTTTTTTTTTATCCCCCCCTGCCCACTGCCCCCTCCTGATCACCCCCCACCCCTCAGATTCTCCCCAGACCCCCCCCCCAGACCCCCCCCCCGTGTACTGTATGCATATATCCCCCCTGATCACCTGTCAATCACCTGTCAATCACCCGTCAATCACCCGTCAATCACCCGTCAATCACCCCCTGTCACTGCTACCCATCAATCAGCCCCTAACCTGCCCCTTGCGGGCAATCTGATCACCCACCCACACCAATAGATCGCCCGCAGATCCGACATCAGATCACCTCCCAAATCCATCGTTTACATCTATTCTCTCCTCTAAACACCCACTAATTACCCATCAATCACCCCCTATCACCACCTGTCACTGTTACCCATCAGATTAGACCCTAATCTGCCCCTTGCGGGCACCCAATCACCCGCCCACACGCTCAGATTGCCCTCAGACCCCTCTTTATCAATTCGCCAGTGCAATATTTACATCTGTTATTCCCTGTAATAACCCACTGATCACCTGTCAATCACCTGTCAATCACCCCCTGTCACTGCCACCCATCAATCACCCCATGTCACTGCCACCCATCAATCAGCCCCTAACCTGCCCCTTGCAGGCAATCTGATCACCCACCCACACCAATAGATCGCCCGCAGATCCGACATCAGATCACCTCCCAAGTGCAGTGTTTACATCTCTTCTCTCCTCTAAACACCCACTAATTACCCATCAATCACCCCCTATCACCACCTGTCACTGTTATCCATCAGATTAGACCCTATTCTGCCCCTTGCGGGCACCCAATCACCCGCCCACACACTCAGATTGCCCTCAGACCCCCCCTTATCAATTCGCCAGTGCAATATTTACATCTGTTATTCCCTGTAATAACCCACTGATCATCTGTCAATCACCTATCAATCACCCCCTGTCACTGCCACCCATCAATCACCCCCTGTCACTGCCACCCATCAATCAGCCCCTAACTTGCCCCTTGCGGGCAATCTGATCACCCACCCACACCAATAGATCGCCCGCAGGTCCGACATCAGATCACCTCCCAAGTGCAGTGTTTACATCTCTTCTCTCCTCTAAACACCCACTAATTACCCATCAATCACCCCCTATCACCACCTGTCACGGTTACCCATCAGATTAGACCCTAATCTGCCCCTTGCGGGCACCCAATCACCCGCCCACACCTCAGAACGTCCTCAGACCCCAGCCCTGATCACCTCGCTAGTGCATTACTTGCATCTATTTTCCCCCTCTAATCACACCTTGAGACACCCATCAATCACCTCCTGTCACCCCCTAGCACACCTACCCATCAGATCAGGCCCTAATTTGCCCCGTGTGGGCTCCTGATCACTCGGCCAAACCCTCAGATCCCCCTCAGACCCCCTTCCGATCACCTCCCCAGTGCATTGATTGCATCTATTTTCCCCTCTAACCGCCCCCTGAGACACCCATCAATCACCTCCTGTCACCCCCCTAGCACTCCTATCCATCAGATCAGGCCCAAAACATCCTGTCATCTAAGAGGCCACCCTGCTTATGACCGGTTCCACAAAATTTGCCCCCTCATAGACCACCTGTCATCAAAATTTGCAGATGCTTATACCCCTGATCAGTCATTTTGAGAAATTTGGTTTCCAGACTACTCACAGTTTTGGGCCCGTAAAATGCCAGGGCAGTATAGGAACCCCACAAGTGACCCCATTTTAGAAAGAAGACACCCCAAGGTATTCTGTTAGGTGTATGATGAGTTCATAGAAGATTTTATTTTTTGTCAAAAGTTAGTGGAAATTGGATTTTTATTGTTTTTTTCACAAAGTGTCATTTTTCACTAACTTGTGACAAAAAATAAAATCTTCTATGAACTCACCATACCGCTAACGGAATACCTTGGGGTGTCTTCTTTCTAAAATGGGGTCACTTGTGGGGTTCCTATACTGCCCTGGCATTTTAGGGGCCCTAAACCGTGAGGAGTAGTCTAGAAAACAAATGCCTCAAAATGACCTGTGAATAGGACGTTGGGCCCCTTAGCACACCTAGGCTGCAAAAAAGTGTCACACATGTGGTATCGCCATACTCAGGAGAAGTAGTATAATGTGTTTTGTGGTGTATTTTTACACATACCCATGCTGGGTGGGAGAAATCTCTCTGTAAATGGACAATTGTGTGTAAAAAAAAATCAAAAATGTGTCATTTACAGAGATATTTCTCCCACCCAGCATGGTTATATGTAAAAATACACCACAAAACACATTATACTACTTCTTCTGAGTACGGAGATACCACATGTGTGACACTTTTTTGCAGCCTAACTGTGCTAAGGGGCCCAAAGTCCAATGAGTACCTTTAGGATTTCACAGGTCATTTTGAGACATTTGGGTTCAAGACTACTCCTCACGGTTTAGAGCCCCTAAAATGCCAGGGCAGTATAGGAACCCCACAAGTGACCCCATTTTAGAAAGAAGACACCCCAAGGTATTCTGTTAGGTGTATGATGAGTTCATAGAAGATTTTATTTTTTGTCACAAGTTAGCGGAAATTGATATGTATTGTTTTTTTTTTCACAAAGTGTCATTTTCCGCTAACTTGTGACAAAAAAAAAATCTTCTATGAACTCACCATACTCCTAACAGAATACCTTGGGGTGTCTTCTTCTAAAATGGGGTCACTTGTGGGGTTCCTATACTGCCCTGGCATTTTAGGGGCCCTAAACCGTGAGCAGTAGTCTAGAATCTAAATGCCTCAAAATGACCTGTGAATAGGACGTTAGGCCCCTTAGCGCACCTAGGTTGCAAAAAAGTGTCACATGTGGTATCGCCGTACTCAGAAGAAGTAGTATATTGTGTTTTGGGGTGTATTTTTACACATACCCATGCTGGGTAGGAGAAATATCTCTGTAAAAGGACAATTGTGTGTAAAAAAAATCAAACAATTGTCATTTACAGAGATATTTCTCCCACCCAGCATGGGTATGTGTAAAAATACACCCCAAAACACATTATACTACTTCTCCTGAGTACGGCGGTACCACATGTGTGGCACTTTTTTGCACCCTAAGTGCGCTAAGAGGCCCAAAGTCCAATGAGTACCTTTAGGATTTCACAGGTCATTTTGCGACATTTGGTTTCAAGACTACTTCTCACGGTTTAGGGCCCCTAAAATGCCAGGGCAGTATAGGAACCCCACAAATGACCCCATTTTAGAAAGAAGACACCCCAAGGTATTCCGTTAGGAGTATGGTGAGTTCATAGAAGATTTTATTTTTTGTTACAAGTTAGCGGAAAATGACACTTTGTGAAAAAAAAACAATTAAAATCAATTTCCGCTAACTTGTGACAAAAAAAAAAAATCTTCTATGAACTCACCATCCTCCTAACGGAATACCTTGGGGTGTCTTCTTTCTAAAATGGGGTAATTTGTGGGGTTCCTATACTGTCCTGGCATTTTAGGGGCCCTAAAGCGTGAGGAGTAGTCTTGAAACGAAATTTCTCAAAATGACCTGTGAAATCCTAAAGGTACTCATTGAACTTTGGGCCCCTTAGCGCAGTTAGGGTGCAAAAAAGTGCCACACATGTGGTATCGCCGTACTCAGGAGAAGTAGTATAATGTGTTTTGGGGTGTATTTTTCCACATACCCATGCTGAGTGGGAGAAATATCTCTATAAATAGACAATTGTGTGTAAAAAAAATAAAACAATTGTCATTTACGGAGATATTTCTCCCACCCAGCATGGGTATGTGTAAAAATACACCCCAAAACACATTATACTACTTCTCCTGAGTACGGCAATACCACATGTGTGGCACTTTTTTGCAGCCTAACTGCGCTAAGGGGCCAAAAGTCCAATGAGCATCTTTAGGCTTTACAGGGGTGCTTACAATTAGGCACCCTCCAAAATGCCAGGACAGTGAACACACCCCACAAATGACCCCATTTTGGAAAGTAGACACTTCAAGGTATTCAGAGAGGAGCATAGTGAGTCTGTGGCAGATTTCATTTTTTTTTGTCGCAAGTTAGAAGAAATGGAAACTTTTTCTTTTTCTTTTTTTTGTCAGAAAGTGTCATTTTCCGCTAACTTGTGACAAAAAATAAAATCTTCTATGAACTCACCATGCCTCTCACTGAATACTTTGGGATGTCTTCTTTCCAAAATGGGGTCATTTGGGGGGTATTTGTACTATCCTGGAATTTTAGCCCCTCATGAAACCTGACAGGTGCGCAGAAAAGTCAGAGATGCTTGAAAATGGAAAAATTCACTTTTGGCACCATAGTTTGTAAACGCTATAACTTTTACCCAATCCAATAAATATACACTGAATGATTTTTTTTTAATCAAAGACATGTAGCAGAATAACTTTCGCGCTCAAATGTATAGGAAATTTTACTTTATTTGAAAAATGTCAGCACAGGAAGTTAAAAAAGTCATTTTTTTGCCAAAATTCATGTCTTTTTTGATGAATATAATAAAAACTAAAACTCGCAGCAGCAATCAAATAGCAGCAAAAGAAAGCTGTATTAGTGACAAGAAAAGGAGGTAAAATTCATTTAGGTGGTAGGTTGTATGACCGAGCAATAAACCGTGAAAGCTGCAGTGGTCTGAATGGAGAAAAAGGCTCTGGTCCTTAAGGGGCGAAAAGACTGTGGTCCTGAAGTGGTTAAACAATTATTGCACACTTTCTGTAAATCCAATAAACTTCATTTCACTTCTCAAATATCACTGTGTGTGTCTCCTATATAATATATTTAACTGACATTTTGTTATCGTAACAAGCAACGATTTATACAGGAAAATCATGACGATTAACAAGGTTGCCCAAACTTTCACAACACACTGTATAGTTCCAACAGATCTGCTATGTATTTGGGTCCTATCTGGTTTAGAGCCTTGAATGTCAGCAGGCAGATCTTAAAAATAGATTCTTCATTTTACTGGCAACCAGTGAAGAGTTTGCAGTACTGGGGAGATGTGTGAGCTGCGGGGGGCATTGGCTAGAAGTCTGGCTGCTGCATTCTGTACTAATTGTAGGGGGTGCAGACCCTTATCCGGTGATCTGACGAAAAGGGCATTGCAGCAGTCCAGGCGGGAGGATACAAATGCATAAACAAGAGCAGGTAGGTCTCCAGCTGGGATAAGGTGTTTGATTCTTGCTATATTTCTCAGATGGAAGAATGAGGACTTGACAACAGGCTATCCCTGCTGTCTGAGTGTTAGCTTTCCATCCAGGACCACCCCAAGGTTTTGCACAGAGTCTTTATACTGTATGGCAGTGGTCCTCAAACTAAGCCCCCCCCCCCCCCCCCACAAAATGTATTACTTATAGATGCGGTCAGCTACATCTTTAAATATTGGTGTTCCGCATATAGAATAGCAGTGCTGGCACCACCCATCCACATGGAAGCCAGAAAGCAGTCATTCGCTGGTTTCCAATCAAACTCCACATCAGGTGACACTGCTGTCCAATTGGGCTGCAGGTTGTCACCTGGTATGCTTCACTGTCTGGCCCACAAAAACTATCATTTTATGTATACTCCGGCCCCCCAGCAGTCTGAAGAATGTTGAGCCGGCCCTCGACCCAAAACGTTTGGGGAGCCCTGCTGTATGGTATCTCCTCCAATTACTAGTTTTAAGTGGGAAGCCAGATTAGCAACCCATCTTGGGACAAGAGAAGGCGCTGTAGTCATAGAGATTCTGACACTAGGAGGGAGGTAGATCTAGTCGGTGGAGCCCGGGTAGGTATGTCACTTATGTCCAATGCTATGCCCGTTTACTCTGCAACTAAGGGGGCCCACTGCGGGTGTCTCCATGAGGCCAAGACCACCTAGTCCTCCTTGGCTATAGGCACCATAGCAGCTGCTATGGCTGCTATAATGATCCCCAGGGGCATTGCTAGGATCCTAAGAGAGTCCTGGGACACTTTTGGGCACTCCAGATGAAAAATAGGTGTGGCCATGCACCAGGATGTGGGTGTGGTCATGGGTGGGGCCAAATTTACATAACCTTAACAGCGGTCTAAGTAGGCCTTCGCAGAAAAAAATAAAATGCAGCATGTCACAGAAATAGTGAGCAATTTGTCCGCAACAACAGCAATAGGAGAACGATAAGATAAATGGGTTAAGTGTGCTGGAGCTCAAAAAACATGCGAAATGGGGAGAGGGAAAGAAAGCCCCTAGTCAAGCACCACTTAACGGTACAAAAAAGTTTATTCAATATTCCATATAAGTAAAGGACACAATGAGAAACAACACATAGTTAAAATCAAGTAAAAACGGCAAGAAACAACCCACTGCTGCAAATAAATGACATCAATAATGATATAAGTCACCTAATGTTGTATAAATAATGAAATACACCTGGTCACTAAATGAACTATCCTCAGCATGTATAAGGGTGTGCAACAATAATAATAGCAAAGTGAGCATCTGTTTAGAGCTCACTAATGCTTGAACCCGGGTTCAGTATATAAACGTGCAAAATAGCAAAATGCATACATATGAAAATACAATAAACCATAAACATATAGTGCTAAGTGTTATAAATACACAGAACTGCAATATATACCCTGGAGCAGCCTATAGATAAAGTGCATAAAAGTGAACGGAGTGCAAAAAATAGAAGATACTTATCCCCAGAGAACATGCATCAGGTGTAGGCAGCAAAGTGAGGTCGGTTCCCCTCGGAACAATCCGCAAGCTCCGCGGGCGTCACCCCGCTTTGAAAGGAGAGAGGACACCGCAACATCTACCACGCCAAATCGGCGTTTAAATGAGAAGGGATGGAGGGCGTGCGCATAGACGCCAGCTCCACGCCACCCGGATGTGACGTCATGAGCCGGCGGAAGTGACGAGGACCGGTGAGCAGGAAAGGAGGAAGCGTGACCACGCTGGAGCGCAGTGGCAAAAATAAGGAAGCCGCAAGGTGAGTGGTAACAGCGCTAAAGGAGGGAACAGAGTGAACAGAAGAGACCCATGCATGTGAGACACCCATATAGAGTATATGGTGCATATAATGCAAACTAATAGGCACATCTATGCACATACATATTACGTAAAAGCATAATTACATGGTCAAAAACAATATATGTATATATATATATAAATAATACCATATACATCCTATTCACAAAATTCTTAAAGGGGCCATTACTCCTATATTAAATGTAATCCCTAACACAGTCCAGCACTTAGCCAAAAATTCATAAGTTCCAGAGGGAACAACACTTCAAGGAGGGCAACAAACGACGCACAACGGCCGCAGCACATGGACATCTTCAATCCGGAATGAAGTACAAGAGTTGGTCAGAGAATCATAAACTCCTGAGTCCCCAGGATAGGGTAGTTCAAGGGTCCACAAATAAGGGTCCACAACAGTGGTCCACAACAATGGATCCAGAGAGAACACAGTACTTCAAGGAGAGCAACAACGACACACAACGGCCGCAGCGCATGGGCATCTTCAATCCGGAATAAAATACAAGAATTGATCAAAGCTTCATAATCTCTTGAGTCCCCAGAGTAGGGTAGTCCAAGGGTCCACAAACAAGGGTCCATAACAATGGTCCATGTTGATCAATGGTCTATATCTTATTACACAGGTCACAAGTACACACGCTATAATCTGCATGAAGATACAACAAAATGTTAATGTATACTATTACATAGACAACAAATATCCCCCAGATAAACAATTATTATTTTTGAAACATATCATAGCAGTACTAACCCAATCTGGAAAATCCAGACTGGCTACTGTTCTTGCTGGACGACCTGGAGAATGTTATTGAATACCCAAAAGATCAAAAGTATCAAAATATCACAACTTCGAAAAGATTTCAGAGTTCCAAAATATCTAAAATTCACTAAGGCTCCCTTGAGGCTACATGTCACTCTCTAGCCTAAAAAGCCAGACCAGTCAATTTCCTCATTGATTCCCAAAGGAGCCATACTTCCTAATTGGTAGATCCATCTAGCCTCACGTTTCAATAGATTTCCAACTAGATCTCCACCCCTTAAGCCAAGCCTGATATGCTCAATGCCCACTACATGTAGACCTGCAGATGATCCCCATGGTAGGATAGAAAGTGCGCGGCCACCGATGTCAGAACCTGCCCATTTGCCAAGTCTCGTGAGGCCAATCTAATCTTGGAGAGATGTTGTTGGATTCTAGTTTTAAGCATATTTTTAGTTTGCCCCACATAGATCTTTTTACAGGGGCAAATCAAAGCATATACCACTCCCTTGCTCTTACAATTGACATAGTTGTTTAACCTGTATTGCCTGGTACCCCCCTGTGTCAACAATGGTCTGTTGAGGCCGCATATGTTGACAAATGTTGCAATCCCCGCATGGGTAGCTACCTTTTAGGGGGCCTCTGCATTTTTTCTTTCCCTCAACGAAATAGCTTGAGCAAAGTTTGTCTTTAAGGCTTGGACATCTTTTTGCTGTAATAGAGGCCTGGGGTGTAATAAATTTAGCAACTGTAGTGTCTGAAAGCAGAACAGGCCATGCTTTATTGAGAATACGATACAAATCCCTCCATTGATTATTGTACATGGTGCTGAGTCTTACCAATTGGTTAGTTGGTCTGGAAGTCTGATGGAGTAATGCTGACCTATCGGTGGTTCTGGCCCTTTGGTAGGCTTGGGAGATCACTCTTTTAGGGTAGCCCCTATCCTTGAAGCGTTTGGTGAGACACCTCGCCGAGGTAGGTTTACGGAACAAGTCCGTGCTCAAATGTCCCTGTGTGTCGATCTTAATTTTGATATCCAGGAAATCGATGTCTGTATTATAGGCTCGAGTCAGGATATCGTCCAACAATACTTTGTAATACTCCGTAGGATTCCCAGGTAGGGTCACATAGTTGTTAGTATTCTTCAATAGCTTGTAAGCTTCCTGTATGTACATTTCCTTGGGCCATAAGACAACATTGCCTCCTTTGTCTGCCTCCGATTCACCTTGCTGGTTCTCTTGTAATAAACCCATTAAGTCTTCAAAGACCTGTCTGTCCAAAGACTCCATGTGAGGGGGGACTGCTACATCACCTTCAAAATATTTCTTAAAAGTTAATTTTCTGCAAAAGAGATAAACATCCTTCAGGAGCTCAAATTTGTCAAGGCTCTTGGTAGGTGAAAACGTGAGACCCTTTGTTAACACTTCCTGTTCAACTTCAGATAGCTGATAGTCAGTTAAATTAATGACCTTTAGTCCATGTGTTGTTGTTCCCTCAATCTCTTGACCCGTGGAGTGTGGGGGTTCCTGAAATCTCTTACTCTGGTGTCTCCTACCACCCCTCCTTGTCCGCTTTCTACGTCCACATCGCTGTCCGATAAAAAATAGTCACTGGTAGAAGCTGAATCATTAGCCTGAGGCCTTCTGGGATTCTGTCCATAATTATTTGGTTGTGGGGCTTCTCCCCCACTAGGCCCATTAGGTTTGTTAGGTTTATTGGGCTTATTGGGCTTGGGGTGTCTTCTACGCTTCCTCCCATTCCCTCTATGTCTCCACCTATAGGCTGCTCCACTATCATAGTCCTGACGATCCCTAGCCAGCTTTTTCTTTTTACCATCAATAATAAATTTCTCAAAACTCTCCATATCCAATTTTAACTGGTCAAGGAAGGGTTGGACAATGGTGTTCCTGTCAAACGCCATGAGTGAAGCTTCAAGTTTTTTAATTTCAGTTTTTTTCTGAGCCAAAAGTTTTTCATCGTGCTCAATGAGCATGTCTATAATGATGACAGAACATTTGGATAGGCCAGTTTCCCAGGTTGCTTTATATTCGTCCATGACCTCCCATGCTGGGAAGATCTGGACCCTCAAGCCTCTGGGATAAATTTGTTCCTCCTTATATTGTTTGAGGCTATGTACATTCCACCATAATCTTAAATAGACCTTATTAAGATCCTTAAATGTTCTACATAATTGCCTGGCCTCCTCTGGAACACCACCTCCACCCTGTGGGTCAGTCACAGAAAAAACAGCTTCAAACTTTCTGTTCCACCCAGTCTCTAATCTATCAATAAAACCCTCCATGTTGGATCTCACTGTGTCCAAGAGAGTACTTTGGAGCAATAACTGGACCAAAGAAATCTAATCAAAGATATCAATCTATATATGATATATAGAGCAAATTGCGTAAATCCTATTGCAGGGTGCTGGACTGAGAAGGTGACATGAAAGAGGACACCTCAATACGTAAATATAGAGCAATTTGTCCGCAACAACAGCAATAGGAGAACGATAAGATAAATGGGTTAAGTGTGCTGGAGCTCAAAAAACATGCGAAATAGGGAGAGGGAAAGAAAGCCCCTAGTCAAGCACCACTTAACGGTACAAAAAAGTTTATTCAATATTCCATATAAGTAAAGGACACAATGAGAAACAACACATAGTTAAAATCAAGTAAAAACGGCAAGAAACAACCCACTGCTGCAAATAAATGACATCAATAATGATATAAGTCACCTAATGTTGTATAAATAATGAAATACACCTGGTCACTAAATGAACTATCCTCAGCATGTATAAGGGTGTGCAACAATAATAATAGCAAAGTGAGCATCTGTTTAGAGCTCACTAATGCTTGAACCCGGGTTCAGTATATAAACGTGCAAAATAGCAAAATGCATACATATGAAAATACAATAAACCATAAACATATAGTGCTAAGTGTTATAAATACACAGAACTGCAATATATACCCTGGAGCAGCCTATAGATAAAGTGCATAAAAGTGAACGGAGTGCAAAAAATAGAAGATACTTATCCCCAGAGAACATGCATCAGGTGTAGGCAGCAAAGTGAGGTCGGTTCCCCTCGGAACAATCCCGCAAGCTCCGCGGGCGTCACCCCGCTTTGAAAGGAGAGAGGACACCGCAACATCTACCACGCCAAATCGGCGTTTAAATGAGAAGGGATGGAGGGCGTGCGCATAGACGCCAGCTCCACGCCACCCGGATGTGACGTCATGAGCCGGCGGAAGTGACGAGGACCGGTGAGCAGGAAAGGAGGAAGCGTGACCACGCTGGAGCGCAGTGGCAAAATAAGGAAGCCGCAAGGTGAGTGGTAACAGCGCTAAAGGAGGGAACAGAGTGAACAGAAGAGACCCATGCATGTGAGACACCCATATAGAGTATATGGTGCATATAATGCAAACTAATAGGCACATCTATGCACATACATATTACGTAAAAGCATAATTACATGGTCAAAAACAATATATGTATATATATATAAATAATACCATAATACATCCTATTCACAAAATTCTTAAAGGGGCCATTACTCCTATATTAAATGTAATCCCTAACACAGTCCAGCACTTAGCCAAAAATTCATAAGTTCCAGAGGGAACAACACTTCAAGGAGGGCAACAAACGACGCACAACGGCCGCAGCACATGGACATCTTCAATCCGGAATGAAGTACAAGAGTTGGTCAGAGAATCATAAACTCCTGAGTCCCCAGGATAGGGTAGTTCAAGGGTCCACAAATAAGGGTCCACAACAGTGGTCCACAACAATGGATCCAGAGAGAACACAGTACTTCAAGGAGAGCAACAACGACACACAACGGCCGCAGCGCATGGGCATCTTCAATCCGGAATAAAATACAAGAATTGATCAAAGCTTCATAATCTCTTGAGTCCCCAGAGTAGGGTAGTCCAAGGGTCCACAAACAAGGGTCCATAACAATGGTCCATGTTGATCAATGGTCTATATCTTATTACACAGGTCACAAGTACACACGCTATAATCTGCATGAAGATACAACAAAATGTTAATGTATACTATTACATAGACAACAAATATCCCCCAGATAAACAATTATTATTTTTGAAACATATCATAGCAGTACTAACCCAATCTGGAAAATCCAGACTGGCTACTGTTCTTGCTGGACGACCTGGAGAATGTTATTGAATACCCAAAAGATCAAAAGTATCAAAATATCACAACTTCGAAAAGATTTCAGAGTTCCAAAATATCTAAAATTCACTAAGGCTCCCTTGAGGCTACATGTCACTCTCTAGCCTAAAAAGCCAGACCAGTCAATTTCCTCATTGATTCCCAAAGGAGCCATACTTCCTAATTGGTAGATCCATCTAGCCTCACGTTTCAATAGATTTCCAACTAGATCTCCACCCCTTAAGCCAAGCCTGATATGCTCAATGCCCACTACATGTAGACCTGCAGATGATCCCCCATGGTAGGATAGAAAGTGCGCGGCCACCGATGTCAGAACCTGCCCATTTGCCAAGTCTCGTGAGGCCAATCTAATCTTGGAGAGATGTTGTTGGATTCTAGTTTTAAGCATATTTTTAGTTTGCCCCACATAGATCTTTTTACAGGGGCAAATCAAAGCATATACCACTCCCTTGCTCTTACAATTACTCCATCAGACTTCCAGACCAACTAACCAATTGGTAAGACTCAGCACCATGTACAATAATCAATGGAGGGATTTGTATCGTATTCTCAATAAAGCATGGCCTGTTCTGCTTTCAGACACTACAGTTGCTAAATTTATTACACCCCAGGCCTCTATTACAGCAAAAAGATGTCCAAGCCTTAAAGACAAACTTTGCTCAAGCTATTTCGTTGAGGGAAAGAAAAAATGCAGAGGCCCCCTAAAAGGTAGCTACCCATGCGGGGATTGCAACATTTGTCAACATATGCGGCCTCAACAGACCATTGTTGACACAGGGGGTACCAGGCAATACAGGTTAAACAACCATGTCTATTGTAAGAGCAAGGGAGTGGTATATGCTTTGATTTGCCCCTGTAAAAAGATCTATGTGGGGCAAACTAAAAATATGCTTAAAACTAGAATCCAACAACATCTCTCCAAGATTAGATTGGCCTCACGAGACTTGGCAAATGGGCAGGTTCTGACATCGGTGGCCGCGCACTTTCTATCCTACCATGGGGGATCATCTGCAGGTCTACATGTAGTGGGCATTGAGCATATCAGGCTTGGCTTAAGGGGTGGAGATCTAGTTGGAAATCTATTGAAACGTGAGGCTAGATGGATCTACCAATTAGGAAGTATGGCTCCTTTGGGAATCAATGAGGAAATTGACTGGTCTGGCTTTTTAGGCTAGAGAGTGACATGTAGCCTCAAGGGAGCCTTAGTGAATTTTAGATATTTTGGAACTCTGAAATCTTTTCGAAGTTGTGATATTTTGATACTTTTGATCTTTTGGGTATTCAATAACATTCTCCAGGTCGTCCAGCAAGAACAGTAGCCAGTCTGGATTTTCCAGATTGGGTTAGTACTGCTATGATATGTTTCAAAAATAATAATTGTTTATCTGGGGGATATTTGTTGTCTATGTAATAGTATACATTAACATTTTGTTGTATCTTCATGCAGATTATAGCGTGTGTACTTGTGACCTGTGTAATAAGATATAGACCATTGATCAACATGGACCATTGTTATGGACCCTTGTTTGTGGACCCTTGGACTACCCTACTCTGGGGACTCAAGAGATTATGAAGCTTTGATCAATTCTTGTATTTTATTCCGGATTGAAGATGCCCATGCGCTGCGGCCGTTGTGTGTCGTTGTTGCTCTCCTTGAAGTACTGTGTTCTCTCTGGATCCATTGTTGTGGACCACTGTTGTGGACCCTTATTTGTGGACCCTTGAACTACCCTATCCTGGGGACTCAGGAGTTTATGATTCTCTGACCAACTCTTGTACTTCATTCCGGATTGAAGATGTCCATGTGCTGCGGCCGTTGTGCGTCGTTTGTTGCCCTCCTTGAAGTGTTGTTCCCTCTGGAACTTATGAATTTTTGGCTAAGTGCTGGACTGTGTTAGGGATTACATTTAATATAGGAGTAATGGCCCCTTTAAGAATTTTGTGAATAGGATGTATTATGGTATTATTTATATATATATACATATATTGTTTTTGACCATGTAATTATGCTTTTACGTAATATGTATGTGCATAGATGTGCCTATTAGTTTGCATTATATGCACCATATACTCTATATGGGTGTCTCACATGCATGGGTCTCTTCTGTTCACTCTGTTCCCTCCTTTAGCGCTGTTACCACTCACCTTGCGGCTTCCTTATTTTGCCACTGCGCTCCAGCGTGGTCACGCTTCCTCCTTTCCTGCTCACCGGTCCTCGTCACTTCCGCCGGCTCATGACGTCACATCCGGGTGGCGTGGAGCTGGCGTCTATGCGCACGCCCTCCATCCCTTCTCATTTAAACGCCGATTTGGCGTGGTAGATGTTGCGGTGTCCTCTCTCCTTTCAAAGCGGGGTGACGCCCGCGGAGCTTGCGGGATTGTTCCGAGGGGAACCGACCTCACTTTGCTGCCTACACCTGATGCATGTTCTCTGGGGATAAGTATCTTCTATTTTTTGCACTCCGTTCACTTTTATGCACTTTATCTATAGGCTGCTTCAGGGTATATATTGCAGTTCTGTGTATTTATAACACTTAGCACTATATGTTTATGGTTTATTGTATTTTCATATGTATGCATTTTGCTATTTTGCACGTTTATATACTGAACCCGGGTTCAAGCATTAGTGAGCTCTAAACAGATGCTCACTTTGCTATTATTATTGTTGCACACCCTTATACATGCTGAGGATAGTTCATTTAGTGACCAGGTGTATTTCATTATTTATACAACATTAGGTGACTTATATCATTATTGATGTCATTTATTTGCAGCAGTGGGTTGTTTCTTGCCGTTTTTACTTGATTTTAACTATGTGTTGTTTCTCATTGTGTCCTTTACTTATATGGAATATTGAATAAACTTTTTTGTACCGTTAAGTGGTGCTTGACTAGGGGCTTTCTTTCCCTCTCCCCATTTCGCATGTCACAGAAATAGGCAATGTCACATATGGGACCTGCTGGGTGCTGTGCGGTGCCATGCTGGGCACTGTGGTACCTCTATGGGGCATGCTGGGTGTTGTGGTGACACGCTCAAAGCTGTGGTGCCTGGAGCCTCCATAGGGAGCATGCATTGTTGTGTGTGTTCTCCTCACTCTTCCTCCCTCTGACTCCCTCAGCAGAGTAGCACTACTACTACCTTTCATCCGCTCTCCAAGTCTGGAGACATCCTCTGTATCTGGCGATTCTCCCCCTAGCATCCGAGAATCAGACTCTAGGAGCTACAGCATCTGATTCATTCTGAGGCACTAGGAGGAGAAGCCTGGAAGAGAAGATGTCTGGAGAATCTGGAGAGCAAGCGGCCGAGGTCAGTACTGCTGCCTGGGGGACATCCGGGGCACCCCAGAATAGATCCGGGGCACGTGCCACTGATCTTTGGGGCTAGCAACCCCCCTGATGATCCCTACGCCTATGCATTCTATGCAGCTTGGCATAGAGCCAATTCAATTCATAAATAGCAATAAATGTGCACACAACCTGGATGTATCAGCATCTCGCTGACCATATTGACTCATTACAGCAGAATTAGGGCCCTGGCCCTAGTTTTCTTTCTGGATCCCATAGAGCCTTCCTGGTCCTCTGTGTCCCCTTGTTCCACCGCCGAGCCCCAGTTGCAGCCATCCAACTTCAATGTCGAAGAGACCTTCAGGTCTCCTCTGAAGGCTTTAGACATATTCCTGTCTCCTCTGAAGGCTTTGGACATTTACGGATCTCCAAGAATTTCTGAAGACAAGCGGCTCTGTATTGCGCACGCTTCTTTCGAAGTACTCAGAGGACGGAGTACTAAAGCCTTCCGAGAAGAACCGGAGATGCACCCTGCAGGAAATTTGAATGGGGAAGAGTGGGAGAACGAGAAGGCCGAGCGAGGAATGGGAAGGCTATATAGCTAGGTAGGTGAGTATGGAACTTTTTTATTTAAGGTATCCTTTAAAGGACTTACGAGGTGACATGTGACATGATGAGATAGACAAGTGTATGTATAGTGCCAAGCGCACAAATAACTATGCTGTGTTCCTTTTTTCTTTCTCTGCCTGAAAAAGTTAAAAAAAAAAGTTAAAAATCAGGTATGAAAGTGACAGTTTCTGTCTGGGTCGGGACCGGGTCGGACTGGGTCAGACTATAGCATAACTCTCACTGATAAGTAATTACAGCCATAAAACATTTTTCTGTCAGTAAATGGCGTCTGAAAGCAGGAAAGAGATAAAAGGGGTCAATAAATCATAGATTTGAGCTCTGGTATACTGCAATGAATGTGTCATTGAGCAGAGACAATGAAACAGTAAAAACTTAAAAACTAGATTTAAATATAAAATAAAACTGTGGGATATGTAAAAAATACATTTTTAGGAGAAGTAGGATAGATATAATTGTTTTTCTCCGAAGTTTATTTTCACCTCGTAAGTCCTTTAAGTGTGAATTTTTTTTTAATCAATCCAGCCCAGCTTTGCAGAATCACCTATGATATTCCTATCTGAGATGTTTGGAGTTATCTGAAAACAGCTTTGTCAATGGAGGGAAACAAACTCCATGTAGGTCGAAAGAGTGAGAGCTGAGGACTCCAGTGCTGCACACATAACTCACTCTTGCATGTTTAAAGGATACCCGAGGCGGAAATAATGAAATAAACAATTGTATCTATCTTCCTTCTAAAAAATACTTTTTAAGTTATAAATGTTTAATTGTTTTTGCTCAATGGCACATTCATTGAAGTATGCCAGAGCTAAAGTTTGTGAATTATTGACCCCTTTTAACTCTTTCCTGCCCTCAAAAGAAGCCATTTCTGCTAGGAAAGTGTTTTATAGTGGGAATTTCTTATCAGTGAGGGTCACACTGTAGTCACTTCCTGCCTGAGTCAGGACTGAGTCAGCCACTTACATACCTGATATTTAACTCTTTCAGGCAGAGAGAGAAAAAAGGAACACAGCATAGCTATTTGTGTGCTAGGCACTGTACATAGATACGCATGTCTATCTCATGTCACATGTCACCTCGGGTATCCTATAATAAAATTGTCATTTCCCCCACAAGTCTTTTGGAAGGAAACCAGCAATTTCTTTATTTGTGATTGTTTTCAACTAACCATAGAGAACGTTGCACCGGGAGTAAGGAATGTCCATCACCACAAGTCCTTTAACTTTGATAGCAAGAAAGACAAGCATGTTCCAAAATCCTTCGATTATGACTTGGCTATTATAGAACTGGATAAAAAGTTGGACTTTTCTATGACAATCAGGTAATATCTTTCATCATGAATGTATATATCAGCTTGTAAAGAGAATCAGGTGTAAGTTTCTTACTTCTTGTGTTGATATATTTACCCCCTAACAGAGTGCTGCAGTTATGGTGCCCCCCCTCACTGGCCCTGAAGCCATTTTACTTCTTGTGTTTTATTGAGATGTTTTTTCCCCTAACAGACTGCTGCGGTTATGGTGCCCTTCCTTCACTGGTCCTGATGCCCTTGCCAGTGGTACTTGTTCCCTTTACCGCTATTCTTCCCCTCTCTCCCACCACTTGTCCTGGCTTCCCTGGCCACTGACTTGGTCTCATTCCCACCCCTTACTACACTTGGTTCCTCCCACCACTGTCCACTCGCCTTGGTCAATGGTATTGTTCCTCCTCACAAGTGATTCTGGTTCCCGTTGCTCACTGTTCTGCTCTCTTGACCATAGGTCCTAGTCTCCCCCCCCCCCCCATCACTGGTCCAAGTTCCTCTCACTGTCCTCAAGACCCTGTAATTGGTGCTGGTGCCCCTAACTACTTTATTTGTTCCTTTTGCCATTACCACAGTCTCCCCCACTACCATCTGGGTCATTTCAGCACTGGCCCTGGTTAAGCTCATCAATGTCTTGGTCCCCCGTTACTATTCCAGCTCACCACTATCCTCACCCCTCTTGTCCTGGTACTTGCCCCTCTTGTCTAAGTCCCTTCCCCCTGTGTTTTTCTTACAACACTCATGGTGTATCCATTACTAGCTCTGATGCCCCCAACACTTTCTTGGTGTTTGCGCCCACTTTTCTTTTTATTTATTTATTGTGTTTATATAGCGCCAACATCTTCCGCAGCGCTGCACAGAGTATATTGTCTTGTCACTAACTGTCCCTCAGAGGGGTTCACAATGTAATCCCTACCATAGTCATATGTCTATGTATGTATCGTGTAGTGCATGTATCATAGTCTAGGGCCAATTTAGAATGAAGCCAATTAACTTATATGTATGTTTTTGGGATGTGGGAGAAAACTGGAGTGCCCAGAGGAAACCCACACAGACACGGGGAGAACATACAGACCCCTTGCAGATGTTGACCTGGCTGGGATTCAAACTAAGGACCCAGCGCTGCAAGGCGAGAGCGCAAACCACTACACCACCATGATGCCCATCATGGTCCCCCTTGCCACTGGTCCTGGTTCCCCTCTTCTCTGTCCTTGTTACCTCTGCCAGTGATCATGATACCTTTGCTGCTGGCCCTGATCCCATCACCACATGTAGAATGTGCACAAAGAGCATGTTTGGAGTGATCAGTATAGCTACCTTTCCTCACTCCAGTTTCAGGACCCCTGTCATCGCTTCCCTGATATTCAGCCTTGTTGTAGACATAGTGTGGTCATCATGATGATATCAATGAAGCTGCATGTTGGATGATGCAGTACCATGCAATGGGCTTGATTCACAAAAGGGTGCTAACATAGTTAGTACGCCTAAAAGCTTTGAACGTGCAAACTAGGGTGCTAAGTCATTTGCACGTCCAAAGCAAAGCGATGTTTTGCGCCCAATGGTGCAACGTTTTGTGTGCAGCGCTAACCTTTGTGCGTGCAAATGCTTGCGTGCATATTAGCGTGTGAAGCTGCCCTTTCGCGTCCTAAGTGCCTTTTCACTGGCTTGCTAACACTTAGCACCCTTTAGTGAATCGAGGCCAATGTGAGTGAGTCCCAGTGGCTGAAGAAAGGCTCTCCTCACCACTTCCCTTGTTGCCCTCACCTCTGGTCCAGGTCCTCTTCACCACTAGCCTACGTTCCCATCATCACAGGTCATATCTCCCCTTGCCATTGCTGTGGTCACCTACCATTTGTCCTGGCTCTCCTCACTGTCCTTATTCCCCCAATGGGTACATTTCGCAAACTATTTATTTCATTATAAACAAACATTTGAAATCAGCTTACTTTTTTTTTTTTTTTTTTACTCCAGACCTATCTGTCTGCCTTGCACCACCGGAACAACCTGGGCATTAAAACTTCGAACCAAAGCAGCATCTTGTGATGACCAATGTAAGTGTTCAGAAATGAAAAGAAATGTGGGCAAAGTAGCATGAAACAAAAAGTATAAAACTGACCCTTCAGTGGGTCATTACCAAGGATGGTCATTGAGATGCAAAAAATCAGAGTTGATGCAGGATTATGTAAATGTTTTATGTAAATTTATGCAGCTTGACAATGCAGCGCCAAATCCTGCCAAGGTAAAATACATAGAGCAGTTTTACCGCATCAGCAATGGTGGCTGTTCTCATAAATGGGACCACCAATGAGCCACAGCGACTTCCCATAGTTGAATCAAATCTCACCTGTTATCCCTGCCCCCTCCCCACATGACATCTGACTGGCTTCACTTTTGGGGTGTGGCAGGGGTGTTAGGGGAACAGCAAAGCGAATCTGACAGAGATCGATGCTCCAGAATGGCTGCCTGATCAAAATTTCAATTGATTATCGTCTGAGAATTGATTACACTTATCGACAGCCAGGGCCGGATTTACCATAAGGCATTGTAGGCTCGTGCCTACAGGTGCCTGATGATGGAAAGGTGGCTCACTCCCTCCCCAACCGCCCCCTTCCCTCCTTCTGTATGCAGAGTCACGAGTGGAGTGTAAATGAGAGGTTACACACCCAGCTCTCTGCAATCCAATGACGAGATCTCCCTTCAGCCGCGGGTACCTCTAACTACTTCACAATTGGGGGCATCTCCAGCTACTTTATACTGAGGGGATACCTCTGGCTACCTTATACTAAGGGGCGCCTGTTGCCAAAGCAGGTTACTTTGGTGCCCCTTGCTCAGCGCCGAGCTCCAAAGCTGTGTTCCGTCATAGCACTAGTGCAATGCTGCACAGCCCTGATGTTCTAGAGGGCCCAGGGGGCAGCGGCGGAGGACCAGAGGAAAGCATGGGAAGATGCTATAGGATCCAGAGGCTTCCCGAGGCTTCCCTCTACTTAGGTTTTTCTGTGTTTCTGAACCCGAGCTTTGGTTCAGGTTCACTTTAATTACAGTGGGATGCTAAAGTTTGGGCAACGTTGTTAATCGTCATGATTTTTCTGCATAAATCGTTGGTTGCTGAGATAAAAAAAATGTCAGTTGATTATATCATATAGGAGACACACACAGTGATATTTGAGAAGTGAAATGAAGTTTATCGGATTTACAGAAAGTGGGCAATAATTGTTTCAATAAAATTAGGCAGGTGCATAAATTTGGGCACTGTTGTCATTTTATTGATTCCAATATCTTTAGAACTAATTATTGGAACTCAAATTGTCTTGGTAAGCTTAGTAACCCCTGACCTACATACACAGGTGAATCCAATTAAGAGAAAGAGTATCTAAGGGGGTCAATTATAAGTTTCCCTCCTCTTTTAATTTTCTCTGAAAAGTAGCAACATGGGGGTCTCAAAACCACTCTCAAATGACCTGAAGACAAAGATTGTTCACCATCATGGTTTAGGGGAAGGATATAGAAAGCTGTCTCAAAGATTTCAGCTGTCTGGTTCCACAGTTAGGAATATATTGAGGAAATGGAAGACCACAGGCTCAGTTCAAGTTAAGGCTCGAAGTGGCAGACCAAGAAAAATCTTGGATAAACAGAAGCAACGAATGGTGAGAACAGTCAGAGTCAACCCACAGACCAGCTCCAAAGACCTACAACATCATCTTGCTGCAGATTGAGTCACTGTGCATTGTTCAACCATTTGGAGCACTTTACACAAGGAGATGCTGTTTGCGAGACTGATGCAGAGGAAGCCTTCTCTCTGCC
This sequence comes from Hyperolius riggenbachi, assembly GCF_040937935.1. Lineage (NCBI taxonomy): Eukaryota > Metazoa > Chordata > Amphibia > Anura > Hyperoliidae > Hyperolius > Hyperolius riggenbachi. The sequence goes on along the minus strand of NC_090653.1, from coordinate 44,561,165 downwards.
CTCAGCACAAACAGAGCCGCTAAAGCACATTTGGACAAGCCAGCTTCATTTTGGAATAAGGTGCTGTGGACTGATGAAACTAAAATTGAGTTATTTGGGCGTCATGCATGGAGGAAAAACAACACAGCATTCCAAGAAAAATACCCGCTACCTACAGTAAAATATGGTGGTGGTTGCATCATGCTGTGGGGCTGTGTGGCCAGTGCAGGGGCTGGGAATCTTGTCAAGGTTGAGGGATGCATGGATTCTACTCAGTATCAGCAGATTCTGGAGACCGATATCCAGGAGTCAATAACAAAGCTGAAGCTGCGCCGGGGCTGGATTTTTCAACAAGACAATGACCCTAAACACTGCACAAAATCCACTAAAGCATTCATGCAGAGGAACAAGTACAACGTTCTAGAATGGTCATCTCAGTCCCCAGACCTGAAGATAATTAAAAAATCTGTGGTGTGAGTTAAAGAGAGCTGTCTATGCACAGAAGCCATCAAACCTGAATGAACTAGAGATGTTTTGTAAAGAGGAATTGTCCAAAATACTTTCAACCAGAATCTCATTGGAACTTACAGGTAGTGTTTAGAGGCTGTAATTTCTGCAAAATGAGGATCTACTAAATATTGATTTCATTTCTTTTTTGTGGTGCCCAAATTTATGCACCTGCCTAATTATTGCACACTTTCTGTAAATCCAACAAACTTCATTTCACTTCTCAAATATCACTGAGTGTGTCTCCTATATGATATATTTAACTGACATTTTTTATCGTAACAACCAACGATTTATACAGGAAAATCATGACAATTAACAAGGTTGCCCAAACTTTCGCACCCCACTGTATGTTATTACATGCTGCCTGTTTATTGCAATTATTATGACTGAGTGGTGCTACTTTCTATCAGATATCTTCATTTGATAGATAGCTAGATAGCTAGCTAGATAGATAGATAGATAGATAGATAGATAGACAGACAGACAGACAGACAGACAGACAGACAGACAGACAGACAGACAGACAGACAGACAGACAGATAGATAGATAGATAGATAGATAGATAGATAGATAGATAGATAGATAGATAGATAGATAGATAGATAGATAGATAGATAGACTTTGTGCTCCAGCAAACAGTGTGGACAGTCTCCATGTGAGACATGGACCCAATTGAGGACTGGTGCCATGTGTGGACTGCCACCATGTGTGAAATGGCCCCATGTGTGGACTGCCTCATGTGTGGACAGGTCCCCTATGTGTGGCCTGTCCCCATGTGTGTACTGGCTCCATGTGAGGGATGGACCCAAGAGAGGACTGGTGCCATGTGTGGGCTGGCCCCATGTGAGGACTGGCCCCATATGTGAGGACTGGCCAAAGAGTGAACCACCTCATGTGTGGTCTGGCCCCTTGTGTGGTCTGGCCCCATGTGTGGTCTGGCCCATGTATGGACTGGCCCATGTATGGACTGGGCGCAGTGTTATTTTCCTGAGCATTGTTGGTGTATCTGATATTTACTTTCTCCCTTTAGTACAAGTATTACTACCTGAGGCTGAGGAAGAGATCAAAGCACTGTTCATTACCGAAGAACGGGTCAACAAGTTTGAGAGGCTTAATGTGACCATAAGAGAAGGAACTAAGGTTTGGAGATCTATATCCTATTGTTCTGTTGTGTCAATCAGTGTTGAAACTGTAACTCCGCTTTTATGGCCAGCATAAACATATCCTCCCCTGAGAACATGATTATACTTCAAAAATTTCACCTAAGATTTGGTTCATTGTGGATATGCATGTGATTTTTTTGCATACACCATTCTGAGTTTGCCGGTTTTCTTTTCCTTTTATTTAATTAACAAACTTTCGTATGAAATCAGGGGCGTAGCAATTGCCATAGCAGCTGTTACGGCTCCCACAGACAAGGTATCTGGTAATCACTTTTAGCAGCATATAAAAAAGTCTGGACACAAAGATGAAGTGAAACTGTGCTTTTAATGACCTGCAGGGCCGGAGCTACCATAGGAAAAAATGGGCAATTGCCCTAGGGCCCCAGAGCCTGTAGGGGCCCGCTAGGTGTCCCACCCCCATCTTAACTGTTGCTCCTCAGGGAAACTTTTTTTTGTGTTTCTCCACCCTCTGACTTTGTCTCAGTGCCCATGGACTGTATGCAGTGTAGATTGCATGAGAATGTAAACTAACCAATTAACCCAGATCTATAGGGTAAGGACAGGTGGCATTGCTTAAGAGTGCCTCCATCTGAGGGCCCTATGAAAGTTTTGCTATGGGGCCACATGATCTCTAGCTTCGCCACTGTATGAAATTTTGGGTTTTTAAAACGCAGTGCGAATTTTGCATGAATGTCAATGAAGCTAATTTACATGCAAAGTACATCTAATTAGCTCTCAAATTGCATGCGATTTTTTTTCTGTGCAAAATGCAAAATTTTTGCATACTCAATGACTTGTATTAAAATACGTATCCCACATCACTTATGAAAATAAGCAGAGCTGCCATCGAAATTTAAAGTAAGTGTGAAGGAAGGGAAAAAAGAGTTTGATTGTCGCTTATGGAAAGTACCATAGAGGCCTACGTATATGGGCCCCGGTGCGATTTTTACATGCCCCTCCCCCCTAACAATTGATTGCACCAAAACCTCCCAAGAACATTCCCAGTGTCAGAGGTGCAAGAAGGGGACGGGGAACAGCTTGTTAATGATTATTATCGTTGAAAGCATCCATAGAAGTGATCATTACAAGCACAGGATATAACAAGCCAATACTGTGGTTGAGGGGGGTCCCTATGGGGCCCCTCTGGCCCAAGGGCCCCAATGCAGTTAAGACCTCTGCAACCCCTATTGCTACGCCACTGGCTTTGCCATAGAGCCTTTCCAGTCCTCTCTCTGTCTCCTCGTTCTACCACCAGAGCCTGATGAAGTTCTTTTACCAGCTTGGTTGAATATGACTTTATGCCTTTGGTACTTCTTGTGCAGTGTTCGGAAGTACTCGTGTCCCCGAGTACTTCCACAGATGAGCACATACACAGTATGGATGTACAACAGGATGAAAAGGCACCCAGAAATTATAAAATTAATGAAAAACAAGAAAATAAATAAAGTTTGAGGAGGCTTACCTCAATGGAGACAATTTCAAATAAAAATTAACTTCAATAGTGCTGGCAACGTGTTTCGTGGGTCCCTGCCCACTTCCTTAGGCCTAATCAAGTGCCTCGCTGTGTTAAGAGCCAAGGTTTGAATGCCCACAGGAGCCCATATCTGGGAGCGTTCTGCGCAAGTGCAGTTACAGTCTTAATGACCTGAACATTAGAGGTGGGCCGAACGGTTCGCCGGCGAATAGTTCCAGGCGAACATCAGGTGGTTCGCCTTCGCCGGCGAAGGCGAACTTTCCCAGAAGTTCGATTCGCCCCACAATGCTCTATGAGGGTCAACTTTGACCCTCTGCATCACAGTCAGCAGGCGCATTGTAGCCAATCAGGCTACGCTAAGCCCTGGAGCCCCACCCCCCCTTATATAAGACAGGCTCCGGCGGCCATTAGCCTCACTCGTGTGCCTGCTAGAGACAGAATAGGGACAGCTGCTGCAGACTTGTTCTCCTAGGGACAGATTAGTCAGGCTCTTGCCTTCTTAGCTTGCTTAGCTGAATCTTATTGCTATAATAGCGCCCCAGAAAAACTCTTTTCAGAGCTCATCCTGCTGTGATCAATTTTTTTTTCTGTGTTTGAAACTGGCACTTGTGTTGTTTAGACAGCATTGCTAATTCATACTGTGTGTCCCACTGCCAGCAGCAGCACATTTGCAAAGCCAGATTTGTCAGGTTCACTTGGTTGATGCACACATTTTCTCTCTGTTGTAATTACCACTGCCAGCAGCAGCAGCACATTCAGTGACTACTACCTGTGTGTGTGATACACTTGTGTTGTTTGGACAGCATTGCTAATTCATACTGTGTGTCCCACTGCCAGCAGCAGCAGCACATTCAGTGACTACTACCTGTGTGTGTGATACTCTTGTGTTGTTTAGACAGCATTGCTAATTCATACTGTGTGTCCCACTGGCACTGCCAGCAGCAGCAGCACATTCAGTGACTACTACCTGTGTGTGTGATACACTTGTGTTGTTTGGACAGCATTGCTAATTCATACTGTGTGTCCCACTGCCAGCAGCAGCAGCACATTCAGTGACTACTACCTGTGTGTGTGATACTCTTGTGTTGTTTAGACAGCATTGCTAATTCATACTGTGTGTCCCACTGGCACTGCCAGCAGCAGCAGCACATTCAGTGACTACTACCTGTGTGTGTGATACACTTGTGTTGCTTAGACAGCATTGCTAATTCATACTGTGTGTGTCCCACTGCCAGCAGCCCACCAGCATTCAGCAGCACATTCAGTGACACCTGTGTGTGTGACAGGGAGCTGCACATTGTACTACCTACCCAGTACTGCATTTACCTACTACTAGTACCTGTTGTGTTTAGTTAACCCACCTCATCACTGCATACACCTACGTTTGTGTTGAGTGAACCCACCTCACTGCACATAACTACCTTTTGTGTTGAGTGAACTTGCGTCACTGCATATCTACCTTTTCTGTAGAGTGAACTCACCTCACTGCATATATAACTACCTTTGGGTTGAGTGAACTCAGCTGACTGCATATAGCTACCTTTTGTGTTCAGTGAACTCACCGCACTGCATATATAACTACCTTTGGGTTGAGTGAATTCACCTCACTGCACATAGCTACCTTTTGTGTTCAGTGAATTCACCTCACTGCATATAACTACATTTTGTGTTCAGTGAACTCACCTCACTGCATATAGCTACCTTTGGGTTGAGTGAATTCACCTCACTGCATATAGCTACCTTTTGTGTTCAGTGAACTCACCTCACTGCATATATAACTACCTTTGGGTTGAGTGAACTCACCTCACTGCACATAGCTACCTTTTGTGTTCAGTGAACTCACCTCACTGCATATATAGCTACCTTTGGGTTGAGTGAACTCACCTCACTGCACATAGCTACCTTCTGTGTTCAGTGAACTCACCTCACTGCATATATAACTACCTTTGGGTTGAGTGAACTCACCTCACTGCACATAGCTACCTTTTGTGTTCAGTGAACTCACCTCACTGCATATATAACTACCTTTGGGTTGAGTGAACTCAGCTGACTGCATACAGCTACCTTCTGTGTTCAGTGAACTCACCTCACTGCATATATAACTACCTTTGGGTTGAGTGAACTCACCTCACTGCACATAGCTAGCTACCTTTTGTGTTCAGTGAACTCACCTCACTGCATATATAAATACCTTTGGGTTGAGTGAACTGAGCTGACTGCATATAGCTACCTTTTGTGTCCAGTGAACTCACCTCACTGCATATAGCTACCTTTTGTGTTGAGTGAACTCACCTCACTGCATATAGCTACCTTCTGTGTTCAGTGAACTCACCTCACTGCATATATAACTACCTTTGGGTTGAGTGAACTCACCTCACTGCACATAGCTACCTTTTGTGTTCAGTGAACTCACCTCACTGCATATATAACTACCTTTGGGTTGAGTGAACTCACCTCACTGCACATAGCTACCTTCTGTGTTTAGTGAACTCACCTCACTGCATAAATAAATACCTTTGGGTTTAGTGAACTCAGCTGACTGCATATAGTTACCTTTTGTGTTCAGTAAATTCACCTCACTGCATATAGCTACCTTTTGTGTTCAGTGAACTCACCTCATTGCGTATATAACTACCTTTGGGTTTAGTGAACTGACCTCACTGCACATAGCTACCTTTTGTGTTCAGTGAACTCACCTCACTGCATATATAACTACCTTTGGGTTGAGTGAACTCACCTCACTGCATATACCTAGCTTCCCCCCGAGATGGACAAAATGGACAAACCAGGTAGAGGAAGAGGTAGAGGCAGACCCAGAGGAAGGCCACCTGGCACTGGCAGGTCTGTGCGAGGTGGTGTTGCTGTGATTTCGTGCGGACCTGGACCAAAGTACAGTGCTCAGAAGAAGGCATGTGCCATCACTTCCCAAAATTGTGAGGACGTGCTTGAGTATTTAACACAGAAAACCTCATCTCCCGCAGCCACCAGCGCTACAACAAGCACCACATCCGCTGCATTTGACACTTCGCAGGAGTTATTTGGTGGTGGTGGTGAAATCACTGATTCACAGCCACTACTGCAACAAGAAGAAGAAGTCGCAGGTACACCACCTCATACGTCTGAGTTAGGTGACGATAGTATGGACATAATTTGTGAGGAGGGGCATGATGATCCACCTGAAGTAAAAATACAACCATCTACATTTTCAAACAATTTAAAAAAATGCCAACAAAAATTGCCCTCCGTAAAACATTCTTGGCAAATGCTTTCGACTTGGTTTGTCTTCCGCTGGCTTAAGGGTCCATCTGACCACAGAGGCCTGGTCTGCAAAGCACGGTCAGGGCAGCTACAGCATGGGTCTCAGCAGGCTCCCACTTCGGACCGGAATCCAACCTTCATTCCCCCCGGTGACAATGGCAGACTTGCCCTCCATAACGGATTCCTGTTAAAGGATTTAAAGTTGATTCATTACAATTTGGGCCTCAAAGTCCTGTATTGCATGCCTGCCTGCTGCCCTCCTTGGATGTGCAGTGGTAGCCGTTGCTCAGGCTCCACACCGGATTCCATCCCTCATTCCCCGGCCATTACCCGGGTTCACAAATGGCAGACTTGCCCGCCTCCATATGATTCTCGTGAAAGGAATGTGGTGTCATCTTTGCCCGCCATAACTGGTTCTCGTTAAAGGATTTAAAGTACATTCATTTCAAATACACAGCAGGGCCTCGAAAGTCTTCCTCCTGTATTGTTATTTTTGGTCACTACCTCGGGGCGGGCGTGCATGCCTGCCTGCTGCCCTCCTTGGATGTGTAGCGTTGCTCAGGCTCCACACCGGATTCCATCCCTCATTCCCCGGCCTTTACCCAGGGCCACAATGTCAGACTTGCCCGCCTCCATAGGATTCTCATTGTAGCGGTACTGAACAAGTACACAGCAAGTAGAAAATGTAATTTAAAAACAAAACGTAAGCTTTTTAACAGTGCCATGGAAAGTTGAGAAGGAAGTCATACATTACCTGACATCACTGAGTGAGGAAGAGCAATCTCGCCATGTTACGCAGTAGTCCAGCACGGCCGTCACAACACACAACAAACAGCTATTTGCGGTGCGTTACACAGTGAGTTTGGTGTGTCAGTGTGAAGCAGTACTCTAATTACACTCCCTGATTAATGTATACACATGCAAGATGTTTTAAAGCACGTTAGGCCTGCAATTTAGCATTCAATGTGATTTCTGCCCTTAAAACGCTGCTTTGCGTCACATCCAGATTTTTCCCCGGGACTTTTGGCATGTATCCCATGGGGGCTTTGCAGGAGAGGAGGAGGAATCTCTTGTCCTTTCCATTTCCTCTCTTGCGGAGTAACCCAATATCAAGGACCATTTGGGCTGGTATAGCTTAATAGGGTGGAGCCCCAAGCTTTTCAACACCTTAAAGATAACCCGAGGTGGGTTTTAAGAATGCTATCAGCACACAGAGGCTGGGTCTGCCTATACAGTCCAGTCTCTGTTGCTATACCGATCCCCCCTAAGCACCCCCTGTGCTCTGCTATGCCCCCATAAATCAAACGCCGAGCTGTTGACACACAGTGTGTCGCAGCCAGCTGTTTCCCTCTGTAAGTGCCAGTCTCGGCCACTCCCCCGCCTCCTCCATAGCTCCAGTCCCCGCCCGCGTCCCTTCCCTCTAATCAAAGGGGAGGGACGCAGACGGGGACTGGAGCTATGGAGGAGGCGGGGGAGCGGCCGAGATTGACACTTACAGAGGTAAACAGCCGGCTGCGACACACTGTGTGTCGACAGCCCAGGGTTCAATTTATGGGGGCATAGCAGAGCGCAGGGGGCGCTTAGGGGGATCGGTATAGCAACAGAGGCTGGGCAGTATAGGCAGACCCAGCCTCTGTGTGCTGATAACATTCTTAGAACCCACCTCGGGTTCTCTTTAAATCAGCTATTTATTACAGTGAAAAGATCTTGTTTGGAGATAAGGGTAAAGGGGAAAAGGGCGCCTAGAGAAGATAAAATGTAATAAAAACAAAATGAAAAAAAGTGAGGTGGCTTACCTAAATGAAGACAAAATAACGTATTAATATAATTTTATTGCACTCCAACGCGTTTCGTGGGTGCATACCCATTTCCTCAGGCCAAATAGCAGTGCCTAATAGTGCTTGTAGCCACAAATAATGCGCCTCTCTGTTTGGGGATAAAATCATGCAAGAAAGTTTTTAATCACACTGCTGGATGATTTAATATTCTCTTGGCAGTACAAAGACAACTGGATTATAGGCGATTTTGAAATTGCCTGATTTTACCACCCACCAGCAGTAATTGCATAGGACTTCTTTCTAGGGATGCTCTTTTGGAATTTTGTGGAATTGAAATTTCCGCATTTCTGAAGGGAAATCGGATTACAGTGACTCAGTAATTTTAGCCCCATCACAGAAATCTGAAGTATTGGTCCAATCAGAGAATACTGAGTCATCTCAGAAGTATTTGGCTAATCAGAGACTGCAAAAATGACCAAAATAAAGACTCCTCAGAAATCGGAAATCTGTGGAATCGTTTATCGGCACTGGTGGAAATCAGCATTTCAGATCATCTCTACTCCTTATCTGTTTATTTAATGAACTAGTCCTTTTTATAGTTTACGTGAAATATAAGTAAGATGAGATAATTAAAGAAAAGAACTTTAAGAATTAACTCTATTGTACCCAGGGCCGGGACAAGGTCTTCCAGGACCAGAGGCTGAGATTCCAAAGTGCGCCCCTCCCTGCACATAGCTATATTCCCCCGGTATAAATAGATAGGCTCCCCCTCTGTATAGGTAGCCTCAGGCCTGCACCCCAATATAAATAGCTTGATGTCCTTCCAGTTGTGAGTGAAGCAGTGACACTCACCTCTCCAGGTTTCATCTCCAGCTTCTTCTCTTCAGAGCCACCTTAGTGTCCGGTCTTCATGGCTGCAGCTGGTGTCTCTTGTCATGTGACTCACGGCAAGTACCGGTGAGGCATCCAATGACAGGCATTGGCTGCAGCCACAGACAGAGCTAAGTGTGGCACTGGGAAGAAGCAGCCTGGAGATGCAACTAGGAAACCTGGTGAGTTCAGAGTGATGTCGAGGGGAGGGGCAGAGGCCTCTTCAGCCTATGCTTCGGCCCTGCCCTGATTGCTATTAAACATTCTCATTCAAACTCATTCAATGCTGGGATGCTGGCATAGGTATGCAGCAGCTTGAAGTTATTACTCCCTTCTCTATAACAGCTGAGAGCAATATAGGGTGTTTTTTTCCAATTTGGAGCACATGGAGAGGATCAGAATTGTTAAAATACGTGAAAATATGTTGAGATGATTTAAAGCAGGGGTCCCCAACCTTTTCCGGCCTGGGGACCACTTTCTGACCAAATTTTTGTCCTGGGACTGCGGGATGGTGGTGGTGGGGGGGGGGGGGGCATTTGCGTGTCCTAGTGGACAGTGTCGTGCGCAGCGAGTTACCGGGGGGGGGGGGGACGACTTATGGGGTGCGGTGGCATAGCTAGCATAGTTGCCCCAGTATAGGGAGTTTAGTTGCCCCAGTATGGCTAGTATAATTACCCCAGTATAGCTAGTATAGGGCCCCAGTATAGCTAGTATAGTGTCCCAGTATAGCTAGTACAGTGACCATTATAGCTAGTATAGTGCCCAGTATGGGTAGGTAGTGCCCCAGTATATCTAGTATAGTGCCAAGTATAGCTAGTATAGTGCCCCAGTACAGCTAGTATAGTGCCCAGTATGGCTAGTATAGTGCCCAGTATAGCCAGTATAGTGCCCAGTATAGGTAGTATAGTGCTCAGCATAGCTAGTATAGTGCCCAGTATAGCTAGTATAGTGCCCAGTATAGCGCCCCAGTATGGGTAGATAGTGCCCCAGTATAGCCGTCCCCGCCCGTCCCTGCGGCCGCTGCTGCTATTACCTAAGCCAGTGGCCGCTTCCTTATATTCCCCTCTCCTGCGTGTGTAACTGATTCCCACCAGCATGTCTCCCGGTTGCTGTCTGTGATGAGGCAGGAAGCAGGGCAGCGGCTTCCTGTAGCAGCAATGTGTATCGCCGTTACAATGGTGGCCCAACTGCAAACGTCCCACGGACCAGCAGTGGGTCGCAGACCGGGGGTTGGGGAACCCTGACTTAAAGGATAGTTAAATTCTGAGGGAAAGTGAACATACATTATAAGAATGATGAAATGTCTTACAGAAGAGAAGAAGCGGCCCAAGTGTAGGTTTGTCATCATTGATCCATCCTTCGTGTTTTTGTCTTCTTTTCCTCTCCTCCTCCAATAAAATCTCTTTTTCTACAGAAACAAGGCTGCCTTGATGACGCCAGGGAGGTGCCAGAGTTCAAGGATGTGGTAGACATCAGAGACGTTGTAACAGACAATTTCTTCTGCACAGGAGGGACGTCCCCCAATGTGGAGCCCCAGACCTGCAAAGGTAATTTATACACTGGATTGAAGAGAGGCCTGATAACGCCACTAACCATAAAGTCCAGTGCTTGTGTGTGCCATAGAGAATAAACACTTGCTTTCCACATTACTGAAAGATCTGCTGTTTCATTGGTGGAGGATCTGATCAATCATGTACTTGGGATATTGACTGTAGCCCTGTTTTAACCACTTCTCTACTCTTGTATATAAACACCAGTAAACACTTAGTTCTGTTTTATATTTTTAGAACACAGAGTTAGAATAGCATCTTGTGGCCAAAAAGTAAAACTACACCCAAATACACCATTATACACTTTCCCATAGAAAAATGAAATACATTTTCATTATTTTTTAACTCCTTCCACTCCTACCCCAAAATAAAATATTATCGCCATACATTGTGCTAAGAACACAATTTAAATCTTGTAATAACCAGGACAAATGGGCAAATAAAATGTGTCTGTTTTATTTACAATAGCACATTTTATTTTTAAACTACATTGGCTGAAAGCTGAGAAATGGTGAATGTTTTTCAATTTTTTTTTCTTCTTATTCCCTGTTAAATGCATATAAAATAATATATTTCTTAGCAAAAAGTACTGTTAATGAATAGGTCAAATTGTATTGGAGCGATTGCGGTTAGCAAAATCGCTATTGCAGCACATGTAGCATTTTGGTGGCGTTAGCATTTGCGTTAGTGTTTTTGCAATGTAAAGTATAGAAACGCTGGCGTAATCGCTCATGAATCGCTATACAGAGCAATTTGCTAGAATTTTTAAATTACTACACACTGTAAAAAAAAATTAAAATGAATTGAATGGACCAATCAGAATTAAAAACGCTAATCGCAAATCGCTACACAATTGCTGCCACACTTTAAAACCTCTACCAAAATCACCAGAAAACGTTTCATGAAATCGCTTACAAAACGCTTACCCCACCCTGGCGTTCTATTAAGGGTGGCTGCGCAGCAGTATTTTTTTTTTTAAATCATGTAGCTAGCCTAGTGCTAGCTACATGATTCCCCCCTCCCTGCTGCATCCCTCTCACCCTTCCGATCGCCGCCGGCGATCAAACCCAGCAGGAAATCCCGTTCTGAACGGGATTTCCTTTAGGGCTTCCCCCGTCGCCATGGCGATGATCGCGATGATGTCATCGACATCGTGACGTCACAGGGAGTCCCGATCCACCCCTCAGCGCTGCCTGGCACTGATTGGCCAGTCTGCGCAAGGGTCCCGGGGGGCCCAGTTACGCGTCGGGTAGCGAAGGATCGGCAGAGGCGATCGCGTACCACACGCAGCTAGCAAGGTGCTAGCTGCGTGTTTTAAATAAAAATTGTGCAAATCGGCCCACCAGCTGAGCTCATCCATACCGCCAAGGAGGTTAAAATGCTAGCGATTGCGATAGTGATTTGCACTTTGTAGTGGGTTCCAGGCCTCAGCTGTGTAGCTGACAACGCGCTGTGTTGCTGAGACGACAAGCGCCAGTGGGTGGGAAATGGCGGGAATAATGGGACTGGTGGGGTATCGGTGTCACCCGGGTTGAGTAGATCTGCCCTGCGGATCACTCGTAGGCTGGAAGTCAGGAGGTCACCGGCTGCAGTACACATGCCCGATTATAACGACCGCCTCAGCCGACTTAAAGTGTACCTGAGACAAGGGGGAATAAAAGTGTTATCCATACCTGGAGCTTCCTCCAGCCTCCTCCGCACAGATCACTTCCTAGCCGCGGTCTCAAGTCTCCTAGATCTCCTGGTAGCAGCCCAGCTCTCCATGGCCATTGGCCAGTCAGTCGGTCAGTAGTACTACGCAGGCACAGAACACTCCTGGTAACAGGGGCGGGGCGGGTGCACACGGCTGGGCATAGAATGCCCTACTGGCCGCAAAGAACAAAGCGGCTACTGGGAGATCTAGGAGGCTTTAGATTGCGGCCAGGAAGCAAGAGGCTTGAGGAGGAAACCCCAGGTATGTATAAAACTTTTATTCCCCCTCGTCTCAGATACACTTTAAGTCAGGCGTGTGTACGAGGTTAATGCCTGATCTCCTGTGCTGGTTAGTTTGCCAGGTTTTATTTTCCAGTCATTTTATTGTTCAGCATAAATAAATAAAATGTTCAATAGCGTCATGATTCTCAAACATATGCACATCTTTATGTCACTAAGATATTGGTGTCTTCTTATTCATGTGTCATTTTTGTTGTCTATTACAGGGGATTCTGGAGGGCCTCTTATCATACAACATAAAAACCGTTTTGTCCAGGTACGACAAGTTTTATAAGATTTTCAGAGTTTTGCCTAGCTTTTCAGCACATTATGTTCAATAACGTCTTCTTAGATGGCCGGTGTTATTAGGGATGGTCAATGAGATGTAAATAATTTTGAGTTGATGCAAGATTATGCAAATTTATGCAGCTTGAAATGAACCTATCAAAGCCTACGCAATTTTCAGAATCTTGCATCAACTCAAAATTATTTGCATATCATCGACCATCCCTAGGTGTTGCATCATGCCCAGGGCCAGTTCTAGACTTTTTGCTGCCTGAGGCAAACTTGTGAGGATGCGTGCCCCCCCCCCCTCCCTCCCGATTTGGAGTGATTGCACAGCAGGTACCATAGTATAGGGTAGTCAGGTACAGTTGCCCCCAGTATAGGTAACTAGTATAGTTGCCCAAGTATATTTAGCTAGTATAGTTGCCCCAAGTATACGCAGCCAATATTGTTGTCCATGTATAGGTAGCCAGTATAGTTGCCCCAGTATAGGTAGCCAGTATAGTTGCCCCAGTATAGGTAGCCAGTATAGTTGCCCCAGTATAGGTAGCTGGTATAGTTGCCCCCAGTATGGGCAGCCAATATTGTTGCCCCTGTATAGGGTAGCCAGGTATATTTGCCCCCTGTATAAGTAGCCAGTATAGTTTCCCCATTTTAGTTGCCCCAGTATAGGCAGCCAATATTGTTGCCCCTGTATAGGTAGCCAAGTATAGTTTCCCCCATTATAGGTAGCCAGTATAGTTGCCCCAAGTAGCTAGTATAGTTGCCTCCAGTATAGGCAGCCAATATAATTGCCCCAGTATAGGTAGCTTGTATAATTGTCCCCCATATAGGCAATTGTAAGAATGGCAGCAATTTTAATATTTCCCTTGTAAATCAATAGGTGAATTTTGATTAGCTGTTGCAGGCTCCACCCACTTTTCTGAATATTAAACCCAGCCACCCAGTGACCAACTGTGCCAAGTTTGAGAACCCTGCCATTAACAGTGTAAGAATGGCTGCAGGTAAAGTTTTCCCTTTAAAAAAAAAAAGAAATGGTTGTTGGCTAGGCCCATTTTTTCTAACTTTGACACACAGTCACTCAATGACCAAGTTTATTAGCTTTGAGGTCCTTGGAATTAATGTGAGAGTAGAAGCAGTTTATCAATCAAACAAATCTGAGTGACTCTGCCCCCTTTTGTTAATGTGAATGCCAGTCATCCAGTGAGTGACTGTAGCAGAAATTCTTCCCCTCTACTCTTTCTTTGTTGAGACAGATTAACTCTTTGTGGCCATCGCTTTAATACTAGAGCTCTCTAGAGTCTCACTGTCAATTTGGGTCTACTTCTTTAATGCTGAGTGCGTAAATACTGTAATAAAGCATTAAAGCGGGATTGGCAGCCAAAAAAACAAATTCTATTTAAACACTGCGGTGTGTTTAAAATGCTGCCAGAAATCTCACCATGCAGTACAAGCTTTCCAATCTATTCAGGAATCTTTCTGCTGCTATTATATTCTCTCAGTCCCCCAGGCTCTTCTCTGTTCTATCGCCAATGACCCTCCCACCTTCCTGCTTTTCACTGATTGGTTGCTGCCTAGCTGAAACATTATCCTCTGCACATTTGTGTTTACAAGCAAGGCTGAGGCGACTCAGCGATTGGAGGAGAAAAGAAAAAAAAATAAGGGAAGCAATGACATCAGGATTTAGCCCCAAACTGTGGGCAAAAGACATGGCCCCCACCAGGAACAGAATTCTCTTCATTTACTATATAAAATTCACTGCAATCAAAATGTGGACAGTACAATACATGTGTTATGTAAGTAGATCAAGTATTTAACTTCTTATATATGTGTCTTTTTTCCTCTGGCATAGTATGGCTGATCCTCCTGCTTTAACTTGCATGAGCATGGAGCCTCTCACGCATGAGCGCAGGTTCAGTACGACCACGCTCTTGCCTGCAGAGGGGCGTGGCCTAAATCAGATTACCGACAACCCCTTGTCGGTAATCTTTGGAGGGTCTGCCCTCTATGACGGGAGGACCAGAGGACATTGAGGGAAGCCTCATTAGGACCCAGAGGCTTCCCTCTTCTTAGGTAAGTATGTGATTTTGTACCTGAGCTTTGTCTCAGGTACACTTTATGTAAGAGAATATAAGGAGGAGAACTGAGAGTCCAATATAGTGTAGTATGTTAAGACAATAGGTAAGCAGTTTAGTGAGAAAATTTATACTCACAAACACGGGTTACCACTTAGGCAACCACTGTATAGGCAGGTGAGGAGATTAGACCTGTCCTCACTCAGGATTAACCCTCCTGGCGGTATAAAAAATTCCACCAGGAGGTAGCGCAGCAGTTTTTTTTTTTTTTTTTTTAAATCATGTAGCGAGCCCAGGGCTCGCTACATGATAGCCGCTGCTCAGTGGCATCCCCCGCCCGCTTCGATCGCCTTCGGCGATCTCCGATCAGGAAATCCCGCTCAAAGAAAGGGATTTCCTGGAGGGCTTCCCCTGTCGCCATGGCGACGGGGCGGGATGACGTCAGCGACGTCGTGACATCATTGGGAGTCCCGATCCACCCCTCGGTGCTGCCTGGCACTGATTGGCCAGGCAGCGCACGGGGTCTGGGGGGGGGGGGACCGCGCCACGACGGATAGCGGCGATCGAGCGCGGGGCGGCGGCGATCGGTGTGCTGGCGCAGCTAGCAAAGTGCTAGCTGCTTCCAGCAAAAAAAAAAAATTAAGTAAATCGGCCCAGCAGGGCCTGAGAAAACCTCCTGCGCGGCTTACCGCGAACTACATTCGGGGTTACGGCCAGGAAGGTTAAGAAGTCTCTCTCTGTAGTAAAGAAAAAGGGGGTAGCACTCCCCTCCACCATGAGTGGACACAGTGTACTTGTATATGGAACAGAGGCGCCAGCAGGATAAAAATTAATACAATTTTTAAAAATTGCTTGGAGGAAGTGGTGGGCTTGCCTCCCAAAAGCAGATACGAGATCCTGTCTTCATATAAATTGAGTTTAGCGCCTCAGTAAGGCCTGAGAAAAGCAGTGAGAAAAGTTAAAAAGGAAGTTTTGTTGAAAAAAAGACATCCGTCCATCAAGTTCAACAAGACAAAAAAAAAATAGTGCAACACTGTCCAGCTCCCTTACATATGCAAGTTCATCTAAATGGAAGGCGAAAAACCAGGGATGTAACTACAAATCATGGGGTCACCAAGCAAAACTTTGATAGGGCCCTCCAATGCTCACACCATTTACCTTGCCTCCCCTTGTGGCCCTCACAGGCTGAAAGCCCATCTCACAAGGGTTCTAAAACAAGTGTGGACATCCTAATCTTCACACCCATAACAAGTGTAGCCACAAAAACACCTGATCTGAAGGATGGACCCCTTTATCAGAGGTTATGAAATAGTGCAAACAGTGAAGAGGCGGCACACAAATGGCTTTGCTAAGTAGAGCATGTATTGATGGTGGAGCAACTACATGTTACGAACCTTCACGGTTCTTCATCAGATTTACACCTGATGAAGAACCGTGAAGGTTCGTAACATGTAGTGTGCTCCACCATCAATACATGCTTTTAATTAACAAAGCCATTTGTGTGCCGCCTCTTCACTGTTTGTACGCCTGGACTCTCAGGGAGGTGACCTGAACGAGGCGTAGCACCGGCAACGTAAGGAATAGTAATCCCAAAGTGGTTCCAGGACCGTGACTTATCTATTTGAGTTATGAAATAGTAGTTAGGGGCCCCCTTACTGCTCTAAGCCCCCACCTCCTGCGATCACAGGGGTTGCTCCCCATTAGTTACACCCCTATGAAAGTTAGGACCCCTTTCCACTTGGAGTGAATCACTTTGCTTCCCACGCATGAATGTGGAAGCAGAATGACAGCCTGTTGAAATCAATAGTCTGGCCAATTTTACCACTTCCATGAAGTAGTACAAGAGATTACCTACACAATCTTTTCATAGTGATCTGCTGGCTCTCGCACTACATGGAGGTAGTAAAAAGGGCCAGTCATTGGCCAATCAAAATTGGTTGTTTGTACCAGGCTTGGTGAGGTACATTAAGGGTGGTAAATGCAGATTTTTTTTTCCACCCTGATCTTTTTGGGATTTTTTTTTTTACCTCTCTCTCTCTCTTTTCCATTTCAACAGGTGGGAGTAATAAGCTGGGGCACAAAAAGCAGCTGTGAAAATAACAGAAGAAAAAAGGTCCCTACAGGCTCTCGAGATTTTCATGCCAATGTGATTCGTGAAATGCAATGGATTGCTGACATCGTACAAACGGACTTAGAATACCTTCAGTAACCTCCTGGACCTTGCGGTGCTGCTGCTACAGAAGAAGAAACCATGGCCATTCTTGCTCATTGCCCATCCTATACACAAGATACCATCTCCTAAGACAGACATTCCAGGCTCATGAGGCTGCGACCAGCTCCTTCCATCTGTCAGGCATTGCAACAATTGCTAAAGTTCCGACTTCCTAAGAAATAATTCAGATAGTGAATCTTGAAGATCCACTGTGTTTTAAAAAAAAATAAAAATACTAATCCACTTACCTGGGGCTTCCTCCAGCCCGTGGCAGGCAGGA
Organism: Hyperolius riggenbachi; assembly: GCF_040937935.1. NCBI lineage: Eukaryota > Metazoa > Chordata > Amphibia > Anura > Hyperoliidae > Hyperolius > Hyperolius riggenbachi. The sequence goes on along the minus strand of NC_090653.1, from coordinate 44,543,759 downwards.
TGTGCCCTCGACGCCACTCCGGAGGCTCCCGGTCTTCTCCGGTGGCTCACCAGACCTGGCCAGGCCGGCTTCCTGGTCGGGCTTCTCCTTGCACTCCGACGTGCTTCTCACGCGGTCGTGCTGATGTCATCGGACGTCCTACGGACTGTACTGCGCAGGCGCAGAACTACTGCGCCTGCACAGTACAGCCTGGAGGACGTCCGATGACGTCAGCACGACCGCGTGAGACGCACGTTGGAGCGCACAAGAGAGCCCGACCTGGAAGCCGGCCTGGCCAGGTATGGTGAGCCACTGGAGAAGACCGGGAGCCTCCGGAGCGACGTCGTCGGCACGTCCTGCCTGCCACGGGCTGGAGGAAACCAGAGGTAAGTGGATTAGTATTTTTATTTTAACTTTAACTTTGAATATGAGCAAATGTTTTGCCAATCTGTATAGTAATATGGACCAATTCTACAGGAAATTGGAAGTTTCGAATAAGGATTATCTTGACTAGGGATGAGCAGAAATTACGCCCGTACGTAATTACGCATAGTAATACACAATTACACATCGTAATCGTAATGCAAAATTTCGGGGGAATAGCGTAACTCATTTCGTAGGTAATTGTTACGCATGTATTTACGCATAATTTATGTGTAATTTTGTGCCAACTTTGGTGGTGAATAGCAAACCCCCCATATATGCTATTGCTAGCAAAATTGCTACATAGGTTAAGAAGAATAGTGTGTACAAGTAACAAAAATAATTGTTCAAAAAGACATTGTAGTTTTTGAGAAATCGACTTTAAAAATACAAAAAGAAATGTTTTTTTAAACTGTAATTTTTCTGTGTTTAAAAACTATTTTTCTTTGTATTTAAAAAAAACGATTTGTTTGACTTGTACCCAGAATTCTCCCTAATATACAGCAATTTTGGTAGCAATAGCATGTATGGGAGCTTGGCAATTCACGACCAAAGTCGGCATGAAATTACGTGAAAATTTCCGCTTAAATTCATGCATAATTACGAATGATTATACAAAGTCAATTGAATTATGAATTTGCAATTACATATAGGTGTAATTGTGAAAATGTACGTGTAATTTTGCGTAATTGTAATTAGCAGATTACGGTCATCATTAATCTTGACTATGTGGCAGCTTCTTGTTGAATTTGTTGGATTGAATTTGTTAGAAACTCTTGAGGAATACATATTTTGCTGTCAGTTATGTTATTTGTTAAACAGTGAACATTTTTACTGCTGGCAGGTGATGTAGCTGCTGCATGGTTTTTGACAGTTGGAAACAGCTGTAAACAGCTATTTCCCACAATGCAGGAAGGTTCACAGACAGGAAACTGCCAAGAGTATGTACTTTTCTTGTTTCTTGTGGGAGGGGTTTCACCACAATATCAGTCATACAGCGCCCCCTGATGGTCTGTTTGTAAAAAGGAATAGATTTCTCATGTAAAAGGGGGTATCAGCTACTGATTGGGATAAAGTTCAATTTTTGGTCGAAGTTTCTCTTTAAAGAGGGACTCCAGTGAAAATAATGTAATAAAAAAGTGCTTCATTTTTACAATAATTATGTATAAATGATTTAGTCAGTGTTTGCCCATTGTAAAATCTTTTAAATCCCTGATTTACATTCTGACATTTATTACATGGTGACATTTTTACTGTTGGCAGGTGATGTAGCTGCTGCATGCTTTTTTGGCAGTTGGAAACAGCTGTAAACAGCTATTTCCCACAATGCAACAGGGTTCACAGACAGGAAACTGCCAAGAGTACGTACTCAGAATTTCTTTGTGGGAGGGGTTTCACCACAATATCAGCCATACAGTTTGTGAAAAGGAATAGCTTTCCCATGTAAAATGTAGTATCAGCTACTGATTGGAATAAAGTTCAATTCTTGGTCGGAGTTTCTCTTTGAAGGCAGCAGGGACAGCCGTACTATCCCAGGAAAAAAAAACACAGTGCACATTTTGATTTCAGTGGATGTTATATAGTAAATAAAGAGAATTCTGTTCCTGCCATTTGCCATCTTTATTCCCTCTTACTGAAGCCAATTCTCATGTCATTTCCTCCCTTACTTTTTTTCTCTCTTCTCAGCCAATCCCTCAGCCCTGAACTGCCCTCCGCCAATCAGCGAGGAACAGGAATGTGGGTGGGGGCAAGCTTTCTTCTCGTTGGCAATGGCAAAAATAGAGCCAAGCTGATTGAGAAAAGATTTATTACAACAGAAACATTTCTGATTAGATTGGAGTGCTTGCGATGCAGGGTGAGATTCCAAGCTGCATATTAAACACAGAGCAGTGGGTAAATGGAATTTGATTTTGTGGCTGACAATCCCTCTTTAACCACTTGCTGACCGCGTCACGCCGATGTGGGTGGATGCAGCGGCAGCCCCAGGACCGCCTAACGCTGATTGGCGTAAGGTCCTGGAGTAGTGGTTTGCAGGAGATCTTTCTGCTCCGCCTTCAGTCTCCCAGCAGCAATCGCCGCTAGGAGACTGTTAGACGGCAGCGCTGTACTGGAGACAACCGTGTGACATGGTGGTCCCCCTGGGACACACGAGAGCGATCAACTCTCATAGGCTGAAGCCTATGACAGCGGATCGCCGTTATTGGCTGGCTGGGGGGAGGGAGGGATTTGAGTAAAGAAAAAAAAATTATAAAAAGAAATAAACACTGGGGGAGCTATCAGACCCCACCAACAGAGGCAGAAAGGGGAGGGGGGGGGGGGGGGTTGGGGGAGATATCACGTGTGTGCTGAGTTGTGTGGCCCTGCAGCTAGGCCTTAAAGCTGCAGTGGCCCATTTAGCAAAATAATGGCCTGGCAAACTTAAAGAAAATTATATGCAGCCTGGAATTGACTCAGTTAAAGGGAAAGGGAATGTCTGAAGTAATTAAAATACAAAAATCTACTTACCTTGGGATTCCTCCAGTCAGCCTTCCTCCAGCTCCTGGCAGCCTTGCCAGGTCGGCATCTACTTGTGCTTCAGCATGCAGCTCACGGAGTCAAACTGATGCCATCCGGACTGTACTGTTCAGGCACAGAACTACTAAACCTGCGCAGTACAGTCCGGATGACGTCAGCATGACTATGTGAGCCACACGCTGGAGCGCAAATAGGCCTGTTGTACCGGAGGGGACCCTGGGCCACCGGCGGGGAGCGGAGCTGCGGTGAGTGCCTTGGTCAATCTCTTTAAACACACTTCCTGATGATTTCCCAATCCAAAACTCTGTGAATTATATTCACTATAAACTCTACCCCCCAATTATCTACAACCCCAACCCCTAAACAAATTTTTTGTAGAACATGACAAAAAACAAAAAGTTACAATGTCACTTTTAATTAAGTTGTATTACAATGGCAATCCTTTGTGTTTGTTATGTTAATTTGCTTCTATTTGCAGATCGGGTTTGATCATCCTTATCACAGTGATCTGTAATGATGATCCTAATCAGCTAATTATGATTATGCAAACTTTTGCTTAAATTTCTGCAATTGTGCCCATACATAATTACGATTTGTAAATTCTATTGATTTCGTAAAATCATTCTTAATTTTGAGTACATTTTCATGTAATTTTTGTGTAATTTTGTGCCAACTTTACCGGTGAATAGCAAAGCCCCCATCACTGAAATTGCTACAAATGTTAAGGAGAATAGTGAGTATAAGTCAAAAAATGTTTTTCAAAAAGAACTTTTTGAGAAAATAGTTTTTAAAAATGCAAAGAAAAATGGTTTTTAAACTCAGAAAAATAACAGTTAAAGTACTGTTTTTCCTTTGCATTTTTAAAGCGAGTCTGAAGCGAGAATAAAACTCGCTTCAGCTCTTATATTCAGCAGGGGCATGTGTGCCCCTGCTAAAACGCTGCTATCCGCTGAACGGGGGTCCCTTACCTCCCAAATCCCCTCCGTTCTTTGCGGGGATCTCTTCCTGGTGAGGCAGGGCTAATGGCTGCAGCCTTGCCTCACACGCGTTTGTCAACGCGTATCTCTGCCTCTCGCCCGCCCCTCTCAGTCTTCCTTCGCTGAGAGGGGCGGGGGAGAGGCGGCGATGCGCCGCTGATAGACTCGCTGAGGGGCAGGGCTGCAGCCGTTAGCCCTGCCTCCAGCAGCAGCAAAATTTACAACCAAGTTGGTCATAGATTTTGCAAGGGGGGATTTGGGGGGTAAGGGACCCCCGTTCAGCCGCGGGATAGCGGCGTTTTAGCAGGGGCACACATGCCCCTGCTGAATAAAAGCTCTGAAGCGAGTTTTATTCTCGCTTCAGAGTCTCTTTAAAATCGATTTTCTCTAAAAAATACAAGGTCTTTTTAAAAAATTCCTTTTTTTTTTACTTACCCACCGTAGCAATTTTCATGGTAATAGCATTTATGTGGGCGTTGCTATTAACCAGTTCGCATTCAGTCGTTTTTCACTTTATGCATCCGAGCTATGTTCACCTCCCATTCATTAGCCTATAACTTTATTACTACTTATCACAATGAACTGATCTATATCTTGTTTTTTCCGCCACCAATTGGGCTTCCTTTGGGGGGTACATTTTACTAAGAGCCACTTTACTGTAAATGCATTTTAAAAGGAAGAAAAAAACAGAAAAAAAACATTATTTCTCACTTTTCGGCAATTATAGTTTTAAAATAATACATGCCTCCATAATTAAAACCCACTTATTGTATATGCCCATTTGTCCCGGTTATTACACCGTTTAAATTATGTCCCTATCACAATGTATGGCGACAATATTTTATTTGGAAATAAAAGTGCTTTTTTCCCGTTTTGCATTCATCACTATTTACAAGCTTATAATAATAAAAAAAAAAAAAATAGAAATATTTCATCTTTACATAGATATTTAAAAATTTAGACCCTTAGGTAAATATTTGTGTTTTTTTTTTTTATTGTAATGGTTTTTTTTGTTTTTTTTTAATGAAACATTTTATGTGGGTATTTTTGGGAGGGTGGGATTGAAATTGTATTTTTTTTGTAACTATATGTGTATTTTTATTTTCATTTAACATTTAGATGTAGTTTACTTTTTGGCCACAAGTTGGCAGCCATGGGTTTGTTTACAGTGACGTCACTCTAAGCGTAACACGTATGCTTAGAGCGACGTAGGAAGCAGAAAAAGCGCAGCTTCCGAGAGAAGCTGTCGCTTTTTCTGCGGGGGAGAGGAATCAGTGATTGGGCACCATGGCCCGATTCACTGATTCGTTGGCTAACGAACCGCGGGCTGGGAGCGCGCGTGCACGTGCGCGATCGGCCGCGGGAACGCGCAGGAGCGCACATGGCTTCCTGGACAGGAATGTCAAATAGTTAATGTCTAAAATCAGCCCAAAATTACACAGAAATGATTCGAAAATTTACAATTACACACAAAATTAATTAAAATTTCTCCAGAAGTTCTGCATTACGATTTTGCATTGTAACTACGAATTTTGAAATGAAATTACATCTATGGGAAATTTGTGCTCATCGCTATGCCCATGACACACACCACACACAGGCAGGAGCCAACAGGTTGTACAAAACGAAATCCTTAATACAAGTAGAGAGACACCTAGTGGCTGAACTGCAATACTGCATATTGCTACACTTTGTGAGGAAAAGGTCAGTATCTCTGTCCTGATCTTGTATAGTTGGCCTGTTCTACTGATCCACTAAATAAACCTGAATACCACGGTACACTTCTCTACGAACTGTCTTTATGAGGAAAATTTGGGACTTCTAGTCCATGGACAATGGAGAGTATTGTGGGTCACTCCACATTGAACTCACACCACCCCAGATGTTGCATCTCTCTTTCTCCATATTCTATATGTCCATATTGGTGCACAACATCCACATACGCCAGTCGCGTGTTTCATGACCGCTTCTTCAGAGGCACAAACTCATATCTCCCAACTTTTGAGCCAGGAAAACGGGACACTAAGACACGTCCCTGCCACACCTTTAACCACACCTCCATTTTTCAAAATCACACCCCTCCCTTATACAGTTTCCCCCTCCATCCTATGCAGAGATTGATGAATGGAACGATGGTAGGCAAGCTATTTCAATAATAATCACAGCACACATATGTATTAAAGGATATAAATTAGAGTAAACAGCTCTACATGAAGAGTTATGAATATATTAAATAAGAAAATAAAGACTGAAATGTGCAAAATATTAAATTCTTTATTTCTGGGCTTCTGTCAAAAAACTTCACATATCAGAAATATTAACACAATGTCTACAATTAACTCTAGTCCCAGGACTGTAAAAACATAAAATCACACAACTATGCCTAATTAAGGATTTTGTGCCACGATATGGGTTATTAATAAGAGCAATAGCACAGAGAAATGCAACCAATATGATTGATACATATCGGATTTCTAGCACTTCACAAGCATATTGAAATTATCTTTCAATATATATATATCCACCTCACTATTCAGATGCTCTGTAACCAGGGTAGCCCTGTCTCTCACTCTCTCTCAACGTCAAAGACATTCCTTGCTGAGCCTGGAGTTTTATGTTATTGTGCTGCTGATGAAGTCCATGAGGCAAAGCTGCAGAGTGGGATGTGATGCATGTATTTTAGTGTTCTCCGCAAAGACTCTGGGCAGTGAAGCAGTTAAGGTAACTGCAAACTCTCCTTCTCTGTGAAGAGGACGGGACATTTGACCAGTGCCCCGTGATACAGTGATAGAGGCTGCAAATCGTTAGTGCCACAGAGAAACCTTGACACTTGTCCGGTCTGCAGACTTTACAATTCATTGCCAAGACACAGCCAGGGGTGTAACAATAGCTCCCATGACCCCTGCCATCACGGGGATGGGGGGAGGGGTGTTGGTGCTAGGTGGGCACTGAGCGTGGCAATGAAAGCGTCATCCATTATCTGTCAGTTGAGTTAGGGACACGTCATCTTCACTTCTCTCTTCCGCTGCGCCATACAATGTAAGAACTGGGACCCACTAGGACATTTTTGGCAGTGTTTTGGGATTGCCAACAATGGCTGTGAAAAGTGATTTTGCAGTGATTTGGGGGTTGAGTCATTAAACATTTAAATATAGATATTTAATATTTATACTTACCGAATGTCCGTATTTCCGGCTTATGTCCGTAGCCCAGTCTTCTAGCAGTATAGATCACGAGGCTTCTCTGATTGGTCCTAGAGAATCCCCATGACCTCTTCCTTTATGGGGTGGGGCTACAGACAGAAGCCAGACACCTGGTAAGTATACTAAAGTTTATTGAAAAAAAAAGTGAATTGCTAATCGTAAGCACTGTACAATTTAGTGTACAGCACTTTTAATCACAGGGAAAGACAAGTGCAATCGCACTAGGAATCACTGCACACAGCGCTGTGGTAATGTGAAAGCGCTGCATCGATTTCTAGTGGGTTCCAGACCAAACTCCTCTCGTCTTTCAGTAGGAGGTATCGTTAACTCCATGCTGTCAAGCAGCTGCAACAGTTATAGCAGCTGCTATGGTGCCCCGGCCGGAGCAGAGGGTGCCCCCTGCCCTGGTGGTACGTGATGTATATGCTACTTCGGGTACTGGCCGGTCAGAATGCGAAGTGGCCGCGTTGCAGCGGCAAATGTCAGAAATAAGTTTGATGCCGGCTCCACCCCCTGCCTCCCTCCTCTCACTATTCGCCCATTGTCCTGAGGCTCCAGCTCCTTCCCCCGCCCTTCCTCTCATCAGTCTGCCCATATTATGCTGTTGTGATTTGTGACGGCGGCAATCCAGCTCCTCCCCTATAACTTCTGGCAACTGCTATCCCCTAGGTACCCTTTATCTCCCCTCGCACACCATTCATTGCCGCAGGCAAGAACTCGGAGGAGCAGGCAGCGGGAATGCTGCAGACATTGCTTCTGCCAGTACCCGCTCTGGTGGCACTAATCCCTGCTCCTTGTGCTTCCTGCAGTGGGGAAGATACAGGACAGGGGTGTAACAATAGGAGAAGTAGCCCCTGCACCCACCCCTATGGGGCCTGTTTAGGGCCGTTTTAGGGGCAGGAGAGGTCGCAGCATTAGGGGAGAGCATTGCACATCGGCGGGGAGGGGGGACAGTCCCCCACCCCTCCCTCACTTTGGGCTCTCCCCTCTGCGCTCCCCTCCTGCATCTATTAGTGGCAGCGGCAGCTATAAATACCTCCATTCACCACGGAGGTCTCAGATCTTTAAGGGCTTCACACTACTTCCTGTTAAAACAGGAAGTAATGTGAAGCTCTTACAGATCGGAGACCTCCGGCCGTGAATGGAGGTATTTATAGCTGCCGCTGCCACCAATAGTTACATATATTACATATTTATTTTGGTTGAAAAAAGACATACGTCCATCGAGTTCAACCACTATAAAGTACAACACCAGCCTGCTCCCTCACATATCCCTGTTGATCCAGAGGAAGGCGAAAAAACCCTTACAAGGCATGGTCCAATTAGCCCCTAAAGGGAACAATTCCTTCCCGACTCCAGATGGCAATCAGATAAAATCCCTGGATCAACATCATTAGGCCTTACCTAGTAATTGTAGCCATGGATGTCATTCAACCCAAGGAAAGCATCTAAGCCCCCTTTAAATGCAGGTATAGAGTTTGCCATAACGACTTCCTGTAGCAATGCATTCCTTATCTTAATCACTCTTACTGTAAAGAAACCTTTCCTAAATAAATGATGCAGGATGGGAGAGCCCGTGGTCCTCATCGATGTGAAATGCTCTCCCCTCATGCCGTGACCCCTCCTGCCCCCAACCCCAAAACAGCCCAGGAGGAGGAGGGGTGCTCAAATTCTTGCAGGGGGGCCCGTTGACTTCTAGTTACGCCCCTGATACAGGGTAGTGTGTGCTGGGTGGGGATAGGGTTAGGCATCAGGCAGGTAGTGTGTGCTGGGGGAGTTAGGGTTTAGGCATCAGGCAGGTAGTGTGTTCTGGGTGGGGATAGGGTTTAGGCATCAGGCAGGTAGTGTTTGCTGGGGGACTTAGGTTTAGGCATCAGGCAGGTAGTGTGTGCTGGGGGAGTTAGGGTTAGGCATCAGGCAGGTAGTGTGTGCTAGGATGGTGGGGGTATAGGATTAGGTATCAGGCAAGTAATCAGCGCTGCGTAATATGTTGGCGCTTTATAAATACAACAAATAAATAAATAAATAATGTGTGCGTGTGTGTGTGTGTGTGTGGGGGGGGGGTTAGGGTTAGGCGTCGGGGGAAGGTTTTGTGTAGGAGTAGGGTTGGGTTTCACCATAGAAGAAATATCGGTATACAATACAGATATTTAACACTTTAATAGTAAAATATTGGTATATTATTTTACTATCAACATTACTGGGTGAGCACATTTCCAGGCAACTTTTTTGTATGCATGTGCTGCTGAAGAGTGTCTACATCTGAGGGCCCCATGAAAGTTTCGCTATGAAGCCCCATAATCTCCAGCTATGCCACTGTTTGCCTCTGGTACACTGATGCATGCAGTGAGCTCTTGTTTCTCTGTTCAATGTAAGTACTGTATCTGTTTTTTCCAGTACAAGTTCTCTTAAAAAGTTGTTGGAGTTCTCTGCTTACTTCTGCTTATTGCCAAATTACACGGGGTTGCCAAATACCTCAGAGAAACTGTGAAATAGAAAATTGTTTTGAAAGTTACTTCCTATTTAAAGCTGTTTATTTAGTTTAGTAACTTTTATCCTGGTAGCGATCTCTCTTTTGTTCTAACTGTAATAAAGCAAACGTAAAGCATAGTTACATAGTTATTTGGGTTGAAAAAAAAAAAAGACATACGTCCATCGAGTTCAACCAGAGAACAAAGTACAACACCAGCCTGCTCCCCCACATATCCCTGTTGATCCAGAGGATCAAGAAAGCAAGAAAACTCACTTCAGGTTAGATACTTACCCAACCCTCTCTCGGGCTTCCACTGTCCCCGGTTCAGGACCCTCAGAAGGCTTCAGAAGCACTTGTATCCCTGAGCACTTCCGAATATGGGTGCTGTTACAGATCAAACCTGTTAACCCCAGCATCGGCAGTTGGCACGGGTTGTCCTGAGGTGTGGAGCCTAAGCAACCACTTTTGTCTTCACCAGAGCGCCCCGCAAGGGACAATGGACTGCTTCCCCTAGTGGGCAGTGGACTGCTTTGCTGCAAGTGGTTACCAGGTCGCGGCCCCCAAGATCACCCCACCGGAGACGAGGAGAACAAGTGAGCCCACAACTGGGAGACGTAGTCAGGAACAAGCCAGTAGTCAGGAGTCAGGGCAGGCAGCAATCAGGATAATCGAATAACAGGCCAGAAGTTGAGGCAGGCAGCGAGCAGGAACATGGGTAACAAGCCAAGGTCAGTAACACGGGCAGGAGAGCAGACGTGATCAGGAACAAGCCAAGTCAATAACAGGTAAGCAGTAAGCAACAGGTAAGCGTCTAGATCTGGAGCAAGCTGGTCAGAACTATCAGCAACCAGCTACTCTACACCTTGGTTTAAAGGAACACTGTAGGGGATCAGGGGAAAATGAGTTGAAGTTACCCGGGGCTTCTAATGGTCCCCCGCAGGCATCCTGTGCCCGCGCAGCCACTCCCCAATGCTCCGGCCCCGCCTCTGGTTCACTTCTGGAATATCAGACTTTAAAGTCTGAAAACCACTGCGCCTGCGTTGCCGTGTCCTCACTCCCGCTGATGGCACCAGGAGCGTACTGTGCAGGCCCAGTATGGTCTGTGCCTGCACCGTGCGCTCCTGGTAACATCAGGGGAAGCGAGGACACAGCAGCGCAGGCGCAGTGGTTTTCAGACTTTAAAGTCTGAAATTCCAGAAGTGAACCGGAGGCGGGGCCGGGGCATCGGTGAGTGGCTGCGCCAACACAAGATGTCTGCGGGGGACCATTAGAAGCCCCGGGTAACTTCAACTCATTTTCCCCCGACCCCCCTACAGTATCCCTTTAAATAGGTTCCTTAATAGGAACACACACCCTTGTTTTGGCGCCTAAATGCTGCACCTGCGCAATTCCTTCTACCAGCACCGTGAAACTGGAAGTGCGGGGAAAGTGACGCACGCACTGATGCCAGACTGTCATGAGCATAAGTCCGGCGATCATGACGCGCGCACGCGTAAGGGAACGCGTACCATTACGCGTACTGGCGTAACTACTCAGACAGCAGGTGTGATTGGAGCCGGAAAATGCGTTGTGGCCAGGACGACGAATGTGCCCAGGACGATGACGGGACACAGGGCGACAACCCAGGGGTCGAGCACTGACAGACCCGGGAACAATACAGCAGCCAGGAGGATGAATGCGGTCTAAACCAGGGGTGTAACGATAGACTCTGCAAGGGATGCCTCCGCAGGATGGCCCAGAAGCCACAGGGGCTCATGGGGGGAAAAGTTTGAGAGACTGACAACTAAGGACATGGAGAGAAAACGTATTCTGCTCTCTTACCATTGTTATATTGGCGGCATGTGTCCACCACACAGATAAGGAATCATACACACTTTGGAATTTGTACGCTGTCCCTGCTCCCTAGGGTTCGTAAAAAACATCTGTCTCACACTGCAGTAAAGTTCTGATGACTTAATATACAACGTACAAAGAAAGGAGTCAGGGGTTGAAAAAAAATGTAGACTGACCCTTAATCAGCAATCCCTCAGAAGAGATTCCTAGATTCTTATCACACACAGGCTAGTGACCTTATGGTGTCGGATTATGGACACAGTGGAGTGGGTAATGCCTAATATACACGGTACGATTTTCCGTGCGATAGATGGATCACATAGATACAATCTGTCATGTCCGATATTGCTCCCGATCGTTTCCGTGCTCAATTTCTCATAGCGGTGAATGGAAAAAGATAAGAAAAACGAATGAAGATAAAAGAATCAAGCGCAAAATTCTGCGGGAAAAAACGATCAGGTCGCAAAATCGAATGGAAAATCTTACCGTGTGTACCCAGATTGATGTCTGACTGTCGCTGCTTCATTGAGATCCTATAACAGTATCAATCAGTGACATTCTGAATGTTTTGCCAAAGTTTTGCCAAAGTTACAGTGAATACTATATCTTATGTTCAGCCTGTCGTTGTTGTCCCTCCATATAGCATGTACTCTCATCCTCTATAATAAAACCCCTGTGTCCCTGCGTCACGCTGTCCCTGTGTAGCTTGCTCCTTGCTTTTTGCTACTGTGCATGTGCCCAGCACAGACCCAGCCTCACAGAGACAGAAGGATGGGGCCAGGGAGCGTGTGAGCGGGCGGCCAGGTCTGCGGCGGGTGCGCAGTAATATGCGGCGGCGAGAAATATACCCTAGAGCCCGTTTTTAAATGGGCTTGGGTCTGCTAGTGTAGTATAATAATACTGCTGTGTGTGTATGTATGTACTGGGATCAGAGCTGCGACGAGGGACTTGTCGGCTGCAAGGGGCTGGAGGCAGGGCTGGGCTGGAGGCAGGGTTGGGCTGAGGCAGAGGCGAGAGAGGCTCCAGCCTCAGGGCGCAGTGTAGGAGGGGGCGCACAACTCACTCATCTATCATTCCCCTACTGTGTTTGAAGCACAGAGAGATAAGAAAAAGGGATACATGGCAGGGACTGCAAGCCAGATAACAAGAGATAAAGGTTTTGTGGGCCCTGGGGCGCCTCTTGATCTAATATCAGTGTGTGATGGCTGGGGTGGGAGGGATGGAGGGGCGCACTTTGGTGTCTCAGCCTTGGGTGCTGGAGGACCTTGTCCCGGCTCTGGCTGGAGGAAACCCCAGTAAGTAGATCTGGGTGTAGTATAGATTGCCTGACATTTTCTTTAAGTCTAAGTGTTTTTATCTGCATGGGGAAAACACATTGGTCCTCAGTTTTCCTGTGCAGAAAGCGAGGGAGGTGGGGTGGGAAGGCCCCATCCAAAGTTTTGCAGGGGGGCCCTGTGATGTCTAGTTACGCCCATGTAAACGACCGTAAGTATTATAACGGTACATCCATATTGCGCACGTGGGACTGTGGAGTCGAGCGTGCGCTGTACGGACCTGCTTGTGTTCGGAGGTACTCGTGGACTTGATTACTTCCATGGAAGGCAAAAGACGTATTTGACCTGGAGGTCAAATAATTTCACAGAGCGGACATTTTCTATTGTCAGTCACAAAGTGCTTGAGAGCTGCAGCCACTAGGCATATGCTCAATAGGCCACCCTTCAGTGCTAGGGAGTTTTGCCCAATGACTTCTTACTGCATGGGTATTGGCTTACTGAATAGGAAGGAAAAACACAATTCAATATACATAATTTTTTACTGTATTGTATATGGCGGAGCTAACATATGTAACAGCGAGGCATAAGAAAGCAGTGTTTTCCGCCATGATGTGGTGAAACGAGGATTCGCATCTTGGGTGTGCAGAAACTATGATGCTATTTATACCCGCCGTAACCCCAAAGCAGCAAATATAGCCAACTATGACCATTAAGGGCTCATTCACACTATTTGCTGCACTGTCAGTTTTGACGCAACGCACATAATGTAAGATTCATATGGTAACATGAAAGTCAATAGACTTCCATGTTACCATTCACACTACAGGTGTGCGTTCCCATGCGTTACGTTGTAACGCATCTGGGAACATTTTAACGCACACGTTTCCCCGATGGGTACAGCTGCCGACGTCCACGCTTCAGCGCACCACAACGTGCATTCCGTGCGATCACTGTGCGTTGGCAGCGCATGCATGAAATCGCATTCGTGCATACGTTCTGTAGTGTGAATGAGCCCTTAATAATTAATGCAGCAAGTTACCCCAGACACCAGAAAATAAACGCAATGTGTGCAACATTTCAGCAGAAAATAATGCAATGTGGGCCACATTGCACCAGAAAACAAACGCAGTGGGCCAAATTTCACCAGAAAATAAACGCAGTGGGCCACATTTCACCAGAAAACAAATGCAGCGGGCAGCATTTCACCAGAAAACAAACGCAGCTGGCAGCATTTCACCAGAAAACAAACGCAGTGGGCCACATTTCACCAGAAAAACACAGTGGGCCACATTTCACCAGAAACCAAACACAGTGGGCAGCATGTCACAGGACATAAACACAATGTGACAAAACATTGGGCCGCATTTTACCTGAAAAAAAAAAAGTAATGTACTCACCTGACAGAAGTCTTCTCTCTCGGCTGGGCTCTGGCGCGCATCTCTCCCGGATGTTCCTCCTGCAGTCTCCCGCGCTGCCGCTGACAGGCAGAGTGCAGGGCTACGGGAAGATGGCGCCCGAAGCCCTGTACTGGAAACACAAATAGTCTCCAGTACAGGGCTTCGGCAGCCATCTTGCCGTAGCCCTGGTCTGCCTCCCCGGAGACTGCGGGGCTGCGGGATATGAACTGGTGCGGCGGCGTCTAGTAGACGCTGCGGCCAGTTCATAAGCAGCGGTGGCGTGCCAGCAGATTAGGCTACGCGTGCCGGGCCTGGCACGCGTGCCATAGGTTCGCCACCGCTGACCTAGACCATGATGTCACACAGCCTTCTGTTTCTGCTCACTATGGTACACAGAACAAACATTCCACTGTGATACACCTTGCCAGCAGTAAAGATAATATTAACACCTGTGATAAATTAAAAGCCAACCTGTCAGATCAAAAAAAAAAAGTTAAACATTACATACTGTATCTACAGACTTAAACGGGTTCTGTGGACTGTTTAAATAAACAAAAACCGCCACTTACCTGGGGCTTCTATCGGCTCCCTGCAGCTGAAATGTCCTGCGCCGTCCTCCTCCGATCCTCCGTTCCCTGCCGCCGGTCCCGGTCTAATCAGCCATCTGATTAGACTGCGGCTGCACGGCTATGGCGTGTGCTCACTCCCGCATGCGTCAGCTCACTGAGCAGGCACAGTACAAGAAAACATTGTACTGCAAGCTCCCGATGATGCACGTGGGAACAAGCATTATTTGTCTTGTTACACGAATATTACAACGGGACCGGCGGCGGGAAACGGAGCATCGGAGGACGGCGTGGGACATTTCAGCTGCAGCGAGCCGATAGAAGCCCCAGGTAAGTGGTGGCTTTTGTTTATTTAAACAGTCCACAGAACCCCTTTAAGTGGAGGGAAGGAAGTATAGAGTGGCAAATGTTGCCTTGTCCAATAATAAAAAAGAGTGGAAATAGAGGATGTGTATAAGTGCTAATAAAGCTGCTAATAAGGTGCTGAAATGCAGGTGGTGGATGATTAGATTGATTAGTAGCCAAGCAAGGGTTGTAACTTGTAACGTCTAAGGGCTCGTTTCCACTATCGCGAATCCGCATGCGTCCAACGCATGCGGATTCGCACATGTAATGCAAGTGGATGGGCCTGTTTCCACTGTAGCGTTGTTGAGGTGCATTTTTTTCAGCGGTAAAAAAACGCACAAAAGAGCCAACGAATTCGCCTGCGAGTGGAATGCATGCGATTCGCCGCTAATGTATTTAATAGGAAATTCGCATGTGGCTATGGTATGCGAATTTTCATGCGAATTCGCATGCGAATTCGCATAGGTACCAATGTAATTCAAACAGGCAGTGACATGGTTAAATTCGCATATACCCTCACCTATGCGAATTCGCATGCGAATTCGCGGCAAAAAACGCGCAAAAATTTGCATCCGCATGCTATTTCATGCAATTTCAACAGCGGTGGAATCCAGGCGATTCTGCACCGCAATAGTGGAAACGAGCCCTCAAAATAAATAAAAAAAATGCTCAAATATAGTAACCCCTCTTATTTTTCTAGCCCCTCCATATGTCCCCCATTTTTTTTTCTTTTTACCTGGTCTGGTTGCCTTTGCCTAACTGCATGATCTGTGCAGTTACCAAACTCAGTTTTTGAGTGGAACAAGAAAACACAGGGTTAATATTTCTATTATAATATTAAGAATGAGTAGAAAAGCAGCTAGCGTATTTTTCGGCATAAAAGATGCATTTTTTATTCCCCAAGTCTTGGAAAAGAAAAAGTGGGTGTGTCTTGTATTCTGAAGATCCGGAATAAAGCTATGCAGAGTGCGCAGGGAATACTATACCTGCCCCTGCCACGTGCTACTCTCCCCCGGGTTCCGGCCCTGCTGTCAGATGCCACCTCTTCTTCAGCCGTGTCCTCCATACTCCTCGTGCTGATTACTGTTGTAACGCTAGTGGCGCATGTGCGCTTGGGTCACACATGATGTGACCCCATGCGTGACCCTGGTACACATGTGCCGCTAGCGTTACAACCTTAGCGTGTATCGTGTAAAGAAAAAAAATTCTTTGTTATAACTGATACAAATCCTGCAATAAATGTGCAGTTTGTCCACTTCCTGCTTTCATGGAAGCAGACATAGGGTTACCATCCTGTGTTTACAAATTAGCTGCTCTGACGAGGCAGCCAGCTGACACAGCTGAGAGATCAAATTACTCTTGTGATTAATCACAGATGAGGGGGAATTGGACAGGCTAAACTCTCCGTATACATACAGGGTGCATTTCTCTGTGTTTCCTTTCCATCCTGTGCAAGAGTTCAGGTCCACTTTGAGTGCACAGCAGGTATCTAAGTCCACAGCAGGTATCTCAGTGTACATAGTTTGTTCAAACACTTGCACTGTATATAGCTGATCTGGCAAGGATTTTGTTTTCTGCTCATGAGAGTTACACATTTATAGCTCCTTTAACCCTTTTGTTTTTGCTGAAAGGGGGGGGGGGGGGGTGGCGCGTTTGGGGGTTAGGGCAGCCGGATCCCTGCAGGGTCTTGCTTGGCAGTTTCCTACCATGGTGGCCAGGTGTCCCCCCTTCATGCAGACCACTTCACTCACCTTACATGCTCCAGCGACGAGCCGCAGCGGACACCTCTGCTCCGGCCGGCATCTCAGCTCCTACTGCCGCTCAGCAGTGGTGCTCAACAGAGCTCGAATATTCGAGTAGCTCGAATATTCGAGCTCTTTTTCAGCTATTCGAGCTCGGTATTCGAGCTCCGAATAGCTGGAGATATTCGAATGGGCTATTCGAGTAAACTCGAATAGCACATTCACTATTCGCGCTATTCGAGCTAACAGCGCTATTCGAGCTCGAATAGCGTCATAGCCCAGATTGATGTCCTCAGAGCCAATCAGAGGGCTCCCAGGCCCTCTGACGGCAGCCAATCACAGAGGGGGACCCTGGCCAGCCCCTACCCTATAAATAGCGGCCGCCATGTTCGTTTTTTTCGTCCTTGCCTGACTTGGTACAGAGAGAGATCTGCTCCTTTGTGCTTTGGCTTAGCAAGAGCTTTATTGTGGTCATTCACCTAGCGTTTTTGCTCACATACACCTCCTATATACACCTATATTGTTGTTAGTTAGATAGACATTGTATTTTAGTTAGTAGCTTGTGTGTTACTAGAGAGCCAGCTGCTGCAGGCAAGCTTACACAACTTTAGGCCTCAGGGCCTGCCTGTGTGGGCACAGCTGTCCTCCTGTCCTCTGTTAGTTTATTTCTCATCTATACCAGTATTTCTGCTGTCCTTTACTAGTACTACTGAGTGATTGTATTTTGTACTGTAGTTATATAACTGTACTAGGACACTCACTGTCACTGTTTGTTCATAGCTCCTGCGTGTGACCGTGTGTGTGTGCGTGCACTGTCTGTAGTTTACACACACTCTATTTCCTTCTGATTACTGATTATTGTAATTTCTAGTTGTACTTACTGTTACTACTTACTGTACTAGGGAGGGACACTCAGTCACTGTTCATAGGCTAGCTCCTGCGTGTGTGTGCGCGTGCACTGTCTGTAGTGTACACACACTCTATTTCCTTGTGATTACTACTGAATCTGATTATTGTAATTTCTAGTTGTACTTCCTGACTGTTACTACTTACTTACTGTACTAGGGTAGGGACACTCACTCAGTCACTGTTCATAGGCTAGCTCCTGCGCGTGTGTGCGCGTGCGTGCACTCACTGTCTGTAGTGTACACACACTCTATTTCCTTGTGATTACTACTAATTATTGTAATTTCTAGTTGTACTTCCTGACTGTTACTACTTACTTACTGTACTAGGGACACTCACTCAGTCACTGTTCATAGGCTAGCTCCTGCGCGTGTGTGCGCGTGCGTGCACTCACTGTCTGTAGTGTACACACACTCTATTTCCTTGTGATTACTACTGATTATTGTAATTTCTAGTTGTACTTCCTGACTGTTACTACTTACTTACTGTACTAGGGACACTCACTCAGTCACTGTTCATAGGCTAGCTCCTGCGCGTGTGTGCGCGTGCGTGCACTCACTGTCTGTAGTGTGCACACACTCTATTTCCTTCTACTGAATCTGAGTGATTACTACTTATTATTGTATTTTCTAGTTAGTGTACTAGGGGACACACTCACTGTTCACTGTTCACACTTACTGATTACCGATTATTGTATTTTGTATTTGTACTGTACTAATCAGTTAGCGATCTAATCACTTAGTGATTAGTGTCACCTCACCCACCAACCCACTCCATTAAAGTACCCCACTTTTCACCCGCCCTTTTTAAAAACTTTTGTGTTTACGCCCAAAACATCTAAGATGTCTGGAAGTGGCAGCCAGCGCGGTTTGGGCAAGGGGAAGGGCAGCAAGGGAATCAGGAGGAGAGGGAGCAGCATTGTGGCAAGCCGCGGCCGCGCCACCATGCACAGTTCCGCAGCAGCAGCGTCAGTGGCTAACATTCCTCCTATAGCCACTGGCCGTGGACGCCTTGGGCGCCGCCCAGCAGGAGCATCTGCAACTCACGCTGCAGAGACACAGCAGCAGCAGCGTGTAGCACCTGCTCCGATTTTCCTCCAGCCGGGTCGGAAACGTCCCATTGAGGAAAAGGATGCAGCCACTGTGGTGCAACTGATGACGGAGGATGAGCAGCAGTGGCGTAGCTAAGGGGCTGTGGGCCCCGATGCAAATTTTACAATGGGGCCCCCCAAGCACTCTATACATAACAATTGATACAGCGCACCAAAACCTGCCAATGGCAACTACAGTGTTAGAGGTACAAGAAGGGGACAGGGGACAGTTTGTTAATGATTACCACTATTCAAATTATCTATAGAAGTGAATATTATGATCATAGGACCAATAGAGAGCTAATACTGTAGTTGAGGGAGGGCCCTTTGGGGCCCCTCTGGCCCAAGGGCCCCGATGCGGTCGCTACCTCTGGACCCCCTATTGCTACGCCCCTGATGAGCAGCCCGCCATCAGCTCTGCATCCGAGGCCTCCACCCTCACCACCACCACCACCCCTGTTCGCAGCAGCCGCCCAGCAGGGCCTGGGGAGGAGGCCAGTTCACCGTCAGTCGCCGACCTGTCACTCAGCAGTCTTTTGACCCCAGGCACCATCAGGGTATTGTCTGCTGTTGTTGGCGATTTTGAGGAGGAGATGCTGATGGGCACTTTGGGGGAGGAGGGATTGGACAGCAAGACTGTGGCGACAGTCAAGCAGCCCATCCATGCATCAGGAGAGGAGTTTGGGGGGTCATCATCCCAGCAGGA
This sequence comes from Hyperolius riggenbachi, assembly GCF_040937935.1. Taxonomy (NCBI): domain Eukaryota; kingdom Metazoa; phylum Chordata; class Amphibia; order Anura; family Hyperoliidae; genus Hyperolius; species Hyperolius riggenbachi. Next base: position 44,524,331 of record NC_090653.1, on the reverse strand, counting down.
CATGTTTCAGGAGGGGGAGGATGATGATGACACGGTGACAGACAAAGACTGGGTGCCACCAGCTCCAGGGGATGTCGTCAATCGTCATCAGCAGCTCTGAGGAGGAGGAGGATGCGCTTGTGGGCCTTGCAAGGAGGCGCATCATTGCAAGCATTGGCAGCAGTAGGCAGGTCCCACAGCCTGCTGGTGTCTCAGGCTCAGCAGCAGCAGCAGCAGCATCTGCCAGTACCACCACCAGCTGCACCCAAGCCCCCGCCCCAACCACCACAGGGAGACAGGCAGCAGCGGCTCCAGGCCGTAGGGGGTTGTTTTGTCACCAATCTGGCGATTTTTCACCATGCCCACAGTGTACAGCAAGTACGCCACTTGCAACCACTGTCAGCGGAAGTTGAGCAGAGGTGCAGACCCCTTAAAGTTCAGCACCAGCTCGCTTATCAACCACCTTGCTGCGAAACATTTCCACCAGCATGAGGAGTTCCAGAGGCTGAAGGCATCTGGTGCTGGCAGTGGCACCACACCCATCACTGCACAGCCTTCAGCAGCAGCAGCAGCAGCAGCAACAGCAGCCACCCGCCCTCCTGCTCCTCCAGCAGCACCAGCAGGAGTGCGGAAACGCACTGCTCCTCCCCCCTCTGCAACTCCTGCCGCCGACACTGAGGCCTGTTCTGGCAGCCAGTCCTCAGTGGCCTCCTCTGCTGTGTCTGCTGATTCCCGTGCTAGCAAAAGGCCACGCCAGAGCCTTTTGAGCGAGTCCTTCTAGGGGGTGGTTAGGGCTCTGCCTCCCAGCAGCCGTCGCGTGCGGCAGCTGAACGGCTTGCTGGCACGGGCCATGTGCTCCCAACTCCTGCCGTACACGCTCGTGCAGGAGGGGAGCGACATGCGTGCGCTGCTTGCTTGTGCAGCCCCAGACTGACAGCTCCCCAGCAGACACTTCTTCGCCCGCAAGGCCATTCCTGCACTGCATCGCTTTGTGATGGCCAATGTGGATCGAGGGCTGGAGCACGCGGTTGGTGAAAGGGTCCACGTCACCATGGACTCCTGGAGCAGCCGCTTTGGGACAGGCCGCTACCTGTCCTTCACTGTCCACTGGGTCAGCTTGGTGGAAGGGGGTGAGGATGGGAGAGCAGCAGCGGGCACAGCAGCAGCAGCAACACAGTGGGTGGTGCCACCCCGCAGGGTCAGGGGAACTGCAGCAGGTTCCTCCGATCCTCTGCCATCCTCCGGCACACCTGGCCAAACCCCCCGCCTCAGCAGCAGCGTGAAGGACCGCCACTGCCAAGCGCTGCTGCACTTGGTCAGCCTTGGGAAGACCAAACTGACGGCAACCCATGTGTTGGCCAAACTCCAGGAGCAGGAGAGGATTTGGCTGACCCCCAGAGGCCTCAGAGTCATTGAGGTGGTGGCCGACAATGGGGCCAATCTGGTTGCCGCAATAGACAGGGGAAACCTGACCCACATCCCCTGTCTTGCCCACGTGCTGAACCTGGTGGTGCAGAAGTTCTTGCGCACCTACCAGGGGATGGGCGAACTGCTGGAAACGGCAAGGAACGTTGTGCGTCACTTCCGGCGCTCGGCTGCAGCCTGTGCGAGCCTGGAAGACGTGCAAAAGGAGCTGGAGCTGCCACGCCATCGGCTGATCCTTGACGTTCCGACTCGCTGGAACTCCACCCTGGCGATGTTGGAGCGTCTGGTTGAACAGAAGCACGCTGTCAACCAGTACCTTGCCCTGGCCACTGTGTCCGCCGCTCAGAGAAGGGACAGGACCAGCAACATCCCGTCCATCGTCCCCGATGATGACTGGAGGCACATGCAGCAGGTGTGCTTAGTGCTGGCTCCCTTTCTGCAGGCCACTAACATGGTGAGCAGGGACCATGCTATGGTCTGCGAGTGGGTGCCCCTGGTTTGTCTGCTGAACAGGGCCCTCGATGCTTTGCTGGAACAGGGAGCGGCAGCCTTGGACCAGCAGGAGCGTCATGCAGCTGCACAGTCCACCTCTGAGGGGGAGGAGGAGGAGGACTTGGTGGAGGTCCCTGACCTTGCTGCTGATGAGGGGGATCAGCACAGCGCAGCTGAGTTGGTGCAGGGGTGGAGAGAGGATGAGGCTGAGGAGGCAGAGGAGGAGGATGAGGACAGCACTGCCGTCGATGTGCCAGCACACGTGGCCCGCCTCTTCCCAATGGCAGCGCACATGCTGACGTGCCTGCGCAAGGACCCCAGGGTGATCCAGATGAAGCAGAGGGAGGACATCTCGATCAGCATGATGTTGGACCCACGCCTCAAGGGGAAGTTGAGCCAGTTCCTGCCGCCTGCAGGAGGAGACCCAGCGCAACAAATAAGGAGCTTGCAGCAGGCCCTTGTTGAGCGCTTGGAGGAAGCCTTCCCCCAGCCTTCCACCCCCACTGTCCAGCCAGCACAGAGGCAGCAGCAGGTGCCTGCATCCAGCAGCAAGCGCCCCACAGACCTGCTGTCTCTCAGCAACGAGCTCTACAGGACTGTAGAGGCTCCGGCAGCAGTGACTAGAGAGGAGGTGCATGCAGCAGCATCCTCCTCCGGTCACAGCCAGCGCCTGACCCGAATGGTGGCTGACTACATGGGGTCCTACAGCGGGCTTGACAGCGATGCCCCTGTTGATCCCATGGAGTATTGGGTCAAGCGCCTGGAGATCTGAAGCGAGCTGGCGCAGTATGCCCTGGAAGTGCTGTCCTGTCCCCCTTCCAGCGTGCTGTCCGAGCGCTGCTTCAGTGCAGCTGGTAGCGTGGTCACCGAGAAACGCTCACGTCTGTCTCACAAGTCTGTGGACAGACTGACGTTTCTCAAGATGAACCAGGCGTGGGTGTAAGGCGAGTTCCTGGCCCCTGTTGTCGGCGAGAGGGGGACATGAACTGGCTACCGGAAGAACCATCGTTAATGTGCCTTACCACCCTTTACCACCTCCTGGCTCCTGCTCACTAAGCCAACCTGGTTCACTTTGACTATTATGTCGCCTGCAGCCACACATTTTACACCTACAGTGGGCTGCTGTGTACTGCCCTTCTGCTGTCTGTCTGTGTTTCCCACTGCCAGGGTACACAGGTTTACCTTCTGCTGCCACTCTGCCACCAGCTATTACGTCAAACAATAGCTATATCTGTCTGTGTAATTTTCTGTAAAAAACAAAACAAATAAACCATAAAAAAAAAGGTTTAATTTTTCTGAGGTGCCCGGGTTGAAAACTGTGTTGTCCCAGTTGTGTATTGGACACGATGTGGGCTGCACGACCGCTGTCTGGGACCTCCTGCTGTGTTTATTTACAGCCCTGGTATCACCGCTAGGTACCAGGGCTATTATGTCACGCTGCCTGCCTGGCCTGCTGCCACACTCACACTACTCCTCCATTCCTCCTGCTGCTGCTGCTGTCTGTCTGTGTTTCCCACTGCCAGGGTACACAGAATTTCCTTCTGCTGCCACTCTGCCACCAGCTATTACGTCAAACAATAGTTGCTCACATTACTCCTCCATTCCTCCTGCTGCTGCTGCTGTCTGTCTGTGTTTCCCACTGCCAGGGTACACAGAATTACCTTCTGCTGCCACTCTGCCACCAGCTATTATGTCAAACAATAGCTATATCTGTCTGTGTAATTTGTTGTAAAAACAAAACAAATGAACTATAAAAAAAAAAAAAAAAGGTTTAATTTTTCTGAGGTGCCCGGGTTGAAAACTGTGTTGTCCCAGTTGTGTATTGGACACGATGTGGGCTGCACGACCGCTGTCTGGGACCTCCTGCTGTGTTTATTTACAGCCCTGGTATCACCGCTAGGTACCAGGGCTATTATGTCACGCTGCCTGCCTCATTGACTGCCTGCTGCCACACACTCATCCTCCTCCTCCTGCTGCTGAATTTACCTCCTGCTGTCTGTGTGTTTCCACTGCCAGGGAGCACATACAATGGCGCTTCCAACATGCGTGCGCCACCAGCTATTTGTTACGCTCAAAAATAGCTGCATTTCTTTAAAAAAACCAAAAAATTATATATACTTTTTATTAATACTGTGTGATATTATTTTTAGAGGTGTCCGGGTTGAAAACTGTGTTGTCCCAGTTGTGTATTGGACATGATGTGGGCTTCACGACCGCTGTCTGGAACCTCATGCTGTGTATTTACGGCCTGGTACCACCGCTAGGTACCACAGCCTATTATGTCTCGTCTCGCTGCCTGCCTCATTGACTGCAAGAAGAAGAAGATGAAGAAGATGAAGAAGATGAAGAAGAAGAAGAAGAAGAAGATGATGATGAAGAAGATGAAGAAGAAGATGATGATGAAGAAGATGAAGAAGAAGAAGAAGAAGAAGAAGAAGACGATATAGAAGAAGAAGAAGAAGATATAGAAGAAGATATAGAAGAAGAAGATATAGAAGAAGAAGAAGAAGATATAGAAGATAAAGAAGAAGAAGAAGTATATACAGTACTGAACAAAATTTTGGACACAACTTCTCTTTCCACCTTTTTTTTTTTAAAGGAACATCCCCACATAATCACTTGCTGTTGTTACTTGGAAAAAAAGATGTTTCTTGCATCATTCACCCTCAAAACAAGTGTTGGAAGCTATTTAAGGCCAATTCGAATAGTCAGCTCGAATAGTGAGCTCGAAGTCCGAGGTCGAATCGAATAGTAAAAAAAATTCGATTCGAATATTCGACCGAACGCAAATAATTTACTATTCGAATTCGACCAAACTCGAATAATAAAAAGGGGTATCCGAGCATCACTACCGCTCAGTTCCGGGTGGCGGCTTGATGACGGGAGGTGAGTGGATCCTCTTCTTTCCCAACTACCACCGCAGCTGTCAAATTGATCACTACGATCCGCCAGCGATCGTAGTGATCATACGATTAGCAGCCATACGCAATGGATGCTGATCACTGAGGGGAGATGTCAGCTGTCGTATGACAGCTTAATCTCCCCTCTCCGGTGCGCACGATCGCGTTGGGACGGTTCGTTAGCATGGATGTTGAATCAACGTCCGGTCAGTGCGGCAGCACCACCAGCTGGACATAGATTCAACCTACGTAGGTCCCCAAAAGGTTAACTAAGTAAAATGAAGCAAAAATGTTTACAGAAAAAGTTATTATTATAAATAATCATAAGCAAATATAATAAAATTAAATTAAAAGTGAAAATACTAGCACTCAGTCAGAATGTCAGTTTTCCTAGTTTATGTCAGAGTCAAATGTAGTCATGTAGTTTTATTACAGCACACCTGTGGGAAAATGGAAAAGATGGATTTTTGCCTCAGTAGAGGAAGGTCAGGCATGACCAAAATGTCCGGCCAAGGGGTCAAATGTAGCCCTTCGAACCTATTCTTGTGGTCCAAAAAGCTCTCTACAGTTGTTCATTCCATGTGGCCAGCAGGTAACAGCAGTAACAGCCACTGGTTAGCAACTGCCACTGCGCAAGCAGCAGTAGCAGCCACCACTGTGCCAGCAGTAACAGCCACTGATCAGTAGCTGCCACTTTGCCAGCAGCAGTAACAGCCACTGATTAGCAGCAACCAATTTGCCAGTAGCAGTAACAGCCACTGATTAGTAGCTGCCACTGTGCCAGCAGCAGTAACAGCCACAGATTAGCAACTGCCACTGTGCCAGCAGCAGTAACAGCCACTGATTAGCAACTGCCACTGTGCTAGCAGCAGAAGCAGCCACCACTGTGCCAGCAGCAGTAACAGCCACTGATTGGCAGCCACCACTGTGCCAGCAGTAGTAACAGCCACTGATTAGCTGCTACCACTGTGCCAGCTGCGTAAACAGCCAATGATTACCAGCCGCCACTACGCCAGCATCAGTAACAGCCACTGAATAGCAGCCACCACTATGCCAGAAGCTTTAGCAGCCACTGATTAGCAGCCAAAATTGCTAGAAATGTTAAGGAGAATTTTTCAAAAGAACCTTGTAGTTTTTGAGAAAATCGATTTTAAAAATGCAGAATAAAAATTGATTTTTAAAATTGCAGTTAAAAAAAAAATCACTTTTTCTTTGCATTTTTAAAACTGATTTTCTCAAAACTACAAGGTCTTTTTTTTAGCTCTGATCCCGCTATTCATCTTAACATACATAGCAATTTAGTTGATGATAGCATGTTTTGTATGAACTCACAGAGGTAATCAGCTCTTCTGCAACACTGATTACCTCACTTGTGCATGTTTGTGGTTTCCTACAAAACATGTACTGTTGGTGGGCCTTGAGGACAGGGTTGGGGAACTCTGCTCTATAGTACCCAGAGCCTTCCCTCTCCTTATGCTGGGAATACACGGTTCGTTCTTGAGGTGATTGGATCATACCTCCCAACATTTTAAAGTTAGGAATCGGGACACTTAGGCCACACCCATATACGATGGGGAGGAGGGTGTCCGTGTGTGGGTGGGGAGGAGGGTGAGGATGGCCGTGAGAGTGGGGAGGAGGGTGCCAATGCAAGAAAAAAATCATTGATCCATGGATACCGGTAAGCTGACAGCCCTCTCCGCTTAGCTGCACACTCTGCAAGCAGGGGGGGGGGGGGGGGGGAAACAGTGGGGCAGATTCCAAGGGAGGAGGGAGATAGAATGTAAGGACAGGCATCCCGCATCCCACTTCGGCGCGGCTGGCGCCTCGATCATTTTCTTCTTGCATTGTCACCCTCCTCCCCACGCCTCGATCATTTTTTTCTTCCTCCCTATCCACTGCCGCCCGGGACTTGGGGGGGGGTCATATCGGGTTAGCGGGAGAGTCCCCCCAAATCGGGACAATCCCACAGGATTCGAGATGGTTGGGGGCTATGGATTAGATGGTTCGATAGATCATTTCCGACATGTCCAATCTCCCTTTCGATCCTTTCGCCGCTCGATTTCTGATAGAAGTAAATGGAAAAAGATAAGAAAAATGAGCGGAAGATAAGAGAATCCACTGCAAAATCGAGCGGCAAAATCGATCAAGAGGACAATTGAGCACCAGAAACGAACCGTGTATTTCCAGCATTAGGTAAGTATCTGTTTTTTTTTTATTTTAAAATGGCTTAAGACTCCCTTCACCCCTCAGATAAATTAAAGCCATTTGATCTATTTGACTGTTAAACAGTTCAAAAGATATCATCAGCTGGGTATAAAGAAGTATATTGTATGGAAATCAAGATCAGTTTACTTCTGGTGAAAGGTAAAGCACAGTCCTCTCTCTGAAAACACTGTTGCTAGCATTATGGCCCATACTCACGGGCAACTTTTTGGGCCTGTCGCCAGCACACGTGAGCGTGTGGGCGACAGGCCGGCGACAGCTCCTCGCCAGGTCCCTCCGCGTACACACGCGGAAGAGGGACCAGCGGCGCGACGGAAGCTGTCACCGACGTTCCTCCTCCCCCCGCCGGAAGCTCCGTATTCCTCAATGGAGGTTGCTGTCGCTAGTCTGCGTACTCACGCGGACTAGCGACAGTTGCGGCGGAGTTGCGGTTCAAGCAGTTCAATCGCCTGGCGAAATCAGCGACGAGCGACAGTTCGGGGTGCGCGCCCGTGCAACGGCACATACTCACGGGCGACCTGTCGCCGCAACACGCACGCGCCGCGTGTTGCGGCGACAATTGTAGCCCGTGAGTATGGGCCATTAGTCTCTCTGTAATTGTTTATGTTCATGCTCGTATTTGTTGTTAGATCAGGGGTCAAGAACCTTTTTGGCTGAGAGAGCCATAAATGCCATATATTTTAAAATGTAATTCCGTGAGAACCATACAATATGTTTCAAACTGGGACAGTGCGCATGCGCAGCAGAGGGCTCATGTCCCTGTTGCCATGGTGATGTGTATACAGTTGATCCGCCGGGCAGCGGAAGTGCCTTCAGCTTCTCTTGGGTTTCAGCAACATCAGCAATTTCCCCAAGAGCCAGACAGGAGAAATACCAACTAACAGCTTGTACAATTAGCTAGCTGACTTGGGGGATGATTCACTTTGTAGGACGAGACCTCCGCACTTTGGCCCAATAGGCTGCCTGTCAAGTGACAGACAGCCTATTGGGCCAATCAAAGTGCAGGGATCTCATCCTACAAAGTCACTATATTGAAATATTGGGCAGTGGCGCAAGGTAGATGTAAAGCGACACAGGTGTACTCAAGGCCAGTCCCCAAGCCTTAAAAGGAAGAAACAATATAAAAATCTCATCCTACAAAGTCACTGGACCTGGCAGGGCCAGGGTGGTACAATTGGAGCAGCCGTTAGTTTTGGGGTAGTATTAGTAAGTTAGTAGTGCATGCTACAGCAGTAGCGTGCCTAGTTTGAAAATGTAACTTGCACTGCCACACTAAGCTGCTTCTTGAGCAGTGGAGCTTAGTGAATCAACCCCTACTTATTTATCTGTGAGCCAGATGTAGCCATCAAAAGAGCCACATCTGGCTCCCGAGCCATAGGTTCCCTACCCCTGTGTTAAACTCTACAAATAACATTCATTTATAATAAGGAAAAATGAAGTTTGTCATAACGGTTTGTGTTCACCCTCTTATAGGTGCTTCTATCGAAAAAAGGTGACCAGTGATCCCAATAATAAAAAACTGGTATACAATACTGATATTTTTATATTAAAGTGTAAAATATCATTTTCAAATACCGATATTTTACTATGGCTAAACCTAAGCCTATTCTCACACAGAACTCTCTCTCCTGACGTCTAACCCTAAACCCTCCCCCCGCCTAACCTGATGCCTAACCTTACCCCCCTCCAGCACAAACTTCCTACCTGATGCCTAACCCTAACCCTCACAAAAACATCCTACCTGACGCCTATCCCTAGCCCCCCCGCACAAATTTATGACCTGATGCCTCACGCTAACCCGCCCCCCCCCCCCCCAACTTCCTACCTGACACCTAATTCAAACACCCCCCACCCCCTCCACCGTACAACTTTCTACCTGATGGCTAACCCTAAACCCCTCCTCCCGCACACACTTCCTACGCAGGTGCCCAAATTATGCCTCAGTGCCAATATTTCAATTGGCACGTATGGCAGTGCCCACATTTCCTGCTTCACTTATAGGTATTAGTGATGTAGCGAACATCACATTTTCGGTACGCAGATGCAAATTTTCCACAAAAGTTTGCGAAGAGGCGAACCAGGTGAACCACCATGAACTTTAATTGGCAGGTGAATTTTAAAACCTATAGGGACTGTTTCTGGCCACAAAAGTGATGGAAACGTTGTTTCAAGGGGCCTAACACCTGGACCGTGGCATGCCAGAGGGAGATCCATGGCAAAAGCACCACCAAAAATGACGTAGTTGACGCAGAGTCGTGTTTTAATCTCTAAAGGGCAGAAATCACATTCTTAAATGTGTGGAATTAAGTGCTTTAAAACATCTGACATGTTTACACCTAACGGTGAGCAAATCATTGGTTTTACTAGTTGACACCTCCAGGACATTAATGTTAGTCCTCTCGGTGGCAATCTTTGTGTAATGGTATGTAGTGGCTGCACATTCGCGGGAATGCAGGCGATCGTGATTTTCCAGCCCCTATGGTCAGGCTGAGGTAGTTCAATGACAGTTAAGTGATAAAAAAGCCCACTGATTCTGCACTGAGGCCTTATACAGGGGGCAATAGTGGATACTAGATGCCAGTAGTGATGGTGAAGGATTATTGGGTTATGGTCAGTCCACTACTTGGACCAGCAGACATGTCTCCAAAAGCTAACATGTGCACTGGATACACAGTATTGCAATATAACAATAGCAAGAAAAACAGCCCTTACAAGGGGTATGTAATGAATAGTGGAGATGCCGCCGCGCGGTCTGGCGGCAGGGCGGTTGTCTCCGCATTCAGACCGGTGGTTTCCGAACAGCAACATGTGTTTGGTTTGCCTGGGCCTTCTAGTGCACACAGATGGAGAGCTACGCGCGCGCGCGCCAGAAGACAGGACCTTTATGCCAGCAGGAGAGGTATCAGCTGATCAGGATGATCAGCTGATCCCAGCGGAACTCCTGATTGGCTGAGTGGCTGGGGGCGGCGATGCGGAGCGCTGTAGTATATATAGATCTTGCTTGCCAGTTGCTGGTTGTCTGCCGTTGTGAATACTTACGTGTGAGCACTCAGACCTCAGTCAGATCCTACAGTGTGTTAGAACCAGTTGGAGCTGGGAATTCACACTTAGCCAGATTCCGCTCTTGAAGTTACTGTGTTATACTTTAGATCAGTTCCAGGGTGTTGAGACCAAGGACCTTACACCCAAGTATAGGATTACTGTGTTATTACTGTGTTATACCTTAGACCGGTTCCAGGGTGTTGAGACCAAGGACCTCACACCCAAGTATAGAATTACTGTGTCATTACTGTGTTATACCTTAGACCAGCTCCAGGGTGTTGAGACCAAGGACCTAACACCTCAGACTAGGATTGTGCTTATTGATATCTGTTATGACCTCTGGCTCTGTTGACTTCTCTCTTGCTTTCTGATTCGGTACCTCTGCCCATCTGTCTACTAGTTGCCAACCTTGCCTGCACCTGGTTACCAAATCAGTCTTCTGTCTCTAGTCTGTACCTTATCTGCTTGTGTGTTGCTGACCTGGCCTGTCTGACCCTTCTGGCTGTCACTCATCCCTTGAGTGATCAGTCTGACTGTACTACTCGTGACACTAATCCTCCAGGTGTCAAATAGCTGCAAGGGCTTCCTGCTCCTCATGAAGTCCTTCCTGCAGTTCATCCAGGGGCCTCTACTCCATAGGAGTCCACTGGCTGCAGTACAGTCTGATTCCCAATCCATCAGGGAATCCTTGGCTGCAGTACAGTCTGATTCCCAATCCATCAGGGAATCCTTGGCTGCAGTACAGTCTGTCTCTCCTATGCTCAGGAAGACAGCTGAAGTACAGCCAGTGGCCACCTGCACCTCAGGGGTCCACTGGCTGCAGTAGTATCTGTGTCTCCCGCTCCACGGGAGATAGCCTTAAAGTTGCACCAAGCACTTACACTTCATTAGGTGTCCAGAGGTTAGTCATACTTGTATTATTGGTGATTCTGCAGATCATCCTTAATCAGGTATACATCTGTATTGTTGGGAATCCTGCAGATCATTGATAATCAGATACTCTCTGTGTGCTGACACCAATTGTTACAGAACGGCAGACCAAAAAACATGATGGACGCACTGCATAGTCATGTTGAAGTCCTGACCACCGCGGTAAACAATCTTTCCGGGGTGATTATGAACCAACTCAGTTCCATCAGCTATTTGGGGCTATTCAGGAACTTCAACTAACTATAAATACAGTTCGCAGATATTACCAGCACACCAGGGGTTATGAAACGCACTTTATTGTGCCAGTTTCCACAAGAAATCCAACAATTGTTTCGGGGGCCACACAGGGTCCCCCTTTATCAAGGTATGTGGTTACATGTGACCTAACTATAAATACAGTGCGATCTCCTCCAGTCACGGACATTTGCATATCCGAAAAATTTTCTGGCTATAGATCTGACTTTCGGAATTTCAGAAATTGGGTATTGTCTTATTTTGAGTTGAGGACTACCTTGTCAGGAACTGAGTCGCAAAGGGTAACATTCATAAAGACCCTACTGTCAGGTGATTCCCAAACATGGGCATATAGCCTGCATGCAGAGCATGAGGCGTTATCATCAGTTCAGGAATTTTTTAAGGCCATGGCCATTATATATGATGATCCGGATATTGCTTCCACTGCTGAAAAGAAGCTCAAGATGCTCAGGCAGGGTCATAAATCGGTTGAGAGTTACGCAGCTGAGTTTAGGAAATGGGCAGTGTCAGCTAGATGGGGAGCATATGCATTATTAGACTGTTTTTTGGCAGGATTGTTGGATACAATCCATGATGTGATGATTGGACATCCTGAACCCAAATCTGTCGACGAGGCAATTTCTTTGGCCATGCAGATAGATCGCCGCTTGCGCTACCAGAAACAGATTCGTGGTAGGAATGCTATAAGGTCTGTCTCATACGACTCTCTACCTTCATCACCTCCTGACGAGCCGATGCAAATCGGATACTCAGGGCTGAGACAAGTGAAAAAGAGTCACAGAAGGTCAGGAAAACTTGGTCTATATGGTACTGAGGAGGGCCAGGTTGTCCAGAATTGTCCTAAAAAGCCAGGAGAATGCTGCCGCCTATGGTTAGTCAGTGGTCATACCATAGGCGAGCGGTCTTTATCTCTAAACAATAATCGTCTGCTCCTTCCCTGCTCTATTACATAGGAGGGTCAAACTAGTTCCGCAGAAGCCTTTGTAGACTCTGGTTCTGCAGCTAACTTCATAGATTATGATTTCGTAAAAAAATTGGGGATTCCCTTATTCCCACTAGATCGGCAGATTCTGGTCACTCCAGTGGATGACTCTCCGTTACAGAGTAGTCAACCTCTTTTGCAAACCCCTTTATTGTTGTGTAGTTTAGGGGTGTTACATCAAGAGAAATTACAGTTCCTGGTTCTGCCAATGGTAACCTCTACCGTTGTTCTTGGTATGCCCTGGTTGCAACTCCACTCTCCTCAGGTTGACTGGGCTTCAGGTCAACTACAGAAATGGTCAGCTCATTGTCATCGGCATTGTTTGGGGAGAGTTGCTACCAAGATACAGGTTGGAGGAGTGGCAGTGCAATGTGCGGATTTTGATGACGGGTTCTGTCCTTCCCGGTCACCTGTTACGCATATTACAGGTAGTAAAAATATCAAAGCAGACACTCTATCTAGGTGTTTTGAGCCTAAGACCATTCTACCTCAGAAGGTGGTCTTGGCAGCTACTGAGCCCCGGGAGGACTGGGTGGATACTCTGGGCCCTTACCAACGAGATGTTTCAGTAGGTAAGCCATCTCCTCAGGCGCCAGTGGGTACATTGCGACCTCTGCCAGTGCCAAACAAACCTCGGACTCAGAAAAAAACTGGCAGATAAGAGACGGTCTGTAAAGTGGAAGTTTTCCCCAGGGGACATGGTGTGGGTATCCACTCGGCATTTGGCCTTGAAGCAACCGTCACCAAAACTGGGACCTAGATTCATAGGACCATTCCCAGTGACCAGAAGGATCAATACTGTCACTTATGCGATTGATCTCCCATCCAGTATGAGAGGTGTGAGATCATTCCATGTGTCTCTGTTGAAGCCGGCAGTGCACGTGGATTCCTCTCCCTCCCCCCCTGTGATAGTTGATAACCAACCTGAATATGAGATCGAAAAGATTCTGGACTCTCGCTTAGTGCAAAATTCTGTGCAGTATCTGGTCCACTGGAAAGGATATAGTGTGGAGGAAAGAACATGGGTGCCGGAATATCGCATGCATGCGGAAGAATTAAAGAAAGAATTTCATGACTCTCATCCTGGGAGGCCGGGTGGGAAGTGTCCAGAGTCCACTCCTCAGGGGGGAGGGGGGTTATGTAATGAATAGCGAAGATGCCGCCGTGCGGTCTGGTGGCAGGGCGGCTGTCTCCGCGTTCAGACCGGCGGTTTCTGCACAGCAACATGTGTCTGGTTTGCATGGTGCACACAGATGGAGAGCTACGCGCGCGCGCGCCAGAAGACAAGACCTTTATGCCAGCAGGAGAGGTATCAGCTGGTCAGGACGATCAGCTGATCCCAGCAGAACTCCTGATTGGCTGAGTGGCTGGGGGCGGCGCTGAGGAGCGCTGTAGTATATATAGATCTTGCTTGTCAGTTGCTGGTTGTCTGCCGTTCCGAATACTTATGTGTGAGCACTCAGACCTCAGTCAGATCCTAGTGTGTGTTAGAACCAGTTGGAGCTGGGAATTCACACTTAGCCAGAATCCGCTCTTGAAGTTACTGTGTTATACTTTAGATCAGTTCCAGGGTGTTGAGACCAAGGACCTCACACCCAAGTATAGGATTACTGTGTTATTACTGTGTTATACCTCAGACCAGTTCCAGGGTGTTGAGACCAAGGACCTCACACCCAAATATAGGATTACTGTGTCATTGCTGTGTTATACTTTAGACCAGTTCCAGGGTGTCGAGACCAAGGACCTCACACCCAAGTATAGAATTACTGTGTCATTACTGTGTTATACCTTAGACCAGCTCCAGGGTGTCGAGACCAAGGACCTCACACCTCAGACTAGGATTGTGCTTATTGATATTTGTTATGACCTCTGGCTCTGTTGACTTCTCTCTTGCTTTCTGATTCGGTACCTCTGCCCATCTGTCTACTAGTTGCCAACCTTGCCTGCACCTGGTTACCAAATCAGTCTTCTGTCTCTGTACCTTATCTGCTCGTGTGTTGCCGACCTGGCCTGTCTGACCCTTCTGGCTGTCACTCATCCCTTGAGTGATCAGTCTGACTGTACTACTCGTAACACTAATCCTCCAGGTGTCAAGTAGCTGCTGCAAGGGCTTCCTGCTCCTCAGGAAGTCCTTCCTGCAGTTCAGCCAGGGGCCTCTACTCCATAGGAGTCCACTGGCTGCAGTACAGTCTGATTCCCAATCCATCAGGGAATCCTTGGCTGCAGTACAGTCTGATTCCCAATCCATCAGGGAATCCTTGGTTGCAGTACAGTCTGTCTCTCCTACGCTCAGGAAGACAGCTGAAGTACAGCCAGTGGCCACCTGCACCTCAGGGGTCCACTGGCTGCAGTAGTATCTGTGTCTCCCGCTCCACGGGAGATAGCCTTACAGTTGCACCAAGCACTTACACTTCATTAGGTGTCCAGAGGTTAGTCATACTTACTTACATACTGGTGATTTTGCAGATCATCCATAATCAGGTATACATCTGTATTGTTGGTGATACTGCAGATCATCAATAATCAGATACTCTTTGTGTGCTGACACCAATCGTTACAGGGGATTGATTTATCAAGTCTTGCACTACCAGGACCAGCAGACCTGTCTCCAACAGCTAATGGGTGCACTGGACACACATAATTGCAATATAACAATAGCAAAAAAAAAGAAAACCAGCCCTTAAAAGGGTGAACTACTGTAGCACTAAGCACTGACTGCTCCTGTCTGCAACAGCTTAAAGGGAAGGTTCAAGCAAAAAAAAAAAATGAGATTCACTTACCTGGGGCTTCTACCAGCCCCATGTAGCCATCCTGTGCCCTTGTAGTCACTCACTGCTGCTCCAGTCCCCCGCTGGCAGCTTTCTGACCTCGGAGGTCAGGGCCACATTGCATACATTTTTACGCATTCCAGCTAGTGCAGGAACAAAAATTTACGTGTTTCACCACTAACGCGTAAAAATGTATGTGTTAATGTTCCTGCACTAGCGGGAATGTGTAAAAATGTACGCAATTTGGCCCTGACCTCCGAGGTCAGAAAGCTGCCAGTGGGGGACTGGAGCAGCAGTGAGTGACTACAAGGGCACAGGATGGCTACATGAAGAAGCCCCAGGTAAGTAAATCTCATTTTTTTTTTTTTTGCTTGGACCTTCCCTTTAAGTGCACTATGTGGACACACTGAACAGCAATATCACAAGATCAAAACACAGCCTTTAGAAGGGCTCTTGGGGTTATGTAGAAGGGGAATTGGTACTGTAGCACGGATCAGTGAATAATGGCGCACAGCGCCTATGCATACAAATGGCGCCGCATTAAAAAGATACGCTTATCGCTATTTATGGTTAGTACTGCATGATAATGGCGCACAGGAAAAAAAAGAAGAAAAACGGCACACAGTAACGTTATTTATCAATAGTGCCGTTCATATGCCAAACAACAGACGTTATTGTTTAAAGTAACGTTATTTATCAATAGCGCCCTACATAAGCCAAAAGTGCAGAAGTTATTTAACTGCAAAACAGTGAATGGATTTAATGTAGTACTGTCAAGGTTAGGGTTAGGCACCACCAGGGAGATCTTAGGGTTAGGCACCACCAGGGGGGTGGTTATGGTTAGGCACCACCAGGGGGGTGGTTAGGGTTAGGCACCACCAGAGGGGTAGTTAGGTTTAGGCACCACCAGGGGGGTGCTTAGGGTTAGGCACCACCATGGGGTGGTTAGGGTTAGGCACCACCAGGGGGGTGGTTAGGGTTAGGCACCACTGGGGTGTTTAGGGTTAGGCACCACCAGGGGGGTGGTTAGGGTTAGGCACCACCAGGGGTTGGTTAGGGTTAGGCACCACCAGAGGGGTCTTAGGGTTAGGGATAGGTACAGAGAGGGTTCTGTGTGTTAACGCTAAACAACAATAAGGCTTTAACATTAAATAGCGATAAGGTTTTAACGTTAAATAGCGATAAGCATTAAACGGATTAGCGGCAACACCGTGCGCCATTATTCGCAGGCGCCATTTTCAGATGGACCCGTGTGAACTCCACTGGGTGGGACACAGGCCTAACTAACACTTTCCCTAATAGCAGTACAGCTCTCTCCCTAGTCTCCTTCACTGCAGCCACAGTCAGCGTGTAAAATGGCTGCTGTGCTGGCTTTCTGATAATTTACCAATATTCTACCAGCGGCTATTTCAGGTGCCCAACTTTCCGGGTGCCCTTTTTGCATTTACGTTTTTTATATACATGTGTACGTTTGTACTTTACATTTGACAGGTGTCGTTTTTATTTTTTTGCCATAATGCCCCGTTAATAATTCAAAACCCCATATTTTTTTTCATCACAAATAAAAAGTTTTTGTTTCTGTGGCTACTGTGGCTACGTTACATCAGCTGCAGCTCATTTCCCCTAATTTAGGCAGCTACCATGTACAGTACACGTTCAGTCTACCAGAAAGTATCAGGAATTTCCATCTCTGTGTACTATTGTGCAACTGCTCGCTTTCCCTCCTACCTTCTGCAAATACCTGTTGTGAAAGCAGCTGTTTATTCTTTCAGTTACAGGAATTTACCTCATCCTCTCCTCCCAAAGTTCACATGTCCACAACCCCCCTGCTATATACACAGATAAAGAGTTCATCCCTCTAAAACATTCAGACTAGAACACTACAGAGGAGGCACAGAGATCTTCAAAGCCTCCAAGATGTTGCCTCTGCTCCTGCTCTGCCATGCAGCACGTAAGTCACACCGTGATACTTATCGTTGTATCAAGACAGATTCCTTCCAACAACACAAGCTATGGTCTATATCTAGATCGGGGGTGCCCATTGGGTAGGGTGTGATCAGATTGTAAAGGACTTCTGGGTAGATCCCACACCACCTGAGTGACATACAGGTTGTACACTCTCTCTGTGACTTGGATGAGCTTAGTGCATTATGCTATCCTGAAGTTCTGCACAGTAGTGTAGAGAATTATGTGTTTGCATGGTGGGGGGCTATACATTAAGAAGCATTATGTGCTACTGTTGATTACAGTGTTGCTGAACTGAGCAGCATGTTATTGTAAGCATAATATTGTGACTCTGTTTGGCTAAGTACTGTTTCTCTTGGCTCACTGAGGAGGACTCTATCATATACATCGAACGGCTTGTGGTAATCACTATGTACTGCCGCTGTACATGTGTTGTTGCAGTTGTGACTTGTGGCAATAATTGATAGAGTGCCACTGGGGCGTAACCATCACCCTAGCAATGGAGGCAACCACTGGAGGGCCCATGGGGGGGAGAAGCCTAGGGGGGCTGCAAAGGCGTATCTAGAGAGGTACAGGCATGACTTGTGCCATGGGCACCACAGCAACATGGGCGCCATGTCTCCTCCTGTGCTGCACCGCCATGCCTGCCCCTGTGTCTCCCCATCACTCAGATCAGATTAATTCTGTTATCTGGGGAACATGGCTATGTAACTTTTGTATTTAGAGCTCACTTGGCTGAGTGTTAGAAAAGAGAACAGAGAGGGAATAGGAAGAGATATTTCCCCAAAAAGTAACTTCAGTAATATATTGAGGAAAAAAACACAGGAAAGCATAACACATGTATGCAGGAAAGGAGGCGGTTTATAGAGGGGAAGGGGGCTCTGGCTGTGTGTGTGTGATGGGAGGGGGGCACAATTTCAGTATTTGCCAGAGGCTCTATATTACACAGATACACCCCAGGGGGGGGGGGGGGAAGGGGCTGCAGTTTTTAGGGGCAGGAGGCGGAGCAGCAGGCACACACAACAGAGGGGAGGGGGGGCCTGACTCCCACAAGCAGGTCATTTTTGTGAGTCAGTTTTGGCTTGTGGTAATAACTGATAAACTGTCGGTGTGCATGTCCTGCAGTTTTGGCTTGTGGTAATCACTGCTGGGCTGCCGCTGTGCATGTGCTGCAGGTGTGGCTTGTGGTAATCACTGATGGACTGCCACTGTGCATGTGCTGCAGGTGTGGCTTGTGGTAATCACTGATGGACTGCCGCTGTGCATGTGCTGCAGGTGTGGCTTGTGGTAATCACTGATAAACTGTTGGTGTGCGTGTGCTGCAGTTTTGGCTTGTGGTAATCACTGATGGGCTGCCGCTGTGCATGTGCTGCAGGTGTGGCTTGTGGTAATCACTGATGGACTGCCGCTGTGCATGTGCTGCAGGCATGACTTGTGGTAATCACTGCTGGGCTGCCGCTGTAAATGTGCAGCAGGTGTGGCTTGTGGTAATCACTGATGGGCTGCCGCTGTGCATGTGCTGCAGTTGTGGCTTGTGGTAATCACTGATGGGCTACTGCTGTGTATGTCCTGCAGTTGTGGCTTGTGGTAATCACTGATGGACTGGCGCTGTGCATGTGCTGCAGGTGTGGCTTGTGGTAATCACTGCTGGGCTGTCGGTGTGCATGTCCTGCAGTTTTGGCTTGTGGTAATCACTGCTGGGCTGTCGCTGTGCATGTCCTGCAGTTGTGGCTTGTGGTAATCACTGATGGGCTGCCGCTGTGCATGTCCTGCAGTTGTGGCTTGTGGTAATCACTGATGAACTGCCGCTATGCATGTGCTGCAGTTGTGGCTTGTGGTAATCACTGATGGGCTGCCGCTGTGCATGTGCTGCAGGTGTGGCTTGTGGTAATCACTGATGGGCTGCCGCTGTGCATGTCCTGCAGTTGTGGCTTGTGGTAATCACTGATGAACTGCCGCTATGCATGTGCTGCAGTTGTGGCTTGTGGTATTCACTGATGGGCTGCCGCTGTGCATGTGCTGCAGGTGTGGCTTGTGGTAATCACTGATGAACTGCCGCTGTGCCAGTGCTGCAGGTGTGGCTTGTGGTAATAACTGATAAACTGTCGTTGTGCATGTGCTGCAGTTGTGGCTTGTGGTAATCACTGCTGGGCTGCCGCTGTGCATGTGCTGCAGGTGTGGCTTGTGGTAATAACTGATAAACTGCCGCTGTGCATGTCCTGGAGTTGTGGCTTGTGGTAATCACTGCTGGGCTGCCGCTGTGCATTAGTGATGGGTCGTTCGCGAACGACAAGAGCCGGTTCTCAGTTTTGAAAGAGCCGATGCCTCAGCTGCCCCACACAGCTCTGATTTGCTGTGTAATAAAAGGCGCTGAGGAATGCTGGGAGATGTAGTCCTCCTCTTGCAGCTTGTAGGAGTGTATGGGGCGGAGCAGCAGTTGCAAGAGGGATTGCCCCAGTCAGAGAAGCAGTCTGGAGTGGTCATGGAGATGGGGGCGGGGCTTTTACTTCGATTCTGAGTGGTGTCTAGTGATATTTAATGAAGAGCCGATTCAGAGCCGTAAGAGCCGGCTCTTTAATGGGAGACGATTCAGAAGA
This sequence comes from Hyperolius riggenbachi, assembly GCF_040937935.1. NCBI lineage: Eukaryota > Metazoa > Chordata > Amphibia > Anura > Hyperoliidae > Hyperolius > Hyperolius riggenbachi. The sequence goes on along the minus strand of NC_090653.1, from coordinate 44,504,773 downwards.
GCCGATTCTCTGAGAAGAGCCGGAATTCCCATCACTACTGTGCATGTGCTGCAGGTGTGGCTTGTGGTAATCACTGATGGACTGCCGCTGTGCATCTGATGCAGTTGTGGCAATCACTGCTGGGCTGCCTCTGTGCATGTACTGCAGTTGTGGCTTGTGGTAATCCCTGATGGAATACAAACTAGGGAGTAGTGGACAGATTTTACAAAATTCTTAATTCCGACTTTTGCATCAGAATTTCACCGTCTCACAGAATCTTGAAACTGATCCAGAAACGGATAGGGAGACGGTGTAGGGCTTTGCAAACGAAAGACGTGAAAGCAGAGTGGTGTGAAGAATGGATGAGTCTGCTGCCTTCATAACTGATTTGAAGGGGGGTAATGTGGTTCAAGGGGAGGGGAGTAGATGATGAGGGTGAGGATGAGAAGCTTGGTAGTTTCAGGAATGGGCAAAACTTGGAGATGATCTGGAGGTGGAAATTAAAGGGAACCTAAACTGAAGAACCTAAAAAAAGTATATGGATTTTTCCTTTTAAAATAATACCAGTTGCCTGACTCTCCTGCTGATCCTGTGTCTCTAATACTTTTAGCCACAGCTCCTGAACAAGCATGCAGATCACGTGCTCTGACTGAAGTCAGACTGGATTAGCTGCATGCTTGTTTCAGGTGTGTTATTCAGCCACTACTGCAGCCAAAGAGTTCAGCAGGACTGCCAGGCAACTGGTATTGTTTAAAAGGAAACATCCAAATCCCTCTCAGTTTAGGTTCCCTTTAAAGGCTCTGGTAACAATTTGGCTGTGGGGCCCAAAGGAGAGAGTAGAGCCTAGGGTGAAGCCCAGGCTGTGGGCATGGGAGATAAGGAGCATGGTCAGCTGAGGAGATAGCCGAGAGGCAGGAGGAGACCTTGTCCATGGTGGACAGTGTCGGATTGGGAGCTGGAAAAGCTGAGGAGATCCACCTGCAGGCCAAGCAGCAGTAATCCTGTGTTATCACTCCCAATAAAAACCTGCAGCAAGTCTTTACTATGAGCAGCAACACCTGATTACTGCTGCTTGGCCAGCAAGTGGATATCTTCAGCTTTCCCATCTCCCAGTCCGACACTGATGGAGGACGAGAGATCTGGGGTATGGAGATATATGTGGGTGTCATCAGCATATAGGTGGTATTTGAAGCACAGGGAGCCTTGAATTGTAAGCTGTCACAGGGAGCCCTCGTGGCTGACCGCACTTAGCCTTCTAAACGGTGCCAGCGCACAGATCGTGCGAACTCTGGTCGCAGTCAATTAGTGTTGGGCGAACAGTGTTCGCCACTGTTCGGGTTCTGCAGAACATCACCCTGTTCGGGTGATGTTCGAGTTCGGCCGAACACCTGACGGTGCTCGGCCAAACCGTTCGGCCATATGGCCGAACTAAGAGCGCATGGCCGAACGTTCCCCGAACGTTCGGCTAGCGCTGTGATTGGCCGAACGGGTCACGTGGTTCGGACCCGAACGCGCTCTGATTGGCCGAACTGTCACGTGGTTCGGGTAAATAAATACCCGAACCACGTCATATCTCCGCCATTTGTCTGTGGGTTTAGCTTTGGGTAGGCAGGCAGGGTAGTTCGCGCTCCAGCCACGCTAGCCAGGGTCCCCCCCAGTCATTGTGTGTCACTGCTGGGAACAGTAGTACACCGCTCGTTCAGCCACACTATATAGCATTCTGTGTACTGTTCTGTGTCTGCTGGGAACAGTGGTACACCGCTCGTTCAGCCACACTATATAGCATTCTGTGTACTGTTCTGTGTCTGCTGGGAACAGTGGTACACCGCTCGTTCAGCCACACTATATAGCATTCTGTGTACTGTTCTGTGTCTGCTGGGAACAGTAGTACACCGCTCGTTCAGCCACACTATATAGCATTCTGTGTACTGTTCTGTGTCTGCTGGGAACAGTAGTACACCGCTCGTTCAGCCACACTATATAGCATTCTGTGTACTGTTCTGTGTCTGCTGGGAACAGTAGTACACCGCTCGTTCAGCCACACTATATAGCATTCTGTGTACTGTTCTGTGTCTGCTGGGAATAGTGGTACACCGCTCGTTCAGCCACACTATATAGCATTCTGTGTACTGTTCTGTGTCTGCTGGGAACAGTAGTACACCGCTCGTTCAGCCACACTATATAGCATTCTGTGTACTGTTCTGTGTCTGCTGGGAACAGTAGTACACCGCTCGTTCAGCCACACTATATAGCATTCTGTGTACTGTTCTGTGTCTGCTGGGAACAGTAGTACACCGCTCGTTCAGCCACACTATATAGCATTCTGTGTACTGTTCTGTGTCTGCTGGGAACAGTAGTACACCGCTCGTTCAGCCACACTATATAGCATTCTGTGTACTGTTCTGTGTCTGCTGGGAATAGTGGTACACCGCTCGTTCAGCCACACTATATAGCATTCTGTGTACTGTTCTGTGTCTGCTGGGAACAGTAGTACACCGCTCGTTCAGCCACACTATATAGCATTCTGTGTACTGTTCTGTGTCTGCTGGGAACAGTAGTACACCGCTCGTTCAGCCACACTATATAGCATTCTGTGTACTGTTCTGTGTCTGCTGGGAACAGTAGTACACCGCTCGTTCAGCCACACTATATAGCATTCTGTGTACTGTTCTGTGTCTGCTGGGAACAGTAGTACACCGCTCGTTCAGCCACACTATATAGCATTCTGTGTACTGTTCTGTGTCTGCTGGGAATAGTGGTACACCGCTCGTTCAGCCACACTATATAGCATTCTGTGTACTGTTCTGTGTCTGCTGGGAACAGTAGTACACCGCTCGTTCAGCCACACTATATAGCATTCTGTGTACTGTTCTGTGTCTGCTGGGAACAGTAGTACACCGCTCGTTCAGCCACACTATATAGCATTCTGTGTACTGTTCTGTGTCTGCTGGGAATAGTGGTACACCGCTCGTTCAGCCACACTATATAGCATTCTGTGTACTGTTCTGTGTCTGCTGGGAACAGTGGTACACCGCTCGTTCAGCCACACTATATAGCATTCTGTGTACTGTTCTGTGTCTGCTGGGAACAGTGGTACACCGCTCGTTCAGCCACACTATATAGCATTCTGTGTACTGTTCTGTGTCTGCTGGGAACAGTAGTACACCGCTCGTTCAGCCACACTATATAGCATTCTGTGTACTGTTCTGTGTCTGCTGGGAACAGTAGTACACCGCTCGTTCAGCCACACTATATAGCATTCTGTGTACTGTTCTGTGTCTGCTGGGAACAGTAGTACACCGCTCGTTCAGCCACACTATATAGCATTCTGTGTACTGTTCTGTGTCTGCTGGGAATAGTGGTACACCGCTCGTTCAGCCACACTATATAGCATTCTGTGTACTGTTCTGTGTCTGCTGGGAATAGTGGTACACCGCTCGTTCGCCACTGTATAGCATTGTGCTCTGTGTCGCTGCTGGGAATAGTGGTACACCGCTCACCCGTCACTGTATAGCATTGTGCTCTGTGTCGCTGCTGGGAATAGTGGTACACCGCTCACCCGTCACTGTATAGCATTGTGCTCTGTGTCGCTGCTGGGAATAGTGGTACTGTATAGCATTTCTGTACTGCCACTGTACTGCTGCCAGTCAGCGTGTACTGTAAGGATAAGTGAAATGAGGAAGAAATCCGGTGAAAGAGGGAGGGGCAAGGGAAGAGGTGTTTCCCCTGACGGTTCACGTACAGGCCACAGGGGAGCACCCAAGAAAACCCACTCAATACCGCCCATGTTGTCCAGGACAACAACCCTCACAAATCCAAAAGAACAGGACCAGATAATTACTTGGATGACCTCTCAAGCGTCCAGCAGTGGGTTAAGCAGCACCAGCACATCACGCACGAGGTCCGAGTCCTCAGCCAGTTACAAGGAGCCAGTGGGCACAAAGCTGACACAACCGGCAGCGACACCACGCACACAACTGCCAGATAACCAGTCCGATGAATTACCTCAGGACACAATGGGGTATTCGCAGGAGCTATTCCCAGCCCAACAAACTTCCACCTTTCAAAGGTCAATGGAGGAACAGCCAGAAATGTTGTGCCTGGATTCACAACCGTTAACTGTGGGAAATGCACCGCGCACTGAAATACAAGGCGAGTCCGAAGAGGACTCGGAAACCCAAATCCCAGAGCAATTTGGGCAGGAGGGGTTGCAATTGCAGGAGGTCGGCCGACAAGATCTGGAAGACGACGTTGGAGTGTGCTGCGCAGAGGTTGTTGTGGGGAGCTCTACTCCACGGCGGTGGCCCACAATGACATATGACGAGTTTGAGGAGATGGAAGAGGAGGGTATGGACAATGTGGACAGAGACCCAGATTTTGTTTGTGAACGAGAACATCGCCGTCGTAGCAGCAGCACAGATGAGTCTGTTGAAGAACACACTGCTGCACGAGTTCGCCTTGTGCCACAAGGTAGGCGGCGCGCAATTTCAGGCACCACAAGCGTGGAAGTTCAAGTGAGAGGCAAAAGAGGAGCAAACAGAAATCGCCAGCAAGGAGGCAGGTGCTCCAAAGTCTGGGCTTTCTTTGAAGACTGCACTGAGGATGTTACCATGGCGATTTGCAAGGTGTGCAAGACCCGCCTGAGCAGGGGGAAAAATATTAACAACCTCTCCACCACCAGCATGAGCCGTCACATGCTATCCAAACATCCCACTCTTTGGGCAAACGCGTCAGGACAGGGTACCAGAAACAACACTGCCTCCCTTGGGTTCACCAGACTCACCACCAGACCCGCCTCAGCAGCAGCAGTAGCCCAGCCATTGCGTGGTTCACAACATTCACAAACATCAGACGACGCTGACACTGTCACTTTCCGGAGTAGTGCTCTTGAGGTCTCCCAGTGTTCATCAAACACAACAACCAACAGCCCTTCCGTGTGCAGCGCTACGGTTCAGTTGTCTGTGTCGGAGATGTTTGAGCGCAAGAGGAAATTGCCAGCAAATGACCCCCGGGCCGTGGCAGTAACAGCCAGCATAGCCAAGCTTCTGGCCTGCGAAATGCTGCCATATCGATTGGTGGAGACAAACAGCTTCAAGGGCATGATGTCAGTGGCCATCCCACGTTACGTGGTTCCCAGCCGCTACCACTTTGCACGCTCTGCAGTGCCTGAGTTGCATGAGCACGTGGTCAGCAAAATAACCCGAAGCTTGAAGAATGCCGTTGCCTGCAAGGTTCACCTCACCACTGACACCTGGACGAGTGCGTTCGGCCAGGGTCGATACATCTCCCTTACCGCGCACTGGGTGAACCTTGTGGAGCCTGGCAGCGATTCCTCACCTGCTACGGCACGGGTGTTGCCCACGCCACAAACAGCTGCACCGCCGTCCCTCCCACTGGATAACAGCAGCACCTACCTCTCTGACTCCTTCTCCTCCAACGCATCTCAAAGCTGTACCTCATCCGGAAACGCTAACCCAGCAGCAGTAGGATCGTGGAAGCAGTGCAGCACAGCTGTTGGCATGCGTCAGCAAGCGTTGCTGAAGCTAATCTGCCTTGGGGATAAGCAGCACACAGGGGAGGAAATTTGGAGGGGAATAAAGGAACAGACGGATTTGTGGCTGGCACCGCTGGACCTGAAACCGGGCATGGTTGTGTGTGATAATGGGAGTAATCTCATTCGCGCTTTAAGGTTGGCTAAGCTGACACACATCCCTTGCCTGGCGCACGTGATGAACCTAGTAGTTCAGCGGTTCCTGAGGACATACCCAGGCGTGCCCGATCTGCTGTTGAAGGTGCGTCGAGTGTCCAAACATTGTAGAAATTCCAGTACTGCTTCGGGGGCACTCGCCAAGATGCAGGAGCGCTTCAATCTCCCCCACCATCGCTTGCTGTGTGATGTCCCTACGCGCTGGAATTCTACGCTGCACATGCTAGCCCGCTTTTGCGAGCAGAAGAGTGCAGTGGTCCAGTACATGACGGCGCAGTACCGAGGCGCATCCGGCCAGCTGCCAAGCTTCTGTGGATCCGATTGGGCCAACATGTTGGACCTCTGCCAAGTCCTCCAAAATTTTGAGCAATCCACGTTGCTTGTGAGCAGTGACAACTCTTCAGTCAGCATTACCATACCACTGCTGTGTTTACTGAAGAGGTCGATGTTAAAGATCAAGGAAACAGCTGTCATGATGCAACTGGGGGAATCTGAAGGAGAAAACGATCAGCGTGATGGTACCAACATCAGGCCATCCGCCTCAGGGAACGCTGGCCCCAGCAGCTATGACGAAGAAGAGGAGGAGGAACAGCTGGAGTTGGAGCAGGAATTTCATGCCACCACTGACGAGGGCCAGAGCGGTGCACGTTGGACTTCCACAATTCAACGCGAATGGTCAGCAGAAGCAGACCAGGAGGAAGGTGACGACTATGATGCATCACAACAACTATCACAACGCTCACAAGAGGATGATGAGGATTCTGGTAGGACTCTGGCACACATGGCTCAATTCATGCTAGACTGCATTGAACGTGACCCACGCATTGTGCGCATTCTGGACAACACCAATTACTGGGTTTATACCCTTCTGGATCCACGGTACAAACACAATGTTCCAAAACTGCTTGAAGAAAGAGTCAGACAGGTCAAAATGGAAGAATACCAGCAGGCCCTTGTGGAGACTTTAGAGAGGAGATTGACATCCTCCCCCTCCTCTAGCCAGTTGTACGCAGACAGACTGACTTCCGCAAACCCAGGACGACCAGGAGGGCAGCAAACAACGCAAGCCGCAGCTAGTACCCAAAAGGGAATGGTATCGGCAGTGTCCTTGGAGTGGGAAAATTTTCTGACACCCATGCAGCCGCAGCCCACTGAACAGCAAGCGTGCAGATCCACCTCCAACACCGATCGCCTGGAGAAGATGGTCAAGGACTACATGTCAGATGGCGTAGCTGTGTCGAACCATCCATCTGCACCCTTCAACTATTGGGTATCGAAGCTAGACACCTGGCACGAACTGGCAATGTACGCAATAGAGGTGCTGGCTTGCCCGGCAGCCAGCGTTATGTCGGAACGCTGTTTCAGTGCTGCCGGAGGCATCGTCACAGATCGGCGTATCCGCCTCTCTACAGAAAATGCAGACCGTCTGACTCAAATTAAAATGAATCAATCCTGGATTGGAAATGACTACGCAACACTCCAGGACCCCAACCAAGTAACATGACCAATGAACATCTGGGATGGTGTTGCGTTTCCGGGCCCTGTTTATTGAACCTCTCATCTGTATTACATTTATGACTGCATGGCGGCAAAAAGCATTGCTGCTATATCCGCACGCTTTTTGTCCACATGCAAGGCCTGGGTTGTTGTGTCTCACAAAGCGTGGCCTTCTCCTCCTGCGCCTGCTCCTGTTCCATCACGTCTGCTGCTGCTGGGTTAGCGTTGCCGCGTGGTCCCTGTTTATTGAACCACTTATCTTTATTACATTTATGACTGCATGGCGGTACAAAGCATGCTATCCGCACGCTTCTTGCCCTCATGCAAGGCCTGGGTTGTTGTGTCTCACAAAGCGTGGCCTTCTCCTCCTGCGCCTGCTCCTGTTCCATCACGTCTGCTGCTGCTGGGTTAGCGTTGCCGCGTGGTCCCTGTTTATTGAACCACTTATCTTTATTACATTTATGACTGCATGGCGGTACAAAGCATGCTATCCGCACGCTTCTTGCCCTCATGCAAGGCCTGGGTTGTTGTGTCTCACAAAGCGTGGCCTTCTCCTCCTGCGCCTCCTCCTGTTCCATCACGTCTGCTGCTGCTGGGTTAGCGTTGCCGCGTGGTCCCTGTTTATTGAACCACTTATCTTTATTACATTTATGACTGCATGGCGGTACAAAGCATGCTATCCGCACGCTTCTTGCCCTCATGCAAGGCCTGGGTTGTTGTGTCTCACAAAGCGTGGCCTTCTCCTCCTGCGCCTGCTCCTGTTCCATCACGTCTGCTGCTGCTGGGTTAGCGTTGCCGCGTGGTCCCTGTTTATTGAACCACTTATCTTTATTACATTTATGACTGCATGGCGGTACAAAGCCTGCTATCCGCACGCTTCTTGCCCTCATGCAAGGCCGGGGTTGTTGTGTCTCACAAAGCGTGGCCTTCTTCTCCTCCTGCGCCACCCTCCTCCTGTTCCATCACGTGTGCTGCTGCTGGGTTAGCGTTACCGGTCCCTTTTCCTGGAACCTCTTATATGTATTACATTTATGACTGCATGCCGACAAAAAACATGTTACCTGTGCAAAGAAAACAGACATTTCCCGCATTTAAAAGACAGTTTTCCCTTTGAAACTTTAAAATCGATTTTCTCAAAAACTATAAGCTCTTTTTGCTAATTTTTTTTTCCTCTTGTACCCACTCCCAAGGTGCACATACCCTGTAAATTTGGGGTATGTAGCATGCAAGGAGGCTTTACAAACCACAAAAGTTCGGGTCCCCATTGACTTCCATTATGTTCGGAGTTCGGGTCGAACACCCGAACATCGCGGCCATGTTCGGCCTGTTCGGCCCGAACCCGAACATCTAGATGTTCGCCCAACACTACAGTCAATGCGCAGGAACCGTTAAGAATTAGCCGCAGACAACTCAGAAGGGAGCCTGTGAGACACGGGTAATTACAACGTCACCTACTGGTTCAGCGTAAACTGCCACCACCGCGGTTACTATGGGACCGTGGGGCCCACTAACTGACTGACTAATCCTGCGAATAAAACGGTTAAACACACGATATTCTGTCTAGCCAACAACAGACAAACAGTAGCGTATCTTCAGAGACCCGGGATCATTTCTGTGTGGGCTGATAAGCAGGGTAGCGAAACAGTGAATGACTTGGGGAAAGTCGTTTATTCACGCAATATAAATAATTAATATATACAGACAATTATGAAAATCAACAATTATTAAAACAGTAATAGCCAGTATGAAAAATAAAAGAAGGGAGAAAAATACTTAGTTCCTGGAAAGATGTCCTTATTGTGGGAAGAATCATAAAGTTCTTGGTTTCAAAGTCCAGAGTTCAGAGTTCAGACCAGGTGGATGCCAGCATATCCTCAAGCTGGCATCTGATGAGTGCAAGATGGTTCAGTGTGGAGGACACTGAGTTTGGGTCCTCAGCCATTCTTATGCCCCTGCTTCAGTAGGAGGGAGTGAGGGCGGGGAGCCATACACCCCCTTCAAAGATGAGATGAGCCCTCCCCTTGTACTGGGAATGAGCCAGTGGGTCTGGCTTTTAGCCCAACTAGATTGCTCCTGCCATGGTGCTTGTCACCTTATACCTGATGGATGGGCCATCAGCACAGCTTGACGCCAGGGACTCTCTGGGGCAGATTAGGCTCAGGCTCATTAGCATATCAAAAGAGCCAGCCAGCCTTTGGAATGGTGCTCTCTTTGCTAAGAAAAGGACTTCAGCTGTCCCTACACACTCAACCCAGATTGTATCGTTTTGAAGCGCAATCGATGCAGGGATCGAGTGCGATCGTTCTTTTCTTCACGGGCGGTTCCAGGACGCGCCTGCGTCCCCGCAATCGTCCGTGACAGCCCTCCCCCTTGTCCGTGGCTTAGCCACTCATCCGCAAGATGTGTGGCGGCGCCGCTAACCTGGCTGACGGGCCTCGAGTTGCCGGTACGGCGGAAAAACCTATTGGAGCCTGTGGCTCGGTTCCCCTGGACCGGTCGCGGTCTGCTACCCTCAGGGTTGACCCAACATGGACCGTTCTGGACAGGGCGTTTGCGCCACTGCAGTCGGACGTGGTGTCTGCCGGGACTGCTGACAACGGGCAGTGGGTTGGTTAGGTCAACAGCCAGCCCACGCAGGGTTCCCCTGCGGAGTGGCTGTGGACCTAAGGGAACCCCGCGGGAATCCCTGGACCTTCCCAGCTCCTGACAGATGGCACATGCCCTGCAGTAGTTGGCTACATCCCTGTTCATCCGGGGCCAATAAAACTGTTTCCGAATACCGGCGAGTGTCTTGCGAACACCCGAGTGCCCTGTCAGAGGATTACCATGTGCGGATTTCAGCACATGTCCCCTGAACGCACTCGGGACCACAAGCCACTTGGTATCCGCGTGGGATCTACCTGTAGGGGGCTGTACAGACTCACTGTACAGTCTCCCACCTTCCCAGTACACTTTGAAAGCGGCCCCGTCTGCGAGGGGCTCAGCGGCTTGCTGCCTGAGCACCTCCAGGCTCGGGTCACTTTGTAGTGCGGCTGAGAATATGGCGCTGTCAGTTTCAGCCAACTGGCTCATGTCACACGAGGCCAGCGGCTGAAAGGTCTCATCCCTGCGGTCAGAGGAGGGGGAGGAGGCCGGAACCCCCTCCACCTGTTCTGAGCTCGGGTTCTGAGCAGTGCAGCTGCGCGGTACTGCTAGCACAGGTACACTGTCAGAATGGCACAGACGGACATTACTCAAATCATCATTGCATGCAGTAATGACATTGACAGGTATAGACATTTTTTCATTACAGACAGGTTGTACAGTAAACTCAGGTACAGTTACAGCATCATCACAACAGACAGTCTGTACATCAAACTCAGGTGCCTTTGAAGCAGGCACTATTGAACCTGGTACCCTTGAACTGGGCACATTCAACCCACCTCCCCCTGGTGCTTCCCCAAGTGTATAAAGTACCTGGTGGTGGGTGGAGAGTCCGTCTCCTTCCGTGAGCGACAAAGCGGTCGTGGCAGGTTCATAGTAGGACACAAGCTTGCCCAAATCAGTCCCCAGCAACACAGGGACTGGGAGATCCTTCATAACCCCAACAACCCTTTCGTGGACCCCTCCCACTCCCCAATCCAGCTTCACTCTTGCGTGGGCTATGTGGAAAAGGGTGCCCTCTACTCCAGTAAGGGCAAGGGATCGGCTGGAGCGGATGCTCTCCTTTGGCACAAGATGTGAGTGAACTAACGTGATGTCAGCTCCGGTGTCTCGAAATCCGGTGACAACTTTGCCGTTCACTCTAACAAGTTGCTGCTGGTCGGTTCGGTCGCGGATTTCCTGTCCGCGTGCAAACAGGACAAAATCTGATGATCCAGGCTGTGGTTCGCTGGCGGGTTGCCTCTGCTGTGGGTGAGGTGCAGGTGATGCAGATGATCCAGGTGCTGGTGGTGTCTGTCTCCGCTCCGGACAGTCGAATTTCATGTGTCCGGGCTGGCGGCAGTAGTGACAGGTGACCTCTCCAGGCGCTGCAGGCCTGGGTGCAGCAGCTGCGCTGGGTGGCCTCTGTGGCGGACGGCTCACAGGGGCAGGAGGGTCTGCCGAGGTATTGGGCTGACCTCCTCTCCAGCTGGATGGGACAGTTCTGCGGGTATCAGCCACCCGGGTAGTTGCAAAGGTCTCAGCAAGGTCTGCAGCGACAGTGGCTGAAGCCGGCCTGCGTTCTAACACAAACTGTCGTACATCAGCAGGGCAAATGTTCAGAAATTGTTCGAGGACTATCAAGTCCTCCAGGACGCCATAAGACCCTTTGGTGAGGCCTAGCGTCCACTGGCGGAGTGTGGTGAGCAAGCTGCTGGCCACATCTCGGTACGAATCAGAAGGCTTTTTCTGCCAGGCCCTGAACTTTTTCCGATAGGCTTCTGGCGTCAGCTGGTACTTAGTAATGATAGCGTCTTTTATAGCAGCATAATCATTATCCTTCTCCGCAGGCAATTCTGCGAAGGCATCAAGCGCTTTGTAGCGCAGCAAAGGTGTCAGATGTCTGGCCCACTGGTCTTGGGACAGACGATACTGACGGCATGCTTTTTCAAAAGACCGCAAAAACAAGTCAATGTCAGTGTCTTTTTCAATATTAGCAAATTTAAATTTTGCACTTACGGGTGCTGCAGCTCCTTCAGCAGGGAGGCTGGGCGGTGAACTCCGGCTGGCCTGTTGCACTTTTGCCATGTTTAGCTCATGCTGTCATTGGCGCTCCCGTTCTCGCTCCCGCATTTGGCGCTCCTCACGCATGTACTGCAGGTACTTGTCCAGGTCAGTGTCCATCAGCTTTTGTAACGCCTGCTGCATTAGCGGATCAGTACAAACGGACAGTCCAGTACTGGCCGGTTCCAGGCGAGTACTTTCAGAAACTCTGGGATTGGGGTCCACACTGACATTCTCCGGCGTAACTGTTGATGCAGGGCCCTCAGGATGCACAACCTCTGTACGGTCAGGAGTCTCAGTCCCTGGTTCCCCTCGATTGTCAGATGGGCTGGTATCCACTTCAGCGGACACTCCCGGCTCCCGCAGTTGCTGGGTATCCCATTGAAACAATTCCGTTACCAGGTCCTGTTGTTTCTTGCGGCCGACCTCAATGCCTCTCTCTTGGCAAAGATTTTGCAGGTCCGCCAGGCCCATTTTCTTGTAGTTCCCGGACATTTCCATGCCAAATAAAATAAAACTTTTGGGGAGGGGTACTGGCTACACAGTCTCTCTGTATATATAAAAAATATATTGCCTTCCAGCTACACCAACGAATTAGTTCGTTTCTCGATAGCGCTAGCGCTATCGTAGATACTTTCAGCACAACACAGGTCCCAACCGCTGCCTAACACTGTCACAGGGAGCCCTCGTGGCTGACCGCACTTAGCCTTCTAAACGGTGCCAGCGCACAGATCGTGCGAACTCTGGTCGCAGTCAATGCGCAGGAACCGTTAAGAATTAGCCGCAGACAACTCAGAAGGGAGCCTGTGAGACACGGGTAATTACAACGTCACCTACTGGTTCAGAGTAAACTGCCACCACCGCGGTTACTATGGGACCGTGGGGCCCACTAACTGACTGACTAATCCTGCGAATAAAACGGTTAAACACACGATATTCTGTCTAGCCAACAACAGACAAACAGTAGCGTATCTTCAGAGACCCGGGATCATTTCTGTGTGGGCTGATAAGCAGGGTAGCGAAACAGTGAATGACTTGGGGAAAGTCGTTTATTCACGCAATATAAATAATTAATATATACAGACAATTATGAAAATCAACAATTATTAAAACAGTAATAGCCAGTATGAAAAATAAAAGAAGGGAGAAAAATACTTAGTTCCTGGAAAGATGTCCTTATTGTGGGAAGAATCATAAAGTTCTTGGTTTCAAAGTCCAGAGTTCAGACCAGGTGGATGCCAGCATATCCTCAAGCTGGCATCTGATGAGTGCAAGATGGTTCAGTGTGGAGGACACTGAGTTTGGGTCCTCAGCCATTCTTATGCCCCTGCTTCAGTAGGAGGGAGTGAGGGCGGGGAGCCATACACCCCCTTCAAAGATGAGATGAGCCCTCCCCTTGTACTGGGAATGAGCCAGTGGGTCTGGCTTTTAGCCCAACTAGATTGCTCCTGCCATGGTGCTTGTCACCTTATACCTGATGGATGGGCCATCAGCACAGCTTGACGCCAGGGACTCTCTGGGGCAGATTAGGCTCAGGCTCATTAGCATATCAAAAGAGCCAGCCAGCCTTTGGAATGGTGCTCTCTTTGCTAAGAAAAGGACTTCAGCTGTCCCTACACACTCAACCCAGATTGTATCGTTTTGAAGCGCAATCGATGCAGGGATCGAGTGCGATCGTTCTTTTCTTCACGGGCGGTTCCAGGACGCGCCTGCGTCCCCGCAATCGTCCGTGACATAAGCCTATGCTGGGACATGGAGTAACTGAGGGGCTATTTCTTATGCCCCAGATACACCTCAGTGCACTTGAATGCAATGTAACACAGCTTTGATAAATGAGAATGTTTATGGACTAATATTGGCAAGTGTAGCCAATGTTTAGAGTCACTGCTGGAAATAATTCCCTTAAAAGCAAATAAATCAGTTCCTTGGAACAAACCATCAAGGCATTTTAGTTTGTAGTTATTACGTGTACATACAGTATTTATACTGCTATGAGTCACTACAGGTATTTTCAAGGAAGCGCTTCCAAACAGACGCTGCACCTGAATTGACTACCTGCACAAGTATGCAGAGCTCGACTAACGGGCAGGTTACACACCTTGCATTCAAAACAGGTACAGTAAAGGGGGCGTTAGCTTCAGCATAAGTTGTGCACAAATTATCCCTAATAGACTCTCCTACGGCGGTGACGTGCCCCAACAGGAGAGAAACTAACCACTAATCTAGCAGTGAAACATTTCAAAAAGTGAAGCATGTTCAAATAATGAAAATTGTCCAAAAAAGAAAAAAAGGGTTAAAACCTCAAACTAGTGTAACAGTGAAGCATATTCAACAGTGAAACATATCCAACAGTGGACCCTAGCTAGTCTAAAATTAAAATCATAATCCTTACCTGGTGCAGCTAGCCATAAATGGTATACACATTTGTTCAAAAGACAGCAAGCAATGGGCAGCGCTCACAGGCTGCAAGTGAAGTGAAAGCTCCAGAGATATGCCCAGCCCCTTGGGGCTAAATACATACCTTGAATACAAATCAGATGCAAATTATGTGCTAACACTAATCTAAATTCTAAAATTTGAATGCAAGCTGACACCCCTGGAGGCAGCTAGCCTGAAGTATACTTAAGTTTTGTACAAAACTTAAGTATACTTCAGGCTAGCTGCCTCCAGGGGTGTCAGCTTGCATTCAAATTTTAGAATTTAGATTAGTGTTAGCACATAATTTGCATCTGATTTGTATTCAAGGTATGTATTTAGCCCCAAGGGGCTGGGCATATCTCTGGAGCTTTCACTTCACTTGCAGCCTGTGAGCGCTGCCCATTGCTTGCAGGTATTTTCAAGGCTCAGCAATAGAATTCCCTTGTTGGCGTTTATTTCAGGCTATTCCTCCTCTGTAGCTCTGTACTTTGCTTCTACGTGCAATAAATGCAACCCCCCTCCCCCCCATACATTTACACATGGCACCTTCAAAACATTTAGGCACTAGTCTAGTTTTGGGGACCCAGCAGGAAACAGTTCTCCAATCACAGCACCCTCTACAACATGTGTGTTGTGACTGACCAAATAGTGTAGGAGTAGTTTGCAATCATCTGGATCTGAATCTGCTGTCTGAGTCTGCTGGAAAAACATGATGTTACAGGGGATGTTACAGGCGAGCCCAGAAATTAGCAATATAGTGAGTCCAAGACCACTAATTACTGCTAAAAGGGCATCCATTCAGGATAGGTTAATCAGAAGTCAGTATGTACCTTCCAGGCAGGACAGTACTTGGTTGTGTAGCCTTGCGGGGAAACGCATGTACAATTGTGGCAAATGAAAAATGTGTATATACAGTGGCTTGCAAAAGTATTCGGCCCCCTTGAAGTTTTCCACATTTTGTCACATTACTGCCACAAACATGAATCAACTTTATTGGAATTCCACGTGAAAGACCAATACAAAGTGGTGTACACATGAGAAGTGGAACAAAAATCATACATTATTCCAAACATTTTTTAGTGGGGTGTGCGTAATTGTTCAGCCCCCTGAGTCAATACTTTGTAGAACCACCTTTTGCTGCAATTACAGCTGCCAGTCTTTTAGGGTATGTCTCTACCAGCTTTGCACATCTAGAGACTGAAATCCTTGCCCATTCTTCTTTGAAACAGCTCCAGCTCAGTCAGATTAGATGGACAGCATTTGTGAATAGCAGTTTTCAGATCTTGCCACAGATTCTCGATTGGATTTAGATCGAGACTTTGACTGGGCCATTCTAACACATGGATATGTTTTGGTTTAAACCATTCCATTGTTGTCCTGCTGGAAGGTGAACCTCCGCCCCAGTCTCAAGTCTTTTGCAGTCTTCAAGAGGTTTTCTTCCAAGTTGGCTCCATCCATCTTCCTATCAACTTTGACCAGCTTCCCTGTCCCTGCTGAAGAGAAGCAACCCCAGAGCATGATGCTGCCACCACCATATTTGACAGTCGGGATGGTGTGTTCTGAGTGATGTGTAGTGTTAGTTTTCTGCCACACATAGCGTTTTGCATTTTGGCCAAAAAGTTCAATTTTGGTCTCATCCGACCAGAGCACCTTCTTCCACATGTTTGCTGTGTCCCCCACATGGCTTGTGGCAGACTGCAAACGGGACTTCTTATGCTTTTCTGTTAACAATGGCTTTCTTTTTGTCACTCTTCCATAAGAGCCAACATTGTGCAGTGCACGACTAATAGTTGTCCTATGGACAGATTCCCCCACCTGTGCTGTAGATATCTGCAGCTCATCTAGAGTCACCATGCCTTGTTTGGCCTGTGAGTTTAGGTGGACGGCCTTGTCTTGGTAGGTTTACAGTTGTGCCATACTCCTTCCATTTCTGAATGATCGCTTGAACAGTGCTCCTTGGGATGTTGAAGGCTTTGGAAATATTTTTGTAGCCTAAGCCTGCTTTAAATTTCTCAATAACTTGATCCCTGACCTGTCTTGGACCGGTCTTGTGTGTTCTTTGGACTTCACGGTGTTGTTGCTCCCAATATTCTCTTAGACAACATCTGAGGCCCTCACAGAGCAGCTGTATTTGTACTGACATTAGATTACACACAGGTGCACTCTATTTAGTCATTAGCACTCATCAGGCAATGTCTATAGGCAACTGACTGCACTCAGATCAAAGGGGGCCGGATAATTATGCACACCCCACTTTGCAGTTATTTATTTGTAAAAAATGTTTGGAATCATGTATGATTTTCGTTCCACTTCTCACGTGTACACCACTTTATATTGGTCTTTCATGTGGAATTCCAAAAAAATTGATTTATGTTTGTGGCAGTAATGAGACAAAATGGGGAAAACTTCAAGGGGGCCGAATACTTTTGCAAGCCACTGTATGTGGGAAAAAAACTAAAAAATATTTTTGGACGATTCAGGTATTTTAAAATACACAATTAACAACTTTCTGAACTTCAACCCTTATAGAAAAAAATGGGAGAAACTGAGAGCCCTAATAATGCAGTATGTACTGATAAAGACAGAAATGTATGTGAATATGGAACTATACTCACAAACGTGGGTCGCCTCCCAGGCAACCACTGTAAAGGCAGGGTGGGATAACAGTCCTGTCCTCACTCAAGTAAAATCGTAGTACAGTATCTCTGTAGTAGGAAGATAAGTGGGGATACACCGTCCACTAAGGGTGGACAACGATGATGATTGTGGGGATACACCTCTCCACCAAGGGTGGACAACTATGATGATTGCGGGGCTACACCTCTCCGCCAAGGGTGGACAACGATGATGATTGCAGGGTTATACCTCTCCGCCAAGGGTGGACAACGATGATGATTGCGGGGTTATACCTCTCCTCCAAGGGTGGACAACGATGATGATTGCGGGGATATACCTCTCCGCCAAGGGTGGACAACTATGATGATTGTGGGGATACACCTCTCCGCCAAGGGTGGACAACGATGATGATTGCGGGGATACACCTCTCTGCCAAGGGTGGACAACTATGATGATTGCAGGGATACACCTCTCCGCCAAGGGTGGACAATGATGATGATTGTGGGGATATACCTCTAGTCTCCACCAAGTAAGGACAACTATGGTGATTGAGTTCAATGATACAGAGGTGCCAGATAGAGTAAAACACTTTAAAGTCGTTAAAATGAGGTAGTGGCGGACTTACCTGCAGGCAGTAGGACACAGTTGTCAATTTTCAAAAGCAGTTCTTTATTAGTCAAAGTGGAGCTATCATAGTTGCTGTTTTTTTTTTTTTTCTTTTTTTACTAATAAAGAACTGCTTTTGAAAATTGACTATTCTAAAAAAAGGAAATGGAGCGCACGATAGTGCATTACCTAAGGTAAACTTTATTCGCATAAGAATTTTGGTACTCACAAGATTGAAGATAAAATCAGCGTTTTGTCAGCGGTACAGCCACCGCTTAACCTAGCAGACGATTCAGCGGTACCGCGTTGTGGCCAGCAGCGCGTTCTCCGGTTGAATTGGGAGTGCCGTCTCGCTGTGGGTCTGGGCGTGGCTGAGGTTCAGTGTGCGTATGGCGTCATGACGCGTTTCGGCGCTCCGCGCCTTCGTCATCTGACGAAGGCGCGGAGCGCCGAAACGCGTCATGACGCCATACGCACACTGAACCTCAGCCACGCCCAGACCCACAGCGAGACGGCGCTCCCAATTCAACCGGAGAACGCGCTGCTGGCCACAGCGCGGTACCGCTGAATCATCTGACGAAGGCGCGGAGCGCCGAAACGCGTCATGACGCCATACGCACACTGAACCTCAGCCACGCCCAGACCCACAGCGAGACGGCGCTCCCAATTCAACCGGAGAACGCGCTGCTGGCCACAGCGCGGTACCGCTGAATCATCTGACGAAGGCGCGGAGCGCCGAAACGCGTCATGACGCCATACGCACACTGAACCTCAGCCACGCCCAGACCCACAGCGAGACGGCGCTCCCAATTCAACCGGAGAACGCGCTGCTGGCCACAGCGCGGTACCGCTGAATCGTCTGCTAGGTTAAGCGGTGGCTGTACCGCTGACAAAACGCTGATTTTATCTTCAATCTTGTGAGTACCAAAATTCTTATGCGAATAAAGTTTACCTTAGGTAATGCACTATCGTGCGCTCCATTTCCTTTTTTTAGAATTGTCTCTTGCCCTGTCGTTTGGAGCTGCACATGGCATTGAACTAAGGCACTAAGAAGATTCATTTGTGAAAGAGTGTGTCTGCAGTCTTTGAAAGAGGAGCGCAAGGATACTTTGTTTGTTTTTGAAAATTGACTACCTGTGTCCTACTGCCTGCAGGTAAGTCCATCACTACATCTCCTCTGTATCATCAAACTCAATCATCGTAATTCTGAAAGAGTAGTTTACTCTAGTGGTGAGCAGAAATTACGCCAATGCATAATTACGTATCATAATTTGCAATTATGCATCGTAATTGTAATGCAAAATTTGCAGATTACGCGTAAACATTTTTGGCATGGAAATGTAATCGCTGCCAGTAATTACGCATGTTAGCCTAATTCATGCAAAATTTGTTTGTGTTACGCGGCGGCTCCATAGACATAAAGGGCAGGCGAATAGCGGTTAATAGCAAAGCCTCCTTACATGCTAGAAACACCAAATTTGCAGTGTAAGTGGAGGGGGACAGTAAGAACAAGAGGAAGAAAGACCTTTTAGTTTTTTGAGAAAGTCTATGTTAAAGTTAGAAGAAAAAATTAGCAAAGTTACTGCGCTAAAATGACAGATAATGTATTGATTAACATGTATATAAATGTATTTTTTTAATATATGTTCAAAGTGTGGCAAATATTTTAAAAAAATGATGTTGGTTCCCCCCTCCCCAGCCTCTTTAACCTCTTGTCCCCCATGCAGGCTGGGATAGCCACAATGTGGAGCCCCGGCCGACTGGGGCTTCGCACCCTGAGCTATACCAGCCTGCATGGTCCATGGTATGGGGAGGGGCTCTATGGAAGAGGGGCGGCCAAGCCTCCCCCCTCTCCTCAAAAGCCCTTGTCCAATCTATGGCGCTCCAGGAGGAGGTGGGGGTCAATGACGCCTTGGGGTGGGGGGTTCATGGTGGCATCTGGGAGTTCCCTTTAAGGCTGGGACCCCCAGATGCCAGCTCCCCTCGCAGGAGAAATGGGTATAGGGGTACATGGTACCTCTTAGCCATTTCCACAAAGGGTTAAGTAAAATAAGAATATAATGACAAGTAAAGACCTTTAATATTCTTAAATAACCAGAAATACTTACCTGTACCTTTAAAAAAATGTTCCCACGTCAGTATCCTCTGAAACGATCACACGCCAATATCCTCTAACGTGACTGAAGATCTCCGGGCACCTGACCACCACACATTGCTGCTCTGTGCAGAGCTAGCTAGTATAGCTAGAACAAAAGCATCTTTGAATTTGGCTCCAAGGAATCGGATTCCCATTGGTTTAATAACAGAAAGGAGGCGATCAGGAGGATCCCCATTGGTCTGTTATTAAACCAATGGGGATCCTTGAAGCCGAATTCAAAGATGCTTTTGCTCTAGCTATACTTAGTATAGCTAGAGCTGCGCGGGCAGTGTGGTTTATGGCTCTTGTTCCTCTTGTTCCCACTGTTTTTCCTTAACATACCCTGCAAATTTGGTGTTTATAGCACTTATGGGGGCCTAGCTATTAACCGCTAATGTCAGCGGCCGCTGAAACATTTCCCACACGCTGCATGAGAACTTTAAAATCAATTTACTCAAAAACTATAAGATCTTTTTGATTTTTTTTCCTCTTGTACCCACTGTCCTCTTCCACATACCTTGCAAAGTTGGTGCTTCTAGCACGTAAGGGGGCTTTGCTATTAACCGTTAAAGTCAGCGGCCAGTGACTTTAATGTAAAAATGCAAATAGATGTGAATTTTATTACGCATGTACGCGTAAATTATGCGTAATTACAGTTCAAGTAATTGCAATTATGCAATGCGTAAATGCGGAAAATGACACCAAATTTTGCATAATTGACCCATTACGAGCTCCACTAGTTTACTCAATGGAATGCCCTTGCAGTATTATGTACATAGACAAAAATTGCCATGATTTCAAGTCGAGAATTTTGGAATATTTCAGGGAAATAGAAGATGGTGAATTAGTCACTCCTTTATACTCTCATTACAGAGAGTGCCGTGTAGCATCCCTGCAGGAAACTAAGGTCAAGGGAATGTGTAAACTGAATCTGTCGGAGGGGCGGGGCGACTTGGATGATGTTTTACTTGACAAGGAATCCATGTTGATATAAATACATTGTACCGCATGGATTCAATGCTTAGCTGGAACTCGCCCCTTTCTTCGACAGATGACCTACAATAGATAGTCTGTCATGCATCTCTGGTTTATTGGTGTGTTCAGGCAAATAACTTGTTTAGGTGAATGGTGGATTGAATGGCTAGGCTCTTCGAAGATTAATGCTGTATGAAAAGAAAAAGTTTATGTATTGCTCTATAGGAGTTCCTCTCCTATAGGCTCCCTTTTGTGGTATTCCTTTCTCTCCTCTGTGCCTTTTTTTTCTTTGCCCCTCCCCCTTTCGCTTCACACACTCCCCCGCCTCCCCCCTTTCCCCTCCTTCCACCTTTGTTTTGATGATATCCCCCGTGTTCATTATCCTTCCAATTTTAAAGGCAGACCATTAGGGGTTAAAAAAGCCAATGGGTGGCAAAAAGCCACGAATATGGACAATATAAAAATGGAAGCAGGGATAGCTGGATGGGTCTGCATCTGACATGTATTGACATAGTGGACGGTGTCCAGTGTTGAGAATTAGAAGGCAGCTGTACTGGACTCTTTGAAAAAAAAACCCTCTGTGTTACCAATAACAAGTTATGAGGATGCCAGCACGTCTGTAATGGGCGGTAGCTGAGAACTTTGTATTACATCGTAGGAGGAGGTGGGGTGAAACAGCACCTTCCGCATATAGGAAAGGGCTTACAGTGAGTTGGAAACCATGCCCTGACGAAGCGTCTGATGAGGTGAAACGCGTAGGAAGGAGCCACTAGTAGTAGTGAAAAAAAGATCCATGTGATTCCAGAAATGAGAGCGCTTGTCTCATTGGCAGGGCCGGTGTTACCATAGCGGCGCGATTGCCTCAGGGCCCTCCAGTGCTGCTGGCCCCCCCCCCAGGCCTCCCCTTTACTTGTGCTCCCTGCAAAGTTTTGTCAGCACAGCAACTCAACTGTCTCGGTGTGCTGCTCCATCCGTTCCCCCCATCTTCATCCCCTCTCAATGCCGCTTCTCTATGACCTGTCGCAGGTTATTACCAGTGGTGGGCCGAAATTTTGCATTGAAATTCGCAATTACGAATCGTATTGCGAAATTTCAGAGAAAACTGTAATTTATTTCATATGTAATAGTAATATTTCATAATTTTCGTGCAATTCCGCAAACGTTTGTGCCGACATTATAGGTTAATAGCAAAGCCCCCCATACATGCTAT
The DNA here is from genome assembly GCF_040937935.1 of Hyperolius riggenbachi. Taxonomy (NCBI): domain Eukaryota; kingdom Metazoa; phylum Chordata; class Amphibia; order Anura; family Hyperoliidae; genus Hyperolius; species Hyperolius riggenbachi. The sequence continues at coordinate 44,482,942 of NC_090653.1, read as the reverse complement.
TGCTACCAAAATTGCTACATATATTAAGGAAAATATTTGGTACAAGTGAACATTTTTTTTTCAAATAGACCTTGTAGTTTTTGATAAAATTGATTTTAAATATGCCAAGAAAAATGGTTTTTAAACTTGTCTTTTTTTGTTTTAAAACCATTTTTCTTTTCATTTTTAAAATCGATTTTATCAAAAACTACAAGGTCTATTTGAAAAATGTTTACCCATTATTCTCCTTAATATACAGTGGGTTGCAAAAGTATTCGGCCCCCTTGAGTTTTTCCACATTTTGTCATATTACTGCCACAAACATGAATCAATTTTATTGGAATTCCACATGAAAGACCAATACAAAGTGGTGTACACATGAGAAGTGGAACGAAAATCATACATCATTCCAAACATTTTTTACAAATAAATAACTGCAAAGTGGGGTGTGCATAATTATCCGGACCCCTTTGATCTCAGTGTAGTCAGTTGCCTATAGACATTGCCTGATGAGTGCTAATGACTAAATAGAGTGCACCTGTGTGTAATCTAATGTCAGTACAAATACAGCTGCTCTGTGAGGGCTTCAGAGGTTGCAGCAACAACACCGTGAAGTCCAAAGAACACACAAGACAGGTCAGGGATAACGTTATTGAGAAATGTAAAGCAGGCTTAGGCTACAAAAAGATTTCCTAAGCCATCAACATCCCAAGGAGCACTGTTCAATCGATCATTCAGAAATGGAAGGAGTATGGCACAACTGTAAACCTACCAAGACAAGGCCATCTACCTAAACTCCGAACAAGGAGAGCACTGATCAGAAATACAGTCAAGAGGCCCATGGTGACTCTGGACGAGCTGCAGATATCTACAGCTCAGGTGGGAGACTCTGTCCATAGGACAACTATTAGTCATGCACTGTACAAAGTTGGCCTTTATGGAAGAGTGGCAAGAAGAAAGGCATTGTTTACAGAAAGCATAAGAAGTCCTGTTTGCCGTTTGCCACAAGCCATGTGGAAGACGGTGCTCTGGTCAGATGAGACCAAAATGGAACTTTTTGGCCAAAATGCAAAACACTATGGGCCATATGCAATTCACTTTTTCACCTGAGTTATCTCCTAGGAGATATTTTTCATCTTCTGTTTAAACTAACTTTTAAGCATTTTACAATTAAAAAAGTACCCAGAGCTTAGTGAAAGAGTACCACCACATTTATTTTGAGTATTTTCTTGCTTGCTGGAAGCTTAAAAGGAATTGTATGGCAAGTTGTGAAAATATCACCTAGGAGATAACTCAGGAGAAAAGGGGAATTGCATATGCCCCCATGTGTGGCAGAAAACTAACACTGCACATCACTCTGAACACACCATCCCCACTGTCAAATATGGTGTTGGCAGCATCATGCTCGAGGGGTGCATCTCTTCAGCAGGGACAGGGAAGCTGGTCAGAGTTGATGGGAAGATGGATGGAGCCAAATACAGGGCAAACTTGGAAGAAAACCTCTTGGAGACTGCAAAAGACTTGGGACTGGGGCGGAGGTTCACCTTCCAGCAGGACAATGACCCTAAACATAAAGCCAGGGCAACAATGCAATGGTTTAAAACAAAACATATCTATGTGTTAGAATGGCCCAGTCAAAGTCCAGATCTAAATCCAATCAAGAATTTGTAGCAAGATCTGAAAACTGCTGTTCACAAACGCTGTCCATCTAATCTGACTGAGCTTGAGCTGTTTTGCAAAGAAGAATGGGCAAGGATTTCAGTCTCTAGATGTGCAAAGCTGGTAGAGACATACCCTAAAAGACTGGCGGCTGTAATTGCAGCAAAAGGTGGTTCCACAAAGTATTGACTCAGGGGGCCGAATAATTACGCACACCCCACTTTGCAGTTATTTATTTGTAAAAAAATGTTTGGAATGATGTATGATTTTCGATCCACTTCTCACATGTACACCACTTTGTATTGGTCTTTCACGTAGAATTCCAATAAAATTGATTCATATTTGTGACAGTAATGTGACAAAATGTGGAAAACTTCAAGGGGGCCGAATACTTTTGCAATACAATATGAAAAGGGGGGATCTGGGGGTAGGGTGGCAGACGAATCAGGGGACCAGAGGGTAAATATGCTGTGGAGTGTGTGTATATGTGTGTGTGTATGGAGGGGGGGGGTGTTAGAGCCCCCCATGTTAATTTTTCCCCAGGGGCAGGCCAAATTCTGGCTTGAACTGGCCCTGCTCATTGATTATTTTTGTACAAAGTAATGTACCTTTTTTTTAACCTCCAAAGTTTCAAGGTGACCTGATATTTGGCACACAAAGGTCCTATTTTGTTCTCAGGGAGGGTGGGGATTTCAAAGGAATTATTTGACTTCCTTGAGTTATCAGAGGCCTCCTTGTGCTGATAGCAGTTGGATTTGTAAACAGGTGAAGATAATCAGCTCCAAAGGACGAGTCAAATTTCATCAGACTCTCAAAATGAGAATAACAGACTATACCTGGCTTCATGGGAATGCCAAACAAATGGCAGACGACCATGTCGACCAGAGAAAATCTCTACTGCATCCACGCATCTGCTCTCGGCCATGGGAGCATGATCGATGACGTGCATGGCCAGGCCAGCGCAGGCACAGTAGACGGAGACAGTGGCGTAGCTAAGGAGCTGTGGGCCCCGATGCAAGCTTTACATGGCCTCCCCCCAAGCACTCTATACATGCTGTAACAATTCATATGTCGCACCAAAACCTGCCAATGGCAACTACAGTGTCACAGGTGCAAGAAGGGGATGGGGAACAGTTTGTTAATGATTACCACTATTCAAAGTATCTATAGAAGTGATTATTATGAGCACAGGACCAAGAGAGCGCTAATACTGCAGTTGAGGGAAGGCCCCTCAGGGCCCCTTTGGCCCAAGGGCCCCGATGCGGTCGTTACCTCTGCACCCGCTATTGCTAAACCTCTGGACGGAGACAGAGCCAACTGCCGAACACTAAACTAGGGGCGGCGGGGGACCCAAGGTTTGCATTCAGGGCATGTATTTAGCCCCAGAGGGGCTCTGCACACCTCTGTTAGTTTTCATTTCAGGTGCAGCCTTTAGCGCTGTCATTTGTCTGTCTGCTTGATGAAATGTGTACACCATTTATGATCAGCAGCACAAGGAAAAATGTATGTTTTTAATGTTAGACTAGTGTTAGGACTTCCCCATGAGGGTCCGTCATCGCTGTGGGGAAGTCCAATAGGAAATAATCTGTGCACAAATTATTTACTGAAGCTAACACCCTCCTTTGTTATACCAGTTTTAGTGCTAGTTGTGTAATGTTGTCCAGTTTCTTGAGCTCTGCACATACAAGCAGATAGATCATTCAGGTACAACTTCTGTATGCAAAGCGCTGCCATGGCTCCCGCTGTACAAATTGAATGTAAGTTTACCTGCGGCTACCTGCATTCATTGCTTCAATCTGTATTCAAAATCTTTTAGATTAGAATTAGTACATAATTGCATCTGTTTTGCATTCAAGGCATGTCTCTGTTATGCTGGGCATAGACGGTACGTTTATGCGCCGGTATCGAGCCAGCGAGCGTGCGCGCGGATCGATTCCCGCTTGTCCCCGAGGGCACTTCCTTATCAGCGGTTCGTTTTTGCCCATTATCCGCCCGCGGGGATCGAGCCAGGAATCGATCCACGCGGTGATCGGACACTTCGGAAATTATCAATCGAGCCGATGAAAAAAACGTACCGTCTATACCGAGCATAAGTTTGCATTTCAGGTGCAGCCTTGAGCAATGTCATTTGTCTGCCTACTTGATGAAATGTGTATACCATTTATGATCAGCAGCACAATAAAAAATGTATGTTTTTAATGTTAGACTAGTGTTAGTTCTTCCCTATGAGGGTCCGTCATCGCTGTGGGGAAGTCCAATAGGGAATAATATGTGCACAAATTTTTACTAAAGCTAACACCCTCCTTTGTTATACCAGTTTGAGCACTAGTTGTGTAATGTTGTCTAGTTGCTGGAGCTCTGCACATCCATGCAGATAAATCATTCGGGTACAGACTTTGTATGAAAGCGCTGCTAAATCTAGTTTTTACTTTTTCATTGTCTCTGCTCAATGACACATGCCTTAATCGATGCCAGAGCTCAAATCTAAGAACTATTGACTATTTTTAACTCTTTCCTGCTCTCAGAAGCCATTTACTGATAGGAAAGTCTTTTATGTCTGTATTTCCTTATCAGTGAGGGTAACACTATAGTCCGACCAGTCTCGACCTGGACAGAAACTGTCACTTGCATACCTGAAGTTTAACGATTTCAGGCAGAGAAATAAAAAAAGGAACACAGCATGGTTATTTGTGTGCTTGACACTGTACATACACATGTCTGTCTCATTATGTCACGTCACCTCAATTGTCCTTTAAGAAACTTCACTAGTTATCTATGCAAAAGAGCTTCTCTGAGCCCTCATAACAAACTTGGGTTGGCTACAGTGCTGTTTTCTGAAGCACTTATACAACCAAGAAACAGTGAAAGACAACTTCAGATAAGGTTTTGCTGTGCGGAAGTTCAAAGGGTAATCAGCTCTGCTCTGTTTCATAGTTTAAAATACAGAGTGTAGTTTGTAAACTGCAAATATTAGAGAATGATGCAAGGATATAAAAAATAAGCTATATACCTGAAAATAAAAATATGAGACTCTTTTCTTTGCTACTAATGTTCTATTAATTATCCGTACTACACATACAATTCATTATATCATATGTTTTTTATTTGCTTTAGTGTCACTTTAACTCTGACAAAGTGGTGTCGACCTTTGTCCCCAAAACACACTTGGGCAGCGTACCCCAAAGCATAAACAGGCATTAGGGTGCTCATCCCTCCCCCACATCACTGGTGTTTACTGGTGTCTGTATCAATACACTCATTTCCATCCTGTTGTCTCTTTGTTTTCTACAGCTGTCCTCCATATGTCAGCCCAGCTATAATGAAGTGCGGGGTGATGCGGCTACGACATATATCACTCCACATCGCACAACACTGCTGGACCACGGGCAGCATTCCTTTCCTTCCTCCCTGTAGTGTGGCAAGCAGGGCCATAATTACAGGGTTAACCCACCTAATTGCCACTTCCAGCACCTATCTCTATGACCACATCAGTGTTGTGTGACTTGCCATCAGCATGTGTCAGCGTGTCACATGACGCCACTTTGGCCATGGAGATTGGCAATGGAAGCGGCGATTAGGTGAGTAACCAAGGATCAAGTTTCAGTCCAATCAGTAGCTGATACCCCCTTTCCCATGAGAAACCTTTACCTTTTCTTAAATAGGTAATCAGTGACATCTGTATGGCTGATATTGCAGTGAAACTCCTCCCACAGCGTGATGTTAGGACCTATGTTGCCTTGGATGCTGCCTGGCCGTGATGCTGGCAGTGATGATGGCTGGTTGACCATGGTGCTGGACTGTGTCTGACAGTGATGCTGGCTGGTTGGCTGTGATGCTGGTGGTTGGCTGTGATGCTGGCTGGCTGGCTGTGATACTTGGCTGGCTGGATGGCTGGCTGGGTGTGATACTTGGCTGGCTGGATAGCTGGCTGGCTGTGATGCTGGTATGGCTGTCTGTGATGCTGGTTGGCTGTGATGCTGGCTGGCTGGCTGTGATACTTGGCTGGCTGGATGGCTGGCTGGCTGGCTTTGATACTTGGCTGGCTGGATGGCTGGCTGGCTGTGATGCTGGTATGGCTGTCTGTGATGCTGGTTGGCTGTGATGCTGGCTGGCTGGCTGTGATACTTGGCTGGCTGGATGGCTGGCTGGCTGTGATACTTGGCTGGCTGGATGACTGGCTGGCTGTGATGCTGGTATGGCTGTCTGTGATGCTGGTTGGCTGTGATGCTGGCTGGCTGGCTGTGATACTTGGCTGGCTGGATGGCTGTGATACTTGACTGGCTGGATGGCTGGCTGGCTGTGATGCTGGCTGGCAGGGATGCTGGCTGGTTAGCTGTAATGCTGGTTGGCTGTAATGCTGGTTGGCTAACTTGGCAGTGATGCTGGTTGGCTGTGAGGCTGGCTGGCTGTGATGCTGGCTGGCTGTGATGCTGGCTGGCTGGCTGTGATGCTGGCTGCCCGTGAGGCTGGCTGGCTGTGATGCTGGTATGGCTGGCTGTGATACTGGCTGGCTGTGATGCTGGGCTGGCTGGCTGGCTGTGATGCTGGGCTGGCTGGCTGTGATGCTGGGCTGGCGGGCCTACTGTGATGCTGGCTGGCTGTGATGCTGGTATGGCTGGCTGTAATGCTGGTTGGCTGTGAGGCTTGTATGGCTGGCTGTGATGCTGGCTGGCTCTGATGCTGGGCTGGCTGGCTGTGTTGCTGGCTGCCAGGGATGCTGACTGGCTGTAATGCTGGTATGGCTGGCTGTGATGCTAGCCGGCTGTGATGCTGTTTGGCTGTGATGCTGCTATGGCTGGCTGTGATGGTGGTTGACTGGCAGGGATGCTGGTATGGCTGTGATGCTGACTGACTGTGATGCTGGCCGGCTGTGATGCTGCTATGGCTGGCTGTGATGCTGGCTGGCTGTGATGCTGGGCTGGCTGGCTGTGTTGCTGGCTGGCCGTGCTGCTGGCTGGCTGTGATGCTGGTATGGCTGGCTGTGATGCTGCTATGGCTGGCTGTGATGCTGCTATGGCTGGCTGTGATGCTGGCTGGCTGTGATGCTGCTATGGCTGGCTGTGATGCTGGCTGGCTGTGATGCTGGGCTGGCTGGCTGTGTTGCTGGCTGGCCGTGATGCTGACTGGCTGTGATGCTGGTTGGCTGTGATGCTGCTATGGCTGGCCGTGATGCTGGCTGGCTGTGATGCTGGTTGGCTGGGATGCTGCTATGGCTGGCCGTGATGCTGGCTGGCTGTGATGCTGGTTGGCTGGGATGCTGCTATGGCTGGCCGTGATGCTGGCTGGCTGTGATGCTGGTATGGCTGGCTGTGATGCTGGCTGGCTGTGATGCTGGTTGGCTGGGATGCTGGTTGGCTGTGATGCTGGTATGGCTGGCTGTGATGCTGGCTGGCTGTGATGCTGGTATGGCTGGCTGTGATGCTGGCTGGCTGTAATGCTGGCATGGCTGGCTGTGATGCTGGCTGGCTGTGATGCTGGTTGGCTGTGATGCTGGTATGGCTGGCTGTGATGCTGGCTGGCTGTGATGCTGGTTGGCTGTGATGCTGGTATGGCTGGCTGTGATACTGGCTGGCTGTGATGCTGGCTGGCTGTGATGCTGGTTGGCTGTGATGCTGGTTGGCTGTGATGCTGGTATGGCTGGCTGTGATGCTGGCTGGCTGTGATGCTGGCTGGCTGTGATGCTGGCTGGCTTTGATGCTGGTTGGCTGTGATGCTGGTTGGCTGTGATGCTGGTATGGCTGGCTGTGATACTGGCTGGCTGTGATGCTGGCTGGCTGTGATGCTGGTTGGCTGTGATGCTGGTATGGCTGGCTGTGATGCTGGTTGGCTGTGATGCTGGTATGGCTGGCTATGATGCTGGCTGGCTGTGATGCTGGCTGGCTGTGATGCTGGTTGGCTGTGATGCTGGTATGGCTGGCTGTGATACTGGCTGGCTGTGATGCTGGTTGGCTGTCAGGGATGCTGGCTGGTTGGCCATGATGCTGGCTGGCTGTGATGCTGGGCTGGCTGGGATGCATCAATGGGGTGGCATGTTGTGTGCCGTTGTGTGTGTGTTTCTCACCTATGCCAGCTTTGCCCCCACAGTCTGGCAGAAGAGAGATAAGGAGGGCATAGCTAGCAGAGAAGAGGGACACACACAATGGTGCCAACTCTGCCCCGGTCCCCAGATGTGCCCTGTATATCCCCCGGACTCACCAGCACAGTAGCACAGTGGATGGTGGTGTATTCACCTCTTCCATCCACAAGAGACATCATAACTTCATGGCTGCCTTAGAGGCTTACAGTCAGACCCCAGGAGCGCTAGCATCTGATTCGTTCTCAGACAATAGGGGGAGAAGCCTGGAAGTCAAGATGTCTGCAGACTTGCAGAACAAGCAGCCAGAGGTGAGTACTGTGCGCTACTCCGCCGAGGAAAAGCTTTGGGCACCCCAATACATCCATGGGGCTAGCGATGCACCTAGTGCATATTATTTTTTTTACTTGGTCTAAAAGAGTTTAAATAGAAGATACATTATATTGCATATTAAGTGCCCAGTGCTGTGAGGCTCAAAATGACATTGACACTCTTTTTCTCATTCTCAGTGACCATTGCTGCCCCCACACGGCAGTGTGACCTCAACAAAGCAGCCATTAAGGGCGGAGACCATTATTTAAGTGAGGATGAAAATACTGTGCAATACAACTGTTCCACAGGGATGTATCCATACCCAGGTCCCATTCGTGAGTGCACGAGGAGAGGGACTTGGACCAATGAAAAGGAAAAGGCTGAATGCAGACGTATGCAAATTTGGATGATTTTTTCTGTGCTGTTACTGCTTGCCTCTTCATGTGTTATGTCACTGCCTGCTTCCTCCTGTGCGGTGTCATTGCCTGCTTCCTCTCTGCTGTGTCACTGCCTTCCTCCTTCTGTGCTGTGCCCCTGCCTTCCACCTCATGTGCTGTGTCACTGCCGGTAACAGTAAATTCGGGCGCCTGAGGCTAGTGGACAAATCGGGCGCCGCCATTCACTCCTATAATAAATATCGTTTAATGGGCGCCCGATAGGAAAAAAGGGCGCCGGAGAAAAATAATGTTTTAAAAGCGGCGCCCGGAGACTTAATGTTTTATTACTGTTTCTCATGATTACACATTATTTAATGATTTATAAATTTTTTAATTTTATTTTTAAACGAAAAACAGTACAATATTTTTTTTCAAACATTATTTTTAAACGAAAAACAGTACATTTTTTTTACATTATTTTTAAACGAAAAAACCAACAGGGGGGTCTTAGGTTTAGGCACCAACAGGGGGGTCTTAGGTTTAGGCACCAACAGGGGGGTCTTAGGTTTAGGCACCAACAGGGGGTCTTAGGTTTAGGCACCAAAAGGGGGGTCTTAGGTTTAGGCACCAACAGGGGGGTCTTAGGTTTAGGCACCAACAGGGGGTCTTAGGTTTAGGCACCAACAGGGGGGTCTTAGGTTTAGGCACCAACAGGGGGGTCTTAGGTTTAGGCACTAACAGGGGGGTCTTAGGTTTAGGCACCAACAGGGGGGTCTTAGGTTTAGGCACTAACAGGGGGGTCTAGGGGTTAGGGGTAGGTACAGGGAGGGTTACTTAGGCACCAACAGGGGGGGTCTTAGGTTTAGGCATCAACAGGGGGGTCTAGGGGTTAGGGGTAGGTACAGGGAGGGTTACTTAGTAATTTTTTTTTTAAACGTTATTATACGTTTCACTATTTAAACGAAAGATTAACGTTTTTACAATTGCCGATTTAATGCACATTATTTAATGATTTATAACTTTATAAAACATTAATTTTAAACGAAATACAGTACAATACATTTTTAAACGTTATCCATGCTTATCGTTAAAAACCCGGCGCCCTTTTTTCCCAGCGCCCCTTTTTAACGTACGCGTCACTGCCTGCCTCCTCCCATGCTGTGTCACTGCCTGTCTCCTCCTGTGCTGTGCCACTGCCTGCCTCCTGCTGTGCCACTGCCTGCCTCCTCCTGTGCTGTGCCACTGCCTTCCATTTCATGTTCTTTGTCACTGCCTGCCTCCTCATGTGCTGTGTCACTGTATCCGCCTCCTCCCATGTTCTCTCACTGCCTGCCTCCTCCTGTGCTGTGTCACTGCCTGCCACTTCCAGTGCTGTGTCACTGCTTGCCTTCTCCCATGTTGAGTCACTGCCTGCCTCCTCCTGTGCTGTGCCACTGCATGCCTAGCCTTCTCCTGTGCTGTGTCACTTCCTGCCTTCTCCTGTGTCGTCACTGCCTGCCTCCTCATGTGCTGCGCCACTACCTGCCTCCTCCCATGTTCTGTCACTGCATGCCTCCACCTGTGCAGTGTCACTCTCTGCCTTCTCCTGTGCTGTGTCACTGCCTGCCTCCTCCTGTGCTGTGTCAATGCCTGCCTCTTCTCTGCTGTGCCACTGCCTGCCTCCTCCTGCGCTGTGTCACTGCCTGCCTCCTCCTGTGCTGTGTCAATGCCTGCCTCCTCCCGTGTTCTGTCACTGCCTGCCTTCTCCTGTGCTGTGTCACCTCCTGCCTCCTTCTGTGTCGTCACTGCCTGCCTCCTCATGTGCTGCGCCACTGCCTGCCTCCTCCCATGTTCTGTCACTGCCTGCCTCCACCTGTGCAGTGTCACTCTCTGCCTTCTCCTGTGCTGTGTCACTGCCTGCCTCCTCCTGTGCTGTGTCAATGCCTGCCTCTTCTCTGCTGTGCCACTGCCTGCCTCCTCCTGCGCTGTGTCACTGCCTGCCTCCTCCTGTGCTGTGTCAATGCCTGCCTCCTCCCGTGTTCTGTCACTGCCTGCCTTCTCCTGTGCTGTGTCACCTCCTGCCTCCTCCTGTGTGGTCACTGCCAGCCTCCTCATGTGCTGCACCACTGCCTGCTACCTCCCATGTTCTGTCACTGCCTGCCTCTTCCTGTGCTGTTTCACTCTCTGCCTCCTCCTGTGCTGTGTCACTGCCTGCCTCCTCCCGTGTTGTGTCACTGCCTGCCTCCTACTGTGCTGTGTCACTGCCTGCCTCCTCCTGTGCTGTGTCACTGCCTGCCTCCTCATGTGCAGTGCCACTGCCTGCCTCCTCCTGTGTTCTGTCACTGCCTGCCTTCTGCTGTGCTTTGTCACTGCCAGCCTCCTCCGATGCTGTGTCACTGCCTGTCTCTTCCTATGCTGTGTCACTGCCTGCCTATTTTCTGCTGTGTCACTCACTGCCTGCCTCCTGCTGTGCTGTGTCACTGCCTGCTTTCTCCTGTGCTTTGTCACTGCCTGTCTCCTCCTGTGCGGTGCCACTGCCTGTCTCCTCCTGTGCTGTGTCACTGCCTGTCTCATTCTGTGCGGTGCCACTGCCTGTCTCCTCCTGTGCTGTGTCACTGCCTGTCTCCTCCTGTGCTGTGTCACTGCCTGTCTCCTCCTGTGCGGTGCCACTGCCTGTCTCCTCCTGTGCTGTGTCACTGCCTGTCTCCTCCTGTGCTGTGCTACTGCCTGTCTCCTCCTGTGCTGTGTCACTGCCTGTCTCATTCTGTGCGGTGCCACTGCCTGTCTCCTCCTGTGCTGTGTCACTGCCTGTCTCCTCCTGTGCTGTGTCACTGCCTGTCTCATCCTGTGCTGTGCCACTGCCCGTTTCCTTCTCTGCGGTGTCACTGCCTGTCTCCTTCTCTGCAGTGTCACTGCCTGTCTCCTCCTGTGCTGTGTCACTGCCTGCCTCTTCCTGTGCTGTGTCACTGCCTGTCTCCTCCTGTTCTGTTCCACTGCCTGTCTCCTCCTGTGCGGTGTCACTGCCTGTGTCCTCCTGTGCTGTGTCACTGCCTGCCTCCTCCTGTGCGGTGTCACTGCCTGTGTCCTCCTGTGCTGCATCACTGCCTGCCTCCTCCTGTGCTGCATCACTACCTGCCTCCTCCTCTGCGGTGTCACTGCCTGTCTCTTCCTCTGCGGTGTCACTGTCTGCCTCCTCCTGTGCTGTTTCACTGCCTGCCTCTTCCTGTGCTTTGTCTTTTGTACTTAAATGCCATACAATTGACCTTTTCCTTTTCTTTATCTCAACAGCTATTGAATGCCCAAAACCACAAACATTTGAGGGTGGAGAGTATTTCCCAGTTGCAAAAAACTACTATATTGGTGCTATCCTAACCTTTGAATGCTGGGGTGGATATAAAATGGTTGGTCCCGAAAGCCGCACATGCCAGGCAAATGGAAAATGGAGCGGAAGAACAACAATATGTGATGACAACCGTAAGCTCACGTGTCCCATACCTATTCCTTGTGTTGAATATGACTGACTTGGCGGTGCTGATGTACTAGCAACTGGTGATGAGCAAATGTTGCCATTTTCTTTTCAACATAATAGTAAACAATTTACAAGAAATGAGAAAATACCTTAAAGGGAACATGAAAAAAAGAGTATTTTACTACCCTGCAGCCCCCTGCAGCCGCCCTGTACCTGAGCCGTCATTCCACAATCCTCCAGTCCCCACCAGTGACTAAGTTTCGCGTTTGGCAACAGAGCCAGTCATTGGCCACTGCGGCTGCGTGGCCCTGGCCGCACGCGTCCTCTATTACACTCCGCCCCCGAGAGCGTCCTGTGCATGCGCAGTACGACTGGCTCGGCAAATGGCTCTGTCGCCGAAAGCTAAACTTGGTCACTGTGGGGCCCTGGAGTATGGCTCACCTATCCGCCGTGTGGTTCTTCCAATCAGGGATGCTCTCCGACCTCAATCATGAGTAATTACGAGTGATCACTCGTGAACCAAATGAGGTTTAATTACCGCAGGCGTGCAGCGGGGATTGGAGGGGTTATTTACCCATAAAACAGCATCCTCCCTGCGCTCCAAAGTGGTCCATGTGTCCTATTAGTTGTGTCCAAGCCTCGCCGCCGTCACTTCCCCCTTCTGGCTTGAAAGAGGAAGTGACGGCAGCGAGGCTTGGACACAACTAATAGGACGCATGAACCACTTTGGAGCGCAGGGAGGACGCGCTGATTTATGGGTAAATAACCATTTCATCCCCCGCCACACACCTGCTGTAATTAAACCACATTTGAATCACAAGTAATCACTCGTAATTCCTCATGATAGAGGTCGGAAAGCATCCTTGCCCGTCAGCTGCTATTTTGTTCATGGTTAGCTGTGTGATGTGAGGACATACAAGAAAAGACAAGACAAATAACATTTATATCGCACTTTTCTGCTGGCGGACTCAAAGCGCCAGAGCTGCAGCCACTAGGGCGCGCTCTATAGGCAGTAGCAGTGCTAGGGAGACTTGCCTAAGGTCTACTACTGAATAGTTGCTGGCTTACTGAACAGGCAGAGCCGAGATTTGAACCCTGGTCTCCTGTGTCAGAGACAGAGCTATCCAGCCACACTACACTATCCAGCCACACTACATGACACTACACGACACTACACGACACGACACTACACGACAAGGTACTGTAGCACATACCTTACTTTATCACTAGAGGCCTCTAGTGTTACGCCACACAAGCAGGGCCGGTTGAAGGGGCCCCGGGGCAAACTGGCGTATGGTGCCCCCTGCCCACCTTCCCCCCACCATTACCACACTGCTTCCCGGGGCCCTGCAAGTGTACTTACAGCACTAATTACCTCTGTTCCGGTGGGCGGGCAGCAGCTGCGCATTCCGTGCACTCTCAGTCTCATGATCTCCCTCCCACTCTATGACCCGGCGCGTGTTTACACATAACACGCCGGATCATAGAGTGGGAGGGAGACAGCGTGGCCTGAGAGTGCATGGAATGTGCAGCCGCTGCCCGCCCGCCTGGACAGATATTTAATTAGTGCTACGATTACACTTGCGGGGCCCCAGGGAGCAGTGCCACTGATCGTAGCAGGGCCGGCGGGGGGTGGGGGGGCCCTGCGGAGGTTGGGGCCCCGGAGCAATTGCCCAATTTGCCTCTGTGGCAGCGCCGGCCCTGCACAGAATCATCTGGGGACCCGGGAGTGAAGAGAGAGAAAGCAGACAGTCGGGAGAGAAGACACCAGAACTGCACAATGAACGGTGAAAGAAGACTCTGTGTCACTCACTGCAAAATCGATTGCTGCTAGGGACGTGCTCCCGATCCGCCACCAATCGACTAAAATCTTACATTCTGCGTAATCAACCAATTTTGGCCGAAGATTGATTTGCAGTGTTTCTATCAAATAATCAAATTGGCCAGATATTGATGCAAAAGAATCTATTAATGTATAGCTATGTTTATTCTTTATACTATGGATGGATTCTCAAACTACTCATATGTGGCTAAACCAATATTTTATGTAACTCACAATACTTTTATGATCTCTCCAAACAGAGGGTTATTGTCCTAACCCCGGTATCCCTATTGGGGCTACTAAAGCCGGCACATCCTACAGAATTGAGGACAGAGTGAGATATCAGTGCCAAGATGGAAGTATGTTTGGATCAAGCGAAAGGGAATGTCAGGAGGATAAAACCTGGTCGGGAAGAGAGCCATCTTGCCGAAGTAAGATGACAGAAAAAGATTTAAACCGTGGTTACAAAGTTACATAGTTATTTGGGTTGAAAAAAGACATACGTCAATCGAGTTCAACCAGAAAATAAAGTACAACACCAGCCTGCCCCCTCAATTATATCCCATTACACACATTTATCCACATTATAATTATATGCTTTATGATCCAGAGGAAGACGAAAAAAACTTTTACAAGACATGGTCCAATTAGCTCCAATAGGGGCAAAAACATCCTTCCCGACCCCAGATCACAATCAGATAAAATCCCTGGATCAAAACAACCGGGAATTACCTAGTATTTATAGCCATGGATGTCTTTCAAAGCAAGCAAAGCATCTAAATCCCCTTTAACCTCCTTGCCGGTCTAATTCCGCCAGCAAGGAGGCAGCGCAGCACTTTTTTTTTTTTTTTAAAATCATGTAGCGAGCCCAGGGCTCGCTACATAATAGCCGCTAAGTGGCGGCATCCCCCCACCCTTCGGCGATCAGAGTAAGCAGGAAATCCCGTTCAGAACGGGATTTCCTGCAGGGCTTCCCCGGTCGCCATGGCGACAGGGTGGGATGACGTCACCGACGTCATCGACATCGGGACGTCACAGGGAATCCCGATCCGCCCCTCAGTGCTGCCTGGCACTCATTGGCCAGGCTGCGCAGGGGTCTGGGGCGGGGCGACTCGGCGCGGCGGATAGCGTCGAATCGGCGGGTAGCGACGGCGATCGCGTACTACACGCAGCTAGCAAAGTGCTAGCTGCGTGTAGGAGAAAAAAATTATGCAAATCGGCCCAGCGGGGCCTGAGAAATCCTCCTGCGCAGGTTACCCCGAGCTGAGCTCGGGATAACCGGCAAGGAGGTTAAGGATACCCGAGGTGACGTGACATGATGAGATAGACATGTGTATGTACAGTGCCTAGCACACAAATAACTATACAGTGTTCCTTTTTTTCTTTCTCTGTCTGAAAGAGTTAAATATCAGGTAGTTAAGTGGCTGACTCTGTCCTGACTCAGACAGGAAGTGACTACAGTGTGACCCTCACTGATAAGAAATTCCAAATATAAAACACTTTCCTAGCAGAAATTGGCTTCTGAGAGCAGGAAAGAGATAAAAAGGGTCAATAGTTCATAGATTTTAGCTCTGGCATACGTCAATGAATGTGTCTTTGAACACAAACAATAAAACAGTTAAAACTTAAAAAGTAGTTTTAAACATAAAATAAAACCAAGGAGTATCTTAAAAAATTCTCTTTAGGAGAAGGAAGATAGATACAATCATTTATTTCATTAGTTTATTTTCGCCTCGGGGATCCTTTAAATGTTTACTAAAGCCCCCCAAAAAATTAGTTTAACTCACCTGGGGCTTCTTGCAGCACGGTAAAGTCATCCTGTGCCTGCGCCGTCCTTCTGAGACCCTCCAGCGAGCAGTGGCGACCTCCTCCAACCTGGCCAGTTGGAGGCTACTGTGCATGCACAGCCCGCTTTAGAATTCCTTTAAACGCAGATAGAGAATTTGACATAACTACGGTACTTCCTGTGGTAATACATTCCATAATGCAACGAGGTTCACAGACAGGAGACTGTCAGGGCCTAGGTCATGACCTCACACTGTGGGAGGGGTTTCACCACTATATCAGCCATACAGACCCTCCTGGTGAGCTTTTAGAGAAAAGGTAAAGATTTCTCATGGGAAAGGGGGTATCAGCCACTGGTTGGAATGAAGTTCACTCCTTGATTAACGTTACTCTTTTGGTTGGCCAATAACAGTACAATGTCCCAAACAATCGGCCATATGAATGATTGGATCAGGTAGCATTAATGGTGCTTATTTACGACAAATGATTGTTCTAGCAATTGGATTGGTTACCATTTTCTCCTTTGTGGAAGGGAAAATGATCCTTTCTGATCACTTTCAACAATTGGACTGTGGATCGTTCAAGTGATTGTATCGTTAATGAGCACCTTAAAGCCCCATCTACAAGATACAATTTTTCGTGCTATTCGATCGGATCAAATTTGATTGCTCAATTAAATCTGACATGTCCGATCGGGATTCGATTCGATCGGTAGTGTAATCGATTTGCCATTGTTTTGCAATGACATTCGACCACACTATCAAATCCCGATCGGACATGTCGGATTTAATCGATCAGTCGAATTTGACTCGATTGATTTGCACAAAAAATTGTATCGTGTAGATGGGGCTTTTCAGTAGGTTATAAAAATCTAACCAAGAAACTACGGGATATCAACCAAATAATTATCCTAGAAAAATAAATGGTCATATTGCACAAGGAATAAGGGAGCCTAGCATACATTCAAAGATTAACAATTTATTATTATATCTGCATACAAAAACACCAAAGACATTATAAAAATGCCACCCATAAAATTCCCTGTGGTGACTAAATGAAATGCCCTGTAACCTGTATAGATAATCAGCAGTCCTGGAGTGCACTCCTTTTAGAACCAGCGCTGTGTCTCATAAATAATCTTCAGGCCCATTTAGAATTCCAACAACAGTAAAAGACAGCCAAATAGGTTGGAAGGAAAATCTTCATCCTCTACCCGTGTGCCAATTAAAGGCACGCCTCTATATGATACATATATACGTGCGCATTACAGCCACTGTTGTGTCAAACCTCTCAAACCTCAGCTGGCAGCAGCCACTCAGGTATTAACTTAGGCGAACTCACGTGACCCAGCACGGCGCTCTGCTCAAACCCCTCTGAGGAGAATTGGAGACCCGCAATGTTTAGCCATGTTGTAAGCGTTGTTGTCAGCGGGGAAGGCTGCAGATAGGCGTGCTGTATGCTTAGCCGACAACCACGAGGCGAGAGGAAGCGCACGGAGGCACGGGGAGTCTGCAGCCTTCCCCGCTGACAACAACGCTTACAACATGGCTTACAACATACACAAAGTAAAGAACAAATATGACGATGGTGATAATAGTAGCAATAGTAATACCCTGTCTTGTACATGTCTTCTGCACAGAATGGTATGCCTATGATACTCCAGAGGAAGTTAAGGAGGATTTTGCCTCCTCTCTTGCTGAAACCATTGAGTCTTCGAACCCAAATAGAGTTGAAGGTATGAAAAAGATCTAGTTAATATCCATTTACTATTTCCCTGTTGTTGACATCTGTTATTACTTTCCAGAAACTATGCTGGGTTTTCAAACTTTTGTTCCTGGAAATTTTAATCTATTCAATTTTCCTTCTTTAAAGTAAAAAGTGCCACTAGGTGATGCTTACCTCGGGAGGGGGAAGCCTCTGGATCTTAAAGAGCCTTCCCCATCCTCCTCAACAGAAACAATGTAGCGCTGGATCCTCCGCATCTGCACAAGCACACTAGTGGCTTTCCCACAGCCTCCGGTGGAAATAGTTGAACCCAATTGGGCATGCTCTACTGCGCAGGCGCAAGCCGTCTTCCAGTAGAGTGGACCATATAGGACTCGGCTATTTCCACCTGCTGGAGCTGGAGTGGAGAGTCGCTAGTGCACCTACACCAAGCCCCCCAAGTGTCCTGAATCCTGTGGGACTGTCCCAATTTGGTGGGCGCTACCGCTATCCTGTGCCACCCCCTTGTGTCCCGGTCGCCTGAGCAGAGAGGGGGAAAAATTATCGAGGCGCTGCGGGGCCGGCATCACATTCCTCCCTCCCTTCCACTGACTGTGTCCTCCTGTGTACCCCCTTCTTGCAGAGTAAGTGTGCGCAGTGGAGCAGGCTGTCATCTTACCATTTATCCATGCATACCGGCAGCCAGCTTCACTGTGCTTCCTGTGACATCACAGGAAACAGGAAGCAGACAAGAGCCGGCTGCCAGTACGCGTGGATGAATGGTAAGATGACAGCCCGCTCCGCTGCGCACACTTACTCTGCAAGCAGGGGGGACATGGGGGGGGACAGTCGGAGGAAGGAATGGATGAATCTGATGCAGGCCCCGCATCCCGCATTAGCGTGGCTGGAGCCTCGATCATTTTTTTCGCCTTCTCTCCTGTGGCACCCTCCTCCCCACCCAAGGGCACTTTCCTCCCCACCCACATACGTTTCCGTATAAAATCTTTATAGTAAGCGTGACTAGGGGTGCCGGGGTGTGGTTAGGGGTGTGGCCTAAGTGTCCCGCTTTCTGATTTCAAAATGTTGGGAGGCATGCTACACAGGCAGGCAAATGTAAATATTATTGTGCCTACTTGTTTGGAGTTGCCACTTGCCAGTGCTGGATTGGGCTGGCTGAGGGAGACAGGTGAAGCCTTATTAGGATTGAGAGGCTTCCCCCTCCCGAGATCGGTTTATTTTAAGCTGTTGATAAGATGTAATATTATTTGACTGTGTTAGCTTATTTTAAAGGGACAACAAGTGAGACGTGAATGATGAGACGGTTGATCCAAATTGAATTATTTATTATTATGCAACTGAAGAAAGAAAGTTCTTATAGATAAAAAAAAGTAACAAAATATCTTAAATTGCAACTTTTCTAGGCAGCATTTATATAGCAGCATATGTCCCAACCAAGGGTGTACTTAAGTGCTGTAAACTAAATGTCCGTTGTTCAATCAGTGGATAAATTAGGATCCAAGGTACAAAGAATTAAGGTGCCCATATACTTGTCAATTTTAATAAAACGACAAGGAGATGAGCGCTCCTATGGTGTATTACCCTTTTATTTACAATCACAATAATGCACAATGCATATACAAGAAGATACAGACATTCAGGCAAGTGGAAATCTCAACTAACCAGCATGCCTGTTGGATAACGGGGACCTTTTTGTGGGGGCTTTGTGGGGTTGCTGGCAGGCAGGTAAAATACTTACTGAGCCTCCAGCGATGTCTAGCAACCTTCCCATACCTCCTTGCGGGCTCCTAGTGGCTTCCGGTGTCCATGTACGCTGCTGTGTCACCTGAACCAATGCAGGTCAGGTGACATGCCAAGTTAGGTGCATGGGGGAAGCCGCAAAGGCTCTTAGAGCCTGCAAGGAGGTACAGGAAGGCTGCTAGACTTCACTGGACACTACACTAACCCTACTACACCTCCAGCACACAGCATTACACTTCACTACACTAGCCCCTACTACCCCACCAAGTATGCTTCAAAGCATTACATTTCACTACACTAACCCCTACTACCCCACCAGCTATGCTACACAGCATTACACTTCACTGCACTAACCCCTAATACCCCACCAGCTATGCTACACTGCACTACATGAAACTAATCACTGCTGCCCCAGATTCCAGGGGAGGCTCTTGGATGAAAAATGGGACAGGAGCAAAACTATCATTCTGCAGTATTACATACAGTAGTAAAAGATGGGCACAACATTTCGGCTTCACCAACCTTCCTCAGCTGCCTAACCTGTAATGAGGACTGATTAGCCTTATCAACCTGTAGTTAGTGTTGGGCGAACAGTGTTCGCCACTGTTCGGGTTCTGCAGAACATCACCCTGTTCGGGTGATGTTCGAGTTCGGCCGAACACCTGATGGTGTTCGGCCAAACCGTTCGGGTTCGCCCGAACTACTAAATGCCCGGCTGAACAGGGCCGAACAGGGCCCCTGTTCGGCCGAACAGGGCCCTGTTCGGCCGAATACCGCCCCCCTATGGGGTCGCAGGCATAGGGGGGGAGCATGCCCCGATCGCGGGGGGGGGGGGGGTCGGAAATTCCCCCCACCCCCTCCGCTAGCGCTCCCCCCTCTGCCCGCTTCCCCATAAAAAAGTTGGCGTAAAGTTAAATATTACCGGTGGTGGCTGCTGCAGTGGCTTGCTGGCAGTGGTGTGAATGAGGAGGAGGAGTCCGAGTATGACGCGTTGAGGCCAGGCAGCGGGCGGTTCAGCGGTAGTACCCTTGTGGTACTTCCGCCCTTTCTCTGACCTCACGTCCTCTACGTGATGACGCATACGAGGGTACGCGTCACGCGTACCATCGTATGCGTCATCACGTAGAGGACGTGAGGTCAGAGAAAGGGCGGAAGTACCACAAGGGTACTACCGCTGAACCGCCCGCTGCCTGGCCTCAACGCGTCATACTCGGACTCCTCCTCCTAGTCCTCACTCACACCACTGCCAGCCAGCCACTGCAGCAGCCACCACCGGTAATATTTAACTTTACGCCAACTTTTTTATGGGGAAGCGAGCAGAGGGGGGAGCGCTAGCGGAGGGGGTGGGGGGAATTTCCGACCCCCCCCCCCCGCGATCGGGGCATGCTCCCCCCTTATGCCTGCGACCCCATAGGGGGGCCGTATTGCGGCATGTTCGGGTCCCCATTGACTTGCATTGAGTTCGGGGTTCGGGCCGAACATGCCGAACATCTGGCCCATGTTCGGCCTGTTCGGCCCGAACCCGAACATCCAGGTGTTCGCCCATCACTACCTGTAGTCCACATACCCTAAATGTTCAGACACAATCTTAATGGCACATATTGTGAAAAAGTCAAGTAATAAATGAGAGCACTTTGATTCACAGAAAACAGCGTAAATTTCCATGGGCGCCAAAACATCAAAGAGGACAGGGCCAAAACAGTATTGTTGATTAGGGATGCTCGCTCCGACTCTGTATTTCCGATCGGTAATTGAATTTCCGCATCGGAATTCGAAAATCAGTAATACAAGTGCGGTAGGCGGATTTTCGCAGAAATTTCAGCGGACATTTCCACTGACTTTGACATTGATTTTCTCAAAAACTACAAGATCTTTTTGAAAGATTTTTTTCCCTCTTGTTCCCACTCTTCTGCTTAACCCCCTTGCCGGTCTAATTCCCACCGGCAAGGGTGCAGCGCAGCACTTTTTTTAAAATGTATTTATTTTTTAAATTATGTAGCGAGCCCAGGGCTCGCTACATGATAGCCGCTAAGCCTCCGGCGATCAGCGTAAGCAGGAAATCCTGTTCAGAATGGGATTTCCTGCTGGGCTTCCCCGGTCGGCATGGCGACGGGGCGTGATGACGTCACCGACGTCATGGACGTCGGGACGTCAGAGGGAATCCCGATCCACCCCTCAGCGCTGCCTGGCACTGATTGGCCAGGCTGCGCAGGGGTCTCGGGGGGGGGGGGGGGGGGGCGGCTTGGCGCGGCGGGTAGCGGCGAATCGGTGGGTAGCGGCAGCGATCGCGTACCACACGCAGCTAGCAAAGTGCTAGCTGCGTGTAGGAAAAAAAATTATGCAAATCGGCCCAGCTGGGCCGGAGAAATCCTCCTGCGCAGGTTACCCCGAGCTGAGCTCGGGATAACTGGCAAGGAGGTTAAGATACTCTGAAAATGTGTGTTTCTGGCACCTACGGTGGATTTTCCTATTAACCACTAAAGTCGGTGGCCATTGTCTGCAATGTAAAATGCGGAGAATCCCCATTACCGAATTTCGGTATGCCGCTGACTTTAGAGGTTAATAGCAAAGCCCCTGTAGGTGCTAGAAACACCAAATTTTCAGAGTATGTTAAGCAGAAGAGTGGGAACAAGAGTGGAAAAAATTGTTAAAAAAAAACTTGTAACAAACCAGAAAAAAGATCAGCCATCCTAAATCTGTGTCGTAGAGAAAGGGCGGTAATTGTATGCCTGCAGGAAACGCATTTTAAAGAGACTGTGTAGCAAAAATAAATCTCGCTTTAGAGCTCATAGTTAGCAGGGGCATGTGTGCCCCTGCTAAAACGCCGCTTCACCCCCAAACCCACCCCCGCAAACCTTGGTCGTAGAGTTGGTCGTAAATCTTGTCTTCCTGGAGGCAGGGCTAACGGCTGCAGCCCTGCCTCTCAGCGCGTCTATCAGACGCGCATCGCCGCCTCTCCCCCGCCACTCTCAGTGAAGGTAGACAGAGGGGCGGGGGAGAGGCGGAGGTACGCGTCTGACAGACGCGCGTGGGGCAGGGCTGCGGCGGTTAGCCCTACCCCAATGCGGAAGCGCTCCCCCGCTGTACGGAGGGGATTTGGGGTGAAGGGACCCCCGTTAAGCCGCGGGATAGCGGCGTTTTAGCAGGGGCACACATGCCCCTGCTAACTATGAGGTCTGAAGCGAGATTTATTCTCGCTTCAGACTCTCTTTAAAGGCCCTACAGCCCCAAGAATGTTTGATATGTACTACAAAACAATATATAGGAGTGGCCTGCAGGCATCCAAGATCAAGGGAACAGCAATCCTAGTGGCAAAGGATGTGCCATTTGTATTGGGGGAGGAATATGCGGATCCGCAAGGTCGGTTTAATTAAATAAAAGGACAATTATTCAATAGAACAGTGACAGTGGGTTTGTATTATGCGCCAAATGCCAGTCAGGCAAGAACATTAGAACAATTTCTGAAAAAAGTTGAGGTGTTCGCAGAAGGATGTATTATTATTGGTTCGGATTTGAATGTAGCCCTGGATCCACAGATAGACACCTCTGCTGGTAAATCGACCATTCCTGGTGGTATACAAAGGAAGAGTAAAAGATTATTGCATGGACTGCAACTGGTGGATGTTTGGCGCATATGCAATCCCACTGCGTGAGACTATACATATTATTCTCAGGTACATAATAGATATTCTAGAATAGATTATGTTTTTGTTTCACACGATTTGCTTTCTATTTCGAGGTCCCCAAATATAGGCCCTATAACACTCTCAGACCATGCACAAGTATCGGTGGAATTGAGGTGGGGAGAAAAGGTTAAGGGCCCAATGGTATGGCGCTTGAATGGCGCATTATTAAGGAATGAGGAAGTGACCCAGAGGGTGCGGGAAGAATTGGAAAGCTATTTCCTTCTTAATTCCAGGGGCGAGGCTTCGGATATGACGGTCTGGGAGGCCAATAAATGTCATATAAGGGGTATTCTGATACAAGAAGGAGCCAGGAGAAAGAAAGAGAGAGATAAAGAAATCAAGGTTTTATTGGATAATATAGCAGAATTACAAACATAAAAAAGATAAAAATGAGAACATATTGGAAGAATTAACTAAGGAAAGGAAATGTTTGGAAAATCTCCTCTTAAAGAGAACCCGAGGTGGGTTTGTTGAATATTATCTGCATACAGAGGCTGGATCTGCCTGTACAGCCCAGCCTCTATTGCTATCCCAAACCCCCCTAAGGTCCCCCTGCACTCTGCAATCCCTCATAAATCACAGCCACGCTGCTGACAAACAGCTTGTCAGAGCTGGCTGTGTTTATCTCTATAGTGTCAGTCTGCTGCTCTCCCCGCCTCCTGCAGAACTCCAGTCCCCGCCTGCATCCCTTCCCTCCCTGCTGATTGGAGTGAAGGGACGGGGTCAGGGACCAGAGCTATGCAGGAGGCGGGGGAGCAGCTGAGACTGACACTACAGATGTAAACACAGCCTCACAGCATGGTTGTGATTTATGAGGGATTGCAGAGTGCAGGAAGACCTTAGTGCGGTTTGGCATAGCAACAGAGGCTGGGCTGTATAGGCAGATCCAGCCTCTGTATGCAGATAACATTCTTTAAACACACCTCGGGTTCTCATTAAGTGTATGGCTACCTTTTATGAGTATGGAAATAAATGTGGTTCATTGCTGGCCAAATCCCTCAAGAGACAGCAGAAAAGTAACTATATAGCATGTATTAAAAATACGAAGGGAGAGAAATGTTACAAGTTGGAAGACATAGTTGGAGAATTTCAGGAATATTATAAAAAACTATATAATCTAAAAGGGTCAATGCATGAGAGAGATATGGAGGTAAAGAATAGGAAGATACTGGATTATCTAGGAGAAAGTGGAATGCCCAGACTGTCAGATGAAGAGGCCTCGGCCCTGGAATTCCCTATTTCACTACAAGAGCTAAAATTAGCAATTACACAGACACCAACAGGAAGGCCCCCGGACCCGACGGGTTTACAAGTGAATATTATAAGAGGTTTGGGGATAAAGTGGTGGGACATCTGGTAAAGGCAATGAACAATATAACAGATGAGGGGACACAGAGAGGGTTTTCCCCCCGTATGTTGGAGTCCTTTATATCGGTACTGCACAAGGAGGGAAAGAACCCCACACACTGTCAGAGTTACAGGCCAATTGCCTTGTTAAATGTGGATGTCAAACTATATGCAAAGGTATTAGCTAATAGAATATCCCCTTTGATAAATAATCTCATACACCCAGACCAAGTGGGGTTTGTTAGAGGTCGGGAGGCAAGAGACAATACTATACGGACTATTAACTTGGCCCAATGGGTGACAGCCCACTCCAACCCTGTCATGTTTCTATCTACAGACGCTGAGAAGGCTTTTGACCGGGTGGAGTGGGCCTTCATTGAAGGGGTACTGAAATATATAGGCATAAAGGAGAACATGGGAAGAAGGATCATGGCACTATACTCAGAACCAAATGCGAGGGTAAGGGCAAATGGGGTCTTATCGGACACGTTTGGTATAAAGAATGGGACGCGACAGGGGTGCCCTATGTCCCCAATGATTTTTGCGTTGACATTGGAACCCTTCTTGTGTAGGGTTAGGCGGGACTCCAACATACGGGGCATTGAAGTAAGGGGAAAATTGTACAAGGTGGCAGCATATGCCGATGATATGTTGTTTTATCTTGTGGATCCGCATATTTCTCTCCCAAACTTGATGTGGGAATTTCATGATTTTGGTTTAGTCTCAAACTTAAAAATTAATTTTGACAAAAGTGAGGCAATAACCTGGGGGTTGGAGGAGCACCAGAGGAGCCTGTTGAAGGAGAATTTCTCGTTTAAGTGGCCAGATAAAGCGCTGAGGTACCTGGGAGTGAAGATGATGTTTAATTTAAAGGATTTGGTATTATATAATTATTACCCAATGCTGGAACAAGTAAAAAAGGATTTAGAGTCCTGGGACCAACCAAAATTTTCATGGTTTGGCAGAGTGGCTATAATTAAAATGAATATTCTTCCTCGGTTACTGTATCTGTTCCAGGCCCTACCCATACCAGTGCCATCTTGTTTTTTTTATAAATCTAACCAGTTGCATTAATAGATTTATAAATAGGGGCCAAAAGACGAGAATAAGTTATAGACTACAATCAGCAGGAAGGGAAAGGGGGGGGGTTGGCGGTACCAAATTTCAAGTACTATTATGAAGCCGCGATATTGACAAAAATAGTAGACTGGCATAAGCATGCAGAAGAAAAAAGATGGGTATCTTTAGAGGAAGATATAGCGGGATGCCCTCTGACAAAGTTACTGTGGACTTCAGAGAAAAATAAAAAGAATATACAAGGCAAAGGAATAGAAATTATAAAATACACGGTAGGGACCTTTGAAAAATATAGGGTAAAGGAAGAGATTTCCCCCTGGCCAACGCCCGCTATGCCAATACTGGGAAATAAAAATTTTCCTCCAGGAATACACCCAAGTAGTTATCCAAATTGGAGGGGAGAAAAGGAATTAATAGCCCGAGATCTAATGATTAACGGAGAATGGGTCCCCTTGCAAGAATTGGAAAGGAAGGGGGAGAGGAGAACACTAGATGAATGGAGCCACATCCAATTTAAATCTTTTTTGAAAAGATGCGGTACTAAAGAGGCCCTGAGCAGGAAAAATACCCCATTTGAAGAGATGTGTAGGGGAAGGGGCCAACAAAGAAGGACCCTTTCTAAGATATATGCCTTATTGAATGGGACAGAAGACCCTGCGGTCTCAGTGCGGGCTGGTTGGGAGAAGGACCTGGAAAGACCATTCACTGATGAACAGTGGAAGAAAATAACTAAAATGGCAGGCAAGTCATCTATATCTACAAGGGGCCAGGAAGCAGGATATAAGATATTTGCTAGATGGTACCTCACCCCGGAGAGGCTGAGTAGGATGTTCCCAGGTACCTCAGCGCAGTGTTAGAGGTGTGAAAAGGAAAAGGGAGACATATTAAATATTTTTTGGGGGTGCAAAGAAATACGAAAGTTCTGTGAGGCAGTGAAAAACTATACTTCCCAAATAACAGGAGAGGAACTCCCTGATGACCCCGCCTTTTTTCTACTGCATAGCAATGAATGGCCATCGGGGAAATATGGGGGGTCTTTGATGGGGGTCTTGATTAATGCAGCAAGGACCCTCATAGCAAGGCACTGGAAATCGACACAAGGCCCAAGTGTCTGGGAATGGTTTGTGGAACTGGAAAGGGTCTGGAAGATGGAGGAATTAACTAGTTTTGTACATGGAGATACAGGGAGACATGAGGAAAGACAGAGGCAATGGTTCGAATTCAAAGCCTCAGATGAATACGACAGAATGAGGAAGAAATCAGAATGAGATGAGACCCCTGGGGTTTTGATGGACAGGAACTAGGAAATAAGGAGAAGTTAAAGTAAGAACGAGACGGACTGACCCTTGGGGGGGGAGTGAATGGAGGCTTGTATGGTGGGAACTGGCACGTGCGTGTGGGGGTTATAGGAATTTAAGATACGAGAAAGGTCATATAAAAGACACAGTGCTATAAACTAATATACATGGTGGAAGGTATGACATTAGAATATAAAACATCTATAAAAAAAATTTTGGGGAGAAAATCGATGTTAAAATCGGCAGAAATTTCCATTAAAATCCACATCGGAATGCGGAAATCGGTAGCGGTAATCAGCAATGGCGGAAAGTGGATTTTCCGTGGAAGTGGAAATGTGGCAATTCTGACCATCCCTATTGTTGATAGTAATGATAGAAACCTGCTAATTATGTTTAAATAAAATTTCACATTTTAGAAAAATGTTGCAATTACGGCGATATGTAATTGCGATTTGAAAATTCAATTGATTTTACGTAAGTAACGTAACCCATTCATAATTTTGTATAACTACGCCAAGTTTTGGGTAATTTTTGGCCGGCTTTAGTGTTTCAGTGGTTTAGTGGTGCTGGCAGCAGATCGATGGCCCATAGAGTTGCATTGGATCTAATGGTGCAGTAATGCATTTAGATCATTTAGATTTCATTTGGAAATCTATTGGAAATCTGTTCCTAGTGTGTGGCACACATCAGATAGATTCCTGTCAGATTCGACCTGACAGGCATCTGACAGAAATCTATCTGATGGTCGAATCTGCTGCAAATCTGGCCAGCCATCTTAAGTAAGAAATTCCTGGCAAAGTTGATTCACAAATTTTATCTTCTTGCCATCTGGAGTCAGGATCTTTTAACTGTTAAGGCTAACTGGCCCAAGCCTTGTGTGAGTTTTTTGGCCTTCCTAGGGATCAGCTGGGATATGTGCGGGTGTAGGACAGAGATGTACCTAATTTTCTTTTCTTTGTTGAACTTGATGGATGGGGTCTTTACTTCAACCAAACTATGACAATGACAGCAACTGAAAATATCAAGAAAGAATAGTAAACTTTCATGGGTGAATTGTGTTGCTACAACATGCACAGTAATAAATTAATAATGATCAAGTAGTGGTGTGACAACAGCTACTGAAGAACTGAAGACAGAATGTAAGCGGGAAATTTGGGCACCTGCAACTAGAGGTGTAGCGAACGGTTCGCCGGCGAACGGTTCCAGGCGAACTTCGGGGGTTCACGTTCTCCTGCACCAGGTGAACTTTTGCGGAAGTTCGATTCGCCCCATAATGCACTATGAGGGTCAACTTTGACCCTCTGCATCACAGTCAGCAGGCACATTGTAGCCATTCAGGCTATACTAAGCCCTGGAGCCCCACCCCCCTTATATAAGGCAGCCTCCGGCGGCCATTACAGTCATTCGTCTGCCTGCTATTAGACAGACTAGGGAGAGCTGCTGCAGACTTGTTCTTCTAGGGACAGATTAGTTAGGTTCTTGGCTGCTTAGCTTGCTCCTGGCTGATAGTTATTGCTTTCATAGCACCTCTCAATAGCTCTTGTCAGAGCTCATCCTGTACTTTTTTTTTTTTTTCTGTGTGTCAAACTGACACTTTTGTTGTATGCACAGCATTGCTAATTGATAGTGTGTGTGCCACTGCCAGCAGCCCAGCACATTCAGTGACTACCTGTGTGTGCTGCACATTGTACTACCCAGTACTGCATATACCCCAGTACCTGTTGTGTATACTTAACCCACCTCATCACTGCATATACCTAGCGTTGTGTTGAGTGAACCCAGCTCACTGCATCTAACTAGCTGTTGTGTTGAGTGAGAACCCACCTGGCCACCTCACTGCATTTAACTACCTGTTGTGTTGAGTGAGAACCCACCTCACTGCATCTTAAGTACCTTTACTGTTCAGTGAACCCAGCTCACTGCATCTAACTACCCAGTACCTGTTGTGTATACTTAACCCACCTCATCACTGCATATACCTAGCGTTGTGTTGAGTGAACCCAGCTCACTGCATCTAACTAGCTGTTGTGTTGAGTGAGAACCCACCTGGCCACCTCACTGCATCTAACTACCTGTTGTGTTGAGTGAGAACCCACCTCACTGCATATAGCTAGCATCCCCCCGAGATGGACAAACCAGGTAGAGGAAGAGGTAGAGGCAGACCCAGAGGAAGGCCACCAGGCACCGGCAGGTCTGTGCGAGGTGGTGTTACTCTGATTTCGTGCGGACCTGCCCCAAAATACAGTGCTCAGAAGAAGGCACATGCCATCACTTCCCAAAATCGTGAGGAGGTGCTTGAGTATTTAACACAGAACACCTCATCTCCCGCAGCCACCAGCGCTACGACAAGCACCACATCCGCTGCATTTGACACTTCGCAGGAGTTATTTGGTGGTGGTGGTGAAATCACTGATTCCCAGCCACTACTGTCACAACAACAAGAAGGCGCAGGTACACCACCTCATAAGTCTGAGTTAGGTGGCGATAGTATGGACGTAACGTGTGTGGATGGGGATGATGGTGGACCACCTGAAGTTGGTGCACTTGAGGGGGTGTCTGAGGAAAGCGCAGCTGGCCAGGAGGATTATGATGACGATTATACGGATACCACATATGTTCCCGGTAGAGGAGATGACCAGGGGGACAGTTCAGAGGAGGAGTCAGAGAGGAGTAGAAGGAGACGACTCCATGAAGCAGAGGGAGCTCGTCCTCAGAAACAGCTGGGGGCAGTGTCCGGCGCCATGTATCGCCAGCTATGGCCAGCCAGCACACATGCCCTTCAACGTCAGCTGCTGATGCCACCGTAGCGCCATCACCCCAGGGGGGCTCAGCGGTTTGGAAATTCTTTCACGTGTGTGTCTCAGATCGGAGCAAAGCCATCTGTTGTCTCTGCCAGCAAAAATTGAGCCGTGGAAAGGCCAACTCTCACGTAGGGACAAGTGCCTTACGAAGGCACCTGGAGAGAAGGCACAAACAGCTATGGCAAGAACACCTGAGGAAAAGCAGCACCCCTCAAAAGACAAGCCAGCCTCCTTCTCCTCTTCCTCCTTCAGGTGCATCATCTTCATCCACTTTCTCCCTTGCACCTTCACAGCCACCCTCCTCCACACCGCCTCTTCCCTTCAACGGTTCCTTCTCCTCTGCCCACAGCAGTACCCAGCTGTCCGTGAACGAAGTATTTGAGCGTAAGAAGCAAATGTCTGCCAGTCACCCTCTTGCCCGGCGTCTGACAGCTGGCGTGACGGAACTATTAGCTCACCAGCTATTACCATACAAGCTGGTGGAGTCGGAGGCTTTCCGTAAGTTTGTGGCCATTGGTACACCGCAGTGGAAGATACCAGGCCGCAATTATTTTTCACAAAAGGCCATACCCAAACTGTACCGTGCAGTTGAGAGGCAAGTGGTGTCATATCTGGCACACAGCGTTGGGTCAAGGGTCCACCTGACCATGGATGCCTGGTCTGCCAAGCACGGGCAGGGCCACTACATTACATACACAGCCCATTGGGTCAACCTGGTGACCGATGGCAGCAAGCAGGGAGTACGTGGCTGCGCAGCGGACCGACTTGTCACACCTCCACGGCTTGCAGGCAGGCCTCCAGCCACCTCCTCTCCACCTGCTACCACCGCTTCGCTGTCATCATCCTCCTCCTCCTCCTTGGCTGGTGCCACGATCTCCTCTCCAGCTACACAGCCCCAGCACCCCAGGGCCTATGCTGCATGCCAGGTACGATGGTGTCACGCAGTGTTAGACATGTCTTGCCTGAAAGCGGAGAGTCAAACTGGAGCAGCTCTCCTGGCTGCTCTTAACAAACAGGTGGAGCAATGGCTGACCCCGCACAAGCTTGATATTGGCAATGTGGTGTGTGACAACGGCAGCAATCTCATTGCTGCGTTGAATTTGGGAAAGCTGACACACATACCCTGCATGGCACATGTGCTGAATCTGGTCGTGCAAAAATTTGTGTCCAAGTACCCAGGCTTAGAGGACGTCCTGAAGCAGGCCAGGAAGTTGTGTGGGCATTTCAGGCGCTCTTACAAGGCCATGGCACGCTTTGCGGACATTCAGCGTAGAAACAACTTGCCGGTGAGACGCCTGATTTGCGATAGCCCGACTCGCTGGAATTCCACCCTGCTGATGTTCTATCGCCTGCTAGACCAGGAGAAAGCCGTCACCCAGTACCTGTATCATTACAGTACAAGGACACAATCTGGGAGAATGGGGATGTTGTGGCCCAACAACTGGACACTGATGCAAAATGCATGCAGGGTCATGGAGCCCTTTGAGGAAGTGACCAAACTGGTGAGTCGCGATGAGGGCATCATCAGCGACTTGATCCCCTACGCCTACTTCCTGGAGCGTGCCGTGCGTAGAGTGGTGGATACAGCTGTGGAGGAGCGTGAACGAGAAGAGTTACGGCAGCAGGAGTCGTGGGAGCCATTTACACACGAACCCGATGTTCCCCGATGTTCCCACAACACCTGCAGCAGCACAGAGGGGGGAGGAGGAGGAGGAAGAAGAGGAGTCGTGTGGGGAAGGAGAGGAGTCAGACTCTGATGATGGTGATGATGAGGAAGGTGTTTCTGTGGAGGAGGAAGAGGCGGCGGAAGAAGAACAACCGCGGCAGCCGTCACAGGGGGCTTCTGCTGCTCCACGTTCCCGTGGTATTGTTCGTGGCTGGGGGGAGGAAGAGGAGTTGCATCCCGTCACTGAGGAAGAGCAAGAGGAGATGGAGAGTACGTCTGTATCCAGCTTTGTGCAGATGTCCTCTTTCATGTTGTCCAGCCTGTTGCGGGACCCCCGTATCAAAAAACTCAAGACGAATGACCTGTACTGGGTGGCCACGCTACTAGACCCTCGGTACAGGCACAAAGTGGCGGACCGGTTACCAAGTCAACACAAGGCGGAAAGGATGCAGCACTTGCAGAACAAGCTGTCGATGATGCTTTACAATGCGTTTAAGGGCGATGTGGCTGCACAACGCAATCAAGGAACCACTGGCAGTAACCCTCCTCCTCCCAAGCCCACGCAGGCAAGGACAGGACGCTCCAGCGATCTCAGGGTGATGTCGGACATGCGGACGTTCTTTAGTCCAACTCCTCGCCATAGTCCTTCCAGATCCACCCTCCACCAACACCTGGACCGGCAGGTAGCCGACTACCTGGCCTTGAGTGTGGATGTAGACTCTGCGAAAAGCGACGATGAACCCTTGGACTACTGGTTGCGCAGGCTTGACCTGTGGCCAGAGCTGTCCCAATTTGCCATACAACTTCTCTCTTGTCCTGTCGCAAGCGTCCTTTCAGAAAGGACCTTCAGTGCAGCTGGAGGCATAGTTACTGAGAAGAGAAGTCGCCTAAGTCATGAAAGTGTTCAGTACCTGACCTTTATCAAAATGAATGAGTAATGGATCACGGAGGGCTACTGCACGACCGAAGACTAAGTCAGTCCCCACACACAGCATCTCTGCCTGCAGGCCGCTTGACTGCCTTCTCCGCCACCACCAACAGGGTCCAGGACTCTAGGCGGATTCCTGAATTTTTAAGGCCGCTGCTAGCAGCGGCCGCTACACAAATTTTTCTGGTGCGTGTACATGCCTGCCTAATTTTTCTGGCTGCACTGCGGCGGCTGCAACAAAAACACAAAACGCATGTACATGTGCCTATCCCCCTTCGTGATCATTACCTTGCCGCAGTGAAGGGGCTTGCGTATCACAATGAAGCAATGACCGCCGGCTATTTGAGTGTCTCGGGTGGGGGTAGCACACCAAAGATAATAAGGTCATTCCTTCATTGTGGTCAGACCAAATTTGATCAGCTGGACAGTCACTGTTGTTCTATCATTGAGCTACCACAGCCCGGCGACCATATGGGCTTGAAAAACGCCACGGCCTACACTCTGGCCACGGTGCGCACCACTACAGCATGGCCGTCACTACGCAAACAGCTGTTTGCGGTGCGTTACACAGTGAGTTTGGTGTGTCAGTGTGAAGCAGAACTCTAATTACACTCTCTGATTGATGTATACCCATGCAAAATGTTTGAAAGCACGTTAGACCTGCAATTTAGCATTCAATGTGATTTCTGCCCTTAAAACGCTGCTTTGCGTCACATCCAGATTTTCCCCCGGGACTTTTGGTATCTATCCCACTCTTCCATGCAAAAACTCAGATGTTAGACCCCTTGAAACATCTTTTCCATCACTTTTCTGGCCAGCATAAATGTTTCTATTTTTCAAAGTTCGCCTCCCCATTGAAGTCTATTGCGGTTCGCGAACTTTTCCGCGAACCGAACCTTCCGCGAACAGAAAATCGGAGGTTCGCGACATCTCTACCTGCAACCAATGGACGATTTGGACGCTGCCACAAGTGCTAATGCAAATATCGGTTATTGGGCGCCTAAAGCAGAAATTTGGGCACCCAATAAATATTGGTTTGAAAATTAGAACATTATAGTTATTGAAATTTTTGGTCTTTTGTACTTAACATGAACAGTTTAACAAATTGTATTTTACAATTTTTGTTTTTTGAAAATTAGTTATACATTTTAGGGTTAGGCGTCAGGAAGGTCCTGAGCCTACTAACGCAGTTAGGCCCCTTTTACACTTAATATGTTGCTCTCAGTTATTACTGAAAGAATACTGATTTTCAAAGTAGCGTCCATGTTTTCCTATGGCACAGTTCTCACTATACGCATTTTAACTGAAGTCTTTTTCACACTGCACTGCTTTGGAAAAACCCGTACTAATGCACACTACCGCATACCAACTGATTAAGTGTAAAAAAGGGCCCTTAGTGTCCGCTTCTGGCCACTTTCCATCTGTTACATTGATGTGTAACTGAAAAGTGGACACAACTGCGTCAGTGGGCTCAGGCCCAAAGGGAGCTTTTAGGGTTAGGCCCCATTTACACTTAATCAGTTGCTCTCAGTTATAACTGAAAGAAAGGACAACTGATTTTCAAATGCCCATGTTTCCCAATGGCTCAGTTCACAGTATTATCTGACAGATTTTTCCTAATGCACTGCTATGGGGAAGAAAAAAAAATGCGTACCAACTGATTACGTGTGAATGGGGCCCTAGGCAGCAGAAAGAAGGGTTTTAAAAGTTAAGCTGGCCATACACTGACCCGATTCGCCGCCGTTTCGACAGCAGATTCGATCACTGGGATCGAATCTGCTGCCAATCGTTCGCGCTACACGCCGAATTTCGATCCTTTTCGTCCGATCCCGTCCATCGCTCCGTGCGGAAAATTAGCGTCGATCGCCCGCGGGTAGGGAGCCCGTCGCTAGCGGCGTTCGAGTACCCGACGACCGACGCAATAGAGCCGCATACATTACCTGCTCCGCCGGCGCGACTGCCCCCGCTGTCACCGCTGCTTCTTCTCCGCTCTGGTCTCCGGCATGCTTCAGTTCCTCCTGCCCGGCAGGAAGTTTAAACAGTAGAGGGCGCTCTACTGTTTAAACTTCCTGCTGGGCAGGAAGAAGTAAAGCATGCTGGGGCCGGAGACCAGATCGGAGACGGAGCAGTGGTGACCTGGGGACTGGAGTCGCGCCGGCGGAGCAGGTAATGTATGCGGGCATGCGGAAGGGTGGAGCGGCGGCAGCACCACCACCACCACATTGTGAACGGTTTCAGGCTGAAATCGGTTCACAATCTGTTTGCGGTAAAGGTAGCCATACGATCCCTCTCTGATCAGATTCGATCAGATAGGGATCTGTCAGTTGATCGAATCTGATGGCAAATTGACCAGTGTATGGCTACCTTTAGGCATCGAAGGAGGGAGGATTTGGTGTGACAGTTGGGTTAGGTTTAGTTGTAGTAAAATATTGGTAAAATTTACCAATGTTTTACAATCATCATTGCCACTGTCAATATTTTTCATATTCATCAGACGTCCAATTCACAACAGTATTTATTGTTTAGACTTATATTGGCTTCACCCGGCACCCATTTTTCCT
Source organism: Hyperolius riggenbachi (assembly GCF_040937935.1). NCBI lineage: Eukaryota > Metazoa > Chordata > Amphibia > Anura > Hyperoliidae > Hyperolius > Hyperolius riggenbachi. The sequence continues at coordinate 44,448,661 of NC_090653.1, read as the reverse complement.
TGTGCCCCTATTTCATGCACTCACAGGTCTGTCACCATTTGAGGGTAGACTGCTCAACATTGTTGTATGTTTTTGTACGTTCAGCTTTGAGGAAGATGGGCACTTTTTTCCCTACAGGTTCACTTTAAGTGCACACTTCCCTTAAAAGCGGGATTGTCACCATAAAAATCAAATTTCAACAGCAACTGGTATGAGTGTATTAAGTGATAAAGATGTTAATCCTGCATTCAAAACTTTCATAACTTTGTCTGCTGTTATGGTTTGGAGTTATCACATACCTTAGGAGCACTGGCCCTTTAATTGCCATTGCCATCGGTTGGCAAAACAGTTGCATGCTGTGGGGTCTTTTTATCTATAATATATTCCTCCTCTTCCCTTTATTTCCCCCTCCTTCTAATGACATAAGACAGTGCACTTTCTAGTATAGGCCTCAGTGGGAGTGTCTGAAGACTCTGGGAGGAGGGCGGGTAATGAATACACAATTAGCAAGAGGAGAAAACAGAGTGAGGGAGGAAATGATGTCAGGATTAGCTTCATTCAAAGGTAATCAAGATGGAAACTGTCTAGAATAGGATTCTTTGCTTTTCCTTTATAAAATTTACAGGAATCATAATGTGAACAGTGCAATACATCTGTTATGTAAGTAGAACTAGTATTTATCTACTTATATATGTGTTTTTTATTTCTAGGTTAGCATGGGTATCACTTGTTCTTTAAGTGCCCATTTCACTAACTCTCCATCCTTCAACCTCCCTTATGGAATTTCACCTGTACTCTCTTGACAGAAAAAACCGACCGGAAACTCTCGATAACCGCAGGTGGCCTCATGAATATCTTCATCATCATTGATGCCTCGAAAAGCGTTGGAAAAAAGAACTTCAACACTGCAAAGGATATTGCCGCAACATTCATAGAGAAGGTACACATTGTTGTGGTGCAAGCGTGTCTGAACTGACACATGACATGATGATGATGAGATAAACAGAGGTACATATGGTACCAAACCCACTCATTTAAGTTGTGAATAAACATACATATATCCAGGCACATCGCCTCTAGTTAGGACATTAAATAAATTATTAGGGAAAGGGAGGTGCTGAAGGGGGTGTGGCTAGAAAACAGCAAAAATCTATTAACCCTTTGCACACCCACATGCAAATGTTCAAACAATTGCATTCACAGATTCACACATCCAGGCACAACTGTTATCCCTACAGCTAAATTAAAAGCCAGGGTTTTAGTTCACAGAAGAATGCATTCTTATGCTTAATCACCTATACTGCGCAGAAGTACCCAGGTAAACATAGGTGTCCTAACTCTGGCCCTGTAACATGCATAGTGCAGACATGCAAACACATTCATTGCATCAAACCTATCAATGGATTAGGAGCACACATCCTAACTTCCTCTCCTGGGAAAGACAGTGCATCTTACCAATCGCACAAGGGAGCTAATGTTATGTGTCCATGTGCACCATGCGCATACACCAGCATAAGCTGTCTGCATGCTGACAAACATACAGGGGAAGGGGGGAGTGCACCGAATTGGACCCTAGCCACAGGGGTCAATGATAAGAATAAACATACATATATCCAGGCACATCGCCTCTAGTTAGGACATTAAATAAATTATTAGGGAAAGGGAGGTGCTGAAGGGGGTGTGGCTAGAAAACAGCAAAAATCTATTAACCCTTCACATCATTTAAGTTGTGATTCTGTAGCCCGACAGTGGAGGATCAGCATAGATAGTGACCTTTATCAGAATATTTTATCATTTATTCTGACTGTGGCAGAGTATCCTTTTTAGAGGATATAAGGCATTGGCCTCAATTCACTAAGCTTATCTCCTGTCTTTAATAACGTTTCTAGAGTTATTACCATGGTGATAAGGCATGTAGTATTCAGGAAACATTTTACCTCAGGCAAACCTAAAGTTAACTCTTCTGTCTTTAAGTTAACTCTCCAATCCTTAAACTAACTCCACAGTTAAAGACAGGCTGTTTATTACCTGCGTGTGAAAATAACTACAGAGGAGGTAAATTAACTACAGAGGAGGTAATGTAAGGAATGAAGAGATAAGATAACTCTCTCACTGTGTGAGGTAAGTTTTCTCTTGCCTTATTATCTCCAGCATGATCTTAGTGAATTGAGGCCATTGACTTCTTTCATCATCTGTTTACTTAAGGCCCGTACACGCGCTCAACAAAACTGCCTGCTTGTCGTCCGACTTTAGTCCGTTTTTGACTGTTGGACGAATTGGGCATGTGTACGCGTGCAAACCTCTTGACGAGCGACTGATAACAGGCGTTGCGCCCAATCCAACTGTCGGATCTATGTCGGCCTACGGTCGTCTGATATTGTGCAGATTGTCCATGTGTACAAGTTGTTTGAACAACTCGTTGTTTGAACAGCTCGTGCGTGCGCTCCCGCCACTCGTGCACGCCGCCGCCCACTCGCCTGGAGATCAATGAATGGGAAAATACATTCCCGTTCGTTGATCTAAGCCCCCGCAATGATCTGCTGCTTCTATGAGAAACAGCGCGATCATTGGGATTTTCCCAGCCTCATAGTGCTTCCTGTAAGCGTCCTTCCGGATGCTTACAGGTCGCATGAACACAAACTCACTGTGGCCATCTTGTGGCCAAATAGTAAAACTACACCCTAAAGCATTTTACATATACAAATACATTAGTTTTACACATTAAATTAACTCATTACCTCCCACACTCCCCAATTATGTTTTTGTAATTAAAAAAAAAAATACAATAAAAACAAAACAGAAATAGGGACTTAGGGACTGAACCTTTTAAATATTTATGCCAAGAGGGTATAACACTGTTACTTTATAAACTATGGGCTTGTAATTAGGGATGGACGCAAAACTGAAAAAAAATGCACCTTTATTTCCAAATAAAATATTGGTGCCAAACATTGTGATAGGGACATAATTTAAACGGTTTTATAACCGGGACAAATGGGCAAATACATTTCATGGGTTTTAATTACAGTAGCATGCATTATTTAAAAACAATAATGGCCGAAAACTGAAAAATAACGATTTTTTCCCACATTTTTTCCTATTTTCCCATTAAAATACATTTAGAATAAAATAATTCTTGGCATAATGTCCCACCTAAAGAAAGCCTAATTGGTGGCGAAAAGAACAAGATATAGTTCATTTCATTGCGATAAGTAATAATAAAGTTATAGACGAATTAATGAAAGGAGCGCTGAAAGGTGAAAATTGCTCTGGTGTTTCAGGGGTAAAACCCCTCAATGGTGAAGTGGTTAAGCAAGCGCCCGCCGACATCTGTTACCTGGTGAAACTGAAGTATATCCGTAAAGTTAACCCAAGGTGAAAATAAACTGATGAGATAAACAATTATAATTATCCTCCTACTCCTAAAAATGACTTTCTTTAAGTATCCCAGGATTTTCTCTTATTTTTAAACATTCACAAAGTAGGTTGAACGTTTTACTGTCTCTAATCAGTAGCCGTCTATTAAGTGTCCCAGAGTGAAAATACATGAACTATTGAGCTTGTCTTACCTCTCCCCTGTCCTCAGAAGTTGTACTCTGCCAAGAAAAGGTTTATGGCCGTAATTAGCTTATCAGTGATGTTTCCTATATTACCGACAAGACAGAAGCTGTCACTTCCATGCCTAGAGATGAACTCTTTCAGGCAGCAAAATAAAGCAAGTAAAACAGCCTGCTTATTAATGTTTTATAGGGTACATGCACTTGTTTATCTCATCTTGTCATATATCGCCTCAGGTACACTTTAAATTGTACGAGAAGCATCTCAGGTACCATACTTACCTGGGGCTTCCTGAACCTCCCTGGCGGTCTATTAAAACCTCCAGGGGGCAGCGCAACACTTTAATTTTTTTTTTAAATCATGTAGCTAGCCTGGCGCTAGCTACATGATAGCCGCTGTCCAGCGGCATCCCCCCACCCCTTCCGATCACCTCCGGCGATCAGAGCAAACAGGAAATCCCATTCAGAATGGCATTTCCTGTTTGGCTTCCCCGTCGCCATGGTGACAATCGGAATGATGTCACCGACGTCATCAACGTCGTGACGTCAGAGGGAGTCCCGATCCACCCCTCAGCGCTGCCTGGCCCTGATTGGCCAGGCTGCGCACGAGTTCTGGGGGGGCCCTCTAATGCGGTGGGTAGCGGTGAATCGGTGGCGATCGAGTTATGCACGCAGCTAGCAAAGTGCTAGCTGCGTGCAACAAAAAAAAATTGTGCAAATCGGCCCACCAGTGCCTGAGCAATCCTCTGCGGCTTAGCCCGTGCTCAGCCAATTGTGCTTAAGGCCACTTGTCCCTTGCCGTCTCCCGGGGTGGCTCCTGTCAATCACAATAGTGCCCGAAAGCCTGGCTGAGGATGCCATGCTTCCGTGACTGGGAGCGTCCTGCGCAGTACTAATGCACAGAGGCAGAACACTCCCAGAGAAGGGAACGCAACAGGTGAGCGCGCCTAGCCGAGCTACGCATGCACGAGGAAGTGCAAGTTGGACGAGGAACGAGCGACCTTAAGGTGGCTTAAAGGATACCCAAAGTAACATGACGAGATAGATGTGTATGTACAGTGCCTAGCACACAAATAACTATGCTGTGTTCCTTTTTTTCTTTCTCTCTATGAAAGAGTTAAATATCATGTATGTAAGTGGCTGACTCAGTCCTGACTCAGACAGGAAGTGACTACAATGTGACCCTCACTGATAATAAATTCCAACTATAAAACACTTTTCTAGCAGAAAATGGCTTCTGAGAGCAGGACAGAGATCAAAAGGGGAGTGTCTTATCAGTGGGGGTCACACTGTAGTCACTTCCTGTCTGAGTCAGGACTGAGTCAGCCACTTACATACCTGATATTTAACTATTTCAGGCAGAGAAAGAAAAAAAGGAACACAGCATAGTTATTTGTGTGCTAGGCACTGTACATACACGTCTATCTCATCATGTCACATGTCACTTCGGGTATCCTTTAAGGAAGCCCCATGTAAGAATGGAACCTGAGAAGCTTCTCATCTCAGGTTCTCTTTTAGCTGATACAGCTGGAACAATTGAGGTGAATACGAAACTACTGTATATTTATAAATACCTATGGCTGGGGAGCGCAACTTTTATTCATTTGACTTTTTACAACTGGTATTGTGTAAGAGGAAATAAATATGGCAGTCTCCATATCCCTTTCACCTCGGGTTCCCTTTAATTGTATGCACGTTCCAATGATTTCTTCAACTTCATGCACCTAACCATGTACGTTTCTTTTTCAGGTTTCCACTTATGCCTTTACACCCCGATACTGCATCATCACCTATGCCTCAGAGGCCAAAACCTTAGTATCTATTGTAGATGAGAGAAACACAGAGGCAGAAGATGTTATTGACAGTATTAAAGCATTTAAGTATGAAGGTAAATTGTTGCTGCTTTATTAAAATTAAACTAAACATGAATACACTGGCTAACCTGCCATCCTACTTGATGTAAATCCAGGCCTAAATCATTTCAGCCATAGTGAGATACTGACTGAAATGTTGTAGGCTTGGTTGAGTGGTGAACCAAGCAAAGTAAATATTAAGAAAAGGCAAAATGTCAACAATAAACGGTGTTCCTAAACACAGTGATGGACATGATGGATTATTAGTCTTGCTGCCTCTGAGGGAATGAGAAGAGTAGCATAACTGATAATTATCAAATAATAGACCAAAATGAGTTGTAATTCAAATCATTCTAGCCGGGGGCTAACCTACCATGAAGTCACCTGTATCATGTGATTCAGGTGACAAAATCTAGTGGGTGGCGTTTGTATAAACATTTTGGGCCACCTGACACCTGCCTCCTCTCTGGTCTTCCGACCACCTTCCTGTCTTCTCCGGTCTTCGGCTCGCCTTCCTGACCTCTCCAGTCTCCCGCCTATCTTCCTGTCTTCTCTGGTCTCCCGCCCACCTTCCTGTCCTCTCTGGTCTCCCGCCCACCTTCCTGTCCTCTCCAGTCTCCCACCCACCTTCCTGTCCTCTCTGGTCTCCCGCTTACCTTCCTGTCCTCTCCGGTCTCCCGCTCACCTTCCTGTCCTCTCTGGTCTTCCGCTCACCTTCCTGTCCTCTCCGGTCTCCCGACCACCTTCCTGTCTTCTCTGGTCTTCAGCTCACCTTCCTGTCCTCTCCAGTCTCCCGCCCACCTTCCTGTCCTCTCTGGTCTCCCGCTCACCTTCCTGTCCTCTCCGGTCTCCCGCCCACCTTCCTGTCCTCTCTGGTCTTCCGCTCACCTTCCTGTCCTCTCCGGTCTCCCGACCACCTTCCTGTCTTCTCTGGTCTTCAGCTCACCTTCCTGTCCTCTCCAGTCTCCCGCCCACCTTCCTGTCCTCTCTGGTCTCCCGCTCACCTTCCTGTCCTCTCCGGTCTCCCGCCCACCTTCCTGTCCTCTCTGGTCTTCCGCTCACCTTCCTGTCCTCTCCGGTCTCCCGCCCACCTTCCTGTCCTCTCCGCTCTCCTGCCCACCGTCCTGTCCTCTCGGCACTCCCGCCCACCTTCCTACTCTCCTCATCCACGCATCCCTGAATCCCCACCCTCATTTGACTGGTGGCACCTGCCGCCCTCCTTCTTGACATCATAAGCAGGTTAGGTGTCGATGTATGCCTCTTATTGGGCTTGATTCACAAAAGGGTGCGTTTTCGTGTGAATTTTCGTATTGCGCGCGATCGTGAATTTTCACGTGAAACGATAACGGTTTTCACGCGCAAACGCGAATTCGCGTGAAAATTTTCGATCCCGCGCAATGCGAAAATTCACGCGAAAACGGCCGTGCTAACAGTTAGCACTCTTTTGTGAATCAAGCCCATTGACTCTTTCAAAGTTTGCTTCAGGCAACAGAAAGACTAGAACCGACCCTGATTCTAGCCTTCCCCCCATTGTAACAAGTAGTTCAACTACTTTTCCACTTCTCATGATGCTGTTTCTTTGCAATAAGAATATCCCACCCCACGCTCTGTCGACAAACATCCTTTTTCGAGGTGCTATTATCACACTAATCTGCCTAAATATAATCTTGTTCTCATCATACATTATGATCAGGTTGCTAATTTCATACTTTGCCTAAATTGGTCTTAGGCATCGTATAAAACCAGGGTCGGTTCTAGACTTTTTGCTGCTTGAGGCAAACATTTGAGCATGCGCCCTCCTCCCAAATTTGGACTGATCGCACAGCACCCGACAATTTACTCTGATTCATTTAATGTTCTCACATGACATGCTGCAGCTCAACACTACTAGCACACTGGCTGTGAGTCTGTGACAAACAAACTGCTGCTGACACTCAGCCACTCCATTCCTCGTCAGTCAGGAGTAGGACAACAGTGCCACCTCCTCCCTTCTGCTGTGCAAGTCAAATAAAACACTGTTGCTCTTCTGCCTCCTCCCTCCTCACACACTGTCAGACTCCTCACACAGCACAACAAGCTGCTTTTCCCTGATGACCTCTTCACCTCCTGCTCCTCCTCCTACTCTGACTGTATGCTGTTAGTGTAAGCACAGTGCAAACATGCTGCCCCTGTAATCTCTGTGCCTGATGCAAATGTTTTTCCTTTCTTCATGAGAGAACTGGCCCTGTATACAACACCAGGGCAAAGCACATCATATTTTGAAATCAAAAAAAGGCATTTCATGTATTGCCTGAAAAAATTTAGGCATTTTATAGAGTTCCTGAATTCCATAATTCAGGCACTTTATAAAATGCAAAAGTTTACCAGCAGTACGGAATTCCTGAGTACCTTTGCCTAATAAAAGTCTGCTCTTTCTCATCAATGGCAAACAAATATTAACACTAATAGGCATGTAATGATTAAAGGTGCGTATACACCTTTGATTTTGATCCGGACCCGGCCCCCTTGTTCGACATCGCTAGTCCAGCCAGTACAGACACGTGTCAGCTGTGTAGCCGGCAACGGGTGCGAATGATGGAGCGGGACGTGCGTGACGTCACGTGGTGAGTGGGGGAGCGATGTGAACAATGAAGTTGGCGTCGGTCGGGTGAGTTGATCTACCAGGTGAATCACTCATGAGTTGGGGGTTGGGGTCTGCAGTATACACACCAAGTGTGTGTACAAACCTCAAACTACAAAGTGTGCACAACATTGCTATAGGATACAATCTTCTCAGAGTATAGTCTGTGTCCAACCTCTTGCAATCTAAATAAACAGCAGTAGAAGCATCATTCTTCTGAGGACCCTGATACCAACTCCCTCATCAAAGCTGATCAAACTTTAATCCCGATCATTTTTTTCTGTAAATTCCTAGCTTGCAGTTTCTGCAGACAATTTTCTTGAAACAGCAGTAGAGCACATAAAAAATAACTACTTGGATGAGTCTATGAATAGCTATCCAGTGCTTTTTTCATGAAGAGATGATGGATTTCTAACCATGTTGAAGACCTGCCATCTGGCTATGAAACTGGACAAGGTGGCCCATACATAACAGTCAGGGTGAACAGTTCTACAGTTGATTGCCACGCTATTTGCGTCAGTTCTGAAGCTGGAACTGACTCATTCAGTTCCTACTTTATCTCTGTCCATCCAGACCTCACCTAGAAATGCATTCTCATAAGTTCGATAGACGGCCTATTGCTTTCTACTTCAGAATTCCAAATTCCAACACAAGTACGTCAATCTCCCCAAATACACTCCACGTGAAAGGAAAGAGGTCATAGCAAAAGAACCAAATATGCTGCATGCAGCATTAACAAAACACTTTTCCTATCATATACTGTATTTTGTTTCATACTTTTTTCAGACAATTCTCTCTGAATAAGCCATGGACTATAGCATGATAGATGAAGTACCTCCTCAGGTGAGAAGGTTCCAGGTGAAACTTGATGGAAAATGTAGTTCCTCCAGGACTGACAGTCACCATTTCACTTTTGTCATTACGGTGGTATCTTCAGAGCTGAGAAGCAACAGTTGACCCATTTGGGGAGCTGAAGATACATCTGGGCTAGGCTAGGAGGTGGTACTAGCTGTTTTGTAGCAATTTTAGCCCTTTTAGGTCTGGAGGCTGCAGATGACATGACGGAAACCTTATTTCTTCAGACATGAGAGAGTCATCATGGTAATGGTACTTCCTGTAGGGCTAGGATGTACCCATGATCCTGTGGTGATAACTACAGTTACACTAGGCTGAGAGGCACCACTTGATCTTAGGTAGGATAGATCTGCAGGTTTTTCTATGGTGGGCAGATATCAGCTAATCCACAGTGTGAGCTGCATTTGCATCCAAGGTTGGGAACTCGGGATTGCACAATTTGACCAGAGGTGTAATAGTTGTTCCTCCAGACTTGGTTTGATCCATAAAGGGAATTGGAGAAACTACTACAAATTATTAGATGTCTCTTGGGAAATGAAGCTCCTTCCAGGATGGCAATCACCTATAAAAATTGTCAAGAGGCCAGTAGTACCTGCAAAGCTGATAATGCTTGCTTATGTTTACTTCTAGGAGGCACTAGTTAACCCCTCATGGAAGTTATTGCTCCAAGAAGACTGAGGGTCACCAGATAATTTTTGATAGGAAATATGAGTTTATCCAGGGACGCAGTTCCACATTTTACTTGCGTCTACCTTTGTCTGTATAAGATTTAAGGTATTATGATTATTCTTTTTGATTTTTCCCCCTTTAACCCTGCAGCACATGATGACAAACAAGGGACTAACACACGTGGTGCTCTTCGGGCCGTCTACGGTGAGCTGAGTCTGTTTAAGTTGAGAAATGAAAAAACTTTTTTGGAAACCTCAAATATCATCCTCCTTATGACAGATGGTAAGTAGTCTGTGTTCTGGCTTGGCAACACTCCCAATCCATGTCCTCCTTTTAATAACTGAAGTTAATACAGGTCTTAAAGATTAACTTCATGCACATTACTTATAATCCAGAGGCTTCCCCCATCTGCTGAGTCTAACGGAAAATAGTCGTCAAGCCCTTGTCAATGGCTCGCACATGTGCAGTACCTTGGGACCGCTTGGGCTTTGGCAGAAAAAGCAGAGCCTGATTGGGTGCGTGCTAGGCCAAAGCCCAAGCAGGTCCATGCTACTACGCAGGTGCAGTGCAGCTGTTCTTCGGGGGTGGGTCCTAGTGCTGGATCTGCCTGGTGATGGAGGATCCGGAGGCTTCCCCTTCCTGAGGTAAGTATCTAAATTGATTGTATGGAAACCTTGCAGGGTGAAGACGGGGCCTGGAGGTTTGGTAGATTCTTTCTGCTGCACTGGGGTGGAGGTTTGTACTTTTTTGTCTGGTTGCTCAAGCAACTGACAAGCACACGTATCTGGCATCAGGCATACTGGGGATCTTGCTGTAATAACTAGGTACACTGAAGTAAGAAATTGCACCCGGCACGTTATCTTGAGGGTTGGCCTCTCTGCAGGAGCTTGTACATGTAATAACAAATGCTTCACCTAATCCACACACTCCTCCATAAGCTGTAAAGGTATTTTTGTATGCAATGCACCCATGCCACAATTTTGTACGCATTAATCACTTTTCCCAAATTTATGTACGCATCAAGCACGCATCCCAGCAATGTTATTTAATATGCCATGCGGATTTTTAGCCGCATGATAGCGGATCCCCGCCCCTTCACATTTGACCTCTTCCTTGTACACACTCCAGCCAATGAGACAGTGCCGGAGGCGCGGCCTGAAGGTCCTATGAAGGGAGCCGCACGGCGCTGTCTCTCTAAGGACATTGCACGTGAGCAAGCGCCGGTTCTGGCGTGAAACGGCTGTAGTGCCGTCCTGTTCACCCCCTGGTCACCCTTCCCAGCTCACCAGACACCCTCCACCACCCAGGTTTGATGCATCTTTACTATTTATCAAACTGTTGCATTCGTGGCTGTATGCTGTTTACTGAATAAAAGGTCTTAAAGAGACAGGTGCACAGTCATCTCTTGCTGTAATAACTGCAGGTCCTTCTCAAAAAATGTGCATATTGTGATAATGTTCATTATTTTCTGTAATGTACCGATAAACATTAGACTTTCATATATTTTAGATTCATTACACACAACTGAAGTAGTTCAAGCCTTTTCTTGTTTTAACCTCCCTGGCGGTAAGACGCGCAGGAGGATTTCTCCGGCTCTGTTGGGGCGATTCGCCCCATTCAAAGTGCTGTGCGCGCAGCCAGCACTTTGCTAGCCGCGCGCACAGCTTGATCGCCGCCGCTCTGCGGCGATCGCCCGCACGCAGCGGCGAAAGAGGCCCCCCCCCGCCAGAGCCCTGCGCTGACCGGACCAATGAGTTCCGGGCAGCGCTATGGGCTGGATCGGGTGCGCCTTACGTCCATGACGTCATTCCGATCGTCGCCATGGCGACAGGAGAAGCCAAACAGGGGAACGCGTTATATACACGCTCCCCTGTTTGCTATTAGTGTCGGCGACGATCGCACTAGAGGGACACATGCGCCCTCTAGTGGTGTTTCATGTAGCTACCACTCTGGTAGCTTTACATGAAACAAAAAAAAAATATATAAAAAAAAAAAGATTTTTGCCCATTTGAAAAAAAAAATTAACCGCCAGGGAGGTTAATATTGATGATTTTGGCATACAGCTCATGAAAACCCAAAATTCATATCTCAAAAAATTAGCATATTTCATCCGACCAATAAAAGAAAAGTGTTTTTAAAACAAAAAAAGTCAACCTTCAAATAATTATGTTCAGTTATGCACTCAATACATGGTCGGGAATCCTTTTGCAGAAATGACTGCTTCAATGCGGCGTGGCATGGAGGCAATCAACCTGTGGCACTGCTCAGGTGATATGAGCAACAGTCCAGTGCTGCTTCTTTGTAGCCCAGGTCAGGCGCTTCTGCCGCTGTTTCTGGTTCAAAAGTGGCTTGACCTGGGGAATGCGGCACCTGTAGCCCATTTCCTGCACACGCCTGTACACGGTGGCTCTGGATGTTTCTACTCCAGACTCAGTCCACTGCTTCCGCAGGTCCCCCAAGGTCTGAAATCGGTTCTTCTCCACAATCTTCCTCAGGGTCCGGTCACCTCTTCTCGTTGTGCAGCGTTTTCTGCCACACTTTTTCCATCCCACAGACTTCCCACTGAGGTGCCTTGATACAGCACTCTGGGAACAGCCTATTCGTTCAGAAATTTATTTATGTCTTACTCTCTTGCTTGAGGGTGTCAATGATGGCCTTCTGGACAGCAGTCAGGTGGGCAGTCTTACCCATGATTGCGGTTTTGAGTAATGTACCAGGCTGGGAGTTTTTAAAAGCCTCAGGAATCTTTTGCAGGTGTTTAGAGTTAATTAGTTGATTCGGATGATTAGGTTAATAGCTCGTTTAGAGAACCTTTTCATGATATGCTAATTTTTTGAGATAGGAATGTGGGGTTTTCATGAGCTGTATGCCAAAATCATCGATATTAATTTAAAGCAATAAAAGGCTTGAACTACTTCAGTTGTGTGTAATGAATCTAAAATATATGAAAGTCTAATGTTTATCAATACATTACAGAAAATAATGAACTGTATCACAATATGCTAATTTTTTTAGAAGGACCTGTATATACGCAGTGAAGCCTTGAGTGTCTAGCGCTATTGTTTTCATCATCTTAAAGGGAAGGTTCAGGGAGGGTGGGGAAAAAATAAAAATCAATTTCCACTTACCTGGGGCTTCCTCCAGCCCGTGGCAGGCAGGAGGTGCCCTCGCCGCCGCTCCGCAGGCTCCCGGTGGTCTCCGGTGGCCGACCCGACCTGGCCAGGCCGGCTGCCAGGTCGGGCTCTTCTGCGCTCCAAGTCCTTGTACTTCTGCGTCCCACACCGGCGCTCTGACGTCATCGGACGTCCGCCGGGCTGTACTGCGCATGCGCAGTAGTTCTGCGCATGCGCAGTACAGCCCGGCGGACGTCCGATGACGTCAGAGCTCTACTGCGCATGCGCAGTACAGCCCGGCGGACGTCCGATGACGTCAGAGCGCCGGCGTGGGACGCAGAAGTACCAGGACTTGGAGCGCAGAAGAGCCCGACCTGGCAGCCGGCCTGGCCAGGTCGGGTCGGCCACCGGAGACCACCGGGAGCCTGCGGAGCGGCGGCGAGGGCACCTCCTGCCTGCCACGGGCTGGAGGAAGCCCCAGGTAAGTGGAAATTGATTTTTATTTTTTCCCCACCCTCCCTGAACCTTCCCTTTAAAGAGGCACTGCAGGGTGGATTTTGCAGATGGATTTGGGGTGTATAAACCCCTCGTTTTGCCGCAGGATAGCGGCGGTTTAGCAGCTGTTATACTCATTGACAGGAATACAAGTTAAAAAAATAGAATTTATCTTCGCTTCAGAGTCTCTTTAAAGGGAATCTAAGCCAAGAGGCATACATAGGTTGCCATATTTATTTCCTTTAAAACAATGCATAATGCCTGGCTATCCTGATGATCCTTTGCTTTTAATACTTTTAGCCATAGACCTGAACAAGCATGCAGATCAGGTGCTCTGGCTGAAGTCTGGCTGTGGCTGGATTAGTGCCATGCTTGTTTCTGGTGTTATTCAGACACTATTGCAGCCAAAGAGATCAGCAGGACTGCCAGGCAACTGTAATTTTTTAGAAAGGAAATAAATATGAAAGCTTTGCTTTAGGTTCACTTTAAAGAAAACCTGTAATGAAGAAAAGCTCCCCTGGGGCCGGGGGGTACTTACCTCTGGTGGGGGAAGCCTTTGGATCCTATCGAGGCATCCTCCGTCCTCCTGTGTCCCATGGCAGTAGCGAAAAAGCTCCAGGAATGGTGGGGTTGTAAATACCCTCCCGGCACCAGCGCAGGCGCAGTATCGGCTCTCTGCTCAGAGATAGGCGGAAATAGCCGATCGCTGTCGGGCCGCTCTACTGCACAGGTGCAAGTCTCCTGCGCCTGCGTAGTAGAGCAGACTTGAGAGAAATCGGCTATTTCCGCCTATCTCCATGCTGAGAGCTGCAACAGCGCCCCCACTGGAGCCAGGAAGGTAAATATTTACATCCCCGCCGTTCCCAGAGCTTTTCAGGCTTGTCAGGATTGTCGAACCAGGATTGCGGGACACTTTGGGGGAGCCAGCGCTGGACTGCCTGCAGCTACAGGGATGGGGAAAGCCTCATTGGGACCCTGAGGCTTCCCCCTACTGAGGTGAGTACCCCCCGGGGGAATCTTTTTTTGTCCCAGAGTCTCTTTAATAATGTGGTATCAAAATTATTATTATTATTTAGCACTTGTATAGCACTGACATCTTCCGCAGCGCTGTGCAGAAAATATATTGTCTTGTCACTTAACTGTCTCTCAGAGGAGCTCACAGTCTAACGCCTGCCATAGGTCTATGCGTGTATCGTGGTCTAGGGCCAATTTAGGGGGAAGCCAATTCACTTATTTGTATGTTTTTTGGGATGTGGGAGAAAAACCATGTAGGCACAGTGAGAGCATACAAAATCCATGCATATAGTGCCCTGGCTGGGATTCAAACCTGGGACCCAGCGCTGCAAGGCAAGGGATCTAACCACTATGCCACTATGCTGCCTTTGAGTGGCTCAACATCTGTGTGAATTGGATTCTTTTGTTTCTACGGTCACTGCACCTCCACATAAGAACTACATTGAAAATAGACTTTTCTTTTTCATAAGCACAGCCCATGCTTTGACTGCATAGAAGATTATCACTTATGTCTTTTTCACTCCTTAGGAAAACATAATATGGGAGGAGATCCGTCTGTGGAAGTAAGAAGTATCAAAGACTTTCTTGACATCAGGAAAGATAACAGCCGGGATGATAAACTAGGTATGGACATTCTGCCTATAATGGATTCTTGAAATTCCCAAACCAGCACTTTAGAGCGAATCTGAATCTTATGGGATAATTAATTGTATGTGTAGTACAGCTACATACACACTTGAGATAAGTCTTTGGAAAAGGCAAGATCACAGACCAATTTTACCCCATTCCATGCAGTATGAGAGCAATACTACAAAAACAGCACTGTAGCTGGAGAGCTCAGAGAAGCTCTTTTGCATACATAACAACTGAAGTTTCTTGACTCTTCCATTAATGGAAACAGTATGAGACTTGTGAGACTGTGTTTTTGCTACTAATGTTCTATTTCTTGTGGTGTGTACACACTTGAAAGATTAATGAAAGATCTTAGACCAATTTTACCCCCTTCCATGTAGTATGAGAGCCATACTCTACACCAGGTATGTCAAACCGGTCCTACGAGGGCCGAGATCCTCACACATTTTTGATGCAGCTCAAATGAATTGATGGGTCTGAATTAGGAAAGGTGTGGTCCATCAGGTAGAACGCTATCCTTTCTTTCTCAGTCCATCCTAAACGCTGGCATGGATCTGGCCCTCCAGGCCTGGAGTTCGACACATGTGCTCTACACAGTCTATTCTATGGAGCCGAACTCCCCATCAGATAGAAATCTTTGCAGGATGCTGCACACACAGATGCTGTACACATTCAAAAGATCAGTATCTGCAAAAGATCTGTTCCTGCAAAAGATCCATTCCTGCAAAATGCATTCATAGTCTATGATATCTGCAGATCCTCATACACACCTTGTTTAACCCCCTTGCCAGTCCAATTCTGATGGCAAGGGGGCGGCGCAGCACTTTTTCTTAAATTTATTTATTTTTTTAAATCATGTAGCGAGCCCAGGGCTTGCTACATGATAGCCGCGGACAATCTTTGCAAGCAGGAAATCCCGTTCAGAACGGGATTTCCTAATCCCGTTCAGAACGGGATTTCCTGCAGGGCTTCCTTGGTGACGGGCGGGATGACGTCACCGACGTCATGGACTTCGGGACGTCAGAGGGAGTCCCGATCCACCCCTCAGCGCTGCCTGGCACTGATTGGCCAGGCTGCGCAAGGGGTCTGGAGGGGGGGTGGGTGGCGGGGCGGCACGGCGGGTAGCTGCAAATCGGCGGCAAACGGCGGCGATCGGGATATGCACGCAGCTAGCAAAGTGCTAGCTGCGTGCAGTAAAAAAAAAAGTGTGAAAATCGGCCCAGCGGGGCCGGAGAAAACCTTCTGCGCAGGTTACCTCAAACTGAGCTCGGGTTAACCGGCAAGAAGGTTAACAGACATGAATACTGGTACATGGTCATATGATAAATAACATCAACTAGGATTGCAAATCAATGTTATGGCTTTTCCATCATGAAAGATTAAACAAAGATGGACCCTTTTCTGCAGCAAACTCAGAGGATGTGCACAAATCAACCAATCCACATTATGTTGAGAAAGCTGGACATGGTTGGGAGGCAGATTTGTAATCAAAGGCGTATTGTTCTTTCACCAAATATATAACCCTAATCTATATATTTAAAGGGGCACTACAGCGAAAAACTGTAAAATGTAAAATATGTGCAAACATATACAAATAAGAAGTAAGTTTTTCCAGAGTAAAATGAGCCATAAATTACTTTTCTCCTATGTTGCTGTCACTTACAGTAGGCAGTAGAAATCTGACAGAAGTGACAGGTTTTGGACTAGTCCATCTCTTCATAGGGGATACTCAGCCAGGCTTTTATTCTTTATAAAGATATTCCCGAAAAGGGATTTAAACAATGATGCCGGCCAGCCTCCCAACTCCCTACACAGTTTTTTGGCAGTTGGACAGAGCAACAGTTATTCACTAAGTGCTTTTGAAAATAAATATATCCCTAAGAATCCCCTATAAAGAGATGGACTAGTCCAAAACCTGTCACTTCTGTCAGATTTCTACTACCTACTGTAAGTGACAGCAACATAGGAAGTACATAGGAACCAGGGGCGTAACTAGAAATCACTGGGCCCTGAAAGGAGTCATATCTATTTAAGTTCATGTCAGATATCAGATGCTTTAGACTACTTCACTTCCTGGCGCCAGGACATAAAGTTGTTAACAGAACACACAGACACAGGAGATGTGAGCACAAATTATGGTATATTATGAGTTCCCTATTTTCCTTATATGCTTACTGAATACAGGTTTTGCTCATGCGCAGTATATCATCATACATCACCATAATTACAGAAAGTCATGTGATTTACGAGAATTAACACAGTTCAATGATCACGGGGAAAACATGTTATTTATGACTTTCCAGGTGTCCCCATTTGGGGCACTTATGGGTTTTGCCCAGCAAGAAGAATTTGGCTATTCTCTATTCCATGCAGCCAGCTCTTCCTGCACAGATGTGTGGGGGTGGCTGATTCTTCTATAGACACATTAATATCACATTGATCAGATACATGTATGCTTGTATATGAAATTGATCTATATACTATACTATATACTAATATATATATATATATACATATATACCTACATATCCTTTCAGTCCCCCCTTTGGTAATTTCTTCCAAAGGAAGAAGATGACCATACTAAAGCCAATACCTAAAGCAGGTAGAGCTAGCATCACAGTGGGCAAAATTTTGGTCGAAGCCTCCTAATGGTCAAAACACGAATAGCTATTTGGTAAAGTATTTCTAACAAAGAAAATTATTAACTAACCTGTAACCTTAAACAACCAATTAAACAATTTTGGTCAATCTAATGGTCAAACAAATCAGAAAAGAACCCAATCAGAAATTAATCAGGAAAAACCAAATAATTATTTTTCCTGATGCAGATCAGAACTAAGAACATTTCTCTTTCCTGATGTGATCTAGTAAAGATCTTATGCGCACTACATGTGAGGGTACACTCATGTGTATAACTTAGCCTGCAGCAGGAATATTTCTCTTAGATCAATACAAGAAAGAAGCTTTCTTATTATCTTAGTACTTACTGCAAGAGAAACTTCCATCTGCTCTTTTCTGGAAAAGGACTTTTCTAAATACTAGGCCTTAGGTAGGCCAAGGTCAGAAACCCTTATGGTGGCAACTAACTCATGCATAAGGTGGCCATATTTGGTAGAGGGTGGTCTTGACTCTACAATTTAGTTCACAAACCGTTTGTGAGGCATGGCAGACCACTCATCCTCCATCAGCCACTGTACTCCAAGCTATCTCTGCATCCTTTACTCAAAGTCACACACTCCTGTTAACCCAGGGGGTGAACACCAACCCAACTACACTCATACTCAGGTCTCAATGCCCAGAGTACAGAGGCTGAGATCAGAAATACAGGAGTACTGCCAGAACTCACCAAACAATTCAAAAAACGTAGCTACAGGCCTCAGTCCAGGACACATTTGTGAAAGGGAATACAGATCACAGCAAGAGACTAGGGAACAAGGCTGCATGAGACCATCAACATCTCTGGCCTTCCAATTATCCCATATTAAATATACCAATCCGGTTGCTCAAGGCAACTGTGTTGCTGTGAAATTGTAGTCCATCACACCAATCATACTGACCAAAGCCTGTTATGCTTGCTTCAGACAAACAGATACAGCTCTGATTTAGTAGGGGAAGGGAATGTTAGCTAATCGACTTTTTACCACAGTAATGGTAAATATCTATACAGACATACTACAAATCAAAGCAGAAAAAGATGTAACTAATAGCAACCTCTGCCAAAGATACTCTTTCTAGGTCAGGACTAACAGGACAACTGTAATGATGGCTACCTTCAGATTTAACCATACTAGAAGGACTCTGCTAATCACACATATGGACACTCACCAACTATATTCACAATCAGGATAGGACACAACACAATAGCAACATGGACCCTTCACAAAACAATTATGGCCAGATTGAATCTACTGAAGACCAAGGTATCAGAGAATAGGAGACTTGTTCCCTGAAAATCGCCCACTGAGATCAGGCCTGCTGAATGATATGTGTCAGTAACACGTATGCGTATGTATATATATATATATATATATATATATATATATATATATATATATATATATATATATATTTTACCGTCTGATAAATATACAATTTTATAGTTATCTGGGTTGAAGAAAGATGTGTGTACATAAAGTTTAACCAAAAACAAAGCACCACACCGGCTCATTTCACTGCTGATCCAGAGGAAGGCAAAAACCCTTATAGGGCATAGTGTAATTAGCCCCAGAAAGGGAAAAATTCCTTCCCGACTGCAAAATGGCAATCAGAAAAAATCCCTGGATAATCAGCACTTGGCCTTATTTAGTAATTGAGATAAAAAAATTATCAGCTCATTACATATCAACCCATTATCTAACTTACAAAATTCCTAATCCTAATCTTTACTTAAAGAATGATATAGCAAAAATAAAGGCTTTTTACTATTCAGAAAGCATTAACCCATAATGTGACTTCCAACTAACTCTCCATCTAGAATATCCTTAATATCGTAGCCCACCCCTCTAGTACTGAACCAATAGAAGTTATTTTTAGATAAACCAAGGTTTTCCCCATAGCTACTATTAATAGCTTTCCTATGGGCCCAATACACATAAGAATGTCCCACAATCCATACAATCTTCCTGGGTCTGAGATCCAGATCTTGTTCCATTCTTCAACAGATGACACAAGCAACCTTGAAACTTTTATCAGAGCACGCGTTACTGTCCACCTGATGAATAGTCTCTTTTTTCTTGGGATTCAGGACTTAGTCGAACTATTTCACCCGATACAGTGGATCCAGTAGGAAATCCTTCTGTAAAGATAGCCTCAGGATAGATGTCTGGCAAGTTGTTTCTGAAAAAATAAAGAAAAATGTGCGAGCATCATGTTTTTCCCAAAAATCCAATAAGTCATTTATTTTTCCTAGTATTTGTAATACTACTATTATTCATACTCTCCACCATGAACTTCAAAACATACTTAGCGGATCTTTCTATGATCCTAACGGATCTCTCGCAATACCCCGTTCGCATGACGTCGTGTCGCTGTACCCGTGCGAGTATGTGACTCCATACATGGCAGAGAGGATACATTCCCAATGAATTTTTACACCATAATGAATCCCCATTTTTCATTCTTCCATTACCAGTCACACTCTCATTCCATCATACCTTCCACAACCATACCACAAACCCTAAATAGTGATGTATTTAAAGAACTTAGGTGGCCCTAGTGCAATATCTACCTCACTACCCCTTCTTACTACACCACTATATGAAATGACATGACACAGATCACTAGGCCTGGGCAGGGCTGGACATGTGTATAGACAACAAACTAACATGACCGTTCCATATACCTCCTTTCCCCCATTTGACCATACATTAAAGTTATTTTAATGTCTGGTCAGAGTTAGTAAGCTATAAGGCATACTATGAGCAGGGTCCCAGTACAGCAGAACAGTGGCCAGCACTGTCTCCCTGTAATAGGGTTGGGTCCCCTTTCAGATTTAAAGCTACAGACATACAAAGAACATCTATAGTGTCCTTTTTCCCCATAGTGCGCTTAAGGTACTACAGCTATGGTTGTCCCCGAGACACACTTCTATAGGTACACATACAAAGAACAGCACTACAGAGACTAGGCTAAGGCCTCCTTACTAAACAGACACTGAACTACAAATCAAGCAGAACTGAAATTAAAATCCTGTCAGAGGTAAAGCTTCTAATCAGTACACTATAAAATTAAACAGTGTATTTTTTTTTCCTCTCTGGAGTCTTCAGAACAGTGAAAAATCCATAAAATAATTGTCATACCAACATCAAATGATTCTGCAGTTTGTCAAAAAGGTTCAAGCACTAAAATAAACTATTTTCCTAAGGATGAAAAAATGAACTTATTTTCCTATGCTGAGTGTGAGGACTTTGGGCTTACAAAAACCCATATATTCTCAAAAAACACGAGTAACTTAGAGTCAGAGTCTTAAACAACTCTCTGCTAATATATGTCATTAATTACATACACACAAAGATGTTGTGACACCCGGAGAGGAGATATTAATTTAAAGGAGATGGATTTATTAACAGGAAGAGGGGTTATTAAGGTCAAAAACCCCACTATTTGGGAAAGAATTCCCATAATCTAAAGGGTAATATGAAATAAACAGCAATCGTGACCCAGAACTACACATGCGATCTTAATTGACCTAAAACTGTATACCTGTCCTGACTATTTAATATGTCCTCAATGTTTTCCATAAATTTTCCCAAATGAATATGGCTTTCACAGTTTCACAATATCCACTAAAATGTAAGTACAAACAGTATACAATGCGTTATTTCTTTAATAGTTGCATGACATTTAGAAATATTGAAGTTACAATAACTGTACTTTATCAGTATGGCTTGGAGGAGGAGCAAGCTGAGAAAATTCGTTCAACTGGGTGACCAGGCCAGTGAAGAATTAAATCAGGCACAGTTTAGTTACAACAGCAAGTAACATTTCAACAATGAGTTGCAAACATCATTAAATGCCTTTTCTGCTGCGATTTATAAAAAATACAGCCTACCAACTATGATACAATATTCAAGAAGGAACTTATCCATGGAGAACTATTGAGTAAATCATTTGAATCTATATGCGTCAAAGTTACAAGCTATATAAATTCTGTTCAAATATGAACATTATTCTAACAACTTATGGCACACTACCATGCCATGGGGAAATGATTTAACTCTACTCACTTGTATAAGTCTGGGTGACAAATGCCATCAGTTAATTAATCCACTTTAGACTAAGGGAATTAGGTTGTACTAAAAACTCAATTCACTTTACACTATGAAACTAAGGTAACACAGTGACGTAGCAGCCAGTGCTCTCGCCTTGCAATGTTATTCAAATCTCTGCCTGGTCAACATCTGCAGGGGGTCCGCATGTCCTCCCCGTGTCTGCATGGGTTTCCCCCAGGCACTTAGTTTCCTCACCCAAAAAAACACAGACAAATCTATTCTGTAATATGGGAAACGTCATTCACATACATATAGACCTGGGTGACAGTTGGTATCAGTGAATTAATCTAATTTAATCTAAGGACACTAAGTTTCAGGAGAAAAATCATTTTCATTAAAAACTTCCTATACTAGACTTTTGGACTTATTTAGAGACTGCCACGTGTGTAGTGAACACAGAAGCAGGTATATAAAAGAAAGAAAGGGACAAAAGGAATATATATATATAAATTATTCACTGTTCCAAATACTCCAATAATATAACTCATAAAATTCCTTTCTACTCCTATATACGTATATAATATATATATATATACGTATATTACATGTATACGTGTATACAGATATATTGTATTATTAGGTAAAGCTTTTTAAATGCATTTTTTCCTCTCTACTTTAGTAGTGAGGAATGGCAAAGTAGTACGTTAGTTCCTCATTTCTGCTGGCAGAAGAAAAAACCCACAAGCAGGTGTTTTGTGCAGCCACCCGGAAACACCAATTAAAGAGAAAAAAATGAATCTTTTGTCACAGAACCAGACCTATCTCGATACAATTTAACTCTTTTATTTCTAACTATTAAGAATACATCCGTATATATGCAGAAATCATTATTAACAGATAATTAAAATACTACTATTTCATAAGGTTTTTTTAAGAGCGGACTATCTGACATTAATGTAATGTTTAATGTTAAACCCCATTAGAGTAAAAAGTAATAAACTTTTTACTTCCTCATTTCTGTCCTCATTTTACTTTTCCTGTCACTGATTACTTCAGAAGAGGAACCCACACAGATGTTGGCGGGCGTAGATTAGATCACTTAAAAATGACATGTACTCATTTTTAACCCTTTCAAACTTAAAGGGGAATTCTAACACTTTTTATTAAACCAACTTAAGTATTTCTGACTATTTCGAAATTACATCTGCATTTAGCTAAACAATCATTACCCATAGCTCTGCAGTATCTGTCTAATTAGAATAACTAATTTAAAGAAGTCATTTCCTAATGAGAAAGAAGAAAATCTATTTTATGAGGCAGCTATACCCATAGTTTCAACACATACTTTCACGGGTGAACTAAGGCGCTGCGGGCCCTGGTGTAGGTTTTACATCAGGCCCCCCCCCCCCAAGAACTCTATACATAGCAATTGATACAGCGCGCCAAAACCTACCAAAGTACAGTGTCAGAGATACAAGAAGGGGATTGGAAACAGTGTGTTGAGGATTGTTACTATTCAAAGCATCTATAGAAGTGATTATTACCACTACAGGACCAATAGAGAGCTAATACTGTGATAGAGGGTGGACCCTTCGGGGCCCTTGTGGACCAAAGGCCTCGGTGTGGCCACTACCTCTGTACCCCCTATTGTTACGTCCCTGCGGGTATCACTCAATACAATCTCTCAATTTACACACATATGTGTCAGTTTACACACAATACATATGAATACATGTTATTCTATAACTGTATCCTAATTTACAGGAATTAATTACATTACTATATTTCTGAAATTTTTTCTCTTACAGAAAGACCTATATAAAATGATACATACATAATTCAGATAATTTCTGACGGTCAATGTACAGATCTCAGTATAACCAGATATTTGTTAAATATGGCATCTGAAACCAGTTGTGTACGTACATAGAATTTATACTGTAGATTTTGATAATTGACCGTTCTTATCCGAATTTCATTAGTGTCTTTAATATTAATTTTACTAATCATCAGAAATACAGTAAGGATCTTATAACATCGCTGGCGCAAGTTATAGACGGAGAACAGACATAAAACACACATTACTAGTCAAGATTAACACACAAACACGACAGACTTGGACATATATAATTCTAATCACCGTTAGACATAGTTCTTTAACCAATTGTATATGGATTGAACTATTATTCCTTTCTCCCCCCCAAGGGAATGACAGCCCAAGACTAATATAATATATTATATTCTACCCAAAGATGAACAAAATATTTTTCTTCCAGATATTCTGGCAACACAAAGGTTCATAAGTTTCATCTATATTAGGGATTGGGATAGGAAACATTTTGACAATATTTTGACCCATTGATCTAATTTCAGTTTTATACTGTAATTTATTGGCCCTCTATTAAATCTATGTGTCAAATACAAATATAAGATATTGACGTACCAATAGGCAATTCTTATCTAGATAAATTATAATTTATGTATTTTTCAAATTTATCAACCATATTTTTATCAATAACTAATATTTATCAATAATTTTATCTATAATTCTCATCTCATGAGAACAAAACAAACTTTGTCTAGGGATTTTATCGTTCTACAACCTCACTAAACCCAAACTGTTTCTTAGAATTTAATAACTTTTTTCTTAACCTTACTAATAAAACAGATTATTATTTACAAAACAAACACAGACAAATAATCTAAAACATCTGAATCTTATCTGACATTATAAAAACCTTACAAAAATAACCTATAATAAACCCATTCAAAACCTAAGAAGAACTACAAGTACCCAGAAATCCATACCATATGGTGCCCTGTTCATTTCCCAAATGAACTCTATTTTCTATCCAAAAGAAAATTTATTGAAGTTGATCAGACTTCAAATTTGCTAGATTTTTCCCAAAAAATCTATATTTCCCTTAGACCTACTAAGAGAAGTGTAATAGACTTACCAAAAGTCCTTTCTCCCTAATAATTTGTTTTTTTTTTTTTAATTAAACGAAGGCCTTCTAAAAACCTTATAATCTATATAATTAAAATTATACTATCAAAAAACACAAACTCCAAAACCGGATTCGTTTTGGTATCAACAGAAATTTCACATAAATAATATAGACACCTCTCTCTTTAAAAAAATAAAAAGAGAAGTATAGTCATATTACTTACGTGAACTCTGAAGAAGACCATCCGCGGCGAGCCCTCAGCTGATAGGAGTCGTATCTATTTAAGTTCATGTCAGATATCAGATGCTTTAGACTACTTCACTTCCTGGCGCCAGGACATAAAGTTGTTAACAGAACACACAGACACAGGAGATGTGAGCACAAATTATGCTATATTATGAGTTCCCTATTTTCCTTATATGCTTACTGAATACAGGTTTTGCTCATGCGCAGTATATCATCATACAGAATCAGAATCAGAATCAGAATCAGCTTTATTCGCCAAGTAAGCCAGAGGCTTACCCGGAATTGTTTTTGGAGCACATGGCACGGCATTTGTACATGCATACATAGACTTGCAAACATATGGCGTAGTGAGGGCTACATAACATGAATATTGTGAGGGGCATACAGTCAAGAGGGGGTTATATGCAGAAGGAACAGAAACACAATTGTCATGTGAGGTACGAGTTCAGTTGGCGTACCGCCTGGGGGAAGAAGGTGCTCCTGCGTCTGGAGGTTCTGGAGGGGACAGCCCTGTATCGGCGGCCCAGTGGAAGGAGCTTGAAGAACCGACTGCCTGGGTGGGAGGGGTCGGACGAGATCTTGATGGCCCTCGTCCTCATTCTGGCCGCGTGGAGGAGATCGAGGGGTGGCAGTGGCAGCCCAATGATCTTTTCTGCCGTGCTGATTACCCGGTGGAGTTTGTACTTGTCGCTAGCAGATGCCCCTGCGTACCAGACGATGAGGGATGAGCAAAGGATGGACTCCACGGTGGCAGTGTAGAAGCTCCTGAGCAGCTCGCGTGGGATGCCAGATTTTTTCAGTTGGCGCAAGAAGAATAACCTCTGCTGAGCCTTTTTCTGGGTAGTGGAGGTGTTCTCCCCCCATTTTAGGTCCTTGGTGATGGTTGTGCCGAGGAACCGAACGCAGGGGACCCTGGAGACTTCGGTATCCCTTATGAGGACAGGGTGGAGAGGGGGTGGGCGTCTCCTGAAGTCCACAACCAGTTCCACCGTCTTAGCTGCGTTGAGGACTAGGTTGTTTTCTGTGCACCAGTTGCAGATCCTGTCTATCTCGCTGCGGTAGGCGACTTCATTGTTGCCACTGATGAGTCCAATGATTGTGGTGTCATCCGCAAACTTGATGACCTTGACAGAGTCATGAGTTGAGGTGCAGCTGTTGGTGTACAAGGAGAACAGGAGCGGGGACAGGACACATCCTTGCGGAGCGCCTATGTTAGTAGTTCTCACCTTGGAGTAGCAGTTGCCTAGCTTGACCCTCTGCGTTCTGTTGAGAAGGAAGTCCCCGATCCACCTGCAGAGGGGGGGGGGGGGGTACTCCCAGCTGTGCAAGGTTGGTCAGCAGGATGTCAGGGCGGATGGTGTTGAAGGCGGAGCTGAAGTCCAAGAACAGTAGTCTGGCGTAGGAGTTGGGCCTGTCGAGGTGCTTGGTGATGTACGCCAGGCTGATGTTGGTGGCGTCCTCCACCGACCGGTTAGCCCTGTAGGCGAATTGATGTGAGTCAAGGAGGGCGTTAGTAGAGTGCTTCAGGGAGGCAAGGACCAGCCGTTCAAAGATCTTCATGATGGTGGGGGTTAGGGCCACTGGTCTGTAGTTGTTGAGGTCCGATTTACCTGTCTTCTTGGGGACTGGGATAATCGTGGACCTCTTGAAGCAGGAGGGGACCCTGCCCTCCATAAGAGATCTGTTGTATATGGAGGTGAGTACAGGGGCCAGCTGGTCTGCACATGTCCTTAGACAGATAGACGTCACGCCATCCGGGCCTGGAGCTTTCCTGGGGTCGAGCTTGCGTAGGTGTCGTAGTACTTCCTCCTCACAGACTGCAGTCGGTGCGTCACCGCCATCTTCCGGGACAGGAAGGGATGAGTGCGCCCCATTGTCCGTTGTCGTGTCGGGCTGCTTGGGTAGCTTTTCGAACCTGCAATAAAACTCGTTGAGTTCGTCGGCCAGTTTGGTGCTGGGGGCTGCTTGTTGGTGCGGGGGCTTGAGGTTAGTAGCTGCCCTCAGGCCTTTCCATACCTCCCGTGAGTTGTTGGACTGGAGGCTCAGCTTGTTCGAGAAGGCCCTCTTTGCATTTTTTAGTTCCCGATTTAAGTCATTTCTGGCAGCTCTAAACTCCTCCAGGGAACCGGACTTATGCGCCACCTCCTTCAGTTTTCTGAGCCGTCGCAGCTTGCTATTGAACCAAGGCTTGTTGTTGGGGTACACCTTGAAAGTCTTGGTTGGTATGCAGGAGTCCTCACAGAAACTGATGTAGGAGGTGACGTTCTCTGCCCATTCCTCCAGGGAGGGAGCTGCAAGGGCTGCCCAGTCCGTGCAGTCAAAGCATGCCTGAAGCTCCAGCTTTGCCTCCTCTGTCCACTTTTTGTTTGTTCTGACAATGGGCTTGGTGGTGTTAAGGTGCCTTCTGTAGGTGGGGATCAGATGGATTAGGCTGTGGTCGGAGTTCCCCAGAGCAGCGCCTGGGGCAGCCTTGTACGCGTTCTTGTGGACGGTGTAACAGTGGTCAAGGGTGCGGTCATTCCTGGAGGGTCATACATCACCATAATTACAGAAAGTCATGTGATTTACGAGAATTAACACAGTTCAATGATCACGGGGAAAACATGTTATTTATGACTTTCCAGGTGTCCCCATTTGGGGCACTTAGGGGTTTTGCCCAGCAAGAAGAATTTGGCTATTCTCTATTCCATGCAGCCAGCTCTTCCTGCACAGATGTGTGTGGGTGGCTGATTCTTCTATAGACACATTAATATCACATTGATCAGATACATGTATGCTTGTATATGAAATTGATCTATATACTATACTATATACTAATATATATATATACATATATACCTACATATCCTTTCAGGCCCCCTGCGAATATTTGGATGGGGCCCCCCCATAGGTGCCAAATAATCGTAATGGGGCAGCGTTTCACTGTAAATTAATTGTAAAGTGGGCAGCATTTCACCAGACAATCGTAATGTGGGCCAGAAAATCGTAATGTGGGCAGCAGTCACCAGAAAATCGTAATGTGGGCAGCAGTCACCAGAAAATTGTAACGTGAGCAGCGGTCACCAGAAAATTGTAACGTGGGCAGCGGTCACCAGAAAATTGTAACGTGGGCAGCAGTCACCAGAAAATTGTAACGTGGGCAGCAGTCACCAGAAAATTGTAACGTGGACAGCATTCACCAGACAATCGTAATGTGGGCAGCGTTCACCAGAATATCGTAATGTGGGCCAGAAAATCGTAATGTCGACAGAGTTCACCAGAAAATCGTAATGTGGGCAGCGTTCACCAGAAAATCGTAATGTAGGCAGCGTTAACCAGAAAATCGTAGCGTGGACAGCATTCACCAGACAATCGTAACGTGGGCAGTGTTCACCAGAAAATCGTAATGTGGGCCAGAAAATCGTAATGTAGGCAGCGATCACCAGAAAATCGCAATATGGGCAGCAGACACCAGAAAATCGAAATGTGGGCAGCAGTCACCAGAAAATCGCAATGTGGGCAGCAGTCACCAGAAAATCGCAATGTGGGCAGCAGTCACCAGAAAATCGTAATGTGGGCAGCAGTTACCAGAATATCACAATGTGGGCAGCAGACACCAGAAAAATCGCAATGTGGGCAGCAGGCATCAGAAAATCGCAATGTGGGCAGCAGTCACCAGAAAATCGCAATGTGGGCAGCAGTCACCAGAAAATCGCAATGTGGGCAGCAGTTACCAGAAAATCGCAATGTGGGCAGCAGTCACCAGAAAATCGTACAGTGGGCAGCAGGCACCAGAAAATCGTAATGTGGGCAGCAGTTACCAGAATATCACAATGTGGGCAGCAGACACCAGAAAAATCGCAATGTGGGCAGCAGTCACCAGAAAATCGCAATGTGGGCAGCAGTCACCAGAAAATCGCAATGTGGGCAGCAGTCACCAGAAAATCGTACAGTGGGCATCAGGCACCAGAAAATCGTAATGTGGGCAGCAGTTACCAGAATATCACAATGTGGGCAGCAGACACCAGAAAAATCGCAATGTGGGCAGCAGGCATCAGAAAATCGCAATGTGGGCAGCAGTCACCAGAAAATCGCAATGTGGGCAGCAGTCACCAGAAAATCGCAATGTGGGCAGCAGTTACCAGAAAATCGCAATGTGGGCAGCAGGCACCAGAAAATCGCAATGTGGGCAGCAGACACCAGAAAATCGCAATGTGGGCAGCAGGCATCAGAAAATTGTAACGTGGACAGCATTCACCAGACAATCGTAATGTGGGCAGCGTTCACCAGAATATCGTAATGTGGGCCAGAAAATCGTAATGTCGACAGAGTTCACCAGAAAATCGTAATGTGGGCAGCGTTCACCAGAAAATCGTAATGTAGGCAGCGTTAACCAGAAAATCGTAGCGTGGACAGCATTCACCAGACAATCGTAACGTGGGCAGTGTTCACCAGAAAATCGTAATGTGGGCCAGAAAATCGTAATGTAGGCAGCGATCACCAGAAAATCGCAATATGGGCAGCAGACACCAGAAAATCGAAATGTGGGCAGCAGTCACCAGAAAATCGCAATGTGGGCAGCAGTCACCAGAAAATCGCAATGTGGGCAGCAGTCACCAGAAAATCGTAATGTGGGCAGCAGTTACCAGAATATCACAATGTGGGCAGCAGACACCAGAAAAATCGCAATGTGGGCAGCAGGCATCAGAAAATCGCAATGTGGGCAGCAGTCACCAGAAAATCGCAATGTGGGCAGCAGTCACCAGAAAATCGCAATGTGGGCAGCAGTTACCAGAAAATCGCAATGTGGGCAGCAGTCACCAGAAAATCGTACAGTGGGCAGCAGGCACCAGAAAATCGTAATGTGGGCAGCAGTTACCAGAATATCACAATGTGGGCAGCAGACACCAGAAAAATCGCAATGTGGGCAGCAGTCACCAGAAAATCGCAATGTGGGCAGCAGTCACCAGAAAATCGCAATGTGGGCAGCAGTCACCAGAAAATCGTACAGTGGGCATCAGGCACCAGAAAATCGTAATGTGGGCAGCAGTTACCAGAATATCACAATGTGGGCAGCAGACACCAGAAAAATCGCAATGTGGGCAGCAGGCATCAGAAAATCGCAATGTGGGCAGCAGTCACCAGAAAATCGCAATGTGGGCAGCAGTCACCAGAAAATCGCAATGTGGGCAGCAGTTACCAGAAAATCGCAATGTGGGCAGCAGGCACCAGAAAATCGCAATGTGGGCAGCAGACACCAGAAAATCGCAATGTGGGCAGCAGGCATCAGAAAATCGCAATGTAGGCAGCAGGCACCAGAATATCGCAATGTGGGCAGCAGTTACCAGAATATCGCAATGTGTGCAGCAGTTACCAGAAAATCGCAATGTGGGCAGCAGGCACCAGAAAATCGTACAGTGGGCAGCAGGCACCAGAAAATCGCAATGTGGGCAGCAGTCACCAGAAAATCGCAATGTGGGCAGCAGGCATCAGAAAATCGCAATGTGTGCAGCAGTTACCAGAATATTGCAATGTGGGCAGCAGTTACCAGAATATCGCAATGTGGGCAGCAGTTACCAGAATATCGCAATGTGGGCAGCAGTTACCAAAATATCGCAATGTGGGCAGCAGTTACCAGAAAAAAAAATGCCCCTGAAAAAAAAAAAACAATTCCCTTACCTGTCAGGAGACTCTTCCGGCCTCTGGTGCGCATGCAGCTCCTCCAGCGACGATCCTCCTGTGCACTGCAGCACATCTCCCGCGCCGAGTCTGACAGGCAGAGTGCAGTGCTACGGCAAGATGGCTGTCTCCCTGTACTGGAGACACAAATAGTCTCCAGTGCAGGGCTTCTTCGGCAGCCATCTTGCCGTAGCCCTGCTCTGCCTGCTGGAGGAATATGCAGGCTGCCAGAGCGGGGCTGCGGGGAATGAACTGGCGCAGCGTCTATTAGACGCTGCGGCCAGTTGAGCACCTTGCTGGGGGGTACAGAATCGGGCGGGCGGCAGCGCTCCCCCCGCGCACAGTGAGCGGGCCCCTGAGCGGCCCCAGGCCCCCCTGCGGCTGAGGGGGTCGCATCCCCGGTAGGTACGCCGGTGATAGGAACTACATCGGAAGTACAAAAGTAATTTATGGCTCATTTTACTCTGAAAAAAATGTACTTCTTATTTGTATATGTTTGCACATATTTTAAATTGTACAGTTTTTCAGTGTAGTGCCCCTTTCGGATGTATGTATGTATGTGGGTCTGCAGTGCTGGTCAACAAGATTTCGGATATCCGAGTTACCCAGATAATCCGAACTTTTTCCACTATCCGAATCGGATTCGGATTCCGGATACCTGGGCCAAATCCGAATCGCACTATCCGAGTTATTGCGGATATCTAGCCGAAATCCGGAATCTGGTCGGATGCTAAGGTCGGATATCCGAATCCGGGTACTGTAACCATGGAGAAGACGTCCATGACGTCATTGAGCCAATCAGAGGGCACCCAGCCTAAGCCCAAGCAACCAATCACAGAGGGGAACCCTGGCCAGCCCCTCCTGTATATAAGGAGGGGGGGCATGTTGAAAATCGTCCTTTCTTGTGAATGCATCCTGAGAGACAACTCCAGTGCTGTTTGGCTAAGCAAGTACATTATCACACTGTTTAACCCAGTGTTTTTGAGTGGAAACCCCTTCTCTACACTACTGTTATATTGTGTTATAGATAGCTAGCCTGTATAATTTGTCAGTGTCAGTCAGTCAGACTTTCAGCTGCAGCATCTACTAGTTAGGTCCTGTGTCGCGTCTAGTTAAAAATGGCGCCAGCCGAATAATGGCGCCATTTTTAGAACGATATTTTAAAACGATATTTATCGTTTTATATAAAAACGATAATTATAGTTTTTAATTGCTCTGCACGAAATTTATCGTCTTCAACGTTAGCCCTAACTAATCCGCCGCATTCCCGACTCTCTTTTCTAACTAAATCCCCCCCTAAATCCCCGGGGGGCAATCTGGCAGCATTTCTCGAGTGAAGCAGGGCTATGAGCTGAAGCCCTGCCCCACAGGTGTCTGTCATCGGCGGATCTCCGCCTCTCCCCGCCCCTTTCAGTCTTCCTCCATCTTAGGTTTTTACACAATTTTTCTCTTTAAAGCAATACAATTAATTCATTTGTTTAATATAAATGGATATTTAACTTAATTGACAATTGTATATTCCATTTTAATTATTTTAAAAAAAAAAATAAATTAAAACCTTGAGTCTCGAACTTAAAAAGTTGTGAGCCCATGCTTACTAACCCTTTCATCTACCCACTACGCTATTTTTTTTTTACTGTTAACACAGCTAGTAATGTTTTAGTTCTTTTTTTTTTACATACACATTAGTTCAATAGCGCCATCTAGCAATTACATTAAATACAGACTGTTGTAAAGATAAATTAGCTGCTGATATTAATTTAATAATACTTGTAATAGACCAATATGTATGTATCAATATTTCTTTGTGTGTGTGTGTGTGTGTGTGTGTGTGTGTGTGTGTGTGTGTGTGTGTGTGTGTGTGTGTGTGTGTGAATATCTATCTATCTATCTATCTATCTATCTATCTATCTATCTATCTATCTATCTATCTATCTATCTATCTATCTATATATAGAAAATATATATATTAATATTTATAAATATAATTTATGGAAGAAGGTTCATACATGTATTTATACATGTATTCACGTATATTTTTATCCCCTTACCGGCCACCCACAGCCGATAGGCGGGGTGAAAGTGGTGTCTGCAACGACCACAATACGCCCTTC
Source organism: Hyperolius riggenbachi (assembly GCF_040937935.1). Taxonomy (NCBI): domain Eukaryota; kingdom Metazoa; phylum Chordata; class Amphibia; order Anura; family Hyperoliidae; genus Hyperolius; species Hyperolius riggenbachi. The sequence goes on along the minus strand of NC_090653.1, from coordinate 44,416,197 downwards.
GTTGGCGGCTCGTTGCGTAGTAGCTGGCCGTGGATCGTGCGCTCGGATGCGCGTGCATCCGTCGGCAATAGGCTCCGCCCACCCACAACGTCAGCCCGCTGTCCGTTCGGCCGCGGGTTGTTAACTCCTTGATCGACGCATACAATGCGTATAATACGCTTTCTAATGTAAACAAAGCGTATTGTACAGGCTGCCTCCTTCCCTGGTGGTCCAAGTGACTGAGGGACCACCAGGGCAGGCTGCAGCCCCCCTATTGTGCACCCAAACACACTGATCCTCTCCCCCTGCCCCCTGATCGCCCACAGCACCCCTCATACCCCCCCCCCCTGAACACCCTCTCAGACCCCTGTTTGCACCCAATTACCCCCCTACTCACCCATCAATCACTCCCTGTCACTATCATTCAACGCTATTTTTTAGATTAGGCCCTAAACTACCCCCTAAGTGCTCCTGATCATCCCCCCTCACCCTCATATCCTCCACAGAACACCCCCTCCCCCCCCCCCACCAGGTGTACTGTATTCATCTATTCTCCCCTATAATCACCACTTATCATCTGTCAATCACACATCAATCACCCCCTGTCACCACCTGTCACTGCCACCCATTAGATCAGACCCTAACCTGCCCCTTATGGGCACCCTATCACCCGCCCACACCTTTAGATCGCCCTCAGACACCCCCCCTCCTGATCACCTCGCCAGTGCATTGCTTGCATCTATTCCCCTCCTCTTATCACCCCCTGAGACACCCTTCAATCACCTACTGTCAACACCTGTCACCACCTAGCACACATACCCATCAGATCATGCCTTATTTTGCCCCGTGTTTACTCCTGATCACTCAGCAAAACTCTCAGATCCCCTTCAGACCCCCTTCCAATCACCTACCCAGTGCATTGATTGCATCTATTCTCCTCTTTAATCACCCAAAGAGACAACCATTAATCACCTCATGTCATATCTGTCACCCCCTAGCACTCCTATCCATCAGATCAGGCCGTAATCTTCGCCTGGGTCTTCTGATCACCTGACCAAACCCTCACCCGCCCCACCGCAGTGACAGCATTTTTTTTTTTATGATGACTGCTGGTCAGTACGACTTCATTGTGGCTGAGACCAACCGTTAGGCCACACAATATGTAACTGCCAATCCAATAAGCTACCATGCCCAGTCTTTTTGATGGAAACCATTCCAAGTTTCCGAACGTAACATTTTTGTGTGCCTTCTCCTTAACATGGGTGTAGTAAAAAATAATGTATTGTGGTCTTATAGGTCTACGCACCCAAAACATCACATGCCCATGTTCTCTGTCCAGGTCACGATTTGAGAAAATCCTGCGCTTCCTGCACTTCAGTGCCAATACAACCTGTCAGTCATCTAAGAGGACACCCTGCTTAACGTTTGGTCTCAGCCACAATGAAGTCGTACAGACCAGCAGTAATTATAAAAAAAAAATCTGTCACTGCGGTGGGGCGGGTGAGGGTTTGGTCGGGTGATCAGAAGACCGCGGGGGAAGATTACGGCCTGATCTGATGGATAGGAGTGCTAGGGGGTGACAGATATGACAGGAGGTGATTAATGGTTTCCTCTTTGGGTGATTAAAGAGGAGAATAGATGCAATTAGAGATGTAGCGAACGGTTCGCCGGCGAACGGTTCCAGGCGAACATTGGGGGTTCGCGTTCGCCTGCAACAGGCGAACTTTTGCGGAAGTTCGATTCGCCCATAGACTTTAATGGCCGCCGACTTTAACGGTTAATAGCAAAGTCCCCTTACATGGTAGAAACACCAAAATTGTTGTAAATGTTAAGTGGAATAGTGGGAACAAGAGGAACTTTTTGAGAAAATCAATTTTAAAGTTTCAAAGTAAAATGAGCCGATTCATAAAAAAAAAAGAACCAATTCATTAAAAAGAACCGGATGATTCAAGAACTGTTAGTATAGCAGAGAATGCGTCCTGAGCAGGACGTGAAGCTGCTGGCTCGCTGCTGTCTCTCCCCACCTGCCTGCACCTGTCACCCTCACCTAGCCTGGCACCCAGTGCACCCATGGGTGCCAGGCCAGGTGAGAGTGACAGGTGAGGAGGTGGGGAGAGACTGCAGGAGCCGGCAGCTATGCGTCCAAAAGGAGGCATTCTCTGCTATGTGGGAGGCGTCGGAGATCTTCAATCAACTTAATTGAAGATCGCAACATAAGAGGATACAGTTCGTTGCATCGTTTACCGTGGATATTGGCGGGGGATAACTTTTTTAAAGGTACAGGTAAGTATTTATGGTTAATTTAGAATAATAAAATACTTTTCTCGTGGTTGTGTTTTTATTTCATTTAACCCTTTGTGGAAATGGGTAAAGGGTACTTTGTACCCCTATATTCATTTCTCCTGGGAGGGGGGTGGGCATCTGGGGCCCCCTTCTTAAAGGGGACTCCCAGATGCCACCATGAACCCCCCCAGGGAGTTGTCGCCCCCCACCTCCTCCTGGGGCACCGGAGGTGGGGAAGAGCCCCTTGTCCATGGATTGGACAAGGGCTCCGGGGGGGAGGGGAAGGCTTGGCCACCCCTCCCCCCCGGAGCCCCCATACCATGGACCACGCGGGCTGGTATAGCTCAGGGTGCGAAGCCCCAGTCGGCCGGGGCTCCGCATTCTGGCTATCCCAGCCTGCATGAGGGACAAGGGGTTACAGAGGCTCGGGACGGGGGACCCCACGTCATTTTTTTTTCATTTATTTCCCACACTCAGCACATAAAAATAATAAATATATAAATAAATATATATATGTGTGTATATATATATATATATATATATATGTGTGTGTATATATATATATATATATATATATATATATATATATGTATGTATGTATGTATGTATGTATGTATGTATGTATATATATATATATATATATATATATATATATATATATATTATATGTGTGTATATATATATATGTATATATATATATATATATATATATATATATATATATATATATATATATATACATATTTTTTTTATTATTATTTTTATGTGCTGAGTGTGGGAAATCTGAAAAAAAAAAAGTGACGCGGGGTCCCCCCTCCCGAGCCTCTGTAACCCCTTGTCCCCATTGCAGGCTGGGATAGCCAGAATGCGGAGCACCGACCGACTGGGGCTTCGCACCCTGAGCTATACCAGCCCGCATGGTCCATGGTATGGGGGGCTCCGGGGGGGGGGGGGGAGGGGCGGCTAAGCCTTCCCCTCCCCCCCGGAGCCCTTGTCCAATCCATGGACAAGGGGCTCTTCCCCACCTCCGGTGCCCCAGGAGGAGGTGGGGGCGACGACTCCCTGGGGGGGTTCATGGTGGCATCTGGGAGTCCCCTTTAAGAAGGGGACCCCAGATGCCCACCCCCTCCCAGGAGAAATGAGTATAGAGGTACAAAGTACCCCTTACCCATTTCCACAAAGGGTTAAATGAAATAAAAACACAACCACGAAAAAAGTCCTTTAATTTTCTTAATTAACCATAAATAATTACCTGTACCTTTAAAAAAAAATTCCCACGCCAATATCCACTGTAATTGATCCAAAGAACTGTATCCTCTTATGTTGCGATCTTCTATTAAGTTGATTGAAGATCTCCGAAGCCCCCCACCCACATAGCAGAGAATGCGTCCTTTCGGATGCATAGCTGCTAGCTCCCGCTGTCTCTCCCCACCTGCCTGCCTGCACCTGTCAACCCCCACCTAGGCTGGCACTCAGTGCACCCATGGGTGCGCTGGGTGCCAGCCTAGGTGAGGGTTGACAGGTGCAGGCAGGTGGGGAGAGACAGCAGCGGGAGCTAGCAGCTTCACGTCCTTCCGAGGACGCATTCTCTGCTATACTAACGGCTCATGAATGAGCCGGATCTTTTTAATGAATCGGTTCTTTTTTTATGAATCAACTCTTTTTCTTTTTTACTTTAAAATCGATTTTCTCAAAAACTATAAGGTCTTTTTGAAAAAATGTTTTCCTCTTGTTCCCACTGTTCTTCTTAACATTCCCAGAAATTTTGGTGTTGCTAGCTTTTAAAGGGGCTTTGCAATTAACCTTTAAAGTCGGCGGGGGTATATTTTCCCACGGTCAGAAGGAGAATTTACATTGAAACTTTAAAATTGATTTTCTCAAAAACTATAAGGTCTTTTTGAAAAAATGTTTTTCCTCTTATTCCCACTGTTCTTCTTAACATTTTCTGCAAGTTTGGTGTTTCCAGCTTTTAAAGCGGCTTTGCTATTAACTGTTAAAGTCGGCGGGCACTTAATTTTCCCACGGTCAGAAGGAGTTACTTTAAAATTGATTTTCTCAAAAACTATAAGGTATTTTGGATTTTTTTTCCCCCCTTGTAGTCACTGAAAGATCTCAGGTGTTAGACACCTTGAAACATCTTTTCCATCACTTTTCTGGCCAGCATAATTATTTCTAGTTTTCAAAGTTCGCCTCCCCATTGAAGTCTATTGCGGTTCGCGAACTTTTATGCGAACAGAACCTTCCGTGAAGGTTCGCGAACCCCGTTCGCGAACCGAAAATCGGAGGTTCGCGACATCTCTAGATGCAATCAATGCACTGGGTAGGTGATTGGAAGGGGGTCTGAAGGGGATCTGAGGGTTTTGCTGAGTGATCAGGAGTAAACACGGGGCAAAATAAGGCATGATCTGATGGGTATGTGTGCTAGGTGGTGACAGGTGTTGACAGTAGGTGATTGAAGGGTGTCTCGGGGGGTGATAAGAGGGGGGGAATAGATGCAAGCAATGCACTGGCGAGGTGATCAGGAGGGGGGTGTCTGAGGGCGATCTAAAGGTGTGGGCGGGTGATAGGGTGCCCATAAGGGGCAGGTTAGGGTCTGATCTGATGGGTGGCAGTGACAGGTGGTGACAGGGGGTGATTGATGGGTGACTGACAGGTGATTGACAGGTGATAAGTGGTGATTATAGGGGAGAATAGATGTATACAGTACACCTGGTGGGGGGGGGGGGGAGAGGGTGTTCTGTGGAGGATATGAGGGTGAGGGGGGATGATCAGGAGCACCCAGGGGGTAGTTTAGGGCCTAATCTAAAAAATAGAGTTGAATGGATAGTGACAGGGAGTGGTTGATGGGTGAGTAGGGGGGTAATTGGGTGCAAACAGGGGTCTGAGAGGGTGTTCAGGGGGGGGGGGGGTATGAGGGGTGCTGTGGGCGATCAGGGGGCAGGGGGGGAGGACCAGTGTTTTTGGGTGCATAATAGGGAGGCTGCAGCCTGCCCTGGTGGTCCCTCAGTCACTTGGACCACCAGGGAAGGAGGCAGCCTGTACAATACGCTTTGTTTACATTAGAAAGCGTATTATACGCAGTGTATGCGTCGATCAAGGAGTTAACAACCCGCGGCCGAACAGACAGCGGGCTGATATTGTGGGTGGGCGGAGCCTATTGCCGACGGATGCACACGCACGATCCACGGCCAGCTACTACGCAACGAGCCGCCAACGAAGGGCGTATTGTGGTCGTTGCAGACACCACTTTCACCCTGCCTATCGGCTGTGGGCGGTCGGGAAGGGGATAAAAATATACGTGAATACATGTATAAATACATCAAATGTATTTATACAAACACAACAAATGAATTAATTGTATTGCTTTAAAGAGAAAAATTGTGTAAAAACCTAATTTTATTTAAATACATATATTACCTAATAGCCCTAAGAAAACGGCCACATGAAACTATGTAGACCCCCCCAAACTCCCCCCTCACTAGTGTCCACCTGCAAAATCCACGAATTTCTCGGTCGTGGATTTTGCTGACAGTATTAGCTTCAGAGTGAGACAGAGCTATGAGCTGAAGCCCTGCCCCACAGGTGTCTGTCATCTGCGGAACTCCGCCTCTCCCCCGCCCCTCTCAGAGGAGGAAGACTGAAAGGGGCGGGGAGAGGCGGAGATCCGCCGATGACAGACACCTGTGGGGCAGGGCTTCAGCTCATAGCCCTGCTTCACTCGAGAAACGCTGCCAGATTGCCCCCCAGGGATGTAGGGGGGGGGGGGGGAATTTAGTTAGAATAGAGCATCGGGAATGCGGCGGATTAGTTAGGGCTACCCGTAAACGATAAAAAAAATTAGCACAAAAACGATAAATAACGTTTTGGCCGGCGGCGCCAATTTTTAACACTGTAAAACGATAATTATCGTTGAATAATGCATTTCTATGGGGCGCCATTTTTTAAAAACGGTATCTGGCGCCATTTTTAATAGACCCGCCTGTGTCTGTGTGTGTGCTGTGCACACAGTCCAGGCCTCCTGCTGCTGGCCTGTTATTAGCCTTAGCTAGCTACAGTATAGGTAGGATTACTGTATTATTGTGTAGTTACTGCAGTGCTAGTTAGTTAGAGTAGTACTACTAGCTACTACAGATTACTGCAGTGCTGGTGTACTGCTGAGCAGTGTCAGTGTGTCTTCTTCTACTCTGCTGTCTGTCACTGCATGCAGAGCTGGAACAAGGTCCTCCAGCACCCAAGGCTGAGACACCAAAGTGCGCCCCTCCATCCCTCTCACCCCAGCCGTCACACACTGATTGCTATTAGACTAAAAGGCACCTCAGGGCCCCCAATCCCCCAACACCTTCATCTCTAGTTATCTGGCTTGCAGTCACTGCCATGTATCCCCTTTTCTTATTTCTCTCTGCTTCATACACAATAGGGTAATGGTAGCTGAGTGAGTTTTGCGCCCCCTCCTACACTGTGCCCTGAGGCTGGAGCCTCTCTCGCCTCGGCATCGGCCCGGCCCTGACTGCATGCTGATTTTATCCAAAGTCCAAGCCCGATATTAATAAAGAACAATTACCACACATCATCTGTCAACACATATCTTGTACTATGTCTGGCACTGGCAACTGGGGGAGGGTCAGCAAGGCCAAGAGGAGAGGGAGCAACATTGCGGCCTCCATCAGCAGTTCTGCCGCGTCAGTCTCCATTCCACCGCTACCCACTGGCCGTCCAGCTGTTAGGGGTAGTCAAGCTGCAGAGACACAGCAGCGTGTAGCGGCCATTTTCAAGCAGGGTCGGCAGTGCAAATTGGAGGAGAAAGACGCCGAGCCTGTGATGCAGCTGATGGATGACGAGCAGGCCACCACCAGCCCTACAAAAGACGTTCTGTGCGCAATGGGCTTTGTGGAAGAGTCTGATATGGTGATGGTAATTGTTGGGGGGAGTCTGTCCATGATGTGTCAGGAGAAGAGGAGTTTGGGGCGGGGTCATCATCGCGCCTGTGATGCAGCAGATGGTGGATGACGAGCAGGCCACCACCAGCCCTACAAAAGACGTTCTGTGCGCAATGGGCTTTGTGGAAGAGTCTGATATGGTGATGGTAATTGTTGGGGGGAGTCTGTCCATGATGTGTCAGGAGAAGAGGAGTTTGGGGCGGGGTCATCATCTCAGCAGTTGTTCGAGGAGGGGGAGTATGATGACAAGATGAAGGACCAGGACTACCATCCACAGGAGGGGGATGTCAGCTCTGACTCTGAGGAGGAGGAGGATGCATCAGTGAGTCTGGCATGGAGGATCAGCATCACTGACATTGGCAGGAGCAGCAGTGGGCATGGAATGCGTGACCCACAGCCTGTAGTGGCGTGACCCACAGGAATGTAGTGGCAGCAGCTCCATCTGCCACTACTACCACCAGCCGCACCACTCAACCCCTGGCCCCGCCCCCAACCATCACTGGGAGAAAATCAGCCGCAGCATGCCATTCTGGGCGTAAGGGAAAATTGTACTCCTGGGCTCCCCAATCTGGCAGTTTTTCATCTGCCTTTACTGGAAAGCAAGTGTGTGACTTGTAATGTGTGCCATGTGAAGCTGAGCAGAGGGTTTAACCCCTCCAACTATGGCACCTCCAGCTTCATAAACCACTTGGAAAAAAAGCACAAACATGAGCAGGAGGCATTCAAGAGGCTGTAGGAAGCTGGCGCTGGCCCTTGCAGTGGTCAGAGCACCATAACCCTCTTTGCCACTCCTGCCGACACTGAGGCCTGTTCAGGCAGACAGTTCTCCTCAGTGGTCTCCTCTGCTCCCTCCTCGGCAAGCCAAAAATGCCACCAGACCCTGCTGAGCGAGTCCTTCGTGGTCAGGGCTCAGCCTTCCGGCAGCCGTCGCATACGCCAGCTAAATGGCTTGCTTACATGGGCCATGTCCTCCCAGCTCCTCCCGTACTCGTTTGTGCAGAAGGGGAGCCAGATGCATGCGCTCCTGCAGTACGCAGCGCTGGATTGGCCAATCCCCAGCCGGTACTACTTCGCATGCACGGCCATCCCAGCACTGCACCAATTTGTAAAGGCAAACGTGGAAGGTGGGCTTGACCATGCAGTGGGTGAGCGGGTCCATGTGACAATGAACTCATGGAGCAGCCGGTTCGGGACAGGCCACTATTTGTGCTACACAGCACACTGGGTCAGTTTGGTGGAAGTGGGTGAGCAGGGGACAGCAGCATTGGGCACAGCAGCAGCAGCATCATCACCCCAGTGGGTGTTGCCACCCCGCAGCACCTGGATCACCCTGATGCTAGACCCACGGCTGAAGGGGAAGCTGGCTCAGTTCACGCCTGGAGGAGGAGACCCAGTGCGCCGAATCAGGGACTTGCAGCAGATTCTGGTTCAGCGCTTGGAGGAAGCCTTCCCCCAGCCTTCCACCCCCCCCCCCCCCCCCCCCCCCTGCTGTCACAGTCCAGCCAGCACAGCAGCAAGTGCCTGCATCCAGCAGCAGCAGGCGCCCAACAAACCTGTCTCTGACAAAGGCGCTCTGCACCAGGCACGTACCGCTGCCTACAGAGGAGGTGCCTGCAGCAGCATCCGGCTCTCAAAGCCAGAACCAGCACCTAACACGGACGGTGGCAGACTACATGGGGTCCTACAGCGGGCTTGACACCGACACCCCTGTGAACCCCTTGGATTACTGGGTCAAGCACCTGGATATCTGGAGCAAGCTGGCACAGTATGCCCTGGAAGTGCTGTCCCGCGTGCTGTCAGAAAGGTGCTTCAGTGCGGCCGGTGGCGTGGTCACCGAGAAGCGCTCTTGTCTGTCCACCCAGTCTGTGGACAGACTGACGTTTCTGAAAATGAACCAGGCTTGAGTGGTTGGTGAGTTCCTGGCCCCTGTTGTTGGCAAGAGGGGGAAATTAAGTGGCTGAGTGGGTTTTCACTGTGCCTGCCTTACCACCATCTTTGACCACCCCAACCTCCTGGCTCCGTCTTCAATAATAAGCCTGGTTCAATTTTTTTTTACAGCCGTGGTACCAACACTAGGTGCCATGGTGATAATCTTAACATAATTGCTGTGTAATTTTTTGGAGGTGTCTGGGCTTATAACTATGCTGTCCCAGTTGTGGGGATGCCCCAACTGCAGCAGTACGACCGCTTCCTGGAACCTCTCCTTTTTAATGTTTTACCTGTGCTGTGGTACCAACACTAGGTGCCATGGTGATTATCTTAACACAATTGCTGTGTAATTTTTTGGAGGTGTCTGGGCTGATAACTGTGCTGTCCCAGTTGTGGGGATGCCCCAATTGCAGCAGTACGACCGCTTCCTGGAACCTCTCCTTTTTAATGTTTTACCTATGCCGTGGAACCAACACTAGTGTCATTTTTTGGAGGTGTCTGGGCTGATAACTGTGCTGTCCCAGTTATGCGGTTAGACTTTGGACACAATGTGGGCTGCACGACCAATGTCTGGAACCAAGTCCTGATCTTAATTAAAACAAAAACAAAAGTTTGCTTTCTTAAAACAGAAAGAATTTGCGATAATTCAGGTTGGAGTGAGCTTGAGATGTCTCCCAGGGCATCACTGTTGAATATATGTAAATTAACCATTGTACCCTTAGAAGCTAAACACACCTCCAGAGCCGCTGAATTGAATGATGTGTCATCTTGTTAATTTGTACAGAGCCATAATAATCCAACATGCATACAGACTGTTTCGGATTGTTTGATCCTCATCAGTGCATGGCATGGATTAATTTGGCTCTATGCAGTAGGGCTTGTAACACCGAGAGGTACAGACTAACCAGCAAGCTCATGGTGACCCAGAACTCATTGGAGTGTGTAAGGGACTACAAAGGTCCTGAAGGGGAAGCTGGCTCAGTTCACGCCTGGAGGAGGAGACCCAGTGCGCCGAATCAGGGACTTGCAGCAGATTCTGGTTCAGCGCTTGGAGGAAGCCTTCCCCCAGCCTTCCACCCCCTCCCTGCTGTCACAGTCCAGCCAGCACAGCAGCAAGTGCCTGCATCCAGCAGCAGCAGGCGCCCAACAAACCTTCTGTCTCTGACAAAGGCGCTCTACACCATGCCAGTACCGCTGCCTACAGAGGAGGTGCCTGCAGAAGCATCCGGCTCTCAAAGCCAGAACCAGCACCTAACACGGATGGTGGCAGTCTACATGGGGTACTACAGCGGGCTTGACACCGACACCCCTGTGGACCCCTTGGATTACTGGGTCAAGCACCTGGATATCTGGAGCAAGCTGGCACAGTATGCCCTGGAAGTGCTGTCCTGCGTGCTGTCAGAAAGGTGCTTCAGTGCGGCCGGTGGCGTGGTCACCGAGAAGCGCTCTTGTCTGTCCACCCAGTCTGTGGACAGACTGACGTTTCTGAAAATGAACCAGGCTTGAGTGGTTGGTGAGTTCCTGGCCCCTGTTGTTGGCAAGAGGGGGAAATGAAGTGGCTGAGTGGGTTTTCACTGTGCCTGCCTTACCACCATCTTTGACCACCCTACCACCATCTTTGACCGCCCCAACCTCCTGGCTCCATCTTCAATAATAAGCCTGGTTCAATTTTTTTTTTTACAGCCGTGGTACCAACACTAGGTGCCATGGTGATAATCTTAACATAATTGCTGTGTAATTTTTTGGAGGTGTCTGGGCTTATAACTATGCTGTCCCAGTTGTGGGGATGCCCCAACTGCAGCAGTACGACCGCTTCCTGGAACCTCTCCTTTTTAATGTTTTACCTGTGCTGTGGTACCAACACTAGGTGCCATGGTGATTATCTTAACACAATTGCTGTGTAATTTTTTGGAGGTGTCTGGGCTGATAACTGTGCTGTCCCAGTTGTGGGGATGCCCCAACTGCAGCAGTACGACCGCTTCCTGGAACCTCTCCTTTTTAATGTTTTACCTATGCCGTGGAACCAACACTAGTGTCATTTTTTGGAGGTGTCTGGGCTGATAACTGTGCTGTCCCAGTTATGCGGTTAGACTTTGGACACAATGTGGGCTGCACGACCAATGTCTGGAACCAAGTCCTGACCTTAATTAAAACAAAAACAAAAGTTTGCTTTCTTAAAACAGAAATAATTTGCGATAATTCAGGTTGGAGTGAGCTTGAGATGTCTCCCAGGGCATCACTGTTGAATATATGTAAATTAACCATTCTACCCTTAGAAGCTAAACACACCTCCAGAGCCGCTGGATTGAATGATGTGTCATCTTGTTAATTTGTACAGAGCCATAATAATCCAACATGCATACAGACTGTTTCGGATTGTTTGATCCTCATCAGTGCATGGCATGGATTAATTTGGCTCTATGCAGTATGGCTTGTAACACCGAGAGGTACAGACTAACCAGCAAGCTCATGGTGACCCAGAACTCATTGGAGTGTGTAAGGGACTACAATGGTCCTAAAAGCCCCCTTACTAAGGGCTGGTGCACACCGAGCGGCTTTTTCAGCGTTTTCAGATCCGCTTGCGGCTGCGGATCCGCTTGGTCAATGTATCTCAATGGGGTGGTGCACACCAGAGAGGAAGGTGTTTTGCAAAAACGAATCCTCCCGGGGTGAGGCATTTTTTGGATTGTGGATGCGTTTCTGCCTCAATGTTAAGTATAGTAAAAACGCAAACCGCTCTGAAAAACGCCAGTTCAGAGTGGTTTTGCAGGCGTTTTTGTTACAGTAGCTGTTCAGTAACAGCTTTACTGTAACAATACATGAAATCTACTACACCAAAAACGCTTCACAAAACCGCAAAATGCTAGCTGAAACGCTACAGAAAAAGAAGAAAAAACGTTTCAAAATCTGCTAGCATTTTGCGGATCTGCTAGCGGTTTTTGGTGTGCACCAGGCCTAAGATGTTAAGAAAAACAAAAGTTTGCTTTCTTAAAACAGAATTTGCGATAATTCAGGTTGGAGTGAGCTTGAGATGTCTCCCAGTGCATCACTGCTGAATATATGTAAATTAACCATTCTACCCTTAGAAGCTAAACACACCTCCAGAACCGCTGGAATGCAATGATGTGTCAGCTTGTTAATTTGTATAGAGCCATAATAATCCAACATGCATGCTGATGTTAATTAACAGACATTTTTTTTTTTGGGGGGGGGGGTTAAGTCCCCACCTCATCAGTTAGTGTTTCTCTTTACAAATAACATGATGTTACATGCCTCATTCACCCTAAAAAACGTTTTATAAGCAATTTAAAGGCCACTTCCGGTTTTCTACTCGGATATCCGAATCTGGGCGAATATCTCCGATTCTGGTTCGGATATCCGAATCGGATTCGGGTACCAAAAAGTTTGAATTCGGATATCTGATTCGGATCGGATTTCTAGGTATCCGGATAAATTGCTTCCATTCACACATTTTTTAATGCCAGCAACCCGAAAACTCACATTCAACTTGCTCATTAAAGGGAAGGTCCAAGCACCACTAATGAGTAAAAATGTATGTGTTAATGTTCCTGCACTAACGGGAATGCGTAAAAATGTACGCAATGCGGCCCGCTGACCTCCGAGGTCGGCTAGCTGCCAGCAAGGGACTGGAGCAGCAGTAAATGACTACGAGGTTTTCTACTCGGATATCCGAATCTGGGCGAATATCTCCGATTCTAGTTCGGATATCCGAATCGGATTCGGGTACCAAAAAGTTTGAATTCGGATATCCGATTCGGATCGGATTTCTAGGTATCCGGATCCGAATTCTATTCAGATTTTGAAAAGGGGTATCCGAGCAGCACTGTGTGTGTGTATGTATGTATGTATGTGCTGCGATCACTCGAAAACGCCTTGACCGATTTGAACGAAACTTGGTATACAGATCCCTTACTACCTGGAATGATATGTTCTGGGGGTCTCGCATCCCTCCTGCATACCTGGGCGGAGCTACAAACAGCAAATCAGATTTCACCCATTCATGTCAATAGAAAAAATGTAAAAGGCTGCCATTCTCTCAGTAATCAAGCCAGAGTCCCCACACTTGGCACAGTTGGACACTTGGTGACAGAATATTGGCATACTTGGTCACTGAATAACTGGGATTAATATTCAGAAAAGTGGGTGGAACCTACAACAGCGAATCAAAATTCACCTATTGATTTTCAAGGGGAATATTTAATTTGCTGCCATTCTTACACTGTTAATGGCAGAGGCTTCAAACTTTCTACAGTCAGTCATTAGGTGACTGGGGTTCAAATTCACTAAAGGGGCAGAGCCACAAACAGCCAATCAAATTTCTTTGGTGGATAAATTGCTTCCATTCACACATTTTTTAATGCCAGCAACCCGAAAATTCACATTCAACTTGCTCATTAAAGGGAAGGTCCAAGCACCACTAATGAGTAAAAATGTATGTGTTAATGTTCCTGCACTAACGGGAATGCGTAAAAATGTACGCAATGCGGCCCGCTGACCTCCGAGGTCGGCTAGCTGCCAGCAAGGGACTGGAGCAGCAGTAAATGACTACGAGGGCACAGGATGGCTGCATGGGGCTGGTAGAAGCCCCAGGTAAGTGAAACTCATTTTTTTATTTTGCTTGGACCTTCCCTTTAAGTGACTGTAAGTAAAGGTTACAAAAAGTGGGTGGAGCCAAAAACAAATTTCACTGGGAAAATATAAACTGCCGCCATTCTTACTCTTAACCGTTTAAGGACTGCAGTGATTGAGATCTACGCCCTGTTTTGGTGGGCTCCTTGCTGGCAGGGCGTAGATCTCAATCACTGTCCACAGCACACATCCGCCGTTTCTGCCGCTCCCTGCGCTGCTCAAACCCGACGATTCTCGCCGCATCTCACAGGCTCTGCCTGTCTCTATGACAGCAGAGTCATGTGAGCGGGTCAGGAGCCGATTTCATTGGCTGCTGGCCCTGTCTTTCAATGCAAGCCGTTCCTATTGGCTTACATTGAAAGACAGGGTCAGGAGCCAATGAAAGCGTCTCCTGACCTGGTCACATAACTCTGCTGTCATAGAGATGGCAGAGTCTATGTCCTGGGGGTCCGGCGAGCGGCGGTGACGGCGGTTGCGGCGAGTATGTGCGGCGATTCGTCGGGATTCCGTCGGGATTGGACCAGCGGTCTCTGATCCTTAAAGGGAACCTGTACTGAGTGAAACTATTTAAAATTAACACATGAGGTAACTTCAAATTAACATTACATTACTACCTTGCCATCTGTTCCTCTCAGAAGCTCACCATTTTCTTCTGACAATGATCCCTTCCAGTTCTGACAACATTTTGTCACAACTGAAATATATCAGTTGCTGTCAGTTATATATCAGTTGCTGTCAGTTACAGCTGAGAGGAGAACTGATGTGCCCATGTTTCCTTATGGCTCAAGTGGGCGATATTACAGTTTAACTGTGTGCTGACCAGGAAGCTGTTATAGGGTAATGGCCATTTTCAAAATGGAGGACGGATAATTCCATTGATCACAGGGGACAAACAGGACACAGGAGAGGAGAAAGAGATTGATGAGAAGACTACGCAGCAGGTAAGTATGACTTGTGTGTGGTTATTTTGACTTTTAATTTTCAGTACAGGTTTTCTTTAAGTGTGCAGAGACCGCTGGTCCTTAAGTGGTTAATGGCAGGGTTCTCAAACTTTGCACAGTTGGTCACTGGGTGACTGGGGTTATTATTCAGGGAAGTGGGTGGAGCCTAGAATAGCCAATCAAAATTCACCTGTTGATTTGTAAGGGGAATATTTAAATTGCTGCCATTTTTACAAGGTTAATAGCAGATGCCTCAAACCTGGTTCAGTCAGTTACTCGGTGACTGGGGTTCAAATTCTGGAAAGGGGTGGAGCCACAAACAGCCAATCAGATTTGTTTAATTTCTATGGGAATATGCAAATGATTGATACCAAGGACTCCAAAGCTCATAAACTTGGTCATTGAGTGACTGCATGTCAAGGTCAGAAAAAGTGGGCAGAGCCAACAACTACATTTTTTACATGGAAAAATATAAACTACTGCCATTCTTACACTGTTAATGCCAAGGTTCTCAAACTTGACACAGTTGGCTGCTGGGTGACTGGGATTAATATTCAGAAAAGTAGGTGGAGCCTACAACAGCCAATCAAAATTCACCCAATTGAATTTCAAGGGGAATATTTATATTGCTGCCATTCTTACGCTGTTAATGGCAAAGGCCTCAAACCTGGTACAGTCGGTCATTGGGTGACTGGGGCTCACATTCTGAAAAGGGGGTGGGGCCACAAACAGCCAATCAGATTTTTTTAATTTAAGTGGGAAAATTTAAATTATTGATGCCATGGACCACATATTATCAGTAACCCCTAGCGCAGCACAGTCCTTCTATTTCCCGAGTGGTTTTTTCTTGCTAAACAGTCCTTATTCAGGTTCTGTCACCACCACCACACCCAATACGACTCACCCTCTTATAGGACCAACAATATGGTCTATTCGCGCCTTGGGGTTATTCCCTGGTCACCCCCGACCAATCGACCTGAATTGCCTTTTATGGATGTTAGGACTTCCAGCACAAGGTTAATGGATCTCCAGTTCTCCCACTTTGTTATCCTCTTCATATAAACTTAGGTACACACCTCCAAAGAGAGGCACAACATAGCGTAATACTGTTTTAAAAAGTTTAATACTAAAAAATATTGCACTTACACGTTAAAAGTAGTTTCTCAGTACTTGAGTTTTTTAACGGGCTCTCCCCCGTTTGTGTGGGCCGCCGAGGGCTGTCCTGGTTTCCGAGGCTGGTATCAGCTGCCGCGCGCACAGCCGTCCACTCCTCACCAAACGCTCAGGTCCTTGCACTCTACCGCCACTTCCGGGTTCAGGTGTGTCATGTCATTGAAGGCTCATACACACATCAGACCATAGTCTTTGGAAAATGAAAGATCACAGACCAATGTTACCCCCTTCCATGTAGTATGAGAGCCATACTCTACACAGTCTATTCTATGGAGCTGAACTCCCCATCAGACAGAAATCTTTGCAAGATGCTGCACACACAGATGCTGTACACATTCATCAGATCAGTATCTGTAAAAGATCTGTTCCTGCAAAATATCCGTTCCTGCAAAATGCATTCATAGTCTATGAGATCTGCAGATCGTCATACACACCTTGTTTAACAGACATTCATCTGCAGATCAGATCCACCAGGATGGATTTTCAGATCTGCAGATGATTGTCAGTTAAACAAGGTGTGCATGACGATCTGCAGATCTCATAGACTATGAATGCAATTTGCAGGAATAGATTTTTGGCAGGAACAGATCTTTTGCAGCTACAGATCTTTTGTGTCTGTACAGCATCTGTGTGTGCAGCATCTTGCAAAGATTTCTGTCTGATGGGGAGTTCAGCTCCATAGAATAGACTGTGTAGAGTATGGCTCTCATACTACACGAAGGGTGGTAAGATTGGTCTGTGATCTTTCATTTTCAAAAGACTGTAGTCTGATGTGTGTATGTGGCCTTAGACTCTACTGACCAGAAAGATCAGCAGGACTGCCAGGCAACTGGTATTGTTTAAAAGGAAATAACTATATCAGCTTCCATAGGTCAGACACCTTGGGTCCCTTTTAATCTTCACAATAACTAGAGTAGAACGGAAGAGATTATGTTTTAAGTGTCATTTTCCTAAAACTGCTAGCGATCTGCCATAAGTCTCAGGATATTTTGGTGAAAATAAATTACAATAAAAAAATAAAACCACTGATGGTGTGACTTCTTTGTGGTTTATTTCTCCCCATCGTTTACAGATATCTACGTCTTCGGCGTGGGAAATGAAGTCAGCACTGACGAGCTCAATGACATCGCATCCAAGAAAGATAACGAAAAACACGTCTTCAAAATGGAGTCTATAGACACAATGAAGAAATCTTTTGAGGCTATAATAGGTACATCAATTTTATTTGATTTTTCACTGCACCACTTAAAGAGAAACTGTCACGAAAATCTTAACATTTAAAACACATACAAATAAGAAGTACAGTTCTTTCAGAGTAAAATGAGCCATACATTACTTTTCTCCTATGTTGATGTCACTCACAGTAGGTAATAGAAATCTGACATTACCAACAGGTTTTGGGCTAGTCCATCTCTTCATGGGGGATTCTCAACATGGCCTTTATTACCTGAAAAAGATTTATACAAAGATGCTGGCCAGCCTCCCTGCTCACAGCACAGTTTTTTGGCAGTTGGACGGAGCAACTGCCATTCACTAATAAAGAAAACCCTGAGAACCCTTCATGAGAAGATGGGCTAGTCCAAAATCTGTCGGTAATGTCAGATTTCTACTACTTACTACTACTACTACTTACTGTAAGTGACAGCAAACAACATAGGAGAAAAGTAAACTATGGTTCATTTTACACTGAAATAAATGTACTTCCTATTTGTATGCGTTTACATGTATTTTACATTTTAACCACTTCACCACTGAGGGGTTTTACCCCCTGACCACCAGAGCAATTTTCACCTTTCAGCGCTACTTCCATTCATTCGTCTATAACTTTATCATTACTTATCACAATTAAACGATCTATATCTTGTTTTTTCTACCACCAATTAGGCTTTCTTTAGGTGGGACATTATGCCAAGAATGATTTTATTCTACATGTGTTTTAATGGGAAAATAGGAAAAATGTGGGAAAAAAATTTATTATTTTTCAGTTTTCGGCCATTATAGTTTTTAAATAATGCATGCTACTGTAATTAAAACCCATGAAATGTATTTGCCATTTTGTCCCGGTTATAAAACCGTTTAAATTATGTCCCTATCACAATGTTTGGCGCCAATATTTTATTTGGAAATAAAGGTGCATTTTTTTCAGTTTTGCGTCCATCCCTAATTACAAGCCCATAGTTTATAAAGTAACAGTGTTGTACCCTCCTGACATAAATATTTAAAAAGTCCAGTCCCTAAGGTAACTATTTATGTATTTTTCTTTTATTGTACATTTTTACATTTTTTTTTAATTACAAAAAAAAAAAAATGGGAGTGTGGGAGGTAATGAGTTAATTTTTTGTGTAAAAGTAATTTATTTGTATGTGAAAAATGTGTAGGGTGTAGTTTTACTATTTGGCCACAAGATGGCCACAGTAACTTTGTTTTAATGCGACCTCCAAGCGTCCTTCCGGAAGCTTGGAGGAAGTACTTGGAGGCTGGGTAAGTGTGTATCTTTTCACAATGATCGCGCTGCTCATCGGAGAGCAGCGGATCATTGCGGGGCTTAGATCAACGAATGGGAATGGATTTTCCCGTTCATTGATCTCCGGGCGAGCGGGCGGCGGCATGTTTACTAACGGCGGACGGTGTGTTTACGAGCGGGAGCGCGGGCAGTGGCGGGAGCGCGGAAAGTACGGATTTCTCCATCCCTGGGGGTTAAAGGATGGAAAAAGGGACGGAGAAATCCGTACGGGCGGGGGTAAAGTGGTTAAGATTTCCATGACAGATGTCCTTTAAAGAGAACCTGTAACTGGAAAAAAAAAACCCTCTGGGAGATACTTACCCTGGGAGGGGGAAGCCTCTGGATCCCAATAAGGCTTCCCCCATCATCCTCCATCCCTCCGATCCAGTGCCAGGACCCCCAAAGTGCGGCGAGGTAAATATTTACCTACAGCGATCCTGAGCAGACGCACTAGCAGTTCTCCATTCGGGCTAGGCAGAAATAGCAGAACCCGGTCGGATCCGCTCTACTGCTCAGGCGGGAGTCCTTGCACTGTGCACCTGCACAGTAGTGCAGATATAATCGGGCTTGGCCATTTCCATCTAGCCCGAATGAAGACATGTTAGTGCACCTGCGCAGGACCGCAGAAAGGTAAATGTATCACCGCTTGTCAAGCTTGTCAGGGGAGGTTTCAGGGGAGCCAGCACAGAATTCCTCCAAGCTTCAGAGGTCAGGGAAGTCTTATGGGAATCCCGAGGCTTCTCCCTCCCAGGGTAAGTATCCCCCAGAGGGATTTCTTTCTTTGTTACAGGTTCTCTTTTAAGTCCCGACTGTTATTTTAGAAAAGGAAATGACAGCTGAAGCTACATTTTAAAATTGAGTCTGGAATAGAGTTAGGACAGTGTTTCAGACTAAAGCTGGGTACACACATGAGATAAAAGTGTTTGGAAAATGAAAGATCAAAGACCAATTGTACCACCTCCACGTACAAGAACATTACTAGACAATAATATTCTTAAAGTGAACATAAAGCAAGAGGTGTACAGTATGGAGACCCATATTTACATCCTTTTAAAGAGACACTGAAGCGGAAAAAAATGATGATATTATGATTTGTATGTGTAGTACAGCTAAGAAATAAACATTAAGATCAGATACATCAGTCTAATTGTTTCCAGTACAGGAAGAGTTAAGAAACTCCAGTTGTTATCTCTATGGAAAAAAGCCCTTAAGCTCTACGACTTTCAAAGTCGTGGAGAGGGCTGTTATCTGACTTTTATTATCTCAACTGTTACTAAACAAATTCCTTTTTCTCTGCCAGAGGAGAGGTCATTAGTTCACAGACTGCTCTGAAAGAATCATTTTGAATGCTGAGTGTTGTGTAATCTGCACATATTAGAAAATGATGCAATGTTAGAAAAAACACTATATACTTGAAAATAAAAATATGAGAATATTTTCTTTGCTGCTAATCTTCTAGTAATTATTCATAGTACACAACCAATTCATTATATCATATATTTTTTTTTGCTTCAGTGTCTCTTTAAGCAATACCATTTGCCTGGCAGCCCTGCTGATCCTCTGCCTCTAATACTTTTAGCCATAGAAACTGAACAAGCAAGCAGCAGATCAGATGTTCCTGACATTATTGTCAGATCTGACAAGATTAGCTGCATGCTTGTTTCTGATGTGATTCAGGCACCACTGCAGCCAATAGACCAGTGGGGCCGCCAGGCAAACAGCTGGTAATGTTTAAAAAGAAATGAATACGGGAGCCTACATAAACTTCTTGCTTCCTTAAATCTGAGTACATACATCAGGTAAAAATCTTTGCAAACTGAGGTATTAGTCTGCTGCAGAGGCAGATCGCTCTAAAAATGCGGTACACATGCAAAAGATCAGTGACCGCAAAAGACCAAAAAAATGCATTCATAGACTACTTACTTCCTTCTTTTTCACACATGCCTGTGCACACAAGTTAAGAAATATCTGCAGATCTCATACACACCTTGTTTAATGGACAGTCATCTGCAGATCAGGTCCACCAGGATGAATCTGAAAGATTGAGAGATAAATATCTTTTGAGGTCTTTTGTAAAAAAATTTTTTCAAAGCAATAGAGTGTGGTACCGTGTTAGCCTCTTGCACACTGCATGCATTTCAGATTCCGATTCCGCTTTTTAGGCCTCTTGCACACTGCAAGCAATTCAGATTCAGATTCCGCTTTTTAATCTGTTTTTACTTCCGATTCAGATTCAGATTTGCAGTTTGCTCCCTGCACACTGCAAATCTGAATCTGAATCGGAGGTAAAAACTGATTAAAAAGCGGAATCTGAATCGGAATCGCGTGCAGTGCGTTTTTTGATCCGTTTTTCTGTTGAATGTATTCAAGGAAAATCGGAAACGGAATCGGAATCGGAATTGGAAACGGAATCGGAAAACGGATTTGCAGTGTGCAGGGAGCCTCAGCCATCAGTAAAAGCAAGACGCTTTGAATCAGAATGATTGGCTAACTTAGTAGAAAAGCAGGGCTTGATCATTGAGAGGCGGCTTACTTCCCAAGTGCCTCCCTCCAGGCTTACCTATGCAGAGAGTCCCAAGCAGAGTTTAATGAGAGGTTACTCACCCGGCTCTCAGCATTCCACTGACAAAGATCTCCCTTCAGTCGCGTGCACCTCTTGCTACCTAATACTGAAGGTACCTCTGGCCACCTAATACTAAGGGGCACTTACCAATGACAGGCAGGGCTGGATTTGTACTCTTTACTGCCCAAGGCCACTGTCACCAGCCGCCCCCCTTCAGTATAGCTAGCGAGATGACCCCTCCCCACTTCACTCCAGTATAGGTAGCCAGATGACCCCTCCCCCCTTTCCCTCTAGTATAGGTAGCCAGATGACCCCTCCCCCCTTTCCCTCTAGTATAGGTAGCCTGATGAACCCCCCCAGTATAGGTAGCCAGATGACCCCTCCCCCTTTCCCTCCAGTATAGGTACCCAGATAACTCCCTTAACCCCCCTTTTTCCCACCTTCCCTTTCAGTATACGTAGCCAGCTCGCCTTCACACCGCAGCAGCCATCAGTGTCACTTATTTCTCCGCTCCTATCCAGTGCAGAAGTTTCCTTTACCTTTCCGTCTCCAATGCTGCCCAAGTCCATAGCCGCCTGCCACGATGCAAACGTCCCAAGAGAGCAAGGTGGCTGCTGCACAGGCGGCTAGCAGCAGAGTAACGCCGTCAGACGCTCACCTGATATCACTACAGTGCAGCATTTGCAAGCTTGCAAATACTGCACCAGTTTATGCTGCTGTTTTGGTGCCCTTGCACCTGTCGTGCCCTAGGCCATGGCCTAAATCCGGCCATGATGACAGACAGAGGAAGTAAGGGAGAAGTTACAGTGGGGCCCACCAGCACACTTGTGGTGCGGTTGTAGGTTCATGAAGAGTGTAGTCTAGGGTGCCAGAACATCTGTGCCTATAGGCTCCTCAGATGTAAATTCGGGCCTGGCAGTAAGCTTTCGGCAATGAAACCTTTGTCAGAATGATTCATAAATGCCGACACACTATACAGGGGCGTAGCAATAGGGGTTGCAGAGGTAGCGACCGCATCGGGGCCCTTGGGCCAGAGGGGCCCCATGGGGCCCTTCCTAAACCAAAGTATAAGCTGTTTATTGGTCCTGTGTTGGTAATGATCACTTCTATAGATGCCTTGAATAGTGGTAATCATTAACAAGCTGTTCCCCATCCCCTTCTGGCACCTCTGACACTGTAGATGACCTTGGCAGGTTTTGTTGCGCCGTATCAATTGCTACGTATAGAGTTCTTTGGGGGGCCCCAATGTAAAACTCACACCGGGGCCCCGAGATTCATAGCTACACCACTGAAACTATAGTACATAGCTTATATACTGTACATTGCATCATACTGTAATAAATGCAGGGTCGGTTCTCTCATGAAGCAAGGTGAAACATTTGCATCAGGCGCAGAGATTACAGGGGCAGCATTTTAAGATAAAACTTAAAGGAACACTTTCAAACCAAGTGATCTAAAATGACAATGTTCCAATAATGTCTAAGTAGCTGTGTAAACATTTTCCTACTTTTCATGTTAAAGCGGAATATAACCCTGCATTTCAACTTTGCTCTAAAACATTATTTACAGCAAAAAGCATTTTTTATTTACTAGACCAGCATTGGAAGGGTTAAACACAGAGGTTTAAAGTTCCGTGGAGAGATATGCAGAAGTTCAGATTGTTGCATTCTATTTAGCTATATGTACAGTGGTGTGAAAAACTATTTGCCCCCTTCCTGATTTCTTATTCTTTTGCATGTTTCTGCTCATCAAAAAACGTTAACTATTAGTCAAAGATAACATAATTGAACACAAAATGCAGTTTTAAATGATGGTTTTTATTATTTAGTGAGAAAAAAAAACCTCCAAATCTACATGGCCCTGTGTGAAAAAGTGATTGCCCCCCCTTGTTAAAAAATAACTTAACTGTGGTTTATCACACCTGAGTTCAATTTCTGTAGTCACCCCCAGGCCTGATTACTGCCACACCTGTTTCAATCAAGAAATCACTTACATAGGAGCTATCTGACACAGAGAAGTAGACCAAAAGCACCTCAAAAGCTAGACATCATGCCAAGATCCAAAGAAATTCAGGAACAAATGAGAACAAAAGTACTGTAATTGAGATCTATCAGTCTGGTAAAGGTCATAAAGCCGTTTCTAAAGCTTTGGGACTCCAGCGAACCACAGTGAGAGCCATTATCCACGAATGGCAAAAACATGGAACACTGATGAACCTTCCCAGGAGTGGCCGACCGACCAAAATTACCCCAAGAGCGCAGAGAAAACTCATCCGAGAGGCCACAAAAGACCCCAGGACAACATCTAAAGAACTGCAGGCCTCACTTGCCTCAATTAAGGTCAGTGTTCACGACTCCACCAGAAGAAAGAGACTGGGCAAAAACGGCCTGCATGGCAGATATCCAAGGCGCAAACCACTTTTAAGCAAAAAGAACATTAAGGCTTGTCTCAATTTTGCTAAAAAAACATCTCAATGATTGCCAAGACTTTGGGGAAAATACCTTGTGGACCGATGAGACAAAAGTTGAACTTTTTGGAAGGTGCGTGTCCCGTTACATCTGGCATAGACAGCATTTCAGCAAAAGAACATCATACCAATAGTAAAATATGGTGGTGGTAGTGTGATGGTCTGGGGTTGTTTTGCTGCTTCAGGACCTGGAAGGCTTGCTGTAATAGATGGAACCATGAATTCTACTGTCTACCAAAAAATGAAGGAGAATGTCCGGCCATCTGTTCGTCAACTCAAGCTGAAGCGATCTTGGGTGCTGCAGCAGGACAATGACCAAAAACACACACCTCTGAATGGCTGAAGAAAAACAAAATGAAGACTTTGGAGTGGCCTAGTCAAAGTCCAGACCTGAATCCTATTGAGATGTTGTGGTATGACCTTAAAAAGGTGGTTCATGCTAGAAAACCCTCAAATAAAGCTGAATTACAACAATTCTGCAAAGATGAGTGGGCCAAAATTCCTCCAGAGCGCTGTAAAAGACTCGTTGCAAGTTATCACAAACGCTTGATTGCAGTTATTG
Organism: Hyperolius riggenbachi; assembly: GCF_040937935.1. Taxonomy (NCBI): domain Eukaryota; kingdom Metazoa; phylum Chordata; class Amphibia; order Anura; family Hyperoliidae; genus Hyperolius; species Hyperolius riggenbachi. The sequence continues at coordinate 44,392,210 of NC_090653.1, read as the reverse complement.
CTGCTAAGAGTGGCCCAACCAGTTATTAGGTTCAGGGGGCAATTTCTTTTTCACACAGGGCCATGTAGGTTTTGATGGTTTTTTCTCACTAAATAATAAAAAACATCACTTAAAACTGCATTTTGCGTTCAATTATGTTATCATGGACTAATAGTTAACGGTTTTTGATGAGCAGGAACATTTAAGTGTGACAAACATGCAAAAGAATAAGAAATCAGGAAGGGGGCAAATAGTTTTTCACACCACTGTATCTATTGAGAAATGTTACACACTCTTTGGCTGTCCTCCAGCTCCTTCTCAGTCAGAGAGAGTGAGTCACATTCAACACTTAGATACATTTATGTAAACAAAATGTATATCTGTCAGCTTCGGATGGGTCTGCAGAAATCTCAAGGAACTTTAAAGCACAGTGTAACCCTTCCAATGCTGGTCTAGTAAAAAAAAAATGCTGGTTGCATATAATATACTGTAAATAATGTTTTAGAGCAAAGTTGAAATGCAGGGAATATAAATTCCGCTTTAAATAGAGGAAAAAGCTGTATTTCACTGTGTGTAGATTTTAGCTATGTTTGGAATGTCTCATTTGCATAGGTGAATCTCTGCAGTCTGACATGCTAAGAACAGTGTAATATTGAAGCAGAGTTATATGAAAATCCTGTCAGGTGTCAGGTTTCACATCACATTTATTGCAAATGTTTATGTTGAACATACATTACATTTCCTCTGCTTTCTGCAGACAGGCAGCTGCAGAGAGATTTCTCACACACACAGTGTGGTGAACATTACGGAAAGTCATGCATAATCGCCAACGATTTTTGTATGGTCCAGCACAATTACTGTCAGTCCTGTGTAAATGTACAAACAAATGTCTTTCCTTTCTCTCCCCCCCCCCCCACCCCGAGAGCATTGCAGAGTACAGTACCTTCCCCCCCCCATGTCCTGCTTAGGTCAGCAAAGAATTTCACACGTAGCTCGGGAGGACCACTTCCTGCCACAGCCCTCTCTCCCAAAAGCCAGATCGAACTGGCCAGATAAGAGCTCCCTCCAAAACCTTACACTCAGACAAAGTAAACTTTAATGTATTTGTATTTCAAAATAGGCTTGTCACGGAAAAACAAAAAATACATACTCTGATACCCATAAAGCAGTTCTATCATCCATCCGAGTTCCAGTTTCCCAACTGTCAGGGGTCAGTCAGGAAACTGCTTTATTCAACCTGCGTAGAGCGAATGCAATAGAATAGGCATGTTTAGCCTCATTTGATACAGGGTCGCAGGCCACTTATGAATATAGCCTCGGATTTGTGATGCGCCAATCTAGGGCGGGGTCACACAGATTATTAATAAATGCTACATTTTCTTGCTCTGAGTCTGGGGGTGGCAACCTTGCTGCCAGGAGATAACCCCGCCTTCCCTCCACCTAGTTTGGAGGTAACCCAGCCCCAATTCTAAAATAGTATAAATCTGGGGGCCAGCAGAGCCCGCCCTGTCTTTCATAATTTCATCTGCTAAAGAAGAGCTTGGAGCATTGGTTCAAGGAGGACCGAACTCATGCTGTGTTTCAAGGACTCTTAACATTAATGCCTACTTTAAACTGGACTGCTCAGCCGTAACTAAGTAAGAACTTTCTAATTTTATCACTTTTATTTTTAAGCTTTGTGTTTTGTGTGTATATGTTAATTGGTGTATATAACTGTATGTAATGCATTTTTGCTATTAAACGTTTTAAAATCGTTTAGCGGTTATGACCTGTTGCTGAACATACACAATCGTATCCATTCTTCTGAAACCGCAACCCTGTGTTTAATAGAAGTGTACATTTATAACCCGTATGCGTGAATCCGGCTCAGATAGTCAGAGCTGACTCAGATTCCTGCATACTACAAAGGGTTAACAGAGCGTTCTCGAAGTATTAGCATAATTACAGTAGCGGGCTGTGTAACCCGCTTGGTGGAAGATCTTTGAATTGTATGTGTGTGGTAAATCCGTTGGCGTCTGAACGCTCCCTCCGCGAGTCAGTTCATCAAACTGCGAAGTCAGGTTTACGCTTCGTGATGAGCAAAATGACAGTGTGAGAGGATTTCTGACGCCGATCGATTGACCCCATCCGCAGACCGGCCTTGCGGTCTGTGACACTGGTTGGCAGCTTATTGGGATTTGTGTATGTTCAGAACATCAATGGCAACGTTATTTGATTAATCTGCCAGAACAGATCAAAATCTGTGGTCGATAACTGGTGCATTACCATTTATATAGACTAAACGTATAGCACAGAGTTCCCTCCCCAATCTCTTTTCCTATCCTATCTTTTATTTGGCAAAAATAGCTGCAGCAAGATACAAGCAAATGTCAGTGCCAGACCTAGTAAACTTGTGTGAATAAAAATTGGCCTCAATTCACTAAGCTTATCCCTTGTCTTTAATAACTCTTCTAGAGTTGTTACCATGGTGATAAGGCATGTAGTATTCAGGAAACATTTTACCTTTAGGCAAACCTAAAGTTAACTCTTCTGTCTTTAAGTTAACTCTTCAATCCTTAAAATAAATCCAGAGTTAAAGACAGGCTGTTTATTATCTGCATGTGAAAATAACTACAAAGGAGGTAAATTAACTACAGAGGAGGTAAAATAACTACAGAGGAGGTAGCTTAAGGAATGAAGAGATAAGATAACTCTCTCTTATGTGGAGGTAAGTTTTCTCTTGCCTTATTATCTCCAGCATTATCTTAGTGAATTGAGGCCAATTGTGACTTACAGAAAAAAGAAAGCGCAATTGGTCAAGGACTTATTGCGACTGAATACCCAGCCGGAGCAGATGCTGGGAGAGCACACTCCTTTTTTAAGATGGTGCTGTAACTGGGGCAGAGGGAAGTGAGCGGTTGGAGCAAAGTAACCCACTTCCAGACCCAGATGAAAACGGAACCGCGTCTGAACCGATTGCTGTAAATGCAGAAGAGCATGGTGGCCGGCAGGAGCCCGCCCATGCCAACTGTTCCTGCGTTCCTGAGGCTGGAATGCAGCATGCTTTACAAAGACTGGCGGATACAAATCCTGAGCTGTACATGCAGATTGTCAGAGAAAACGCTGACTGCTCAGAACGCCAGGCGGAACGGGAAGCGGCAGAGCGCCGGTGGCTTTATGAGAAAGAAGCGGAAAGAAAGGAGAGAGCAGCCGCACGCAGACATGACCTTGAAATGGCCACCCTGCGAGCGCAGGGCCAAAATCCCTCGCAAAGTGCTCCGGAACCCCGGCCCACAGCAGGCCCGTTTGGGACTCCCAAGTTTAAATTCCCAGAAATGGAGAAGGGAACTGACCCGGACACTTACTTGCAGTCCTTTGAAAAGACTTGTCGTCAGCATCATCTGCCCCAGGAGCAGTGGGCAAGATTTCTAACCCCTAACTTGCAGGACAAAGCGCTTGAGGCGTTTGTGGACTTACCCGCTGAAAAAGACAATGACTATGAGGCGATAAAAGCTGCAATTATCGCCAAATACCAGTTGACCCAGTTCAGAGGTCTATCTCAAAAAGTTTCGCTCCCTGCAGAAAGGCCACACCGACACTTACACCGATCTGGAGAGTCGCCTGCTGACCGTGTTCAGGCAGTGGTCGCGGGGCCTCAACAAAGACTCTCACCAAGGTCTGGAGGATCTCATCGTCAGGAGCAGTTGCTGAACTGCTGCACTCCAGATGTCCGTCAGTTTGTCCTGGAGTGGAAGCCTGGATACGCCAAAGCTGCTGCAGAACTTGCAGACACTTTTGTGGCCACCCGTGTGCCGGACAGCCGCAAACCTCCAGCCCAGAGCTGGAAAGGGGGGAGACCTGCGCAACCTAGTTCTCCTCCCCCTGCTAACCGTGGGAATCGGGTCCCACAGCCACAGAGGCTGGATGCTGCACCTGCTACTCATTTGCCTGATGCCACATATGTTCCGAAGTGTTACCACTGTGGACAGCGAGGACACCTCAAGTCTGCCTGCCCCGAGGTGAGGATGCTGTCTCCAGAGCCTAGCGCAGAATCGGCTAGCGCATCCTCTACTGCACACACCTACCTCGTCATGGGAGCGGCAAATCCTCGACTTTCCGGAAATAATCAAGTCATGGAAGTAAACGACCAGATCGCTGTTGGTTTCCGCGACACCTTGGGTCGCTCTCATCTTGTTGCCAGGGATAATTTCCTTCCTAATGAGCGTGTTACACTTGTGGGAGTTGGTGGCACACACGCCCGCATCGCCAAAGCTTGTGTTGTTCTCGATTGGGGAAGGGGGCGCCAGACAAGAGTTGTGGGGGTGACAGATGACATCCCAGTGCCTGTGCTGTTGGGCACCGATCTTGGCGCCCTACACTCCTTTTATGAACCTGTGATCAACACCCCGGACTGCCAGTCTGGACCCACTCAGGTACTGTACAAGCTTGGGGAGGGACAGAGGGAGGCAGCCAGGCAGCTCTCCTAGGGAAGGAGGCAAAGAAGAGGTACCTGTCTCTAATGGACAGCTGTCTAATGACTGTTTGTCTGATTCTAAACCTGTCACTGTTGTCCCAGATACCTGTGTACATGATGTGAAAAATGAACGTAACTGTGATGTTAATGCTGTACCAGATGTTGCTAATAGTTTTCATGCTGAATCTCCTATTGGTAAAAATGATTTAGGTTTAAGTGTGATTGCCCCTAACCTAAGAGATAACAGTCTTGTTTTGCCTGGGTCAGATCCTTGCAGGGCAGCGGAAGAAGGCCAGGTGTCAGAGCAGGCAGCTGGGGGCCTAGATCTCACCTGCTGCTATGACATCCAGAATGCTTCATCATTGCCTGTTATCAAACCACTTTTGAAGACAGGCAGTTCTTTCCCTGACTCACCCTTGCATGTCTTCCCCTTGCAGAAGCAACCCAGTGCAAAACTGCCCAGAGGTCCACCCTCTATCCCTCCTGGAGGAGGGGCAAGCCTTGCCACCCAGGTGAAGGCTAATTCGTTTTTTGAAATGTGTTCTAATGTTCACCTAGGCTGTGCTGACCAAAATGTGTAGCCAAGGTGTAGTCAGTTAAAGCGGGGGTATGCCACGCTGCTTCCAGATTCGCAGGCTGACACCCGAGAGTCAGAAAGTGACCTGAATGTCAGCTAATGACTCTCTCCCTTACAGGAGGGGCTAGGCAAACTCAGCCAGACGTTTAGAGGTAAACCTGTGGGTGTGTACCTTACCGTCCCCAAAGCGGACACTGGGACACACCGGACCATGAGGCCTTATGCCTCTGGTGAGTTGACTAAAGTACAGTCAGATACGAAGTCGAGAACCCATTCAGTAGCTAAGCGGCGCGTAGAGCAGGTCTGGCAGACCCACTCTGTGCAGCCGACTGGTAGGGGGAGATGTGGTGAACATTACGGAAAGTCGTGCGTAATCGCCAACGATTTTCGTATGGTCCAGCACAATTACTGTCAGTCCTGTGTAAATGTACTAACAAATGTCTTTCCTTTCTCTCCCCCCCCCCTCCTCTGAGAGCATTGCAGAGTACAGTACCTTCATCCCCATGTCCTGCTTAGTATGCACAGAAGGATCCGCAAACCAAGCAGTAGTTGGAAAACGTTGGTATTCTTTATTCAGAGATTCCACAAGGCAAGTGCAATAAAACCACAGGGTTCAACTAACGCGTGTCGGGCGTGCCATGTCCTGCTTAGGTCAGCAAAGAATTTCACATGCAGCTCGACCTCCCGGGGAGGACCACTTCCTGCCACAGCCCTCTCTCCCAAAAGCCAGATCGAACTGGCCAGATAAGAGCTCCCTCCAAAACCTTACACTCAGACAAAGGAAACTTTAATGTATTTGTATTTCAAAATAGGCTTGTCACGGAAAGACAAAATTCTGATACCCATAAAGCAGTTCTATTATTCATCCGAATTCCAGTTTCCCAACTGTCAGGGGTCAGTCAGGAAACTGTTTATTCAACCTGCGTAGAGCGAATGCGATAGAATAGGCATGTTTAGCCTCATTTGATACAGGGTCGCAGGCCACTTATGAATATAGCCTTGGATTTGCGATGCGCCAATCTGGGGCGGGGTCACACAGATTATTAATAAATGCTACATTTTCTTGCTCTGAGTCTGGGGTGGCAACCTTGCAGCCAGGAGATAACCCCGCCTTCCCTCCACCTAGTTTGGAGGTAACCCAGCCCCAATTCTAAGATTGTATAAATCTGGGGGCCAGCAGAGCCCGCCCTGTCTTTCATAATTTCATCTGCTAAAGAAGAGCTTGGAGCATGGGTTCAAGGAGGACCGAACTCATGCTGTGTTTCAAGGACTCTTAACATTAATGCCTACTTTAAACTGGACTGCTCAGCCGTAACTAAGTAAGAACTTTCTAATTTTATCACTTTTATTTTTAAGCTTTGTGTGTATATGTTAATTGGTGTATATAACTGTATGTAATGCATTTTTGCTATTAAACGTTTTAAAATCGTTTAGCGGTTATGACCTGTTGCTGAACATACACAATAGTACCCATTCTCCTGAAACCGCTACCCTGTGTTTAATAAAAGTGTACATTTATAACCCGTATGCGTGAATCCGGCTCAGATAGTCAGAGCTGACTCAGATTCCTGCATACTGCAAAGTGTTAAAAGAGCGTTCTCAAAGTATTAGCATAATTACAGTAGCGGGCTGTGTAACCCGCTTGGTGGCAGATCTTTGAATTGTATGTGTGTGGTGAATCCGTTGGCATCTGAACGCTCCCTCCGCGAGTCAGTGCATCAAACTGCGAAGTCAGGTTTACGCTTCGTGATGAGCAAAATGACAGTGTGAGAGGATTTCTGACGCCGATCGATTGACCCCATCCGAAGACCGGCCTTGCGGTCTGTGACACACAGGGTTAACAGATGCAGTGTGAGGGAATTCCTTCTCCCCTCATGGTTCACTCTGCCATCAGAATTGGTTACACTGAAGTGGGAATGAGATTTGATAACAGTTAAACAAAGAGATACGCATTTAAATGTATACCCCAGTACTTAAAAGCATTTCCGAAACAATTCCTATCTCAATTGAAAAAAAACATGTTGATTGACAGTGTTCCTTTAACTTGAATACATATGCATTAAAAGTTAAATTTTATCATATTTATCTCCTACAATAAGCATACATTGAATGTAAGAGTGAACAGAGGCGCCAGCAGGATAAAAGGTTCTAAAAGGCTAAAAATCCCTCAGGAGGTGGTGGTGGACTCGCCTCCCCAAAGCAGACAAGATACAGTCAGTTTTATGACAACAGGTTTATTAATATACTCCAAAACAAACAGTGCAACGCATTTCACAGGTATGTTCCCGCTTCCTCAGGCAATAAACAGACAGGAGTACACAGTATAGTCTTAAGGTCACGAATAGCGTACAGAGGCGCTATTTGTGGCCTTGAGACTATACTGTGTACTCCTATCTGTTTATTGCCTGAGGAAGCGGGAACATATCCGTAAAACGCGTTGCACTGTTTGTTTTGGAGTATATTAATAAACCTGTTGTCATAAAACTGACGGTATCTTGTCTGCTTCAGGGAGGCGAGTCCACCACCACCTTCTGAGGGAATTTAAGCCTTTTAGAATCTTTTAACCTGCTGGCGCCTCTGTTCACTCTTACATTACCAATATCCACCCCTGGTGGAGGGGTTGAGCCCCATTTTTCCTTATCTACAGAGAGCAACTTTTAATCCTGAGTGAGGACAGGTCTAATCTCCTCACCTGCCTATGCAGTGGTTACCTAGGCGGTAACCCACGTTTGTGAGTATATATTTTATATACTTTTCATTTCCAACTCCTTGTTTTGCATACTACACTATATTGGGCTCTCTGTATTTCTTTTGTCAGTAAGCATGCATTGTGTTTTTTTTTAATCTTTCATTTTTCAAAGACTTTTATCTTGTGTGTACCCAGCTTGAGTATTCAAAATCTGTATGCTTTAATACAACATGGCAGTGGTAAAATTAGACAGTTCACTGCAGATAAAAATTGGATGTGTGTATGGACCAGAAATTGGAGTAAGCAGGCAGCTGTAGTTTCCTGAAGAGGGTCAGTTCATTTTTGTTAAAGGTAATGTCTTTCTGTTTATTTATTTAGAACACTGCGGGTTTTTTTTTCCTATTACACTAATATTAAAAACTGTGCCTATGCAGTGCTGGGACATTAAACAGTTAAAATCATATGTGATGTAGAAAGGAATAAAGCTAGCCATACATCTAGAGATGAGTGGCATATTTGACCAAGATCCAAATCTCTCTCTGATCTTATTTGATTACAAAAAGATCTCTTAGCTGTCCATACACCGCAGGCCGGTTCCCGATCATCTCATGCTGAAATTGTTCAGGAACTGGCCTTGTGACGCTGCATCCACCGACTCATCGGCCCGACGCTGTCCCTCTAATATGAAATGCGCCCTTCCAGTGATGTCACATGTGCACCAATGTTACTCCAGCAACCACGTGGGGCGTGTGTATGCGGATTGTTGCAGAGCCTGGCGCCAGCAGCGGACATGGACAGGTAAAGTTTAATGCAGGGGGAAGTGACGCATTTGACATTAAAGGAGACAGTGCTGGGGCTTCATCACATTCCTCACTCGTCCTGATGTTGCTTGCCACTGACGCCGCGCCCCTGATCAGCCACGACGGCCTGACATCTTGCAGCATTGCGGATCGATGCATGTAACCAATTTTAGCCCAAAATTGGTCGCATTGCCGATCGGGACATGCTCTCAGTGGCACCGATTTATATCCAATTCAATAATAATTATGGAATATAATGGTCGATCGGCCGCCAAGTCGATAGATGCATGGCCACCTTAACTCTACAAGAAACTCCACCAATAAGTCATGTGCTAAACATTAATATTCAGGTGAGATGCATCTTCATGCACAAAACCTCAAGAGATGTCAGTGGTGGTGCTTTGGTAACTGTAAGATTTTATTGGTGGTAAGTGTTCATTGGTGGTAATCGGTTTGGGATTCCTCCCTCCATCAGTTATCTGCCATCACAGATTTCACTTAGGGGTTCTCGTAAACACTTTCCTTCTCCTTGAGTGTGACCACAAAGCAGTAGAGTGTCTGGGTAAAATAGTGCCTATGGCAAACTCTAAAATTGTGCTCCCCCTTCCCCCCGAGCAGAGCTTCATTCCCCCGTAATAAAAACAGCCGAGTGCCTCAAGATTAAGAAATTGTGCGCCAAGATAATTAAGTACTACACTTTATAGAGAATTTATGTGTGCATCGAAACCAAGTAACACCTGACAAGTCTGGCTTTGCAAATTTGGCCTAATTGGCTATTCACGAGACATAGCTCATGCAAATATGCATTTGCTTTCGCTTGCCAAAGTTTGCAGGGTTAAAAACAAAACCGCAAAGCGGTTGCCCTGCGGGAATTAGTTCATGCTACATTAGCACTATCCAGGAGCGCCACGGGGAGGCTTCCCAATGCCCCCATACACCCGGGGTGCCTCGGGGCCCCAAGTGCTCTCACTGCCTGAAACCACAGCGGCATCCCGGAGGGGGAGGCTGGGAGGTGCAAGCGATCCCCCCAAGCGTGGCCAGCGCCGGGAAGAGCCGCCTGCACCTGCCTCCCAAAATTTTAAAACAGGCACTTACCTTAACGTCCATTGCGTTCTGCTACATGAGCACGACTTGAGAGCGAACACATGAGAAAGGAGTGTAGCATGGGCCACTTCAAGCTTTGGAGCTCAGAGCTGGCTTTTACACAACACTCCAAGGGGGGGAAGACAGTCGCAGACAGCTCGCTCCAGGGCTCTCACCTCCTAGAACAAGCAGGGTCCCCAACCGTCCCGGATTCGTCGGGACGGTCATGGGTTGGGGGAGGGGTCCCGCTGTCCCGGGATACCCCCCCTTGTGTCCCAGCAGGCAGAGGTGAGGCTGAGGAGAGAAAGAAAAGATCGAGGCACCAGCCGCAAAACAGTGTACTAATGCGGCGGTGAGCAGAGCGGACATCACTCCTTCCTCCCTCCCTCTCCATCATGCCCCCCTCGTGAGTCCCCATCATGAAATGCAGAGATCGTGCGCAGCGGCCAGCGGGTGTTTAGTTTACATGCTGTTCGGTGACCGGCTTCCTACTTCCTGTTTCCGCGAAACAGGAAGTACTAGGAAGCCGGCCGCTGGAACGGTATGTAAACTAAACACCCGCTGGCCGCTGCGTACGATCTCTGCATTTCATGATGGGGACTCACGAAAGGGGCATGATGGAGAGGGAGGGAGGAAGGAGTGATGTCCGCTCTGCTCACCGCCGCATTAGTACACTGTTTTGCGGCTGGTGCCTCGATCTTTTCTTTCCTCTTCTGCCCAATACCCCTGGCTACATATACGGGGGACATATACCCCTGGCTACATATACTGGGGACATATACCCCCTGGCTTCATATACTGGGGACATATACCCCCTGGCTTCATATACTGGGGACATATACCCCTGGCTACATATACTGGGGACATATACCCCCTGGCTACATATAGTGGGCACATATACCCCCTGGCTACATATACTGGGGACATATACCCCCTGGCTACATATACTGGGGACATATACCCCTGGCTACATATACTGGGGACATATACCCCCTGGCTACGTATACTGGGGACATATACCCCCTGGCTACATATACTGCGCACATATACCCCCTGGCTACATATACTGGGGACATATACCCCCTGGCTACATATACTGGGGACATATACTCTTGGCTACATATACTGGGGACATATACCCCCTGGCTACATATACTGGGCACATATACTCCCTGGCTACATATACTGGGGACATGTACCCCCTGGCTACATATACTGGGGACATATACCCCTGGCTACGTATACTAGGGACATATACCCCCAGGCTACATATACTGGGGACATATACCCCCTGGCTACATATACTGGGCACATATACCCCCTGGCTACATATACTGGGCACATATACCCCCTGGCTACATATACTGGGCACATATACCCCCTGGCTACATATACTGGGGACATATACCCCCGACTACATATACTGGGGACATATACCCCTGGCTACATATACTGGGCACATATACCCCCTGGCTACATATACTGGGGACATATACCCCTGGCTACATATACTGGGCACATATACCCCCTGGCTACATATACTGGGCACATATACCCCCTGGCTACATATACTGGGGACATATACCCCTGGCTACGTATACTAGGGACATATACCCCCTGGCTACATATACTGGGGACATATACCCCCTGACTACATATACTGGGGACATATACCCCCTGGCTACATATACTGGGCACATATACCCCTGATTACATATACTGGGGACATATCCCACTGGCTACATATACTGGGGACATATACACCTGGCTACATATACTGGGGACAAATGCCTCTGGCTACATATACTGGGACATATACCCCTGCCTACATATACTAGGGACATATACCTCAGGCTGCATATACTGGGGACATATACACCTGACTACATATACCATAGCTCCCAACTGTCGCTTTTTTGGAGGGACAGTCTCTCTTTCACCCTCATTTGTCCATCTTTCTATGTAAATACATATATTTCTATACTAAAAATGTGTTTGATTGACTCTAAACTTTATTCCCATCCTTTAAATTGATAGAATACTAATTTTAAAATGTTAATATGAAGGAAAATGAGCCAGGATAGAAAGGACCAGTGTGGTTTGAATTATAAAACAACATATTTTTCGTATGAAATCTTTATGGTATGCGTGACTAGAGGCATGATGATGGCGTGGCCAGGGGTGTGGCTTAAGTGTCCCTTTTTCTCAGCTCAAAAAGTTGGGAGGTATGGAACAAGCCATCCACCACCCACCTCCAAAGGGGGATAGAAATGAAACACTACACTTTATAGAGAACTAGCTGATTGCCCGGCGTTGCACGGGTAGGTATTTGGCTGGTGTCGGCTCCACCCACTCTTTCTAACCCTAACACACAATTACTCAATGACCAAGTTTGTGAGCCTTGTAGTCTTTGGCATCAGTAATTTGCATTGAAATGAAAAAATCTGATGGGTTGTTTGTGGCTCCACCCCCTTTTCTGAATTTGAACCCCAGTCACCCAATGACCAACTGTACCAGGTTTGAGGCCTGTGCCAATAACAGTGCAAAAATGGTAGCAATTAAATATTCCCTTCAAAAGCAATAGGTGAAGCTTAATACACTTTTGTAGGCTCCACCCACTTTTCTGAATATTGATCCCATTCACTGAGTGACCAACTGTGCAAAGTTTAATAACCCTCCCATTAACAGTGTAAGAATGGCTGCAGTTTACATTTTCCCAGTGAAATTTGTATTTTTTTCCACCCACTGATTGCCCGGCGTTGCCCAGGTATGTATTTGACTTGTGTTGGTTCCGCCCACTTCTTCTAACCCTAACGCACAAACACTCAATGACCAAGTTTGTGAGCTTTGGTGTCTTTAGCATCAATCATTTGTATATTCCCATTGAAATTAAACAAATCAGATTGGCTGTTTGTGGCTCTGCCCCTCTCCAGCATTTGAACCCCAGTCACCCAATGACCAACTGTAGCAGGTTTGAGGCATCTGCTATTACCAGCAGAGCCGGATTAAGGCTAAATGGGGCCCTAAGCAAAGTATCATCATGTCGTAATAGAATCAGAAGATGCAGCTGCACAGCAATATGTCGCACACACCGGGCAGCCGAGCTACTGGTTGCTATGGGCAACAGCACGCTTTCCTCTGTGGGTGCACAATGCAGGGAATAGCAGCGGCAAAATGCAGAGTGAGAGATGAATGGCTGGGACATTTGCACTCAGGGGCTGGGGCACCCCTGTGAAGAGGGCGCCAGATATCACAACAGCAGCACTTTCCCCCTGCATCTCCAGCCTGGCAATAGCAGAAAGCTCTGGACACCGCCAAACCGGAAGCCGTTCCCCAGACAGAATTACATAACCACCCCCACCACCGAACAACCAATTTCCTCCCAAACTAGACAGCCACCATGCAGCCTCCATCCCAGTGAATATGATAGTCCAGCAGAGAAGGCAGCCGCAGTGGGGGAGAATGACAGCACCAGATGAATCACATTCACCTATTGCGATCCAAGCAATAGAGGTCCCGTCATCCGGAGCCCATCTGTCTCCTCTAGAGTGCTGCCGCTCTGTTACTACTACTATTGCTACTTCCTACTTCATGTCTGATCTGAGAATCAGGAAGTTCAGAGCGAGCAGCTGCACTGTAGAAGAGACAGATGGGTTTCAGATGACGGGATCTCTATTGCTTGGATCATGGATAGGTGAGTAAGCGTTTGCCATCTGCTGCTATCATTCTTGCTTCAGCTGTGGTTCTCTGTGGGAAGGGAGGGTGGAGTGGGCAGCGGCAGAGCGCACAGTAGCAGGAGGGGGACCTAGGAGGAGAGCCTGGCTCTGAAGACAATCAGCAGCGCACGGCATCATTTGACAAGACAAATAACATTTATATCGCGCTTTTCTCCTGGTGGACTCAAAGCGCCAGAGCTGCAGCCACTAGGACGCGCCCTATAGGCAGTAGCAGTGTTAGAGAGACTTGCCTACGGTCTCCTACTGAATAGGTGCTGGTTTACTGAACAGGCAGAGCTGAGATTTGAACCCTGGTCCCCTGTGTCAGCGGCAGAGCCCTTAAAGGGACTCCAAGCAGTGCCTGTGGATATGCCTTTAAGCATACCCACAACTAATTCATTACATCCTCACACCTACCAGCATGATGTTTGTAATTATATCCCCCTGGGTTCCTTATATTTCATTGCATTGTGCTGAATCGAGCTGCCAACTTTGAAGAAAAGTCGTCCTGTGGTCGTGATTTCGATCGTGAAAATATCAAAAACTAAAAGGCATAGAGCAGCTGTTTATATATCATTGGAAAGAGGAGAAAGAGAGCTTTAAAATGATATGAATCTTTCCATAGCTACTGCACTGCTCAGAGTCCCTTTAACCATTATACCATCCAGCCACCGCTGACTTTGGAGAAAAGTCGTCCTGTGGCCGTGATTTCAATCGCGAAAATATCGAAAACTAAAAGGCATAGAGCAGCCGTTTAGATATCATTGGAAAGGGGAGAAAAAGAGCTTTAAAATGATATGCATCTTTCCATAGTTACTGCACTGCTCAGAGTCCCTTTAACCATTATACCATCCAGCCACCGCTGACTTTGGAGAAAAGTCGTCCTGTGGCCGCGATTTCAATCGCGAAAATATCGAAAACTAAAAGGCATAGAGCAGCTGTTTATATATCATTGGAAAGAGGAGAAAGAGAGCTTTAAAATGATATGAATCTTTCCATAGCTACTGCACTGCTCAGAGTCCCTTTAACCATTATACCATCCAGCCACCGCTGACTTTGGAGAAAAGTCGTCCTGTGTAGTGTTGGGCGAACAGTGTTCGCCACTGTTCGGGTTCTGCAGAACATCACCCTGTTCGGGTGATGTTCGAGTTCGGCCGAACACCTGACGGTGCTCGGCCAAACCGTTCGGCCATATGGCCGAACTAAGAGCGCATGGCCGAACGTTCCCCGAACGTTCGGCTAGCGCTGTGATTGGCCGAACGGGTCACGTGGTTCGGACCCGAACGCGCTCTGATTGGCCGAACGGTCACGTGGTTCGGGTAAATAAATACCCGAACCACGTCATATCTCCGCCATTTGTCTGTGGGTTTAGCTTTGGGTAGGCAGGCAGGGTAGTTCGCGCTCCAGCCACGCTAGCCAGGGTCCCCCCTGTCATTGTGTCACTGCTGGGAACAGTAGTACACCGCTTGCTCAGCCACACTATATAGCATTCTGTTTACTGCCACTCTGTGTACCTCGCTCAGCCACACTATATAGCATTCTGTTTACTGCCACTCTGTGTCTGCTGGGAATAGTAGTACACCGCTTGCTCAGCCACACTATATAGCATTCTGTTTACTGCCACTCTGTGTACCTCGCTCAGCCACACTATATAGCATTCTGTTTACTGCCACTCTGTGTCTGCTGGGAATAGTGGTACACCGCTCGCTCAGCCACACTATATAGCATTCTGTTCACTGTTCTGTGTCTGCTTGGAATAGTGGTACACCGCTCGCTCAGCCACACTATATAGCATTCTGTTTACTGTTCTGTGTCTGCTGGGAATAGTGGTACACCGCTCGCTCAGCCACACTATATAGCATTCTGTTTACTGTTCTGTGTCTGCTGGGAATAGTGGTACACCGCTCGCTCAGCCACACTATATAGCATTCTGTGCACTGTTCTGTGTCTGCTGGGAATAGTGGTACACCGCTCGCTCAGCCACACTATATAGCATTCTGTTCACTGTTCTGTGTCTGCTGGGAATAGTGGTACACCGCTCGCTCAGCCACACTATATAGCATTCTGTTTACTGTTCTGTGTCTGCTGGGAATAGTGGTACACCGCTCGCTCATCCACACTATATAGCATTCTGTTCACTGTTCTGTGTCTGCTGGGAATAGTGGTACACCGCCCGCTCAGCCACACTATATAGCATTCTGTTCACTGTTCTGTGTCTGCTGGGAATAGTGGTACACCGCTCGCTCAGCCACACTATATAGCATTCTGTTCACTGTTCTGTGTCTGCTGGGAACAGTAGTACACCGCTCGCTCAGCCAGAGTATATAGCATTGTGTTTACTGCCACTCTGTGTACACCGCTCAGCCAGACTATATACCATTGTTTACTGACACTCTGTGTACACCGCTCAGCCAGACTATATACCATTGTTTACTGACACTCTGTGTACACCGCTCAGCCAGACTATATACCATTGTTTACTGCCACTCTGATTCTGCTGGGAACAGTAGTACACCGCTCGCTCAGCCAGACTATATAGCATTGTGTTTACTGCCACTCTGTGTACACCGCTCAGCCAGACTATATACCATTGTTTACTGACACTCTGTGTACACCGCTCAGCCAGACTATATACCATTGTTTACTGAAACTCTGTGTACACCGCTCAGCCAGACTATATACCATTGTTTACTGCCACTCTGATTCTGCTGGGAACAGTAGTACACCGCTCGCTCAGCCAGACTATATACCATTGTTTACTGACACTATATAGCAGACTATATAGCATTGTGTGTACACCGCTCAGCCAGACTATATACCATTGTTTACTGACACTCTGTGTACACCGCTCAGCCAGACTATATACCATTGTTTACTGCCACTCTGATTCTGCTGGGAACAGTAGTACACCGCTCGCTCAGCCAGACTATATACCATTGTTTACTGACACTCTGTGTACACCGCTCAGCCAGACTATATACCATTGTTTACTGCCACTCTGATTCTGCTGGGAACAGTAGTACACCGCTCGCTCAGCCAGACTATATACCATTGTTTACTGACACTCTGTGTACACCGCTCAGCCAGACTATATACCATTGTTTACTGCCACTCTGATTCTGCTGGGAACAGTAGTACACCGCTCGCTCAGCCAGACTATATACCATTGTTTACTGACACTATATAGCAGACTATATAGCATTGTGTGTACACCGCTCAGCCAGACTATATACCATTGTTTACTGACACTCTGTGTACACCGCTCAGCCAGACTATATACCATTGTTTACTGCCACTCTGATTCTGCTGGGAACAGTAGTACACCGCTCGCTCAGCCAGACTATATACCATTGTTTACTGACACTCTGTGTACACCGCTCAGCCAGACTATATACCATTGTTTACTGCCACTCTGATTCTGCTGGGAACAGTAGTACACCGCTCGCTCAGCCAGACTATATACCATTGTTTACTGACACTCTGTGTACACCGCTCAGCCAGACTATATACCATTGTTTACTGCCACTCTGATTCTGCTGGGAACAGTAGTACACCGCTCGCTCAGCCAGACTATATACCATTGTTTACTGACACTATATAGCAGACTATATAGCATTGTGTGTACACCGCTCAGCCAGACTATATACCATTGTTTACTGACACTCTGTGTACACCGCTCAGCCAGACTATATACCATTGTTTACTGCCACTCTGATTCTGCTGGGAACAGTAGTACACCGCTCGCTCAGCCAGACTATATACCATTGTTTACTGACACTCTGTGTACACCGCTCAGCCAGACTATATACCATTGTTTACTGCCACTCTGATTCTGCTGGGAACAGTAGTACACCGCTCGCTCAGCCAGACTATATAGCATTGTGTTTACTGCCACTCTGTGTACACCGCTCAGCCACACTATATAGCATTGCGTACTCTGCCAGTCAGTGTGTATATTGCTGGGATCAGTAATACTCCACTCACCGTCAACCACTATATGAGCTCAACATGAGTTCCCCAGAGACCTCCGCTGTGAGCAGCACTCCCAACAACAGCAACAGCCAACGCCCCACGCAAGCTATAACATCCACCCCAGCAGCCAGTGGTCAGCAGCAGCCCTCCCCGGAGGAGAACGTTGTGTCCATCAGTCCGTCGCCAGAGCGATTAATGAGGGCTGCCATTGAGGAGATGATGGGGCCTGATGTGGAGGAGGAGGTCTGGCTCAGGCCAGCATCCCAAGTTAATGTTGAGGACGATGAGGGGTCTGTGTCTGGGGATGTTGGGGTGGCAGAGGTGGTGGGTGGGTCAGACTCAGGAGAAGAGTTGTATGATGAGGATGATGATCGGGACCATCTGTATGTGCCTCAGAGTCCGACCCCGGAAAACATGTTGTATCGTGTGTTTAGGTACTAAAATCTGCGTTCCCTCCCAGTAGTGTTGGGCGAACAGTGTTTGCCACTGTTCGGGTTCTGCAGAACATCACCCTGTTCGGGGTGACTATATAGCAGACTATATAGCATTGTGTTTAATGCCACTCTGTGTACACGGCTCAGCCACACTATATAGCATTGTGTTTACTTCCACTCTGTGTCTGCTGGGAACAGTAGTACACCGCTCACCCGCCACTGTATAGCATTGTGCTCTGTGTCACTGCTGACAATAGTGGTACACCGCTCACCCACCACTGTATAGCATTTCTGTACTGCCACTGTACTGCTGCCAGTCAGCGTGTACTTTAAGGATAAGTGAAATGAGGAAGAAATCCGGTGAAAGAGGGAGGGGCAAGGGAAGAGGTGTTTCCCCTGACGGTTCACGTACAGGCCACAGGGGAGCACCCAAGAAAACCCACTCAATACTGCCCATGTTGTCCAGGACAACAACCCTCACAGATCCAAAAGAACAGGACCAGATAATTACTTGGATGACCTCTCAAGCGTCCAGCAGTGGGTTAAGCAGCACCAGCACATCACGCACGAGGTCCGAGTCCTCAGCCAGTTAAAGTCTGGGCTTTCTTTGAAGACTGCACTGAGGATGTTACCATGGCGATTTGCAAGGTGTGCAAGACCCGCCTGAGCAGGGGGAAAAGTATTAACAACCTCTCCACCACCAGCATGAGCCGCCACATTCTATCCAAACATCCCACTCTGTGGGCAAACGCGGCAGGACAGGGTACCACCAGCAACACTGCCTCCCTTGGGTTCACCAGACTCACCACCAGACCCGCCTCAGCAGCAGCAGTAGCCCAGCCATTGCGTGGTTCACAACATTCACAAACATCAGACGATGCTGACACTGTCACTTTCCGGACTAGTGCTCTTGAGGTCTCCCAGTGTTCATCAAACACAACAACCAACAGCCCTTCGGTGTGCAGCGCTACGGTTGAGTTGTCTGTCTCTGAGATGTTTGAGCACAAGAGGAAATTGCCAGCAAATGACCCCCGGGCCGTGGCAGTAACAGCCAGCCAGCATAGCCAAGCTTCTGGCCTGCGAAATGCTGCCATATCGAGTGGTGGAGACAAACAGCTTCAAGGGCATGATGTCAGTGGCCATCCCACGTTACGTTGTTCCCAGCCGCTACCACTTTGCGCGCTCTGCAGTGCCTGAGTTGCATGAGCACGTGGTCAGCTAAATAACCCGAAGCTTGAAGAATGCCGTTGCCTGCAAGGTTCACCTCACCACTGACACCTGGACGAGTGCGTTCGGCCAGGGTCGATACATCTCCCTTACCGCGCACTGGGTGAACCTTGTGGAGCCTGGCAGCGATTCCTCACCTGCTACGGCGCGGGTGTTGCCCACGCCGCAAACAGCTGGATAACAACAGCAGCACCTACCTCTCTGACTCCTTCTCCTCCAACGCATCTCAAAGCTGTACCTCATCCGGAAATGCGAACCCAGCACCAGCAGCAGTAGGATCGTGGAAGCAGTGCAGCACAGCTGTTGGCATGCGTCAGCAAGCGTTGCTGAAGCTGATCTGCCTTGGGGATAAGCAGCACACAGGGGAGGAAATTTGGAGGGGAATAAAGGAACAGACGGATTTGTGGCTGGCACCGCTGGACCTGAAACCGGGCATGAAGCTAGACACCTGGCACGAACTGGCAATGTACGCAATAGAGGTGCTGGCTTGCCCGGCAGCCAGCGTTATGTCGGAACGCTGTTTCAGTGCTGCCGGAGGCATCATCACAGATCGGCGTATCCGCCTCTCCACAGAAAATGCAGACCGTCTGACTCAAATTAAAATGAATCAATCCTGGATTGGAAACGACTACGCAACACTCCTGGACCCCAACCAAGTAACATGACCGATGAACATCTGGGATGGTTTAGCGTTTCCGGTCCCTGTTTATTGAACCTCTCATCTGTATTACATTTATGACTGCATGGCGGCAAAAAGCATTGCTGCTATATCCGCACGCTTTTTGTCCTCATGCAAGGCCTGGGTTGTTGTGTCTCACAAAGCGTGGCCTTCTCCTCCTGCGCCTCCTCCTGTTCCATCACGTGTGCTGCTGCTGCTGCTGCTGCTGCTGCTGGGTTACCGTTGCCGGTCCCTGTTTATGGAACCTCTTATCTTTATTACATTTATGACTACATGGCGGTACAAAGCATGCTATCCGCACGCTTTTTGTCCTCATGCAAGGCCTGGGTTGTTGTGTCTCACAAAGCGTGGCCTTCTCCTCCTGCGCCTCCTCCTGTTCCATCACGTGTGCTGCTGCTGCTGCTGCTGCTGCTGGGTTACCGTTGCCGCGTGGTCCCTGTTTATGGAACCTCTTATCTTTATTACATTTATGACTACATGGCGGTACAAAGCATGCTATCCGCACGCTTTTTGTCCTCATGCAAGGCCTGGGTTGTTGTGTCTCACAAAGCGTGGCCTTCTCCTCCTGCGCCTCCTCCTGTTCCATCACGTGTGCTGCTGCTGCTGCTGCTGCTGCTGGGTTACCGTTGCCGCGTGGTCCCTGTTTATTGAACCTCTTATCTTTATTACATTTATGACTACATGGCGGTACAAAGCATGCTATCCGCACGCTTTTTGTCCTCATGCAAGGCCTGGGTTGTTGTGTCTCACAAAGCGTGGCATTCTCCTCCTGCGCCTCCTCCTGTTCCATCACGTGTGCTGCTGCTGCTGCTGCTGCTGGGTTAGCGTTGCCGCGTGGTCCCTGTTTATTGAACCTCTTATCTTTATTACATTTATGACTACATGGCGGTACAAAGCATGCTATCCGCACGCTTTTTGTCCTCATGCAAGGCCTGGGTTGTTGTGTCTCACAAAGCGTGGCCTTCTCCTCCTGCGCCTCCTCCTGTTCCATCACGTGTGCTGCTGCTGGGTTAGCGTTGCCGCGTGGTCCCTGTTTATTGAACCACTTATCTTTATTACATTTATGACTGCATGGTGGTACAAAGCATGCTATCCGCACGCTTCTTGTCCTCATGCAAGGCCTGGGTTGTTGTGTCTCAAAGCGTGGCCTTCTCCTCCTGCGCCACCCTCCTCCTGTTCCATCACGTGTGCTGCTGCTGGGTTAGCATTACCGGTCCCTTTTCCTGGAACCTCTTATATGTATTACATTTATGACTGCATGCCGACAAAAAGCATGTTACCTGTGCAAAGAAAACAGACATTTCCCGCATTTAAAAGACAGTTTTCCCTTTGAAACTTTAAAATCGATTTTCTCAAAAACTATAAGCTCTTTTTGCTAAATTTTTTTTTCCTCTTGTACCCACTCCCAAGGTGCACATACCCTGTAAATTTGGGGTATGTAGCATGTAAGGAGGCTTTACAAACCACAAAAGTTCGGGTCCCCATTGACTTCCATTATGTTCGGAGTTCGGGTCGAACACCCGAACATCGCGGCCATGTTCGGCCTGTTCGGCCCGAACCCGAACATCTAGATGTTCGCCCAACACTAGTCCTGTGGCCGTGATTTCAATCGCAAAAATATCGAAAACTAAAAGGCATAGAGCAGCCGTTTAGATATCATTGGAAAGGGGAGAAAAAGAGCTTTAAAATGATATGCATCTTTCCATAGTTACTGCACTGCTCAGAGTCCCTTTAACCATTATACCATCCAGCCACCGCTGACAGGATGGCAAGGGCTGGTTTATGTGCTAATGGGGCCCCTTTGACTCTGAATGGGGCCCCAAGCGACTGCTTTTGTTGCCTGGTCGGTAATCCGGCCCTGATTACCAGTATAAAAATGGCAGCAATTTAAATATTCCCCTTGAAAATCAACAGGTGAATTTTGATTGGCTATTATAGGCTCCATATTAATCTCAGTCACCCAGTGACCATCTGGGCAAAGTTTGGGAACCCTGCCATTAACAGTGTAAGAAGGCCCGCAGTCTACATTTTCCCAGTGAAATTTGTTTTGCTCCGCCTACTTTTTGTAACCTGGACATACAGTCACTCAATGACTAAGTTTGTGAGCTTTGGGGTCCTTGGCATCAATAATTTGTATTTTCCCAAGAAATGAAACTGTTTGTGGCTCTGTCCTCTTTTCTAAATTTGAACCCCAATGACTAACTGTACCAGGTTTGAGGCTTGTGCCATTAACAGTGTAATGAATGGTAGCATTTTTAATATTCCCCTTTAAAATCAACAGGTGTTTTTGATTGACTTTTTTAGGCTCCACCCACTTTTCTGAATATTATTCCCAGTCACAAGTAACCAGCTGTGCAAAGTTTGAGATCCCTGCCATTAACAGCGAAGAAGGGCTGCAGTTTACAATTTCCCAGAAAAATCTGTTTTTGACTCCACCCACTTTTTGTAACCTTGACACACAGTCACTACTCAATGACCAATTTTGTGAGCTTTTGGGTTCCTGGCATCAAAATTGTGTGAATGGAAGCAGTTTATTAAAAAAAAAGCAAATCTGATTGGCTGTTTGTGGCTCGACCCCTTTAGTGAATTTGAACCCCAGTCACTTGATGACCGACTGTAGCAGGTTTGAGGCCTCTGCCATTAACAGTGTAAGAATGACAGCAGTTTCAATATTCCCCTTGAAAATCAATAGGTGAATTTTGATTGGCTCTTGTAGGCTCCACCTACTTTTCCGAATATTAATCCTAGTCCCCCAGTGACCAACTGTGCCAAGTTTGAGAACCCTGCCATTAATAGTGTAAGAATAGATGCAATTTATCTTTTCCCATGTAAAAAGTTAGTTGTTTTTGGCTCTGCCCACTATTTCTAACCTTGACATACAGTCACTCAATGACCAAGTTTATGAGCTGTGGGGTCTTTGGCATCAATAAGTTGCATTTTACCAATGAAATTAAACAAATCTGATTGGCTGTTTTTGGCCCACTCCCTTTTCAGAATGTAAACCCCAGTCTCCCAGTGACTGACTGTATCAGGTTTGAGACCTCTGCCATTAACAGTGTAAGAATGGTAGCAATGTAAATGTTCCCCCTTGAAAATCAATAGGTACATTTTGATTGGCTGTTTTTAGGCTCCACCCACATTTCTGAATATTAATCCCAGTCACCCAGTGGCCAATTGGGTCAAGTTTGGGAACCCTGCCATGTAAAAAATTAAGTTGTTGGCGCCGCACACTATTTCTAACCTTGACATACAGTCACTCAATTATCAAGTGTATCAGCTTTGGGGTCCTTGGTATCAATACTTTGTATATTCCCATTGAAAAATAAACAAATCTGATTGGCTGTTTGTGGCTCCGCCCCCTTTCTGAATTTGAACCCTAATCACCCAGTGACCAACTGTACCAGGTTTGAGGCATCTGCTATTAACAGTATAAGAATGGTAGCAGCTTAAATATTCCCTTTGAAAACCGAAAGGTGAATTCTGATTGGCTGTTGTAGACTCCACCTACCTTCCAAATTCTTAATCTCATTTACCCAGTGACCAACTGTGCAAAGTTTGAGAACACTGCCATTAACGGTGTAAGAATGGCTTCAGTTTATATTTTCTTAGTAAAATTTGTTTTTGGCTCCGCCCACTTTTTGTAACCTGGACACACACACATCACTCAATGACCAAGTTTGTGAGCTTTCAGGTTCC
The DNA here is from genome assembly GCF_040937935.1 of Hyperolius riggenbachi. NCBI lineage: Eukaryota > Metazoa > Chordata > Amphibia > Anura > Hyperoliidae > Hyperolius > Hyperolius riggenbachi. The sequence goes on along the minus strand of NC_090653.1, from coordinate 44,368,905 downwards.
TGGCATCAAAAATGTGTGAATGGAAGCAGTTTATCCACCAAGGAAATCTGATTGGCTGTTTGTGGCCCCGCCCCTTTTGTGAATTTTGACCCCAGTCACCCAAAGACAGACTGTGGCAAGTTTGAAGCCTCTGCCATTAACAGTTGTAAGAATGGCAGCAGTTTAACCACTTTACCCCCACGCGTACGGATTTCTCCGCCCCTTTTTTCCCTCCTAAAAAACCAGGGACGGAGAAATCCGTACCTTCCGTGCTACCGCCGCTATCCGCGCTCCCGCCGCTCATGTGCGCGCTCCCGCCGCTCGTGCACGCCGCCGTCCGCTCGCCCGGAGATCAATGAATGGGAAAATCCATTCCCGTTCGTTGATCTAAGCCCCCGCAATGATCTGCTGCTTCTTTCAGAAACAGCGAGATCATTGTGAGTCTCCCAGCCTCCTACTGCTTCCTGTAAGCGTCCTTCCGGACGCTTACAGGTCGCATGTAAACAAACACTCTGTGGCCATCTTGTGGCCAAATAGTAAACTACACCCTAAAAGCATTTTACATATACAAACATTACATTTACACAATAAATTAACTCCCACACTCCCCAATTTTTATTTTTTTTTGTAATTAAAAAAAAAAAATACAATAAAAAAAAACAACATAAATAGTTACCTTAGGGACTGAACTTTTTAAATATTTATGTCAAGAGGGTATAACACTGTTACTTTATAAACTGCGGGCTTCTAATTAGGGATGGATGCAAAACTGAAAAAGATGCACCTTTATTTCCAAATAAAATATTGTCGCCAAACATTGTGATAGGGACATAATTTAAATGGTTTTATAACCGGGACAAATGGGTTAATACATTTCATGGGTTTTAATTACAGTAGCATGCTTTATTTAAAAACTATAATGGCCGAAAACTGAAAAATAATAATTTTTTCCCACATTTTTTCCTATTTCCCCATTAAAACACATTTAGAATAAAATAATTCTTGGCATAATGTCCCACCTAAAGAAAGCCTAATTGGTGGCGAAAAAAACAAGATATAGTTCATTTCATTGGGATAAGTAATAATAAAGTTATAGACGAATGAATGGAAGGAGCGCTGAAAGGTGAAAATTGCTCTGGTGGTCAGGGGGTAAAACCCCTCAGTGGTGAAGTGGTTAAATATTCCCCTTGAAAATCAATAGGTGAATTTTGATTGGCTGTTGTAGGCTCCACCCACTTTCTTGAATCTTAATCACATTCACCCAGTGACCAAGTGTGCCAAGTTTGAGAATCCTGCGATTAACAGTCTAAGAATGGTCGCAGTTTACATTTTCCCATTTAAAATGAATGGCTGAAATTTGATTGGCTGTTTTATGCTCCGCCCACTTTTCCTGGATTTGTAACCTCGGTCACCAAGTGACCAACTGTGCCATGTGTGGCGACTCTGGCTTGTTTACTGTGAGAATGGCAGCTTTTTACATTTTTTCCATTGACTTGAATGGGTGAAATCTGATTGGCTGTTTGTAGCTCCGCCCACGTGTGCAGGGGAGCCGCGAGACCCCCAGAACGTATCATCCCAGGTAGTAAGGGAGCTGTGTACCAAGTTTCGTTCAAATCGGTCAAGCCGTTTTTGCGTGATCGCGGCACATAGATACACACACACACATACACACATCCGATTTTATATATATATAGATTTATGTGTGCATCAAACCAAGTAACACTTGACAAATCTGGCTTTGCAAATTTGGCCTAATTGGCTATTTACGAGACATAGCTCATGCAAATATGCATTTGCTTTCGCTTGCCAAAGTTTGCAGGGTTAAGCCAGATTTGTCAGGTGTTACTTGGTTTGATGCACACATAAATTCTCTATAAAAGATAAAGTAGCAAAGTGCCCCTATATACATCATTTAAGTAGCAATGTTCCCCAGATAACCGAATTAAAGGAATACTGTAGGGGGTCGGGGTAAAATGAGTTGAACTTACCCGGGGCTTCTAATGGTACCCCGCAGACGTCCTGTGCCCATGCTGCCACTCACCAATAATCCGGCCGAAGTGTACTGCGGATGCACAGACCATACTGGGCCTGCGCAGTACTCTCCTGGTGACATCAGCGGGAGTGAGGACACGGCAACCCAGGCACAGTGGTTTTCAGACTTTAAAGTCTGAAATTTCAGAAGTGAACCGGAGGCGGAGCTGGAGCATTGGGGAGTGGCTGCGCAGGAACAGGATGTCTGCGGGGGACCATTAGAAGCCCCGGGTAAGTTCAACTCATTTCTTTATCAGTAATAGGTGGTCAGATGTGCACCCCACATTTGAAATTCGACAAACATTACCCTACAAAGGTATAGGTAGCCAAACCTCCCTCCCAAGAATTGGTAGCCAAAGATACCCCCACTAGTATAGTTACCCACTCCCCCATTGTAGTAGGTAACCAAAGATGTCCCCCCAAGTATAGGTAGTCCTCCAAATGTGGGAGGCAAAAAGTGCCCCCTGAGTATAGGTAGCCCCCTCCCATAGGAAGCCAAAGGTGTCCCCCCTGTATAGGTAGTGTCCCCCTATAGGTCGCCAAAGGTCCCCCGTCCCCCCGTATATGTAGTACCCCTTTCCTAGCAAAGTAGCATGCTGGTGGAAGTGAGAAGTCTCTCTCACCATCCAGCCACCCGGGTCTCACCATCCAGCTGGGCTGGCTGGATGGTTAAGAGAGCCTACTCACTTCTGCCAGCATGCCACTCTGCATCGAGGAGGGCCCTAGGAAATGGAGGGAGGAGAGAAATCCGGCTCCCCTCTGGCGATCACCTGAGCGAAAGTACTTGGGGTCCAGGGGTGGCTGCAAGTGGAGAGACTCCTGATTCAGGGAGGCTTTACTTCAAAGTCAGTCCAAATTTCCACTCAAGTCTGGAAGAAAATGAGTCTTAAATCTCCTCTTGCCTTGTAGGTGGGTGCCTGGCCTTGGTGGTAACTACAATCTCATGCGTCGGGCATTCTCTTACTTACTCTTCCCATATTGAAAACCCACTGTGCTCAGATCCTGGTCCCGTAGTTTCTGCTCTCTTTTTTTATTCCCTCCAATGTTAGGCACCTAGTTCATTTCCTTTACATTACAACATCACTGAAGTCCGATTACCAATTTCTTTCTCCTTTTGCTGTATCTGCAGATGAAACACATGCCTTTGCGATGTGCGGGATCTCCAATTCTCACCCAGAAGATAACGATGAAAAGAAAAAATTCCCATGGATCGTTAAAATTTCAGTTACCGTAAGTTCAAGTCTCGGCTCTGCCTGTTCAGTAAGCCAGCACCTATTTAGTAGGAGACCTTGGGCAACTCTTCCTAACACTGCTATTGCCTATAGAGTGCTCACTTGTGGCTGCAGCTCTGGCGCTTTGCATCTGCCAGGAGAAAAGCGCAATACAGATGTTATTTGTCTTGTCTTGTAAGTAGTGACGGTTGAATTCTTCTGTGGACAAGCAGTGTCTAGAGCAAGCATCGTCAGCAGACATGGGCAATCTGGGGCTGCCCTACCTCCTAGTCTGAGTGTGTTGATGGGTGGTATTGCTCGGATACCCCCGATCATGGATTCGACTAATTTGGCTGTGATTAAAAACAAAATCCAGATAAGTCGTGATTTTTATCCAGATTTGAAATGGCATCATGAATTCTCCCCGGATTTTAACCGTGATTGCTTCTAAAATCCGAAATCATGGCCATGCCCATGATCATGGATTAGCCTTTAAGTTATTAGAAAAGCCCCCATACATGCTAAAATCCCCAAAAGTGCATGGATTATAAAGGTGGTACAACTTAGTGTTGGGCGAACAGTGTTCGCCACTGTTCGGGTTCTGCAGAACATCACCCTGTTCGGGTGATGTTCGAGTTCGGCCGAACACCTGACGGTGCTCGGCCAAACCGTTCGGCCACATGGCCGAACTAAGAGCGCATGGCCGAACGTTCCCCGAACGTTCGGCTAGCGCTGTGATTGGCCGAACGGGTCACGTGGTTCGGGCCCGAACGCGCTCTGATTGGCCGAACGGTCACGTGGTTCGGGTAAATAAATACCCGAACCACGTCATATCTCCGCCATTTGTCTGTGGGTTTAGCTTTGGGTAGGCAGGCAGGGTAGTTCGCTCTCCAGCCACGCTAGCCAGGGTCCCCCCCAGTCATTGTGTGTCGCTGCTGGGAACAGTAGTACACCGCTCGCTCAGCCACACTATATATAGCATTGTTTACTGCCACTGTGTACCTCGCTCAGCCACGCTATATATATAGCATTGTGTTTTCTGACACTCTGTGTACACGGCTTAGCCTGACTAATATAGCATTGTGTGTACTGCCACTGTGCACCTCGCTCAGCCACGCTATATATAGCATTGTGTGTACTGCCACTGTGCACCTCGCTCAGCCACGCTATATATAGCATTGTGTGTACTGCCACTGTGCACCTCGCTCAGCCACGCTATATATAGCATTGTGTGTACTGCCACTGTGCACCTCGCTCAGCTGCGCTATATATATAGCATTGTGTTTTCTGACACTCTGTGTACACGGCTTAGCCTGACTAATATAGCATTGTGTGTACTGCCACTGTGCACCTCGCTCAGCCACGCTATATATAGCATTGTGTGTACTGCCACTGTGCACCTCGCTCAGCCACGCTATATATAGCATTGTGTGTACTGCCACTGTGCACCTCGCTCAGCCACGCTATATATATAGCATTGTGTTTTCTGACACTCTGTGTACACGGCTTAGCCTGACTAATATAGCATTGTGTGTACTGCCACTGTGCACCTCGCTCAGCCACGCTATATATAGCATTGTGTGTACTGCCACTGTGCACCTCGCTCAGCCACGCTATATATAGCATTGTGTGTACTGCCACTGTGCACCTCGCTCAGCCACGCTATATATATAGCATTGTGTTTTCTGACACTCTGTGTACACGGCTTAGCCTGACTAATATAGCATTGTGTGTACTGCCACTGTGCACCTCGCTCAGCCACGCTATATATAGCATTGTGTGTACTGCCACTGTGCACCTCGCTCAGCCACGCTATATATAGCATTGTGTGTACTGCCACTGTGCACCTCGCTCAGCCACGCTATATATAGCATTGTGTGTACTGCCACTGTGCACCTCGCTCAGCCACGCTATATATATAGCATTGTGTTTTCTGACACTCTGTGTACACGGCTTAGCCTGACTAATATAGCATTGTGTGTACTGCCACTGTGCACCTCGCTCAGCCACGCTATATATAGCATTGTGTGTACTGCCACTGTGCACCTCGCTCAGCCACGCTATATATAGCATTGTGTGTACTGCCACTGTGCACCTCGCTCAGCCACGCTATATATATAGCATTGTGTTTTCTGACACTCTGTGTACACGGCTTAGCCTGACTAATATAGCATTGTGTGTACTGCCACTGTGCACCTCGCTCAGCCACGCTATATATAGCATTGTGTGTACTGCCACTGTGCACCTCGCTCAGCCACGCTATATATAGCATTGTGTGTACTGCCACTGTGCACCTCGCTCAGCCACGCTATATATAGCATTGTGTGTACTGCCACTGTGCACCTCGCTCAGCCACGCTATATATAGCATTGTGTTTTCTGACACTCTGTGTACACGGCTTAGCCTGACTAATATAGCATTGTGTGTACTGCCACTGTGCACCTCGCTCAGCCACGCTATATATAGCATTGTGTTTTCTGACACTCTGTGTACACGGCTTAGCCTGGCTCTATAGCATTGTGTGTACTGCCACTGTGCACCTCGCTCAGCCACGCTATATATAGCATTGTGTTTACTGCCACTCTGTGTACACCGCTCAGCCAGACTATATACCGTTGTTTACTGACACTCTGTGTACACCGCTCAGCCAGACTATATACCATTGTTTACTGACACTCTGTGTACACGGCTCAGCCTGACTATAAAGCATTGTGTGTACTGCCACTGTGCACCTCGCTCAGCCACGCTATATATAGCATTGTGTTTTCTGACACTCTGTGTACACGGCTTAGCCTGACTATATAGCATTGTGTGTACTGCCACTGTGCACCTCGCTCAGCCACGCTATATATAGCATTGTGCTTTCTGACACTCTGTGTACACGGCTTAGCCTGACTAATATAGCATTGTGTGTACTGCCACTGTGCACCTCGCTCAGCCACGCTATATATAGCATTGTGTTTTCTGACACTCTGTGTACACGGCTTAGCCAGACTATATAGCATTGTGTGTACTGCCACTCTGTGTACACCGCTCAGCCAGACTATATAGCATTGTGTTTACTTCCACTCTGTGTCTGCTGGGCCTGGGAACAGTAGTACACCGCTCACCCGCCACTGTATAGCATTGTGCTCTGTGTCGCTGCTGGGAATAGTGGTACTGTATAGCATTTCTGTACTGCCACTGTACTGCTGCCAGTCAGCGTGTACTGTAAGGATAAGTGAAATGAGGAAGAAATCCGGTGAAAGAGGAAGGGGCAAGGGAAGAGGTGTTTCCCCTGACGGTTCACGTACAGGCCACAGGGGAGCACCCAAGAAAACCCACTCAATACCGCCCATGTTGTCCAGGACAACAACCCTCACAAATCCAAAAGAACAGGACCAGATAATTACTTGGATGACCTCTCAAGCGTCCAGCAGTGGGTTAAGCAGCACCAGCACATCACGCACGAGGTCCGAGTCCTCAGCCAGTTACAAGGAGCCAGTGGGCACAAAGCTGACACAACCGGCAGCGACACCACGCACACAACTGCCAGATAACCAGTCCTATGAATTACCTCAGGACACAATGGGGTATTCGCAGGAGCTATTCCCAGCCCAACAAACTTCCACCTATGAAAGGTCAATGGAGAAACAGCCAGAAATGTTGTGCCCGGATTCACAACCATTAACTGTGGGAAATGCACCGCGCACTGAAATACAAGGCGAGTCCGAGGAGGACTCGGAAACCCAAATCCCAGAGCAAGTTGGGCAGGAGGGGTTGCAATTGCAGGAGGTCGGCCGACAAGATCTGGAAGACGACGTTGGAGTGAGCTGCGCAGAGGTTGTTCTGGGGAGCTCTACTCCACGGCGGCGGCCCCCCACAATGACATATGACGAGTTTGAGGAGATGGAAGAGGAGGGTATGGACAATGTGGACAGAGACCCAGATTTTATTTGTGAACGAGAACATCGCCGTCGTAGCAGCAGCACAGATGAGTCTGTTGAAGAACCCACTGCTGCACGAGTTCGCCTTGTGCCACAAGGTAGGCGGCGCGCAATTTCAGGCACCACAAGCGTGGAAGTTAGAGTGAGAGGCAAAAGAGGAGGAAACAGAAATCGCCAGCAAGGAGGCAGGTGCTCCAAAGTCTGGGCTTTCTTTGAAGACTGCACTGAGGATGTTACCATGGCGATTTGCAAGGTGTGCAAGACTCGCCTGAGCAGGGGGAAAAGTATTAACAACCTCTCCACCACCAGCATGAGCCGCCACATGCTATCCAAACATCCCACTCTGTGGGCAAACGCGGCAGGACAGGGTACCAGCAACACTGCCTCCCTTGGGTTCACCAGACTCACCACCAGACCCGCCTCAGCAGCAGCAGTAGCCCAGCCATTGCGTGGTTCACAACATTCACAAACATCAGACGACGCTGACACTGTCACTTTCCGGAGTAGTGCTCTTGAGGTCTCCCAGTGTTCATCAAACACAACAACCAACAGCCCTTCCGTGTGCAGCGCTACGGTTCAGTTGTCTGTGTCGGAGATGTTTGAGCGCAAGAGGAAATTGCCAGCAAATGACCCCCGGGCCGTGGCAGTAACAGCCAGCATAGCCAAGCTTCTGGCCTGCGAAATGCTGCCATATCGAGTGGTGGAGACAAACAGCTTCAAGGGCATGATGTCAGTGGCCATCCCACGTTACGTGGTTCCCAGCCGCTACCACTTTGCGCGCTCTGCAGTGCCTGAGTTGCATGAGCACGTGGTCAGCAAAATAACCCGAAGCTTGAAGAATGCCGTTGCCTGCAAGGTTCACCTCACCACTGACACTTGGACGAGTGCGTTCGGCCAGGGTCGATACATCTCCCTTACCGCGCACTGGGTGAACCTTGTGGAGCCTGGCAGCGATTCCTCACCTGCTACGGCGCGGGTGTTGCCCACGCCGCAAACAGCTGCACCGCCGTCCCTCCCACTGGATAACAACAGCAGCACCTACCTCTCTGACTCCTTCTCCTCCAACGCATCTCAAAGCTGTACCTCATCCGGAAACGCTAACCCAGCAGCAGTAGGATCGTGGAAGCAGTGCAGCACAGCTGTTGGCATGCGTCAGCAAGCGTTGCTGAAGCTGATCTGCCTTGGGGATAAGCAGCACACAGGGGAGGAAATTTGGAAGGGAATAAAGGAACAGACGGATTTGTGGCTGGCACCGCTGGACTTGAAACCGGGTTGTGTGTGATAATGGGAGTAATCTCATTCGCGCTTTAAGGTTGGCTAAGCTGACACACATCCCTTGCCTGGCGCACGTGATGAACCTAGTAGTTCAGCGGTTCCTGAGGACATACCCAGGCGTGGCCGATCTTCTGTTGAAGGTGCGTCGAGTGGCCAAACATTGTAGAAATTCCAGTACTGCTTCGGGGGCACTCGCCAAGATGCAGGAGCGCTTCAATCTCCCCCACCATCGCTTGCTGTGTGATGTCCCTACGCGCTGGAATTCTACGCTGCACATGCACGCTTTTGTGAGCAGAAGAGTGCAGTGGTCCAGTACATGACGGCGCAGTACCGAGGCGCATCCGGACAGCTGCCAAGCTTCTGTGGATCCGATTGGGCCAACATGTTGGACCTCTGCCAAGTCCTCCAAAATTTTGAGCAATCCACGTTGCTTGTGAGCAGTGACAACTCTTCAGTCAGCATTACCATACCACTGCTGTGTTTACTGAAGAGGTCAATGTTGAAAATCAAGGAAACAGCTGTCATGATGCAACTGGGGGAATCTGAAGGAGAAAACGATCAGCGTGATGGTACCAACATCAGGCCATCCGCCTCAGGGAACGCTGGCCCCAGCAGCTATGACGAAGAAGAGGAGGAGGAACAGCTGGAGTTGGAGCAGGAATTTCATGCCACCACTGACGAGGGCCAGAGCGGTGCACGTTGGACTTCCACAATTCAGCGCGAATGGTCAGCAGAAGCAGACCAGGAGGAAGGTGACGACTATGATGCATCACAACAACTATCACAACGCTCACAAGAGGATGATGAGGATTCTGGTAGGACTCTTTTTTCATGGGCCCCCCTCACCCCCCGGGTAAATTCTCCCTCCCCCAACACAAACAGAAAATAAACGCAATTCGGCCCACATTTCAGCAGAAAACAAACGCAGTTCAGGCAACATTTCATCAGATAATAAACGCAGTTTGGGCCACATTTCATCAGATAATAAACGCAGTTTGGGCCACATTTCATCAGATAATAAACGCAGTTTGGGCCACATTTCATCAGATAATAAACACAGTTCGGGCCACATTTTATCAGATAATTAACGCAGTTTGGGCCACATTTCATCAGATAATAAACACAGTTCGGGCCACATTTCATCAGATAATTAACGCAGTTTGGGCCACATTTCAGCAAAAAAAAAAAAAAAAGAATGTACTCACCTGAAAGAAGTCTTCTCTTCCGGCCGGCTTCTGGCGAGCAGCTCCCCTGGAGATCTTGCTCTTCCTCCTTCTGCAGTCTCCCGCGGACCCGCGCTGGCAGTCAGGCAGAGCAGGGCTATGGGAAGATGGCGCCCAAAGCCCTGTACTGGAGACACAAATAGTCTCCAGAGCAGGGCTTCGGCGGCAGCCATCTTCCCGTAGCCCTGCTCTGTGAACTGGCTGGCACGGCGTCAGTGCGGGGCCTGTGGGCAACAGTGTGACGTCACGATGACGTCAAGGAGCTTCTGAGGCCCCTAAAAATGTGAGGCCCCTGGCGGCACCCCTGCACACACACACACACCATGCATACATACACACACACACACACACCATGCATACACACACCATACACACACACACACACACACACACACACACACACACACACACACACACACACACACACACCATACATATACATATATATACACACACACACACACACACCATGCATACATACATACACACACACACACCATGCATGCATACACACACACACACACACACACACACACACACACACACACCATGCATACACACAGCATGCATACACACAGCATGCATACACACACACACACACACACACACACACACACACACACACACACCATGCATACACACACCATGCATACACACACCCACACATATACATACACACACCCACACCCACACCATGGGCCAGTTACTCACAGTGTCTGGCTTCCGATGCTGTGACCGGGCAGACAGACGGGAAGGGGGCGGAGCTACATGTGGGAGAGGTGGAGCTACATGCGGGAGGGGCGGAGCTACACGCGGTAGGAGCGGGGCCATAGCCAGCGCTGCTCTTCTGTGTTCCGGGCCAGGCCGGAACTATGAAGTAAGTGTCGGCAGGCGGAGGGATATGCAGAGAGGCGGCAGGTGGAAAATAGTCCCATTTCACCTGCCAGCCTCTTTGCAATGCGGCAATAGGGGGGGGGGGGGGCGGGCGAGGGTGCTCACTCCAGCAATCCTGAATGGGCCCTGGACCCATGATTAAAGAAAAAAAAAGAAGCAGGAAACAAAAATAGGCTGCAGGACAGGCGGGCCCCCCAGTTGAAGCGAAGGGATCCGGGCCCTATAGCAATGCTATGGTTGCTATAGCGATTCCTATCTATGAGTAAGAACCGTTTGGTTCGAAACATGTCAGCTACATGATGTGTGATTTGGTGTGGATACGTCCATAATAAAGGAACTTGATGCAAGGGATATCGTGCGGACACCCTTTCTTTTCTGCTGTTTATTATTATAATATAGAAAATAGATATTTCTGAAATCTTGTATTTTTAGTCTGGGTCCACTTTAATAGCAAAGGCCCCTTACATCCTAGAAACACCAAATTTGCAGGTTATGTTAAAAAGATAGTGGGGAAAATATTATTTTCCTATTTTTTAAATGTTTTAATTTTTTGTGTGCTGAGTGTAGGTAATAAAAAAAAAATTACGTGGGGTCCCCTCTTCCTCTGTAACCCCTTGTCTCCCATGCAGGCTGGGATAGCCAGAATGCGGATCCCCAGCCGACTGGGGCTTCACACCCTGAACTATACTAGCCCACATGGTCCATGGTATAGGGGGGGGCTCCGGGGGGGAAAGGTGGCCAAGCCTTCCCCTTCCCCCCTGGAGCCCTTGTCCAATACATGGACAAGGGGCTCTTCCCCACCTCCGGTGCCCCAGGAGGAGGTGGGGGTGATGGATCCTGGGGGAGGGGGGGTTCATGGTGGCATCTGGGAGTCCCTGATCCCCATTGGTCTGTTAAAGTGAACCTAAAGGCTAAAAAAAAATGAGATGAATTCACCTGGGGCTTCCCTCAGCCCCCAGCAGACGATCGGTGCCCTCGCAGCCCCGCTCCGATGCCTCTGCACCCGCCAGCGACGACTTCCAGTTTCGCCGTCACCGGCCGACAGGCATGGGAACGCGAGTGATTGTTCGCGTTCCCAGCCTGTATATCGCCCCCTATGCTGCTATTGTGGCCTCCTGGCCCCAGGTGAGTTCATCTCATTTTTTTTTTTTGACTTTAGGTTATCTTTAAGGAACCAATGGGGAGCCTTGAAGGGAATTTAAAGATACTTTTTGCTCTCAGCTATACTGTAGCTAAGAGCAGTTTGGCGGGGGTGGCGAGCCAATGGGGAGCCTTTGGAGGGAATTTAAATATGCTTTTTGCTCTCAGCTATACTATAGCTGAGAGCAGTTTGGTGGGGGTGGCGTGTGTGGTCTGTGTGTGTGGTGGCGTGAGTGGTAAGTTGATCTTCAATCAACTTAATGAAGATTGCAAGATAGAGGATATTGGCGTAGGACCTTTTCTGAGGATATTGGAGTGGGAACAATTTTTTAAAGGTACAGGTAAGGATTTCTGGTTAATTAAGAATATTAAAGAAGTTTTTTCGTTGTTGTGTTTTTATTTCATTTAACCCTTTGTGGAAATGGTACTAATTTCTTCATTTCTCCTGGGAGAGGGGAAGGCATCTGGGATCCCCTTCTTAAAGGGGACTCCCAGATGCCTCCATGAACCCCCCCCCCTCCTTCCCCCTGGAGTCGTCGCCTCCACCTCCTCCTGGGGCACCGGAGGTGGGGAAGAGCCCCTTGTCCATGGATTGGACAAGGACTCTGGGGGGGGGGGGAAGGCTTGACCGCCCCTCTCCTCCAAAGCCCCCCCATTCCATGGACCATGTGGGCTGGTATAGCTCAGGGTGCGAAGTCCCAGTCGGCCGGGGCTCCGCATTCTGGCTATCCCAGCCTGCATGGGAGTCTTGGGAGAGGGGAACCCACGTCATTTTTATTTTTAATTTCCCACACTCAGCACACACAAAAAAAAATTAAAAATAGAAAAAGAATATTGGTTCCTGCTATCTTTTTAACATATCCTACAAATTTGGTGTTGCTAGGATGTAAGGGGCCTTTGCTATCAACTGCTAAAGTCGGCGGTGTAACAAACGTTGGAGAGGCGGCTGCGGTGAACACCGTGACCACCGCAGCTGCCTCCAGCTCTCTGTTTAGCAATGTTTCCGTGCCTCAGGCGTCTAGCAGGCCGAGGACGGGTCTGTCAGTTGCACATAGGGTTGCTTTGTCATGTGCGCGCAGGCACAGACAGGACCTTTAGGAGGTGGCGCGTCAGCTGACCGGCCGGTCGGCTGACGTCAGAGGAGACACTCGTCGCTCCTCATTGGCTAATAGGAGGGGGTGTGCCAGAGGGGTCTCCTCTGCTTCATAAGCCTAGCTGAATCACTCGCAACTTGTCTGCTGTTGCGAATACTCTGTGTTAGCGCTCAGACCCTTAGATAGTTCCAGTGTGCTTTGATCCGGGAGGAAACCAGGGATTTCACACAAGATAGGAATTGTTTGATAGCCTTAAAGATTTACATTACTGTGTTATTATTTGTGCATGACTCTGGCTCGTTCTAACTACTCTTCTGCTCAGTGATTCTGTACCTCTGCCCATCTGATCTTGCTACCGACTCTGCTTGCTTATACCTTCCTGTCTCTGCCTCTCGATTTTGTACTGCATCTGTCTGTTGCCGAACCTGATCTGTCTGACCACTCTACTCTCACCAGAGGGCCCTTGACTCTGGTGAGGGGCACTGTACTGTTAGTACCCACCAGCTCCTCTGGTGAGGTATTGCCAAAGCTATCAGTACTACTGTTGCACCAATCACTGCTATTTGTTGTCACATCAGCTTCTTATATACCAGTATTATAGGTGATTCTGCAGATCACCATATAATCAGGTATATATCTGCATTATAGGTGATACTGCAGATCCCCTAATAATCAGAATTCTGTTCTTTGCTGACACAAATCGCTACAGAACAGCAGACCAAAATGTCTATGGACGCACTGGGTAACCAGGTTGGGGCCTTGACCACAGCGGTAGATAATTTAACCGTATTGGTCAATACCCAACAGACTCAGATCACTCAGCTGTCTGGGGCGGTCCGCACCCTCCAGACTGCAACTGGACCAGTGCAGTCCCCTCCAGTTATAGAGCCTAGAATGCCTATGCCGGGAATATTTTCAGGGCACACATCTGATTTTCAGAATTTTAGGAACCGCTGCCTCTCTTACTTTGAGATGAGATCTGTTTCATCAGGGACTGAGAGTCAGAGGGTAACCTTCATTAAAACACTTTTATCAGGGGGTTCACAGACATGGGCCTACAGTCTTCCTAGTGGTCATGAGGCATTATCTTCAGTTCAGAATTTTTTCAAATCAATGGCTATCATATACGATGATCCAGATATCGCAGTCACTGCTGAGAGGAAACTTAAAAATCTCAGGCAGGGACATAACGCCGCAGAGACCTATGCTGCAGAGTTTAGACGGTGGGCAGTATCGGCTAGGTGGGGACAGTTTTCCTTATTAGACTGTTTTTTATCTCGGTTATCCGACCCCATTGTGGATGTAATGCTAAGTCATCCCGAAGCCAAGACTGTTGATGATGCGATCTCACTTGCAGTAAGAATAGATCGCCGTATTCGTTATCAAAGGCAACCTCGTGGTAGACGCCCTGTAAGGTCTGTTCCCGTCACCTCTCCTACCCCTTCTCCTCCTCAGGATGAACCGACGCAGATTGGACATTCTTTATTGTCAGAGGTCGAGAAAAATCTGAGACAGTCGGAGGGGCTCTGTCTATATTGCGCAGAAAAAGGCCATATAGTACAGAACTGTCCTAAAAAGGCGGAAAACTCTGCCGCCTAGGAGTAGCTAGAGGTACTACCCTAGGCGAGGCAGTGTTACCTCTACCTGATAATCGGTTACTACTCCCTTGTTCTATTTCCTGGGAAGATCAGGTCCGGTCTACCCAGGCATTTATAGACTCTGGTTCTGCCGCCAATTTTATAGATTATGATTTTGTTAAGAAATTGGGGATTCCCCTGCTTCCCTTAGACAGACAGATTGTCCTCACTGCAGTGGGTGACTCTCCACTTCAAAAGGGCTATACCCTGTCTCAGACTCCAAGTTTGTTATGCCATGTGGGGGTATTGCATAGAGAACAAATACAATTTTTTTGTACTTAAAATGACCACTTCTACTGTAATCCTTGGGATGCCGTGGTTGCAAAAGCATTCTCCTCAGATAGATTGGAGTTCCGGCCAGTTGCTTAGCTGGTCCTCCTTTTGCCATCATCATTGTATGGAGAAAGTTGCTGTTTGCACCACCAGGATTCAGATAGAAGGGTTACCTGCACAATATGCTGAATTCACTGATGTTTTTTGTCCTAAGTCGGCGGACAAACTTCCTCCACACAGAAGTTTTGACTGCCCCATTGAGTGAAGGCCTGGTTGTATGCCCCTTAGAGGTCATTTATATAACCTGTCCGCTCCTGAAAAAGTCACTATGCAGGACTACATTAAAGAAAACCTTGCCAAAGGTTTTATCTGTCCTTCTAAGTCTCCGGCCGGAGCAGGGTTCTTTTTTGTTAAAAAAAAAAAAAGACGGTGGGCTTCACCCCTGCATAGATTATCGAGAACTGAATAAAATTACCATAAAGAATCATTACCCACTCCCGTTAATTGACGACTTCTTCTCCCAGGTTACGGATGCATGTGTCTTTTCTAAACTCGATCTATGAGGGGCTTACAACCTAGTACGCATAAGGGAGGGTGATAAATGGAAGACGGCATTTAACACACCTGACGGGCACTACGAGTACCTTGTTATGCCCTTCGGGTTATGTAACATTCCTACTGTCTTCCAGGAGTTGGTCAATGAGATTTTCCGAGAGGTCCTGGGACGATTCGTCCTGGTATATCTGGACGACATACTGATTTTCTCACCCAGTCTAGCTAAACACAGGGAGCATGTGAAGTTTGTCCTGAACAAACTTAGACAGAATTCTTTATATGCAAAAATTGAGAAATGTCTTTTTGAGGTGTCGGAAGTTTCTTTCTTGGGGTATATCATTTCAACCTCAGGACTCTCCATGGACCCCAAAAAAGTAGCTGCCATTTTGGAGTGGCCACAGCCCATGGGACTGAAGGCACTCCAAAGATTTCTTGGCTTCGCCAATTATTACAGAAAATTTATCAAGGGATTTTCTTCTGTAGTGTCACCTCTGACTAACCTCACCAAAAAAGGAGCTGACCCTTATAATTGGTCACCCGAAGCACATTCTGCTTTTTCATCTCTGAAGAACTTGTTTTGCTCCGGCCCTATTTTGCTACATGTTGATGTTACTTGTCCCTTTATAGTTGAGGTGGACGCATAAGAAATCGGGGTCGGGGCTGTGCTGTCTCAACACTCGGGTTTCCAGGGCAGATTGCATCCATGTGCTTTCTTCTCATGTAAATTCTCTCCGGCAGAGAGAAATTATGATATCGGTAACCGAGAGCTGTTAGCCATTAAACTCGCGTTTGAGGAATGGCGTCATTGGCTCGAAGGGGCAGAACATATGATTACAGTCTATACTGACCACAAAAACTCGGAATATATTGAAGGGGCCAAGAGGCTTAGTCCTCGACAGGCCCGCTGGTCATTATTTTTTTCAAGATTCAGATTTATTATTACGTATAAGCCAGGGAGTAAAAATGTCAAGGCATATGCTCTGTCTAGATGTTTTCAGCCCGAGACAGTACAGTCACCAACTCCCGAGAACATTCTGCCCGAAAAAGTGGTCGAGGCAGCTGCCGAGACCTGGGAAGATTGGTGGCTTACTTTAGGGCCTTATCAACAGGATATTCCTCGAGGGGAAACCTGACGGAGTTCTATTTGTGCCACTTCATTTGCGGCTGCAAATTTTACAATTGTTTCATGCACATAAAAATGCAGGGCACCCTGGGGTGGCCAGCACGCAGGATTTACTGTCTGTGTGTGGTGGCCATCATTGGTCCTAGATTGTAGGGAGTTTGTCAGAAACTGTACAGTTTGTGCCAGGAATAAGCCATCCAGACAGGCTCCTGTGGGCACCCTTCAGCCTTTACCAGTACCTGAGGAACCATGGACCCATTTGTCCATGGATTTTGTGGGTGAACGCCCCAGGTCTGAGGGGAAAACAGTCATATGGGTGGTAGTCGACAGGTTGAGCAAAATGGCTCACTTTATTCCACTGGACGGCGGATCTCTTCATTCAACGCATTTTCTGCTTACATGGCATACCAGAAAATGTACTGTCAGATAGGGGAGTCCAGTTTGTGTCCAAATTCTGGAGAGCGTTTTGTCATCATCTCGGAATGAACCTGTCATTTTCCTCCAGCTACCACCCACAGACCAATGGGCAAACTGAGAGGGTTAAACAGTCTCTAGAGCAGTTCCTTAGATGTTATGTGGCTGACGCGCAGTTAGAATGGGCAAAGTTCTTGCCATTCGCAGAATTTGCGCATAACAACCTGAAAAGTTCCTCTTCAGGCTTTTCTCCTTTTCAGGTGGTGACAGGGAGATCTCCCAAATTTTCTCCATTGCCAGTGGTGTCTTCTCCTTTCCCTGCTTTGGAGGAGTGGCAGGGATCTTTTAAGGAGATTTGCACCATGGTCAAAAGGAACCTGGAAAAGGCCTTTTAGACCCAGAAGAAGCAGGCTGATAGAAAGCGATCTGTAGAGTGGGACTTTGTACACAGAGACATGGTGTGGGTTTCTACCCGACATCTGGCACTGAAACAGCCATCAGCAAAATTGGGTCCCAGATTTATAGGCCCATACCCTGTGTCCAAAAAGATTAATAATGTCACTTATGTCATTTCATTACCACCCAGTATGAGAGGTGTTAAGTCATTCCATGTGTCTTTGTTGAAGCCGGCTGTGCATGTGGATTCCTCTCTCCCCCCCCCCCCCCCCCCAAGATGATTGATGGGGAACCTGAGTATGAGATTGAGCGGATTTTGGATTCTCGGCGGGTGCGTAACTCGGTACAGTACCTTGTTTATTGGAAGGGGTATGGGCCTGAAGAGAGATCTTGGGTGCCGAGTCATCGCATGCATGCTGAGGAACTTGGGGAAAAGTTTCATGAGTTGCATCCTGAGAAACCAGGCAGGACGTGTCTGCAGTCCACGCCTCAAGGGGGCAGTACTGTAACAAACGTTGGAGAGGCGGCTGCGGTGAACAGCGCGACCACCGCTGTTGCCTCCAGCTCTCTGTTTAGCAATGTTTCCGTGCCTCAGGCGTCTAGCACGCCGAGGACGGGTCAGTCAGTTGCACATAGGGTTGCTTCGTCGCGTGTGCGCGCACACAGACAGGACCTTTATGTGGGGAGGAGGCGCGTCAGCTGACCGGCCGGTCGGCTGACGTCAGAGGAGACGCTCGCCGCTCCTCATTGGCTAATAGGAGGAGGCGTGCCAGAGGGGTCTCCTCTGCTTCATAAGCCTAGCTGAATCACTCGCAACTTGTCTGCTGTTGCGAATACTCTGTGTTAGCGCTCAGACCCTTAGATAGTTCCGGTGTGCTTTGATCCGGGAGGAAACCGGGGATTTCACACAAGATAGGAATTGTTTGATAGATCATGCACCTCCATTACTGTGCACCCATGCTATGCATTTGTGTGAACCTAACTTGCCTAATCTCCATGCTCCATCCAGTGACTGACTAAGCATTACCTTGTACTCATACTGTGCTGTGTGATCTGGTTTTCTTGTATTCCTGTATTGTCATATTGCTGTTTGTCACTCCTAAATACTGTCTGTAACCTAAATTAATGTCCAGTGCTGTATAATATGTTGGCGCTTTATAAATACAATAAATAATAATAATAATAGCCTTAAAGATTTACATTACTGTGTTATTATTTGTGCATGACTCTGGCTCGTTCTGACTACTCTTCTGCTCAGTGATTCTGTACCTCTGCCCATCTGATCTCTTGCTGCCGACTCTGCCTGCTTATACCTTCCTGTCTCTGCCTCTCGATTTTGTACTGCATCTGTCTGTCTGTTGCCGAACCCGATCAGTCTGACCACTCTACTCTCACCAGAGGGCCCTTGACTCTGGTGAGGGGCGCTGTACTGTTAGTACCCACCAGCTCCTATGGTGAGGTATTGCCTAAGCTATCAGTACTACTGTTGCACCAGCCCTTGACTCTGGTGTGGGGCGCTGTACTGTTAGTACCCACCAGCTCCTCTGGTGAGGTATTGCCAAAGCTATCAGTACTACTGTTGCACCAATCACTCTTTGCTATTTGTTGTCACATCAGCTTCTTATATACCAGTATTATAGGTGATTCTGCAGATCACCATATAATCAGAATTCTGTTCTTTGCTGACACAAATCGTTACAGGCAGGTTTTGTTTCACTAAGAACTGTCATTTACCACATTTAAATGTATACTATTTTCCTTTGAAATTTTAAAATCGATTTTCTCAAAAAGTATAAAGTCTTTTTGAATTTCCTTATTGTTTTCACTGCTCTTCTTAACATATCTGGCAAATTTGCTGTTTCTACAATGTAAGAGGAATTTGCTATTAACCACTAAAGTCGGCGGGTAATAATCACGGAATATTTTTGCAGTGATCCCCGCGATGACGAGTGTGATCATGGTCTGAATAACTGTAACCACGGCTGATTCCCTCCCTTCCTCTCCCCGGCCGCCCTCCGTGCTCCCCCCTCGGTGTGCAGACAGCAATGTGCAGGGAAGCGCTATACAAAACTACTCACCTCCCTGATTCCAATCGCTGCTCTCTCGCCGCCAGTCTCGTCTCCTCTCTCCATAGACGCTGATACACACGCTGCTTCCTGTTTAACAGGAAGCAGCGTGTGTGTGTATCAGCATCTATGGAGAGAGGAGACTGGCGGCGAGAGAGCAGCGATTGGAACCAGGGAGGTGAGCAGTTTTGTATAGCGCTTCCCTGCACATTGCTGTCTGCACACCGAGGGGGGAGCACGGAGGGGGGCCGGGGAGAGGAAGGGATGGAGAGGTCGGGCTGCCCTCCCCACAGCTGCGGCTCCCCCCTCCATCACAGCGCCCCCCTCCCAACAGCGCACAAGGCGCCCGCACGGGACGCACGGCCCTAGAAACGGCCATGCCCCCGTCCTCCTGCATGCCTCTGTTAGCCTGTCCGGGTCCAATAAAGTGCGGCGATGTAAATATTTACCTTGCTGGGACTCAGCGCAGGCGCACTAGCAGCATTTCGTTCGGGTAAGGCAGAAATAGCCGAACGGATCGATCCGCTCTACCGCACAGTAGAGCAGATCCGATCGGGTTCGGCTACTTCCGCCTTACCCGAAGGAAGAGCCGCTAGTGCGCCTGCACTGGATCCCAGCAAGGTAAATATATCAAGCCTTATCAGGCTTGCAGGACGCTGCGGGGCCCTGGGGGAGCCAGCGCTGGTCTGCCTGCAGTTATAGGGATGGGGGAAGCCTCATTGGGACCCTGAGGCTTCCCCTTCCAGAATAGCTACCCCCCCAGGGGATTTTCATTTGGTACAGGTTTTCTTTAAGGGACCCTATCAAAGTTTTGCTGAGGGCCTGTATGTTGTAATGTTAATTTGCTATTATTATTATTATTATTATTTAGTATTTATTGTTGGTAGAAGTAATATTACCTGTATATCCTTGAATATAAGTCAACCTCATGTAAGTAGTAGTGACATAAGTCGACTCCAGTATTTGACCCACTTAAAGGAAACTCAAGGTGAGAGGGATATGGAGGCTGCCATATTTATTTCCTTTTAAACAATACCAGTTACCTGGCTGTCCTCGTGATCCTGTGTCTCTAATATGTTTAGCCATATTAGGACTGGATTAGCCACATCCTTGTTTCAGGGGTGTGATTTAGGCACTACTGCAACCAAAGAGATCAACAGGATGCCAGGCAACTAGTATTGTTTAGTTTCAAAAAAGTTTTATTGAAAATTTTCAATAGAAAACAAACATGCAATTGGACAAGCCCTTAGCAAAGGGCGGAATAGCAATTTATAAGCATTGAGTGTATTTGTTGCATGTGACAGTAACATTAACAGGGAGTAATATGACACAGGGTATAGACGGTTGAGTATCAAGTGCAAATGCAAGTTATATATCAGGTTAGAAGGATAAGGCACAGGATCTAAGGCCAGTTGAAGCTGCGGCCGCAAGCCAGGGTTGCCAGGTTCTAATGAAAGATAGAGTATTGTCATTGAGGATTGCCAGGAGCCTTTCAGAGATTAGGATGTCTCTTACTATGAGGTCAGCTAAATTTAAAGAAAGTGTAGGCTTTTGCCATTGTCTCGCTACATGCAATCTTGCAGCTTTGGCAATATGCTGAGCGAGTCGATGTTGGGGAAATTTCCATTTTTGTGGTTTGTTTCCCAATAATAGTTGAAATGGATCAGGTGCTTATGGAATTTCTGGGGCCGTACTAATGGCGGATGTGACCTCTTCCCAGAACTTGTGGGCTATTGGGCAGTACCACCATATGTGGGCCAGGTCCCCTGTTTGGCCACAGCCTCTAAAGCATGTTGGTGGTGTCGAGCTGGAGAACAGATGGAGTTTCTGCGGTGTTAGGTAGGTTCGATGTAGTATTTTATAGTTTGTCTCTATATGTGAGTAATAATTACTGCCTTTAGTTAGAGTGAGACAGCATTTTGTCCACTGCTTCTCGGAGAGCTCTATACCAAAATCTGATTCCCAGTCAGTCATGGCTTTTAATTTAGTGAATTCAAGGGGTTGGGAAATAACAGAATATACATACGAGATCAGTCCCCCCTCCAGGGGCCGATAGGAGCACCAGGCTTCATATGGGGTACGAGAAAGCGTGGTGTTAGGTTCGATTGGGAAGAATTTTAGATAGTGGTAAATTTGTCTGGCTCTGAAGCATTCATTGGGGGGCAGAGAGATAGCTGCACAGAATTGGGGCCAAGAGGGAATCCTGTCATTGATAAGTAGTTTTTCTATGGTGGCTAAGTTTTGCGAGGTCCACCACTGGAATGCTCGAGTTTCGAGTCCTGGTGGAAAAGTTGGATTATGCAGGATCGGGAGTAGTTTGGGGAGAGTGGATTGTAGCTTTCTGGTTAATTTGATACGGTTCCAAATTTGTAGTGAATGTGCAGTTAAGGGTGATTTAGCTATGTATTTTGCCGGTGAGATATGCAGCGACCATTGGAGGGAGGAGATGGATGCCGGGTAGAGTAGGGCATCTTCAATATCTGCCCAAAGTGGGCAATTGTATTGGGAATGTGGTTGAGCCATCTGCGCAATTTGGGCAGCTCGATAAAATTAAAAAGATCTGGGACCCCTAATCCCCCTCCGTGCCTATTCATAAACATTATTTTTTGGTTGATTCTACTTCTTTTATTGCTGGATATACATTTGAAAATGAGTGTTTGAAGGTTCTTGAGTGATGACTTAGTGACTTGGATAGGGAGGGTTCTAAATAAGTACAGCAGACGGGGTAGGAGATTCATGCGGATTGCCTGTATGCAACCAGTCCAGGAGATAGAGGGAGAGTTCCATCTAGAGAGTTCTTGTTGTAGCTCAGCAATCATTGGTTTATAATTTAAGTCAAATAGGTTTTTGGGATCAGCAGATATTTTGATACCCAGGTAGGTTAGATAGTTAGTTCTGAGTTGTAAGCCTAAGCTGGTTGCCATAGACGTTGCACTTTGCATGGGAAGATTAGTCAATAAGATTTCTGATTTGTTTATGTTTAAGCATAATCCAGAGATACTCCCAAATTGTTTGACAATTTTTAGGAGATTGGGGACAGAAGTGTGGGGGGAGGTCAGTGTGAGAAGGAGGTCATACAACTAGTATTATTTGAGGCTAGGTTCACATATAGCATAGCGTAAAAATCCTTCTTTCAAGCGTTTTGTGTGTGTTTGTACACGTTTGCGGTTCGCTAATAAAAAACACATATGCGTTTTCTATGTGTTTTTTTTATGCATTTTTACATTTAAATGTATGCAAATCATTAGGAAGACAACAGGAAGCGGGAATACATCAGAGATCTTTAACTTTGAATGAAAAACACTTCAAAAAACGCATGGAAAATGCAATGCATATGTGCTTCCGTAGACTATCATGATGTGCCTTTTGGGAGCCAGCCTGCATATCATGCAACACTGCAAACGTCTGCAGAACGCTTACTGTAAATCGCAGATGGAACCAGTGTCGGCTGGAAGCTGGAAAAGCTGAGGAAATCCACTTGCTGACCAAGCAGCAGTAATCAGGTGTTACTGCTCACACTGAAGACTTGCTGCAGGTTTCTATTGGGAGTGATAACATAGGGTTACTGCTGCTTGGCCAGCCGGTGGATTTCCTCAGTTTTACCACCTACCAGTCCGACACTGGATGGAACGCTGGTCCTTTTACGTCCCATAGATTTACATTGCTGCATAAAACGCAGTGTTTTCGGCCCCGCAAGCGTTTCTGCCATGTGTGCACCCGGCCTCAAAGAAAAAAAAATGGCAGCTTCCATATGACTCTCACTTTAGGTTACCTTTAAAAAATACAAAGGATGCCTTTATTTGAAAACCATGCTTGGCCCTGTCTGCCCTTTCCTCCAGAGGCCCAGATCCAATTAACCTTTCTCCTGAGCTTTTACCTAGGATATTGTTTTTCATCTTATCTGCAATTTAAAATTTACTAAATCATGGCAAACATATTTTGTGTATTTCCTTGCTTGCTGGGAATTTGATAAGGTACGAAACTATCTCCTAGGAGAAAACTTTTCAAAAAAGAAATATGGGCCTACATCTTATGATTGGCCGATAGGATGTTTTATGATTGGCCGATAGGAGGGGTGAGGTTGCTACTGTTTGTGACAAGGCTCTGAAGGTGGGAGGCGCTCTGTCAATGTGGGGGGGAGGGGTTCTGTCAAGCATGACTTTTAAAGAGGAGCAGTCAGCCATACTATCTCAGAAAAAAAACACACATATATATAAGTAGAAAAATACTTGCTCTACTTACATAACATGTATTGCACTGTCCGCGTTTTTTGATTTTAGTGGTTTTTCTACAGTAAAAGGAGAAAATTCTTCTTAGCATTTCCCATTTTAATTGTGCCTATTCTGAAGCCAATCCTGATGTAATTTCCTCCCTTACTCTACTCTGCCTCATTGTGTATGCATTGCCCGCCCCTTTACTATAGAAAGTGCATTGTCTCAGCATGAGAAATAATGGCCAATCAGAGAGGAATAGTTGTGGAAGGGGAAAACAGGAGGGAAAGAGGCTTCAGCCAATCAGGCTGCATTAGTTAAGTATGGGGGGAAAGTAGAGAAGCAAAAAAGGACAACCCAGCATGCCTTGCAACTTCCTTTTTGCGTATCAAATTTTGTGTGTACCAAATAAGATTCATGTAAACTGGGGAATGATCATTTATCAACAAGAAAAATAATAGTGATTTTAACTTTTGGATTGCCTGGTTAGCATCCTTATTACTTTTTTACCAGATAAAAATAAAGAAATGATTTTTGATTTTATGCTCGACAGTTACACTTTAAGGTGTTCATATTTTTGTTATTTCAGCGTCCAGAAGGAGTTGAGAATTGTAAAGGATCAATTATAACCCAAAACTTCATCCTGACAGCCGCTCACTGCTTCCACCTTCATGAGTCTACGCATGCTGTCGCCGTGCAGACAGGTGGTAAGTATGCTTGGAAGCAGTAGTACAGAGACCAGATTTTTCTGGGCTCAACCTGGGCTGGGGGTGGAGCAGATAGAGGGGGCAGTCAGGCCAATATCAGGAGGTGGGATTCTATATTACATACAACACTAATGTTGAAAAATATATACTGTAGAATCCCTTAGCTGTAGCAAACGCCAAGCAACCAAGAAAAGTAGTTTACTATATAAGAAGTTTGCTACAGCAAAGTTCCCGTTATATGGAACTCAGGCATACGGAAGACTCAACTAACTGGCATGCCTGAGGGGATAACAGGGACTGAGTTTTTGGGTTATGCAGGGGTTTTGCAATGAATAAAATACTTACCAAGCCTCTAGCGATGTCTTCTAACCGTCCTGTAGGTCCCGGTGGCTCTCCGGCATCCATGCACGCCTCCTGGCATGTCACGTGACCCGATGCAGGTCAGGTGACACGCTGGAAGCCAAGCACAGAGGACGCTAGAAAGATGCTGGGAGCAACATAGAGGTAAGAAACCCTCGCTGGAGGCTTGGTAAGTATCTGTTTCTGTACCAGCGGGGGAGGGGGGGGGGGCTGGTGTTGTGCTATGGATAGCAGAGGTAGCAAGTGAGATAGACGTGTATGTACAGTGCCAACCACACAAATAACTATGCTGTGTTCCTTTTTTCTTTCTCTGCCTGAAAGAGTTAAATATCAGGTATGTAACAGTAATGACTCAGACAGGAAGTGACTCACTGATAAGAAATTCCAACTATAAAACACTTTCCTAGCAGAAAATGGCTTCGGAGAGCAGGAAAGACATAAAAAGGGTCAATAGTTTATAGATTTTAGCTGTGCCATACTTCAATGAATGTGTCATTGAGCAAAAACAATAAAACAGTTAAAACTTAAAAAGTAGATTTAAACATAAAATAAATATGTGGGATATCTTAAAAGGTCATTTTTAGGAGAAGGAAGATAGATACAATCATTTCATTCATTTTCATTCGTTTATTTTCGCCTCAGGTGTCCTTTAACCACTTAAGGACCACAGGCTTACACCCCCCTAATGACCAGGCGATTTTTTACAATTCAGTGCTCTGCAACTTTAATAGCTCGCTGCAGAGCCATACAACTCAGCACACAAATTAGTCTCCCCCCCTTTTCTGCTCACCAACAGAGCTATGAATTTAAAAAATAATTTGATAAACGATATGGGAGTTTTAGTGTTCCACACTACCAGGGGAGTTTATAACTAAATATATCCATGAAAAAATTATTTGATAAATTATATGGGAGTTTTAGGGTTAGGCACCACCGGGGGGATTTAGGATTAGGCACCACCAGGGGGGTTTTAGGGTTAGACACCACCGGCAGGATTTAGGGTTAGGCAATAGGCACCACCGGAGGGGGGTCTTAGGGTTAGGCACCATCAGGGGGGGGTCTTAGGGTTAGGCACTACCAGGGGAGTCTTAGGGTTAGGTACCACCAGGGGGGTCTTAGGGTTAGGTACCACCAGGGGGGGGGGGGGGGTCTTAGGGTTAGGTACCACCAGGGGGGTCTTAGGGTTAGGTACCACCAGGGGGTCTTAGGGTTAGGTACCACCAGGTGGGTCTTAGGGTTAGGTACCACCAGGGGGGGGGGGGTCTTAGGGTTAGGTACCACCAGGGGGGTCTTAGGGTTAGGTACCACCAGGGGGGGGTCTAGGGGTTAGGGATAGGTAGAGGGAGGGTTCTGTGTGAGAGTAGGGTTAGGTTTAGTTGTAGTAAAATGTTAGTAATATTTACTAATGTTTTACTACAGTTATTACGAACGTACTTATATATTTTTTTTTCCATTGTTATAAACAATATTTTCTAATTTTCTTACATGAAGAAATGATAAAAGAAGGTTATACACAATATTATACAATTATACATATATTATCATTTTCAGTTTTATAAATGGTATTTTCAGATTTCTTTATTATAAGAAATGATAAAATAAAAATCATTAAATTACGGCTACACCACGTGCCCTTTTTTCCAGGCGCCCTTTTTGATGTACTCCAGTCGCCCTTTTTTTACAGTTTACAGCTTGCAAGCCGCGATTCAGAATTGGTCATACATTGTTTACACATACACAGGGGCTGTATGGGTTGTAGGCAGGACAGTCTCTAGGCTAAATTGCACCCAGGGCGAGGGTGTAAAACTTGCGCCCCCTCCCTCCCCATCCACGTGGACTCGCGAACCCTTACTCTTTAGGGACAGTCACACAGCCACAGGCCACAAGTAGATCTGCCTACTTACTAGTGATCAGCCGCTCATCCAGGAGGAAGCAGGGACCAGGAAAGCACACAGGCGAAGAGAGCCCGGAAAGCGACTCCTCGATGGGCGCCGCACACTGACAGCCTGCAGTACTGCTATAGGACATTAGGTGGGATCACGCGGTGGTGACTTGATGATGACTTGATGCCTGACGCAGGCAGCACAGGAGGAGTCAAGGAAGGTGATCGCGCTGGTAATCTTCTTCTTCCATTTGGCCGCACTGTGCGTCACCAGCTCCCTAGCAGTTATGTTCTGCCTGCTCCCCCTTCTTCTACTTGCTGGTCTACGCCAAGGGCAGTCACCATACCCACACTGCCTAAAAAACGGCCTTGTTTGTACTTACGCCCCTGTCCACAACGCCACAGTTCCAAAAAGCAGTAGTGCTTTAATAGGTATGGACTGTACTAGGTCATGCGCAGTACATCAGTGCTTGTACACGGACAGAAGTGGGACCACAAGAACAAATACCACAAGCACTTGTTGGATATGATTAGTGGGCCCTTGTGCAGGCACGGTGGGCTCAAGGAGGATTCTGGAATACTTTGGATTACCCAGAGGCCTCCCTCTACTGAGGTAAGTATTTTCACCCTATTTCTCCTTTCAGGATACTTTAAGCATTGTAACCCCCCCCCACAGGAGGGAACACAGGGACAGGTGGCATGACCCCCCCCCCCCAGTAATAAGAGGTACCGCATGGGGAAACAAAGGGGACAAGTGACATGACCCCCCCCCCCCCCCAGTAATAAGAGGTGCCACATGGGGCAACACAGGGGACAAGTGACATGACTCCCCCCCACACACACACACATTAATAAGAGGTGACGCATGGGGGAACACAGGGGACAAGTGACATGACTCCCCCTAGTAATAAGAGGTGCGGCATGGGGGAACACAGGGGACAAGTGACATGACTCCCCCCCCCCCCCCCCCCCAGTAATAAGAGGTAGAGATGGGCCGGACCTCCGATTTTCAGTTCGCGAACCCCTCCCTGGAAGGTTCGGTTCGCGGAAAAGTTCGCGAACCGCAATAGACTTCAATGGGGAGGCGAATTTGAAAACTAGAAACACTTATGCTGGCCACAAAAGTGATGGAAAAGATGTTTCAAGGGGTCTAACACCTGAATGGTGGAGTGGGATACATGCCAAAAGTCCTGGGGAAAAATCTGGATTTGATGCAAAGGAGCATTTTAAAGGCAGAAATCACATTGCATGCTAAATTGCAGGACTAAAGTGCTTTAAAACATCTTGCATGTGTATACATCAATCAGGTAGTGTAATTAGTGTACTGCTTCACACTGACACACAAAACTTACTGTGTAACACACCACAAACAGCTGTTTGTGTAGTGACGGCCATGCTGGACTACTGCGCACCATGGCGAGGATTGCTCTTCCTCACTCAGTGATGTCTGGTTAGGTAATGTCGGTCTGCCTTATCAACTTTCGATCGTTCGTTCTCTACCATTGTTAAAGCTTACATCTATTTTTTTTACATTACATTTTCTACTTGCTGTTCAGTACCTGCAACGAGAATCTATTATGGAGGGCAAGTCTGCCATTGTGACCAAGGGTAATGGCGGGGGAACCCTTCCTGGTGTCATTCCGGTCCAGAGTTGTAGCCTAACAAACGGTCGGCTACCACCACACATCTATTGCAAGGAGGGCAGCAGGCATGCCCGCCCCAAGGTAGTGAATGGAGGGCAAGTCTGCCATTGTCACCACGGGTAATGGCCCGAAGTGGGAGCCTGCTGAGACCCATGCTGTAGCTGCCCTGACCGTGCTTTGCAGACCAGGCATCTGAGGTCAGGTGGACCCTTGACCCAGCGGAAGACAAACCAAGTCGAAAGCATTTGCCAGAAATGTTTTATGGAGGGCAAGTTAGCCATTTTTTTCAATTGTGTGAAACGGTTTGATGGTACTATAGTCTCAGTACCATGGTGACTAGTGACCACTGACCACAGGTAATGGCCGGGGAATCCGGTTTGTATTGCATTCCGGACCTGGAGCCTAAGAAACGGCTACCACCACACATTCAGGCAAGAAGGCCAGCAGGCATGCCCGCCCCGAGGTAGTGACCAAAAACAACAATACGGGACTCGGGAGGCCCTGCTGTGTTTGAAATGAGTTGACTTTAAATCCTTTAACGGGAATCAGTTATGGAGGGCAAGTCTGATGGTGCCTTCACTGCGATTCACCAGGTTGGTCTCCGGCGAGAATCTGTTATGGAGGTCAAGTCTGCCATTGTGACCACTGACCATGAGTAATGGCGGGGGAACCCTTCCTGGTGTGATTCCGGTCCGAAGTTGGAGCCTAAGAAATGGCTACCACCACAAATCCAGGCAAGGAGGGCAGCAGGTATGCCCGCCCCAAAGTAGTGACCAAAAATAACAATACAGGACTCAGGAGGACTTTTGAGGCCCTAATTGTAATGAATCAACTTTAAATCCTTTAACGGGAATCAGTTATGGAGGGCAAGTCTGCCATCCATTCAAGTGCAAGTTATGCACTGACTGCCAGGTATAATACAATGTGCAGTCACAGATGCAGTGAAAGGTATGCAGTGACTGCAAACAGCCGTTTGTGTAGTGACGGCCGTGCTGGACTGGTGCGCACCATGATGAGAGTGCAGGTGACGGTGGCTTTACAGCCCATATGGTCGCCCGGCTGATGTAGCTGAATGACAGAACAGTGACTGTCCAGCTGATCAAATTTGGTCTGACCACAATGAAGCAACGACCCTATTATCTTTTGTGTCCCACCCCCACCCGAGACACTCAAATAGCCGGTGGTCATTGCTTCAATGTGATACGCAAGCCCCTTCACCACGCAAGGTAATGATCACGAAGGGGGATGGGCACATGTACATGCCTTTTGTTTTTTTGTTGCAACCGCCCGCAGTGCGGGCAGAAAAATTAAGCAGGCATGTACACGCACCAGAAAAATTAGTGTAGCGGCCGCTGCTAGCAGCGGCCTTAAAAATTCGGGAATCCGCCTAGAGTCCTGGACCCTGTTGGTGGTGGCGGAGAAGGCAAGCGGCCTGCAGGCAGAGATGCTGTGTGTGGGGACTGACTTAGTCTTCGGTCGTGCAGTAGCCCTCCGTGATCCATGCCTCATTCATTTTGATAAAGGTCAGGTACTGAACACTGTTGTGACTTAGGTGACTTCTCTTCTCAGTGACACTGCCTCCAGCTGCACTGAAGGTCCTTTCTGACAGGACGCTTGCGGCAGGGCAAGAGAGAAGTTGTATGGCAAATTGGGCCAGCTCTGGCCACAGGTCAAGCCTGCGCAACCAGTAGTCCAAGGGTTCATCGTCGCTGTTCGCAGTGTCTACATTCACACTCAGGGCCAGGTAGTCGGTTACCTGCCGGTCCAGGCGTTGGTGGAGGGTGGATCCGGAAGGACTATGGCGAGGAGTTGGACTAAAGAATGTCCGCATGTCCGACATCACCCTGAGATCGCTGGAGCGTCCTGTCCTTGCCTGCGTGGACTTAGGAGGAGGAGGGTTACTGCCAGTGGTACCTTGATTGCGTTGTGCAGCCACATCACCCTTAAACGCATTGTAAAGCATCATCGACAGCTTGGTCTGCAAGTGCTGCATCCTTTCCGCCTTGTGTTGAGTTGGTAACAGGTCGTCCACTTTGTGCCTGTACCGAGGGTCTAGTAGCGTGGCCACCCAGTACAGGTAATTTGCCTTGACTTTTTTGATACAGGGATCCCTCAACAGGCTGGACAACATGAAAGAGACCATCTGCACAAAGCTGGATGCAGACTTACTCTCCATCTCCTCTTGCTCTTACTCAGTGACGAGACGCAACTCCTCTTCCTCCCCCCAGCCACGAACAATACCACGGGAACGTGGAGCAGCAGAAGCCCCCTGTGACGGCTGCCGTGGTTGTTCTTCTTCCGCCTCCTCTTCCTCCTCCACAGAAACACCTTCCTCATCATCAAAGTCTGACTCCTCTCCTTCCCCACACGACTCCTCTTCTTCCTCCTCCTCCTCCCCCCTCTGTGCTGCCGCAGGTGTTATGGAAACATCTGGTTCGGATGTACATCGCTCCCACGACTCCTGCTGCTGTAACTGTTCTCGTTCACACTCCTCCACAGCTGTATCCACCACTCTACGCACGGCACGCTCCAGGAAGTAAGGGAAGGGGATCAAGTCGCTGATGGTGCCCTCAGCGCGACTCACCATTTTGGTCACCTCCTCAAAGGGCTCCATGACCTTGCATGCATTTCGCATCAGTGTCCAGTTGTTGGGCCACAACATCCCCATCTTACCAGATTGTGTCCTTGTAATGTAATGATACAGGTACCGGGTGACGGCTTTCTCCTGGTCTAGCAGGCAAGAGAACATCAGCAGGGTGGAATTCCAGCGAGTCGGGCTATCCCAAATCAGGTGTCTCACCGGCAAGTTGTTTCTACGCTGAATGTCCGCAAAGTGTGCCATGGCCGTGTAAGACCGCCTGAAATGCCCACACAACTTCTTGGCCTGCTTCAGGACGTCCTCTAAGCCTGGGTACTTGGACACAAATTCAACGCGGAAATGAGATTGCTGCCGTTGTCACACACCACGTTGCCGATCTCAAGCTTGTGCGGGGTCAGCCATTGCTCCACCTGTTTGTTAAGAGCAGCCAGGAGAGCTGCTCCAGTGTGACTCTCCGCTTTGAGCCAAGACATGTCTAACACTGCGTGACACCGTCATACCTGGCATGCAGCATAGGCCCTGGGGTACGGGGGCTGTGTAGCTGGAGAGGAGATCGCGGCACCAGCCAAGGAGGCGGAGGAGGATGACGACAGCGAAGAGGATGTAGCAGGCGGAGAGGAGGTGGCTGGAGGCCTGCCTGCAAGCCGTGGAGGTGTGACAAGTCGGTCCGCTGCACAGCTACGTACTCCCTGCTTGCTGCCATCGGTCACCAGGTTGACCCAATGGGCTGTGTACGTAATGTAGCAGCCCTGCCCGTGCTTGGCAGACCAGGGATCCGTAGTCAGGTGGACCCTTGACCCGACGCTCTTCGCAATAGATGACACCACTTGCCTCTCAACTGCACAGTACAGTTTGGGTATGGCCTTTCGTGAAAAATAAGTGCAGCCTGGTATCTTCCACTGCGGTGTCCCAATGGCCACAAATTTACGGAAAGCCTTTAACTCCACTAGCTTGTATGGTAATAGCTGGCGAGCTAATAGTTCCGCCATGCCAGCTGTCAGATGCCGGGCAAGAGGGTGACTGGCAGACATTTGCTTCTTACACTCAAATACTTCCTTTACGGACAGCTGGGTACTGCTGTGGGCAGATGAGAAGGAACCGCTCAAGGGAAGAGGCGGTGTGGAGGAGGGTGGCTGTGAAGGTGTAAGGGAGAAAGCGGATGAAGACGATGCACCTGAAGGAGGAAGAGGAGAAGGAGAGTGGCTTGTCTTTTGGGTGCTGCTTTTGCTCAGGTAGGCTCAGGCCCTACGTGAGAGTTGGCCTTTCCACGGCTCAATTTTTGCTGGTAGAGAGAACAGATGGCTTTGTTCCGATCTGAGACACACACGCTAAAAAATTTCCAAACCGCTGAGACCCCCTGGGGTGATGGCGCTACGGTGGCATCAGCAGCTGACGTTGAAGGGCATGTTGGCTGGCTGTCCATAGCTGGCGATACATGGCGCCGGACACTGCCCCCAGCTGCTTCTGAGGACGAGCTCCCTCTGCTTCTATCATGGAGTCGTCTCCTCCTACTCCTCTCTGACTCCCCCTCTGAACTGTCCTCCTGGTCATCTCCTCTACTGGGAACATACGTGGCATCCGTATAATCGTCATCATAATCCTCCTGGCCAGCTTCGCTTTTTTCAGACACCTCCTCAACTGCACCAACTTCATTTGGTTCATCATCCCCCTCCTCACACGTTACGTCCATACTATCGCCACCTAACTCAGACGTATGAGGTGGTGTACCAGCGCCTTCTTGTTGTTGTTGCAGTAGTGGCTGTGAATCAGTGATTTCACCACCACCAAATAACTCCTGCGAAGTGTCAAATGCAGTGGATGTGGCGCTTGTTGTAGCGCTGGTGGCTGCCGGAGATGAGGTGTTCTGTGTTAAATACTCAAGCACGTCCTCACAATTTTGGGAAGTGATGGCACGTGCCTTCGTCTGAGCACTGTATTTTGGGCCAGGTCCGCACGAAATCACAGCAACACCACCTCGCACAGACCTGCCGGTGCCTGGTGGCCTTCCTCTGGGTCTGCCTCTACCTCTTCCTCTACCTGGTTTGTCCATTTTGTCCATCTCGGGGGGATGCTAGGTATATGCAGTGAGCTGGGTTCACTCAACACAGCAGGTAGTTATATGCAGTGAGCTGGGTTCACTCAACACAACAGGTAGTTATATGCAGTGAGGTGGGTTCACTGAACAGTAAAGGTAGTTATATGCAGTGAGGTGGGTTCACTCAACACAACAGCTAGGTATATGCAGTGAGCTGGGTTCACCGAACAATAAAGGTAGTTAGATGCAGTGTGCTGGGTTCACTCAACACAACAGGTAGTTATATGCAGTGAGCTGGGTTCACTCATCACAACAGGTAGTTAGATGCAGTGAGCTGGGTTCACTGAACAATAAAGGTAGTTAGATGCAGTGAGCTGGGTTCACTCAACACAACAGGTAGTTAGTTATATGCAGTGAGGTGGGTTCACTGAACAGTAAAGGTAGTTAGATGCAGTGAGCTGGGTTCACTCAACACAACAGGTAGTTAGATGCAGTGAGCCTGGTTCACTGAACAGTAAAGGTAGTTAGATGCAGTGAGCTGGGTTCACTGAACACAAAAGGTAGTTAGATACAGTGAGGTGGGTTCACAGAACACAACAGGTAGTTAGATGCAGTGAGGTGGGTTCACTGAACAGTAAAGGTAGTTAGATGCAGTGAGCTGGGTTCACTGAACACAACAGGTAGTTAGATACAGTGAGGTGGGTTCACTCAACACAACAGGTAGTTAGATGCAGTGAGGTGGGTTCACTGAACAGTAAAGGTAGTTAGATGCAGTGAGCTGGGTTCACTCAACACAACAGGTAGTTAGATGTAGTGTTGGGCGAACAGTGTTCGCCACTGTTCGGGTTCTGCAGAACATCACCCTGTACGGGTGATGTTCGAGTTCGGCCGAACACCTGATGGTGTTCGGCCAAACCGTTCGGCCACATGGCCGAACTAAGAGCGCATGGCCGAACGTTCCCCAAACGTTCGGCTAGCGCTGTGATTGGCCGAACGGGTCACGTGGTTCAGACCCGAACGTGCTCTGATTGGCCGAACTGTCACGTGGTTCGGGTAAATAAATACCCGAACCACGTCATATCTCCGCCATTTGTCTGTGGGTTTAGCTTTGGGTAGGCAGGCAGGGTATTTCGCGCTCCAGCCACGCTAGCCAGGGTCCCCCCAGTCATTGTGTCGCTGCTGGGAATAGTAGTACACCGCTCGCTCAGCCACACTATATAGCATTCTGTTTACTGCCACTCTGTGTACCTCGCTCAGCCACACTATATAGCATTCTGTTTACTGTTCTGTGTCTGCTGGGAATAGTAGTACACCGCTCGCTCAGCCACACTATATAGCATTCTGTTTACTGCCACTCTGTGTACCTCGCTCAGCCACACTATATAGCATTCTGTTTACTGCCACTCTGTGTCTGCTTGGAATAGTAGTACACCGCTCGCTCAGCCACACTATATAGCATTCTGTTTACTGCCACTCTGTGTACCTCGCTCAGCCACACTATATAGCATTCTGTTTACTGCCACTCTGTGTCTGCTGGGAATAGTAGTACACCGCTCGCTCAGCCACACTATATAGCATTCTGTTTACTGCCACTCTGTGTACCTCGCTCAGCCACACTATATAGCATTCTGTTTACTGCCACTCTGTGTCTGCTGGGAACAGTAGTACACCGCTCACCCGCCACTGTATAGCATTGTGCTCTGTGTCGCTGCTGGGAATAGTGGTACACCGCTCACCCACCACTGTATAGCATTTCTGTACTGCCACTGTACTGCTGCCAGTCAGCGTGTACTTTAAGGATAAGTGAAATGAGGAAGAAATCCGGTGAAAGAGGGAGGGGCAAGGGAAGAGGTGTTTCCCCTGATGGTTCACGTACAGGCCACAGGGGAGCACCCAAGAAAACCCACTCAATACCGCCCATGTTGTACAGGACAACAACCCTCACAAATCCAAAAGAACAGGACTAGATAATTACTTGGATGACCTCTCAAGCGTCCAGCAGTGGGTTAAGCAGCACCAGCACATCACGCACGAGGTCCGAGTCCTCAGCCAGTTACAAGGAGCCAGTGGGCACAAAGCTGACACAACCGGCAGCGACACCACGCACACAACTGCCAGATAACCAGTCCGATGAATTACCTCAGGACACAATGGGGTATTCGCAGGAGCTATTCCCAGCCCAACAAACTTCCACCTTTCAAAGGTCAATGGAGGAACAGCCAGAAATGTTGTGCCCGGATTCACAACCATTAACTGTGGGAAATGCACCGTGCACTGAAATACAAGGCGAGTCCGAGGAGGACTCGGAAACCCAAATCCCAGAGCAAGTTGGGCAGGAGGGGTTGCAATTGCAGGAGGTCGGCCGACAAGATCTGGAAGACGACGTTGGAGTGAGCTGCGCAGAGGTTGTTCTGGGGAGCTCTACTCCACGGCGGCGGCCCCCCACAATGACATATGACGAGTTTCAGGAGATGGAAGAGGAGGGTATGGACAATGTGGACAGAGACCCAGATTTTGTTTGTGAACGAGAACATCGCCGTCGTAGCAGCAGCACAGATGAGTCTGTTGAAGAACCCACTGCTGCACGAGTTCGCCTTGTGCCACAAGGTAGGCGGCGCGCAATTTCAGGCACCACAAGCGTGGAAGTTCAAGTGAGAGGCAAAAGAGGCGCAAACAGAAATCGCCAGCAAGGCAGGTGCTCCAAAGTCTGGGCTTTCTTTGAAGACTGCACTGAGGATGGTACTATGGCGATTTGCAAGGTGTGCAAGACCCGCCTGAGCAGGGTGAAAAGTATTAACAACCTCTC
The DNA here is from genome assembly GCF_040937935.1 of Hyperolius riggenbachi. NCBI lineage: Eukaryota > Metazoa > Chordata > Amphibia > Anura > Hyperoliidae > Hyperolius > Hyperolius riggenbachi. The sequence continues at coordinate 44,333,425 of NC_090653.1, read as the reverse complement.
CACCACCAGCATGAGCCGCCACATGCTATCCAAACATCCCACTCTGAGGGCAAACGCGGCAGGACAGGGTACCAGCAACACTGCCTCCCTTGGGGTCACCAGACTCACCACCAGACCCGCCTCAGCAGCAGCAGTAGCCCAGCCATTGCGTGGTTCACAACATTCACAAACATCAGACGCTGACACTGTCACTTTCCGGAGTAGTGCTCTTGAGGTCTCCCAGTGTTCATCAAACACAACAACCAACAGCCCTTCAGTGTGCAGCCCTACGATTCAGTTGTCTGTCTCGGAGATGTTTGATCGCAAGAGGAAATTTCCAGCAAATGACCCCCGGGCCGTGGCAGTAACAGCCAGCATAGCCAAGCTTCTGGCCTGCGAAATGCTGCCATATCGAGTGGTGGAGACAAACAGCTTCAAGGGCATGATGTCAGTGGCCATCCCACGTTACGTGGTTCCCAGCCGCTACCACTTTGCGCGCTCTGCAGTGCCAGAGTTGCATGAGCACGTGGTCAGCAAAATAACCCGAAGCTTGAAGAATGCCGTTGCCTGCAAGGTTCACCTCACCACTGACACCTGGACGAGTGCGTTCGGCCAGGGTCCATACATCTCCCTTACCACGCACTGGGTGAACCTTGTGGAGCCTGGCAGCGATTCCTCACCTGCTACGGCGCGGGTGTTGCCCACGCCGCAAACAGCTGCACCGCCGTCCCTCCCACTGGATAACAACAGCAGCACCTACCTCTCTGACTCCTTCTCCTCCAACGCATCTCAAAGCTGTACCTCATCTGGAAACGCTAACCCAGCAGCAGTAGGATCGTGGAAGCAGTGCAGCACAGCTGTTGGCATGCGTCAGCAAGCGTTGCTGAAGCTGATCTGCCTTGGGGATAAGCAGCACACAGGGGAGGAAATTTGGAGGGGAATAAAGGAACAGACGGATTTGTGGCTGGCATCGCTGGACCTGAAACCGGGCATGGTTGTGTGCGATAATGGGAGTAATCTCATTCGCGCTTTAAGGTTGGCTAAGCTGACACACATCCCTTGCCTGGCGCACGTGATGAACCTAGTAGTTCAGCGGTTCCTGAGGACATACCCAGGCGTGGCCGATCTTCTGTTGAAGGTGCGACGAGTGGCCAAACATTGCAGAAATTCCAGTACTGCTTCGGGGGCACTCGCCAAGATGCAGGAGCGCTTCAATCTCCCCCACCATCGCTTGCTGTGTGATGTCCCTACGCGCTGGAATTCTACGCTGCACATGCTAGCCCGCTTTTGCGAGCAGAAGAGTGCAGTGGTCCAGTACATGACGGCGCAGTACCGAGGCGCATCCGGACAGCTGCCAAGCTTCTGTGGATCCGATTGGGCCAACATGTTGGACCTCTGCCAAGTCCTCCAAAATTTTGAGCAGTCCACGTTGCTTGTGAGCAGTGACAACTCTTCAGTCAGCATTACCATACCACTGCTGTGTTTACTGAAGAGGTCAATGTTGAAAATCAAGGAAACAGCTGTCATGATGCAACTGGGGGAATCTGAAGGAGAAAACGATCAGCGTGATGGTACCAACATCAGGCCATCCGCCTCAGGAAACGCTGGCCCCAGCAGCTATGACGAAGAAGAGGAGGAGGAACAGCTGGAGTTGGAGCAGGAATTTCATGCCACCACTGACGAGGGCCAGAGCGGTGCACGTTGGACTTCCCCAATTAAGCGCGAATGGTCAGCAGAAGCAGACCAGGAAGAAGGTGACGACTATGATGCATCACAACAACTATCACAACGCTCACAAGAGGATGATGAGGATTCTGGCAGGACTCTGGCACACATGGCTCAATTCATGCTAGACTGCATTGAACGCGACCCACGCATTGTGCGCATTCTGGACAACACCAATTACTGGGTTTATACACTTCTGGATCCACGGTGCAAACACAATGTTCCAAAACTGCTTGAAGAAAGAGTCAGACAGGTCAAAATGGAAGAATACCAGCAGGCCCTTGTGGAGACTTTAGAGAGGAGATTGACATCCTCCCCCTCCTCTAGCCAGTTGTACGCCGACAGACTGACTTCCGCAAACCCAGGACGACCAGGAGGGCAGCAAACAACACAAGCCGCAGCTAGTGCCCAAAAGGGAATGGTATCGGCAGTGTCCTTGGAGTGGGAAAATTTTATGACACCCATGCAGCAGCAGCCCACAGAACAGCAAGCGTGCAGATCCACCTCCAACACCGATCGCCTGGAGAAGATGGTCAAGGACTACATGTCAGATGGCGTAGCTGTGTTGAACAATCCATCTGCACCCTTCAACTATTGGGTATCGAAGCTAGACACCTGGCACGAACTGGCAATGTACGCAATAGAGGTGCTGGCTTGCCCGGCAGCCAGCGTTATGTCGGAATGCTGTTTCAGTGCTGCCGGAGGCATCGTCACAGATCGGCGTATCCGCCTCTCCACAGAAAATGCAGACCGTCTGACTCAAATTAAAATGAATCAATCCTGGATTGGAAACGACTATGCAACACTCCCGGACCCCAACCAAGTAACATGAACAATGACCATCTGTGATGGGTTAGCGTTGCCGGTCCCTGTTTATTGAACCTCTCATCTTTATTACATTTATGACTGCATGGTGGCAAAAAGCATTGCTATATCCGCACGCTTTTTGTCCTCATGCAAGGCCTGGGTTGTTGTGTCTCAAAGCGTGGCCTTCTCCTCCTGCGCCTCCTCCTGTTCCATCACGTGTGCTGCTGCTGGGTTAGCGTTTCAGGTCCCTGTTTATGGAACCTCTTATCTTTATTACATTTATGACTGCATGGCGGTACAAAGCATGCTATCCGCACGCTTCTTGTCCTCATGCAAGGCCTGCGTTGTTGTGTCTCAAAGCGTGGCCTTCTCCTCCTGCGCCTCCTCCTGTTCCATCACGTGTGCTGCTGCTGGGTTAGCGTTGCCGGTCCCTGTTTATGGAACCTCTCATCTTTATTACATTTATGACTGCATGGCGGTAAAAAGCATGCTATCCGCACGCTTCTTGTCCTCCTGCAAGGCCTGGGTTGTTGTGTCTCAAAGCGTGGCCTTCTCCTCCTGCGCCTCCTCCTGTTACATCACGTGTGCTGCTGCTGGGTTAGCGTTTCCGGTCCCTGTTTATGGAACCTCTTATCTTTATTACATTTATGACTGCATGGCGGTACAAAGCATGCTATCCGCACGCTTATTGTCCTCATGCAAGGCCTGGGTTGTTGTGTCTCAAAAAGCGTGGCCTTCTCCTCCTGCGCCTCCTCCTGTTCCATCACGTGTGCTGCTGCTGGTGCTGGGTTAGCGTTACCGGTCCCTTTTCCTGGAACCTCTTCTCTGTATTACATGTATGACTGCATGGCGACAAAAAGCATGTTACCTGTGCAAAGAAACATGACATTTTCCACATTTAAAAGACAGTTTTTCCTTTGAAACTTTACAATCAATTTTCTCGAAAACTATAAGCTCTTTTTCAAATATTTTTTTTCCTCTTGTACCCACTCACAAGGTGCACATACCCTGCAAATTTGGGGTATGTAGCATGTAAGGAAGCTTTACAAAGCACGAAAGTTCGGGTCCCCATTGACTTCCATTATGTTCGGAGTTCGGCGCGAACACCCGAACATCGCGGCGATGTTCGGCGAACGTTCGCGAACCCGAACATCTAGGTGTTCGCCCAACACTAGTTAGATGCAGTGAGCTGGGTTCACTCAACACAACAGGTAGTTAGTTATATGCAGTGAGGTGGGTTCACTGAACAGTAAAGGTAGTTAGATGCAGTGAGCTGGGTTCACTCAACACAACAGGTAGTTAGATGCAGTGAGGTGGGTTCACAGAACACAACAGGTAGTTAGTTATATGCAGTGAGCTAGGTTCACTGAACAGTAAAGGTAGTTAGATGCAGTGAGCTGGGTTCACTCAACACAACAGGTAGTTAGATGCAGTGAGCTGGGTTCACTGAACAGTAAAGGTAGTTAGATGCAGTGAGCTGGGTTCACTCAACACAACAGGTAGTTAGATGCAGTGAGCTGGGTTCACTCAACACAACAGGTAGTTATATGCAGTAAGGTGGGTTCACTGAACAGTAAAGGTAGTTAGATGCAGTGAGCTGGGTTCACTCAACACAACAGGTAGTTAGATGCAGTGAGGTGGGTTCACAGAACACAACAGGTAGTTAGTTATATGCAGTGAGCTGGGTTCACTGAACAGTAAAGGTAGTTAGATGCAGTGAGCTGGGTTCACTCAACACAACAGGTAGTTAGATGCAGTGAGCTGGGTTCACTGAACAGTAAAAGTAGTTAGATGCAGTGAGCTGGGTTCACTGAACACAACAGGTAGTTAGATGCAGTGAGCTGGGTTCACTCAACACAAAGCTAGGTATATGCAGTGATGAGGTGGGTTAAGTAAACACAACAGGTACTGGGTATATGCAGTAATGGGTAGTACAAGGTGCAGCTCCCTGTCACACACACAGGTAGTCACTGAATGTACTGGGCTGCTGGCAGTGGCACACACACTATCAATTAGAAAGGCTGTGCATGCAACAAAAGTGTCAGTTTGACACACAGAAAAAAAAAAGGTGCAGGATTAGCTCTGAAAAGAGCTGTTGAGGGGTGCTATAAAAGCAATAATAATCAGCAAGGAGCAAGCTAAGCAGCCAAGAAACTAACTAATCTGTCCCTAGGAGAACAAGTCTGCAGCAGCTGTCCCTAGTCTGTCTCTAGCAGGCACACAAATGAGTGTAATGGCCGGCGAGCCAGCCTTATATAGGGGGGGGGTGGGGCTCCAGGGCTTAGTGTAGCCTGAATGGCTACAATGTTCCTTCTGACTGTGATGCAGAGGGTCAAAGTTGACCCTCATAGTGCATTATGGGGCGAATCGAACTTCCGCAAAAAATCGCCTGGTCCAGGCGAACGCGAACCACCTAAGTTCGCCTGGAACCGTTCGCCAGCGAACCGTTCGGCTCATCTCTAATAAGAGGTACCGCATGGGGGAACACAGTGGACAAGTGACATGACTCCCTTCCAGTAATAAGAGGTGTCGCATGGGGGAACACAGTGGACAAGTGACATGACTCACCCCCCCCCACATACACACACAGTAATAAGAGGTGCCACATGGGGGAACACAGGGGACAAGTGACATGACCCCCCCCCCCCCCCCACACACACACACACTAATAAGGGGTGCCGCATGGGGGAACACAGGGGACAAGTGACATTACTACCTCCCCCCAAAATAATAAGAGGTGCCGCAGGGGGGAACAAAGGGGACAAGTGACATGACTACCTCCGCAATAATATGAGGTGCCGCATGGAGAAGCACTGGGGAGAAGTGTTATGACTCCCCCCAGTAATAAGATGTGCCACATGGTGGAACACAGGGGACAAGTGACATGACTCCCCTATGATGCCATGAAGCTTTCCAGTGCCCCCTCTGGATAAAGTACACGTGTATGTGTGTAAGGGGGATGAGTTAGAGGATAGCAGGTTTTTTAGGCTGGGGTATCAGATCAGTCAGCGATGGGTCTGAGGAGAACTATAGCTTGTTTCTGTGTTTGTCACTAATGTTGTGTCTTCAAATTATTTCAGAGAAGGGAAGCTTAAAAATAAAGAATATCTATCGCCACCCAAAGTACGACCCTAATGCCAAGCAAGACAAGAATATTAAATCCTATGATTATGACCTGGCTATTCTTGAACTGGAAAAAAAGCTTGAATTTCAAGCCACCGTCAGGTAAATGCAAGTTCACAGTATTTTTGCAATTTCGTCTATACGTAAGTACAATTTGTACATTTAATTGATTTTGTGTAGTCATTTGCAATTTCGCGTCAAATTTTGCGTAATTTTCGAGTAATTTCTTGCCGAATTTTGCAGTGAATAGCAAAGTCTCCATATACGCTTTTGACACCAAAATTGCTACATATGTTAAGGAGAATGGGTGGGTACAACTCAAAAAAAGAATTGTTTAAAAAGACGTAGTTTTTGAGAAAATTGATTTTAAAAATGCAAAGAAAAAATGGTTTTTAAACTCAGAAAAATAACAGTTTAAAATCCATTTTTCTTTGCATGTTTAAAATCGATTGTCTCAAAAACTACAAGGTTTTGAGGCTAAATATACACCTTGAATACAAATCAAATGCAAATTATGTGCTGAATACTATTCTGATCCAAGCGAAGCAGGCACCACTGTAGCCAATTTTATCAATGACTTGTCATTTTTTATGACTTTTCCAATAAAGAGCTACTAAATTACTGAAGGTGGTGCCTGCTTCGCTTGGATCCGCATCTTTTGATTAATGGTACAGTGATCTTAAAGAGGAACTCCAGTGAAAATAATGTAGTAAAAAAAGTGCTTAATTTTTTACCATAATTATGTATAAATGATTTAGTCAGTGTTTGCTCATTGTAAAATCTTTCCTCTCCCCGATTTACATTCTAACATTAATTACATGGTGACATTTTTACTGTGGGCAGGTTATGTAGCTGCTGCTAGCTGTTTTGGCTGTTAGAGACAGCTGTAAACAGCTAATTCCTGTCTGTGAACATTGTTACATTGTGGCAGTTTGTCCAGAGTACCGCGGTACTCAGAGCTTCTTGTGGGAGGGGTTACAGCACAAAATCAGTCATACAGCGCCCCCTGATGGTCTGTTTGTGAAAATCATTATATTTCTCATGTAAAAGGGGGTATCAGCTACTGATTGGGATAAAGTTATATTCTAGGTTGGAGTTTCTCTTTAAAGCTACGGCACACCCCATATCCTCTTGCATGGGTGCTCCTCCACTTCTGTTGTTTTTGCTGAATACTATTCTAAAAATTTGAATGCAAACTGCTTCAGTTTTCAATTCAATTTTTAGAATAGTGTTCCACACATCATTTGCATTTGATTTGTATTCAAGGTGTGTGTGTATTTAGCCTCAGGGGGGCTGTGCACATCTCTCTAGGTTTCATTTTACTTGCAGTCTGTGCGCCCTGCCTGTTGCTTGCTGTCTATTGCTCACAAAGAGTGCCTAGGTCTGATGGCCCCATCCAAATTCTACTATGGGGCCTCATAGTCTCTAGCTATGTGTAACGATTGTGGAATTCTCTCCGTGATCAGCGCACAAGACGTGCGGTGACACTGCGGAAATTCTCCACAAGCGTATAATTTGCGGGAACCCAACAAAAGGTGCAATGCACCTGTAGAGGGAAATTCCTGTCGGCAGGTGGAGCTGTGGAGTGCAGAGGAACAGATCCTCTGCCCTACCACAGACGCCAGACAGGAATTGCACGAAGGGAAGAAACGCAATCGCAAGAGAGGCGATTGAGAATGAGCACAGAGACAGATTGTATGTGTGTGCACCAAACTAGTCGCCAACCCGGGACGGTGCACACACCACAGCAGATATGAAGTAGGAACGCGATCGCGAGAGGTGCGATCGCCAGACGTGACACAAGGCTACAGCAAGGCAGAGCACGAGAGTAGCAAAGGCACAGCAAATCATACAATGAGAAGATACGGAAAATAACAAACGCTAGCTAAACACGAACACCGCACTCATTCGCAACAGTGCACGCGTTTATGCGCGGTCTCCACGTGATAAGCACAATAGAGACAAGCACGCCTAACTAACCACCGACAGACAAACATGAAACAGAGGACGCGAGCGCTTGCTTAACGGTTACCTCACCGAGCCTCCAGCAAGCGTTCGTAGCAGACAAGACATACACACGAAAACATGAACAAGCGAGAGATAGGATCCACAGCACTAGCGCAAGAGGCTGGTGCGATCCAGGAAGACAGAACAGAAGGATCCACAGCGCTAGCGCAAGATGCTAGTGTGATCCAACTACAGAGTAGCAGACCAGAAGGATCCACAGCACCAGCGAAAAGAGGCCAGTGCGATCCAGGAAGACAGATCAGAAGGGGCTACCAGTAACAACCACTGTTCTGGTTAGCACCCAGACATACAGAACGATTTCCTGTCGACCACCGCTGGGACAGGACAATCGCAACAGACAAACAAAACAGATAAGCAATCCTAACTGCACTAGGGAAACCTGCCTAGTGCAGTGCCAGGAATTACTCTAAGCTGAAATTCAAACAATGAGCAAGGCTGACACTCTCCAGAGTGTTTCACAGGAAGAATCCTTATGACCAGCCACTTACTGTGGGAAACATAGCTCTTTATAGAGCAAGCCCACAAAGGATGTGGCTAGGCAATCTGCATGACAAACATATGCAAATTCCTCAGCAGCAAGCTGCAATACTGACAAAAGGTCTCTCCTCCAGAGACCTGCAGAATGCAGACCTGAACAGTGGTCAAAAGGCTGCCTGCCTGCCTGCACAGGCAGCCCAGCGGTTCCTCACACTATGCCTTTGTGTACCAGCAAAGTAGCACAGTTCCTTCTAATGTTATCATGTGGCTTTGCTGCTAACTAGTTCACACTAGCAGCAACCTTACCTCCATGGGCGCATACATTAGCACTGCAAAAAAAATGTTGCAGGGCAATGCCGTTAATGACATCTTGCTAATATGGTTATTTAATGATTTTGAAATGTCCTAAAATGTTAATTAACTTTAGTAACAAGATGTCATTACCGGCATCTGCATACAACATCACCTAGTCCCGGCGATCGCATCTCCTCCACTTCCTGTTGGTTTGCAGGAGTCCTGCAGCTAGCCAATCACCATGCGGGGACTGGAGCTGCATGATGATTGGCTGGCTGCAGGACAGCTGCAAACTAATTAGGAAGTGGAGGAGATGCAATCACTGGGACCAGGTAATGTACCCCTTCATCCTTGCCTTCTCTCACACTGAATCCTTTCTCTACCTATGCCTAACCCTAAGTCATACACAGGGGCGTATCTGGGTAATAAAGAGCCTATGGCAAACGCTGAAATTGCGTCGTCCCCCCCCCCCCAGTCAGAGCCCCCTTTCCCTCTAAAAACAGCATCCTTTCCTGCTACGTGTGTTATGGTTGCTGTGTTTTGGCTCGGGATATTGCTAAAGTTACTGTTTTCTTCTTATTCCCTCTCTGTCCTCTTTTCTAACACTAACCAAGTGAGCTCTACATACACAAATTAAGTAGCAGAATTAATCTGATCTGAGTGATGGGGAGATACGGGCAGGCATGGCAGCGCAGCACAGGAGGAGACGTGGCCCATGTTGCTGTGGCGCCCATGGCATGAGCCATGCCTGCATCCCTCTAGATACGCCTCTGGTCATACATGAAAAAAGGAACCTGGAGAAAAAGGCACAGGGATTGCCACTAGTAAAATATCATGCAAATTTGTGACATTCTACTACTGGACTTTGATAGTAAAATATTTTAATATGGCTAAACCTAACCCTACTCTCACACAGAACTCTTTTTTTGGTGATGCCTATTGCCTCACCCTAAGACCCCCAAGCCCCCCTCCCCACGTGGGTGCCTGATCCTTAAAACCCCCCTGGTGGTGTCTAACCCTAGTAACCCCCAGTGGTGCCTAAACCTAACCTCCCTGGTGGGCCCTAACCCTAAATCCCCCTCCTAAAGCCTTACCCCCCTCTTCCACAGAGCCATAATATTCAGCTATGAAGGTAAATAGCGGCAGACTCGGCACCAGAGGCACCTGATTAGCAGCAAGAGGTGGCAATTTCAGCATATAGGCTTACGGAAAACTAAATTGGCTTGCAGAAAACCAAATTGAGGCATTGCATAGCGGGAGCTCAGCGCCCACTATGCAATACCACAATTTGGTCTCAATGCTGCAATTTGGTTTTCCACTCCACACCTGCTAGTCAATGCCACAATTTGGTTTTCTGCAAGGCGGTCTACTGAAATTTCCCCCTCTTGCTGCTAATGGAGGTTCCTCCAGGCTCCAAAATTTACCTTTGTAGTTGCATATTGTGACCATTCTAAAAGCCGTGATTTGCAGCAAAGAAGATAAAATTCAGCACTATGAGGCACCCACTACGTCCCTGTGCTGCCCACTATGCCACCCGGCTGCCCACTAAGTCACTGCGCTGCCCACTACATCATTGTGCCGCCAACTACCCCACTGTGCTGCCCACTACGCCACCATGCTGCCAACTACCCCACCGTGCTGCCCACTACTCCACTGTGCTGCCCACTATGCCATCGTGCTGCCAACTACCCCATTATGCTGCCCACTATCCCACCGTGCTGCCCACTAAGCCACTGTGCTTCACACTATGCCACAGTGCTGCCCACTACTCCACAGTGTTGTACCCCAGTCAAAGTTTGGGTCAAAAAGTATAACTAACCTAGGAAGAGGGAAGCCTCTGGATCCTTTAGAGGCTTCCCATGTTGTCCTCAGGTCCACCCGTTGCTGAGCGGTGTCCCCCGAAGATTACTGACAAGGAATTGTCAGTAATCACATGAGGGACACTCTCCTCTTCCTCTAGTTTTGCTCAGGGCATTGTGAAACCTAAAGGTGGCCATACACTTATAGATTTGCAGCAGATTCGACCATCAGAATTGAATCTTGTTGTGCACTTTACTTGGCCTGAAGACGGGCTATACGCCCGAAAGAGCTCTTGGCCGGTGTCTGTCGCCATGATACTTGGACTTTCTATATAATGGTGACCTTTGTCTACCTGACTGCTATAAATACTCTGTCTGTTTGGGGACTAGGCTTTTGATGGACATTGACCGTCTTTGGCGGTTATCGTATTGCTGGATTGTCCCCGTGACAATGTTTATGATGTTGAAGATTTTGTAATAAAGATTTCTATGAGTTTTGGAAGAAATCCCTGATTTGCTGGTCCTTGTGGACTTTGTCAGGTTTGAATCTGACAGGAATCTATCTGATGAGTGCCACACACTAGGAACAGATTTCCAATAGATTTCAGAATGAAATCTATTGAAAATCGATCGAAATGCGTTATTGCACCATTCGATCAGATGCAACTCTATGGGCCATCGATCAGCTGCCAGTAGCCGGATTTTTCATCCATACCAATCAAGCAAATCGATCAAAATCGGTCGGAAATCGATCGATCATGCTTCCTGCTTGCATCGATTTCTAGCCAATTTTATCAGAGCAATCGAATTGGCCATCGGCTGAAATCGACCAGTGCATGGGCCCCTTAATGCTAGTCCTGGTGGGAGTGCTAGACATTTAGGTAATATTTATTTTACCCTAAAAAAAAAAAAGGTAATGCAGCTTTTTTTTTTGCTTTGTAGGCCAATCTGTCTCCCGTGCACCAGCGGAGCGGCATGGGCATTGAAACTAAGGGACAAAAAATCAACTTGCAAGGAACATGGTGAGTGACCAGAAATGGAAGGAAATGTCGACACTGGGATCGGAAAAGTAATACTGGTAATGCAAAGTAGAAATAGCACTAAAAGCCTCATTTTCTATTACATTTATTACTTTTTTTTTTTGATTGCTTGGCTTGCTGGATAGGAAATGCTGATTCCCTATTCACTAGCATCGTGGGGGGGGGGAGTGCGACCCGCACCCGGCCGGCCTGAGCACTGAGAGAGTGGGGGCGCTGTAATGGAGGGGGGAGTCAGCCGTGGGGAGGGCAGCCCGACCTCTCACTCCTCCTCTGCATAGACGCTTATACACATGCTGCTTCCTGCAGAACAAGAAGTATAGTGTGTATAAGCGTCTATGCAAAGGAGAAGACCGGCAGCAATTGAGCGGCAATTGGAACCAGGGAGGTGAGTTACTGACTACTTACAGCCAGGCACGTGCAGAGGGGGGTGCTCTGGGTGCCCAGGCACCCCCCCTTTTAAAATCTTCAAAAAAGGCCCCTCTCGGCGCGTTAAATAAGCCCCGCCCCCGACCGTGATAAGCCCCGTCCACCAGTGGGAAGCTCCACCCCCGCCTGGGACACTTTGCAGTGAAGAGGCCCAAACAGGAATCCTAGTGTGGCATACTGACCTCTCCCTCCACCTAGGACCCATACTGACCTCTACCTCCCCCAGCACCCATAGTGACCTCTCCCTCCACCTAGTACCCACAGTGACCACTCCCTCCCCTAGCACCCACAGTGACCTCTCCATCCACCTAGCACCCACAGTGACTTCTCCCTCCACCTATGACCCATTCTGACCTCTCCCTCCCCAGTACCCACAGGGATATCTCCCATCACCTAGCATCCACAGTGACCTCTCCCTTACTCAGCACCCACAGTGACCTTTCCCTCCATATAGCACCCACAGTAACCTCTCCCTCCCCCAGCACCCACAGTGACCTCTCCATCCACCTAGCACTCACACTGACTTCTCCCTCCCCCTAGGACCCATACTGACCTCTCCCTCCCGAGTACCCACAGTGATATCTCCCATCACCTAGCACCCACAGTGACCTCTTCCTCCACCTAGCATCCACAGTGATCTCTCCCTCCACCTAGCATCCACAGTGACCTCTCCCTCCACCTAGCATCCACAGAGACCTCTCCCTCCCTCAGCACCCACAGTGACCTCTCCCTCCACCTAGCACCCACAGTTACCTCTCCCTCCACCTAGCACCCACAGTGACCTCTCCCTCCCCAGCTCTAGCAGTGATCCTGCCTACCCCAGCACCCACACTGACCTATCCCTCCCCCAGCACCCACAGTGATCTTTCCCTCCCCCAGTGGCTACCTTCCTGTCCCCTGCAGCACCCACAGGGACCTCCCAACCCAAAAACAGCACCTACAGTGATCTATCCTATAGCCAGCGCCCACGGCGACCTCTCCCAACACCCAGAATCCACTCCCTCCTCAGTACTACACTGACTATCCCAGCACCCACAGTCCACCTCCCCTTCCTCCAGCACCCATACTGATCTCTTCCTTCCACAGCCCCCACAGTGAATTACCCTTCCCCCAGCACCCACACTGACCTCTACCTCCCTTAGCAGCAACTATGCCATTCACAGCAGCACCCATAGTGCCCTCCCCTTCCTCCAGCACCCACAATGACCTCTACCTCCCCCAAGACACACAGTGACCTCTCCCAAAGGACCCACAGTGACCTCCCTCTCCTCCAGCACTCATATTGACCTCTACTTTCCGCAGCACCCACAGTTACTCCCCCCCAGCACTCACAGTGACCTACCCTTCCCCCAGCACCCACACTGAGCTCTACGTCCCCTAGCAGCAACTATGCCATTCATAGCAGTACCCACAGTGATCTCCCACCCCCTGCACCCACAACAATCCCACCAATATTCAGCACCCACATTACACTCAACCAGTAACCCCCACTATAGCAAGCACCCAGTACTTGCGCCCTGCACCCAATACTCACATCCGGCCTCAATATGGCACTTAGTACTTGCATCAAATAGCCACATGACACCCAGTACCTGCACCCCTTCACCCTATAGCGGATACCCAGTACTCACACCCACACCACATGGCACAGTACTTACACCCAGTCCCAACATGGCACTCACTACTCACACCTGCACACCGCCTTCACATGGCACCCACTATCTGCACTCACATAACTAGTACTAGCACCCAAAGTACCTGCACACAGAACCCACATAACACACAATTCCCACCCATAGCTAGCACCCAGTGCAGGCATGGCGCCAAGTATTCGCACCTATGTGATACCCAGTACCTGCACACAACACCCACATGTTTCATCTGCAGTAGTTACAGTTGCACTAAGCCTCCACTTAGTGCCCAGTACAAACACCAAGCACTCACCTATCACATCCAGTACTTGCACCCAGAACTCACAAGGGACTGAGTACCTGCAATCAACATCTTCATGATAGTTGATACACACCCATACAGCCACTCAGTATTTGTATCTAAGACCCAAATACCCCCATAATCAACACCCACATGGCAGAGTACTCGCACGTCACCAAGTTCCAAAGCCATTATATGCACCTAGTATCCGTCCATGGCCAGGACCCAAATAGCACCCAGTACCCATCCTTGGTCTGAACCCATATGGGAGAGTACTCTACCATGGCACACATCCAGACCACACATGACACTCCCTACTCACTCATGTCCAACACTCACATGTCTCCCTGTACCAATTAGCACTCACATGGCACCCACTATTGTTTATCACCATCTGCTACTCATTCAGCACCCAATACTGCATAGCACCCACTGCAAATAAACACCCAATACAAACTGGACCTTGGTACCCACAGCAGCTTGACACAGACTGTACTTTGGCATCTCGGCACCCACTGCAACTTAGCACAAAGTGAACCTTTGCATCTTACCACCCGCTGCACCTTGGCACTTACTGCAGTTTTGCATCTACTAATGCTTAGCAACCACTGCATATTGGTAACCACTTCTTCTTTGCCTGAAAAGAAGCTTGGGTGCTGATCAAGAGGGACAGAGGTCCCAGTAATGAAAGGTGAGTCTGTGCCTCCACAGTGGGCTCCACTGTGCCCACTCTAACCCACTAACAGTGGGCACCTATCACTGCTGATTTGAGGGTGGTGGCGCCAAAACAGTTGGTTGGAAGGAGACACAAAGTCTGCTTGATACTGCTTAAAAGGTATAAGTATCTGCACCCATGCCTAAAATTGCACCCAGTACTCACGCCTGCACACAGCCTCCACATGGCTCCCACTATCTGCACCAAGCACCCACTTAACCCGTACCCGCACATAAAGTACCAGCACCCAGTACAGGCATGGTGCCAAGTATTCGCACCCATGTCACATCCAGTACCTGCACCCATAGCCAGAACCCACATGAGACTCTGTACTCACACCCAGAACCCACATGGCACCCAGCATCTGCATTCAGCACTGTTGACAACCAATACCCCCTAGCCAGAAACGAGGAGGGGGGCTTGCGGGGGAAGATGTTGCCAGGCCGCTTTTTTAAATTTGAGCACCCCCCACTTAAGGACCCTCTGCACGGCCCTGCTTACAGCGCTTCCCTGCGCTAACTCTGTCTGCAGTGGGAGGGGGGAGCACGGAGGGCGGCCCGGGGAGAGGAAGGGAGGGAGAGGTTGGGCTGCTCTCCCCTTGACTGACTCCCCCCTCCATTATGAGGGGGGGGGCACCTACCTACCTAACCAACCTATACTGGGGGGCAGCTACCAATCTAACCTATACTGGGGGGCAACTATCTATGTAACCTATACTGGAGGCACTTACCTATCTAACCTATACTGGGGGGCAGCTACCTACCTAACCTATACTGGAGGCACCTAACTATCTAACCTATACTGGGGGGGCAGCTACCTACAGTATGTAATCTACACTGGGGGCACCTACCTATCTAACCTATACTGGGGGTACCTACTTATCGAACCTGTATTGGGGGCACTTACCTACCTAGCTAGCCTATACTAATGGCAACTATACTGGCTACCTATATTGGAGGCACCTACCTAACTAACCTATACTGGGGGCACCTACCTATCTAACTTATGCTGGGGCAACTATTCTGGCTACCTATATTAGCCCACTGCCTTACTGTTACACAGTTACATTACAGTTAGCTCCACCCATGTGATGTCATGGCCACACCCATTTTTGCCGTAGCGTGCTTCGCTTTTTTTTGGGGGGGGGGGTCGGTAAATTATCCGCACCGGGTGTCAAATACCCTAGCTACGCGACTGTCCTTGTGATAATGCCAGATGCTGGATGGCCATATTTCATAGCAATCTATTAGCTGTCCAAATTCCTCACCTATCCCATCATCACCCACAGGAGGAAGTTTGGGGGAGGGATATTAGCAAGGCTTTTTCTTTGAGCTAACCCCGCCCCCTCCTTCCTGAGCTCCATGGAGAGTCAAAAACTCACACACTGGTGGTATCTCTGCATCATGTGACTCCCTGTTCCAAAGTAATTTTCTGTATTATAACTATTATGAAAGCTGCACAAGCAATGGCTTAGCCCCCCCATTCAACTATACCAACAGAAACTCAGTGGGTTGAACTAGGGCTTCAAAGGACCACTATTATGACAAATTATAAAATTTAAAGGACTTCTGAGGCCAAAATGACGAAAATGACACTTTACTTTTTTATCTGCAGGATCCACGGTGGACGCCCTCCGCGTCCTCCGCTCCGTACCGCCGTTGATCTAGACCTTTTAGTTCCCCCAGGGCTTGTCCCGACCCCACCGAACGGGTCGCATCTATTCCACCCCTAAGATGGCCACCACCTTGATCCGCGGCTGCGCAGTACGCTTTGCCGCCAGTGCGACTGCTCAGCCTTTAGCCCACCTCCAGCCGCGCCCGACGTACGCTTCAGGAGGATGCCGGGAACCACTACGCGGCTGGAGGTGGGCTAAAGGCTGCGCAGTCGCACTCGCGGCAAAGCGTACTGCGCAGCCGCGGATCAAGGTGGCGGCCATCTTAGGGGTGGAATGGATGTGACCCGTTCGGTGGGGTCGGGACAAGCCCTGGGGGAACTAAAAGGTCTAGATCGACAGCGGTACGGAGCGGAGGACGTGGAGGGCGTCCACCGTGGATCCTGCAGATAAAAAGGTAAAGTGTCATTTTCGTCATTTTGGCCTCGGAAGTCCTTTAAAATACATTTGTATGCATATGAATAAATGGAGTTGGTACAAAAATTGTCAGACTCCTCAGTTTATGAAACCTCCGACTCCAGGTACCCAAAATTGCTCTGACACTGACTCCTCAACTCTGACGCCTTAGTCCAATACTTACCAGGGCTTTGGAGTTGGTACAAAAATCATCCAACTCCGACTCTAACTCCTCAGTTTATGAAACCACCAACTTGGACTCCAGGTACCCAGAATTGCTCTGACTCCTCGACTCTGATTCCGACTCCACAGCCCTAATGTAAATAAAATGAACATTTGTTGCAGACTAGTGAAATTCATTTAACTACTTAAGAACCAAGCTAATTGAAATCTACACCCTGTTTTGACGGCTACCTGGCTGCCAGGGCATAGAGTTCAATTCACAGCTGCAGCGCGCATCTGCCGTTTTTGTCGCTTCCGCCCAGGCCCGGATTTTCATCCCAGGAGCCTATAGGTACAGATGTCCTGGCACCCTACACTTTGCCATCTATTAACCTACAAGCACCCATCGAACTGTACCACAAGTGTGCGGGCTGGCCCAGCTATCACTTCTCCTTTATTTCCTTTGCCCTTCATTGCCAGTTACAGGTGCCCCTTAGTATTAGATAGCCAGAGGTACCCTCAGTATTACGTTGCCCCTGAGATCTCCTCAGTGGAATGTCAAGAGCAGGGTGAGTAGCCTCTCATTTGCATTGTGCTCAGGACTCTGCATAGGGAAGGAGGGAGAGGGGCGCTCTGGGAGGGGAGTGAGCAGCCTTTCTATCATCAAGCGCTATTAGGCATGTGCCTACAGTGCCCCCGCCGATCTCGCCACTGTCTCCCCGCCGTCTCCCATTGCAGCTCACTTGCTCTGCCTGTCTCTATGACGGCAGAGCCCTGTGAGCTGGCCAGGAGCCTATTTCATTGGCTCCTGGCCATGTCTATCAATGTAAGCAACTCCCATAGGCTTACATTGATAGACACGGTCAGGAGCCAATGAAAGCAGCTCATGACTGGCTCACATGACTCTGTCGTCTTAGAGACGGCAGAGTGGATGTCCTGAGGATCCTGGCATGCGGCATGGATGGCGGTTGTGGCAGGCATATGCTAGTGATTTGTCTGTGATCGTTATTGTACCAGTGGTCTCTGGTCAGAGACCGCTGGTACAATTACTTTTCGTCTATGTCGCTGTCATTAAGAGTAAGCAGTAAACCCTTTACAGAACTGATAGTTTTGGGACTAGTGCATGCCTTGTAGGGGATTCTCAGGATTTTTCCTTATTTTTAAAAGCACTTACTAAATGCCAGTTGTTCAGTCCAACTGCCAAATAGTGTGCAAGCAAGTAGGGAGGCTGGATGACTTCTTTGTAGAAATCCTTTCCAATGAGTGTTTTTGTAAAGAATAACAAAGCTGCTAAGATTTCCCTAATTGGCTGGTGGCTGCACTGGAGACAAGACCGCTGGAGGTTGCGCCGGCGCAAGTCCCCGCAGTCTCATTTCTTCCAGCGTACTCCTCCATCTTCGCTTCACTTCCTGTCAGTGTACCGTCCTGTCACAAGCAGAAACTTCAAACACTAGAGCGCTCTCTACTGTTTGAACTTCGCTTTCTTACAGGACGGGACAGGAAGTGAAGAGGAGACGCCGGAAGAGGTGAGAGCCTGCAGAGACCTGGGGACTCGTGCCGGCCGGACATGTGATGTTATGTTGCATTGGTCGTCGCTGTATCGCCACTAACGATGCGCTCCCGGCCTGCCGGCGATCGATCGGTCCGCATTCGCATTATTGATTTCACAGCAGATTCGATCACAGTGATCACTGATCGAATCTGCTGTCTACCGGCGGGAAATCGCGTTAGTGTATGGGCACCTTTTGAACAGAATTCAAAAAGTGCCTTTCTATATCTCTTCGGATAACAATAGTACATATCAACCTGTTCAGAAATGAAATCGACACAGACTTGATTTTTCACAGTGTAAAGGTGGCCACTAATGATCCAATCTTTTTCATCCAATTTTACCAAATCTATGCAGTGGAAGGGTAAATTTAGTGAATATATTGAACTGATAATATAGGCAGTTTCCTTACATTACATAGAAATGGTAAGATTGGATGAAAAAGATTGGATCATTAGTGGCCACCATAAGCAGAACATACAGAAACAATCTTCTGCCAGACAGACAACATAAAAAGAGACCTTCCCATATTTGCATATTCCCTGATTGATCAGAGACTGAAGGGAATCAATGCAAGTTTGCGCAGCATGTTTATCCTTTTTTTGTATAATAATGAAGAAAACACTTCCCATACCTCCCAACTTTTTGAGATGAGAAAGAGGGACACTTAAGCCACGCCCTGCCACACCCCTGATCACACCCCCAGCACACCCCTAGTCACGCATTCCATAAAGATTTCATGAGAAAAATATGTTGTTTTATAATTCAGACCACACTGGTCCTTTCTATCCTGGTTCATTTTCCTTCATACTAACATTTTGAGATTAGTAATATATCAATTTAAAGGCTGGGAATAAAGTTTAGAGTCAAACACATTTTTTTAGTAGAAAACTATTTATATTTACATAGAAAGAGGGGCAAAGTCCTGAAAGAGGGACAAATGAGGAGGAAAGAGGGGCAGAGGGACAGTTGGGAGCTATGGCTTCTTGCTATCCTCAAACAAATTGATCAAAGCTTCTACCTCATAGTTGTCATAGGGTTGACCATGAAATCCTGCTTAACAGACTGCAGGAGTACTGTGGCATCAGTGGATCAGTCCTCCAGTGGTTCAGATCATTCCTGACTGACAGAACACAGAGAGTATCCCTAGGACCTATAATGTCCAAACCTGCACCTCTACAATTCGGAGTGCCACAAGGATCAATCCTATCCCCTCTGCTGTTTGCAATCTACATGTTGCCACTCGGTACACTTATCCAACGACATGGCCTGACGTACCACTGCTACGCCGATGACACACAGCTATACCTGTCCTTCAAACCTGGTGGAACAGACCCTACCCCAAAAATAAACTCTTGCTTAGCTGAGCTTCAGGCATGGATGAATGATAACTGGTTGAAACTGAATGCTGACAAAACTGAGGTCCTGTTTGTCCAAAGCCAGTGCTCGCCATCAAAACAGCTCTATCCTAAAGCAACACCAATCAGGATTGGGAATTCAGACATAAACAGCTCCAACCTTGTGCGCAGCCTTGGCGTACTAATCGATGGGGAATTGAGTTTCAGAAACCAAATTTCATCTGTAGTTAAATCTTCCTTCTTTCATCTGAAGAACATTGCAAAGATTAAACATCTGATTCCCCCAGAGGATCTTCAAACCCTAGTCCACGCCTTCATCACATCACGGCTGGACTACTGCAATGCCCTTTATGCTGGCCTCCCCAAAAAAGACTTGCGTCGCCTGCAATTAGTGCAGAATGCTGCTGCCAGATTGCTAACAAACCAGCCTCGCCACTGTCACATTACACCGATCCTTCGCTCACTGCACTGGCTACCAGTAGAATGGAGAATACTCTTCAAGATTGGACTGCTGACATTCAAATCCCTGCACAATCTGGGCCCTGGATACATGAAGGACTTGCTGAAGCTGCACCACACCTCTCACAACCTCAGATCAGCAAGTTCTATAAACTTGGTCACTCCCAGAGTGCACCTCAAAAAATCTGGAGACAGAGCCTTCTGTCATGCTGCCCCTACTCTTTGGAACTCCCTACCACACCCAGTAAAGACAGCACCATCCCTGGAGCTATTCAAATCCAGACTGAAAAGCCACCTGTTTAGCCTGGCATTTCCAGATTTATAAAATTCTTCCCCTGTACCACGATGGTCGGAGCCATGCTTATGCGCTTTGAGTCCCACGGGAGAAAAGCGCTTTACAAATGTTATTTGTTGTTGTTGTTGTTGTTGTTATGGCAAACACTGAAATTGCGCCCCCCTCAGAGCCCCCTTCCCCTCTAAAAACAGCATCCTTTCCTCATGTACATGTGTTATGATTACCTGTGTTTTTTGGCTCGGGATATTGCTGAAGTTACTTTTTGAGAAATATCTCTTCTTATTTCCTCTCTGCCCTCTTTTCTAACACTAAGCCGAGTGACCCCTACATACAGAAATTAAGTAGCCATGTTCCCCAGATAACAATTAATCTTATCTGAGGTCTGAGTATGAGGCATAGCGCCCCATGGTGCAGTGGCGCCCATGGCACAAGCCATGCCTGCAACCCTCTAGATTCGCTTCTGCATATCAGAGTTTGATTATGTATTCAAAAACCCGTGGATCAAAAGGTTCAAGCTTAATGTAGCAATACAGCTAATTAGTTTCAGCAGCTCTTCTATGTCATAATTGGCAATGGGAAGCCTACAACACACCCAGTGCAACCAAAAACACGCCCACTTCTCACTCTGCCCACTTCCCAGCAGTTGCACTCCTTAAGGCTCGTACACACGTCAGATAAAAGTCTTTGGAAAATGAAAGATCACAGACCAATTTTACCACCCTTCATGTAGTATGAGAGCCATACCTACACAGTCTTTTCTATGGAGCTGAACTTCCCATCAGAAAAAAATCTTTGCAAGATGCTGCACACAAAGATGCTGTACAGACACAAAAGATCAGTATCTGCAAAAGATCTGTTCCTGCCAAAGATCCGCTCCAGCAAAATGCATTCATAGTCTATGAGATCTGCAGATCATCATACACACCTTGTTTAACGGACAATTATCTGTAGATCAGATCCACCAGGTTGGATCTTCAGATCGGCAGATAATTGTCTGATCTGCAGATGAATGGCCATTAAACAAGGTGTGTATGGGATCTGCAGATGTCATAGACTATGAATGCATTTTGCTGGAGCGGATCTTTGGCAGGAACAGATCTTTTGCAGATACTGATCTGTTGCATGTGTACAGCATCTTTGTGTGCAGCATCTTGCAAAGATTTTTATCTGATGGGGAGTTCAGCTCCATAGAAAAGACTGTGTAGAGTATGGCTCTCATACTACATGAAGGGTGGTAAGATTGGTCTGTGATCTTTCATTTTCCAAAGACTTTTATCTGACGTGTGTACCCACCTTTAGCAAGATAAGCATAATGACCCAGGAGTAGTTTTGGGGTCATAGTCATCTTTCCTAGAAAGGAAATTTTGTTTAAAAAAATGAAAAAGAAACGGTGCAGTGAAAATGGTAGAGATTATGTGCGGAGGGGGTGAAGATTCACTTAGCATGTTTTTTTACATTCTTTCACAACTCACAGGTTTGTTTTAACCACTTAATCCTATCTGGACGACTATAGTTGTCCAGATAGGAGCCACTGTAGTCTATCTGGATGCGTGTCTGCATCCAGTGATGTTGCGGTGGGTGCACGTGCATTCCTGGTGGCACTTACAGGGGATTGATTGGTGAAGGGGAACATGTGTTCCCCAAACCAACCTACGCTTCTGTGAATGAATCAACATACCTCGAATAACGAGGCATGTTGATTCATAAAACTGAAACTTCAAACATAGTAAAAAAAAAAGATTGAGCACTTCCTGGTAACTACTAGGATAGTGTGTAGTGCCACCTAGTGGCCAAAAAGTAAAATTAAAAATGTTTTTTAAAATAAATAAAGTAAAAATAATTAAAATAAATAAATGTAATATTTAATAAAACCTTATTAACCCTTCCCCATAGCTACAAAAAATAAAAACAATAGTGGCAGTTTAAAAAAAAATACTTCAATAGTTACCTTAGGATGTGTGGTTTTTTTTTTTAAATATGTATGTAATGAGGGTATATGAATGTTATTTTTGCACATAAGGGGCTTTTAATTATGTTGGCTTTGAAGAAGCCAACATATTGTTCTTCGAGTTCAGCTCAATTTTCTTATCTATATATATAATAGACTAAGGCCACATACACACATCAGACCATAGTCTTTTGAAAATGAAAGATCACAGACCAATTTTACCCCCTTGCATGTAGTATGAGAGCCATACTCTACACAGTCTTTTCTATGGAGCTGAACTCCACATCAGAAAAAAATCTTTGCAAGATGCTGCACACACAGATGCTGTACAGACACAAAAGATCAGTATCTGCAAAAGATCTGTTCCTGCCAAAAATCCATTCCTGCAAATTGCAATGATAGTCTATGAGATCTGCAGATCATCATACACACATGATTTAACTGACATTCATCTGAAGATCAAGCAATCATCTGCAGATCTGAAAATCCATCCTGGTGGATCTGATCTGCAGATGCATGTCAGTTAAATCATGTGTGTATGATGATCTGCAGATCTCATAGACTATCATTGCAATTTGCAGGAATGGATTTTTGGCAGGAACAGATCTTTTGCAGATACTGATCTTTTGTGTCTGTACAGCATCTGTGTGTGCAGCATCTTGCAAAGATTTTTTTCTGATGTGGAGTTCAGCTCCATAGAAAAGAGTGTGTAGAGTATGGCTCTCATACTACATGAAGGGTGGTAAGATTGGTCTGTGATCTTTCATTTTCAAAAGACTATGGTCTGATGTGTGTATGTGGCCTAAGTGCCTCAACCTTCAAACAAGAAGAAGAAGTACTTTGCATGAGAAAATTTATGCGTGATCAAACACCAAGTTTAAGGCCTCTTTTCCACGGACTGTTGAGCTGTGTGCTCAGCAAGCAGTTACCAGTCAGCAGTGAGCAGATACCAGGCAGCAACAAGCAGTTACCAGGCAGCAACAAGCAGTTATCAGTCAGCAGTGAGCAGATACCAGGCAGCAACAAGCAGTTACCAGGCAGCAACAAGCAGTTACCAGGCAGCAACAAGCAGTTACCAGGCAGCAACAAGCAGTTACCAGGCAGCAACAAGCAGTTACCAGGCAGCAGCAAGCAGTTACCAGGCAGCAGTGAGCAGATACCAGGCAGCAACAAGCAGTTACCAGGCAGCAGCAAGCAGTTACCAGGCAGCAGTGAGCAGATACCAGGCAGCAACAAGCAGTTACCAGGCAGCAACAAGCAGTTACCAGGCAGCAGCAAGCAGTAACCAGGCAGCAGTGAGCAGATACCAGGCAGCAGCAAGCAGTTACCAGGCAGCAGCAAGCAGTTACCAGGCAGCAGCAAGCAGTTACCAGGCAGCAGCAAGCAGTTACCAGGCAGCAGCAAGCAGTTACCAGGCAGCAGCAAGCAGTTACCAGGCAGCAGCGAGCAGTTACCAGGCAGCAGCGAGCAGTTACCAGGCAGCAGTGAGCAGTTACCAGGCAGCAGTGAGCAGTTGTGAGAGTTTGAGAGCCATTTCACTGCCTATTCACAGTCCATGGAAAAGAGGCCTTACCCTAGCAAGTCTGACATTGCAAATCTGGCCTAATTGGATATTCATGAGGCAATGCTCATGCAAATGCATGCACAAACCAATACCACAAAGCAGTCACCCTGCTACATGCTACATTAGCACTATCCGGCTTAGTGCACACCAGAGCGGTTCGGCAGCGTTTTGCGAACCACTTGCGGCTGCGGATACGCTTGGGTAATGTATTTCAATGGGCTGGTGCACACCAGAGCGGGAGGCATTTTGCTGAAACGCATACTCCCGAGGTGAGGCATTTTTTTGGATTTCGGATGCGTTTCTGCCTCAATGTTAAGTATAGGAAAAACGCAAACCGCTCTGAAAAACGGCAGTTCAGAGCGGTTTTGCAGGCGTTTTTGTTACAGAAGCTGTTCAGTAACAGCTTTACTGTAACAATATATGAAATCTACTACACCAAAAACGCTTTACAAAACCGCAAAATGCTAGGTGAAATGCTACAGAAAAATAAGAAAAAGCGTTTCAAAATCTGCTAGCATTTTGCGGATCTGCTAGCAGTTTTTGGTGTGCTCCAGGCCTCCAGGAGCGCCACGGGGAGGATTCCCAATGCCCCCTTTTTATACAACTGGGGGGACCGCAGGGTCCCAGGCTCTCTCACTGCCTGGAAACCACAGCGGCACCCCGGAGGGGGAGGCTGGGTGGCGTGGACGACCCCCCCAAGTTTGGCCAGCGCCGGGGAGAGCCGTCTGCACCCACCTCCCAATATTAAAAACAGGCACTTACCTTAACGTCCATTGCGTTCTGCTACATGCGCATTAATTTGGGGGCACCACATGAGAAAGGAGAGAAGCATGGGTCACCCCGAGCTTTAGAGCTCAGGGCTGGCTCACATACAGCACTCCAGAGGGGGGGGGGGGGGAGGACAGGCGCACTCACTCCAGGGTTCACACCACCGGAGCAAGCCATCCACCACCTGCCTCCAAAGGATACAAATTGCACAAAATGCGTTCCATGAGAAAATTAATGCGCATGTAGCAGAACCCAATGGACGTTAAGGTAAGTGGCTGTTTTTAATATTAGGAGGTGGGTGCGGACGGCTCTCCCCAGCGCTGGCCACGCTTGGGGGGGGGGCAGCTGCGCCACCCAGCCTCCCACTCCGGGGTGCCGCTGTGGTTCCCAGGCAGCGAGAGAGCACTTTGCAGTATTGGTTTTTTGACCCTGCATAGTTTGGCATGCGAAAGCAAATGCATATTTGCATGAGCATTGCCTCATGAATAGCCAATTAAGCCGGATTTGCAAAGCCAGACTTGCTAGGGTTAAACTTGGTGTTTGAGCACGCATACATTTTCTCATGGAAAGCCTACTTCTTCTTGCTTCAAGGTTGAGGCACGTACTCTATTAGATAGATAGATGCGGCGTATGCTACGACGCGGGTTGGCTAGTTATTATTATTCGGTCACATTTTGGGGACCCAAAAAAGTGAGCGGAGCCACAATCAATCAGATTTTCCTAATTTTTTCAATGAGAAAGTACAAAGCTGTAATTCTCACAGTAGTAAAGCCAGAGTTCCCAAACTTGGCACACTGGGTGACTGGGATTATAATTTGGCAAAGTGGGCAGAGCCACATAGAGCCAATCAGGCACAAAGTCAACATCATGTGTTTTTTTCAGAAACGCCACCATCTAGTTATTGATGGGGTAGAAACAGAAAAAAATACAGCTTTATTTACAAATAATATATTGTCGCCATACATTGTACTAGAAACATACAGTAATTTAAATGTTGTGATAGCTGGGACAACTTGGTGAATAAAATGTGTGGGTTTTATTTATAGTAGCATTGTTTATGTTAAAACTATAAGGAATGGAATTGGAGAAATTGTGGTGGTTTTTTTTTCTTGTATTTCCCTAGAAAATGCATAGAAAATACAGTAATTACTGAAAGCAAGTATCACTCCCCAAAAAGTTTAATTTTTGGAAAAAAACAAGAAATAGATCATTTAGGTGTGATAAGTAGCGATAAAGTTAGTTATTGGCGAATGAATGGGAGGAGCACTACAGGGGAAAATCGCTTCCATCCTAAGGCACTGTTCACACTTGCGGTTGTCTGCCAAACGGACCGGATGACCTGACCGGATCCGGACCGGATCCGGATCGGATCCGTACGGTTCTGATCCGGATCCGATCCGGATCCGGTCAGGTTGCATCAGGTGTTCATCAGGATGCGATCCGGATCCGTTTGGCAAAAGTTACGTAAAAAACAAAAAAAATGTTGGGGTCTGGGAGGTCAGCAGAAGGGGGACCTGTGGAATCAGGCCCTCTGCTGTTTAGCACTCACCTCCACCTCCAACATGCTGCCAACATCTCCAGCTCGTGCTGCTCCACTCCAAAATGCTTGCCCATGTGTCCCCGATCCAATATCGCCGCAACAATCCTCATAGGAAGTGGGGTAGAACCAGAGCCGGGACAAGGTCCTCCAGCACCCAAGGCTGAGACACCAAAGTGCGCCCCCCATCCCTGCCACCCCAGCCATCACACACTGATTGCTATTAGACTAAGAGGTGCCACAGGGCCCACAACCTCCCCAACACCTTAATATCTAGTTATCTGGCTTGCAGTCACTGCTATGTATGCCCTTTTCTTATTTCTTTCTGCTTCAAACACAATTAGGAATGACAGCTGAATGAATTCTGCGCCCCCTCCTACACTGCGCCCTGAGGCTGGAGCCTCTCCAGCCTATGCCTCGGCCCGGCCCTGGGTAGAACATCCGGATTTTTAGCCAGTGTGTTGTGCGCTATCCGGTTCTCATTGATTTGTATTGGCCGGATGGTGCAGTCCGGCTCCGCCCCGGATACGGCTGCCGGAGGAGCCGGACCAAAAAATAGCGCATGTTGGAACGGACGCCGGATCCGGTCCGGCTCCGGTCTGGACGAAACGGACGCATGTGAACGGTGGCATAGACTTACATTGCTATGCCGTGCGTCCGTTTCGTCCGTTCCGCATGCGGTGCGGCTCCGGCACGGCGATTCCGGATAGCCACCGCTAATGTGAACCGGGCCTTAAAGTAGTCATTCAAACAGTTAAACACAGCACTTTGGGGTTGAATTAAGTTGCTCTAGCAAGGCAGCTTAATGAATCAATCCCCTTTGTTCTGTGGGGCAAGCTCCTTCAGCTTATGATCCAAATTTGCAGAGATGATAACATTATCTTTTGTTTCCATTTCTCTTTTGTTACTATTAATTACAGCCAGCCACTGAACTGACAAGCAGAGACAGATGAGACATTTTCACTAGAAAGCTGCTTTATTCATATATTAAAATCTATGAATGAAATGCAATGGCAGTTTTCAGAGCAGATAAACTGTACTTTGAAGCAATATTACTTGTGCACAAAAGCAAATATGGTAACTTGACAATTCCAGTTGTTTGCCTTGGTGGACTGGTATCTCCTACATAGTTCTGTACAGACGTGTTGCTAGCCTAGACTATTATATAAATTGCAGCAAAAAAGTTGGCATTAATGTAATCTTCCAGTAGGTAGAAAAAGACAAAGTTTTGTAAAAAATAATACCTTTTATCTTTTGTTATCTTCCTGAAAACTATTTGGTCATCTGGTAACTTTCACTTTTTTTCCTTTAGAAAATATATTACTCCCTAAAACTGCAGAAACGGTCCCTTCACTATTCATTACTGAGGAGACTGTAGACAGCGAAGTCAGATACGTGGAAAAGTTTGTTGACATTAAACAAGGGAACGCGGTATGGTCCATAATCACTAATGCGCTGTTCATTTCTTTATGTTGTACCTGCAAATGTCTGTGCAGTGAATTCTGAGTTTGTTCAAACGCCACTCGTTGCCTTTCCCTTTCCATAGAACAAAACAGACTGCATGGTCAAACAGTATGGGCCTGATTCAATAAGCGGTGCAAAGTGTTTGCATGCCTGTGAAAAGCCCTTTATCACGCCTAAACTCAGTTTAAGCGTGATAAGAAGAAACTCGCGCGAAATTCCAGTGCGCAAAGTTTTGCGCGCACAGTCGCGCACAGGGCGATGCACACGGTGCGCGCGATGCTCCCATTAAACCCTATGGGCACTGCGCGTGGAATTGCGCGATTGCAAGTCTTTTAGGCGTGATAACTTGGTTATCACCGCCTGATTCACAAAGCGGTGATAACCAAGTTATCACGCCTAAAAGACTTTAGGCGTGATAACCTTTGCACCGCTGAGTTAGCACCGCTTTGTGCTGGTGATCGCGTGCAAAGTCCCGCGCGAAAAGTTTTACGCGCGCAATCGTGCAATTCCGCGCGCAGCACCCATAGGGTTTAATGGGCGCATCACGCTGTGCGCTGCGCGACTGCGCGCCCGGGAATTTTGCGCGAGTTTCTACTTATCACGCCTAAACTGAGTTTAGGCGTGATAAAGGGCTTTTCACAGGCGTGCAAAAACTTTGCACCGCTTTGTGAATCAGGCCCTATGTCTCTATAGTGCTTATTCTTAAAGTGTACCTGAGGAGATATGTGACCCGATGAGATAAACATGTGTATATACACCAAACCAACATAATTTTGGACTAGTCCTTCTCCTCACGGGGGATTATCAGGGCTCATTCACGGGCGTTTTTGCCCTTTTGTTTCAAGCGCAGGTGATTTTCAAAATCGCCCTCAAAACGCTTGTGCAATGATTCCCTACGAGAGAGTTCACATCTGAGCAGTTTGTTTACGATCCACACAGCAAAGTGTTGCCTGTACCATTTTACCATTGCTTTGTGCAGCGATTGCATTCGCGTTTTTTTTAAGAATAAATATTTTGTATTTATTCTTTTCTGGTTCAAAGAGTTCACTTCCTGACTGACGTCAGGAAGTGAAAAAATGCAATCGCTCTGCAAAAGCGCTTATTAAAAGTGCTGTCCAAAAACCGCAGCGCCCACCCGAGCGTTGGGAGGAGGAAAAAAAAACTGCCCACAAAATCGAAAATTGCTGGCACCAGAGTTTTCTTTGTTTTTCAAAAGCATTTCCTTAACGGCAGTTAATCTGACAAATTATTAAAATACCAGCCAAGCTCTCTACTCATCTGCATAGTATTTTGTTATGGTAGCCACTAATGATCCAATCTTTTTCATCCAATCTTACCAAATCTATGTAGTATAAGGGTAAATTGAGTGAATATACTGAATGGATACTTCAGGCAGTTACCTTATATTACATAGAAATGGTAAGATTGGATGAAAAAGATTGGATCATTAGTGGCCACCCTTAAGCTGAGTACACACGTACGATAACGATCGTTCAAAAACGAACGATAACGACAATCGGAACGATAATCGTGCGTTCAAAAAGTGTGAACGATCGTTTTTGTGAACGATAACTATCGTTATCGTTCAATCGGACCGATCCAACCCGGCGGATTTTTTCGAAAGATAATCGTTCAATCGTTGCAGTGTGTACAAAGATCGTCCGATAACGCATGTTCTTATTGCCTGTCATAACGTCACTTCCGTTTGCGCACGCATTTTTTTATCGTTCGTCGTTCAGTACTTTATACTTATATCGTTCACGTGTGTACACAATCGTTCATTACGAACGATCTTTTCAGTCTAATTTGAATATCGTGTAAACGTCACGAATCGTTCGTAACGAACGATCTTTATCGGACGTGTATACGAACCTTTAGTTAGACATAGCAACTGCCATCCAGGAAATGCTTTTGAAAATAAAGAAAACCCTGAGAATACCACATGAGAAGATGGGACTAGTCCAAAATCTGTCACTTCTGTAAGATTTTAAATGCTGAAATGGTCCTTTAAAGAGGACCTGTAACAAAATAAAGTTCCCCTGGGGGGTACTCCCC
Source organism: Hyperolius riggenbachi (assembly GCF_040937935.1). Taxonomy (NCBI): domain Eukaryota; kingdom Metazoa; phylum Chordata; class Amphibia; order Anura; family Hyperoliidae; genus Hyperolius; species Hyperolius riggenbachi. Next base: position 44,303,853 of record NC_090653.1, on the reverse strand, counting down.
TGGGGAGGGGGAAGCCTCAGGGTCCCAATGAGGCTTCACCTATCCCTGTAGCTGCAGGCAATCCTCCCTCGACAAGCCTGACAATCGCTGACAAGGCTTGATATATTTACCTTCCCTGGCTCCAGCGGGGGCGCTGTTGTGGCTCTCAGCACGAAGATAGGCGAAAATAGCCAATCTCCATCGGGTCCGCTCTAATACGCAGGCACAGAAGACTTGAGCCTGCACAGTAGAGCAGACCAACAGCAATCGACTATTTCCGCCTATCTCCGAGCGGAGAGCCGATACTGCGCCTGCGCTGGAGCCAGGAAGGTAATTATTTACATCCCGCTGTTCGGAGGGGCAGAGTCAGCAAGACCACCGTGGGACACAGGAGGATGGGGGAAGCCTCGATAGGATCCGGAGGCTTCCCCCACCTGAGGTGAGTACCCCCAGGGGAACTTTTTGTTGTTACAGGTTTTCTTTAACGTGACAGCAGGCATATAGGAATAGTAGCACTATGTGTGAACTGTCAAAACAGCAGGATACCACATTGCTAGCTGGCATCCTGAACTGGATGACATCTAGGATGAATGCCACTCAAAAATGTGCGTAGAAGTACCATGTGACATTAGGCCCAAGATTGGATTACAGCAGTAGCAGGAGAAGGAAGTGGCGGGTCCTGAGATGGAGCATAGATCACATTGGTAACTGGTGTCTTGGAGGACTTGGAGCATCAGAACTCCATTACAGTGGCTAAAGACAGAAGAGGAGACAAAGGGTACCGGCTGGATAGGTGAGGGCAAGGCAGTTTCTAGGCTAAATTGCTCTGAGTAGGTTTAAAAATTCCCCCTGCCCCCCCCCCCCCCCCCTCAAGTGAGCTTCAACGTTATTTGCAATACGGTATTTAGCCCCCCAGTATAGGTAGCCAGGTGTTCCTTTAATATAAGCCAGGTATAGGTGCCCCCAGTATATGTAGCCTGGTGCAGGTGCCCCCATTATATGTAGCCTGGTGTAGGTGATCCCAGTATAGGTAACCAGGTATAGGTGATCCCGTATAGGAAGCCAGGTAGAGGTGCCAGCAGTATAGGTAGCCAAGCATAGGTTCCCTGAGTATGGGTAGCCAGGTATAGGTGCCCCCAGTACCGGTAGCTAGGTATAGGTTCCCCCATAATAGGTAGCCTAGTATAGGTGCCACCAGTATAGGTAGCCAGGTATAGGTGCCCCCAGCATAGGTAGCCAGGTTTAGGTGTCCCCAGTACAGGTTAGCCAGGTATAGGTTCCCCCAGTATAAGTAGTCAGGTATAGTTGCCCCTCAGTATAGGTAGCTAGGTATAGGTACCCCCATATAGGTAGCTAGATATAGGTACCCCCATATAGGTAGCTAGATATAGGTACCCCCAGTATATGTAGCCAGGTATAGGTGCCCCAGTATAGGTAGCTAAGTATAAGTGCCCCCAGCATGGGTAGCCAGATATAGGTGCCCCAGTATAGGTAGCCAGGTATAGGTGCCCCCTTTCCCCATCCTACTATTCATTATCTAGCTAGAGCCCCCAATGCAGAGCGCAGTGGAGTGATTAATTCACCCTCCTGACTGGGACAAAGCATACTCAATACTTCCGTCTACCTTTTTAGTGTCCAGGTCTCCATAGGACATGCTACTTCTCCCTCCTGAACTGTGCCCTGGGTGGTGACCCACCTCACCCGCCCCCAAGAAAGGAGTCTGAGCGTTCAATCTGCAGGTCTTCGTTGTTAGTGTAGCTAGTAGTGTAGTTAGTGTAGCTGGTAGTGTAGTTAAATTTAAGAGGTTAGTTGATGTAGCTGGTGGAAACAGAAGGGGTTGCTGCAGCTGGCAGGGTTAGGTTAGTGTAGCTGGGCATTGTAGCTTAGACAAAGGAAGCTTGGGGGGGGGGTCTGCAAGACGCTCCAGCACCAATAATGCATCCAAGTTTAGTATATTTTTTCCCCTGATCCTCTAAACCTAGGTGAGTCTTATGGTCCAAAAAAACATTCTGTCTGTACAATCTTGTCAAATCTATGTAGTAAAAGGGTAAACTAAAGGTGCCCAAACATCTAGCAATAATGGGCAGATTCATCAAAGAGACAAATCTCCCTTTTATCGAATCTGATTAGAGAGGGATCTGTCGGTTGCCCATACACCACAGGCGGAAATCGATCGGGAATCGGGACGCTACATGTAGCGCCCAGGGGTGCCTTTAACACCAGGGAAAATCGGGACCCGAACGCCGCGTTTGCGTAAAAGCCTGGTGCAAACACCCCCATTCACTTGAATGGGAGCGTTTAACACCAAGTCCCGAACGCTGGCAGCAAACGCTCCGCAGACGCCCGTCTGAACCAGCCCTTAAAGAGGAACTGTAACGTAAAAACGTCCCCTGGGGGGCACTCACCTCGGGTGGGGGAAGCCTCCGGATCCTAATGAGGCTTTCCACGCCGTCCTCCGTCCCTCAGGGGTCTTGTTGCAGCCCTCCGTGCAGCGGTGACGTCAATATTTACCTTCCCGGCTCCTGCACAGGTGCTCTGACGGCTGTCGGCTCCGAAGTAGGCTTAAATACCCGATTGCCGTCGGGTCTGCTCTACTGCGCAGGCGCAAGTTTCCGGCGCCTGCGCAGTAGAGCAGACCCTACGGAGATCGGGTATTTCCGTCTATTTCCGAACCGAAAGCAGCCACAGCTCCCCCGCTGGAGCCAGCAAAGGTAAATATTGAATCTACAGTCGGGTCTGTCGCCGGCTGTTCGGAGGGCTGCAGCAAGACCCCCGTGGGACAGAGGACGGCGTGGGAAGCCTCATTAGGAACCGGAGGCTTCCCCCACCCGAGGTGAGTACCCCCAGGGGAGGTTTTTGATGTTACAGAGTCTCTTTAAGACTGTGGTTATAATTACCTGACCCCCTAACTTTCAAAGTTCTCAATGCATGCGCACAGCCTGAAACGCAAAGATGTGCTTCTGCCCAGCGCAACAACTAATGCCCACAACTCAGTCTCACCTTTTTTCTTACCTCCCTATTTTTTTCCATCATTAAATTAAACTCTCTGCTTCTCCATAGAGGAACGGCTGCCTTGATGATGCCCGGAAAGTGGAAAAATTCAAAGATTTGGCAGATATCAAAGATGTGGCGGCGGACAGTTTCCTCTGTACTGGTGGGGTACACCCTAAAATTGAACCTCAAACATGCAAAGGTAATGCACTGTGTCATGAATGCCTGGTTACTTCCTAATAACCATAAATCTAGTGTTTCCTGTTCTAAAATTGGTGAGTACAAATGTGTACATAGTGCACATAGCATCATTCAGGATGAAGTGAGCAATAACCAGTAGATCTCATATGGAGGCTGCCATATATATATTTATTTCCTTTTAAACAATACCAGTTGCCTGGCAGCCTGCTGATCTATTTGGCTGCAGTAGTGTCTGAATCACACCTGAAACAAGCATGCAGCTAATCTTGTCAGATCTGACAGTAATGTCAGCCTCCATATTCTTCTCACTTCAGTTGTCCTTTGAGGTGACCATAAATGATACAATTCAGCAGAAAATTTCTCTGATTCTCTGATTCGATCGTAATTTTGATCTATTCAATTTGATTTTCGGATCGATTCCATTGATTTGATTGAATTGGAGAGCAGCTTACTTCTGTTATGCCTGGTACACTCTATTGGTATGCAACTGATTGAATTTCCTGGCTGTATGCTTAAAATCTAAATTCTGCATCAATCTGCTTAATTATAAAGGTGCGTACACACATGCGACTATAGTCGTTTGTAACGATCGTTCCCCGATCTTTACCAACGACGATCGTTACAAAAAACGAACCAACGACTATTAAGGCAAACGACGAACGAGGCAAATCGCTACAAAACAAAGTTCTGTCTTGGCGGATTTTTACCACCGACGATCGTTAGCAAAAGTGGCACATCGTTGGAAACGATCGTTCGTACCAGGCTGGACATGCGCATTTCACTTTTTCTCCAAGGAACTTTACAATTTTATGCGCAGGCGCATTAAGTGCTTTTACGTGGTGTAACGTTCGTTCTAACGATGTGATCGTTACATACTTTTTACAACTAACTTTACTTCGGTCGTTCTTTCGTCAATTAAAAGATCGTTCGTCGTTGACAACGAACGATCGTTGTCGCATGTGTGTACGTAGCATTAGTGTTAATAATTGGGGCTTCTTCCTGTGTTACCATTTGCCTACTTCATTTCATTAGTCACAATTTGCATATCTTTAGACTGGCCCTGCCCCTGTGTGGCTAGAGACTAGTGTCTAGTATATTCACAGCTGCAAGCAGTCTGTTTGTTAGCATCTATCTAGTCAGTGGATATATTAGTAGATCATATAGTCAGCATGACCTTGGTCAGCAGGGTATAAATTTAAAGGGTACTTTAGACAAACCGAATTATACCAGAATTGAGCCAGAAGGGAACAGAAGTGAACTAGCACAGAACTCGGGGCTGTTGTTCATCTGCTGATTTTCTACACCCTGCATAGAAGCACCTTCAATACCATATTGAACATACACCCATGGCCGGATTTGTGGGCAGGCCACAGAGGCTCAGGACTAGGGCGGAGCTTCAGCTGGGGCGATGTTACAGCTGTCGGCAAATCAGCTGTTCAATTATTGCGTATCTGTGCAGCGCTGTCCTCTTCCTCCTCGGGTCTCTCATGTATTCAGTCAGTGTGTCCCTTCCGCCCCTTTCCTCCACTCTGACACTGAGGGGAGGGGCCGATAGGGCGGGAGACCCGAGGAGAGGATGAAGACCACAGGCAAAGTAGGTAGTTGCAGAACAGCTGCTCTGTTTAACATGACGAAAGTTCTGTGCTGTTCTCTGGCTTTATTGCTGGAGTGCAGCGCTGCCTGTATTACAAAGTGTCACTCAGTCTTCTTCTTTTACCACCAAACATTCCTTGTAAGTCCGGAGCCGTCTCCTCTTCTCTTCTCGCATAGCATCTAAGAGGAAAGCTGCCCTGTGTCTCTGCATCCTCATAGCACACATTGCTGAGCATCCAGTACACGCTGCTGCCACGGGGAAGGGAAGTAGCTGGCTGTGTCTGCCTGATATGCAGTGTTCAGTCCACCACTTGCTGCCAGTGTTATATTCCATGCTGGAGAGTCTGCAAAACTATGTTTTTTTCTGAAACTATGTTATATAACAATTTTGTGTGTGCTGTATTGAAAAACTAGTGTTTGCCATCTGTGGCTTATTTGAGGTTTGTTCATTGCTGAATGCTGAGTATATTATTGCAGGCAACTGTTGCTGTTATAGAATCTGTTTAAAGCACCAGGAATGATTTTATTTACAATGAACTTTCCCATAAGGGAAGTTCGGAAGAGTGTTCTGTTGGGATAAGCATCATAACTTTTGTAGGGGGTGCTGCTCCCCTGGCCTGTTCCTATGAGATCTTCATTCTTCTCCACAGACTGACCTCACAGTGATGCATTTTTATTTTCCCAGCAATGGTGTTCACGCACCGCAATGCATGCCGGGAGATATAGTCCATGGTTGTGAGTCCAGAGATGTTCTTGCATCCAAGGACTACATCTCCCAGCATGCTATGCAGCAGGCACACACAATTGACTTAGCTTGGTGGATCTCATAGGTACAAGAGTTGGTTAGTGTTTAGTCTGCATAGTGTAATGGTCAAAGGACAATGTAGCGAGAGGTATGTGGAGGCTGCCATGTTTATTTCCTTTTAAACAATACCAGTTGCCTGGCTGTCCTGTTCTCTTTGACTGCAGTAGTGCCTGAATCACCCAACTTAAACAAGCATGCAGCTAATCCATCCAGACTTCATTCTGAAACACCTGATCTGCATGCTTGTTCAGGGTCTATGGCTAAAAGTATTAGAGGCAGAGAATCAGCGGGACAGCCAGGCAACTGGCATTGTTTAAAAGGAAATAAATATGGCAGCCTCTGCATACCGCTCGCAATAGTTGTCCTTTAAGAGCTCTGCCTCTGACATAGTAGACCTGGGTTTAAAACTCGGCTTTTCCTATTTAGTAAGTCAGCACCTATGCAGTAAGGAGTTCTTGGGTAAGGCTAACACTGCTACTGCCTACTGGGTGCGCTCTAGTGGCTGCCCCACAAGCACTTTGAGTCCGACAGGAGAGAAGCGCTATACAAAATACTGGAATTATTATTATTATTATTATAGATATTTCAGGTGCTCAGTTTGTTTAAAAGTTTTGTAAGTGAACACAAGTCCCAGCTGTCCCTTTATTGGAACCAAATCCTTTGTCTTTGTGTCTCCTCCAGGATGTATGTGCAGATCTATGTACTGTACTGTAAATATATGTCTCTAACTACTCAAAACCTTTTTAGAGCCTCAACATTTAAAGCAAACCTGAAGTGAGAAAAAGTGCTTCAGGCTTTATACTTAAGTATAGGGAAGGCCCTGAATAACATAGAGCCTTCCCATTCCTCCGTCCAGCCCATCATTCCAGCAACGTTCTCCGTTAGAGGTATTCCACCAAAAAGATTTTCGGAACTAGTTATGTCCCAGGTTAGTTCAGAGGACGAGGGCATCACTACTGCCCATGTGCGGGGCTGGACTTGCACATGTGCAGTAGGGTTGCGCTCATCTTTGGACCTAATCAGGGGCACAAGTAGTTCCGGAAAGCTGTTTCACCGAGCGTCACAAATAGCTTTACCAGAGGACGGCGTTAGAATGACAGGCCGGGTGGAGGCTCTATGCAATCCACAGCCTTCCCTCTACAACAAAGGTAAGTATCAAATGTGACGTTCGTGTTCTCACTGCAGGTTTACTTTAATCCCTCCCTCTAAACCGAAGTTGCCTATTTCCAGATGCTAATATGAAACAGTGAGTAAAAAAGGCCCAGCATGGTTAGACTTAACAACCTATGCATTTTCTCCATGCTATCTTCATATGGTGTGACAAGGGGTTATGGCCGGAAGTGTGTTTTAAATGCCTCCCACTTTTTTAAATTTAAAAACTTTGGGGACATTTGAAATACCGGTAATGTATTCATTAAACCTTCCTCAGTGTAACAGCAGTGAAAAAATTTTCTGATACCTGATTTTGGAATCCTCCAATACTCACTAATAACTCCTCAACATCCTTTCTGGTGCAGTTTTCTGTTAGGCACAGACATTGATTTTACTGCCCATCTTTCCTACCTGAAGTTCAGTTTTACGTTGGGCTAATGGCAAAATAGTAAATTCAATAAAAGTGTGGTCATTTGGGAGAGCTATTAGCAGAGCCGGGACAAGGTCCTCCAGCACCCAAGGCTGAGACCCCAAAGTGCGCCCCTCCATCCCCCCCAGCCCAGCCGTCACACACTGATTGCTATTACTAAGAGGTGCCCCAGGGCCCCCAATACCTTAATCTCTAGTTATCTGGCTTGCAGTCACTGAAATGTATCCCCTTTTCTTATTTCTCTCTGCTTCAGACACAATAGGGGAATGATAGCTGAGTGAGTTGTGCGCCCCCTCCTACACTGCGCCCTGAGGCTGGAGCCTCTCTCGCCTCTGCCTCGGCCCGGCCCTGGCTATTAGTAAGCTATTGTGACTTGTATAAAGAAATGTATTATTGATTTGGGACCATTTAAAGTAAAATGAATAAGTTTACTTATCTGGATTGTGATTCTCTGAAAATATATTTACCACAGCCCCCCCGCATCATGTTCTGTGATGTATTTAATCATATGCTCTGCTATTGTATGTGCAAGTCATATTTAGACATGCAAGGGGCACTTGGTCGAAGTTGGGCCTAGGGTGGACAAAAGTGTAAATCCGGCCCTGCATACACCAGATAAACATACAGCCAGCTAAATTTAAGCACTGCACACCCGCTTACCAAACTACTGATGGTTTCACCGTGCCTCACCAACCACACTACTGCTGATCTTCGCTAACTGCTCCACTGCTGAACTCCCTATCAGCTGATCCATCGCCGACCTCCAGACAAGCTACGTCATTACCAACCAGACACCCCATCTACCAATCACACACAGCTGGATTTTTTTTTATTTTTTATTTTGCCATCATTGATGATCTGCCAACTTCACTGCTGATCTCCTGTGGACTGCGCCTTACCAGATTGATTACTGATGCAACTTTGCTTAACCCCCTTCAGCCACATCATTGGTGACATTTATCTCATCTTGGTCTAACTGCTGTCCCCCGTCTATGCTTCCACTCTCCACACCCCATCCTACCTTATCCCATCAGTACAAAATGTTCCCTCCTATTCACTCCCTTACCCCTCCACCATTTCCAAGCTATCTCCCTCCCCATCTCGCTCTCCCCCATCACCACATGCTCTACCTCCACCTCCTTCTACACCTTGTCCCCCTTCTGTTTCCCCGCACCCTCTCCCCTTTTGTCCTTAGACTATTTCCCACTCTCTCCTTATCCTTGGTGCCCCATGGCGCCCCAAACATTTCTAAATCCTAGCTGCACCCCTGCTGTCCGCACAGGTGTCTGTGTGTACGTGTGGGTATATGTGGTGCTTGTGTATGTGACGGGCCCGCCATCGTGACCCCTCCCTGGTCCTGATGGCGGCACGGTTAGCCCAGTGACTTCAAGCGAAGTTGTGTGCAACTGCGCATGCGTGGCCTGTCAAAGCACCCGCATCCATTCCTGTAAGCATCCTGCGCGGTTGTCTTCCGAGAGCTGCGCATGCGCAGGATGCTTACAGTAATGGGCGTGTGATCGAGCGGTTGTGCAGATGTGCCGTGCACAACTTTGTCAGCAGGACCACGGAGGGGACTCAGTGAACCTGGCGGGACCTCGTGGGCTATGGGGAGCTGGGGGAGGCCCCAGGTAAGTGCAGATTTTCATTTTAACGGCCTGCTTAGGGCCCTTTACATAAAACAAAGGCATCAGCTGCACACATCTGCCTTTTCTAATGATGTGACTTTAGTAGTCATATTGTCCCATTATTGTCATGTTCTGTGATGTATGGAGACATCACATGATGTAGAGAGCTTATGATGGTGAAGAATATTGCTTCCCCCATCCTGCCCTTAAAGTGTACTTGAGATGGCTAAAAATAAAAAAAACTATTTATACATACCTAGACCTTCCTTCAGCCTCCTTCAGGCTAATCGGTCCCTCCCCGTCTTCACCAGGCCACCTGGATCCTCCGCTAGGTGGCCCGGTAATTCCGCCAGTCAGGGACAGCCGGCACAGGCACAGTCTGGTCATGCACCCGCTCCCCGTTGTGCTCCTGCGCAAGCGCAGCACACTCCTGGTGACGGGGGCACGCCGATTTGCAGCATTAAAGGGGCATCTGTTGGAGGATCCAGGTGGCGGAGAATGATGCCAAGGGACCGATCATCCTGAAGGAGGCTGTAGGAAGCCCCAGGTATGTATAATTTTTTTTTTAATTTTTAGCCATCTCAGGTTTACTGTAAGCTGTGCTTGTTTTAGGATTTTGTCAATCACTGCGGCAATGTAAACAGAGGTGTATCTACAGGGCTGGGCCGAGGCAGAGAGGCTCCAGCCTCAGGGCGCAGTGTAGAAGGGGGCACAACTCACTCGGCTATCATTCACCTATTGTGCTTGAAGCTGAGAGAAATAAGAAAAGGGGATACATGGCAGTGACTGCAACGTGCAAGCCAGGTACCTAGAGATTAAAGTGTTGGGGCGGGGGGGGGGGAGGGGGGCTGGGGCACCTCTTAGTCTAATAGCAAGCAGTGTGTGAAGGTTGGGGTGGGAGGGATGGAGGGGCGCACTTTGGTGTCTCAGCCTTGGGTACTGGAGGACCTGGTCCCCGCTCTGCATAGCTAGGCTTTTCAATGCGCCCCCCTCTGGATAAATTTGGCTTGGTCACGCATCAGAATGTGGTCATAGTCATGGGTGGAGTCAAATGCACAAATGCTGCTTGTATAGCCAGATGTGCCCCCCCTTCCCTCTGGTTAGATAGCCAAATGTGCCCCCCTTTAGATAGCCAAATGTTCCTCCCTTCCCCTCATTTAGATGTACCCCCTACACTTAACCAGATGTGCCCCCCTTGTTCTGCTGCTGCTAACACTTCTGCACTCCTCTGCGGAGGGAAGGAGAGAAGCAGGGGTACTTTGGGCAGCCAGCGAATCGCTTCTCACTCACTTGGGGGTGCGGTGGCCATGCTCTGTGCCCCCTTACAGTGCTGCGCTCGGGGGGGGGGGGATGTGTCCCTCCTTGCCCACCCATAGATACGCCTCTGACTGTAAACATTGGAAATCTCTTCCAAATGCTCAGATGTGGTTAGGACCGAATGTATTTCTTGTTTGTAAATAGGTCCCGTAGTATCAAGAAGGTGAAACATGGGTCAGTCTGCTGCCACTCTAAGGATCGTCATCTGCTAATTACACAATTACGGCCACATGTATTTCAATTTGGAAATTCAATTGACTTTGTGTAATCCATTCGTAATTTCTCTTTGTCCTCCTCTTCCTCTTGATTCCTTTTATTTTATTTTATTTTTTGCTGTCTTTTATTACTAGCCAATTTGTATTCTGTGGGTCAGATGGAATGTCACCTAGTAGTCGTCTCCTCCCATCGCTGTCACCAAAGAAATTGGTTTTATTTACTTTATTTAGGCAACTTATTTGTTTATTTGTCTGTTTTAGGGGATTCTGGAGGCCCTCTTATGATACAACATAAGAACCGTCATGTCCAGGTAAGAACATTTGAGTTTTGCCTACAACTATCCTGTTAACTGTACAGGGCCTTACTTGCCAACACACCTCTAGAGATGTTCCGAACATAGAATTTTATGTTTGCGAACGGCGAACTTCCGCAAAACGGACGAATCTGGCGACCCGTCATAGACTTCAATGGGCAGGTGAATTTTAAAACCTACAAAGACTGTTTCTGTCCACAAAAGTGATGGAAACATTGTTTCAAGGGTCTAACACCTGGATAGGGGCATGCCAGTGGGGGAACCATGTCAAAAGTCCCACCAAAAATTACGGAGTTGACGCAAAGTCGGGTTTTAATTCCTAAAGGGCAGAAATCACATTATGCACAGCACTGGGTGTCAGTGGGCTGTGGAGTATCTCACACAGAGAAATGCAATACTACTATCAGAATACAGTGAAATAATAATGCACTGGAGTGGTTCTGTGCCTGCAACTTAATGAGGCAACAACAATAGCAGTAGTGTACACAGCTCTGGGTCTCAGTGGGCTGTGGAGTGTCACACACAAAAAACACAGACCAATGTGCTAGTCCTCAAAAGGGCTGTTTGGGGTGCTTTCACAGCAAGTGAGGAACAAGAACACAGGCCTAGCTAATGCTGTCCCTACCTATCTGCAGCAAGTCTGTCCCTGCTCTCACTAACAGTCAGCAGCCAGCAGAGAATTGATCCAATATGGCCACCGCAACTGCTTTTTGATAGGGAGGTGGGGAGTCCAGAAAGGGGTGTTAGCTGATTGGCTGCCATGTGTCTGCTGACTGTGAGGTAAGGGGTCAAAGTTTAGCTCAATGATGTATAGGGGGTGAATCGAACAAGACAAATGTTCGCTGTTCGCCGTGAATGCGAACAGCAGATGTTCCCAGAATACTGCTCGTCGGCGAACTGTTCGGGCCGTCTCTATACACCTCTAAAATATTCACATAGCATTGTCTTATTTGTTGTTGATATAATTTTCTATCTGCTCTTGTTGTAAACTAGTGCTCATCCTCTTCTCCTTCCCCTTTCACATCCACTCCAACTGTCTTCCCTTCAACCTGCATGCTCCTTCTCTTGCCTTCTTCTTCCTCTTTCTCCCTCTTCTGGGGCCTTATTCAATTTACATCCTTCCTCCGCACCTCCTGCCATACCTGCTATACCATATGTGCCAATAAGTATATGTGTTTTACTACATGTTATGCCTTTTTAGTGAAATTTTGTATTAAAGTGGACCTAAATTAAAAATACAAGATTTCAGAAATAAAATCTATTTTCTAAATTATAATAATAAATAGCAGCCTTTTTTCAGCTGCATGATGACAAATATAAAACTACATTTATTGGAGGAACCCCTCCCTTCCTTTCATATTGCCGGGACAGAATCCGGCAAACTGGTGGAGTAGGTAGTGTCCAGCAATGGAGGAATTGCTAATGGCTGCCCCCAGTATAACCCTAGTTATGGAAAGAAAAGGGTGAAAAGCATGCACTGAAATGCTCATAGGCTTGAAGGAGTGTTTATTTATCTTTGTATGTGTCAGAGTGGTGCAACTAAATATTTTTAATTGAAAAAAATGTTTGGTTTGGGTCCGCTTTAAAGATGTGGATTTTTTACTAAGTATATAGCGTGTTGCTCCTGTATTCTTTGTCTAGTTGGAGGCATAATACTGTCTTTTTTCACCCGTATATTGCACTGCTTTGGAGTATGTCATTTCAGTGTCAGGCATATTTACTGTTATGCACTCACTTTTCTCTTTTGTTTGGACAGTATTCAATTCACTATTTCTCCTAACTTTTCTCCTAGGAGATAATTTTTCAACTTCTGTTGAAAATAACTTTTCGGCACTTGAAAAAGTACCAACAAGTACTAAAAAGTACCAACTTCCTCCCTTCCTTCCTTCCACCTGAACTGAAAATGAAAAGTCAAAATAAACATACAAACGTCATACTTACCTCCCATGTAATCTACTCTTTAATCTCGTTCTCCTCTCCTGCATCCTGTTTGCCTACAGTTACATAGTTATTTGGGTTGAAAAAGAAATATGTCCACCAGAAAACAAAGTACAGCACCAGCCTGCTCCCTCACATATCCCTGTTGATCCAGAGGAAGGAGAAAAAACCCTTACAAGGCATGGTCCAATTAGCCCCAAAAGGGAAAAAATTCCTTCCCGACTCCAGATGGCAATCAGATAAAATCCCTGGATCAACATCACTAAGCATTACCTAGTAATTATAGCCATGGATGTCTTTCAAAGCGAGAAAAACATCTAAGCCCCCTTTAAATGCAGATATACAATTTGCCATAACTACTTCCTGTGGCAATATTTTCCACATTGTAATCACTCTTACTGTAGAGAACCCTTTCTTTAAAAAAAATGGCTAAAACGTATTTCTGCCATGCGCAGATCATGTCCACTAGTCCTTTGCAAAAGCTTAGGGACAGATAGTTAATCTGCCAAGCTTTTATATTGCCCTTTGATGTATTTATACATGTTAATTAGATCCCCTCTAAGGCATCTTTTCTCTAGACTAAATAAACCCAGTTTATCTAACCTTTCTTGATAAGTGAGACCTTCCATCCCACGTATCAATTTTGTTGCTCGTCTCTGCACCTGCTCTAAAACTGCAATATCTTTCCTGTAATGTGGTGCCCAGAACTGAATTTCATATTCCAGATGTGGTCTTACTAGAGAGGTAAACAGGGGCAATATTATGCTAGCATCTCAAGTTTTTATTTCCCTTTTAATGCATCACAAAAAATGTTTTGCCTTAGCTGCAGCGGCTTGGCATTGAGTACGATTATTTAACTTGTTGTCGATGAGTACTCCTAAGTCCTTCTCCAAGTTTGATGTCCCCATCTGTATCCCGTTTATTTTGTATGGTGCTAGACCATTAGTACGTCCAAAATGCATGACTTTACATTTTTCAACATTCAATTTTATCTGCCATTTATGTGCCCATATAGCCATCCTATCCAGATATTGCAATATGCCAATATCTTCCTGAGAGCTGATGATTCTGCACAATTTTGTATCATCTGCAGAACAGCTTTCTACTTCATCTACTAGGTCATTCATAAATAAATTGAAGAGCACTGGACCCAGTACAGACCCCTGTGGGACCCCACTGCTAACAGTCTCCCATTTTGAGTATGATCCATTGACCACAACTCTTTGCTTTCTGTCCATTAGCCAGTTCCCTATCCATGCACACAGACTCTTCCCCAGTCCTTGCATCCTCAACATTTGCACCAGACTGTTGTGGGGAACCGTATCGAAAGCCTTTGCAAAGTCCAAGTATATCACATCTACAGCATTCCTAATATCTTTACTAGTTCACTACCTCATAAAGGCTGAGCATGTTAGTCAAACAGGACCTGTCCTTAGTAAACCCATACTGATGGAGAGAAATAATATTATTCTCTGCTATGAAGTCTTGTAAAGTATCTCTTAGTAACATCTCAAATAGTTTGCACACAATTGACGTTAAGCTTACAGGTCTATAATTTCCCGGATCTGATTTTTTGACCTTTTTAAATAATGGGAAACATGGGCTGTATGCCAGTCTATTGTAACTCTGCCAGTTGAAAGAGAGTCACAAAAGATAAGATAAAGGGGTTTATCGATAACTGAACTTAATTCCCTTAGGACCCGAGGATGTATTTCATATTGACCAGGTGCCTTATTCATTTTTATTTTATTTAGTCTTTTCAGTTCTTCCTGCATTCATTATTTAATATTACAATTGGAAGATTGGGACTGTCCCATCTGTAATTAGCATGTTTCCATTGTGAAGACAGAAGCAGAGTGTACTGTGATCAATGGAATTCTCTGTTCTCCATTTATAAAATGGCTTTTACCCCATAATAGCTTCATGGTCAGCATACTGCTAAACTGTAATATTTGCCCACTTAAGCCATAGGGAAACATGGACATTACCTTGCTCATCAATTGTCCTTTCATTTATAACTGACAGCAACTGATATAAATCTGACATCAACTGATATATTTCAGTTCTGACAAATCTTGTCAGAACTGGAAGGAATCATTGTAAGAAGAAAATGATGAGCTTCTGAGACAAACTGATGGCGAGATAAGTACGTAACATTCATTTGGAGAAACATCATGGGCGCGATTCACAAAGCGGTGCTAACCCAGTTAGAGACTTTAGGCGTGATAACCATTGCACCACGCTGGTGAAAAGCCAGTTTAGGCGTGATAAGTTTAGGTGTGATAAGTTTAGACATGCTAAGTTTAGATAAGTGTAGATAGCGTGCAAAGTCCCGCACGCAAAGCAGCGCCATTAAACTTTATGCAAAGTGCACCAGACTTTGCTAGCGCAAAACTTTTGATCAGCTGTGCACTGCGGTGCTAACGCAGTTGGTGCTTAAACTTATCACACCTAAACTTATCATGCCTAAACTGAGTTTAGGCGTGATAAAGGGCTTTTCACCAGCGTGCTAACTGTTAGCACCGCTTTGTGAATCAGGCCCCATGTGTTTATTTTAAATATTTTTACTCGGTTCAGGTTCAATTTTAAAGAGAGATTTTCATAAACAGGATGTTACGTGTTTGGCCCTGATTTCCATTTTTCTAAGTTCTCTCTCCTTTCCTCCTCTACAGGTTGGGGTGATAAGCTGGGGAACAATAAACAGCTGTAAGCAGCTTAAAAGAGACAGGGTTCCTGAAGCATCTCGGGATTTTCATGCCAGTGTACTCTACGGACTGGACTGGATTCTTGACATTGCAAAGGAGGAATTATTACCCACTGAAGAGTAACTGAACTAAGAAAGAGCTTAGAACATTTTGCACCCGCAGCAGTAGAGATAGAATAATACAGCAATACTGATTGGGCGCATATAACAAGCCAACGGGTGATGGAGTCTAGCAACATCTGTCTGTAGCTGAAGTATCTGATAGGACTGACCCTTTGAAAGTTAAAATAAGTGTAAAACATTTCAATCATTTTTACTGTGTAATCGTACTCTATAGCTCATTTCGCTCTGCATATAAAAAAATTAAAAATGACGTCCAAATTAAACAATTCATGTTGTTTTGTTTTTTTTTCAAGAGGGTGTAATATTTAAAGTCAATGGCAGTGTTGATTGTAATAAGCTAATTATGATGATGCAAAATTTTGCGTACATGTTTGCAGTTACGCCTATATGTAATTACAAATTGCTTATTCAATTGATTTTGTATACGCATTTGTAATTACGCATGAATTTACACGTCATTTCGTGCCGACTTTGGCGGTGAATAGCAAAGCCCCCCCATACATGCTATTGCTACCAAAATTGCTACATATGTTTAACCTATTTTGGTTCCTGGACGTAGAAACTACGTCCAGGAACCATGCGCACCACCGCGCGCTCCCATGGCCGATCGCGCGCGTGCACGCGCACTCCTGGCCGCGGATTCGGTAGCCACGGAATCAATGTATCGGGCTATGGTGCCCGATCACTGATTCCTCTCCCCCGCTGAAAAAGCGACAGCTTCTCTCGGAAGCTGCGCCTTTTCTGGCCGTTCCCTCCCCGATGAGTCACTCTTAGGCCCGGTTCACACTTGCGGTTCTCTGCCAAACGGACCGGATGACCTGACCGGATCCGGACCGGATCCGGATCAGAACCGTACGGTTCTGATCGATCCGGATCCGGTCAGGTTGCATCAGGTGTTCATCAGGATGCGATCCGGATCCGTTTGGCAAAAGTTAGTACAAACCAAATAAAATGTTGGGGTCTGGGAGGTCAGCAGAAGGGGGACCTGTGGAATCAGGCCCTCCGCTGTTTAGCACTCACCTCCACCTCCGACATGCTGCCAACATCTCCAGCTCATTTAAAAGTCACTGCTGCTCCACTCCAAAATGCTTGCCCATGTGTCCCCATCCAAAATCGCCGCAACAATTCGCATAGGAAGTGGGGTAGAACATCCGGATTTTTAGCCAGTGTGTTGTGCGCTCTCCGGTTCTCATTGCTTTGTATTGGCCGGATGGTGCAGTCCGGCTCCGCCCCGGATACGGCTGCCGGAGGAGCCGGACCAAAAAATAGCGCATGTTGGGTCTTATGCCGGAGTCCGGATCCGGTCCGGATCCGGTCCGGACGAAACGGACGCATGTGAACGCACGCATAGGCTTTCATTGCTATGCCGTGCGTCCGTTCCGTCCGTCCCGCATGCGGTCCGGCTCCGGCACGGCGATTCCGGACGGCGCCCGCTAATGTGAACCGGGCCTAAGCGTGTGTTACGCTTAGAGTGACGTCATGTAAACAAACTCATGGCCGCCATCTTGTGGCCAAAAAGTAAAACTACAACTAAAAGTAAAAAAGGATTAAAACAACACACAATTACATTATAAAACTACAGTTTACATCCCACCCTCCCAAAAATACCCAAATAAAATGTTTAATATAAAAAAAAACATTACAATAAAAAAATAAAGGTAAATATTTACCTAAGTGTCTAAACTTTTTAAATATCAATGTAAAGATGAAATATTTCTATATTTTTTTTATTTTAAACTTGTAAATAGTGATAGATGCAAAACGGAAAAAATGCACCTTTATTTCCAAATAAAATATTGTCGCCATACATTGTGATAGGGACATAATTTTAACGGTGTAATAACCGGGACATATGGGCAAATACAATACGTGAGTTTTAATTATGGAGGCATGTATTATTTTAAAACTATAATGGCTGAAAACTGAGAAATAATGATTTTTTTCGTTTTTTTTCTTATTCTTCCAGTTAAAATACAGTAAAGTGGCTCTTAGCAAAATGTACCCCCCAAAGAAAGCCTAATTGGTTGCGGAAAAAACAAGATATAGATCAGTTCATTGTGATAAGTAGTGATAAAGTTATAGACTAATGAATGGGAGGTGAACATTTCTCAAGTGAAAACGACGGAACGCTAATGGGTTAAGGAGAATAGTGGATACAAGTCAAAAAAAAATATTTTTTTTCAAAAAGACCTTGTAGTTTTTGATAAAATCGATTTTAAAAATGCAAAGAAAAATAAACGCTAAAAAATACGTTTAAAAAACATTTTTCTTTGTATTTTTAAAATTGGTTTTATCAAAAACTACAAGGTCTTTTTGAAAAAAATGTTTTAACTATTATTAGTTGTACCCACTAGCCTGTAACAAAAATTAAACACATAATTACAAATGCTTACGATGACAAATTAAATTAATTACGCTTTCCCCGAAATTTTGCATTATGATTATGATACGTAAATGCAAATTATGATGCATAATTAATTACGCATAGGCGTAATTTCTTCTCATCCCTAGCCACTCAATGGGAACTGTTGTTTTTTTTTTTTATTATTATTTCATAAACACTTTTTTCCTTTAATTTGTTTTGATGATTCGGTTCACACTGTTCCTCCAAAATCCCTCTTGTAAAAATTTGACCGTTTCTGTCGATCAAGGAATGAAGAGAAGGCAGAGTTTATTTGAAAGGATCTGCCTCTCCTCCGTCATGCATGCCCTGTCTCCGCCCCTCTGAGCCCCGCTGCTCATGATGTGGGCTCCCTGCTCTGACTCACCAGAGCATGCATAGCGTCAGGACTGAGTCAGCCACTTACATACCTGATATTTAACTCTTTCAGGCAGAGAAAGAAAAAAAGGAACACAGCATAGTTATTTGTGTGCTAGGCACTGTACATACCCATGTCTATCTCATCATGTCGCTTGTCACCTTGGGTATCCTTTAAAGGACAACTGTAATGAGGAGGATGTGGAGGCTGCCATATTTATTCCGTATTAAACAATACCAGTTGCCTGGCAGCCGTGCTGATCTATTTGTCTGCAGTAGGGTGTGAATCACACCATAAACAAGCATGCAGCTAATCTTGTCAGATCTGACAATGTAAGAAACACCTAATAAGCTGCATGCTTGTTCAGGGGCTATGGCTGAAAGTATTAGAGGCAAAACATCAGCAGGGCAGCCAGGCAACTGGTATTACTAAAAACGAAATAAATATGGCAGCCTCCATATACTTCTTGTTATAGTTATCCCCAAAAGTTGGTGAAAAAGTCACTGAGTCTTATAGTACAAATGCAGGGAGTTCCTGACTTGTGAACACCTGCCAATACGAGTGCTGCATTCACCACATCCACATTACTATCACTCACTACTAGTACACCAATACTCATGGGCGTCCTGGTTCCCTTAAAAAATACACATACATATATGTGTCTGTAAAAATATTCTACACTTTAAAAATATATATATAAAAATATGCAGATTATGCACGTATATACAAAAATTCCGATGAGAATAAAACTAGGATTGCAGAAATTATGACCATTTTGTCTAGAAAAAGTTCATTTCATCTTCTGATTTCCAATATGACAGCAGGATGTCCCCACGTTATCACAATGTCCAATTAGGTATATATTGTCTCACCTGGTATTCCAACAGCGTTATGTTATTTCTAGAGCAGACACCCCCTCGGGTATTCCTCCCGCAGCTGAGGACACTGATTGGGTCTATCTCACCTCGTATAGTGTAGCTCCCGTGGATGGTTGTAATATCCTATTTCCACATCAGCTCTGGGCAGCTCGTGTCATTCGGGTGATCAGTCCCCGCAATCCTCCTCAGGGAATCGGCGGCGAGAGGCCGGCTCGCCACGCTATCTCTCACCCAACAAGCGGCTTCCGGTTCTTCGCTCTTCCGTGTTGACGTCACTTCCTCCAGTGCGTCTCACACTCTGTACAGATTACTTCCTTGCGTTCCACCCAACTTGTATTGTATCTTGCACTCTCTTCGGGTGATATAAGCAATTGAAGTGCACTGGCTAGTAGGTAGAATGGGGCGCCCCTTCACCACTACTACAGTATACAGATGATTGACATGTTTCGACGGTAACGTCCGTCTTCATCAGAATCTAGAGAGCCATTGAACCAGTTGCCTTTTTTATACCAGCTGACATTCAGATCGTAATCCCTCCCATCTCTTCCATTAAAGGGACAGTCCTACAAATAGCTTCACACAATCCGGCTGATATGTATATATTATATTGAGTTATAGTCCACTACAGCACTTCTTAGTGTATTGCAAAATCTTCTACAGCCCTCATTATCCAGAGGAGAGTGTAAAAAATTGCACATATTATAATGAACCATTATAAACTTATATACACATATAAAATCCTCAAGGGAACCAGTCCTCCCACAAAGAACCAGAATACCCATGTGTAGCACTCACACCCTAGTTCATAAATCCAAATAACTCCATCTCCTCATTCAATCCTTTGGGGGCAAGGCTATCCAAATTAAAAATCCATCTGCTCTCCTGTCTTGACATTTTAGCAAGATAGTCGCCCCCCCTTATATCCCTATGTACCACTTCCAGCCCAAAGTAGATTACATTTCTCACACAGCAATTGTGGTGGTTTGCGAAATGTTTGGAAAGTGGGTGCCCCTGCCACCCCTTCCCAATATTGTTTAAATGTTCCCCAATCCTGCTGGACAGAGATCTTTTAGTGCGCCCCACATATATTTTCTTGCAAGGGCAGATCAGGCAATAGATCACACCTTTTGTATCGCATGTGATCAATTCCCTGATCCTGTATCTATCATGACCCCCTCTAACCTCAGTAATTTTCTTATAACCCACTGTCTTCCTACAGTTAACACATCTCCCACATCTCACAAATCCCCCCCCATCTCCCCCCTTAGGTTTCGTGATATAATCACCAGCCGCCAAGGCTACCCTCAGACCCACATTTTGGGATTTCCTATAAACGATGGCTGGGTTAGTAGGCAGGATCCCATTCAGCACCTTGTCTTCCCTTAGAGTGGGCCAATGTTTGGCAATAATGTTGCGTACCACTCGACTACGTGGGCCATACCTCAGGCTCATTTTCAGGGAATGGTCTTGTACACTTCCAACCCCTCTCTTACATAATAGATCTTTCCTATCCATCACCCCTACTTCCCTCTTGGCTGCTGTTATAATGTTCTCAGTATATCCCTTTTCTCTAAACTTATCTGCCAGGATGTCTACTTCTGCTTGATATTGTATATCATCTGTGCAATTACGTTTCATACGTACAAATTGGCCTTTAGGGATATTTTCAAGCCACATAGGTAAGTGACAGCTGGTAGTTAAGATATAGCTATTGACATCCGTAGGTTTTGTGAACGTGCGTGTTTTTAAACAGTCATTTTCTACATAAATGTTCAGGTCCAGAAAATTGATTTCCTTCTCGCTAATTTCTGATGTCACAAAACCTACGGATGTCAATAGCTATATCTTAACTACCAGCTGTCACTTACCTATGTGGCTTGAAAATATCCCTAAAGGCCAATTTGTACGTATGAAACGTAATTGCACAGATGATATACAATATCAAGCAGAAGTAGACATCCTGGCAGATAAGTTTAGAGAAAAGGGATATACTGAGAACATTATAACAGCAGCCAAGAGGGAAGTAGGGGTGATGGATAGGAAAGATCTATTATGTAAGAGAGGGGTTGGAAGTGTACAAGACTATTCCCTGAAAATGAGCCTGAGGTATGGCCCACGTAGTCGAGTGGTACGCAACATTATTGCCAAACATTGGCCCACTCTAAGGGAAGACAAGGTGCTGAATGGGATCCTGCCTACTAACCCAGCCATCGTTTATAGGAAATCCCAAAATGTGGGTCTGAGGGTAGCCTTGGCGGCTGGTGATTATATCACGAAACCTAAGGGGGGAGATGGGGGGGATTTGTGAGATGTGGGAGATGTGTTAACTGTAGGAAGACAGTGGGTTATAAGAAAATTACTGAGGTTAGAGGGGGTCATGATAGATACAGGATCAGGGAATTGATCACATGCGATACAAAAGGTGTGATCTATTGCCTGATCTGCCCTTGCAAGAAAATATATGTGGGGCGCACTAAAAGATCTCTGTCCAGCGGATTGGGGAACATTTAAACAATATTGGGAAGGGGTGGCAGGGGCACCCACTTTCCAAACATTTCGCAAACCACCACAATTGCTGTGTGAGAAATGTAATCTACTTTGGGCTGGAAGTGGTACATAGGGATATAAGGGGGGGCGACTATCTTGCTAAAATGTCAAGACAGGAGAGCAGATGGATTTTTAATTTGGATAGCCTTGCCCCCAAAGGATTGAATGAGGAGATGGAGTTATTTGGATTTATGAACTAGGGTGTGAGTGCTACACATGGGTATTCTGGTTCTTTGTGGGAGGACTGGTTCCCTTGAGGATTTTATATGTGTATATAAGTTTATAATGGTTCATTATAATATGTGCAATTTTTTACACTCTCCTCTGGATAATGAGGGCTGTAGAAGATTTTGCAATACACTAAGAAGTGCTGTAGTGGACTATAACTCAATATAATATATACATATCAGCCGGATTGTGTGAAGCTATTTGTAGGACTGTCCCTTTAATGGAAGAGATGGGAGGGATTACGATCTGAATGTCAGCTGGTATAAAAAAGGCAACTGGTTCAATGGCTCTCTAGATTCTGATGAAGACGGACGTTACCGTCGAAACATGTCAATCATCTGTATACTGTAGTAGTGGTGAAGGGGCGCCCCATTCTACCTACTAGCCAGTGCACTTCAATTGCTTATATCACCCGAAGAGAGTGCAAGATACAATACAAGTTGGGTGGAACGCAAGGAAGTAATCTGTACAGAGTGTGAGACGCACTGGAGGAAGTGACGTCAACACGGAAGAGCGAAGAACCGGAAGCCGCTTGTTGGGTGAGAGATAGCGTGGCGAGCCGGCCTCTCGCCGCCGATTCCCTGAGGAGGATTGCGGGGACTGATCACCCGAATGACACGAGCTGCCCAGAGCTGATGTGGAAATAGGATATTACAACCATCCACGGGAGCTACACTATACGAGGTGAGATAGACCCAATCAGTGTCCTCAGCTGCGGGAGGAATACCCGAGGGGGTGTCTGCTCTAGAAATAACATAACGCTGTTGGAATACCAGGTGAGACAATATATACCTAATTGGACATTGTGATAACGTGGGGACATCCTGCTGTCATATTGGAAATCAGAAGATGAAATGAACTTTTTCTAGACAAAATGGTCATAATTTCTGCAATCCTAGTTTTATTCTCATCGGAATTTTTGTATATACGTGCATAATCTGCATATTTTTATATATATATTTTTAAAGTGTAGAATATTTTTACAGACACATATATGTATGTGTATTTTTTAAGGGAACCAGGACGCCCATGCGTATTGGTGTACTAGTAGTGAGTGATAGTAATGTGGATGTGGTGAATGCAGCATTTTTATGTATATTTCGCTATAAATCAAATGCAAAGTGAACTAATAAAACAAGAGATTTAAATTCCATATAGTAAGAAAGCAATTATTCAGCGCACCTCTCAATATATTGTTATATCTCTCTTTGTGGACGGTGGGGAACGGGGGTTTCACCCCACCTGAGTAGGTTGCAGCAATAAATAGGATATATAATATTAAACTGTATCCGAATATATTATTTGGGCAGCGCCCTCCAGTTATTGTATACCTGCCAATACGAACCTCCAACCAGCCGCAATGTTGGGGGCTCCCTGTACTGTGCCCATGCAGAGGAGGACACAGTGGGACACAAAGGGGCATAGAGGGGAACACAAAGGGGCATAGAGGAGGACACAAGAAGGACACAAAGAGACACAAGAGGTACAAGGGGGCATAATCCACAAGATGCCCCTTCACCGTGGATGCACTATTATCCATAGATTATATGTATGTTACGCGAAAGGGTAGACCGCTACACTTACGTGTGTACACAGATGGGAGCAGGGAGATCAATGCCAAAAGTCCATAAATGTCCAAGGAAGTCCCGCTACACCAAGAGGTAGGGTGAAGTAGAAAAAATACTTTATTGTAAATCCATCTTAATCCATCACCAGTGTACAAGTAAAAAGCTCACGCAAATCGGAGCGATGTATGGCTCCTTAATCATAGCTATGATTAAGGAGCCATACATCGCTCCGATACGCATGAGCTTTTTACTTCCTTGGACTTCCTTAGACATATATGTATGTTACGGCCAGAACCCGAAGTTTGGCCACTTCGCGTAGTGGCTGGCCACTTTCGGGTTCTGGCCGGTCAATGTGCGAAGTGGCCGCGGCGCTGCTGCCAATGTCCAAAATGAGCCGAATCCTGTCGGCTCCGATCATTTTCCCCGGTGCTGGCTCCGCCCACTGCCTCCCTGCTATCGGCTTCTGACAGCCGGGCGACACATGCGTCCCCCCCAGAGTCGTTCGTGGCTGCAGGAAGGCAGGAAAGCAGGAATTTGTTCGTCCCTGCAGAGTGGGTGCTGACAGAAGCAATGTCTGCAGCGCTCCCTGCTCTGCTTTCCTGCAGCCACGAATGACTTGGGGGAGGGGGGGGGGGCTTGTGTGTCTCTGGCTGACTGAAAGCCGATAGCAGGGAGGCGGGGGGCGGAGGGAGGGAAAATGATTGGAGCCGCCAGGATTCGTCTCATTTCAGACATTGGCAGCAGCGCCGCGGCCACTTCGCACATTGGCCGGCTAGAACCCGAAGTGGCCAGGCACGACGCGAAGTAGCCAGACTTCGGGTTCTGGCCGTAACATATATAATAACTTGAGAGAGAGGCCAAAAGAATAGGACTATTCTGGATGAGAAGAGGCAAAATAATAGGTCTAGAAGAAAAGAAACAGGAAGAAGTTATAGGATGAGTAGATGCACCTTGTATGTAGAGAGTTTAGTTTGTCTAATTCCACCTCATCTGTGTTTAATCACAACTGTAATTTGATCTCTCCCCTGTCACGGCAGATAAGCTTATTTGTAAACACAGGATGTTAACATTATGTCTGCTTCCAAGAAAGCAGAAAGTAGACACACTGCAGATGTATTGCAGGATTTGTATCAGCTGTAACAAAGAAATGTTTTTCTTTAAAGGTTAATATGCTGTTGCTTATCTTTTAGAGCAGAGAGGAAGTTCTGAGATCAGGTCCACTTTGATTTGTGTCAATAGTGCTAAATATTACCAAACTGTTTCCCTCACCTTGCAACCCCCTCTTGTTCCTTGTGGTGGTTGTCTTTGAAAGTTTTTTTGGACTAGATAGTATAGACTTGATGGTATGATGTAACTGTTAAGGCCTGTACCCACTACGACCATAGCTCCCAACTGTCCCTCTTACTGAGTGACAGTTCCTCTTTGCAAACCAAATCCCTCTGTCCCTCTTTCTCCCTCGTTTGTCCCTCTTTCAGGACTGATGTACAGATCTATGTAAATATATGTATTTTTCTACTGAAGTAATATACTGTATTTCCTATTATCAAATGTTAAAATGATGAAAACCTACGGATGATAGAAAGGACCATGTTGTGATTCTGAATTCTTTGGGATATGCATGACAAGGGGTGTGGTGGAGGCACGGTCAGAGGCATGGCAGGGGCGTTTCTTAAATTGTCCCTCTTTCTTACCTCAAAAATTTGGGAGGCATGACTGTGATTTCTCTGACACCCAGCGACTTTTTGAGAGATGAGCAATCGTTTCCACGGTCTCGCAACGTGGGTACAAGCAAAACAACCGTCACGGCGGATTGGATCTTTAACCTCCTTAGCAGTATGCCCGACACTGTGTCGGGCATACCGCCAGCTGTCCCCAGGAGTCCCCCAGTATAATTTTTAGAGATTGCATAGTTCAGCTAGCACCAGGCTAGCTAGCAGTGGTGGCTGGCATCCCCCAATTACTTTTGATCCCCCCTGATCGCCTCTAAATACATTACCCCCCCTGGATCTAGTGATCGCACAGCCTCCCTGCACATCTCCGGTCCTCTCTATGGGAGGATCCGGTCTGCGCATGTCGTCATGACGTCGCCGACGTCATGTTCGATCCTCCCCATAGAGAAGAGCAGAGCTGTCCGGGGAGGATGCGCCGGTCGCTGGATCCAGGCTGGGTAATGTATTTAGCGGCGATTGGGGGGGGGATCAAAAGTAATCTAGTGCTAGCTGAAGCTATTACAACTATGTGATCTCTAAAAATTATACTGGGGGACTCTTGGCTGCAAACCCTCCTGAGCGGCGTAACGCTCAGGAGGGTAAGATCCCTGATGACTCCACACAAAGTACTGCGATTGCTTGACTTTCCATTTGTGCCTATTGTGTGCTGTGTATCCGCCCGCTAGAAGCTGAATGGCAGACCGCGGGAGGACAGCGTGGGACTTAGATGTGTTCATGGGGTGGGGGCAGGAGGACAGCGTGGGACTCAGATGTGTTCATGGGGCGGAGGCAGGAGGACAGCATGGGACTTAGATGTGTTCATGGGGTGGGGGCAGGAGGACAGCGTGGGACTTAGATGTGTTCATGGGGTGGGGGCAGGAGGACGGCGTGGGACTTAGATGTGTTCATGGGGTGGGGGCAGGAGGACGGCATGGGTCTTAGATGTGTTCATGGGGTGGGAGGAAGCCCCGGGTAAGTATCAGAGCTTTACATTATTTTCTCTCTGAGTCTCTTTAGGACAGTGATGATGGGAGGGGGGAATATAAAGTTCAAACTAAGATACATGACTCTGTAACTGCACCACTGTCTGTACTCCAATTTTTTATCATACAATTTGTGCTGAGCCCATTTAGTGGTTCCCTGTGTGCCTGGTGGACACCCAGGATTAGATTTCTACACAGGCCACATAGGCCATGGTTAGAGGGAATGCTCCATAAGGGAGAGGCTGCCAGTGGAAGAGGTCTCTGTGCATAATGAGAGCTGCTGCTGCCTCACATGCATGTGAGTGTTGCACATGGAATGGGGGCTATAGTGTAAGAAGAGGGGCACAAGATAGTTGCCCTGGATTAGTTAAAAAAGTACAGATATAACAAAATGGAGACGCAGAGAGCCCAATTTAGTGCAGTATGTACTGGTAAGTGGTTATGAAAGGTAAGTATGTATTTATACTCACAAACATGGGTTACCATCCAGGAAACCACTATGAAGGCAGGAGAGGACATTAGACCTGTCCCCACTCAGGATTAAGAAGTCGCTCTCTGTAGATCGGATATAAGGGGCCAACTCCAGAGACGCTGAGCTTTGCACCAGACCTATCTGAGTGTTGTGCTCTATTTCTATTGCCTGATGAAGCGGGAGATGCCCGGGAAATGTGTTGCACTTTCCGGAGTATGTAAATACATTTTTGTTACTTTTTGAATATACACAATACTAGTGTGTGTCTGCTTGGAGGAGGTGGGTCCACCTCGGCCTCCTCTTGTTTTGGACGTTTTACACTATTTTATCCTTCTGGCGCCTCCGTCTACTTATACAAAAGTACAGATATGTCCCATTTGAACCCCCGGGATGACTCCCTCTCCTATACTGCTTATTGGATAAAGCTAGTTTACAGTTTCAGGTATATTTGCCTGCTCTTCTAGCCTGCGTGTTCCTTCCCCAATCTTAGTGATCTTATTGGGACTTAAAAAAATAAATGCAAAATGTAGTTAAAGGAGCACTACAGCGGAAAATTATAAAATTTAAAATATGTGCAAACATATACAAATAAGAAATACACCTTTTCCAGAGTAAAATGAGCCATAAATTACTTTTCTCCTATGTTGCTGCCACTTACAGTAGGTAGTAGAAATCTGACAGAAGTGACAGGTTTTGGACTAGTCCATCTCTTCATAGGGGATTCTCAGCAAGGCTTTTATTCTTTATAAAGATATTCCCTAAAAATGATTTAAACAATGATGCTGGCCAGCCTCCCTGCTTCCTACACAGTTTTTTGGCAGTTGGACAGAGCAACTGCCATTCACTAAGTGCTTTTGAAAAAAAATATATCCCTGAGAATCCCCTATAAAGAGATGGACTAGTCCAAAACCTGTCACTTCTGTCAGATTTCTACTACCTACTGAAAGTGACAGCAACATAGGAGAAAAGTAATTTATTTCTCATTTTACTCCGGAAACGTGTACTTTTTATTTGTATATGTTTGCACATATTTAAAATGTTATAATTTTTCGCTGTAGTGCCCCTTTAAGGTCATAAAAGTTATTATTATGGCCAGAATTATATTTCAGCTTTTGTTTAGGCTATGCAGCCAAACAATGTTGGTTCTTCACATGCAGATTGTGAACTGGGATACCATGTTTACTTTCACATTCGCCCCGCACCTTATATGGCTCAGTGGATTCTAAGCAAAGTATTATCACCAAAAGACATGGAAAGTAGGGTTTTTCATTAATCTCCAAAAACATAGGAGGTACGCTAGAGGAAACTTGGCTGAGGCACCCAACAACAACCACCTCTACTACTACTGACAATCCAGCATGTGTACAGCAGCCTCTGGTTCCCCTCTCTCTTTTACCCATTGTTTGCCCCGCTCACTATCCCTGTTTCTGCCCCGACACACACACACACAAACACATAGCAAAAGAAAACGCCACTAGCCCAGGGGCCTTAACCCTGCACTGTCGCCCGAGGAATCAAATCCCTCTCAGGTGATCATGCTTGTTGTAGGTGTCTTTGAGGCTTAACAGCCTACCCAGAGGCACTGGACCAATAACTGCAGTAATGGAAAGAAATCACCAGTTGAGATGATGCCTTCTCCTAGGAAAAGCCCATTATTGATCAATTCAGTTTGCCATGTTAGCTGGTCCCGACCAGGCTGCAACCATGATCACATGATCCTGAACAGCCAACAAGGACAGATTTATATTGGCCACGTATGGTGTGGCTCTGATTCCATGTGCAGCAGCCCTCCTCCCATTCCATGTGCAGCCCCCTCTTCTATGTGTATCATCTATGTACAGCAGCTCCTCTCTTTCATTAACAGCTCCCTTGGGCATCAGTTTCCCTTTTCCACATGTTGCTCCCCATTTCAGCCTCCTTTTTCATATGTAGCAACCACTCTTTCATTTTTAAAGTGTCCCTTGGGCGGTAGCGACCCGAGGCCCAGGCCTTTGTGGCCTTCCCAGAAATCCAACCCTGAGAGCCAATCACTGAAGTACAACCCAAATCACTTGATAGGTTGATCGTTTGGTTCTCCATGAATTAACTTTCCCAAGTGAAGTGAATATCTGTAACCATAAGAGGAAACTCATTTCCCTATGTTTCTGTCAGTGACGTGTCTCATGTGCTGAATAGTATATGTACTTGAGAATTTTGCACAGAGCTTTCAGGCCATCGCCCATCCTCAACAACATGAATGTCTTTAGTTGGAGGTTATCCTTAAATTAAATAAATCAAATCACGAGTTATCAGTAACAATTTTTATTTGAAATAGTGAAAACATGGTCAGTGTCCCTTTCAAAGATCATTCCTCCTAAATCAGGTATTTCAGTTACAGACATGTGCTGATGGACTCTGTCACCCACTGACTGATAGTCTGGCTACTTCGGGTTCTGGCCGGCCAAAATGCGAAGTGGCCGTGTTACAGCGGCCAATGACAGAAACGAAACATTCCGGCGGCTCCGGCTCCTCCCCCTGCCTCCCTCCTCTCAGCAGTCGGCCAATTAGAGTCCAGGGCACTAGCTCCTCCCCCACCTCCTTCTCTCACCACTGGCATTAGGCATTGGGCACTGGGTATCCCTACCCACCCTATATCTTCCCCCTTGCTAACTTCCCCGCCACGACAAGTTTCCGTTCGCAAACGCGGGGAAGTACTGCAAGAGGCAGGGGTTTGTGCCACCACTTTCATTCCGATGTGTGGGCACTGCAGAGCGGGTGCTGGCAGAAGCAATGTCTGCAGCGTTCCCGCTTCCTGCTCCTTGC
Organism: Hyperolius riggenbachi; assembly: GCF_040937935.1. NCBI lineage: Eukaryota > Metazoa > Chordata > Amphibia > Anura > Hyperoliidae > Hyperolius > Hyperolius riggenbachi. Next base: position 44,274,520 of record NC_090653.1, on the reverse strand, counting down.
GGTGCTTCCCTGCGGTGACGAACTCGGAAGTGCGAGGGGAGATAGAGGGTGGGTAGGGATACTGGACCTGCGGCTGCCAGAGGTGAGACTGCTGAGAGGAGGGAGGCAGGGGGAGGAGCCGGAGCTGCCTGAATGTTTTGTTTCTGACATTTGCCGCTATAACATGGATATTTCGCATTTTGGCTGGCCAGAACCCAAAGTGGCCAGACTTCAGGTTCTGGCCGTAACATATACATCACCCCCCAAACATTGTCACCCTTCAGCGCTTCTAATCATATAAAGAAAATCAGCTGGTGAGCAGGAAGGAATGGCAGCTCCTGGTCATTACTGCAGCAAATAGGAAGAGCCAAAACTCCTGCTCATGCTTAGATCTTTCCGCCAGAGTTCTCAAAAGCTAAATAAACACTTCAGATTTCCAGCTGATATAATCAGTAGCTATCATTTTGGCCAAAGAAAATCAAAAGTGCGAAGTGTGAACACTTCAAAGAAAGTTCCATCAGCATTGTGCCACTCAGTCAGGCAGCTGCCTCCTCCCGTCTCCTTACTGCAGAACACACTGCTCGGCAACAGTGTGTCTACATAGAGATTGTTTTTTAAAACTAGTTCCTGAAATGATCTGTAAAGATTGTTTTGAGCAGCAAATAAGGAAAGTGAGTATAGAGAAAGAAGAAGCTGGGACAGCTATCTGCAACTGAAATATCAGTTTTGTGATAATAAATGATGTTTGATAGTTACAACAAGCAACAAAGAACTCTGATCATGTTAGCCAAGGTTCCACATCTGGACATTTACTTGACAAGACTTAATTCATCTTTTGTAACTTCTCCAATCCAATCCATGGAGTGCAATACATCTGCATGGAAGTCTCGAGACCCTGCCGGAACCTTATTGCGTATAAAGGCTTGACAGCTGTTTGTTGTCCCCCAGCTTATTACCCCCACCTACAGAGAAGAAAAAGAAAGGCGACATTAGCACAAATACATGAAATGTGCTGCCTGAGCATGTTAGGCCGCTTACACAATTTTGATTGGTCAATCACTGGCCAATTTTGCCACCAAGGCCGGTTCTCACTACAATTGGGTCTTGGGGCAAAATTGACTTGGGAGGGGGGCGGGACCCTTCCAACCAAATCACACCCAGGGCCCATGAGCTGGCCGCCAGGCTCGATCCAATCCCCCATCACAAAATATCATTACGTGTTCATCATATGTCCCCCGATCCCTTTTTGGGGTTCCCATTAGTAACCTCCTCCTTTTCCTATATAGAGTAAACACACAGTGTCACACGCCCCCTGGTGGCCGGACTGCACAATGCCTTTCAATCGGTTCCAGCACACAGACCATGCAATCGGTGGTCACAATCAATGTGCAGAAACCACTGGAATTTTGGCAGCAGACAGGCTAGAAGGGAGCTTGTGAGTTACAGTAACACAAATTACACACTATTTCAGGGTATAACTGCCGCCACTCCTGCAGAAGGCAGGAGACCTAACTACACTGATACTAATACCTGCTAATAAAACGGTTAAACACACTCTATTTTATCTAGCTATCAACAGTAGTAGCGACTCTTCGGGATGCTAGGATTCTTTCTATGTTGCGGAATAGTAGGTTTAGCTGAACAAATAAATGACTTTAGAGTCGTTTATTATAAATGCAATATAAATAATTAATATATACAGAAAATCATTAAAATCAACAATTATAGATACAATAGTAGCGCAGCATGAAAATAAAAAGGGAGGAAAATATGTACACTTAAGGTCAGGTAAAGGGAGCTGGGAAAAAAGTGCGCAGGCCGCTAGTGGACAAAAAGGGCGCCGCCATTCACTCCCATAATAAATAGCGTTTAACCACTTGAGGACCCACCCTTTACCCCCCCTTAAGGACCAGCGCTGGTTTGATTGATCTGTGCTGGGTGGGCTCTGCAGCCCCCAGCACAGATCAGGGTGCAGGCAGGGAGATCAGATTGCCCCCCTTTTTTCCCCCCTATGGGGATGATGTGCTGGGGGGGTCTGATCTCTCCTGCCTGCTGTGGGTGGCGGGGGGGGCACCTCAAAGCCCCCCTCCGCGGCGAAATTCCCCCCTCCCTCTCCTACCTGCTCCCCCCCCTGAGATCCGGGGTGCACAGGACGCTATCCGTCCTGTGCAGCCAGTGACAGGACGTCCCCTGTCACATGGTGGCGATCCCCGGCCGCTGATTGGCCGGGGATCGCCGATCTGCCTTACGGCGCTGCTGCGCAGCAGCGCCGTACAAATGTAAACAAAGCGGATTATTTCCGCTTGTGTTTACATCTAGCCTGCGAGCCGCCATCGGCGGCCCGCAGGCTATTCACGGAGCCCCCCGCCGTGATTTGACAGGAAGCAGCCGCTCGTACGAGCGGCTGCTTCCTGATTAATTAGGCTGCAGCTGGCGACGCAGTACTGCGTCGCTGGTCCTGCAGCTGCCACTTTGCCGACGCACGTTATGAGTGTGCAGTCGGCAAGTGGTTAATGGGCGCCGAGCAAGAAAAAAGGGCGCCGGAGCTAAATAAAGTTTACAAACGGCGCCCGGAGCTAAATAAAGTTTACAAACGGCGCCCGGAGATGTTTAATGATTTATAACTGAACTTGTGGTGATTTACGTTTATAAAATCCACCCGTGCCGAATAACGTTTATGAAAATACTAAACATATTTATCTTATTTAAATAATTAAAACATTATTTAAAGTTTTATCCCTTACTGTTTGTAAAACATTATTATTCACAAAATAAAGCGATCAGTACGTAACGTAAATTGCAAAATATTTTTTGCATCCACAATTAGTAAAACATTATTATCCACATAATAAAGGGGGGTCTTAGGTTTAGGCACCAACAGGGGGGTCTTAGGTTTAGGCACCAACAGGGGGGTCTTAGGTTTAGGCACCAACAGGGGGGTCTAGGGGTTAGGGGTAGGTACAGGGAGGGTTACTTAGGCACCAACAGGGGGGGTCTTAGGTTTAGGCACCAACAGGGGGGTCTTAGGTTTAGGCACCAACAGGGGGGTCTTAGGTTTAGGCACCAACAGGGGGGTCTTAGGTTTAGGCACCAACAGGGGGGTCTAGGGGTTAGGGATAGGTACAGGGAGGGTCCTGTGTAAGAGTAGGCTTAGGTATAGTTTTAGTAAAATTTTAGTAATAATTACTAATGTTTTACAACACTTATTACGAATGTAGTTATATTTATATCATCGTTATAAAGAATATTTTCAGATTTTATTATAAGAACAAACCATAAATGAAGGTTATTCACAATAATATACAATTATAACAATTAAACATATATTATTGTTTTTTTTATAAACGTAATTATAAGTTTAACTTTTGAAACAGGGAAGATTAACGTTTTCACAATTTCCGATTTCATAAACATTATTTAATGATTTATAATTTTGTTCAACATTATTTGTAAACGAAATATAGCACACTATTTTTATAAACCCTATTAATGATTAATTATTATTTAGAGTTTACACCCCGCGCCCTTTTTGTCCGGGCGCCCTTTTTGTACGTACGCCAGGTAAAGTCTGTCCGCTTTGGAAAGCAAGTTAGAGTCCTTTATCCCAGTTTGGAAGGACTGAGAAACAGAGAACCAGCCCTCGGGTCCTCCGGCTGGTTCTGGCAGGATGGAAAATGGGAGAACTACTTCTCTCTGCCTGAAACTTGGTTTTATTGAAGCTAGTTTTGGGGTGGGACAAAGCCTGCCCCTCTGGTTGACAACCAATCACAGTCCATGTCCTTGGAGAGAGATTTAGGCTTAAACATATATACCCCTGTCATTCAAAACCAATAAATGCCACATTTGCACTGATAACAGATTAATACACAGTGGATCTGGAGGATCATACAGAGATCAAGAATCACGAGTCTAGCCCAAGTGGTTGCACAAAAATTAATACCTCAGCTTAGGAAAGAGCTAGGAACTTGCGCCATTTCATCTGAGCTTAAATGTGTTATTATCATAGAGATCATCAGTGGCATTCTGCTACAATCTTACCAAAAAATGACTGGGTATATTTTTCACTTTGTGCTATCCATAGTAGGAACCATGCTGAGCTGCTGCCAGGCTGACTGGGGGAATGTAGGTTCTGAATAGGCCCCCTGCTGTGCATTTCCTGACTATTCCTGTGTATGCTGTCCTTCGCAGGTAACTGTGGCGAGGTTAATTACCCGGTCTGAGTTGTCAGAGGTACATGTGAAAATGTCTTCTGGGCCCCCTGCATTCTAAAGTAGGCTAGGGCAAATGGTACTGAAACACACTCAGCTGAGAGAGACATTCCTTTGAACCAGGTAATTAAATGTAAACACTGGCTACCCTAGAGAACAAAGTAATTCTCATGAAAAGAGACTCTATGAGCTTGATTCACAAAAGAGTGCTAACTGTTAAGCTGGCCATACACTGGCCCGATTTGCCGCCGTTTCGACAGCAGATTAGATTACTGGAATCGAATCTGCTGCCAATCGTTCGCGCTACACACCGAATTTCGATCCATTCCGTCCGATCCCGTCGATCGCGCCGTGCGGAAAATAACCGTCGATCGCCCGCGGGACGACCGACGCAATAGAGCTGCAATACATTACCTGCTCCACCGGCGCGACTCCCGGGTCTCCGCTCTTCTTCTCCGCTCTGGTCTGGTCTGGTTTCCGGCATGCTTCCCTTCTTCCCTGCGCAATTAAACGTTTTTGCGCGCAAACATGAATTTTCATGCAAAATCGTTGTCGTTTGTGCGAAAATTCTCGTTTGCGCTCGAAACTGTTTAATTGGGCGCCAAAATTTGCGATCTCGCGCAAACGTGAAAATTTGCGCGAAATAGGCCGTGCTAACAGTTAGGACTCTTTTGTGAATCAAGCCCTATGAAAGGTCGATTCCCAAGGCAAGACCCCCCAAGCTCGGCAGCCTGCTATTCGTAAATGTCAGATTATTATCTGGCACGTCAACAGCAATCGGTGCAGCAAACCGATTGCAATCTCTTTTCTCACGGCTCTTCCGTGGCATACAGCATCCCCGCTCTCATGGGTCACCATAGCTGGGGGGCCCTGAGAGGCTCTGGGACAATTGCCTTCTTTGCCTCTGTGGATGCGCCAGCCCTGTTTACCAACTCCATGTAACACGAGGGCCAACAGACTTTGAATACTATGAACACATTGTGTAGGTAAGCCCTCATAATACATGATAGTGGTAAAATTGGCTTATAATTGGCCAATCAAAATTGGAAGTGTGTACCAGGCTTTAAGCTATGTTCACACATTAGATATACAAGACGATCACTTAAGATCCTTAAAGGGAAGGTTCAGGGAGGGGATTAAAAAAATAAAAATACATTTCCACTTACCTGGGGCTTCCTCCAGCCCGTGGCATGCGCAGTACAGCCCGGCGGACGTCCGATGACGTCAGTGCGCCGGCGTGGGACGCAGAAGTCCCAGGAAATGGAGCGCAGAAGAGCCCGACCTGGCAGCCGGCCTGGTCGGGTCGGGCACCGGAGACCACCGGGAGCCTGCGGAGTGGCGGCGAGGGCACCTCCTGCCTGCCACGGGCTGGAGGAAGCCCCAGGTAAGTGGAAATTTATTTTTATTTTTTTAATCCCCTCCCTGAACCTTCCCTTTAACATTCACCGATCAATTGTTGGTCAATGCTAATTTAGACCAATTTTCATCTGTGGTGTGTATTTTCCTTTAACACTCTTTCACAGAGACAGTAGACAGTGCTGCGTCCACCACCTGCCAACTACTGTTATGGGTGGTGGTTTGCACCCGTGTTAATGAAAAAAGTGATGCCACACTATGCCGACAACCATGTGGGGTGCGTGTATGCGGATTGTGGATAGAGATGTTGAGAACCCAGAACTTTCCATTCGCGAACAGGAAATGTGAATTTCCTCAAAAATGTTTGAACCGACTGTTTGCAGCGGGCTCCATAGACTTATATGGCAGGCGAACGGCCGCCGACTTTAACGGTTAATAGCAAAACGCCTTTATATGCTAGAAACACCAAATTTGCAGGGTATGTGAATAGGGACAGTGGGTACAAGAGAAAAAAAAAATTCAAAAAGACCTTATAGTGTTTGAGAATATCGATTTTTAAAGTTTCATAGGAAAAAAGTACACATTCAAATGCGGTAAATGTCAGATAATGTAGCAAACCTAGCGGTAATGTAAATTTACGTATTTCAAAGGAAAGAGCAATGAATTTCATGAGGGGGTATCCAGGGGGTACGTACGCACTGCGAAACTCCTCCGGAGACGCAACGCTTTGGCCAGGGATCACTATACAGCTGCAATATGGCAGTATAAAGATCCTTGGCAACTTCACCTATTTTTGGAATAGGTAAAGGTTTTTTAAATGTTCAGACTGTGGGGAATAAAAAAAAATGACCTAGGGTCCCACCTCCCGAGCCTCTTTAACCCCTTGTCCCCTTGACCCGAGTGGGGTTTCGCACCCTGAGCTATACCAGCCCGCATGGTCCATTGTATGGGGGGGCTTCGGAGGGGAGGGGCGGCCAAGCCTCCCCCTCCCTCCCAGAGCCCTTGTCCCAATCCATAGACAACGGGCTCTGTCCCGCGTCCGATGCCCCAGGAGGAGGTGGGGGTGACGACTCACTGGGGGGTTCATGGTGGCTACTGTTCACTTGTCATTCGATCGACACTGAAATGTTTCTTGCATTGAGAGCATGGAGGCATATCATTGGTCAAATCGTTCAGTGAAGGTAAATCGCATAGGCCATCACAATGTGCGATCGAGTTTCGATCAACCATACTGAAGTTTATGGATGGCTTAGCCAACTGACGCCAAATCGCTAGATGTATGGCTACCTTTACTCCAAAGCTAAGCTAGCCAGTCACAAAGCATTAGTTAAATTAAACTCACACCCATCTTACCTGGATATAACGTCCTTTACGTTGTATAATAAGAGGGCCGCCAGCATCCCCTGTAAGAGAGCAGATTAGAAAAATGTACCATAAATTACAACAAAAGATACCAGTTAATAACCCAGGATTCACACTTATTACATTAAAGAGGAACTGTAACCAAGGATTCATCCCAATCAGTAGCTGATACCCCCTCTTACATGAGAAATCTTTACGTTTTCTCGAATAGATCATCAGGTGAATCCCCTCCCACAGTGTGATGTCAGGACCTAGATCCTGACAATATCCTGTCTGTGAGCCTTGGTGCATTGTGGGAAATAATGGCTGTTGCCAACTGCCAAGCAACCGGTTTCTCCCTCTGTGTATATGTATATCTATAAAAAAAACAACCTTGTAGACTATTGCATTGTTAAGGAGTGTGGTCATAGTCATAGATAATGGCAGTTGGTGTTGTGTAGTTATTTCTTGTCTGCCAGTGGTAGAGATGATGACATGCAGGCTGATTGTGGATCAAACAATATGAACAAATTACAAAGCAAATATCAATCATTTCTTGATCTTTCTTCTATTTTTTAACTTTTCACTTTGCAATGTATTGATTTATTTTTTCCCCTTTTTGTGAAAGTTCCACTTTAAATCCAGATGCTGATCCCAGTTATTGTATTAGTCCTGCAGGAATTCCAGAAACGACCACCAGTTTAAATCATATATGCCTGAAGACAAAACACTTTATTCAGGAACTAGCTGATGACCGGGCGTTGCCCAGGTATGTATTTAGCTGGTGTCGGCTCCGGCCAATTTTTCTAATTTTAAAGTTGGCCATACACTTATAAATTTGCAACATATTTGACCATCAGATAGATTTCTGTCAGATGCCTGTCAAGTTGAATCTGGCACGAATCTATCTGATGTGTGCCACACACTAGGAACAGATTTCCAATAGATTGCAGCATGAAATCTATTGGAAATCAATCTAAATGCATTATTGGACCATTAGACCTTGTTATGATCATGTCTGCAGCGTTTACTGCTGGCTGCAGTGGTATTGCAAGCCAAGCAGTTCTAATGTCATTACATGCATTTGCTTGCATAGTTTGGTTTGCACTTAAACTAGTTGCTGATTCCATCTGCAGTCGCTCTGAAGTTAATGACAGTTTAATATGCTTTTGTGTAAGCAAACATTGTCTGCTGCAATGGAGGGGCAATCCCTTTCATGCAGGCTGCATATCATTGTCTGCCTTTTCCTGCTATCAGCCTGTGATTAATTACCATTCACTTGTGTGGGAATCTGCAGGTCTGCTCCCATTGGATGACCTCAGTATAAAGAACTGCTTCCTGCAATGCCTCATGGGCTACCATAGTCTCAGATTCAGTCTGTTACTCTGCTCGTGCCCCACCTCGTTCCTGGTCCGTGTGGACTGCGCTGACTCCTGCGAAGGGGTCAGCGAGTCCTCCTAGTTCTGCTTTTGTTCTAGAAGTTGTTACTCTGCTTGTCTTGTGTCATATATTGGTTCATCGCCAATATATACGCATACTTGCGCATTTTGTTATTTTCTTTGTATTCGTGTTACGTTGATACATCAGTGTCGCTGATATATACGTACACGAACTGTTTATTTCCTGTGTTCAGTCAGTCAGCCTTCCAGCACGCTTTGGTAGTTTGCGCGTATCGTGAGCTCCCGTGCTGAGGTAGTATCCTGTTCCTGGTCCTGTTTGTGGATTGCGTTCATCTCTGCGAAGAGATAGCGAATCCTTCTGAGTCCTGTTCCCTGTATTACTCCAGTCTTAGTCAGAGTTCCTGCTTATGTCATATATCGGTTCATTGCCGATATATACATATGTTAGTCAGACGTTACAAATAGTTTCATTGATAGCTGTAATTGTAATACACTAGGAAATCATACTTATTGTATATTTATCTGTGTTACGTTCATCTATCTTGATCCTGCTATTTCCTGACTATCCTGTCCTGTCTTTGTGAGGCACGCCATTGCTGCAAACGCATTGGCTACCTCATTCCAGTCTGTTTTATTGTGGACGCTTGCTGTCACTAAGTAGTGGCTAGTTAAGCAAGCGTTCATTCTGTCTACCTGTCCTGATCTCCTCAGTCCTGGTTTATGCGCTCAGCGCTACTTTGCGCTGAGACGTTATTACGAAAGTGTTGTTTGTGGCTGTTCGGATCTGCACCGGCTCTGTGCACCACAATCTCCTATTGGAGTCAGTCCTCTCCTCCACTAAACTGGGGATATCCTGATCCCTTGTGCTGGTGTGTGTACCTCCTTCACGTCAGCTTATGTGTTGTATGCTGACTGTGGAGATTACACCTCCAAGCTTAACAGACCTTTAGATCCAATGCAACTCTATGGGCCATCGATCTGGTGCCAGCAGCAGATTGTCCTAGATTTTCCATTCAGTGAGATAGATCAATATTCTATAGAATCGATCGATCGATGAATTGCTGAAATCGACCAGTGTATGGGCCGCTTAACACACAAACACTCAATGACCAAGTTTGTGAGCTTTGGGGTCTTTGGCATCAATAATTTGTATATTCCCATAGAAATAAAAAAAAAATCAGATTGACTCTTTGTGACTCCACCCCTCTCCAGCATTTGAACCCCAGTCACCCAATGACCAATTGTAGCAGGTTTGAGGCATCTGCTATCAACAGTGTAAGAATGGCAGCAATTTAAATTTTCCCCTTAAAAATCAACAGGTAAATTTTGATTGGCTATTATAGGCTCCACCAATTTCCCTGAACATTAATTTCAATCACGCAGTGATCATCTGGGCAAAGTTTGGGAACCCTGCCATTAACAGTGTAAGAAGGCCTGCCGTTTGTTTTTAGCTCTACCCACTTTTTGTAACCTGGACACACAGTCACTCAATGACCAAGTTTGTGAGCTTTGGGGTCCTTGGCATCAATAAAAACGAATCTGATTCGCTGTTTGTGGTTCCGCTCCCTTTTCTGAATTTGAACCCCAGTGACCAAATGACCAACAGTACCAGGTTTGAGGCTTGCGCCATTAACAGTGCAAAAATGGCATCAATTTTAATATTACCCTTGGAAATCAATAGGTTGATATTGATTGGCTTATATAGGCTCCACCCACTTTTCTGAATATTAACCCCAGCCACCCAGTAACCAACTGTGCAAAGTTTGAGTACCCTGTCATTAACAGTGAAACAGGGCTGCAGTTTACATTTTCCCAGGGAAATATGTTTTTGACTCCACCCAGTTTATGTAACCTTGCCACACAGTCACTCAATGACCAAGTTTGTGAGCTTTCGGGTTCCTGGCATCAAAATTGTGTGAATGGAAGCAGTTTATCCAGCAAAGAAATCTAATTGGCTGTTTGTGGCTCTGCCCCTTTCGTGAATTTAAACCCCAGTCACTTAATGACCAACTGTAGCAGGTTTGAGGCCTCTGCCATTAACAGTGTAATAATGGCAGCAGTTTCAATATTCCCACTGAAAATCAAAAGGTGAATTTTGATTGGCTGTTGTAGGCTCCACCTACTTTACTGAATAGTCTCCCCAATCACCCAGTGACCAACTGTGTCAAGTTTGAGAACCCTGCCATTAACAGTGTAAGAATGGCTGTAGTTTATATTTTTCAATGTAAAAAGTTAGTTGTTTTTGGCTCTGCCCACTATTTCTAAAGTGACATACAGTCAGTCAATGACCAAGTTTATGAGCTTTGGGGTCCTTGATGTCAATTAATTGCATTTTTTCCATTGAAATTTAACAAATCTGATTGACTGTTTGTAGCCTTCCCCCTTTTCAGAATTTAAACCCCATTCTCCCAGTGACTGACTGTACCAGATTTGAGGCCTCTGCCATTAAGAGTGTAAGAATGGCAGCAATGTAAATATTCCACTTGAAAATAATAGGTGAATTTTGATTGGCTGTTGTAGGCTCCACCAACTTTCCTGAATATTAATCCCAGTCATCCAGTGACCAACTGTGTCAAGTTTGAGAACCCTGAAAATAAGAGAATGGCTGAAATCAATCTAACAAATCTGATTGGCTGTATGTGGCTCCACTCCTTTAGTGAATTTGGACGCCAGTTAATGACTGACTGTATCAGATTTGAGGTCTCTGCCATTAACAGTGTAAGAATGGTAGCAATGTAAATATTCCCCTTGAAAAATCAATAGGAGAATTTTCATTGGCTGTTGTATGCTCCACCCACTTTCTAAATATTAATCCCAGTCACCCAGTGGCTAACTGTGTCAAGTTCGGGAACCCTGCCATTAACAGTGGAAGAATGGTTGCAGTTTATATTTTCCCATGTAAAAAATGTAGTTGTTGGCGCCACCAGTGTAAGAACAGCAGCAATTTAAATATTCCCCTTGAAAATCAACAGGTGAATTTTGATTGGCTGTTGTAGGTTCCACCCATCCACCCAACCCTGCCATTAACAGTAAGAATGGCTGCAGTTTATATTTGACCAATTAAATTTGTTTTTGGCTCCGCCCACTTTTTGTAACCTGGACACACAGTCACTCAATGACCACGTTTGTGAGCTTTCATGTTCCTGGCATCAAAAATGTGTGAATAGAAGCAGTTTATCCACCAAAGAAATCTGATTGGCTGTTTGTGGTCCCCAATGACCACCTGTAGCAAGTTTGAAGCCTCTGCCATAAACAGTGTAAGAATGGCAGCCATTTAAATATTCCCCTTGAAAACCAGTAGGTGAATTTTGATTGGTTGTTGTAGGCTCCACCCTCTTTCCTGAATCTTCATCTCATTCACCCAGTGACCAAGTGTGCCATGTTTGAGAACCCTGCAAATAACAGTCTAAGAATGGCTGCAGTTTACATTTTCACATTTAAAATGAATGGTTTACATTTGATTGGCTGTTTTATGCTCCGCCCACTTTTCCTGGATTTGTAACCTCTGCCACTAAGTGACCAACTGTGGCAAGCGTGGGGACTCTGGCTTGATTACTGTGAAAGTGGCAGCCTTTTACATTTTTTTCCATTGACATGGATAACAAAATCAAAATCAAATAATAACAAAATCCTGCAGCCTCGTAGTAAAAAAAAGTTATAGTTACCTTAGCAGCCTTCTCCTACAAAGCCGTCCTGAAGACCCCACATCACTCCTGGCGCCTGGCCCCTCCTCCTCTCTCTCCCAGGAGTAAAACTGCAAGCTATTTACTTTAGGGAGCGATCATATTTACCTGCTCCAGGGGGTGGATGGTGTCTTCTCTCCTTCACCGGCGGCGCCACAATCTCTGCATCCACATCGGAGTTCCGATCACATGGTATGACATGTGATTGTAACCCAGGAGATGATGTCAGTGGTGCTGCGCCCCCTGTTTCATCAATGGCCGGAGCTGTAAAGCTGACACCATCCCCTGGGTTACGATCACATGTCATACCATATGATCGGAACTCCGAGGAGGGTTCAAAGATTGCAGCGCCACCGGTGGAGTAGAAGAGACTCCATCTAGCTGCCCCAACCATGTAAGTATGACAGCTCCCTGCACCACTCTGTATAGCTGCATTAAGCAGGTAAATGGCATATGCCACTTGAAGATGCCCTTGCACGCATTATGCAACATAATGCGTGCAGGGCTGCTAATAGGTTAAAGTGTGTCTGAATTCAACATCTGCTGCAAACTCAAGCTACAGTTGCACTGTACTCATGATAAACCTGATTCCACACAAGTTCTATCTGCATAGTCGGGTGGAGTGGAATGCAATCGACAGCTCCATAGTTTTGTGCTGCACTGAACACTACATACAAGCAGTACACATAGTTGCTTTCTGCAGCACATATTGATGGTTTTTGGAAGACGCCCAATGACCCGGCAATACAGTTGATTACCTTTGCATATCTGTGGTTCCTCTACAGGCTGCATCCCTCCAGTGCAGAGGAATTTGTCCGTCACGTCTTTGATATCCGCCACATCTTTGAAAGTGCTCAGGTTCTTGACATCACAGAGGCAGTCTTCCCTCTGAAGAGCAGGAGAGAGATTCATTGGTGGAGGAGGACAGAAGAAGATATCAGAGCAAAGAGAAACTGAACAAAGTCCTCAGACTCTGCTTCACCAAAATTTTTGGTATAAATATTAGATTTTCATAAAATGTATTGCAAATTCACCTGCAGTAAATGCGACCAGCCCAAAGGGATGGAAGAGCCGTGGAACCAGGGCCAGATTTACCATAAGGCCGGGCAGGTACGTGCCTACAGGCGACTGATGATGGAAAAGAGGCTAACTCCTCTACCTGAGTGCCTCCCTCCTTCCCATGCAGAGTCCCAAGTGGAGCATAAATGAGAGGTTACTCACCCTGCTCTTGGCATTCAATTGACAAGATCTCCCTTCAGTTGGGGGCACCTCTAGCTACCTAATACTTTGGTGCACCTGAAGCTACCTATGACGGGCAAGTGAACTAAGGGAGAAGTGAAAGCCGGGCCAGCTATTACACTTGTAAGTTCATGAAGAGAGAAGACTAGGGTGCCAGAACATCTGTGCCTATAGGCTCCTGTGATGTAAATCTGGGCCTGCGTGGAACACAACCCAACAAAGTTAAAACCTGGGGTGAATGGATAGAATAATGTTTAAGGGCTCTGCCTCTGACACAGGAGACGATGTTCAGTAAGACAGCACCTATTCAGTAAGGAGTCCTTGGGCTAGATTCCACTGCTACTACCTACTGAGCATGCCCTTGTGGCTGCAGCTCAAGTGCTTTGAGTCCACTAGAAGAAAAGCAAAATATAAATGTTATTTATCTTGTCTGGTGAAATCAAATATAATAAAACCAATACAAGTTTAAACCCTACCGTGACCATACGGCATCTGTGCACCGAGGCAAGAGATCTACACTGCCTATTGATCCAGTTGCTTGTGCTAGCTGTGAGGTTACAACAACATGAAGCAGTAAGACTAGGTGGGCCCTTTAAATGCTTAACCATGCAAAAGCATGCGTGATCCTTGCATTTGCACATGAGCAATGAAGGATACTGTAGAGCCTTGCGTGTGAGCGCAATGCACAGGGCACACCACACCTGCGCACAACTTAAAAAGCTGTGACCTGCAATGTTCAAACTCCCAACTAGTGATGGGCAGAAACTACGGCTATGTGTAATTACACATCATAATTCGCAATTACACACCGTAATTGTAATTTCGTATTAATTTTCTATGTAATTGTAAACATTCATAATTTAGAGTAATTTTTCACCGACTTATGTGGTTAATAGTAAAGCCCCCATACATCCTATTGCTACCAAAATTGATACATATGTTAAAGAGAACCCGAGGCGAGGTTCTCACAACGAAATCCCCATACAGAGGCTGGCTCTGCCTATAGAGCCCAGCCTCTGTTGCTAATCAGATCCCCCCTAAATCCCCCTGCGCTCAGCCAGACCCCATAAATTACAGATGCGCTGTGCGGCTGTGTTTACCTTTCTAACGTCAGTCTCGGCGCTCCACCCGCCTTCTGCAGAGCTCCGTCCCCGCCCGTGTCCCTTCCCTCCAATCAGCGGGGAGGGAAGGGACGCGGGCGGGACCGGAGCGATGCAGGAGGCGGGGGAGCGCCGAGACTGACGTTAGAAAGGTAAACACAGCCGCTGCTGACACGCTGCGTGTCAGCAGCGCGGCTGTCATTTATGGGGTATTGCGGAGCGCAGGGGGGATTTAGGGGGATCTGAGTAGCAACAGAGGCTGGGCTCTATAGGCAGAGCCAGCCTCTGTATGTGGATTACGTTGTGAGAACCCCACCTCGGGTTCTCTTTAAGGAGTGGGTTCAAGAATTTTTTTTTTCAAAAAGAGCTTGTAGTTTTTTGAGAAAATCGATTTTAAAAAATGCAAAGAAAATGGTTTTTAAACTGTAATTTTTATGAGTTTAAAAACCATTTTCTTTGCATTTTTATAATCGATTTTCTCAAAAACGACAAGGTCTTTTTGAAAAAACAAACAAACAGCATCTATTTATAGTTTTGCTATTCACTGCCAAATTCAGCACAAAATTACGCAAAAATGCATGCAAAATTACGAATGATTATATTAAATCAATAGAATTAACATTTTGTAATTACATATGGGCGTAACTTTAGTGACATTTCACGTAATCATATTTAGCTTATTATGATCATCACTGCTCCCAACAGCATGGACTGCACCCAAACACCCCCCGCCAGGCTTGTCATGACATCCAGTAACACAACCTGACATAACTCTTCTGTACTGATGACCCCAGTTATATTTATCCCGAAAACTTGGAGGGGATGATAAATGGCTGACTTAATGCTGTCACAGCTGAAGCTCTTTTTGTTGGGGGGCCAGCAACTCTCAACAAAAGAGCTCCACCCCTAATAATCACCACTCATCACCACAGGTATCTACATAGATCACACCACACAAGCAGCTATTTCATGGGGAATTCATCTCTGGAAACCTGCTGTTGTGGAACCTTCCTGTCTGTAATCCCTGATAAATCCTGGCGAAACATGTTGGTACTAAACGGCTTCATGACGGTGTGCGGATGCCACTGTCAGCCTGCATGATGCATCATCTGGCTCCTGTACCTGGCTTCCAGTCACTCTTCAAGTGAACTTTGCTCATTAATGATCCACCTACCCCAGCAGCTACAATCAGCATGCATGTATTTCTGCAGCATTATGCATTGAGTTGCTTTACATGCTATTCTTCACTTTGCAACTTTCTAACCGCGCTTGTGCGTCTTTCTTGTGGCCATAGACTTGTTTCTATGTGGCCTGGTCCTTTCTTGCTTGGCATAAGCTTCACCTCATGACTTGCTGCTCTGTGGGTTGAACACTTGCACAAACTAGGGCAACGATGCATAAGGGTCTTTCTTGACTGTTTTTTGGCTGTGGTTGTGCTTTTTCCTAGAACCTGTATGCAGCCAATCGGAAGTCCCTGATCAGTCTTACGAGACGAAACGCGTAGGGCGGAGCCTACGGCAGTGCAAGGAAGTACTGGGTTGAATGGTGGCGCGGACTGGGGACCTTTATGTTCACAGAGGCTGATGCTGTGGGAGCGGTGTCCTGGGAACACCATATGCTACACGCTTGTATCTTCTGAGAATTTGTGAGTGCAATATGTACCCGTATTTTAAAAACTTTTTATAATAAATAGTATTACGCTATGGTCGCTTCCTCTTGAGTTCTAGTGTATGACTGAACGGAGGTCTGAGAAGGACCCTGCGGAGGTGCACCTTGCCTACGAAAGGCTGGGAAATCTATGCGATTGAGAATTAACAAACCCCCAAAGCGATTTCTATACCTCTTATCTGAGAGGTCGCCTGGGTGAGTGCGGGCTAAGTGGGGCTAACTTTATTGCATCCTTCTGGGACTGTGAACTTGCAGCGCAATATCCATATATACTAGAACCTGTATGGATGGTGCATTATACCTTGTGGGGGGTGGCAAAGGAAAACTATCATATCTGATAGCTGTTTGTGCTAATAGACATGATTTGTGATTTACTCAGTACTGAAAAATGATTTTATGTTTGTGTTCTATATTATATTTATTACTATCTTTTACTAGATTTTGGTTATTGTTGGGTTCGGCCACTTTTTCTAACCTTGACACACAGTCAGTCAATGGCCAAGTTTGTGACCTTTGGGGTCCTTGGCATCAATCATGTGATAATAGAAGTAGTTTGCCAATGAAACAAATCTGATTGGCTGTTTGTGGCTCTACCCCCTTTTCTGAGTTTCACTCCCATTCACCCAATATCCGACTGTAGCAGGTTTGAGGCCTCTTCCATTAATAGTGTAAAGGTGGCCACATACCATACAATTAAAAGATTCAATTTTTCACCAATTCGATAAATACAATAAGTTGTCCCAAAAAATCAAAAGCTTTTTCATCATTCATTTGAGAAATCGAATCACATTTCCCATTTTTATTCGACAAAAGAAGATTGGGTGTGATGGATTTTTCTGTGTAGGGTAGATTGTCAATAACTTGATGTACAGATCCAATTAATTTTTTTCTGAGTTTTCAATTATTTTATTTATGATTGGGATAAAATAGAGCATACGTGTGTGGTACATTGGTTAGATTTTTGAAATGTTACAATCAGTCAGAAAAATTGATTGCACTTCTTGAATTGAAAAGATATTGAAAATAATTGTATGGTGTGTGGTCACCTTCCAATTTGCAGCAATTTATTTATTCAATTTGAAATTCAATAGGTGAATTTTGATTGGCTGTTTTAGGCCCCACCTACTTTTCTCGATATTATTCCCAGTGACCAGCTGTGCCAAGTTTGAGAACCCTGCCATTAACAGTGTAAGAATGGCTGCAGTTTACATTTTCCCATTTAAAATGAATGGCTGAAATTTGATTGGCTTTTTTATGCTCCGCCCATTTTCACTGAATTTTTAACCTCGGTCACCAAGTCACCAACTGTGCCACGTGTCTGGACTCTGGCTTTATTTATGTGAGAATGGCAGCCTTCTAATTATTCCCATTGATGTCAATTGGTAAAAGCTGATTGGTTGTTTGTGGTTTGGCCCAGGTGTGCAGGGGAGGAGGAGAGGCGTGAACTCCAGGACATATCTTCCCAGGTTGTAATGGTGGACCCGTATACCAAGTTACCTTGAAACCGGCTGGTCAAGGCACTTTGGAGTGATGGCAGCACATGAACACACACACAGTATATATACTGTATATAGATACTAGCTGATGACCCAGCGTTGCCTGGGTATGTATTTGGCTGGTGTTGGCTCTGCCCACTTCTTCTAACCCTAACACACACTCAATGACCAAGTTTGTGAGCTTTGGGGTCCTTTTGTGGCTGTTTGTGGTTCCATCCCCTTTTCTGAATTTGAACCTCAGTCACCCAATGACCTGCTGTACCAGGTTTGAGGCTTGTGCCATTAATAGATTGGCTTTTGTAGGCTCCACCTACTTCTGAATATAAATCTGTCACCTAGTGACCAACTGTGCAAAGTTTGAGAACCCTGACGTTAACAGTGTAAGAAGGCCTGCAGTTTAAATTTTCCCAGTGAAATTTGTATTTGTCTCTGCTCACTTTTTGTAACCTTGGCACACAGTCGCACATGACAAAGTTTGTAAACGTTCAGGGTCCTGGCATCAAAATTGTATTCCTGGTCTGGCCTCTGCCATTGGCTGATGTAGCCTCCACCCACTTTTCTGAATATTAATCTCAGTCACCCAGGGGCCAAATGTGTCAAAATTGAGAACACCTGGCATTAACAGAGTACGAATGGCTGCAGTATATTTTCTCATGTAAAAAGTTAGTTGCTTTTTGCTCCGCCCACTGTTTCTAATCTTGACATACAATCACTCAGTGACCAAGTTTATGAGCTATGGGGTCCTTGGCATCAGTAATTTGCATTTTCCCACTAGAATTAAACAAATTTGGCTTTTTTGGTCCGCCCCTTTTCAGAATTTGAACCCAAGTCACCCAATGACAGACTGTACCAGCATTGAGGCCTCTGCCATTAAGAGTGTAAGAATGGCAGCAAGGTAAATATTTTCCTTGAAAATCAATAGGTGAATTTTGATTGGCAGTTGTAGGCTCCACTCACTTTTCTGAATAATAATCCCAGTCACCCAGTGGCCAACTGTGTCAAATTTGAGAACCCTGCCATTATCAGTGTAAGAACGGCTGCAGTTTATATTTTCCCATGGAAAAAAGTTAATTGTTTTTGGCTCCGCCCAGTGTTTCTAACATGCAGCCACTCAAAGACCAAGTTTATGAGCTTTGGGGTCCTTGGCATCATTAATTTGCATATTACCATAGAAATTAAACAAATCATATTGGCTGTTTGTGGCTCCACCCCTTTCCAAAATTTGAACCCCAGTCACCCAGTGACCGACTGTACCAGGTTTGAGGCATCTGCTATTAACAGTATAAAAATGGCAGCAATTTAAATATTCCCCTTAAAAACCAACAGGGGAATTTTGATTGGCTATTGTAGGCTCCACCCACTTCCCTGAATATTAATCCCAGTCAACCAGTGACCAACTGTGCAAAGTTTGGGACCCCTGCCATTAACAGCGTAAGACACAGTCACTCAATGACCAAGTTTGTGAGCCTTCGGGGTCCTCCTGGAATTAAAAATGTGTGAATGGAAGCGCAGGTGTGGTGCACCCTGTGCATTGCGATCACACGCAATGCTCTACAGTATCCACCAAGTAAATCTAATTGGCTGTTTATGGCTCTGCCTTTTAGTGAATTCAAACCCCAGTCACCCAATGACCGATTGTAGCAAGTTTGAAGTCTCTTCCATTCACAGTGTAAGAATAGCAGCAGTTTAAATATTTCCCTTGAAAATCAATAGGTTAATTTTGATTGGCTGTTGTAGGCACCACCCACTTTACCAAATCTTAATCTAATTCACCCAGTGACCAAGTGTGCCAAGTTTGAAAACCCTGCCATTAACAGTTTAAGAATGGCTGCAGTTTACATTTTCCCATTGAAAATGAATGGCTGAATTTTGATTGACTGTTTATTGCTCCATCCACTTTTCCTGGATTTATAACCCCGGTCACCAAGTGATCAACTGTGCCAAGTGTGGGGACTCTGGCTTGATCACTGTGAGAATGGCAGCCTTTTACATTTTTTCCATTGACATGAATGGGTGAAATCTGATTAGCTGTTTGTAGCTCCGCCCAGGTGTGCAGGGGGGACACGAGACCCCCAGAACATATCATCCCAGGTAGTAAGGAATCTGTATACCAAGTTTCGTTGAAATCTGTCAAGGCTTTTTGAGTGATTTCGGCACATACACATCCGTTTTTATATATATATAAATATATATATATATATATATATATATATATATATATATATATATATATATATATATAAAATCGGATGTATGTATGTGTGTGTGTATGTGTGTGTGTATGTGTGTGTGTATGTGCCGCGATCACGCGAAAACGGCTTGACCGATTTGAACGAAACTTGGTACACAGATCCCTTACTACCTGGGATGATATGTTCTGGTGGTCTCGCGGCCCCCCTGCACACCTGGGCGGAGCTACAAACAGCAAATCAGATTCCACCCATTCAAGTCAATGGAAAAAATGTAAAAGGCTGCCATTCTCACAGTAATCAAGCCAGAGTCCCCACACTTTGCACAGTTGGTCACTTGGTGACCGAGGTTACCAATCCAGGAAAAGTGGGCGGAGCATAAAACAGCCAATCAAATTTCAGCCGTTCATTTTAAATGGGAAAATGTAAACTGCAGCCATTCTTAGACTGTTAATCGCAGGGTTCTCAAACTTGCCACAGTTGGTCACTGGGTGAATGAGATTAAGATTCAAGAAAGTGGGTGGAGCCTACAACAGCCAATCAAAATTCACCTATTGATTTTCAAGGGGAATATTTAAACTGCTGCCATTCTTACACTTTTAATGGCAGAGGCTTCAAACTTGCTACAGTCGGTCATTGGGTGACTGGGGTCAAAGTTCACTAAAGGGGCAGGGCCACATACAGCCAATCAGATTTCCTTGGTGGATAAACTGCTTCCATTCACACATTTTTGATGCCTGGAACCTGACAGCTCACAAACTTGGTCATTGAGTGACTGTGTGTCAAGGTTACGCAAAGTGGGCGGAGCCAAAACAACTTTTACTGGGAAAATATAAACGGCAGCCATTCTTACATCGTTAATGGCAGGGTTCTCAAACTTTGTACAGTTGGTCATTGGGTCACAGATTAAGATTTTGGAAGGTGGGTGGAGCCTAAAACAGCCAATAAAAATTCCCCTTTTGATTTTCAAAGGTAATATTTCATCTGCTACCATTCTCTTATACTGGTAAAAGCAGATGCCTCAAACCTGGTACAGTTGGTCATTTGGTGACTAGGGTCCAAATTCAGGAAGGGGGCGGAGCCACAAACAGCCAGATTTGTTTATTTTTCAATGGGAATATACAAAGTATTGATACCAAGGATCCCAAAGCTGATAAACCTGATAATTGAGTGACTGTATGTCAAGGTTAGAAAAAGTGGCCGGTGCCAACAACTTCATTTTTTACATTGCAGGGTTCCCAAACTTTACACAATTGGCCACTGGGTGACTGGGGTGAATATTCAGAAATGTGGGTGGAGCCTACAACAGCCAATCAAAATGTACCTATTAATTTTCAAGGGGAATATTCACATTGCTACCATTCTTACACTGTTAGTGGCAGAGGCCTCAAACCTGGGTGACTGGGGTCCAAATTCACTAAAGGGGTGGAGCCACAAACAGCCAATCAGATTTGCTAGATTGATTTCAGCCATTCTGTTATTGCCAGGGTTCTCAAACATGACACAGTTGGCCACTGGGTGACTGTGACTAATATTCAGAAAAGTGGGTGGAGCCTACAGCAGCCAATCAAAATTCACCTTTTGATTTTCAAGGGGAATATTTACTTTGCTGCCATTCATGCACTCTTAATGGCAGAGGCCTAACATCTGCTACAGTCAGTCACTGGGAGACTGAAATTTAAATTCTGAAGAGAGCGGGCCAAAAACAGCCAATCAGATTTGTTTAATTTCAATGGTAAAATGCAACGTATTGATGCCAAAGACCCCAAAGCTCATAAACCTGGTCATTAAGTGACTGTATGTCAAAATTAGAAATAGTGGGCAGAGCCAAAAACAACTAACTTTTTACATGGGGAAATGTAAACTGCAGCTTTTCTTACACTGTTAATGGCAGGGTTCTCAAACTTCACACAGTCACTGGATGACTAGGATTAATATTCGGAAAAGTAGGTGGAGCCTACAAGAGCCAATCAAAATTCACCTATTGATTTTCAAGGGGAATATTGAAACTGCAGCCATTCTCACACTGTTAATAGCAGAGGCCTCAAACCTGCTACAGTCGGTCGTTAAGTGTTTGGGGTTCAAATTCAGTAAAGGGGCGGAGCCAAAAACAGCCAGATTTCTTTGCTGGATAAACTGCTTCCATTAGCACAATTTTGATGCCAGGAACCCAAAAGCTCACAAACTTGGTCATTGAGTAGTGCCTGTGTGTCAAGGTTACAAAAAGTGGGTGGAGTTAAAAACAGATTTTTCTGGGAAATTGTAAACTGCAGCCCTTCTTCACTGTTAATGGCAGGGTTCTCAAACTTAGCATAGCTGGTTACTGGGTGACGGGGATTAATTATCAGAAAAGTGGGTGGAGCCTAAAAATGCCAATCAAAAATCACATGTCGCTTTTCAAGGAGAATATTAAAATTGCTGCCATTCTTGCACTGTTAATGGCACAAGCCTAAAACCTGGTACAGTTGGTCATTGGGTCACTGAGGTTCAAATTCAGAAAAGGGGACAGAGCCACAAACAGTGAATCAGATTTGTTTCATTTCATGGGAAAATACAAATTATTGATGCCAACGACCCCAAAACTCACAAACTTGGGCATTGAGTAGTGACTTTGTGTCCAGGTTACAAAAAGTGGGCGGAGCCAAAAACAAATGTCACTGGGAAAGTGTAAACTGCAGCCCTTCTTACACTGTTTATTTTAGGGTTCCCAATCTTTGCCCAGATGGTCACTGAGTGACTGAGATATTCAGGGAAGTGGGTGGAGCCTATAATAGCCAATCAAAATTCACCTGTTGATTTTCAAGTGGAATATTTAAATAGCTGACATTTTTACACTGTTAATAGCAGATGCCTCAAACCTGCTACAGTTGGTCATTGGGTGACTGGGGTTCAAATGCTGGAGAGGGGTGGAGCTACAAACAGCCTATCTGATTTGTTTAATTTCTATGGGAATATACAAATTATTGATGCCAAGGACTCCAAAGCTCACAAACTTGGTCATTGAGTGTTTGTGTGTTAGGGTTAGAAAGTGGGCGGAGCCAACACCAGTCAAATACATACCCGGGCAATGCTGGGTCATCAGTGGGTGGAGACAAATACAAATTTCACTGGGAAAATGTACACTGCAGCCATTCTGTTAATGGCAGGGTTTTTAAACTTTGCACAGTTGGTCACTGGGTGACTGGGATTAATATTCAGAAAAGTGGGTGAAGCCTACAAAAGTGAATCAAACTTCACCTGTTGCTTTTCAAGGGGAATATTTAATTGCTACCATTCTTGAACTGTTAATGGCACAGGCCTGAAACCTGGTACAGTTGGTTATTGGGTGACTGGGGTTCAAATTCAGAAAAAGGGGTGGAGCCACACACACCCACTCAGATTTGTTTCATTTCAATGCAGATTATTGATACCAAAGACCGCAAAGCTCACAAACATGGTCAGTGAGTAATTGTGTGTTAGGGTTAGAAAAAGTAGGCGGAGCCAACACCAGCCAAATACATACACGGGCAACGCCGGGCAATCAGCTAGTATATATATATATATACTAGCTGATTGCCCGGCGTTGCCCGTGTATGTATTTGGCTGGTGTTGGCTCTGCCTACTTTTTCTAACCCTAACACACAATTACTCACTGACCACGTTTGTGACCTTTGCGGTCTTTGGTATCAATAATCTGCATTGAAATGAAACATATCTGATTGGCTGTGTGTGGCTCCACCCCCTTTCTTGAATTTGAACCCCAGTCACCCAATAACCAACTGTACCAGGTTTCAGGCCTGTGCCATTAACAGTTCAAGAATGGTAGCAATTAAATATTTCCCTTGAAAAGCAACAGGTGACGTTTGATTCACTTTTGTAGGCTCCACCCACTTTTCTGAATATTAATCCCAGTCACCCAGTGACCAACTGTGCAAAGTTTAAAAACCATGCTAACAGAATGGCTGCAGTTTACATTTTCCCAGTGAAATTTGTATTTGTCTCCACCCACTGATGACCCGGCGTTGCCCGGGTATGTATTTGACTGGTGTTGGCTCCGCCCACTTTCCAACCCTAACACTCAAACACTCAATGACCAAGTTTGTGAGCTTTGGGGTCCTTGACATCAATATTTTGTATATTCCCATAGAAATTAAACAAATCAGATAGGCTGTTTGTGGCTCCACCCCTCTCCAGCATTTGAACCCCAGTCACCCAATGACCAACTGTAGCAGGTTTGAGGCATCTGCTATTAACAGTGTAAAAATGGCAGCAATTTAAATATTCCACTTGAAAATCAACAGGTGAATTTTGATTGGCCATTATAGGCTCCACCCACTTCCCTGAATATTAATCTCAGTCACTCAGTGACCATCTGGGCAAAGATTGGGAACCCTGAAATAAACAGTGTAAGAAGGGCTGCAGTTTACACTTTCCCAGTGAAATTTGTTTTTGGCTCCGCCCACTTTTTGTAACCTGGACACAAAGTCACTAATCAATGCCCAAGTTTGTGAGTTTTGGGGTCCTTGGCATCAATAATTTGTATTTTCCCATGAAATGAAACAAATATCTGATTCACTGTTTGTGGCTCTGTCCCCTTTTCTGAATTTGAACTTCAGTGACCCAATGACCAACTGTACCAGGTTTGAGGCTTGTGCCATTAACAGTGCAAGAATGGCAGCAATTTTAATATTCTCCTTGAAAAGTGACGTGATTTTTGATTGGCATTTTTAGGCTCCACCCACTTTTCTGAATATTAATCCCAGTCACCCAGTAACCAGCTATGCTAAGTTTGAGAACCCTGCCATTAACAGTGAAGAAGTGCTGCAGTTTACAATTTCCCAGAAAATCTGTTTTTAACTCCACCCACGTTTTGTAACCTTGACACACAGTCACTACTCAATGACCAAGTTTGTGAGCTTTTGGGTTCCTGGCATCAAAATTGTGCTAATTGGCTGTTTTTGGCTCCGACCCCTTTACTGAATTTGAACCCCAAACACTTAACGACCGACTGTAGCAGGTTTGAAGCCTCTGCTATTAACAGTGTGAGAATGGCTGCAGTTTCAATATTCCCCTTGAAAATCAATAGGTGAATTTTGATTGGCTCTTCTAGGCGCCACCTACTTTTCCGAATATTAATCCTAGTCACCCAGTGACCAACTGTGTGAAGTTTGAGAACCCTGCCATTAACAGTGTAAGAAAAGCTGCAGTTTACATTTCCCCGTGTAAAAAGTTAGTTGTTTTTGGCTCCGCCCACTATTTCTAATCTTGACATACAGTCACTTAATGACCAAGTTTATGAGCTTTGGGGTCTTTGGCATCAATAAGTTGCATTTTGCCATTGAAATTAAACAAATCTGATTGGCTGTTTTTGGCCCGCTCCCTTCAGAATTTAAACCCCAGTCTCCCAGTGACTGACTGTAGCAGGTGTTAGGCCTCTGCCATTCAGAGTGCATGAATGGCAGCAATGTAAATATTCCCCTTGAAAATCAAAAGGTGAATTTTGATTGGCTGTTGTATGCTCCACCCACTTATCTGAATATTAGTCCCAGTCACCCAGTGGCCAACTGTGTCACGTTTGAGAACCCTGCCAATAACAGAATGGCTGAAATCAATCTAACAAATCTGATTGGCTGTGTGTGGCTCCACCCCTTTGGACCCCATTCACCCAATGACTGACTGTATCAGGTTTGAGGCCTCTGCCACTAACAGTGTAAGAATGGTAGCAATGTGAATATTCCCCTTGAAAATCAATAGGTACATTTTGATTGGCTGTTGTAGGCTCCACCCACATTTCTGAATATTCATCCCAGTCACCCAGTGGCCAATTGTGTAAAGTATGGGAACCCTGCAATGTAAAAAATGAAGTTGTTGGCACCGACCACTTCTTCTAACCTTGACATACAGTCACTCAATTATCCTTGGGGTCCTTGGTATGAATACTTTGTATATTCCCATTGAAAAATAAACAAATCAGGCTGTTTGTGGCTCCGCCCCCTTCCTGAATTTGGACCCTAGTCACCCAGTGACCAACTGTACCAGGTTTGAGGCATCTGCTTTTACCAGTATAAGAGAATGGTAGCAGATGAAATATTCCCTTTGAAAATCAAAAGGTGAATTTTTATTGGCTGTTGTAGGCTCCACCCACCTTCCCAAATCTTAATCTGTCACCCAATGACCAACTGTGCAAAGTTTGAGAACCCTGCCATTAACGGTGTAAGAATGGCTGCAGTTTATATTTTCCCAGTAAAAGTTGTTTTGGCTCCGCCCACTTTTTGTAACCTTGACACACAGTCACTCAATGACCAAGTTTGTGAGCTGTCAGGTTCCTGGCATCAAAAATGTGTGAATGGAAGCAATTTATCAACCAAGGAAATCTGATTGGCTGTATGTGGCCCCGCCCCTTTAGTGAATTTGGACCCCAGTCACCCAATGACCGACTGTAGCAAGTTTGAAGCCTCTGCCATTGAAAGTGTAAGAATAGCAAAAGTTTAAATATTCCCCTTGAAAATCAACAGGTGAATTTTGATTGGCTGTTGTAGGCTCCACCCATTTTCTTGAATCTTAATCACATTCAAACAGTGACCAACTGTGTCAAGTTTGAGAACTCTGTGATCAACAGTCTAAGATTGGCTGCAGTTTACATTTTCCCATTTAAAATGAACGGCTGAAATTTGATTGGCTGTTGTATGCTCCGCCCACTTTTCCTGGATTTGTAACCTCGGTCACCAAGTGACCAACTGTGCCATGTGTGGGGACTCTGGCTTGATTACTGTGAGAATGGCAGCCTTTTCCCATTGACTTGAATGGGTGGAATCTAATTTGCTGTTTGTAGCTCCGCCCAGGTGTGCAGGGGGGCTGCGAGACCCCCAGAACATATCATCCCAGGTAGTAAGGGATCTGTATACCAAGTTTCGTTCAAATCGGTCAAGCCGTTTTCGCGTGATAGCGACACACACACACACACACACACACACACACACACACACACACACACACACACACACACACACACACACACACACACACGATTTTATATATAGATAACTATATATATATATATATATATATATATATATATATATATATATATATATATATATATATATGATCTATATAGCTGATGACCCGGCGTTGTATTTGGCTGCTGTTGGCTCTGCCCACTTTTTCTAACCCTAACAAACAAACTCAATGACCAAGTTTGTGAGCTTTGGGGTCCTTGACAACAATAATTTGTATTTTCCCAGTGAAATGAAACAAATCTGATTACCAGTTTCAGTTTGTGGCTCTGCCTCCTTTTCTGAATTTGAACCCCAGTGACCCAACGACCAACTGTTCCAGATTTGAGTCTTGTACCATTAACAGTGCAAGAATGGCAGCAATTTCAATATTCTCCTTTGAAAATCAACAGGTGAATTTTGATTGGCTTTTTTAGGCTTCTCCAACTTTTTTGGATATTAATCCCAGTCACCCAGTAGCCAACTGTGCAAAGTTTGAGAACCCTGCCATTAACAGGAAAGGACTTCTCCTTGCTGAACAATGAAGGACTGCAGTTTACATTTTCCCAGGGAAATCTGTTTTTGACTCCACCCAGTTTTTATAATTTTGACACACAGTCTCTCAATGACAAAGTTTGTGAGATTTCAGGTTCCTGGCATCAAAATTGTGTGAATGGAAGCCGTTTATCAAGCAAAGAAATCTGATTGGCTGTTTGTGGCTCTGCCCCTTATGTGAATTTGAACCCCAGTCACTTACTTAATGACCGTCTGTAGCAGGTTTGAGGCCTCTGCCATTAACAGTGTAAGAATGGCAGCAGTTACAATATTCCCCTTGAAAATCAATAGGTGAATTTTGATTGGCTGTTATAGCCTCCCTCCACTCACTTTTCTGAATATTAATCGCAGACACCCAGTGACCAAGTGTGTCAAGCGTGAGAACCCTGCCATTAACAATGTAAGAAAAGCTGCAGTTTATATTTTCCCATGTAAAAATTTAGGTTTTTTTGACTCTGCCCCTGTTTCTAACCTTGACATACAGTCCCTCAATAACCAAGTTTATGAGCTTTGGGGTCCTTGGCATTAATACGTTGCATTTCACCATTGAAATTAAACAAATGACTGTTTGTGGCCCGCTCCCTTTTCAGAATTCAAACCCCAGTCTCCCAGCGACCGACTGTACCAGATTTGAGGCCTCTGCTATTAACAGTGTAAGAATGGTAGCAATGTAAATATTCCCCTTGAAAATCAATAGGTGGATTTTGATAGGCTGTTGTAGGCTTCACCCACATTTCTGAATATTAATTCCAGTCACCCAGTGGCCAACTGTGTGAAGCTTGAGAATCCTACCATTAACATTGTAAGAATGGTTGCAGTTTATATTTTCCCATGTAAAAAATGTAGTTGTTGGCACCGGCCACTTTTTCTAACCTTGACATACAGTCACTCAAATACCAAGTTTATTAGCTTTGGGGTCCTTGGTATCAATCATTTGTATATTCCCACTGAAATTAAACAAATATGATTTACTGTCTGTGGCTTTGCCCCCTTTCTGAATTTGAACCCCAGTCACCCAGTGACCATTTGTACCAGGTTTGAGGCATCTTCTATTAACAGGGTAAGAATGGCAGCAATGAATATTAATCCCAGTTATTCAGTGACCAACTGTGTCAAATTGGAGAACCCTGCCAATAACAGAATGGCTGAAATCAATATAACAAATCTGATTGACTGTTTGTAGCTCCACCCTTTTAGTGAATTTGAACCCCAGTCACCCAATTTCTGACTTTATCAGGTTTGAGGCCGCTGCCATTAACAGTGTAAGAATGGTAGCAATGTAAATATTCCCCTTGAAAATCAATAGGTGGATTTTGATTGGCTGTTGTAGGCTCCACCCAAATTTCTGAATATTCATTCCAGTCGCCCAATGGCCAACTGTGTCATGCTTGAGAACCCTACCATTAACAGTGTAAGAATGGTTTATATTTTCCCATGTAAAAAATGTAGTTGTTGGTAATGCCTACTTTTTCTAACCTTGACATACAGTCACTCAATTACCAAGTTTATGAGCTTTGGGGTCCTTGGTATCAATAATTTGTATATTCCCATTGAAATTAAACAAAACTTATTGACCGTTTATGGATCCGCCCCTTTCTGAACTTGAACCCCAGTCACCCAGTGACCAACTGTACCAGGTTTGAGGCATCTGCTATCAACAGTGTAAAAACGGCAGCAATGTCACTATTCCCCTTGAAAATCAATAGGTGAATTTTGATTGGCTGTTATAGGCTCCTTCCACTCTCCTGAATATTAATCCCAGTCCCAGACCAACTGTGTCAAGTTTGAGAACCCTGCCAATAACAGAATGGCTGAAATCAATCTAACAAATCTGATTGGCTGTTGTAGGCTCCACCCATTTTTCTGAATATTAATCAAAGTTACCCAGTGGCCAACTGTGCAAAGTTTAAGAACCCTGCCAATAACAGTGTAAGAATGGCTGCAGTTTATATTTGACCAGTGAAAATTGTTTTTGGCTCAGCCCACTTTTTGTGACCTTGACACACAGTCACTCAGTGACCAAGTTTGTGAGCCTTCGGGTTACTGGCATCAAAAATATGTGAATGGAAGCAGTTTATCCAGCAAAGAAATCTGATTGGCTGTTGGTGGCTTCACCCCCTTTAGTGAATTTGAACCCCAGTCACCCAATAACCGACTGTAGCAAGCTTGAAGCCTCTGCCATTAACAGTATAATAATGGCAGCAGTTTAAATATTCCCCTTGAAAATCAATAGGTTAATTTTGATTGGCTGTTGTAGGCACCACCCACTTTTCCTGGATTTGTAACCGCGGACACCAAGTGACCAACTGAGCCAAGTGTGGGGACTCTGGCTTGATTACTGTGAGAATGGCAGCCTTTTCCATTTTTTCCATTGACATGAATGGGTGAAATCGAATTTGCTATGTGTAGCTCCGCCCAGGTGTACAGGGGGGTTGTGAGACCCCCAGAACATATCACCCCAGGTAGTAAGGGATCTGTATACCAAGTTTCCTTCAAATCGGTCAAGCCGTTTTCGTGTGATCGCGGCACATACACACATACATACACACATACACATACACACATACATACTGTACATCCGATTTTATATACTGTATATAGATATATATATATATACCCGAGGCTTCCTCCAGCCCCCTCCAGGCTGATCGCTCCCTTGCTGTCCTCCTCCACTACCTGGATCGTCCACAGCTTGCCCTTGAAAGCGCATGTGCCCTGTTGCGGTGCCGTTGCTGGGAGCGCTCTACGCCTGCACAATAAATGAGAGTGCAAGCGGGGAGCGTGTGTGTTCATACTGCACCTGCACTAACTGACAACAACTGGAGGACTTTCCGATGCAAACTACGGACGATGCAGGCAGTGGAGGAGGACGGCGGGGAAGCAATCATCCTGGAGGAAGCCCCAGGTATGTATATTTTTTTTCACTGTCTCAGGTACACTGTCTCAGGTACACTGTAGGTCTATGCAAGCCCCACAATGATGGCCTCATAAAACATTGCACAAACTTGACATAAACATATAACGGTGATCAGAAGTACGTAGAAAACTGCCAGACCTTTCTTCCCTGTTTTATGAATACATTCATCTCCTCTGAGACATCTCTATTTTTCCCTGAAATGAAGAGCGCTCTGATCAGTTCTTCATCTTCAGGGAATAATGCATTTTCTAGAGGAAAAACAAAACAAATGTTATCAATTATTTTCGCAAAAGATTAAAGAAAAATGAATTATCTTAGTATCATTCTTAGTTTTGAATTCCATGATTTCTGGTGATCTTAGGATTATCTTTTACTTTGTGTGCAGCTACATGAATGAATTGAATGTACGCAAGGGCACTAGGCTGAGTCATAGATACTTGTTGCCAGTGATGGGCCGAAATTTCGCATGTGCAAAATTTCGCATCAAAATTCGCATTTTCGCATCGTAATTGTAATGCATAATTTTAGGGAAAATTGTAATTGATTGCGTATGTAATAGTAGTATTTGTAATTTCGCAAAATGTTTGCATAATTTCCGCGAAATGATGTGCCGACTTTGGCAGTTAATATCAAAGCCCCCATACATGTTATTGCTACCAAAATTAGTACATGTGTTAAGAAGAATAGTGGGAACAAGGCAAAAAAAAAAAAAAAAGACATTGTAGTTTTTGAGAAAATCGATTTTAAAAATGCAAAGAAAAATGGTTTTTAACCACTTCTGTGCCAGGGGGGTATATTGCTGATCGGTGCTGCGTGGGCTCTCCAGCCCGCAGCACCGATCAGCTGGCAGCCAGGGCGATCAGACTTCCCCCCTTTTTTCCCCACTAGGGGGATGTCCTGCTGGGGGGGTCTGATCGCCGCCGGCTGCATGCGCTTGCGGGGGGGGGGCTCTCTTCAAAGCCCCCCTCCGCAGCGCTCCCTGGCCTCCTTCCCCTTCCCTCCCTCTCTCTCCGCTTTGTGAGCAGCGCAGGACGGAATTCCGTCCTGCGCCGGAGAGGATAGGCTTCAGCCTATCAGGTGCCGGCGGTCCCCGGCCAATCAGAGGCCGGGGATCGCCGATCTCTGCCACGGCGCTGCTGCGCAGCAGCGCCGTTTACATGTAAACACCGGGGAAGATCTTCCCCGTGTGTTTACATTTACCCTGCGAGCTGCGATCGGCGGCTCGCAGGGTGTTCACGGAGACACGCTCCGTGAACTGACATGGAACGGTTTGAGCGGCCGTTTCCATGGCATCCACTTCAGGATTCAGGGGTGTAGTTATGCGTACGCCGAATCCTGAAGTGGTTAAACTGTCATTTTTCCAAGTTTAAAAAACATTTTTTCTTTGCATTTTTTAAATCGATTTTCTTAAAAACTATGTGGTCTATTTGGAAAATTCGGCACAAAACTATGTGAAATTTCGTGAAAATTACACACATTTTTATGCGAAATTACGAATGACTACGAAATCAATTTAATTTTCAAATCGTAATTACGCATAGGCGTAATTGCAAAAATGTATGCGAAATTTAGCGAAATCGTAATTTTGCTGATTACGATCATCACTACTTGTTGCTGTGTGCTCCATCCCCTATTGCCTGATGAAGTGGAGCCACACCTGCAAAACGCATTGCTTTGCCCCTTTGGAGTGTATATATAAATACATTTGCTTGTTGATATAATATCAACCTGTTTTTGTATCTGCTTGGAGGAGGTAAGTCCACCACTACCTTCCCTGGGTTTTTTTTTTTTATTGCTTTGGCACCTCTGTCCATTTCCACATTGAATGTACGCAAGAAATAAGGGGAGAAAGAGGAGGACAATGGTCTCGGCTGGCACTCAGACAAGAGGATACGGCAGACCAGTGATGAGCGAAAATACCAATATTGTTTCCACATTCGTTTTCGTGAAAATAATGTTACATGCGATTTTCTAGCAAAAATGCCATTGAAAATAAACACGTTTTTTAATTCGCAAAAAATATTTCACAGTAA
Source organism: Hyperolius riggenbachi (assembly GCF_040937935.1). Taxonomy (NCBI): domain Eukaryota; kingdom Metazoa; phylum Chordata; class Amphibia; order Anura; family Hyperoliidae; genus Hyperolius; species Hyperolius riggenbachi. Next base: position 44,242,382 of record NC_090653.1, on the reverse strand, counting down.
AAAAATTCCATGGTAAAAATGTTGTTTTTCCGCATATTTTCATGGTAAAGTAATGATTTTAGCCACTTCAGGTTTCAGGGTTTTTACCCCTCAGGCCGGTTTCAGACTGCAAACCAGCATTGGCAATGCAGTGTAGTTTAACTGCCAAATATGTAAAAGCACCAATCACAAACCCAGTCCACAGCACAGCACAGAATGGGGGAGCACAGGACCAAGGAAGTACACAGGATCAAGGGAGCACAAAATTAGAGCACAGGACCAGAAGAACAAACGGGACAGTGAGAGCACACGAGGACGGGTGGTGCACACGATGGGGCAGTGTGTGTGTGTGTGTGGGGGGGGGGGGTGTTGGGGGGGTCTGGGTTGGTGACAGTGGGCTTTGGGCAGTAAAATGTCCAAATCCAGCCCTTACAGAGGCGCTTGATGTTACCTAGATCTGCTACTGTTATATACTCATGTTATTGCCTGATGAAGCAGGGTCATACCTGTGAAACGCGTTGCATGTCTTTTGGGGAGTATGTCAATAACATTTCTGTGATTTTCAAATTGATAGTATTTGTGTCTGCTTCGAGGAGGTAAGTCCACCACTGCCTCCTCAGCACTTTTAACAATTTTAGCTATTTTTATTCTTCTCGCACCTCACTAAGGATCTTAACCACTTTACCCCCAGCTATACGGATATCTCTGTCCGTTTTTCCATCCTTTCACCCCCAGGGATGGAGATATTCGCACCTCCCGCACTCCCGCCGCTGCCCGCGCTCCCGCTCGCTCGTGCCTGTGCTCCCGCTCTCGTGCACACCACCACCTGCTCGCCCGGAGATCAGTGAACGGGAAAAACTGTTCCCATTCGTTGATCTAAGTCCTGCAATGATCCGTTGCTTCTATGAGAAGCAGTGCGATCATTGTGAAGAGAAAAAAAAGTTTCCCAGCCTCATAGCACTTACTGCAAGCGTCCTTCCGACGCTTGCAGGTCACATAAACAAAAAGTTACTGTGGCCATCTTGTGGCCAAATCGTAAAACTACACCCTAAAGCATTTTTCATATTCAGATACTTTAGTTTTACACAAAAAATTGACTCCCACACTCCCCAATTTTTTTTTTTGTAATTAAAAAAAAAATTACAATTAAAAACAATACATAAATAGTTACCTTAGGGACTGAACTTTTTAAATATTTATGTCAAGAGGGTATAACACTGTTACTTTATAAACTACGGGCTTGTAATTAGGGATGGACGCAAAACTGAGAAAAATGCACCTTTATTTCCACATAAAATATTGGCGCCAAACATTGTGATAGGGACATAATTTAAAAGGTTTTATAACCGGGACAAATGGGCAATTACATTTCATGGGTTTTAATTACAGTAGCATGCATTATTTAAAAACTATAATGGCCGAAAACTGAAAAATAATGATTTTTTTCCCACATTTTTTCCTATTTTCCCATTAATACATATTTAGAATAAAATAATTCTTGGCATAATGTCCCACCTAAAGAAAGCCTAATTGGTGGCGAAAAAAACAAGATATAGTTAATTTCATTGTGATAAGTAATGATAACGTTATAGACGAATGAATGGAAGGAGCACTGAAAGGTGAAAATTGCTCTGGTGCTCAAGGGGGAAAACCCCTCAGTGGTAAAGTGGTTAAAGAGACACTGAAGTGAAAAAAAATATATGATATAATGAACTGGTTGTGTACTATGAATAATTACTAGAAGATTAGCAGCAAAGAAAAGATTCTCATATTTTTATTTTCAGGTAGATAGTGTGTTTTCTAACATTGCATCATTCTATAATATGTGCAGATTACACAACACTCAGCATTCAAAATGAGTCTTTCAGAGCAGTCTGTGAACTAATGACCTCTCCTCTAGCTGGTAAAAAGAAAATTGTTCACTTACAGTTGAGATAATAAAAGTCAGAAGACAGCCCTCTCCACGACTTTGAAAGTCGTAGAGATTAATGGCTTTTTTGCATAGAGATAATAACTGGAGTTTCTTAACTCTTCCTGTACTGGAAACAATTACACTGATGTATCTGATCTTAATGTTTTATTTCTTAGCTGTGCTACACATACAAATCATAATATCATAATTTTTTTTTCGCTTCAGTGTCTCTTTAATTAATGCCCATCTACCTTGCCAACATTTCCATCTACTGTTTTTCTGAGCACTCACCATGGTCTTTGCAAGTTGCCCCTATCTTCCGTAATGCCCTGGATGCCCCGCGGGTGCACGGCAGACAGATAGGCCTAAGGAAGAAAAGCTGTTTTGTAACACTGTTTAAAACAATAAAAAAGAATGCATCTCAATGCTACATAATGTGCCCCAGGACTCATGCTAGCATTGTGTCAGTGCCAGCAGCAGGAAACAAGCATGGAGACTCCGAGATTCTACCAACAGGAAAACTTCCCTTCACTTTATTAGAGCAGCTTTGTCAGACTACATACCCTGGCCATGTTTCAGGCTAACACGTCCTTCCTCAGGTCATGAGAGAGAGAGAGAGAGACACTGGAGGAGTTTAGCAGACACTTGGTTAATCAGAGTCCACGTTAAAAAAAGAAGTGTCAAACGTGTTCAAAGTGTTGACTCCTTTAAGCCAATGAAGGAGCTATCAGAGGTTCCTTCATCCAGAAGCCACAATCATGATATCCAATGACCCGTAGCCACCCAGTGCACAATACAGCTAATAGGCTCACAAGTGGTCACCACCACACGAATAGATGGACTAAAAAATGTTACCCCTGACAATGCTGCAATGCCGAAACCGGTCGGGAATTTGATAAGTGGCCAAGTTTTACTGTTGCAATGCACTAAGAACTTTATGTGCGATTTATTTAATGAAATGTCAAATTGCATTGCACTTTGTGTTCTGTTTGCAGAATTGTTCAAATTGATCTACATTGAATAAGGGTTTTATCTTTTAGAACTGAGTGCCTTTACCATCTTATTGTTCATCTACTTGTGTGGTGGTGGTGGTCACTTGTGAGCTTATTGGCTGTGTTGTGCACAGATCATTGGCCAAAGAGCTGAGGTCACTGAATATCACTACAGTGCTCTAAATAACACTATTTGTTTTTCAAATTTCTACAAAATGACTGACGCAGGGGCGTAACAATAGACCCTGCAATGGATGCAGCTGCAGGGGGGCACAGAAGCCTCATGGGACCCTGTGGGGGAGAACTTTATTTTCCCAGTGCCGAGAGACTGAAAACTAAGGGAATGTTAAGAAAATACTTTCTGCTCTCTGCACAATTGTTCTAATAAGTGCAACTGCTCAGCCACTCATAAGGAATCACACAGAGATATGTAGACAGTCCATATTCAGTGTGCATCAGGGTCTTGTGTACAGCACCTCACCCCCAACCTCTCTACCCCCTTCCCAAGTGCTGTGTACTGTGGTAATGCTGGAGGAGTCTGCAGAGCCAGTTCTGCTCCATTAGATATGGACAGAGTGTAATAAGCTGAGGCTGGGAGCACACTTCTCTAAGTTTTCTGTATGTGTTTTCTGCACACCATGTGTGTCTGTATGTGTGAAAACATGCAAGTTTTATCACAGAAGCCAATGTAATTGATAGAGAAAATGCTCCCAGTGCTTCACTGACGTCTGTTTTTATCTGACTGCATGTGGAAAACTCATTCAAGTGTGCACTAGCCAATTGAATAAGATTGGTTGTCAGTTTACCTGTGGGGGGGCATCCAAAGTTTTGCAGGGGGCCCAGTGATTTCTAGTTACGTCCCTGGACTGATGCCCAGTTTTTCAGCTCTCATTTTTGAAAGGCTAGTGCTAGATTTCCCTCTCTGCTCAGATAATTCAAGAGCGCACTGCTGTTCAGAGATGACAATAACTGGATTTGAGTGTGATCTGTACAGGGAAGCCATAGTAAAGAGGCATATAATGAGTTTGCGCAGGTGCTATATGTACAAACTAGAGATGTTCCAGGCGAACTTTGGGGGTTCGCGTTCGCCTGGACCAAGCGAACTTTTGCTGAAGTTCGATTCGCCCCATAATGCACTATGAGGGTCAACTTTGACCCTCTGCATCACAGTCAGCAGGCACATTGTAGCCATTCAGGCTACACTAAGCCCTGGAGCCCCCCCCCCCTATATAAGGCAGGCTCGCTGGCCATTATACCCACTCGTGTGCCTGCTAGAGACAGACTAGGGACAGCTGCTGCAGACTTGTTCTCCTAGGGAAATATTAGTTAGGCTCTTGGCTTGCTCCTGACTGATTGTTATTGCTAAAATAGCACCCCTCAACAGCTCTTTTGAGAGCTCTAATGTTTTCCTGATGTGTTTTTTTTTGTGTGTGTGTTGCTCACTGACATTATACAGCCCTATCTGTTGCAGCTGGACCTTGGTAATTGTTATTACTGTGCCAGCCAGGCCCTTCCTAACTATCTATACTGGGACACCTACCTATGCCTACCTAACTACTGGGGCACCTACTTACCTATACGGGGACACCTACCTACCTACCTATACTAGGGGACCTACCTATGCCTACCTACCTATACTGGGACTCCTACCTATGCCTAGCTAACTACTGGGACACCTACCTATGCCTACCTACCTATACTGGGTCTCCTACCTATGCCTAGCTAACTACTGGGACACCTACCTATGCCTACCTACCTATACTGGGATTCCTACCTATGCCTACCTACCTATACTGAGACTCCTACCTATGCTTAGCTAACTACTGGGACACCTACCTATGCCTACCTACATACAAGAAGATAATAAGGTCGTTGCTTCATTGTGGACAGACCAAATTTGATCAGCTGGACAGTCACTGTTGTTCTATCATTGAGCTACCACAGCCCAGCGACCATATGGGCTTGAAAACCGCCACGGCCTACACTCTCGCCATGGTGCGCACCAGTGCAGCATGGCCGTCACTACGCAAACAGCTGTTTGCGGTGCATTACACAGTGAGTTTTGTGCGTCAGTGTGAAGTAGAACTCTAATTACACTCCCTGATTGATGTATACACATGCAAGATGTTTTTAAGCACTTTAGGCCTGCAATTTAGCATTCAATGTCATTTCTGCCCTTAAAACGCTGCTTTGCGTCACATCCAGATTTTTCCCCGGGACTTTGGGCATGTATCCCACTCCGCCATGCCCCCCTCCAGGTGTTAGACCCCTTGAAACATCTTTTCCATCACTTTTGTGGCCAGCATAATTTTTTCTATTTTTCAAAGTTCGCATCCCCGTTGAAGTCTATTGCGGTTCGCGAACTTTTCAGCGAACCGCAGCTTCTGCGAAGGTTCGCGAACCGAAAATCGGGGGTTCGCGACATCTCTAGTACAAACTGATGGAGCAAAGCGGTCTGTACACGCAGATAGACACCCAGTATAATAAGTTAGAACTCTTTACTGAAGAAAAACATGCAGAGATAAAACATACGCCACCATCAGGAAATACAGCTGACTTGGAACAGAGAGGAACACAGAGTGGATACAGGAAATAAGAATGTCATAGAGATCACCATCTAATTTTATAGACAGTGACATCTTGTGGTTGTTTTACTATACTGCAGTTTAGGTAATAATCCTGTTGATACTTCCAACACAAACGTGATCAACCTGTTCATGATGGACGATGTTACCTGACAGTTGATGAGAAAACCAGCTTCTGTTCCAGTTCAATAAGAGCCAAGTCATAATCAAAGGACTGTGCAATATTCTTGTCTTTCTTGCCAGTAGGGTTGTACTTTGGGTGACGATAGACATTCCTTACTTTCAATGCAACATTTCCTGAAATCAGTTAAAAATAATGTGTAATAGCAACAGCCTCTATATGGCAGTTCCTTATATTAACAAATATATATGTGGGCTGCTAATGACACAGTCTTGTTTTCATTAAGCCATAGCTTAGACTGAAATAGTTTATGGAATGATGGCAAATATTTTACAAAGCAAAGTGTCCTCTGAAATTATGGCTATGATGGGAATGCTATAAAATATTTTAATTGGGGGAAGAGAAATACTGAGTATGACGCAAAGACCAAACACCATATGGGGCTTTTTTCTGCTAACCATACATGATGATTTCCCCATATTGAGGGGCCAAAGAATGGAACCATGTACTGTAAAAGCTTGGATAAGGACCTTCTTACCTCGGCCAGTGCAGTGAAGATGGGTCAAGGAAGGGTCTTCCAGCATAATGACCCAAAAACATACCACGCCAACAAAGGAGTGGCTAAAGGAGCAGAACATTACGGTAATGGATGGCCTAGTGAGTCTGCAGACTTCAAACCTATAGAAGATCTGGGAGGACGTTGAAGCTTCAAGTTACCAAGCGACAGCCAATAAACCTAAAGGATTTAGAGAGTGTCTGTAAAGAGGAGAGGGCCAAAATGCCTCCTGAGATGTGTGCAAGGCTGCATTTCTTTTTTTTTTTTCAGGCTTCCTCTGATTTATTATTATTGGATTAGCATACACATCCACCTCTATAATAGGCTCTTTATTATTATGATTCAGAATATAATATATTATGAACTTTATTTATTTATTTATTTATTTTAGTAAATACACTTGATGATATAGGGCATTGTGAGGAGTCCTTTTATTGTTCTTTTTAGTGATTTGATTGTTGTACTATACATATGTATTGTTGACTTCACGTATTCCTTATTTAGTTATCCAGTCAAGTATGTAAAATCGTTTTTGGACTTGGATGCTGATTAGGGATGAGCACCAATTTCACATAGGCATAATGTTGCATTCAAATTCGCAATTACAATGCAAAATCGTAATGTGAAATTTCGGGAAAAATCTTAATTCATTTCATTTGTAATTGTAATAATTTCTAATTTCCGCATCATTTTTGCATCATTGCATTTCAGCGGGTAATAGCACAGCCTCCATATATGCTTTTGTCACCAAAATTGCTACATCTGTTAAGGAGAATACTGGGTACAAGTAAAAAAATAATAATTTTTCAAAAAGACCTTGTAGTTTGTAATCAATTTTACAAATGCAAAGGAAAAGGTTTTTAAAATGTCATTTCTCTGTGTTTAAAAAAGTTTAAAAATCCTTTTTCCTTTTCATATTTAAAATCAATTTTCTCAAAAACTGCATGTTTTTTTTTTTAAATATATTTTTTTGACTTACAGTGGGTTGCAAAAGTATTCGGCCCCCTTGAAGCTTTCCACATTTTGTCACATTACTGCCACAAACATGAATCAATTTTAATGTAATTCCACGTGAAAGACCAATACAAAGTGGTGTACATGTGAGAAGTGGAACGGAAATCATACACGATTCCAAACATTTTTTACAAATAAATAACTGCAAAGTGGGGTGTGCGTAATTATTCAGCCCCCTTTGGTCTGAGTGCAGTCAGTTGCCTATAGACATTGCCTGATGAGTGCTAATGACTAAATAGAGTGCACCTGTGTGTAATCTAATGTCAGTACAAATACAGCTGCTCTGTGATGGCCTCGGAGGTTGTCCTCATCCAATACACCACTTTGTATTGGTCTTTCATGTGGAATTCCAATACAATTGTTTTATGTTTGTGGCAGTAATATGACAAAACGTGGAAAACTTCAAGGGGGCCGAATACTTTTGCAAGCCACTGTACACCCACACTGTTCTTCCTAACATATGTAGCAATTTTGGTGACAAGTATGGGGGCGTTGCTATTCACCTAGAAAATTACATCAAAATTATACCAAAAAATACTCACATTTACGAATGAATACACTGAATCAACTGAATTTACAAATTGTAATTACATATGTGCATAACTGCAAAAATTGAAGTTTCACATAATCTTAATCAGCCGATTACGATCAACACTAATGCTGATCATTGTTTTACATATGGTGAGTGACCATAGATTCAAAATATCATGCCAAATAACATCCTGGTCAGTGATGCTCTCCGGATTAAATTCGGATGAAATCCAAACGAGTTTCATGTGGATTTCATCCTCCTAATTACTGCAGATAAGCTGGTGTGTGTGGGGAAGGGGGGGTTAAACTTACCTAGCAGACGTGTTCTTTAGCCCGTCCCACGGCGCGTCCCACGGCGCGTCCCACGCTGCGTTCCAAGCAACATCACGTGACTACTACGCTTCCTCCTTGAAAAAGGAAGTGTTTGTAGTCATGTGACTGCAGCTTGGAACGCAGCATGGGACACGCTGTAGGAAGGGTTAAAGAAGACGCCTGCTGGGTAAGTTTAACCCCCCACACACACCCACTCAACTGCAGTAATTGGGAGGATGAAATCCGACTGAAACTCATTCGGACTTCAACCCGAATTTAATCCGGAGAGCATCACTAATTCTGGTTATGTAATTCCATGTTTTTGAAATGTATGTTTTGTGGGTCTACGTTCTTTATCTATGTATCTCATTATCCATTGGTTGTTGACCCACTCATCTGTGGCCTCCATGGTTAGGAGCAGGCCACACTTGCTGAGTTGAGACATATTACTTTGCTCCTTGCCCCCTCCTGCATCCCGACTTCTTAGTACTGGAGCATTACCTCCTCTTTCTTGTCAAGATGCATATTATGAATGCCACCGTAATGGGGCAATATGAGGGGAGCACCATAGTGCAGGGAGCCCCATAATACAGGAAGCACAATAATGATCGCTCCTCCGTTATGGATATAATTGAGGCTGCCTTTGAGTTCCACATTTTTCATTTGAGTTTGCATTGCTGTTCTACAATGACGCAGTGTGATTTGATACAGAGTAGAGTGGTAGAACAATACTTACTGCCAACCGTCACTGAGATAGATTGTGGATTATTATTATGAAGGCTGTGAGCAACTGTTAGGATGAAATTTTGGGATATGATGGATCCTCCCATCTGCTGTACAGTTCCATCTGGGTGCTGTAATGACAAAATTACAGAGATGATAAGGAGGCTCCCTGATCTCTAAAAAGGAGTGCAAGTTACAGCAATCAACAGCTGACAGTAAGGCAAAGAAGTTTATCGAAAGCACCAAATACCCTATTTTTCTGCAGAGAAGGTAAGCTGCAGCCAATTATCCTTTCCGCTGATCGGATGATGCGCTGCAGTCTCACCTTTTCTAGTACTGAGAAGGAGCCGAACCATACAGTCATAGATGATGACATGCTTGATTCAATGATCGCAGTGTAGAACTGCACCATTCGATTTTAAGGTAGGCCAAACTTTTTCAGTTGCTAAAGGTGGTACATCCTCTGTTGCGCTTTCTTAACCACTTAAGGACCGCAGTCTTTTCACCCCTTAAGGACCAGAGCCTTTTTTCCATTCAGACCACTGCAGCTTTATTGGTTTATTGCTCAGTCATACAAGCTACCATCTAAATGAATTTTACCTCCTTTTCTTGTCACTAATAAAGCTTTCTTTTGGTGCTATTTGATTGCTCCTGCGATTTTTACTTTTTATTATATTCATCAAAAAAGACATGAATTTTGGCAAAAAAATGATTTTTTTTAACTTTCTGTGCTGACATTTTTCAAATAAAGTAAAATTTCTGTATACATGCAGCGCGAAAAATGTGGACAAACATGTTTTGGATAAAAAAAAACCCATTCAGTGTATATTTATTGGTTTGGGTAAAAGTTATAGCGTTTACAAACTATGGTGCAAAAATTGAATTTTCCCATTTTGAAGCATCTCTCTCATTTCTGAGCACCTGTCAGGTTTCATGAGGTGCTAGAATTCCAGGATAGTATAAATACCCCCCAAATGACCCCATTTTGGAAAGAAGACACCCCAAAGTATTCACTAAGAGGCATGGTGAGTTCATAGAAGATTTTATCTTTTGTCACAAGTTAGCGGGAAAATGACACTTTGTGACAAAAAATAAAAATAAAAAAAAGTTTCCATTTCTGCTAACTGGTGACAAAAAAAAATGAAATCTGCCACGGACTCACCATGCCCCTCTCTGAATACCTTGAAGTGTCTAGTTTCCAAAATGGGGTCATTTGTGGGGTGTGTTTACTGTCCTGGCATTTTGGGGGGTGCTAAATTGTAAGCACCCCTGTAAAGCCTAAAGGTGCTCATAGGACTTTGGGCCCCTTAGCGCACCTAGGCTGCAAAAGAAATGTCACACATGTGGTATCGCCTTACTCAGGAGAAATAGTATAATGTGTTTTAGGGTGTATTTTTACACATACCCATGATGGGTGGGAGAAATATCTCTGTAAATGAGATTTCTTTTGATTTTTTTACACACAATTGTCCATTTACAGAGATATTTCTCCCACCCAGCATGGGTATGTGTAAAAATACACCCCAAAACACATTATACTACTTCTCCTGAGTACGGCGATACCACATGTGTGACACTTTTTTGCACCCTAACTGCGCTAAGGGTCCCAAAGTCCTATGAGTACCTTTAGGATTTCACAGGTCATTTAGAGGCATTTATTTTCTAGACTACTCCTCACGGTTTAGGGCCCCTAAAATGCCAGGACAGTATAGGAACCCTACAAGTGACCACATTTTAGAAAGAAGACACCCCAAGGTATTCCGTTAGTAGTATGGTGAGTTCATAGAAGATTTCATTTTTTTTTCACAAGTTAGCGGAAATTGATTTTTATTGTTTTTTTCACAAAGTGTCATTTTCCACTAACTTGTGACAAAAAATAAAATCTTCTATGAATTCCCCATGCACCTAATTGAATACCTTGGGGTGTCTTCTTTCTAAAATGGGGTCACTTGTGGGGTTCCTATAATGCCCTGGCATTTTAGGGGCCCTAAACCGTGAGGAGTAGTCTAGAAACCAAATGCCTCAAAATGACCTGTGACATTCTAAAGGTACTCATAGGACGTTGGGCCTCTTAGCGCACCTAGGTTGCAAAAAAGTGTCACACATGTGGTATCGCCGTACTCAGGAGAAGTAGTATAATGTGTTTTGGGGTGTATTTTTACACATACCCATGCTGGGTGGGAGAAATATCTCTGTAAATTAAAATGTTTTGATTTTTTTACACACAATTGTCCCTTTACAGAGATATTTCTCCCACCCAGCATGGGTATGTGTAAAAATACACCCCAAAACACATTATACTACTTCTCCTGAGTACGGCGATATCACATGTGTGACACTTTTTTGCAGCCTAGGTGCGCTAAGGGGCCCAACGTCCTATTCACAGGTCATTTTGAGGCATTTGGTTTCTAGACTACTCCTCACGGTTTAGGGCCCCTAAAATGCCAGGGCAGTACAGGAACCCCACAAGTGACCCCATTTTAGAAAGAAGACACCCCAAGGTATTCCGTTAGGTGTATGGTGAGTTCATAGAAGATTTTATTTTTTGTCACAAGTTAGTGGAAAATGACACTTTGTGAAAAAAAAACAATACAAATCAATTTCCGCTAACTTTTGACAAAAAAATAAAATCTTCTATGAACTCGTCATACACCTAACGGAATACCTTGGGGTGCCTTCTTTCTAAAATGGGGTCATTAGTGGGGTTCCTATACTGCCCTGGCATTTTAGGGGCCCAAAACCACGAGGAGTAGTCTGGAAACCTAATGCCTCAAAATGACTGTTCAGGGGTATAAGCATCTGCAAATTTTGATGACAGGTGGTCTATGAGGGGCCGAATTTTGTGGAACCGGTCATAAGCAGGGTGGCTTCTTAGATGACAGGTTGTATTGGCACTGAAGTGCAGGAATGTTCTCAAATCGTGACCTGGACATGGCAATTAAGTCGTACCAGCAGTAATCAGAAAAAAAAATTCTGTCACTGCGGTGGGGCGGGTGAGGGTTTGGCCGGGTGATCAGAAGCCCGCAGGGGGCATATTAGGGCCTGATCTGATGGGTAGCAGTGACAGGGGGTGACGGGGTGGTTGATAGGTGATCAGTAGGTGATTACAGAGGAGAATATATGCAAGCAATGCACTGGCGAGTTGATCAGAGGGGGTCTGGGGGGCTAATTGAGGGTGTGGGCGGGTGATTGGGTGCCCGCAAGGGGCAGATTAGTGTCTGATCTGATGGGCAGCAGTGACAGTTGGTGACGGGGTGATTGATGGGTGATCAGTGGATGATTAGAGGGGAGAACAGATGTAAACAATGCACTTTCGGAGGTGATCTGAGGGTGGGTCTGCACGCAATCTGAGGGTGTGGGTTTGTGATCAGGTGCCCACAAAAGGCAGGTTAGGGTCTGATCTGATGGGTGGCAGTGACAGGTGGTGACAGGGGGTGATTAATGGGTGATTGACAGGTGATCAGTGGGTGATTATAGGGAAGAATAGATGTATACAGTACACAGGGGGGAGGGTCTAGGGAGGATCTGAGGGTGTGGGGGGGGTGTTCAGGAGCCTCCAGGGGGCAGTTTAGGACCTAATCTAAAAAATAGCGTTGAGATAGTGACAGGGAGTGATTAATGGGTGATTAGGGGGGTGATTGGGTGCAAACAGGTGTCTGAGGGGTGGGCAGGGGGGGTCTGATGGGTGCAGTGGGCGATCAGGGGGCAGGATCAGTGTGCTTGGGTACTTACTAGGAGGGCTGCAACCTGCCCTGGTGGTCCCTCAATCACTGGGACCACCAGGGCAGGAGGCAGCCTGTATAATACGCTTTGTATACATTACAAAGCGTATTATCCGCTTTACATGCGGCAGATCGGGGGTTAACAACCCGCCGCCGCTGCTAATTGGCTGGAGGGTTGACGTCGCGGGCGGGCACATCCAGCGTGCGATCCCCAGCCAGCTAGTCCGCAACGAGCCGCCGCCGATCGGCGTATTGCGGTCGTTGCGGGCTCCACTTTGCCGCCGCCCCTAGGGGGCGGTCAGCAAGTGGTTAAAATCACAATCCAGTAAAATATATATCGATATATATATATATATATATATATATATATATATATATATATATATATATATATATATATATATATATATATATATATCTCTATATATATATATATATATATATATATATATATATATATAAATATAGATCTATATATATATATATATATATATATATAGATATATATATATATATATATATCTATATATATATATATATATATATATATATATCTGTATATAGATCTATATATATATATATATATATAGATCTGTATATATATATATATATAGATCTATATATATATATATATATATATATAGATCTATATATATATAGATCTATCTATATATATAGATCTATCTATATATATAGATCTATCTATATATATAGATCTATCTATATATATAGATCTATCTATATATATAGATCTATATATATATATAGATCTATATATATATAGATCTATATATATATAGATCTATATATATATATAGATCTATATATATATATATATATATATATATATAGATCTATATATATATAGATCTATATATAGATATAGATCTATATATATATATATAGATCTATATATATATAGATCTATATATAGATATAGATCTATATATAGATATATATATATATATATCTATATATAGGTGGTTGGGGGGAGATCTGGATATAAAAAGATTTTTATTTACACTAAAATCGCACAGCCTGTCACGGCTGCAGGCTGTGCGTCTCTCCCTGTCACATAAGATCCACAGTGACAGGGAGAGGGAGGCGGAGAGGGAGGCGGAACGGCAACTATGTTGCCTTTCGGAGGGTGATCGCTGTGATTGGCTCACAGCGATCACACGGCAGGCAGCCAATCAGTGACGGCTCCTGCCGATACCCGGAAGCCTTAGCTGTCATAAGACAGCTAAGTGCAGCCGGTTCGGTGCGCGCGATCGCGGCGGGGAGCGGCGGCGCCGGTGATAGAGATCTACGCCCTGCCAGCCAGGAGCCCATCAAAACAGGGCGTAGATCTCTATCACTGCGGTCCGCAAATGGTTAAAGTGAAACTCCGACCAAGAATTGAACTTTATCCCAATCAGTAGCTGATACCCCCTTTTACATGAGCAATCTATTCCTTTTCACAAACAGACCATCAGGGGTCGCTGTATGACTGATATTGTGGTGAAACCCCTCCCACAAGAAACTCTGAGGACCGTGGTACTCCTGGCAGTTTCCTGTCTGTGAACCCTGTTGCATTGTGGGAAATAGCTGTTTACAGCTGTTTCCAACTGCCAAACAAGCATACAGCAGCTACATCACCTGCCAACAGTAAAAATGTCACCATGTAATAAATGTCAGAATGTAAATCAGGGATTTAAAAGCTTTTACAATGGGCAAACACTGACTAAATCATTTATACCTACTTATTGTAAAAAGTATGCACTTTTTTATTACATTACGTTCACTGGAGTTCCTCTTTAATAATAGTCATCATGTACCTTTCACTCCACCCATAAATTGTCATGACCACACCTACTTTCTCCCATGGCGCATATTGCAGAGTTCACACTTTCTTGGTGTCCAGGGGTGCTGCAGATCTTCTGAAATCCAAGCAGCACCCCTGAAGAGGGGGACATAGGTCCCCATTAGTAGCCCTACTGATACTTGGACATCAAACCATCAAAGGAGGAATCAGGTAATACCTTTTATGACTAACTGTCCATAGTTACATTCAAGCTTTCAAAACCTTGAAAGCGTAAAACTATGTACAGTTAGTAGTTAAAACCGGACTAACTACCTGGTGTTACCTGAATCAATGGGCCCAATCCAATTCACTTTTTCTTCTGAGGTTTCTCCTAGGTGATATTTTTACATTTTAAGCCACCAGCAATTAAGAGAATACTCAGAATAATTTTGAAAGGCCTTTTTTCACCTACTTTTGGGTACTTTATCAATTGCAGAGAGCAATATTTATTTTAAACAGAAGATGAAAAATTATCTCCAAGGAGAAAATTAAGGAGAAATAGTGAATTGGGTTGGGCCCATTGTATCTTGGTTTGATGTCTGCAAATCTGATCCATAACGAACACAAGACCATACTTCACTAGCCCTATTAAGAGATGAGAAACAGTAAGATATTGAATAACAGCATCGCTCGCAGTGATGATCCTAATCAGCTTATTAAAGTGAACCAGAGATGAAGCACCCTCATGTATTTTACCATATATATCAGTGGGAACATTAGAGAAAACACCTACCCTGCTCTCTGTTTCATTCTTCACTGTTCAGCCTGCTTGTTAGCAGCCCTGATAAAATCCCTGACTGAGCATTCAGTCTGGCTTTGCTCAGGAATCTTTATAGCTGAGTCATTATAGCAGAGGCAGAAGGGGGCAGGCTTGGGCTTGAAAAGCCATCAGAGAACACAGACTCAGCTATAATGATTTCTGAGCACAGCCAGACTGAATGCTTGCTCAGTCGGGGATTTTATCAGGGGTGGTAAGAAGCAAGCTGAACAGTTAAAAATGAAACAGAGAGCAGAGTAGGTGTTTTCTCTAATGTTCCCACTGATATATATAGTAAAATACATGAGGGTGCTTTGTCTCTGGTTCCCTTTAAGCAATACCAGTTGCCTGGCAGCCCTGCTGATCCTCTGCCTCTAATACTATTAGCCATAGCCCCTGAACAGGAATGCAGCAGATCAGGTGTTTCAAACTTTAAAGTCAGATCTGACAAGACTAGCTGTATGCTTGTTTCTGGTGTTATTCAGATACTACTGTAGAGAAATAGACCAGCAGGGCTGCCAGGCAACTGGTATTGATTAAAAGGAAATAAATATGGCAGCCTCCGTATACCTCTCTCTTCAGTTCCCCTTTAAAGGGACCCTGAGCAGTGCATGAAATTAAAAAAGTAAACTTACCTGGGGCTTCTTCCAGCTCACCGTAGGCGGCGAGGTCCCCCGGCGTCCTCCTGGCTCCTCTCCTTTAGCCTCTGCCAGCCCCCGTTACCGGCATCAGCGTCGGTTCGGCTTTTCCTGGTTAATGACGCATAGTGTCATCACAGTGGCCGGCGTGACAGGTCTGCGTATGCACGGAAAACCCACACATTCCCGGAAAACCTGCGCATGTGCAGACCTGTCATGCCGGCTGCCGTGATGACGCAAAGCGGCCGAGGTGATGATGCCATGCGTCATTAACCAGGAAGAGCCGGACCGACACCTGGGTGTCGCCGGGTGACACCGGTAATGGGGGTTGGCGGAGGCTGAAGGAGAGGAGCCAGGAGAATGACGGGGGACCTTGCCGCTTACGGTGATCTAGAAGAAGCCCCAGGTAAGTGTACTCTTTTAATTTCAAGCACTGCTCGGAGTCCCTTTAACTATTGCAGCCTGATTGGCTGAAGCCTCTTTCCCTCCTGTTTTCCCCTCCCACACCTCTGTTTCTCTCTGACTGGCCAATATTTCTCATGCTGAGACAATGCACTTTCTATAGTGAAGGGTGGGCAAATCAGGCAGACGAGGGTAAGCGAGGAAATTACATTAGGATTGGCTTTAAAATAGCCACAGTTAAAATGTGA
Source organism: Hyperolius riggenbachi (assembly GCF_040937935.1). NCBI lineage: Eukaryota > Metazoa > Chordata > Amphibia > Anura > Hyperoliidae > Hyperolius > Hyperolius riggenbachi. The sequence goes on along the minus strand of NC_090653.1, from coordinate 44,226,047 downwards.
AATGCTAAGAAGGTTTTCTCTTTTTTTACTGTAGAAAATCACTAAAATCGAAATGTGGACAGTGCAAAACATATGTTATATAAGTAAAGCAAGCATTTATCTACTCATATATGTGTTTTTTCTGAGGTAGTATGGCAGACAGCTCCTCTTTAAGAACAAGTCAAAAAATAATTTTTCAAAAAGACCTTGTAATTTTAGAGAAAATTGATTTTAAAAATGCAAAGAAAAGTGACTTAAACCCAACTATTCTCCTTAACATATGTAGCAAATTTAGTAGCAATAGCATGTAGGGGGTTTTGCTATTAACTGGTAACCGGCACAATATTACGCGAAAAATTACACAAAATTACGAATGATTACAATTGTTTACGAAATGAATAATTATTTTCCCCAAAATTTCGCCTTACGATTACGATGCGTAATTGCAAATCACAATGGCAAAATTTCTGCTCATCATGAACCTCTCAGTAGGGGTACTCATTCGGCTTCTGAATTAAAATTCCCACATTTCTGGGATCCATCTGAAAATGGCGCCTGCGAATAATGGCGCACATGTTGCCGCTAATCCGTTTGCCGCTTATCGCTATTTAACGTTAAAGCATTGTTGTTATTTAACGTTAAAGCCTTATTGTTATTTAGCGTTAACACAGAGAACCCTCTCTGTACCTATCCCTAACCGCTAAACCCTCCCTGGTGGTGCCTAACCCTTATCACCCCCCTGGTGGTTCCTAACCCTAAGACCCCCCTGGTGGTGCCTAACCCTAAGACCCGCTGGTGGTGCCTAACCCTAAGACCCTCTGGTGGTACCTAACCCTAAGACCCCCCCGGTTGGTGCCTAACCCTAAGACCCCCCTGGTGGTGCCTAACCCTAACCACCCCCCTGGTGGTGCCTAACCCTAACCACCCCCCTGGTGGTGCCTAACCCTAAGACCCCCGTGGTGGTGCCTAACCCTAAGACCCCCCTGATGGAGCCTAATCCTAAGATCCCCCCAGTGGTGCCTAACCCTAACCTTGACAGTGTTACATTAAATCCATTCACCATTTTTTCAGTTAAATAACGTCTGCAGTTTGGCTTATGTAGGGCGCTATTGATAAATAACGTTACTGTGGGCAATAACGTCTGCTGTTTGAGAAATGAAGGGCACTATTGATAAATAATGTTACTTTGTGCAACTATTGATAAATAACGTTAGTGTGTGCCACTATTGATAAATAACGTTAGTGCGTGCCGTTTTTCTTCTTTTTTCACTGTGCGCCATTATTATGCAGTACTAACGATAAATAGCGATAAGCGTATCTTTTTAATGCGGCGCCATTCTTATGCATAGGTGCTGTGCGCCATTATTCACTGATCCGACATTTCTGATCAAAAACCGGAAACAGGAATTTGGAGATCGAAATCCCATGGAAATCTGATTTACCACAACTCGGTAATTTTAGCCCAATCACAGAACTCTGAAGCATTGGACCAATAGGAATGCAGAATTTTTCTGCAAAATTTAAATTTTAGACCAATCACAAAACTCATTTTCCGTTTTTTCCAATTTCTGTTATTCTGATTTTCTTTTTTTCCGATTTCCATTTTTTCAATTTCATATGGTATCATAATGTTGCCATAATGACATCATAGCCCTTTGCTTACCGTAACATTAATTTTGGCAATCCAAGGAAATTTCTGCCTCGCATCATTTGTAGACTCTGTGGTCATTCCACACGCATCAGATGCCTCAATCCCTTCTAAAGCAGGAATACAAATGTTACAATGAACTTCCATCACAACACAGGTCCTAACCTACAGTGCTTCCCAGTCCCACCCACACCAGGGCTTGAGATCTCATGAGGAACATTTTGAGTCCCACTAGATGAGTGGTAGATTTTTGCCCAAGGTGGTGCTTATCTGCTGAATGTAATCTAGCTTGTGTAAGTAGCTGTTAAGGTGCGTACACACGCACTACCGCCGACAATGATGGGTATGCCGGACCCTCCTGCTGGGTGGACGTTCAGCCGACAGTAGCACATGTGTAAGCGCTATCGGGGGACTGATAAGGCTGTTTCTGAAAGATCTGCTCAGCGATGGTATTTCCATATCGGCGGACAGCGCGTACACACGTGCTACTGTCGGCTGAGCTTCTGCCCAGCGGGAGGGTCCGGTGGACCCGTCGTTGCCGGCAGTAGTGCGTGTGTACGCACCTTAACCTCCCTAGTGTTCTGGACAACCTGGTGGGCCGATTTGCACAATTTTTTTTCAAACACGCAGCTAGCACTTTGCTAGCTGCGTGTTTGTTTCGATCACCGCCGCTCACAGCCGATACGCCGCTACCCGGCGCAAAAGAAAGCCCCCCCGCAGACCCCTTGCACAACCTGGCCAATCACCACCAGGCTGCGCTATGGGGTGGATCGGGACTCCCTGTGACATCACGATGTCAATGATGTCACTCCGTTCGTCGCCATGGCGATGGGGGAAGCCCTAAAGGAAATCCCGTTCAGAACGGTGGCGGAAGGGTGGGAGGGAGAGAGCAGAGAGGGTGAATCATGTAGCTAGCGATAGGCTAGCTACATGATAAAAAAAAAAATTGGGCAAAAAAACCCTCCAGCGGGAATCAGAATGCCCAGCAGGTTAAGGTTGTTCACTGCATTTGAACTCAGGACTAGAGATGTCTAATACCCGGAGAAAGACATGGTAGAGTAAAATACACATCAAAAGTCCCAGGCAAAAATCTAGATTTCACATAAACCCCTATTTTAAGGTCACAAGTCTCATTCAATGTTCAATTACAGGCGTACACTGCTTTACAACATTAGGCAGTGTACCCCTTCCTCCCTCTCTCCCTCCTCCCGGAGGGACTCATCTTCCAGGGAATGGTAGAATTTTAAAAGCCAGCTTATATACTTTGGCCGGGAATTGAACTCAGGTCTTGGCCAGGAATTGAACCCAGGTCTGAGTTCATGGTAGATAGCTCTCTTAACCGCTATACCACCACCAGCACTACATTCTGAAACCAGCCTAGCATGTACCATTATGATATATCCTAGAGAAAAATGAGCTTGCTTAAAGATTTGTAGGCTTTCAAAAGCCAGCTTACATACCTTGGCCAGGAATTGAACCCAGGTCTGAGTGCGTGGTTGATATCTCTCTTAACTGCTATACCACCACCAACACTACATTCTAAAACCAGCCTAGCATGTACCATTATGATATATCCTAGAGAATTGAACCCAGGTCTGTGTGCATGGTAGATAGCTCTCTTAACCGCTATACCACCACCAACACTACATGCTGAAGCCAGCCAAGCATGTACCATTATGATATATCCAAGAGAATAATGAGCTTGCTTAACCCTCCTGGCGGTATGAAAAATTCCGCCAGGAGGCAGCGCAGCAGTTTTTTTTTCTTTTTTTTTTTAAAATCATGTAGCGAGCCCAGGGCTCGCTACATGATAGCCGCTGCTCCCCCCCCCCCCCCCGCCCGCTTCGATCGCCTTCGGCGATCTCCGATCAGGAAATCCCGTTCAAAGAACGGGATTTCCTGGAGGGCTTCCCCCGTCAGGGGGAGATGACGTCACCGACATCATCGACGTCGTGACGTCATTGGGAGTCCCGATCCACCCCTCAGCGCTGCCTGGCACTGATTGGCCAGGCAGCGCACGGGGTCTGGGGGGGGGGGGTGCGCGCCGCAACGGATAGCGGCGATCGGGCGCGGGGCGGCGGCGATCGGTGTGTCCAGCACACCGATCCGGCGGCTTACCCCGTGTCACACACGGGGTTACCGCTAAGGAGGTTAAAGATTTGTAGGCTTTCAAAATCCAGCTTGGAGCAGACTTACTTCCTCCCTCCAAAAGACACACATACATCCCCATAAAATCATTCAACAGCAACTGCGTGCACAGTCTTTGTGGTACACAGTCTCTGTGGCACAATTGGTTAGCGTGTTTGGCTGTTAACTAAAAGGTTGGTGGTTCAACCCCACCCAGGCATGGCCTGGCCTTTTGTGTTCAACAGTTGTCCGAAGAGAACCCGAGATAGCCATGTAGATTCAGCTCTCTCTCTCTCTCTCTCTCTCTCTCTCTCTCTCTCTCTAGTAGGAATGGTCACCGCTTTCCACGGAATTGTATTTTCCGCAATTTTGGGCGGAAATTGGTAATTCCATTCCATTTGGTCGGAACGGAATTGCTTTTTCAATACGGCAGAATTCCGAAATTGCCTGTGAAATTCTGCTGGTATCCGTTGATGTCATTGAAGTGAATTTTCAACTTAAAACCATCAAGTCCTAGAGAGAGAGAGAGCAGATTTAGCACAGATGAATGAAACAAAGAGCAGAGTAGGTTTTTACTGTCATGTTCCCACTGATTTATATTGTAAAATACATGAGGGTGCTTCGTCTCTGGTTCTCTTTAAAGAGGAACTGTCTCGAAAATCTTAAAATTTGAAACACATACAAATAAAAAGTACATTTCTCCAAGAGTAAAATGAGCCATAAATTACTTTTCTCCTATGTTGCTATCACTTACAGTAAGTGGTAGAAATCGGACATTGCGCAATTTTCAATTTTACGTGATTGGCCGCACCCAGGCTATGCATATGCATAGGTTAGGATTTAGTTAGTGTTAGGTCCCCTCCCATCAAGGATGACTTCTCCGCAGTGGGAGGGACGAGTACTTAACAAGTTGCATGCAAGCTGTTACAGGAAACCAACATCCTCCAGTGGTAGACAGGTCATGTGTATGCTGTGTATTTTATCCCACAAGTGGGGCTTGCACTCTTTTGCAGGTAGGCACCTATCTGTTTTTAAAGGGACACTTAAGAAACAAAAAAAATGAGTTTTACTCACCTAGGGCTTCCAATAGCCCCCTGCAGCTGTCCAGTACCCTCGCCGTCTCCCTCTAAGCCGCCGGGCCCCGCCGTCAGCCACTTCCTGTTTCGGTGACAGGAGTTAACAGGCTGGGGACGCGAGTGATTCTTCGCGTTCCCAGACACATTAGCACCCTCTATGCTGCTATATGCTATAGCAGCATAGATGGCGCTATTGTCGCCAGGAACACGAAGAATCACTCACGTCCCCAGCCTGTCAGCTCCTGTCACCGAAACAGGAAGTGGCTGCCGGCGAGGCCAGGAGGATCGGAGGGAGACGGCGAGGGCACCGGACAGCTGCAGGGGGCTATTGGAAGCCCTAGGTGAGTAAAACTCATTTTTTTTGTTTGACTTAAGTGTCCCTTTAAAAACAGATAGGTGCCTACCTGCAAGAGAGTGCAAGCCCCACTTGTGGGATAAAATACACAGCATACACATGACCTGTCTACCACTGGAGGATGTTGGTTTCCTGTAACAGCTTGCATGCAACTTGTTAAGTACTCGTCCCTCCCACTGCGGAGAAGTCATCCTTGATGGGAGGGGACCTAACACTAAACTCATTTTTTTTGTTTGACTTAAGTGTCCCTTTAAGTATCGCTGTTCATTTCCTTGCCATGTAGAAATCGGACATTACCAACAGATTTTGGACTAGCCCATTTTCTCATAGGGGGGTTCTCAGGGTTTTCTTTATTTTTAAAAGCACTTAGTGAATGGTAGTTGCTCCGTCCAACTGCCAAAATAGTGTGCAGTGAGCAGGGAGGCTGGCCAGCATCTTTATGTAAAAACATTTTCAGGGAATGTCTTCATAAGGAATAAATGCCATGCTGAGAATCCCCTATGGAGAGATGGACTAACCCAAAACCTGTTGGTTCTGTCAGATTTCTATTACCTACTGTAAGTGACAGCAACATAGGAGAAAAGTAATTTATGGCTAATTTTATCCTAGGAGAACTGTACTTCTTTTTTGTATACGTTTTAAATTTTAAGATTTTCGACACTTCCACTTTAAGCACTTCCTGGTCAGCAGATCACTGCCAGGTCACCAAAATTGTTTCCTGTGTTTCCTGGCTCCCTGTATCCTTGTCCTGGTTGTCTTTTCTCTTGCTCTGTGTTCTGAATCCATTCTTGAAGACTTTGCCTATGGAAACTTCATTACCTACTGTCGTATTACTAATAGTAAAAACATAAAAGTTAAACTGGCGTTCAGGAAGAGGGTGCCTTAATTGGCAGCCATGGCCACAGGATTCTGGCTTTTTCTTGTTTTTCTTCCCTTTTAGCCTGTGACACTTTGGCCTCAATTCACAGAGCTTTATTAAACACTTTATGAAACGTTTGATAATTTTCCTCATGGGTAAAATCTAGGGATGGGACGACGAATCCGGCGAATCCACGAATCCCTCGAATATTGGGAAATATTCGAGATTCGTGGATTCGAATCCCGACGCCATTTTTCACTTTCCGAATCCGCCGAATCCTGACGCTGCATCGCCGCGCATGCGCCATCCCCCCCGCTCGCACTCGTCCTCCCCGACCTCCCCGACCCCCCCGCGCCTCCTCCGCTCGCCCCCCCCCGCATAGCATCAACTCACCTGAGCGGAGCGCAGAGCGGCAGACCTCTCGCTGACTTCCTGGTTCCCCCTAGTGACCGGCTCTTACAATGACGTCATCAGTAAAAGCCGGTCCGGCCACTAGAGGGAACAGGGAAGTAACGAAGAGGTCTGCCGCTCTGCGCTCCACGGGAAAGGTGAGTAGGTACTTGTGCAGGGGTAAGCGGAGGAGGCACGGGGGACGGAGGGGGCCGTGGGGGGGTTGGCGGTGAGCGGAGGAGGCACGGGGGAAGGAGGAGGAGGCCGGTGGGGTTGGCTGGCGGTGAGCGGAGGAGGCATGGGGCAGCTACCTACATGAAGGCCCCTATACCTACCTACAGGCCCCCATACCTACCTACCTAAAGGCCCCTATACCTACCTACCTAAAGGCCCATATACCTACCTACCCATCTACCTACCTACAGGCCCCTATACCTACCTACCCACCTACCTACCTAAAGGCCCCTATACCTACCTACATACCTACCTATACTTAAGGCCCTATACCCTGCTACCTATACTAAAGGTCCCTTTACCTACCTATCTACCTACCTAAAGGCACCTATACCTACCTACCTAAAGGCCCCTATACCTACCTACCCACCTACCTACCTAAAGGCCCCTATACCTACCTACCTACCTATATTTAAGGCCCTATACCCTGCTACCTATACTGAAGGTCCCTTTACCTACCTACCTAAAGGCCCCTATACCTACCTACCTACCTAAAGGCCCCTATACCTACCTACCTAAAGGCCCCTATACCTACCTACCTACTTAAAGGCCCCTATACCTACCTACCTAAAGGCCCCTATACCTACCTACCTACATACCTACCTATACTTAAGGCCCTATACCCTGCTACCTATACTGAAGGTCCCTTTACCTACCTACCTAAAGGCCCCTATACCTACCTACCTAAAGGCTCCTATACCTACCTTCCTACATACCTACCTATACTTAAGGCCCTGTACCCTGCTACCTATACTGAAGGTCCCTTTACCTACCTACCTAAAGGCCCCTATACCTACCTACCTACCTAAAGGCCCCTATAACTACCTACCTAAAGGCCCCTATACCTACCTACCTACATACCTACCTATACTTAAGGCCCTATACCCTGCGACCTATACTGAAGGCCCCTATACCTACCTACCTACATACCTACCTATACTTAAGGCCCTATACCCTATATACCTATACTGAAGGTCCCTTTACCTACCTACCTACCTATACTGAAGCACATGTACCTTACTACCTATACTGAAGGCCCCTATACCGAGTTACCTACCAATACTGAAGGCCCATATACCCTGCTACCTAAACTGAAGGCCCATATACCCTGCTACCTAAACTGAAGGCCCATATACCCTGCTACCTAAACTGAAGGCCCATATACCCTGCTACCTAAACTGAAGGCCCATATACCCTGCTACCTATACTGAAGGCCCATATACCCTGCTACCTATACTGAAGGCCCATATACCCTGCTACCTATACTGAAGTCCCATATGCCCTGCTACCTATACTGAAGGCCCATATACCCTGCTACCTATACTGAAGGCCCATATACCCTGCTACCTATACTGAAGGCCCATATACCCTGCTACCTATACTTAGGGCCCTATACCTTGCTACCTATACTGAAGGCCCCTATACCTTGCTACCTATACTGAAAGCTACCCATATTGAAGGCACCCATACCTAGCTAGCTATACTGAAGGCACCTTTACCTTGCTACCTATGCCTGGGTACCTATACTGCGGACACCTATACCACGGATTGCACAATTCTTATGTGCAGGATTCGTTAGATTCGGGATTCGAAAGGTTTGAGATATTCGAGAACCTTTTTAGATTCGGATCCGGATTCGGATTCGAAGAAATTGTGGATTCGTCCCATCCCTAGTAAAATCTAATTTTGAATTCACTAAGGTGTTATAGATTTATTGATCATTTCGTCGATAAAACATTCAATAAATCTATAACACCTTAGTGAATTCAAAATTAGATTTTACCCATGAGATAAATTATCAAACGTTTGATAAAGTGTTTGATAAAGCTCCGTGAATTGAGGCCTTTGTAGCCTGGGACACTGGTGTGGGTCGTGGGGAGTCTGGGACCTGGAGTTTTTTCCACCTTGCGACTTCCTGGGTCCATTGTCTATGCAGGCACAGGCCTTGTGGAGTCCACCGCTGCTACCCAGGAGGTCTAGGTTCCACTGGGATAGGAAGACACCGCGCTGATCGGGAAACCTCTGGCCTCGCTGAATGCTGGTTCCATCCATCAATTGGCTGCTGCTGCTCCACTGCAGCAGGGACAACTCTGGTTCAGCCCCTCCATGATGCCAGCCACTTAACCGGAAGTAAGGGAAGCCGCAGCCGGACGGTTCTTCAATAGCCAGATTATGTTGACCAGCCCTGCTGAATGCTGCACAGGAGTTGGGACCTACCATAGAAATGAACACTACTGCACCTTTTAAACTGGAACACCTTGGCCAGCACTGCCAGTTGTCAGCAATCGGGATCCTCAGCAGCGTCAGCCATCACTGCAGGTTTCTTTCATGAAGAACTGGGTCAACGCTGCTGAAACTTCGCCTCCCTTTGCCAGTGTTGTATTGAATAGTGGTTGATGATTGGAAAAGGAAAATAGAGCTGTTGTGTAAAGGATAGCGGAGATACCGCCGTATGGCCAAGCGGCATGGCGGCTATCTCCGCGTGTCAGACGGCGGCCTCTGCCGCGCAGCTACATGCTGCTGTGTTACCTGGTCCTTCTAGTGCACATAGATTGAGAGCTACGCGCGCACCAGGCGACAGGACCTTTATGCAAGTAAAAGAGGAGTCAGCTGATCAGCCGGTCAGCTGACTCCAGTAGTGCTCCGGATTGGCTGAGTGACTGGGGCGGCGCTGTGGAGCGCTCTGAGTATATATAGGACATGCCTGTCAGTTGCTGGTTGTCTGCTGTTGCAAATGCTAACGTGTTAGCGCTCAGACCCTAGTCAGATCCTACAGTGTGCTAGAACCAGCTGGAGCTGGGGATCCAAACTTAGCCAGTTTCCTATGATAGCTTAAAGTACTAATTGCATTGTGTTATCTGTGTACTATACTTTAGTCTAGATCCCAGGTGTTGAAACCAAGGACTTCACACCTAGACTAGGATATTGCTACATTGCTATTGTTTATCTGTTATGACCTTATGCTTCCTTGACTACTCTCCTGTTTGCTGATTCAATACCTCTGCCTATCTGATTATTGTTGCCGACTCTGCCTGAACCTATACACCGAATCAGCCTTCCGTCTTTGTACTTTATCTGTCCGTATGTTGCCTACCCTGCTTGTCTGACCTTCCTGTCCTCACTAGTGGGCCTAGCCATTAGTGCGGAATCTCTAAGAGCTGTCACCTACTCCTTAGGTGAGCAGCCCTTGCAGCACTGTCTGTAACACTTGCTCATCAAGTGTCCGCTAGCTGCAGCACAGTCAGTGGTCCCTGCTCCTCAGGTGTCCACTGGCTGCAGTACAGTCTGAATCCCCTGCTCCTCAGGAGATCCTTGGCTGTAGTGTAGTCTTAATCATCTGCTCCTCAGGTGATCATCCTTGCAGCACAGTCAGTGGTCCCTGCTCCTCAGGTGTCCACTGGCTGCAGTATAGTCTTAATCTCCTGCTCCTCAGGTGATCATCCTTGTAGCACTGTCTGTAACACCTGCTCCTCAGGTTTCCACTGGCTGCAGTACAGTCTGAATCACCTGCTCCTCAGGGGATCCTTGGCTGCAGTATTGTCTGAATCTCCCGCTCCTCGGGAGATCTCCTCTTCTCATTACTGTTGCACCAAAGCACAATCCCACATTGGTTGTTCCGTATTTAGCTATACTAGCATTATTGGTGATTCTGCAGATCACCATATAATCAGGTATAGTATCTGTATTATTGTTGATACTGAAGATCACCAATAATCAGAAAAATCTGTGTTGCTGACACCAATCGTTACAGAACAGCAGACCAAACATTATGGACGCACTGCGCAGCCAAGTTGAAGGCCTGGCTACTTCGGTGAATAACCTCATCGGAGTGATTGATACCCAACAGACTCAGATCACACAACTAGCTGGGTCAGTACAGGTGCTTCAAACGGCTGTTAATACAGTGCAATCCCCTCCAGTCACGGACCTTCGCATGTCCATACCTGAGAAGTTTTTTGGACATAGATCTGACTTTCAGAACTTTAGAAATCGGGTGCTATCTTATTTTGAGTTGAGGCCTAACTTGTCAGGAACTGAGCGTCAGAGGGTAACATTTATAAAGACCCTTTTGTCAGGAAATTCACAAACCTGGGCATATAGTCTTCATTCAGAGCTTGAGGCGTTATCCTCAGTTCAGGAATTTTTTTAAGGCCATGGCCATTTTATATGATGATCCGGATATTGCTTCCACTGCTGAAAGGAAACTAAAGACCCTCAGGCAGGGTCGTGATCCGGTGGAGGTTTATGCTGCGGAGTTCAGGAAGTGGGCTGTGTCAGCTAGATGGGGAATATACGCTCTATTAGACTGTTTTCTGTCAGGTTTATCTGATGCAGTTTCTGATTTGATGTTAGGACATCCTGAGCCCAAGTCCATAGACGATGCAATTTCTTTAGCAGTACGGGTAGATCGTCGCTTACGCTATCAGAAACAGACCCGTGGCAGAAATGCTGTAAGATATGTCTCCTACGCCTCCTCCCCACCCTCGTCACCTCCGCCTGAGCCGATGCAAATCAGACACTCTAGGTTGACGCAGGTGGAAAAGAATCGCAGAAAATCAGAAAGACTGTCTATACTGTTCTGAGGAGGGTCACATGGTTCAGAATTGTTCTAAGAAGTCGGGAAACGCTGCCGCCTAGGTGTAGTCAGAGGTAATACCCTAGGCGAGCAGTCTTTACCTCTAAACAATAATCGTCTGCTTCTTTCATGTTCCATTACATGGGAAGGTCAGACCATATCCACCGAAGCCTTTGTGGACTCCGGCTCTACAGCCAATTTTATAGATTATGATTTTGTAAAAAAAATTGGCGATTCCCTTACTCTCTCTAGACCGGCAGATTCTGGTCACAGCGGTGGATGACTCTCCGTTACAGAGTAGGCAAACCTCTTTCCCAAACCCCCTTATTATTGTGTAATATAGGGGTGTTACATAAAGAGGAATTACAGTTCCTTGTCCTGCACATGGCAACCTCTACCATTATCCTTGGTATGCCCTGGTTGCAACTCCACTCCCCTCAGATTGACTGGGCTTCAGGTCAGCTACAGAGCTGGTCAACCCATTGTCATCATCATTGTTTGGAGAGAGTTGCTGTTTGCGCTACCAAGATACAGGTCAAAGGGGCACCAGTACAGTATGCAGAATTCGCTGAAGTGTTCTGTCCAAAGTCTGCAGATAAACTCCCGCCTCACCGGAGTTTCGATTGTCCCATAGAATTAAGATTTGGTTGTATGCCTCCTAGAGGTCATCTTTATAATCTGTCAGGACCTGAGAAAGTGGCAATGCAGGAATACATTAAAGAAAACTTGGCCAAAGGCTTCATCCGTCCCTCCCGGTCACCAGCCGGGGCTGGCTTCTTTTTCGTACAGAAAAAGGACGGTGGGCTTAGACCCTGCATTGACTATTGTGGTTTGAATAAGATCACAGTAAAAAATCGTTACCCGTTGCCTCTGATTGACGATTTGTTTGCTCAGGTGACCAATGCCAGTATCTTCTCCAAGTTGGACCTGCAAGGTGCATACAACCTGGTACGCATTAGGGACGGTGACGAATGGAAGACGGCATTCAACACGCCCGACAGGCATTACGAGTATTTGGTTATGCCCTTCGGGTTGTGTAATGACCCTGCCGTCTTCCAGGAGTTAATCAATCAGGTTTTCAGGGAGGTACTGGGGAAATTTGTGCTAGTGTATCTAGACGACATATTGATTTTCTCTCCTAATTTGACAGAACATCGTAAGCACGTCAAGTTTGTTTTAAGAAAATTAAGACAGAATTCACTGTACGCAAAGTTAGAAAAGTGCCTCTTCGAGGTCACTACAGTTCATTTTTTGGGATATATTATATCCACTTCTGGTCTCTCAATGGATCCAGAGAAAAAGTCTCTGCTGTTTTGGAGTGGCCCCAACCTGTAGGATTGAAGGCACTCCAAAGATTTCTTGGTTTCGCCAATTACTACAGAAAATTCATCAAGGGGTTCTTCTCGGTAGTGTCACCCCTCACCAACCTTACTAAAAAGGGGGCTGACACTTACCACTGGTCATCAGAGGCACAGTCCGCCTTTGCCACACTGAAAAAATTGTTCTGTTCTGCTCCCATTCTGAGACATGTGGATGTCACCTTCCCTTTCATTGTTGAGGTCGATGCATCAGATGTTGGGGGCTGTACTGTCTCAGCGCTCCGGTTTGCAAGGCAAACTTCACCCATGTGCCTTCTTTTCTCGTAGGTTCTCTCCTGCCGAGAGGAACTACGATATTGGCAATCGAGAGCTCTTGGCCATTAAGTTAGCCTTTGAAGAATGGCGCCATTGGCTGGAAGGGGCAGAACATACCATCACAGTCTATACAGACCATAAAAACTTGGAGTACATAGAAGGGGCCAAAAGACTTAGTCCCCGACAGGCCCGTTGGTCCTTATTCTTTTCAAGATTCAGATTTGTCATAACGTATACACCAGGTAGTAAGAACGTCAAAGCAGACGCTCTATCTAGGTGTTTCGAGCCAGAGACAGTTCAGCCTTCAACCCCTGAGACCATCCTACCTCAAAAGGTGGTGTTGGCAGCTACCGAAACCTGGGAGGACGGTCATTTGGGTGGTAGTTGATAGTTTCAGTAAGATGGCTCATTTCGTTCCTCTGAAAAGACTCCCCTCGGCCCAGGAGTTAGCTGATCTCTTCATTCTGCACGTTTTCCGGCTGCATGGCATCCCAGAGAACGTGGTGTCAGATAGGGGAGTCCAGTTTTTGTCAAAATTCTGGAAAGCCTTTTGCCATCAGTTAGGTATGGACCTTTCATTTTCATCAGGCTACCACCCACAGACTAATGGTCAGACCGAAAGAGTTAACCACTCCATTGAACAATTCCTCAGATGTTATGTGGCAGATGCACAGTCAGATTGGGTAAAGTTTCTGCCATTCGCGGAATTTGCACATAATAATCCGAAGAGTTCCTCTCCAGGATTTTCCCCTTTTCAGGTAGGTTCGGGAAAATCTCCCAAGTTTTCTCCATTACCTGTGGCATTTACCCCGTTTCCGGCCCTGGAGAATTGGCAAAGGGCATTAAAGGAGATCTAGGTGTTGGTTAAGAGGAATTTGGGAAAAGCTTTCCAGACTCAGAAGAAACAGGCAGATAAGAGAAGGTCTGTAGAGTGGAAGTTGTCTCCAGGGGACATGGTGTGGGTATCTACTCGGCATTTAGCGTTAAAACAACCGTCACCTAAGTTAGGACCGAGATTTGTAGGCCCATACCCAGTGTCTAGAATGATTAATGAGGCCACTTATGCGATTGATCTCCCAGCCAGCATGAGAGGTGTGAGATCATTCCATGTTTCCCTGTTGAAGCCTGCGGTGCATGTGGATTCCTCTCCCCCCCCCTGTGATGGTTGATGACCAACCTGAGTATGAGATCGAGAAGATATTGGATTCTCGATTAGTGCAAAATTCTGTACAATATCTGGTCCACTGGAAGGGGTATGGTCTGGAGGAGAGAACTTGGGTGCCGGATTGTCGCATGCATGAATTTAAGAAAGCGTTTCATGACTTACACCCTGAGAAGCCGGGTAGGAAGTGGCCAGGGTCCACTCCTCGGGGGGGGGGGGGGGGGGGGGGCGGGGGTACTGTAAAGGATAGCGGAGATACCACCGCATGGCCAAGCGGCATGGCGGCTATCTCCGCGTGTCAGCCGGCGGCCTCTGCCGCGCAGCTACATGCTGCTGTGTTGCCTGGTCCTTCTAGTGCACATAGATTGAGAGCTACGCGCACGCCAGGCGACAGGACCTTTATGCAAGTAAAAGAGGAGTCAGCAGATCCGCCGGTCAGCTGACTCCAGTAGTGCTCCGGATTGGCTGAGTAACTGGGGAGGCGCTGTGGAGTGCTCTGAGTATATATAGGACCTGCCTGTCAGTTGCTGGTTGTCTGCTGTTGCAAATGCTAACGTGTTAGCGCTCAGACCCTAGTCAGATCCTACAGTGTGCTAGAACCAGCTGGAGATCCACACTTAGCCAGTTTCCGTTGATAGCGTAAAGTACTAATTGCATTGTGTTATCTGTGTACTATACTTTAGTCTAGATCCCAGGTGTTGAAACCAAGGACTTCACACCTAGACTAGGATATTGCTATATTGCTATTGTTTATCTGTTATGACCTTCTGCTTCCTTGACTACTCTCCTGTTTGCTGATTCGGTACCTCTGCCTATCTGATTATTGTTGCCGACTCTGCCTGAACCAATACACCGAATCAGCCTTCCGTCTTTTTACTTTATCTGTCCGTACGTTGCCTACCCTGCTTGTCTGACCTTCCTGTCCTCACTAGTGGGCCTAGCCATTAGTGAGGAAACTCTAAGAGCTGTCACCTACTCCTTAGGTGAGCAGCCCTTGCAGCACTGTCTGTAACACTTGCTCATCAAGTGTCCGCTAGCTGCAGCACAGTCAGTGGTCCCTGCTCCTCAGGTGTCCACTGGCTGCAGTACAGTCTGAATCTCCTGCTCCTCAGGAGATCCTTGCTGTAGTGTAGTCTTAATCATCTGCTCCTCAGGTGATCATCCTTGCAGCACAGTCAGTGGTCCCTGCTCCTCAGGTGTCCACTGGCAGCAGTACAGTCTGAATCCCCTGCTCTTTAGGGGATCCTTGGCTGCAGTATTGTCTGAATCTCCCGCTCCTCGGGAGATCTCCTCTTCTCATTACTGTTGCACCAAAGCACAATCCCACATTGGTTGTTCCGTGTTTAGCTATACTAGCATTATTGGTGATTCTGATGATCACCATATAATCAGGTATAGTATCTGTATTATTGGTGATACTGCAGATCACCAATAATCAGAAAAATCTGTGTTGCTGACACCAATCGTTACATGTTTTAGCTCATTTATGTGTAACAAGTATTGTAAGTAACCTGAATTTCATTCCTTAGCATTTACCGGTGCACCGTCTGAAGAGAAGATTCAACTGACTCTTAGGGCCATATCCTATTCAAGGTGATAAGTAGCTTGCAGATGCGAGCTACTTATCACCTTGCCACGAGGATTACCGGCAAATCCTATTGCCCATATCCTTCGAGCGATGGCCAATCGTTAGGGAGCATTACTCAGGCGAAAGCCTGAGCGATGCTCCCTTTTACCGAGCGATGGGGAGTGAGGTTTACGCTGTGGTGCTGTCCATCAGCACCACGGCATCACTTCCCACACATGCGCACCCGCCCGCCGAACATCGCCGCCATCTTCCGCTGCAGCATCTGGGGGTCTCCTTTAATAAGGAGACCTCCAGAGCTCCCCGTCGGGTCGCCGCACAGTTTAGAAGCCCCCACGCAGCTCTGCTAAGGCTCCCGTCATTATAAATACCTCCGCCGATCACCTGACGCCTCTCGCCGCAAAATCCCTCACGTAATTACAGTGTATCTAAAACTGTAATTACTGTCCGCATAGGAGCCCGGGCAAAGCATCTTTGAATCTGTAGCCGGGGCTCCCCATTGTTCCGCTGCCTGAACCAATAAAATGGCTCACACAGCGGACCAATGGGGAGCCCGGCTGCAGAATCAAAGATGCTTCTATGCGGACAGTAATTACAGTGTTAGATACACTGTAATTACGTGACGGATTTTGCGGCGAGAGGCGTCGGGTGATCGGCGGAGGTATTTATAATGACGGGAGCCTTAGCAGAGCTGCGTGGGGACTTCTAAACTGTGCGCCGACCCGACGGGGAGCTCTGGGGGTCTCCATATTAAAGGAGACCCCCAGATGCTGCGGCGGCAACGTGCGTTAGCTGGTTTAGACCTCCTTTTTGCAGGTCTAAGCTAACACTCATGTCTGCCGGGAAGCATCGCTTCCTGGAGACATGATAAGGGTAATTGGATTCTGTGTTAAGAACTCGCTGGGCGATTATATCGCCCAAGCGAGTTCTTTTCCGCCTGGGGGGGTCTAAAGTTTAGTAGGAGTAGGCGATGCCCCCATCGCCTAAGTTAAGAACTCGCCAGTGCTTAGCGGGCGAGTCCAGCAATAGAATATGGCCCTTAATGTGAAAAGAATATATGCATTTGTGTTGAGAGTTCTTACTGGTTGAGAGAAGTTACCAGTTGACCATTGTTAGGTCACAAATAAATTCTTGATATTTGCATTTAAGTCAGTGTCTGGTAGATTCCTCTCAGTCGGGGTGGGACAACTCTAGTCGGGTTACACTTACCTGTGGTTTCCTTCAGTCTCTAGAAGCCTGTGTGTCCTTGCCTCGGCTCCTCTCCCAGCCAGTGCCCTGGGGTCCCCTCTATCGATTGGCGGCTTCTGCGCATGTGCGAGCATGCGCCACTCGCGGTTAAACTTTGGTGGCCAGGAGCATTCTGTGCAGAGTCACGGCCACAGAAGCCCGAGGGACAGCTAGACTTCTAGGGACTGGTGGAAGCCCCGGGTAAGTTAATATGTTATTTCATTTATTTGTCTCAGTTATCCTCTGAATGTTCTCTGAAATAATTAACACTGTGTCCAATACTTTTTTAATATTAATATAATTTAATAATTTGTAATATTTGAAATAGCTGGCATACTGGTATAATTCTTCTATTTCTACCTTTGTTACTATCACTATGTTCCTTATATGCACCGACCGTGAGGCTGTCATGAAAAGTAATTTCATTGTCTTACACAATGACAAAAAAGCACTTGAATGTTGAAACCTTTTAATTTATAAATTATGGTCCAATTGTGTTTTATATTTCAAATTAGTTTTATAGTGCTTTTGTAAGTTATTTGTAAAGAAAAATAAATACCAGAAATCATTTAGTACATTGTACAGGTAGTCCCCGGTAAACGAACGGGATAGGGACTTTAGGTTCGTTCTTAACCTGTGCCTCCAGTGTCCCCTTTTGTGTCACCTCTGCCCTTTGTACCTGTTTATACAGGTCCTTCTCAAAAAATTAGCATATTGTGATAAAGTTCATTATTTTCTGTAATGTACTGATAAACATTAGACTTTCATATATTTTAGATTCATTACACACAACTGAAGTAGTTCAATCCTTTTATTGTTTTAATATAGATGATTTTGGCATACAGCTCATGAAAACCCCAAATTCCTATCTCAAAAAATTAGCATATTTCATTCGAACAATAAAAGAAAAGTGTTTTTAAAACAAAAAAAGTCAACCTTCAAATAATTATGTTCAGTTATGCACTCAATACTTGGTAGGGAATCCTTTTGCAGAAATGATTGCTTCAATGTGGCGTGGCATGGAGGCAATCAGCCTGTGGCACTGCTCAGGTGTTATGGAGGCCCAGGATGCTTCGATAGCGGCCTTAAGCTCATCCAGAGTGTTGGGTCTTGCGTCTCTCAACTTTCTCTTCACAATATCTCACAGATTCTCTATGGGGTTCAGGTCAGGAGAGTTGGCAGGCCAATTGAGCACAGTAATACCATGGTCAGTAAACCATTTACCAGTGGTTTTGGCACTGTGAGCAGGTGCCAGGTCGTGCTGAAAAATGAAATCTTCATCTCCATAAAGCTTTTCAGCAGATGGAAGCATTAAGTGCTCCAAAATCTCCTTATAGCTAGCTGCATTGACCCTGCCCTTGATAAAATATAGTGGACCAACACCAGCAGCTGACATGGCATCCCAGACCATCACTGACTGTGGGTACTTGACACTGGACTTCAGGCATTTTGGCATTTCCCTCTCCCCAGTCTTCCTCCAGACTCTGGTACCTTAATTTCCGAATGACATGCAAAAGTTGCTTTCATCCGAAAAAAGTACTTTGGACTATTGAGCAACAGTCCAGTGCTGCTTCTCTGTATCCCAGGTCAGGCGCTTCTGCCGCTGTTTCTGGTTCAAAAGTGGCTTGACCTGGGGAATGTGGCACCTGTAGCCCATTTCCTGCACACGCCTGTACACGGTGGCTCTGGATGTTTCTACTCCAGACTCAGTCCACTGCTTCCGCAGGTCCCCCAAGGTCTGGAATCGGTCCTTCTCCACAATCTTCCTCAGGGCCCGGTCACCTCTTCTCATTGTGCAGCGTTTTCTGCCACACTTTTTCCTTCCCACAGACTTCCCACTTAGGTGCCTTGATACAGCACTCTGGGAACAGCCTATTCATTCAGAAATTTCTTTCTGTGTCTTCTCTTGCTTGAGGGTGTCAATGAGGGCCTTCTGGAAAGCAGTCAGGTCAGCAGTCTTACCCATGATTGCGGTTTTGAGTAATAAACCAGGTTAGGAGTTTTTAAAAGCCTCAGGAATCTTTTGCAGGTGTTTAGAGTTAATTAGTTGATTCGGATGATTAGTTTAATAGCTCGTTTAGAGAACCTTTTCATGATATGCTAATTTTTTGAGATAGGAATTTGGGGTTTTCATGAGCTGTATGACAAAATCATCAATATTAAAACAATAAAAGGCTTGAACTACTTCAGTTGTGTGTAATGTGTGTAAAATATATGAAAGTCTAATGTTTATCAGTACATTACAGAAAATAATGAACTTTATCACAATATGCTAATTTTTTTAGAAAAACATGCACAAGTTTAAAGAGTAACTGTTAGCCCCCAAATTGAAATTTAAATCTGTATTGCAATGTTTTATTTAGTATTTCAGTGAACCAAAAAGCCAATGCAGAACTTTAAAATCAATCTAATTTTTTTACAATGTAACCTTTTTCCCCGCTCCGGACGCAAAGCCGCATATCTGATACTGCTTAGCATGCAGAGCATGCCTATGTCTGCCCGACTCCCCTCTCCCCCCAGGACCAGGTGCCAATATATTCTCCCCACCAAACAGCTGACCGCTCTGACACGGAGACAGAGCGGCAGCACTTCCAGCGCCGTCACCGCAGAGCAGCCGCCGCCGTGCATCTCTCACATGTGTTTCTCTCACATGTGACTCGGCGGCGGCTGCTCTGCGGTGACGGCGCTGGAAGTGCTGCTGCTCTGTCTCCGTGTCAGAGCGGTCAGCTGTTTGGTGGGGAGAATATATTGGCACCTGGTCCTGGGGGGGAGAGGGGGGTCGGGCAGACATAGGCATGCTCTGCATGCTAAGCAGTATCAGATATGCGGCTTTGCGTCCGGAGTGGGGAAAAAGGTTACATTGTAAAAAAATTAGATTGATTTTAAAGTTCTGCATTGGCTTTTTGGTTCACTTAAATACTAAATAAAACATTGCAATACAGATTTAAATTTCAATTTGGGGGCTAACAGTTACTCTTTAAACGCCATTTTTCTTTGAATTTTTTAAAATCGATTTTCTCAAAAACTACAAGTCCAATCTGAAATTTTTTTTCTTGACTTGTTCCCATGGATACAGAGAATCCATGGTGTTCATATCGGCGGATCGTTTGTAAGTCGGGTGTTCGTAAGTCGGGTATTACCTGTACTGTACTGGTTTTACTTGTTATATATTCACTATTATGTGAATTTTATGCGTAATCTCTAAGGAGCAGCTGATTGAAATTAGGGACAGTTCACATGTACATCTAAATGGCGTTAAACAATGCCCATCAGCGCTCATCATGTAAGCGATGTCCATTTGAATGAATGGACAGCTGTTGGTACAATCGTTTACCGTAGTTCATGCCAATGCTGTGCTTGATCCCATTGTATTGTTTAGTGTCCCGGGACTTGAGGTTGCAGAGGTAGCGACACATCGGGGCCCTTAGCCAGAGGAGCCCCAAGAGCCCCTTCCTCAACCACAGTATTAGCATTCTATTGGTCCTGTGCTGGTAATAATCACTTCTATAGATACTTTGAATAGTGGTAACCATGAACAAATTGTTCCCCATCTCCTTCTTGCACCTCTGACACCATAGTTGTCCTTGGTAGGTTTTGGTGCGCCGTATCAATTGTTATGTATAGAGTGCTTGGGGGGCCCCAATGTAAAACGTGCACCGGGGCTCATAGCTCCTTAACTACGCCACTGCATTTAGGATCGGCTAACCACAACGTTTCCGTGAACTCCTGCAGGGATCAAAATGGGGCATGTTTACCAAAGACGGAAAGCACCACCAAAAGGTGTAAACTGCTTTCTGCTCACAATTCCATCTCTGTACCTGAAGTACCACCTTCAGGTCTTTACGTTTGTGACCTGCATCTAAGCTCAGTAGCAAATATGCTCAAGTTGTGTTATGCAAACTATAGGCTTATTTAAAAAATAACTAATTTCTAAATAAGCCCCATCATCTGATTCAAAGACTCTCACCTGTTATATTGTTGAAGGCCCTCTTCAGGTCATCAATACCTTGCACATGAAAGACGCGTCTCTCTCCATCTATCTTAGTTGCAAGATCATTAAGTTCATCCAAGGAAACATCATGGCCCAGACCAAAGCTATAGATATCTGCAGATGGAAAAAAGTAATAAATTGCAAACATGAAGGTCACATGGTGGACTATTCATGAAAATGTAGACCATTTATGGTTAGCAGCTCCAGGTTTACACTATGTTTTAACTCTTAGTTAGTGGTTAAGTCTCTTCCGTGAGAGCCCATCAACATTGTGGAAGTCTAGTACTGAACAATGTGCACACAAACTGTTTTTGGAAGCTAACATCCTCCATTTTCTGCATCTGTTTTGAATGAAGTTGTGTAATCTGCTGTTTTAGGGCTCTGCACATCTATGCAGCTGGTTAATTTGGGTGCAGCCTGCATTTGGTAGCACTGCCATTTTCTTTCTGTTGTATTCATGAAAATATCATGGCCCAGAACAAAGCTATAGATATCTGAAAACGTCAGAGCAAGAAGGAAAAAAGTAATGAGTTACAAACATGAAGCAGGTCACGTGGTGATTACCATAGAGGCAAAGGAGGCAATCACCCCTAGGCCCCTGAGTACTGCAGGGCCCCCAGGTCTCCCCCTGACATGGGTTCCCTGCATTCATTTAGCTTTATCATCTATGCTCCTTGTCTGCATCACTGCTGGCTGCCTCTTTTCCATGACCAATCATTAGGTGATAACAACAAGCACAAAGTCGTGAAGAAGAGGCAGCCAGTGGGGCAGGGAGCATGGATGGAACAGCGAGTAGGTGAGTTGCTATTCTGACAAAAACAGTGTAGGGGCCCTG
The DNA here is from genome assembly GCF_040937935.1 of Hyperolius riggenbachi. Lineage (NCBI taxonomy): Eukaryota > Metazoa > Chordata > Amphibia > Anura > Hyperoliidae > Hyperolius > Hyperolius riggenbachi. The sequence goes on along the minus strand of NC_090653.1, from coordinate 44,204,369 downwards.
GGGGACACAAAGTTGTAGGGGGAGATCTGGTGGGGGCACGGCAGCCGGCTTAGGTGTCCTTCGAGTGGATATGCTGGGGAAGGGGCAGGGCCCCCAGGTTAATTTTGCAATAGGACCCCATTGTGGCTTGAACCGGCCCTGGGTGTGCCATCATATTCATGGAAACATAATAGCCCAGATCAAAGCAGGGGCTTTACAATCACCCCTGCGGTGGATGCAACTGCAGGGAAGGGGCCTAGGGATGTGGGAAAAAGCCTGGTGGAGGCCTGTGGCTCTAGGGCCCATACAGGGCCATTTACATGGAAAGGCCGGGTGCAGCACAGGAGCAGATATGTCGCGAACATCAAATTTTGCGTTCGCAGACACCGAGCTTGAACTTCCATAAAAGTTTGAGTTTGGGCAAATCAGACAAACTGCCATAGACTTCAATAAGCAAGCAAATTTTAAAGCCTACAGGGACTGTTTCTGGCCACAAAATTGATGACAAATGTGTTTCAAGGGGTCCAATACCTGGACTGTGGCATGCCGGATGGGAATCCTTGCCAAAAATTACGTAGTGGACGCAGAGTCAGGTTTTAATTGGTAAAGGGTGCAAATCATAGTCATTCCTAAATGTGTGGAATAAAGGGCTGCTTTTAAATGTCCAGAGTGGTAAGGTAATGGTTATGCCCGCTTCACACTGACAGACTAAACGCCGTATTTAGATGTGCGGGTGCTGCATGCACGCTCAACTGAATGGACCAGCATGGCCTGTAGCAGAGGCCAGGATGGGGAGTTATTAATGGAACTAACCTCTCTCCTGGTGGCGCGTAACCCTAACCCCCCCCCCCCCCCCGGTGGTACCTACTCCTAAACCCCCCCCTCGGCCGGTGCCTAACCCTAACCACTACCCCTGGTGCTGCCTAAAACTAACTGCTGCCCGGGTAGTGCCTAACCCTAACTGCTCCCCCTGGTGGTGACTAACCCTAACCACTCCCTCTGCAGAAACACCCTTTTACACATAGAAATTATAATATCTTTGATAATGTAAAAATCTGTACATACAAACAAAATAATATGATAAAAACTATACCGTTGCAAGCTTTTAAAACGATAACAAACTTCAAAAACTTTAATGTTCTAATGTTGTTAATGATATTTATCACGGCACCTTTTTCTGCTTTTTTAACCGTGTCAACGATAATTTCATTCGAGCCCTTTTCATCCACTAGCTGTTGGTGCCCTTTTTTCCTGCTACCTGCCCCCAATAATCCAAATAAAGGAAGCTCAGAGCATACTCAGGGAGGCAGGGGCACCCTCTGGTGGTGACAAATGAATCTGCTTATGCACCATAATTCAAAAACAAAGTCACGCAGCAGGTTCGTGAAAATATGAAAGTGACATAAATAAGTCAGACATGAGACATATACGTTATATAAACAGGAAATACAGCAGTTTTGTTTTTGCCTTTACCTGGATTATTTTGCCCTTTAATGCTTAACAGAAGCTCTCTCATCCTCTTGATTTCCACTTGAGGGTCACCACCTAAGTTGTATCTTCCTGAAAGAATCATAGAATTCATCAAAAACACACTCATTAAATGAGATATAGCACTGCAGCACAACTGCAGGTCCGTGTTCTGTAATCAGCTGACCTGCAATCAGCTGACCTGCTTTTATTGCATCTGGATCCCTTAGGGCAAGTGAATGGGACTGTTTCCACTTGTCAGGATTCCTTTGTGTTTTTCTATGCAGAAAAAATTTGCATGGCAGAGCCATCAGAATTCGCATACTGCCTACCGCTATGCGAATCGCACACAATGTATTTAATAGGAAATTCACATGCGTTTTGGGTATGCGAATTTTCATGCGAATTCGCATAGTAACAATGGAAAATCACACCAGCACTGCCATGGTTAAATTCGCATACATCGTCATCCATGCGAATTCGCATAGACCCGTATGCGAAATTCGCATCCGCATGCAAATTTTCCCCGCGACGATTCCCACCGTACAAGTGGAAATGCAGCCTCAGACAATGTTCAGCAGAGCAGACACCCAGGAAGTAGTGGAAGAAGCAGTAAGTTTGAGTGCCTGTTAGTGGTGGAAGATAGGGGGCCGACATAGCAGGTTCCAGGCCACCCGCAATGCAAAGTATGGCTATTTTGCATTGTGAGTGGCCCTACAGCTTGCTATTTATTGGGCCTAATGGGCGATCAAATTTCATCCCATAGCTGCTATTTATATGGGCACCTATGTCGGTGATCGAAAACATGTTTTCAACAACTGTCAACCCACACTGGTTAAAGTGTAACTGTCGGCCATAAAATCAAAAATCAATTCTGTATTTTTATCTGGTAAACAAGTAATAAGGATGCTAACCAGGCAATCCAAAAGTTAAAATCATTATTACTTTTCTTGTTGATAAATGATCATTCCCCACTTTACCTGACTCTTATTTGGTACACACAACATTTGGTACACAAAAAGGAAGTTGCAGGGCATGCTGGGTTGTCGTTTTTTTCTTCTCTATTTCCTCACAGACTTAACTAATGCAGCCTGATTGGCTGAAGCCTCTTTCCCTCCTGTTTTCCCCTCCCACACCTCTGTTCCTCTCTGATTGGGCAATATTTCTCATGCTGAGACAAGGCACTTTCTATAGTGAAGGGTGGGCAAATCAGGCAGAGGAGAGTAAGGGTCCGTTCACACCTAAAACCGCAAAACGCCGGCGATTACCGCATAAAAACCACTGTGCTATGCATGGTAATCGAGAATTGCTGGCAAACCACTGCATGTAACACGTTTGCGGTTTGCGGCAGTGAGCACAGGGCCATAGTGTTACATGTGATAGCATTTTTTAACCACTTGCCGACCGCACACTCATAACGTGCGTCGGCAAAGTGGCAGCTGCAGGACCAGCGACGCAGTACTGCGTCGCCAGCTGCAGCCTAATTAATCAGGAAGCAGCCGCTCGTACGAGCGGCTGCTTCCTGTCAATTCACGGCGGGGGGCTCCGTGAATAGCCTGCGGGCCGCCGATGGCGGCTCGCAGGCTAGATGTAAACACAAGCGGAAATAATCTGCTTTGTTTACATTTGTACGGCGCTGCTGCGCAGCAGCGCCGTAAGGCAGATCGGCGATCCCCGGCCAATCAGCGGCCGGGGATCACCTCCATGTGACAGGGGACGTCCTGTCACTGGCTGCACAGGACGGATAGCGTCCTGTGCAGCCCAGATCTCCCGGGGGAGCAGGTAGGAGAGGGAGGGGGAGGATTTCGCCGCGGAGGGGGGCTTTGAGGTGCCCCCCCCGCAAAATGCCAGCCAGGAGGAGCGATCAGACCCCCCCTGCACATCATCCCCCTAGTGGGGAAAAAAGGGGGGCGATCTGATCGCTCTGAGTGCCCTTTGATCTGTGCTGGGGGCTGCACAGCCCACCCAGCACAGATCACCTAAAACAGCGATGGTCCTTAAGGGGGGGTAAAGGGTGGGTCCTCAAGTGGTTAAAAACCGCTAGTGGTTTGTCTTGAGCGGGAATCGCTCAAGTGTGAATGGACCCTAAGGAAGGAAATGCAGAGGCGTATCTAGAGGGGTGCAGGCATGGCTCCTGCCATGGGTGCCACAGCACAATGGACGCAATGCCTGTCCCTAAGCTGCACTGCCATGTCTGCCCCCATGCCTCCCTGTCACTTAGACCTCAGATCAGATGAATTCTGTCATCTGGGGAACATGGCTACTTAATTTATGTATGTAGGTTGCTTTTGGCTTAGTGTTAAAAAAGAGGACAGAGAGAAAATAAGAACAATTTTCCCTTCTCAAAACAGAAGACAATTACAATTAGTGATGAGCACTAATGTTGTATAATTTTCATTTCACTTTGTAATTTGCAATTACGATGCAAAATTGTAATGTGAGAGTTTGGAAAAAAGCGTAAATACCTTAGTTTGTAAATGTTATCAGGAACTGTAATTATGCAATTACACATCAGTTCGGATAAGTTTCCTTAATTTAGTGTCGATATTAGCGGTTAATAGTAAGGCCCCCAAACATGCCATGGCCACCAAAATTGCTGTGTATGTTTAAGCGGGATTGTCAACATAAAAAACAAATTTCAACAGGAACTGCTCTGAGTGTATTAAGTGATAAAGATGCTAATCCTGCATTCAAAACTTGGAAGACTTTTTCTGCTGTTATGGTTTGGAGTTATCACATACCTTAGGAGCACTGGCCCTTTAATAGCCATTGCCATTCAGTTGCATGCTGGGGGTTCTTTTTTTCTATAATATATTCTTCCTCTTTCATTTATTTCCCTGCCTAGCTGCTTATCAGAAACACCCTCTGATCACTTGTGCTTAGCGACTGGAAGAGTAAATAAAAAAAAAAAGACGTGCAGTTCCTAGTATACACCTCAGTGGGAGTGTCTGAAGACTCTGGGAGGATGGCAGCTAATGAATACACAATGAGCAAGAGAAGGGAGGGGAGAAAACAAGAGTCAGGGAGGATATGATGTCAGCATTAGCTTGGCAAGATGGCCACTGCCTAGAATAGGATGTTCTGCTTTTCCTTTATAAAATTCACAGGAATCATTACGTGGATAGCACAATACATCTGTTATGTAAGTAGAACTAGTATTTATCTACTTATATTTATATGTGTTTTTTATTTCTAGGTTAGCATGGGTGTCGCTTGTTCTTTAAAGCAGGGGTCCCCAACCCCCGGGCCGCGGCCCACTGCTGGGCCGCAGGCTGCTTTGAGCTGGGCCGTGCCCTCTGTCATCACAGTGCAGAGAGAAGTGTCACTGAAGTTTGCCGGAAGCTATAGAGATGAGCCATCTGCAGCCATTGTTACTGCTGCCACCTACTGTCTGTTATTTGTAATGCAGCATGCTTTCTGTCTGTACGGACACCAGGTGGCAGCAGTGAGGATGACTGGGACGCTCTGGTCTCTTGCTAGCCACAGAGTTCAAGAGTCAGCCTGCACGGAGGTGAGCAGCCGATGCTGGAAGCTAGTGTGGGAAGAAGAATGGAAGGGTAAAAGTGAGTGTAGGGAGGAGGGAAGTGTGGGTGGTGAGATGGGAAGTGTGAAGTGAGTGTAGGGAGGAGGAAAGGGTGAAGTGAGTGTGGGGAGGAGGGAAGTGAGTGTGGGGAGGAGGGAAGTGTGTGTGGGGAGGAGGGGAGGAGGAAAGTGTGTGTGGGGAGGAGGAAAGGGTGAAGTGAGTGTGGGGAGAAGGGTAAAGGGGCTGTGGGGAGGAGGGAAGGGTAAAAGTGAGGCAATGCAGATGAGGGTAGGAAATTACAGTGCCAGTAGATAAGGAAGCCCAGGTAGCAGTCCCCTGCACACCACCTGTCACACCAATATGTACCTTGTGCTGGTGGCTTATGCAGCAGCCCCAGTGCAGTGCGAAGACATCTTTGCCAAAGTGCTGAGGGTGATGAAGATAGTGGGTAGATAAGGCTGGTATTGCCAGGACTTCTTTATATAATGGCCCTGCCTGTAGAACCAGCCCGCACCCCCCCCCCCCCAACGCGCAATAACACCACCATCCCCCGCATACGCTTGCATCCATCTTTGGAAAAATTGCCTGATGCTGAAGCGCTCCTTCGGTCAAAAAATGTTGTGGACCACTGTGTTAAAGGACAACTGAAACGAGTGGAATATGGAGGCTGCCATGTTTATTTCTTTTTAATACCCGTTGCCTGGCTATCCTGCCGATCCTCTGCCTCTAATCAGGGCCGGTTCAAGTAACAATTAGGCCCTAGGGCAAAATTAGCCTGGGGGCCCCCAACAGACACCCCCTGACCAAACAGCTCCATTAGAGGCCCTTTGTTGCAGCCAAATTTCCCTCCTGGGCCCCTGAGTTGGCTGCTGACCCTCCCCCAATCACCTCCCAACTTAACAGACTCTGCAGAGTCCCTGGAGAGAAACAGTTAAGATGGGGGAGGGACACCTTGGGGGCCCCTACAAGCTCTGGGGCCCTGGGGCAATTGCCCATTTTTTCCTATGGTAGCTCTGGCCCTGACTCTAATACATTTAGCCATAGACCCCAAACAAGCATGCAGCAGATCAGGTGTTTCTGACATTAAGCTACAGGCTTGTTTCTGGTGTTATTCAGACACCACTGCAGCCATATACAGTAGATCAGCAGGGATTCCAGGCAACGCATATTATTTAAAAGGAAATAAGTATGGCAGCCGCCATATTCTTCTCACTACAGTTGTCCTTTAAGAAAAATAAAGACCTTGTAGTTTTTGAGAAAATCAAATTTCAAAATTCAAAGGAAAAATGTTTTTACAACTCGATGAAATGACATTTGGCTGTTTAAAATAGTTTGAAAACTATTTTTTCTTTGAATGTTGAAAAGCAATCTTCTCAAAAACTACAAGGTCTTTTTGACAAATTTCTTTTAACATGCTCCCACGATTCCTCTTAAAGGAGAACTGTAGTGAGAGGTATATGGAGGCTGCCATATTTATTTCCTTTTAAGCAATACCAGTTGCCTGGCTATTCAGCTAATCCTCTGCCTCTAATACTTTCAGCCATAGGCCCTGAACAAGCATGCAGCAGATCAGGTGTTTCTGACAAATTTAGACAGATATGACAAGATTAGCTGCATGCTTGTTTCTGGTGTGATTCAGACACTTCTTTAGGCAAATAGACCATCAGGGCCCTTTTCCACCAGCGCGTTTGCGCTGGCTGAATCGCAAAAACGCAAACCGCTAGCCATTTTACAATCGCTACGGTTTGCTTTTTAACATAGGAATCGCGGTAAGTCATTTCCACTACCGCGATTCGCTTTTTACGGGAACGCGAACGCGCGGCGGAGCGATATTTGCCACGATTTTGCTATGCAGTGCATAGCATAGCAAAATCGCGGCCGTGAACGTCGGGGAATTGCCGGTAATTGTGATTCAGCAATCGCTAGCGTTCAGCGTGAACGCTAGCGACTGCAAGTGGAAAAGGGCCCTGCCAGGCAACTGGTATTGCTTAAAAGGAAATAAATATGGCAGCCTCCATATCCCTCTCACTACAGTTCTCCTTTAAAGCAGTCTAAAACCCTGACATAATATTCAATAAAAACATTTTTATATGTCATACAGTTATCATATTTGCTTTTGTGCATAAGTATTATTATTCATTTAGAAATTACAAGTTTCCAAAGTACACTTTTTTGCTTTGAGAGCTGACTTTACATTTTATTCATAACAGTTTTTTTTTTCATGTTGAAATATATGCAGAAATACTTTCTGACTGTCTGTCTGTGTTCAGGAGACCCAGCAGTGTCAGAGAAGTGTTTGTTTACATTCCACGCTTGATACAATTAAACACAAGATAACATTATCTCTAGTTCGGATTCATCCAGCTTTCCCGGCATTGAGCTTTTCTGCCCTGTGTTTAACCCTTTGAATGCTGTTCTAGAAAAAAAAAATGCTGGTAGTATATAATAGTTTCTCCAAGATGATCCGGCACAGCTCTTTTAATCAGCAAATTATTTTATTGGATCATAAAAATACAAACATTAAAGCTGCATAGTGGCTACGGTCCACCGTTTCGGACCATCACAGTCCTTGTTCACGCCACACAGCCAAATGAACAACTGCAAGCATGTTCCTTATATAGTCAAAGCTATGGCATAGCAACCAATCAGAGAAACCTATGCAAATGACTGGACCTGATGGGGAACTGCAGGGCTTGTCCACAAAGGGTACCGCCCTCTCACTCCATTGGTCAAACATTTTGAAATGCATGATGTCATTGCAGCAACATAAACATGTAAATAGAAACGTTTCTAACTCTGATCTATTGCATCTATTAATCATCTAAAATGATCCAAGGAAGAATCCAGGGCATCATGATGCAGAGGGCATGGATGTGTCATACACAGTGTAAAACTGTAAATAAAAGTACTCCGAGCGCTGTCCGCCGTCGCCATGGCAACCACGTCACATGACAACCAATGCGGAAAGACGTACGCAATGACGCCTCTACAGGCGTCCTGTTGCCGTCGCGATGCGGAAAAAACATACGCATAGTACACGTATAAAAATACGGAACTGACACAGACAAAAATACGCATGCCCAATACTATCAATGGGTGACCTGGATTCAACCCAGTCTGTTGTTTTGGGGTGGGGGGTGTCCTTTGGGTCCTTTCCTCATTGTCATTTATGTATCATAGGTTCTTTTGCCCTTTTTCACTATGCATGATAGAACTAGGGGTGTTATTTTATGGGTTGAATCCAGGTCACCCATTGATAGTATTGGGCATGCGTATTTTTGTCTGTGTCAGTTCCGTATTTTCTACGTGTACTATGCGTATGTTTTTCCGCATCGCAACGGCAACAGGACGCCTGTAGAGGCGTCATTGCGTACGTCTTTCCGCATTGGTTGTCATGTGACGGTGGTTGCCATGGTGACGGCGGACAGCGCTCGGAGTACTTTTATTTACAGTTCTACACTATATATGACACATCCATGCCCATGCCCTCTACATCATGATGCCCTGGATTCCTCCTTGGATCATTTTAGATGTTTAATAGATGCAATAGATCAGAGTTAGGGCCCTTTTCCACTAGCAGTCGCTAGCGTTCACGCTGAACGCTAGCGATTGCTGAATCGCAAAGCAAAAAAATTCCCGGCGATTTCCCGACGTTTGCGGCCGCAATTTTGCTATGCTATGCACTGCATAGCAAAATCGCGGCAAATATCGCTCCTGTAAAAAACGAATCGCGGTAGTGGAAATGACCTACCGCAATTCCTATGTTAAAAAGCAAACCGTAGCGATTGTAAAATCGCTAGCGGTTTGCGACTTTCCGATTCAGCCAGCGCAAACGTGCTAGTGGAAAAGGGCCCTTAGAAACGTTTCTATTTACATGTTTATGTTGCTGCAATGACATCATGCATTTCAAAATGTTTGACCAATGGAGTGAGAGGGCGGTACCCTTTGTGGACAAGCCCTGCAGTTCCCCATCAGGTCCAGTCATTTGCATAGGTTTCTCTGATTGGTTGCTATGTCATAGCTTTGACTATATAAGGAACATGCTTGCAGTTGTTCATTTGGCTGTGTGGTGTGAACAAGGACTGTGATGGTCCGAAACGGTGGACCGTTGCCACTATGCAGCTTTAATGTTTGTATTTTTATGATCCAATAAAATAATTTGCTAATTAAAAGAGCTGTGCCGGATCATCTTGGAGAAACTGTTCGCTATACCCTGTGGGTACAGGGGTGGATCCGCTGCACGCCCATTCCCCAACATCGCTAGTGTGCGGTTTCACACATCTTTGTGGCGGTAGTATATAATATGCTATAAATAATGTTTTAGAGCAAAGAAGAATTGCTCGGTTTCATTCCGCTTTAACATATGTAGCAATTTTGGTGACGATAGCATGTATGGGGTCCCGGCATTGGTTGCTGCCACCATTTTCTGTACTGCAGACAGTACTATTAGTTGGAATTTAGAATGTCATTCCAGACAGGTGTTCAACTATCCATCATTGTCTTAGCTCAAATACAAGACATTCAAACAAACTTTTTTTAAACCTATACAAAAATCTTTTGCTGTATAGAAACCTATAGAAACATCTATATATATATATATATATATATATATATATATATATATAATAGACTAAGTGCCTCAACCTTCAAACAAGAAGAAGAAGTACTTTGCATGAGAAAATTTATGCGTGCTCAAACACCAAGTTTAAGGCCTCTTTTCCACGGACTGTTGAGCTGTGTGCTCAGCAAGCAGTTACCAGGCAGCAGTGAGCAGATACCAAGCAGCAACAAGCAGTTACCAGGCAGCAGCAAGCAGTTACCAGGCAGCAACAAGCAGTTACCAGGCAGCAACAAGCAGTTACCAGGCAGCAACAAGCAGTTACCAGGCAGCAGCAAGTAGTTACCAGGCAGCAGCAAGCAGTTACCAGGCAGCAGCAAGCAGTTACCAGGCAGCAGCAAGTGTTATAATTTAAGTAGGCTCAGTTATTGGGACTGAGTTTTAGGTAAAAGGCTTGTTCGCAGAATATACCTTTAAATAGAGTTTCTCGTGAGGCAGGCAGAAGCATCTCAGTGTCTGCTTGAAGCAAATGATACAAGCAGATACTGAGAAGATGTTCCTAGTCCAAGGTCTTAGGCCTACACTGCCCCAGACAAATGGACTACGGGAACAATCAACATGGGCCATATTTATAAAACAACATTCTTGCAACTAGGGCATAATATCTTATATAATATTAATCGAGTAGGTGTGTGTCCTGACATCACAAGGGATCTGAACCAATCATAGATGGCTCAGATGAGGTCACATTTAACTCTTTCTGGTTCATATAAAGAGGGAGCACGGAGGGAAAAGGGGCGGCACTCTACTTTCCAGCTATCCGGCTCTCTATGCTTCCTAGTTAGAATACTAGCTTCCTGTATGTATGATGTAAATATATGTGATGTACATAGGAAAGACTATTTATACTTTGAAGAAATCAAACTGTAACACAAGATGCTTAATAAACCCCTTTGAAAGGTGAAGAAGGCTGTCTCCGCTCTATCTCCTGTATGCTGTCGCTGTGAGTTGCAGCTCTGATGAGTTGCTGGTGCCGGAGCTAAAGGTGATTTATTACAGCAAGCAGTTACCAGGCAGCAGCAAGCAGTTACCAGGCAGCAGTGAGCAGTTACCAGGCAGCAGTGAGCAGTTGTGAGAGTTTGAGAGCCATTTCACTGCCTATTCACAGTCCATGGAAAAGAGGCCTTACCCTAGCAAGTCTGACATTGCAAATCTGGCCTAATTGGCTATTCATGAGGCAATGCTCATGCAAATGCATGCACAAACCAATACCACAAAGCAGTCACCCTGCTACATGCTACATTAGCACTATCCGGCTTAGTGCACACCAGAGCGGTTCGGCAGCGTTTTGCGATCCACTTGCGGCTGCGGATACGCTTGGGTAATGTATTTCAATGGGCTGGTGCACACCAGAGCGGGAGGCATTTTGCTGAAACGCATACTCCCGAGGTGAGGCATTTTTTGGATTGCGGAAGCGTTTCTGCCTCCAATATAAAGTATAGGAAAAACGCAAACCGCTCTGAAAAACGGCAGTTCAGAGCGGTTTTGCGGGCGTTTTTGTTACAGAAGCTGTTCAGTAACAGCTTTACTGTAACAATATATGAAATCTACTACACCAAAAACGCTTTACAAAACCGCAAAATGCTAGGTGAAATGCTACAGAAAAATAAGAAAAAGCGTTTCAAAATCTGCTAGCATTTTGCGGATCTGCTAGCAGTTTTTGGTGTGCTCCAGGCCTCCAGGAGCGCCACGGGGAGGATTCCCAATGCCCCCTTTTTATACAACTGGGGGGACCGCAGGGTCCCAGGCTCTCTCACTGCCTGGAAACCACAGCGGCACCCCGGAGGGGGAGGCTGGGTGGCATGGACAACCCCCCCCAAGTGTGGCCAGCGCCGGAGAGAGCCGTCTGCACCTACCTCCCAATATTAAAAACAGGCACTTACCTTAACGTCCATTGTGTTCTGCTACATGCGCATTAATTTGGGGGCACCACATGAGAAAGGAGAGAAGCATGGGTCACCCCGAGCTTTAGAGCTCAGGGCTGGCTCACATACAGCACTCCAGAGGGGGGGGGGAGGACAGGCGCACTCACTCCAGGGTTCACACCACCGGAGCAAGCCATCCACCACCTGCCTCCAAAGGATGCAAACTGCACAAAATGCTTTCCATGAGAAAATGAATGCGCATGTAGCAGAACCCAATGGACGTTAAGGTAAGTGGCTGTTTTTAATATTAGGAGGTGGGTGCGGACGGTTCTCCCCAGCGCTGGCCACGCTTGGGGAGGGGGGGGGGGGGCGGCTGCGCCACCCAGCCTCCCACTCCGGGGTGCCGCTGTGGTTCCCAGGCAGCGAGAGAGCACTTTGCAGTATTGGTTTTTTGACCCTGCATAGTTTGGCATGCGAAAGCAAATGCATATTTGCATGAGCATTGCCTCATGAATAGCCAATTAGGCCAGATTTGGAAAGCCAGACTTGCTAGGGTTAAACTTGGTGTTTGAGCACGCAAAATGTTTCTCATGGAAAGCATTTTTTGCAGTTGTATCCTTTGGAGGCAGGTGGTGGATGGCTTGCTCTGGTGGTGTGAGCCCTGGAGTGAGTTGTCTGCGCCTGTCCTCCCCTCACCCCGGAGTGTTGTATGTGAGCCAGCCCTGAGCTCTAAAGCTCGGGGTGACACATACTTCACTCCTTTCTCATGTGGTGCCCCCAAGTTAATATGCATGTTGCAGAACGCAATGGACGTTAAGGTAAGTGCCTGTTTTTAATATTGAGAGGTGGGTGCGGATGGCTCTCCCCGGCGCTGACCACACTTGGGGTGGGGTGCAGCTGTGCCACCCAGCCTCCCCCTCCGGGGTGCCGCTGTGGTTCCCAGGCAGTAAGAGAGCCTGGGACCCCGCAGTCCCCCGGTTGTATGGGGGCATTCGGAATCGTCCCCGTGGCGCTCCTGGATAGTGCTAATGTAGCATGAACTAATACCCACAGGGCGATCGCTTTGCGGTATTGGTTTTTGGACCCTGCATAGTTTGGCATGCAAAAGCAAATGCATATTTGCATGAGCATTGCCTCATGAATAGCCAATTAGGCCGGATTTGCAAAGCCAGACTTGCTAGGGTTAAACTTGGTGTTTGAGCACGCATACATTTTCTCATGGAAAGCCTACTTCTTCTTGCTTCAAGGTTGAGGCACATACTCTATTAGATAGATAGATGCGGCGTATGCTACGACGCGGGTTGGCTAGTAGAGCATATTTATGAAGGGTGCCCACATCATTTTCTTTCATATACACCACATCATATAATTCACAAGCAACTATGATTAAGAATAAGATAAACTTTGACCGCATCGAATCTGGAGAATCATCGATGTACATCACATCCGGTTTTAACCCTGTATTTATTACACCCCTGCTCTCAAAAGCCATCTACTACCAGTTAAGTGTTTTATTGTTGTGATTCCTTATCAGTAAGGGTTATAGACCGATGCAGTCCGGACTTAGACAGAAACTGTCACTTGCATACCTGATGTTTAAAAAAAAAAGGAGCACATCATAGTCATTTATGTGCTTGCACTGTACACATGGGTGTAAACATCACCCCTGCGACCCCCGCACTCGCAGGGGGGTGGCAGGGTCGTTTGTTCACAAAAACGACCCTGCCACCTCCTCCTTATGTCTAGTTATACTCCTGACTGTACATACACTTGTCCATCTCATGTCACGTCACCTTGGATATCCTTTTTTCTGCGGATCACTGCAATAATGCATTAGCGCTAAATACGGTAAGTGTAATATAATACTCAAAGAATGAGCCCCATAGAGTATAACTGTATAAACTTTGTTACCGTTTGCCATGAAAACAATGATGTTTTGTGTCCACAACAGGCCCAATGGATCTCTCTGTTGGTTTGCATTTGCAAACAGCATATTATACACTTTCTCAAAAGCTCCACGAGAGTTTGTTCCGTGTTTTCTCCCATGTTCTGGGAAGGAGAGAAAAGAGATTAAAAAGAGACTAAAAAAAGGAAGCAATACAGAGCAAAATTAACAAATTAGTTTTGTGCTGTCATTTCCCAACTGCTAGTTTATTCCGGCACCTGATTGCCGTTTTTTCTGCAGTTCTGATGCCTATAAAATAAGTATTTGTAGTTCTCGGATTTGTGACTATCAGGGCAGTGTGGGATACACATAACATACATGTAGTTGAGCCGCCGGGAGATTTGGGGACAGGGTAAAGGTAAAAAACAGCTTACCCTGCTCCTACAAAACTCCCGGTGGCGTTAATTACTATTCCCCCTCTGGGTCGCCGCTATTGCTGGTGCCTAATTATGCTGTTATTATAGTAATTTTGGCCACGTCTTTTGACGGCACCCAAATTACTGTCTGAACACTGTTTTAGCCGTAATTTCTATTACAGCCTATGGTGGCGCTGGCTGCACCAAAATCTCTGACGCTGTTTTTACTTGATTCGGTGTGGGATGCACCATACCAAGTCATTTTGAGATGGAACCGAGGGTACCTACCCAGGGCTGCGGCACTATTTTAGAAAGGTGAATTATGAGTTTTTTTGTTAAAAGACAACTGAAAAGAGAGGGATAAGGGGGGGGGGGGGGGGGCTTACATATGTATTTCCTTTTAAGCAATACCAGTTGCCTGGCTGTCCTGCTCATCCTCTGCCTCGAATTCTTTTTGCCATAGACCTTGAGGCCTTGTTCCGCTCACGTTAGCGTTCGCGTTGGGCTTTTTTTATGCAATTTTTTTTTCGGTTCCCGGCGCTTGGGTGGGTATTGTGTATTTTGTGAAAATCGCTTTTCTAAGTACTTTTCCAGAGAGTTTTTTAAATTCATTCCCTGACGTCAGCCAGGAAGTGAACTCTTTAAACTGGAAAATAATATATACAATGTATTTATTCTCAAAAATGCGAACGTAATCGCTGCACAAAGCGAATTTGTGAGTGTTTTGCTTTTCCCTATACCTTCCATTGAGGCAAAATCGCCTCAAAAATGGTACAGGCAGCGCTTTCCTGAGCGGATCGCAAATGAACCGCTCAGATGTGAACGCTCTCATAGAGAATCATTGCACAAGCACTTTTAGGGCGATTTTGAAAATCGCCAGCGCTTAAAAAAATATCACAAAGCTTGATTCACAAAACCGTGATAACTGATATCACGGTCGCACTAGCGTTTTGTGTGCATTATAACGCTCATAATGGTTTCCACGCGCAATCGTTAATTTTTGTGCAAAACTGCAAATTTTCACTTTTTTGCACAAAAATGTGTAATTGCGCGTGAAAATTAGCGATTGCACACAAACGTTACGCACATTATAACGCGCTCCAAACGCTAGCACAACCGTGATATCAGTTATCACGGTTTACTGAATCAAGTCCCTAGTGTGAACGAGCCCTGTGCATTTGCAAATAAAGTGTTTTTTGATATTATTGTCAGATCTGACAATTATCCCCAGGCTTGCTTCTGGTGTGTGATTCAGACACTACTGAAGCCAGGGCTGCCAGGCAACTGGTATTAATTAAAAGGAAATCAATATGGCAGCCTCCATGTTATTCTCACTTCAGTTGTCCTTTAACCCTCCTGGCGGTCTATTAAAAACCGCCAGGGTGCAGCGCTGCCGTTTTTTTTGGTTTTTTTTTTAAATCATGTAGCGAGCCTAGGGCTCGCTACATGATAGCCGCTGCTCAGCGGCATCCCCCCAGCCCCTCCGATCGCCTGCGGCGATAGGCGATCAGGAAATCCCGTTCAAAGAACGGGATTTCCTGGAGGGCTTCCCCCGTCTCCATGGCAAAGAGGCGGGATGACGTCACCGACGTCATGGACGTCGTGACGTCTAAGGGAGACCCGATCCACCCCTTAGCGCTGTCTGGCGCTGATAGGCCAGGCAGCGCAGGGGTCTACGGGGGGGGGGGGGGCCTCTGTGGCGGTGCGGATAGCGGCGAATTGGCGCGGGGGGTTACCGCCAGGAAGGTTAATGAGAAGCATGAATTTTGCATAATCATAATTTTGCATTGTAAGTCGCAATTACAATGTGAAATCGTAATGCAAAGTTTTAATTTTATTTGTAACCGTAATCAGGAACTGTAATTTCACATTTTTGTATAATTGTTTGTAAAATTTGGTGAATAGCAAGGCCCCCATACACGCTATTGTCACTAAAATTGCTGCATATGTTAAAGAGGAGCTGTTAGGTATAGGGTCTCAGAGAAAATAAACACATATATCAGTAGCTAAACATTGGCTGTACTTACATTACATATGCATTTCACTGTCCACGTTTGGATTTCACAGAAGTTTTATATAGTATTTGCAGAGAATGATGCTCCTGACAGCTTATGGCAGGTTCCATGTTTGTCTGTCTCCTATGAAGCCAAATGTGTCATCATGTCCTGCCTGCTTCCTGATGATTAGACTCACACAAAAGATCGGTAATGTAAAACACTACTGTGCAGTGAATATTAATTAGCCATGTGGCTAGGAACAATAGCGGACTCCTGGAGTGTACTCTGCTGGGTGTTTTTTCAGCTGCTGCTGTTGTAACACGAGCCCTGTAACTTATCACTAGCAGCCGAGGGGAGGGCCCCAGAATGCTTTGCTGTATGGTATGCGGCTCTCGGCTTCTTAAGAGCTTGGGTCTAACATCCTTGCAGTTCAGCACACATCAAAACTAAGAGAGATTTTTAACTTCAGTATTGCCTTTTTGGCTTCCTTCTAAACTGTTTAACACAAGAGAATAGAGGTTTAAATTAGCTTTTGCAGCCTGCCAGTTACTCTTTAAGGGAATAGTGGGTACAAGTAAAAAAAAAGAAAAGTGTTTTTTAAACAAATTTAAGTTTAAAAACGATTTTTCCTTTGCATTTTTAAAGTCGATTTTCTCAAACACCTTACAAGATCTTTTTGTAAAAAAAAATATTTTGCCTAGTTCCCTCTATACTCCTTAAAGTGAACCTCCAGACTAATCTACTCGGCAGCACTGAAAAGGCTTGGTGTTTCTTTAACAAGTTCACAGCATCCGAGCTTTGTTTTTCATACCCAAGCCTAATTTTTAGCTGTTCAGAAGCTAAGCTCCGCCCCATCAAAGAAAACTGCCCGGGCATTTTTCCCCTGATGCTGTGCAAAGCATGATGGGATTTCTGATGTTGTTGCACTCGTTGCCTAGCAGCTGGGAGGGATAATCAGGACACAGGACAGTTGGAACTGTGTCGCATGCTCCCTGTCACCTCCTTTCAACCAAAAAGATAGCTGCCCTCATGAAATCACAAACATTTGCCTGTTCTTTTAAAACAGGGTGGGTAAGAGATTATATTACCTATCTATTTTAATTAACATAACTAATGTAACTTAATGACAGTATGTTTGTTTAGGCTGAAGTTCCTCTTTAACACACATAACAATTCTGGTGAAGATAAGCAAGATTTGGGCACTGGCACAAAATTACGCAAAACGTACACGAAATAATGAATGGATTACATGAAAACAATTCAATTTCTAAATTGTAACTATGTAATTACAAAAAATTGCATGAAACTTTGCATAAAAGTAATTACCAGATCATTATTATCATTACTATTTTCTGTTACAGCTATAAAAAAAATATAAATACAGCTATATAAAAAAATACAAGTGAAACTCGAAAAATTAGAATATCGTGCAAAAGTTCATCTATTTCAGTAATTCAGCTTAAAAGGTTAAACTAATATATTAAATAGGAACCCTTTGCAGGTGTTTCAATATTGGTCTGAGTGAGATTTTGATTTGGGGGTTTTCATAAGCTGTAAGCCATAATCATCAAAATTATAACAAGTAAAGGCTTGAATTTTAATTAACCACTTCAGCCTTCAGTCGTTTTCACTTTATGCATCCGAGCAATGTTCACCTCCCATTCATTAGCCTATAACTTTATCACTACTTATCACAATGAACTGATCTATATCTTGTTTTTTCCGCCACCAATTAGGCTTTCTTTGGGGGGTACATTTTGCTAAGAGCCACTTTACTGAAAATGCATTTTAACAGGAAGAATAAGAAAAAAACGGAAAAAATTCATTATTTCTCAGTTTTCAGCCATTATAGTTTTAAAATAATACATGCCTCCATAATTAAAACTCACGTATTGTATTTGCTCATATCTCCCAGTTATTACACCGTTAAAATTATGTCCCTATCACAATGTATGGCGACAATATTTTATTTGGAAATAAAGGTGCATTTTTTCCGTTTTGCATCTATCACTATTTACAAGTTTAGAATAAAAAAAATATAGAAATATTTCATCTTTACATTGATATTTAAAAAGTTTAGACCCTTAGGTAAATATTTACATGTTTTTTTTTATTATTGTAATGCTTTTTTTTTTTTTATATTAAACATTTTATATGGGTATTTTTTGGGAGGGTGGGATGTAAACATTACTTTTATAATGTAAAAGTGTGTTAAGTTTTATTTTTTTTACTTTTAGTTGTAGTATTACTGTTTGGCCACAAGATTGCGGCCATGAGTTTGTTTACATGACGTCACTCTAAGCGTAACATACGCTTAGAGGGGTGTATGGGGGACGCAACAGCCAGAAAAAGCGGAGCTTGTGAGAGAAGCTGTCGCTTTTTCTGCGGGGGAGAGGAATCAGTGATCGGGCACCATAGCCCGATTCACTAATTTATGGGCTAACGATCCATGGCCGGGAGCACGCGTGCACGCGCGCGATCGGCCGCGGGAGCGCGGACGCGCACATGGCCTCCTGGGCGTAACTAGTACGTCCAGGAGGCCAAGGTAGTTAATGAGTCTATTTCATATATATTAATTCCACCTTTTAAGTTGAATAACTGAAATAAACAATCTCTTGCTCAATAGTCTAATATTATGGATTCCACCTGTATATTCACCTACTGAATACCTAATTTCTTCTTTTCTGCACGCTATCCGGGGTCTGGCATTGCTGGCGCCCAAATTACACAGTGAGCAGCGCTATAGCACACACTAGGAAGAATCGCACATGCTTTTTCCATAGCACATAGTGGAAAACACATTCTGCCCAGTGTGTTCCTTCCCTATTTAACATTACAGGCTATGGTGGTGCCCAAATCAGGGTGGGCACAGAAATGTCCTGTATTGTCTGAAAGCCCATGCAAAGGAAAAAAAGAGGAAAAAGCATTATCAAAATTATTTTGAGTATTTGTTTGCTTGCTGATGGGTTATAAGGCATTTTAGTTACATATTGTGAAAATATCACCTAGGAGAAAACTCAGGTGAAAAGGTCAGTTGCATATGGCTCCAGGGCCCATATGCAATTCACTTTTTCTCCTGAGTTTTCTCCTAGGTGATATTTTTAAAATGGTCAATAAAATGACATCAAATGCTCAAAATAATTGTGATAGTACTTTCTCACGTACTTTTTGGTACTTTTTCAATTACAAAATGCTGAAAATGTATTTTAAAAAGACGTAGAAAAATTATCTCCTAGAAGAAAACTCAATTAACTTTTTCTCCGGAGTTATCTCCCCCTAGAAGCAATTTTTTCATCTTGAATGTAAAATAATTTTTCACCATTTTGCAATTGAAAGATGTGCGAAGATGTGGAGTCCGTTTGGGTAAATATTCATGGTGGAAATAAAAGTTGCCAATTGCTTATTGGGGTATGCTACAGGCCACCTCTTATTAATGAAGCTGCAGAACTGCGATTACTACAGCAGATTGAAAAAGCTGCAAGTAAAAATGAGGTCATAATTATGGGCGACTTCAACTTTCCAGACATTGACTGGGGTATTGAGGCTACCCATTCTGGTAAAAGCAGCAGATTTCTGGCAGCACTACAGGACAATTACTTGACTCAAATGGTAACTGAACCAACTAGGGGGAATGCGTTACTGGATCTGATCATTTCTAATAGGTTCAAGAACATTTGGGAAATAGTGATCACAACATGATAACGTTTGATATGGTGACTGATAGGCCACGGGGCAGCGGGACCACTAAAACTATGAATTTTAGAAAAGCAAAGTTCAATCAAATTAGGCAGGCACTAAGTTTGGTGAACTGGGATAATGTACTACAAGGGGAAGACACTGAAGGGAAATAGCAAGCTTTCAACTTATACTCAATCAATATTGTAGTATGTATATCCCATATGGAAACAAAATATCTAGGAATAAAAAAAGGCCTCTATGGATGAATACAAAGGTTAAAGATAAAATGAAGAGGAAAAAGAATGCCTATAAGGTCTTAAAAAAGGAGGGGACCGAGGCTGCACTAAGCAATTATAAGGAGTGCAATAAAGATTGTAAAAAAAAAATTAGGCAGGCAAAGATTGAAGCTGAAAAACAAATCGCTAAGGATATCAAATCTAACCCAAAAAAGTTTTACAAGTACATTACCTCTTAAAAAAGAAAGGTTGACTGTATAGGACTCCTAAAGGATGAGGGTGGGAACTCAATGGTGGATGACCAAGGTAAGGCAGAGTTATTAAATGCTTTCTTTGCTTCTGTCTTCACAAAAGAAACAGCACTGTTGCAAACTACAGAGGCGGAAGAGTCTCAATCTTCTAACTGTAATATTAAATACTTAACGCAGGAAGAAGTGAAGGCAAGACTAAATAAATTAAAAATAGACAAGGCACCTGGCCCGGATGGCATGCATCCTCGGGTTCTAAGGGAATTAAGTTCAGTTATAGATAAACCCCTTTATCTTATCTTTTGTGACTCTCTTGCAACTGGCAGAGTCCCAGTGGATTGGCGTACAGCCCACGTTTTCCCATTATTTAAGAAGGGCAAAAAATCAGATCCAGGAAATTATAGACCTGTAAGCTTAACATCAGTTGTATGCAAACTATTTGAGGGGTTACTAAGAGATACTATACTTGACTTCATAGTAGAAAATAATCTTATTTCTCAGCATCAACATGGGTTTACTAAAGACAGGTCCTGTTTGACTAACATGCTCAGCTTTTATGAGGTAGTGAATGCTAATATGGATATTGGGAATGCTGTAGATGTGATATACTTGGACTTTGCAAAGGCCTTCGACACTGTTCCCCACAAAAGTCTGGTGCAAAAGTTGAGCATGCAAGGACTGGGGAAGAGTCTGTGTTCATGGATAGGGAACTGGCTAATGGACAGAAAACAAAGAGTTGTGGTCAATGGATCGTACTCAAAATGGGAGACTGTTAGCAGTGGGGTCCCACTGGGGTCTGTTCTGGGTCCAGTGCTCTTCAATTTATTTATTAATGACCTAGTAGATGCAGTAGTGAGCAATGTTGTTATTTTTGCAGATGATACAAAATTGTGCAGAATCATCAACTCTCAGGAAGATAGTGTCATATTGCAACAGGATCTGGGTAGGATGGCTATATGGGCACATACATGGCAGATGAAATTCAATATTGACAAATGTAAAGTCATGCATTTCGGATGTACTAATGGTCTAGCTCCATACAAAATAAATGGGATACAGTTGGGGACATCAAACTTGGAGAAGGACTTAGGAGTACTCATTGACAACAAGTTAAATAATCATACTCAATGCCAAGCAGCTAAAGCTAAAGCTAACAACATTTTGGGATGCATTAAAAGGGAAATAAAAACTTGAGATGCTAGCATAATATTGCCCCTGTTTAACTCTCTAGTAAGGCCACATCTGGAATATGGAATTCAGTTCTGGGCACCACATTACAAAAAAGATATTGCAGTTTTAGAGCAGGTGCAGAGACGAGCAACAAAATTGATACGTGGGATGGAAGGTCTCACTTATCAAGAAAGGTTAGATAAACTGGGTTTATTTAGTCTAGAGAAAAGACGCCTTAGAGGGGATCTAATTAACATGTATAAATACATCAGAGGGAAATATAATAGCTTGGCGGATGAGCTTTTTGTCCCTAGGCCTTCTCAAAGGACTAGAGGACATGATCTGCGCATGGAGGAAAAACGTTTTAGCCATTTATTTAGGAAAGGGTTCTTTACAGTAGGAGTGATTAAGATGTGGAATGCATTGCCACAGGAAGTCGTTATGTCAAACTCTATACCTGCATTTAAAGGGGGCTTAGATGCTTTCCTTGCGTTGAAAGACATCCATGGCTACAATTACTAGGTAATGCCTAATGATGTTGATCCAGGGATTTTATCTGATTGCCATCTGGAGTCGGGAAGGAATTTTTCCCTTTAGGGGCTAATTGGACCATGCCTTGTAAGGGTTTTTTCGCCTTCCTCTGGATCAACAGGGATATGTGAGGGAGCAGGCTGGTGTTGTACTTTATACTGGTTGAACTCGATAGACGTATGTCTTTTTTCAACCAAAATAACTATGTAACTATGTAACTATGAAAAAGTAACAAAAACAGGTGAAAAAGTACTATCAAAATAAATTTGAGTATTTTTTTGCTTGCAGGTAATTTAAAAGTCCTTTTATTTACAAGTTGTGAAAATATTACCTTGGAGAAAACTCAGCAGAAAAAGATAATTGCATATGAGCCCAGTGCCCATATGCAAATCACTTTTTCACCTGAGTTTTCTCCAAGGTGTTATTTTTACACCTTGGGCCATATGCAATTCAAGTTGACAAGAAGCTAAAAACAACTCCAGCCTGATGTGAGGTGATAAGACGCTCGCACGTTTTGAGCTTCTTATCACCTCGAAATGCATATGGCCCAAGGTGTATAAATAACACCTAGGAGAAAAAGTGAATTGCATGTGGGCCCTGGGCAGATATGCAATTTCTTTTTTCTCCTGAATTTTCTCCTAGGAGATATTATTAAATGTGTCTATAAAATGTCTTTTTACCCACCAACAAGCAAGAAAATACGCAACATTATTTTGATAGTACTTTTTTCACATGCGGTTTGGTACTTTTTTAATTGTATAATGCTGAAAAAATGATTTTAAAAAGAACATGAAAAAACTCAGGAAAAAAAAATGATTGCATATAGCTTTGCCCCTATAAATTAATTTTTAAGCATGTTACTATTGAAAAAGCTCCAAAAATCTTGTGAAAAGGTAGTATCAAAATTATTTTGAGTATTTTCTTGCTTGCTGATGGCTTAAAAGGCATTTTATGGCAAGTTATTAAAATATCTCTAGGAGAAAACTCAGGAGAAAAATGTAACTGCATATGGGCCCTAGGTCCATATGCAATTACCTTTTTCACCTAAGTTTTCTCCTAAGTGATATTTTCACAACTTGTCACAAAATGTCTTTTAAGCCACTAACAAGCAAGAAAATACTCAAAATAAATTTGATAGTACTTTTTCAGTAACTTTTGGGTACTTTTTCAATTGTAAAATGCTGAAAAATGAGTTTCAAGAGAAGATGAAAATGATCTCCTAGGAGATAATTCAGGTAAAAAAATGAATTGCATATGGCCCCTAGTCATAAATTGCCCTTTACACCACAAGCAAGCAAGAAAATACTCAAAATGATTTTGATAGTACGTTTTCACCAACTTTCGAGTACTTTTTTCAATTGTAAAATTATAAAAATTGTTTTAAATAGAGGATGAAAATGTTCTCCTAGGAGATAACTCAGGAGAAAAGGGTAATTGCAGTTTTCTATTTATCTTCTGTTTCAAATAACTTTTTATACCACTCTCCAATTAAAAAAGTGCCAAAAGGTATATGAAAAAGTACTGTCAAAATGATTCAGAATTTTTTTCTTACTCGCTGGTGGCTTAAAAGGCATTTTAATGATGAAGTGTGAAAATATCACCTAGGAGAAAACTTAAGAGAAACAGTGAATTGAATAAGGGTCCTTGGGCCCTATGCTATTCACTTTTTCTTCTGAGTATTCTCCTAGGAACACTAGGGAACTGTATAGGGGAGGGTGGGGGTCTCTAGACACCAGGGAACTGTATAGGGGAGGGAGGACCACTAGACACCAGAGAACATTATAAGGGAGGAAGGTGGCCAGTAGACATTTAGGTTGGCCCGCGCCTAGATCCCAGTGTACAATTTTGGCCCGTGACTAGGTTCCAGTGTACAATTTTGGCCCGTGACTAGGTTCCAGTGTACAATTTTGGCCTGTGACTAGGTTCCAGTGTACAATTTTGGCCTGTGACTAGGTTCCAGTGTACAATTTTGGCCTGTGACTAGGTTCCAGTGTACAATTTTGGCCTGTGACTAGGTTCCAGTGTACAATTTCGTCCCACTTTGTATTTGAGTTTGACACCCCAGACTTATGCCTTTATTCTATAAGGTGGCAACGTTAAGTGGTTGCCAGTAAGAATACAGTGCGTCATTTTTACCTTTATACTGGAAATTTTTTAATCGCTTAATTACTGCCTGTGCTTCCCCGCTGTCATCATCATTTATGTTCACAATAGTTTTAGCCTCCAAAGCATAAGAGATAACAGCAAAGCGCCATCTAATATCATAGCCGGAGACCTGAGGACACAGTAAAGATAACAGTTATATAGGAAGATTGCTGTAAACGTCTTAGACTTACAAACGTTAAACTCCTTACACATGCTCAGTCACAATCATTATAAATCAAATTGTCTCCATGGTTTACATCTGTGCATTCGGTGAATTTATTGACAGCATAACAACGGTCTACCGGAACATAGGATTGTTAGTGGACATGTTAAGCTGAACAACCGGAAGTGAGTAACTAGCCACATGTGAGTTGTTTGAATGAAGCAAACGTTTGTTATCGTTGGATGGAATGGCTAAAACTGAGTATTGACTGAACTGATCCGCTAGGACCACTAGAGACCAGGGAACTGTATTGGGGAGGTAGAAAGCAAACACCAGAGTGCTGTATGGGGTGGGGGGGGGGAGGGGGGGGAGGCATTAACCACTTCACCACTGAGGGGCTTTTCCCCTTGTGGACCAGAACAATTTTCACCTTTCAATGCTCCTTCCATTAATTTGCCAATAACTTTATCAATACATATCACAACTAAATAGTCTATATCTGTTTTTTTTTTGCCACCAATAAGGGTTTCTTTGGGTGTTATGTATTGCTAGGAATTATTTTATTCTAGATGCATTTTAATGGCAATAATAAGAAAACTAAAAAAAATAATTTCTGTTTTTGGCCATTATATTTTTTAAATAAAAACGTGCTACTGTACATAAACGCTGTACATAAAAGCCACACATTTTATTTTCCCATTTGTCCCACTTAGTATAACATTAAAATTATGTCTCTAGTACAATGTATGGGAACAATATACTATTAGGAAGTAAAGGGTTTTTTTTTCCGTTTTGCGTCCGCCACTAATTAATTACAAGCCCTTACTTGCAAAAATAACAGTAATATACCCTCAGGACATCCATATTAAAAATGTTGAGTTAAGGTAACTATTTATGTATTTTTTTTTAAATATACTAGCTGATGACCCGGCATTGCCTGGGTATGTATTTGGCTGGTGTCGGCTCCGCACACTTTTTTCTAATTCTAACACACAAAAACTCAATAATCAAGTTTGTGAGCTTTGGCATCAATAATTTTTATATTCCCATAGAAATTAACCAAATCAGATTGGCTGTTTGTGACCGCCCCTCTTCAGCATTTGAACCCTAGTCACCCAATGACCAACTGCAGCCAATTACCAACTGTAGCAGGTTTGAGGCATCTGCTATTAACAATGTAAAAATGGCAGCATTTAAATATTCCCCATTAAAAAAAAAGTGAATTTTGATTGGCTATTATAGGCTCCACCCACTTACCTGAATATTAATCACCCAGTGACCCTCTGGGCAAATTTTGAGAACCCTATATTTTTCCATTGAAATTTGTTTTTGGCTCTGCCCTCGTTTTGTAATCTGAACACACAGTCACTCAGTGACCAAGTTTGGGAGCTTTTGGAGTCCTTGGCACCAATAAAACAAATCTGATTAGCTTTTTGTTTGAATTTGAACCCCAGTAAACCAATGACAAACTGTACCAGGTTTGAGGGTTGTGCCATTAACAGTGATAGAATGGCAGCAATTTTAATATTCCCCTTGAAAATCAATAGGTAAATATTGATTGGCTTTTTAAGGCTCAACCCACTTTTCTGAATATTAATCCCAGTCACCCAGTAACCAACTGTGCAAAGTTTGAGAATCCTGCCATTAACAGTGAAAAGGGCTGCAGTTTACATTTTCCCAGGGAAATCTATTTTTGACTCCACCCAGCTTTTGTACCCTTGACACACAGTCACTCAGTGACCAAGTTTGTGAGCTTTCGGGTTCCTGGCATCAAAATTGTGTGAATGGAAGCAGTTTATCCAGCAAAGAAATCTGATTGGCTGTTTGGGTCGCCACCCCTTTAGTGAATTTGAACCCCAGTCACTTAATGACCGACTATAGCAGGTTTCAGGCCTCTGCCATTAACAGTGTGAGAATGGCTGCAGTTTATATTTTCCCATGTAAAAAGTTACTTGTTTTTAATTGTTTTTGGCTCTGCCCACTGTTCCTAGCCTTGACATACGGTCACTCAATGACCAAGTTTATGAACTTTGGGGTCCTTGACATCAATGAGTTGCATTTTTCCATTGAAATTAAACAAATCTGATTGGCTGTTTGCAGACCGCCCTTTTTCAGAATTTAAACCCAGCCTCCCAGTGACTGACTGTACCAGATTTGAGGCATCTGCCATTAAGAGTGTAAGAATGGCAGCAATGTAAATATTCCCCTTGAAAATCAATAGGTGAATTTTGACCGGCTGTTGTAGGCTTCACCCACTTTCCAGAATATCAATTCCAGTCATACAGTGACCAACTTTGCCAAGGTGAGAACCGTACCCCAATAACATAATGGCTGAAATCAATCTAACAAATCTGGCTGTTTGTGGCTCCACCTCTTTAGCGAATTTGGACCCCAGTCACCCAATGACCGACTGTATCAGGTTTGAGGCCTCTGTCATTAACAGTGTAAGAATGGAAGCAATGTAAATATTCCCCTTGAAAAAAAAGGTGAATTTTGATTGGCTGTTGTAGGCTCCACCCACTTTCTAAATATTAATCCCAGTCACCTAGTGGCCAACTGTGTCAAGTTTAGGAACCCTGCCATTAACAGTGTAAGAATGGTTGCCGTTTATTTTTTCCCATGTACAAAATGTAGTTGTTGGCACCGCCCACTTTTTCTAAACTTGACATACAGTAACTCAATTATCAAGTTTATGAGCTTTGGGGTCCTTGGTATCCATAATTTGTATATTCCCATTGAAATTAAGCAAATCTAATTGGCTGTTTGTGGCTCTGCCCCCTTTCTGAATTTGTACCCCCAGTCACTCAGTGACCAACTGTACCAGGTTTGAGGCATCTGCTATTAAATATTACCCTTGAAAATTAACAGGTTAATTTTGATTGGCTGTTGTATGCTCCACCCATTTTCCTGAATATGAATCCCGGTCACCCAGTGACTAACTGTGCAAAGTTTGAGAACCCTGCCATTAACAGTGTAAGAATGGTTGCAGTTTATATTTGACCAGTGAAATTTGTTTTTGGCTCTGCCCACTTTTTTGGAACCTTGACACACAGTCACTCAATGACCAAGTTTGTGAGTTTTCGGGTTCCTGGCATCACAAATGTGTGAATGGAAGTAGTTTATCCATGTGATGAATAGCGGAAAAGCCGCCGCATGTTCTGACAGTAAGGCGGCTGATTCCGCGTCTGATGCGGCGGTTTGTCCGCGTCAGCATGCGTCTGGGTTGTCTGGAACTGGTGGTGCACATGGGAGGAATGGCGTGGGGGCCGCCGCGTGTTCTGACGGTAGGGCGGCGGATTCCGCGTCCAGTGTGGCGGTTTCCCCGCAGCAACATGTGTCTGGGCTGTCTGGACCTAGTAGTGCACACAGATGGAGAGCTACGCGCGTGCGCACTGCAAGACAAGCTCTTTATACCAATAGGAGGAAGATCAGCTGATCAGGGCGGTCAGCTGATCCCTGATCAGTCAGTGATTGGTTGATGGGAGCTGGGCGGCACTGTGGAGCGCTTTACTATATATATATCTCCTGCTGTTCAGTTGCTGGTTGTCTGACGTTGTGAATGCCTATGTGTAAGCACTCAGACCTTAGTCAGATCCTTCAGTGTGGTGGAACCAGGAGGACCTGGGAATCCACACTTAGCCAGTTACTGTATATCATCTGTGTTATTCTCTAGCATAGTTCCAGGGTGTTGAGATCACAGCCCTCACACCCCAGACTAGGAATACTGTACATCATCTGTGTTATTCTCTAGCATAGTTCCAGGGTGTTGAGATCACGGACCTCACACCTCAGACTAGGCCTTGTTCTGATATCTGTTATGACCTGTAGCTTTCCTGACTATTCTTCTGATCTCTGATTTGGTACTTTGCATATCTGATACTCTGTTGCCGACCCGGCCTGTCTGACCTTCTGGCTGTCACCCCCGCAGGGTGTCCAGCCTTTCCGCAGGGGTCCCCTGCTCTACAGAGGGGACACTGCTCCTTATCAGTCAGGGACTCCCTCTCCAGGTGTCCCTGACTGCAGTAGAGTCTTCTCTACTTATTGGACCACCTGCTTCCCCGGTGGTCCAAAGGTTACTGTTGCACCAAAACACTTACACACTCAGGTGTCTAGAGGTTAGACATATTTGATTGTTGGCGATTCTGCAGATCCCCAATAATCAGGTATATCTGTATTCTTGGGGATACTGCAGATCGCCAAAAATCAGATTCTCTCTCTGGTTGCTGACACCTATCGTTACAATCCAGCAAGGAAATCTGATTGGCTGTTTGTGGCCCCACCCCATTAGTGAATTTGGACCCAAGTCACCCAATGACCGACTGTAGCTAGTTTGAAGCCTCTGCCATTAACAGTGTAAGAATGGCAGTAGTTTAAATATTCCCCTTAAAAATCAATAGGTGAATTTTGATTGGCTGTTGTAGGCTCCACGCAGTTTCCTGAATCTTAATCTCATTCACCCAGTGACCAAGTGTGGCAAGTTTGAGAACCCTGCGATTAGCAGTCTAAGAATGGCTGCAATTTACATTTTTCCCACTAAAAATGAATGGCTGAAATTTGATTGGCTGTTGTATTCTCCGCCCACTTTTCCTGGATTTGTAACCTCTGTCACTAAGTGACCAACTGTGCCAAGTGTGGGGACTCTAACTTGATTACTTTGAGAATGGCAACCTTTTCAATTTTTTTCCATTGACATGAATGGGTGAAATCTGATTTGCTGTTTGCAGCTTTGCCCAGGTGTGCAGGGGGGACACGAGACCCCCAGAACATATCATCCCAGGTAGTAAGGGATCTGTATACCAAGTTTCATTCAAATCAGTCAAGGCATTTTTGAGTGATCGTGGCACATACTCACATACATACATTTACACACAGTGGTGCTCATCCAGATTTCGGATATCCGAAGTACCCAAATAATCCAAACTTTTTCCACTAACTGAACTTCAAATAGCAATTCGGATATTTTTAAAAATCCGAATAGACTATCCGAGCAAACTCGGATTTCCCTTTTAAAATCCGAAATCCGGGCAGATAGTTAGTTCAGATATCTGAGCAGAAGGCAAAATGAGAGAGAGAGAGAGAGAGAGAGAGAGAGAGAAAGGCAACTTTCGGTTTTCTATTCGGATATCTGAATCCGACCGGATATCCGGGTATCTGGATCTGAATCTATTCGGATTTTAAAAAGGGGTATCCGAGCACCCCTGTATACACACACACATAGTCCTCGGTTAACGAACAAGATAGGGACTGTAGGTTCGTTCTTAAGTCGGAACACTGTGCTATCTCTGTCCGCTTTGCCTCCTATGTGCCCCCCTTTGCCTCCAGTGCCTCCCTCTGTGCCTCCCTGTCTCCTTCTGTGCCTGTTTGTCCCCTTCAGTGCCTCTGTACTCTCTCTGTACACATTTGTCCCCCTCTGTGCATCTCTATGTCCCCATGTGCCTCTGTACCCCTGTGCCTCTGTGTGTACCCTTTGTGCCTCCATTTCTACCCTCTGTGCCTCTGTTTGTACCCCCCTGTGAATTTTTGTACCCTTCTGCACCTCTGTCACCCCCCTGCCTCCGTTTTTACCTCTTGTGCCTCTGTCTCTATTTGCCCCCTAAATTTGTACCCTTCTTTGCCGCTCTTTCTCCCAACCCCCCCCCCCCCCCCCCCATGCGGGTGTCCTGCTTTTTTCTGTCGCTGTCTGCCTATGGACTCACCTTTTTCCTGTCGCTGTCTGCCTATGGACTCACCTTCCAGCCCGAGTCCGACGCTGTCTGTCCTCCGCTCTCCGTCTCCTGCTCCATATAGCCCCGTACAGCCACCGCTAGATGCAGCTTCGCAACGCTTCCTGTATGTCATGAGACATACAGGAAGCAAGTGGATGCTGCATCTAGCGGTGGCTGTACGGGGCTATATGGAGCAGGAGACGGAAAGCGGAGGACAGACAGCATTGGACTTTGTTCAGAGGTGAGTCCAACACTTCTGCGGGGCCATGCCCCGGCACACGGGGAAGTTTGAAGCCGCTTCTTCAAACTTCCCTGACACGGAAATTACATCATTGCGACGAGATCGGGCCGTTCGTATCGGTGGGTCGTTTGTATGTCGGGCGTTCGTAGCCCGGGGACTACCTGTACATACAATTTTATATATATATATATATATATATATAGATCAGTGGTCCTCAAACTAGGGTGCGCAGGCCGAATATGGCCCCCTGAGGCTTTTCTACTGGCTCCCCACACACATAATGCATTACTCATAGATGCGGTCAGCTACATATTTAAATATTGGTCGTCCACATATAGAATAGCAGTGCTGGCACCAACCATCCACATGGAAGCCAGAAAGCAGTCATTCGCTGGTTTCCAATAAAGAAAGTTATGTATTTTATGCTCCTGGAAGGGAAACAGTTCTCCCACAGGGCATAGAGAGAAAGAACCTGATAGGTTCCTTACGTTTTGACACTACCATACAGAACTTGCTTAAAACCCTCTATTGATAGGATTACCTTTTGTATGAGTATTTCAGCGGTTTCCTTTGCGGCGTTAAACTTCTCCTCGCCGGCATTTGCTGATGCATCCAACAGTATGAAGAGGTTCCGAGGTTGTCCTTTTCTTAAGTCTGTCTCACAGCCTGAATCCTCTGCTAGACAGAAAAGTAACGGTTAGTGGCAGCAAGTCTAGGAGAAGCAAGGGGGGGAAATGTCTAGAAAGTAGTTTTCAAGTTGAGATCTCATTTCTGTGAGATGATGGAGCAAATCCAGATAATATTTTACATTAAGATCAGGTGAACACAGGTGGGGTTACCTAAAGCTGATATGTATGCATGCATTTGTTTTTCTATCCCCTCTCTTCCCTTTTAAGCACTATGAAAAGCACCAGCTGCCCTTATATACTAACACAATCCTCCTGAAGTGTCAGCAGTGACATCACTTTGGGACTTCCAGCCAAGGCAAGGCTCCACTGTTATCTGGAGGAGGGTTTCTATGTCACCGCCGTGCCTCGGCCTACTGCAGTCACTTCCAGGAGGGAACATGGGATACATGGCACTCACTTCCTCTTTTTAACATTATCATTAGGGCCATATACTATACATAAATTGAAAAAGTTGAACTGAAAGAGCTTCTTTAACTTGTTTTCTTAAAAAAAAAACAAAAAAAACCCCTTAATTTAAAGAGAATTTGTACTCTAAAATTCTTACAATAAAAAGCATACCATTCTATTCATTATGTTCTCCTGGGCCCCTCTTTGCTGTTTCTGCCACTCCCTGCTGCAATCCTGGCTTGTAATTGCCAGTTTTAGGCAGTGTTTACAAACAAAAGACATGGCTGCTACCCAGCATGTGATAGGCTGAGAGGAGCTCAGTCTGTGACTCACACAGAGCCTGCAGGGGGCATGGAGAGGGTGTGTATAACTTCTATTCTATCACAAGCAGAGCAACACATTCCTTCCTGAGTGCCTGAGCTCAACAAAGCTGACAAAGGAAAGAAGATTAGACTATATAACAGAGATAATACAGCCACTGTGCAACTAGGAAAGGCTGCAGTAAGACAGACCACATTAGAACAGATATAGGCACGTATAGAATAGAAGAAATAAGGCTGAAAATTTTGTTACAGAGTCTCTTTAAAACTACTGCACAAGGTAATTAATTGCGCACAGAAGGCACCTCTTTGGATGCATAATGTGAGCAATGATGACCAATAGCAGATACTGTTGGTATGTCGCAGGGGCAAAGTCCTGGACAAACAGTCAGCTGGAAGAAGTGTTACCCACATGAGAAACTGAGAACGTTAAATGACAAACGCAGTCTTCACTCTCCCGTATCATTGTAGGTGGTAAGAGTATTGGAAGCTGAGCTCAGTTCTTTATGCCGGAAGAATCATTGCATTTCTTTGACCTTTTAACAGCCCTGACCTGAGTTTTCTCCCTATAGTAGATAACTTGGGCAGGGCTATCTCAGCCCTCAAAACTCAAAGTTGGTACGGGGAGCAGTTTCATATATACCTGTTCTAGGCACTGTATCGGATATCCTCTCCCTCCACAAAGCAGCCGCTGTAATGCCAACATCCTCTTCGGGGTCCCGACCACATGATATGATGTTGTGTCAGCACTGCAGTGCTGTTTGGTGGTGGAAGAGGGGTAGTGGAAAAGTCTCTTCCATCACCTCTCTTCTACCAGCTAGCAGCACTGCAATTGCTGACATCACTCTCTGGGTCCCGATCACGTCATATCATGTGATTGGGACCAAGAAGGCGATGTTGGCGTTACTGCGGCCATGGAGGGAGAGGAAAGCCAATCCAGCGTCTAGGAAAGATAAATATAAAACTGCTCCATGTACCCACTCTGCATTAGGCTGCCAGGCTGGGGGAGAAAAGGGGGGAGGGTAAAAAATGAAGCACCACAGCCCTGCAGCAGAAACAGTTTAATTGGACAGGGAAAGGGTTAAATATGGACAATGATTTTGACTTGCATTTAAACTTCATTTAAATTACTCTAATCCAAAACCTCAGTTATTTTTCTCATCTTAGGAGATCTTTCTGAGCACTGGAACCAGTGTTGTGAAAGCTCTCATCTGGTAAGGATGGTCACCATGCAAGCATGGGTTGTCAGATGAGATACCAACCAAATACAGGTCCTTCTCAAAAAATTAGCATATTGTGATAACGTTCATTATTTTCTGTAATGTACTGATAAACATTAGACTTTCATATATTCTAGATTCATTACACGCAACTGAAGTAGTTCAAGCCTTTTATTGTTTTAATATTGATGATTTTGGCATACAGCTCATGAAAACCCAAAATTCCTATCTCAAAAAATTAGCATATCATAAAAAGGTTTTCTAAACGAGCTATTAAACTAATCATCTGAATCACTTAATTAACTCTAAACCCCTGCAAAAGATTCTTGAGGCTTTTAAAAACTCCCAGCCTGGTTCATTACTCAAAACCGCAATCATGGGTAAGACTGCCGACCTGACTGCTGTCCAGAAGGCCATCATTGACACCCTCAAGCAAGAGGGTAAGACACAGAAAGAAATTTCTGAACAAATAGGCTGTTCCCAGAGTGCTGTATCAAGGCACCTCCGTGGAAAGTCTGTGGGAAGGAAAAAGTGTGGCAGAAAACGCTGCAGAACGAGAAGAGGAGACCGGACCCTGAGGAAGATTGTGTAGAAGGACCGATTCCAGACCTTGGGGGACCTGCGGAAGCAGTGGACTGAGTCTGGAGTAGAAACATCCAGAGCCACCATGTACAGGCGTGTGCAGGAAATGGGCTACAGGTGCCGCATTCCCCAGGTCACACCACTTTTGAACCAGAAACAGCGGCAGAAGCTGCTGACCTGGGCTACAGAGAAGCAGCACTGGACTGTTGCTCAGTGGTCCAAAGTACTTTTTCCGGATGAAAGCAACTTTTGCATGTCATTCAGAAATCAAGGTGCCAGAGTCTGGAGGAAAACTGGGGAGAGGAAAAATCCAAAATGCCTGAAGTCCAGTGTCAAGTACCCACAGTCAGTGATGGTCTGGAGTGCCATGTCAGCTACTGGTGTTGGTCCACTGTGTTTAATCAAGGGCAGGGTCAATACAACTAGCTATCAGGAGATTTTGGAACACTTCATGCTTCCATCTGCTTAAAAGCTTTATGGAGATGAAGATTTCATTTTTCAGCACGACCTGGCACCTGCTCACAGTGACAAAACCACTGGTAAATGGTTTACTGACCATGGTATTATTATGCTCAATTGGCCTGCCAACTCTCCTGACCTGAACCCCATAGAGAATCTGTGGGATATTGTGAAGAGAAAGTTGAGAGACGCAAGACCCAACACTCTGGATGAGCTTAAGGCCGCGATCGAAGCATCCTGGGCCTCCATAACGGAAACAGTAAATTCGGGCGCCTGAGGCAAGTGGACAAAAAGGGCGCCGCCATTCACTCCCATAATAAATATCGTTTAATGGGCGCCCAACAGGAAAAAAGGGCGCCAGAGAAAAATAACATTTTACAAGCGGCGCCCAGAGACTTTTACTGTT
The DNA here is from genome assembly GCF_040937935.1 of Hyperolius riggenbachi. Classification (NCBI taxonomy): domain Eukaryota; kingdom Metazoa; phylum Chordata; class Amphibia; order Anura; family Hyperoliidae; genus Hyperolius; species Hyperolius riggenbachi. The sequence goes on along the minus strand of NC_090653.1, from coordinate 44,170,439 downwards.
TCTCATGATTACACATTATTTAATGATTTATAATTTTTTAAACATTATTTTTAAACGAAAAACAGTACAATCTTTTTTAAAACATTATTTTTCAACGAAAAACAGCACAATATTTTTTTCAAATGTTATTAATGCTTATCACAGGTGGGTCTTAGGTTTAGGCACCACCAGGGGGGTCTTAGGTTTAGGCACCACCAGGGGGGTCTTAGGTTTAGGCACCACCTGGGGGGTCTTAGGTTTAGGCACCACCTGGGGGGGTCTTAGGGTTAGGCACCACCTGGGGGGGTCTTAGGGTTAGGCACCACCTGGGGGGGTCTTAGGTTTAGGCACCACCAGGGGGGTCTTAGGTTTAGGCACCACCAGGGGGTCTTAGGGTTAGGCACCACCTGGGGGGTCTTAGGGTTAGGCACCACCTGGGGGTCTTAGGGTTAGGCACCACCTGGAGGGTCTTAGGGTTAGGCACCACCAGGGGGGTCTTAGGCTTAGGCACCACTAGGGGGGTCTAGGGGTTAGGGGTAGGTACAGGGAGAGTTCTGTATGAGAATAGGATTAGGTATAGCTTTAGTAAAATTCTTATTAATCTTTTATAAAACGTTATTATACATTTCACTTTTTAAACAGGGAAGATTAACGTTTTTACAATTGCCGATTTCATACACATTATTTAATGATGTATAACTTTATAAAACATTCTTTTTAAACGAAATATAGCACAATTTTTTTTAAACGTTATTCATGCTTATCGTTTAAAACCCTGCGCCCTGTTTTCCCGACGCCCTTTTTTAACGTATGCCTTCATAAAGGTGGCCATACATAGTACAATTTTTCAATTAGATAATTTAGTTAGATTATTCCTTTAGATCGAATATAAAGATTTTTCCAGCATGTCCGATCATTTTTCCCGAAAAAACGGGATAATCGTTCAAATTTCTTGATCGAACATTTTTTTTTCAACTTTCATTTAATTCGATCATTTAGATCGAATAAACGGGAAAATCGAACGTTTTTATTGTACCGTGTATGGCCACCATAACACCTGAGCAGTGCCACAGGCTAATTGCCTCCATGCCACGCCACATTGAAGCAGTCATTTCTGCAAAAGGATTCCCGACCAAGTATTGAGTGCATAACTGAACATAATTATTTGAAGGTTGACTTTTTTTTGTTTTAAAAACACTTTTCTTTTATTGGTCGGATGAAATATGCTAATTTTTTGAGATAGGAAATTTGGGTTTTCATGAGCTGTATGCCAAAATCATCAATTTTAAAACAGTAAAAGGCTTGAACTACTTCAGTTGTGTGCAATGAATCTAAAATATATCAAAGTCTAATGTTTATCAGTACATTACAGGAAACATTATCACAATATGCAAATTTTTTTAGAAGGACCTGTATTTATTTATTTATTTATACAATAAAATGCTGAAGGATTTCAGCCAAACCACATGGAAAGCAGTAATATATTATTTCTCTGACTCACCTTTACAGAATGGTTTTGCCCCTGCGATGGTCTCAGCTATAGAGAGGGAGAAGCTTTCTGTGACCTCCTCAGGGCTGTCATATTTCTGCCGCTCTGTAACAAATAGAGATAGAGATGTTAAACAGTTTTTGCTGCTCTGTAATGATGCCGTAGAGCTGTAAAACATCATAGCTCCCAACTGTCCGTTCTTTGGAGGAACAGTCACCTTAGCTTCCAATTGTTGAGGGACAGACCCTCTTTGGGAACTCAATCCCTCTGTCACTTTTTCTTCCTCATTTGCCCCTCTTACTAGTCTAATGTACAGATCTGTGTAAATATATGTATTATTCTACTGCAAAATGTGTTTGACTCTAAACTTTATTCCCATCCTGTAAATTGATAAATGTCTTGTTTTAAAATGTTAATATGAAGGAAAATGACCCAAGATAGAAAGGACCAGTGTGATTTGAATTATAAAACAACATATTTTTCTTATGAAATCTTTATGGTATGCGTGGCTAGGCATGTGTCAGGGGCATGGTTAGAGGTGTGACAGGGGTGTGGCTTAAAGTGAACCAGAGACGAAGCATCCTCACGTATTTTACCATATATATCAGTGGGGACATTAGAGAAAACACCTGCTCTCTGTTTTATTTTTAACTGTTCAGCTTGCTTGTTACCAGCCCTGATAAAATCCCAGACTGAGCATTCAGTCTGGCTTTGCTCAGGAATTTTTATAGCTGAATCTGTGTTCTCTGGTGTCTTTTCAAGCCCAAGCCTGCCCCCTTGTGGCTCTGCTCAGGAATCATATAGCTGAGTCATTATAGCAAAGCCAGGCTGAATGCTCAGTCGGGGATTTTATCAGGGCTGATTAGAAGCAAGCTGAACAGTTAAAAATGAAACAGAGAGCAGGGTAGGTGTTTTCTCTAATGTTCCCACTGATATATTGTGAGAGAAAAGCCGCCGCGTGTGCTGACAGCAAGGCGGCTAATTCCGCGTCCAGCACGGCGGTTTGCACGCAGAAGCATGTGTCTGGTACTGTGAGAGAACGCGGAAAAGCCACCGCGTGTACTGATAGCAAGGCGGCTGGTTCCACGTCTAGTGCAGCAGTTTGTATGCAGCAGCATGCGTCTGGTGTGGCTGAGCCTGTTAGTTCACACAGATTCAGGAATACGCACGCGCGCGCTGAGAGGCAGAACTTTTATGACGGCCAAGGGGGGATCAGCTGACCAGGCTGGTCAGCTGACCTCAGAGCAAGTGGCTATTGGTCTATCACTTAGGGGTGGCGCCAGAGAGCGCTACTCTATATATAGTTACTGCTGGACAGTCACAAGTGGTCTGCCATTGCAAACACTACGTGGAAGCACTCAGACCTTAGTCAGATCCAACAGTGTGTTTGAACCAGGAGGACCTGGGAATTCACACTGAGCCAGATTACTACTGTGTTATTATTTGTGTTATACTTCAGACTAGTTCCAGGGTGTTGAGACCACGGACCTCACACCCAAGATTAGGGAACTTGTGTATCATTCTGTTATACTTCAGACTAGTTCCAGGGTGTAGAGACCACGGACCTCACACCCAAGATTAGGGAACCTGTGTATCATTCTGTTATACAACAGACTAGTTCCAGGGTGTAGAGACCACGGACGTCACACCCAAGATTAGGGAACTTGTGTATCATTCTGTTATACATCAGATTAGTTCCAGGGTGTAGAGACCACGGACCTCACACCCAAGACTAGGCATTGTTTGATATCTGTTATGACTACTGCTTTCCTGACTACCTCTCCGCTCGCTGATTCGGTACCACGCATATCTGATCTTCCATTGCCAACCCTGCCTGCCTTGGATACCGAATCAGTCTTCTGTCTTTGTACTTTGTCTGTCTGTGTGTTGCCGACCTGGCTTGCCCGACCTCAAGAGCGATCTCTCTCCCTTAGGAGATAGTCTCCAGATCACCTAGTGACATCCACCTTTAGGTGTCACTCACTTACTGGTCCTTCCTACCTTCAGCCTGAGACTCTACCCCTTGGAAGATCTCAGGCTGCTGGAAGGTTCTCGTGCTTCTCTAAAGAGCAGTGTTGCCCACACTGCCAAGGATCACCTGCTCATCAGGAGGATTACTCAAAGTAAATACTGTTGCACCAAACACTCACGATATATACAGGTGTCCAGAGGTTAGTACTATATCTGTATTGTTGGTGATTCTGCAGATCAATAATCAGGTATATATCTGTATTCTTGGTGATACTGCAGATCACCAATAATCAGATTCTCTCTGTGTGCTGACACCGATCGTTACATATATATATGGTAAAATACATGAGGGTGCTTCGTCTCTGGTTCACTTTAAGTGTCCCTCTCTCTGGTCTCAAAAAGTTGGAAGGTATGCAGTCACTCTTTGGAAACCCAGTCCCTCTCTCTATTCCTTGAAAAACAAAGAAAAACACAATTGAGAGCCCCCAAAAGTGTATTACCGATGGTGATGGATGTAAAAGTAGCAGTAAAATAAATATACTCACAAATATACTCAGGCAGAGGCTCTGTGAATTTACACACAACTTCTGAGTTACTCTCTTTTGTAATTTTGCCTGAGGAAGTGGCCTAGAGACCCGTGAAATGCGTTGCATATGTTTGGAGTAAGAATTAAAGCAAATTTTTGATCACATAGAATTGTTGTGTTGGTCCTGGGGAGGTAAGTCCACCCTTGCCCCCCATCTTATTTGTTTTTATTCTTGATCATATTTTATCCTGTTGGCGCCTCTGTTCATCTACACCTCCGTCTTACTTATTTGTCCCTGTTTTAGGACCGGTGTACTGATCTGTGTACATATGTATATTTTTGTCCTAAAATAGGTTTTTATTTGACTCAACTTTATGCTCATCCTCTAAATTGATGTTTCTTACTTTTTAATTTTAGTATGAAACAAAACTAATGATGATAGATAGGACCAGCATGGTATAAATGATAAAACAACATCTTTTGTTTTTGAATTTTTTTAATTCCTTGTGATATGTGTAACTATGGGTGTGGCATGGCTAGAGGTTTTGCAGGCAGGGGCGTGTCTTAAAGTGTCTCTTTTTAACTTAAAAAGTTGGGAGGGATTAAAACATTTTTTGTACCACTCTGTAAGATCAGCCCCAGGTTATTTACTACTACACACAAAGTTTTGTGGATGCAAACAGAGTAGTTCATACTTTTCCTACTTCATTTGTGTTACAGCAATTGTGTGCCTTATTCGTATATATAATGGAAGGATGGTGACCCTAAATAGAATTGCAGGACACATGCAAGTGCAGAAAACACCCTATTGTTATATTCTGTGTATGTATACTGTGTGCTGGCTTGTGTCTAATGTCTATGGAAAGATTAAGCTCAGCTTCATGAACATGCTGAACTCAGGAATGCTGGGGTTATTCTGTCCAATCATGTAGGACCTGATGGATAGTAATGGAGTTTCTGGTTAGTATGGTAACTGGGCCAATAAGGTGTCAAAGGCGTGGTGGTATAAAAGTTGAGGTGACTTCCTGCCCACGGCATTCTGAAGTGGGCTGTTGAGCGTCCCGCCCACCCTTCCAATTGATAAGGTTCTAGTACTCCTTTGCGGTATCCATTTATTGTGCTTTCCACTAATGTGGGTGGACAGTTGGTAGTTTCTGGACTGTTGGTAAAGTTTCTGTTGCTTGGCTCTACAGACCATGATATTTGTTGTTAGGCATGGAACACACTTGTCCAATTTTCTGCGCGTGTTTTTCTGCATACTTTTTCTGCACACCAAGTGTGTTTTGATGCAGGAAAACGCGCGCCTTTTTCAGAATCAGAATCAGAAATCTGTATTTCGCCAAGCATGACATGGATCCATGCCCGGAATTGCTTTTGGCACAGTACAGTACAGATGGTCGAGAAAAGAAGAACAAGACAGATAGAAAAAACAAGCTAGCAGACATCAACAGTTACATTTTACATCAGTTACATTATACATCACAATCCCAATGTGACATTAGATTCCCCCAATTAGTCACGTGGGCCGGTTGCCTGGTTTTCCGTTACTCTGCCCAGGCTGCAGCTCATTTGGATTGCCCTGATGGGAGTATGTGGAGGGAATTAAGGAGGCTGACAGCCGAGGCGAAGAATGAGTTGCTGTGTCTAGTGGTCTTTGTGGCAATGGCACGTAGCCTCTGCCCCAGTGGAAGCAGCCTGAAGTAGTGGTGGCCTGGGTGTGAGGGGTCATTTGCAATCCTCAGTGCCCTAGATCGCAGTCTATTTTTATGTAAGATGGCAAGTGAGGGGAGGGAGCACCCAATGATCCTCTCCGCCGACCTGATGACTCTTTGTAGTCTGTTCCTGTCGTTGGTGGTGGCGCCAGCATACCAGACTAAGATGGAAGAGCAGAGGATCGATTCGATGGTGGCGGAGTAGAAGCTAGTCAGAATCTCTCGGGACATGCCAAACTTCCTCAGCTGGCGGAGGAAGTACAGTCTCTGCTGGGCTTTCCGCTGGGTGGCAGTGAGGTTAGTCTTCCAGCTGAGATCACTGGAGATGGTCGTGCCCAGAAGTCGGGCGCAGGGAACCCTAGCTACCTCAGTGCCATCAATGTAAATTGGAGGTGGGGCGGGAGCTGACTTCCTGAAATCAACGATTAGCTTAACTGTTTTCGCAGTGTTGAGCACCAGCCTGTTCTCCTTGCACCAGTTACAGATTCTCACCACCTGCTGATGGTACTCCTCGACCTTATCCTTCGTGATAAGGCCAACAATGGTGGTGTCATCAGCGAATTTGATGACCTTGACAGAGTCTGTCTCAGATCTGCAATTATTTGTGTAGAGGGAGAACAGCAGTGGAGACAGGACGCAGCCTTGAGGAGCACCTGTGTTCGTGGTCATTGGTTGTGAGCATATGCCGCCCAGCCTGACGACTTGGGACCTATTGGTGAGAAAGTCTGTGATCCAAAAGCGTAGGCTTGGGTGGGCGCCGAGTGCGACCAGATCATCCTGGAGAATGCGTGGGCAGATGGTATTAAACGCTGAGCTGAAGTCCAGGAGTAGTATTCTGGCGTACGCATCTGGTCTGTCAAGGTGGTCGTTGATGAACTCCAGGCAGATATTTATTGCGTCATCTGTGGACCTGTTTGCCCTGTATGCGAACTGGTAAGGGTCAAGGAGGGGTGTAGTGGAGAGCTTCAGGAAGGACAGGACTATGCGCTCCAAGGTTTTCATGATAATGGATGTCAGGGCCACAGGCCTAAAATTATTAAGGTCGACGGCCCCCTGCTTTTTAGGAACAGGTATGATAGTGGACCTCTTGAAGCATGTGGGGACCTTGCCTTCTTTCAGTGACATCGTGAACATAGCAGAGAGGATGGGAGCAAGTTGCCGTGAGCCGGTTTTCAGGCAAGCAGGAGAAACGCCATCAGGGCCGGAGTATTTCCTGGCATTCAGAGTTGATAGGAGTTGCAGGACTTCAGCCTCACTGACCTCAGAAGGAGAGGGTGATCTCGGGGTGTTAACAGTGGACGGAGAGGGGGCAGGAGATTCCAGGTGCCTCTCCGGACTCTCCGTTCTCTCGAACCTACAGTAGAATTTACTAAGTTCTTCGGCAAGTTCCAGGCTGGGTGCTGCATGTTGGGGGGGAGGCTTGTAGTTTGTGGCAGCCTTAAGCCCCTTCCAAACAGCGCGTGAGTCATTCGAGCGCAGGTTGTGTTTAATCCTCTCAGCGTACTTCCTTTTGGCAACTCTCAGCTCCCGATTTAGATCATTCCTTGCCCTTCTGTAGTCCCCCTGGCTGCCAGACTTATGTGCGGCTTCCTTGCTCCTCCGCAGTTGCCGTAGCTTGTTGGTGAACCACGGTTTGTTGTTCGGGTACACCTTGAAGGATTTGGTTGCTACACATGAATCCTCGCAGCAGCTGATGTCAGCTGATGTCAGCTGATGTGCAGAATCATCATGCAGAATGTCAGTTTTTTCTCTGCGCGCGAACAACATATCAAGTGTGAACTAGCCCATTGAGTAACATGAGTTCTCAGTTTTTCTGTGCAGAAAACGCGCACGGAAACAGTCAAGTGTGTTCCCTGCCTGAATGTGCTAAATTACTGGTTTAAACCCTCAATCAGCAAAGATTGAGGCCTTACAATGGCAACAGGGGTCATGCGGCTTATTTAACCATTTCAGCCCGCGGGGATTTTTCGCCTTATGCATCAGAGCAATTTTCACCTCCCATTCATTCGCTAATAACTTTATCACTACTTATCACAATTTATTGATCTATATCTTGTTTTTTCCGCCACTAATTAGGCTTTCTGTGGGTGGTACATTTTGCTAAGAGCCACTTTACCGTAAATGCATTTTAACAAGATTAATAAGAAAAAAATGGAAAAAATTCATTATTTCTCAGTTTTCGGCCACTATAGCTTTAAAATAATCCACGCTACCATAATTAAAACCTATGTATTTTATTTGCCCGTATGTCTCGATTATTATACCATTTAAATTTTGTCCCTATCACAATGTATGGCGCCAATATTTTATTTGTAAATAAAGGTGCATCGTTTCCGTTTTGCGTCCATCACTATTTACAAGCTTATAATTTTAAAAATGTTTGTAGTATACCCCCTTCAAATGCATATTTTAAAAGTTCAGACCCTTAGGTAACTATTTATGTCTTTTTTTTTTTTTTTTTCTAATTGTAATTTTTTTTTTTACTATTAAAACTTTTATTTGGGTAATATTTTGGTGTGGGACATAAACTGTTAATTTTTAATGTTGTTAGCTGTGTAAATAGTAATGTAAAAAATGTGTAGCTGTAGTTTTACTATTTGGCCACAAGATGGCCACCTTCGTTTTTTGTTTCCCTCCTTGTACTTCTCTCTAAGCGGAAGTACAAGGGGGATGCGGAAATCTCTCCGGGCAGAAGAGCCGGAGCCTCACAGGTGAGCGCTTCGGTTTTTCTGCGGGGGAAAGGGATCGGTGATCGGGAACCATGTTCCCTTTCACTGATCCCAGGGCTACCGGGCGGCACAGCGGGGATGCGGGGGCGCGCCCGCGATCGCGGGCGGGAGCGCGCCCAAGCGCGGGAGCGCTGCAGAGCTGCCGCCCGGACGTGAGCTTCACGTCCGGGCGGCGGAAATGGTTAAATGATAGTGTATATGTTATTTATATTGGGGTTGTTCACATGCACTTTCCTTTTTGGGGGTGCAGGGGGACTTAATGTGTCCATTAGAGATGGCCTGAATAGTTCACTGGTGAGCACTATTCGGCAAAGATCGTGTATTCGCGCTCAACACGAGTGGCGAGCATATAACACTATTCGACCCACCCCCATATAACATCATTGGGCTAAATTTTGACCCCTTACATCACAGTCAGCAGGCACATGACAGCCAATCAGCCTGCACACGGACAACCCCCCGGCCCGCCCCTTATATAAAAAGCTGCAGCGCCCGCCATATTCCAGTCTGTGTTTGGCTGTAATAGCTAGAGGAAGGGAGAGACATTGCTGGAGACAGAGAAATTGGTAGTTAAGCTTGTTTATTTTGATCCTCGCTGGCTTATGGTAGTTTAATCATCCCAAACAGCCCTTCTGAGAGCTACTTCATGCTTCTGCTGTGTTTGAACTACTGTTGCAATATTCTCAGTGTCTGTGTGTTAGTGCACAGACAGCACAGAGCCACACATCTGCCCACTTAGGGCTTGATTCACTAACCGGCACTAAGCCGGTTAGTGTGCCTTATCACTTAGTGGGCACAAACTACAGCGCTAACCTTATCTGAGGTTAGTGTGCCTTATCTGAGGTTAGTGTGCCTTATCTGAGGTTAGTGAGTCTTATCTAAAGGTTAGTGTGCCTTATCTGCAGTTTGTGATGTAGCTTTGTCCATCTTTTAGTGTGCACAAAGCTATTTAGTGTGCACAAAGCTACTTAAGTCACACTAACTCAGATAAGGCACACTAACCTCAGATAAGGCACACTAACCAGCTTAGCACTCGGAAAACTCTTTTTTACTCCAGCGCTAACACTTAGGGCCATATCCTATTCAAGGTGATAAGTAGCTTGCAGATGCGAGCTACTTATCACCTTGCCATCGCGCGAGGATTACCGGCAAATCCTATTGCCCATATCCTTCGCGCGATGGCCAATCGTTAGGGAGCATTACTCAGGCGAAAGCCTGAGCGATGCTCCCTTTTACCGAGCGATGGGGAGTGAGGTTTACGCTGTGGTGCTGTCCATCAGCACCACGGCCTCTCTCCCCACACATGCACACTCGCCTGCCAACATCTTCCGCCGCAGCATCTGGGGGTCTCCTTTAATAAGGAGACCCCCAGAGCTCCCCGTCGGGTCGTCGCACAGTTTAGAAGCCCCGCGCAGCTTTGCAAAGGTTCCCCGTCATACGTACCGCCGCCGATCACCCGCTGCCTCTCGCCGCAAAATCCGTCGTGTAATTACAGTGTATCTAACACTGTAATTACTGTGCGCAATGCGCATAGAAGGAGCCCGGGCAAAGCATCTTTGAATCTGCAGCCGGGCTCCCCATTGGTCCGCTGTCTGAACCAATAAAATGTCTCAGACAGCGGACCAATGGGGAGCCCGGCTGCAGATTCAAAGATGCTTTGCCCGGGCTCCTTCTATGCGCACAGTAATTACAGTGTTAAATACACTGTAATTACACGACAGATTTTGCGGCGAGAGGCGGCGGGTGATCGGCGGCGGTACGTATGACGGGGAACCTTTGCAGAGGTGCACGGGGGCTTCTAAACTGTGCGGTGACCCGACGGTGAAGCTCTGGGGGTCTCCTTATTAAAGGTGACACCCAGATGCTGCGGCGACGACGTCCGTTAGCTAGTTTAGACCTGCTTTTTGCAGGTCTAAGCTAACGCTCATGTCTGCCGGGAAGCATCGCTTCCCGGAGACATGATAAGGATAATTGGATTCCGTGGTAAGAACTCGCTGGGCGATTATATCGCCCAAGCGAGTTCTTTTCCGCCTGGGGGGGTCTAAAGTTTAATTAGATTAGGCGATGCCCCCATCGCCTAAGTTAAGACCTCGCCAGTGCTTAGCGCTCAGCAATAGAATATGGCCCTTAGTACCGGTTAGTGAATCAAGCCCCTACTCTGATATTGAATTGTGTGCCATATTAAAGCACCTTTTCCCACAACTGCTGCAGGGCCTGTGTTATTATCACTAAATTGTGTTTGATATGTTGGTGCATATTCCCAGTGTCTGTGTGTTAGTGCACAGACAGCACACTGGCACTGACACGCACACAGGCCCAAGCCCGGTTGAGTGAGATACTCCCACTCAACACATTAACTGTTGTTTGGTTTATTTTGTATTGTTTTAATTCCCCTCCCCCCAAAAAAAATCTAAAATAAAAGATTATTTCAAGCTAAAGTGAGTAAATTGAGTCCAGTTTTGGAAGAGATCTAGAGCATGATGCTTGGACAGAACAATAAAAACAAAGGGGAAGGCTATTCAAAGCAAGGTCATTGTGTGGGCAATGGGCAAAAAACTATGCCGGTTGTTCTCAACACTTAAAGGGACACTGTAGGGGGCTCAGGGGAAAATGAGTTGAAGTTACCCGGGGCTTCTAATGGTCCCCCACAGACATCCTGTGCCCGTGCAGTCACTCCCCAATGCTCCGGCCCCGCCTCTGGTTCACTTCTGGAATTTCAGACTTTAAAGTCTGAAAACCACTGCGCCTGCATGGCCGTGTCCTCACTCCCGCTGATGGCACCAGGAGCGTACTGCGCATGCCCAGTATGGTCTGCACCTGCACCGTGCGCTCCTGGTGACATCAGGGGAAGCGAGGACATGGCAGCAGGGAAGGTCGTAGTCAGCCAACTTCACTACGCTGGAACTACGCGTATGTTTTACGCAAATACGCTTCGCAATCTACGGCTCCAAGATCAGCAACTTTGCTACGTTAGCATACCGTAGACTACGCGTTAAAATACCAAGGTTCACGTAGTGCGTAGCGTAGTTGATGCGATCGCTTATGCTAACTATGCGCATATATAAACTAATATAAGCATACATTCCACCCTCCAATGCGGAATTGTATGCGTATAAAGGGCAATAAAATTTCTGCGCATGCGCAATGATCCATATAGTGGCAGTTACCGCACGCGTAGTTGACTTCGCAATACATACCTCAACTACGCGTAGCGGGCGAAGCTTCATATAGTGGGACTACAACTACGCAGAAATGCGTACGTGTAGTTCTTAAACTTCGCCTACGAACTACGATGCGTAGTTGCGTACTACCAGGCGTAGTTTACGAGCAACCCTGCATGGCAGGCGCAGTGGTTTTCAGACTTTAAAGTCTGAAATTCCAGAAGTGAACCGGAGACTGGGCCGCAGCATCGGTGAGTGGCTGCACGGGCACAGGATGTCTGTGGGGGACCATTAGAAGCCCCAGGCAAGTTCAACTCATTTTCCCCAGACCCCCCTACAGTGTCCCTTTAAAGAAAGATGACTGTTATCACACAGCTGAATGGAAGACTCATGGTGAAGGAACTGCCCAGACAGGAAAGCCAGCTTGTGGGCATATTTGCAGGGTGCTGGAACTCGGATGGTACCAGGCCAGTCCAGTACAAGTGGCACAATTTGAAAGTCAACCTTTGTAGATGGTCAGGGCTGAGGTTTGCAGTGTTCATCATTACATATATAGTGAGTGAGAAAGCCACATTCTTGCCTGGCATGGTGGGAGAGCAGAAAGAAATCCACCCAGTCGCGGTTGGTGATGGTGACAGTGTGGTCCACGACGGTACCGGGAGCAGGAGTGACAAATGCTCTGGACGCGGAGCAGTACAGATTGGTGCTGATCCTTTTCTGCACTACGATGACAATCATGCGTGGGGAATAATTTTCAAAAGTACCAAAGCAGGTCTGTAACTGCAGATTCTCATAATTCTGCACTGTGCTGAGCTGTCCTTCTGACACTCCATCTCAGTACACCACAATCTTCTCTGGCAGCACATGATTTACCTCGTAGTATTTCTGGAGAGCGGCCACAACGCACAGCTTCAAGCCACCCATAATCTCCTGATGTGGAAGCTGAAGGACTACACGGGAGTAGCAGTGGGTCAGGCAAGAATTGAGGCTGGCCACAAAGCCTGTCACTGAATGGGAACTCCGGCCTACCATCTGGTTTTTCAGGGGAATGTCCAATCCCCACAGCTCTCCTCCAATCTTGCAATTTATCTGCAGCAAAATTTTCTGTGCAATGCTTCTCAGTTTGGATGGATTAGATACTGTTTCTACATTCACAACTTGAGAAGGCCCAGGCGTACAGTGAAAAATGGCGCCGGTTAAATAATGGCGCCCCCTTCTGCCCGATATTTGTTTAAAACTATATTTATCATTTTAAAGGTTAAAATAGTGCAGATCTTGTGAACGAAATTTATCGTTTTAAAACCTGCTTTTTTGTGTCCTGCCTGAACGATATTTACCGTTTTAAGCCCTGCTTTGCTGCCGTTTGGAAAATGTCTGGCCACTGACTTTAACGTTTAATAGCACAGCCCCCTTAAAAGCTAAAAACACCAAATTTGCAGGGAATGTTAAGAAGAAAATTGTAAACAAGAGGAATTTTTTTTTTCAAAAAGACCTTATAGTTTTTGAGAAAATCGGTTTTGAATAATTTCCTTCTGACCGTGGGAAAATTAAAGCGGACCCAAACCAAACATTTTTTAATTAAAACTATTTAGTTGCCCCACTGTAACACATACAAAGATAAATAAACACTCCTTCAAGCCTATGAGCATTTCAGTGCATGCTTTTCACTCTTCTCTTTTAATAACTAGGGTTATACTGGGGACAGCCATTAGCAATTCTTCCATTGCCGGACACCTCCTACTCCACCAGTTTGCCGGATTTTGTCCGGCAATTTGAAAGGAAGGGAGGAGTTCCTCCAATAAATGTAAAATATTTTATATTTGTCATCATGCAACTGAAAAAAGGCTGCTATTTATTATTATAATTTAGAAAATAGATTTTATTTCTGAACTCTTGTATTTTTAATTTGGGTCCACTTTAAACGCCCGCCGACTTTAGTGGTTAATAGCAAAGCCCCTTTAAATGCCAGAAACAACAAACGCGCAGGGAATGTTAAGAAGAACAGTGGGAACAAGAAGACATTTTTTTTTTCAAAAAGACCTTATACTTTTTGAGAAAATCGATTTTAAAAGTTCAAAGAAAAAAAGTATACATTTAAATCCCGTAATGACAGTTCTTCGGGAAACAATTCCCGCCGACTTTAGCAGTTAATAGCAAAGGCCCCTTAAATCTAGCAACACCTAATTTGCAGGATATGTTAAAAAGATACTGAGAAACAATATTTAAAAAAAATGTAAAAAAATTTTTTTTAATTTAAATTTTTGTTTTATGTTCTGAGTGTGGGAAATTTTTTGAAAAAAATGACGTGGGGTCCCCCCTCCCGAGCCTTTGTAACTCCTTGTCTCCAATGCAGGCTGGGATAGCCAGAATGCGGAGCCCCGGCCGACTGGGGCTTCGCACCCTGAGCTATAACAGCCTGCATTGTCCATGGTATGGGGGGCTCCAGGGGGAAGGGGATGCCAAGCCTCTTCCTCCCCCCGGAGCCCTTGTCCGTTCCATGGACAAGGGGCTATTCCCCTCCTCCCTTGCCCCAGGTGGAGAAGGGGGCGATGACTCCCTGGCGGGGTTCATGGTAGCATCTGGGAGTCCCCTTTAAGAAGGGGACCCCAAGATGCCCACCCCCCTCCCAGGAGAAATGAGTATAGGGGTACAAAGTAGCCCTTGCCTATTTCCACAAAGGGTTCAATGAAATAAAAACGCAACCACGAGAAAAGTATTTTAATATTCTTAATTAACCAGAAATACTTCTGATTAATTAAGAACATTAAAGGTCTTTTTTCGTGGTTGTGTTTTTACTTAAATTAACCCTTTGTGGAAATGGGTAAGGGGTACTTCGTACCCCTATACTCATTTCTCCTGGGAGGGGGGTGGGCATCTGGGGCTCCCCTTCTTAAAGGGGACTCCTAGATGCCACCATGAACCCCCCAGGGAGTCGTCACCCCCTTCTCCACCTGGGGCAAGGGAGAATGGACAAGGAATGGACAAGGGCTCTGGGGGGAGGAGGAGGCTTGGCCTCCCCTTCCCCCTGGAGCCCCCCATACCATGGTCCATGCGGGCTGGTATAGCTCAGGGTACGAAGCCCCAGTCGGCCAGGGCTCCATATTCTGGCTATCCCAGCCTGCATGGGAGACAAGTGGTTATAGAGGCTTGGGAGGGGGGACCCCATGTCATTTTTTTCAAAAAATTTCCCACACTCAGAACATAAAACAAACATTTAAATTTAAAAAAATTGTTTACATTTTTTTAAATATTGTTTCCCAGTATCTTTATAACATATCCTGCAAATTAGGCGTTGCTAGGATTTAAGGGGCCTTTGCTATTAACTGCTAAAGTCGGCGGGAATTGTTTCCCGAAGAACTGTCATTACGGGATTTAGATGTATACTTTTTTTCTTTGAACTTTTAAAATCGATTTTCTCAAAAAGTATAAGGTCTTTTTGAAAAAAAAAAATTCTTCTTGTTGCCACTGTTCTTCTTAACATTTTCTGCACGTTTGTTGTTTCTGGCATTTAAAGGGGCTTTGCTACTAACGCGCAAAAGTCGGCGGTCGTTTAATATATCCACGGTCAGAAGGAAATTATTCAAAATCGATTTTCTCAAGAACTATAAGGTCTTTTTGAAAAAAAAAAAATTTCTCTCGTTCACAATTTTCTTCACAACACTTCCTGCAAATTTGGTGTTTTTAGCTTTTAAGGGGGCTGTGTTATTAAACGTTAAAGTCGGCGGACAGACATTTTCCAAACGGCAGCAAAGCAGGGCTTAAAACGATAAATATCATTCAGGCAGGGCAAAAAAACGATAAATTTCGTTCAAAAGGTCGGCCCCATTTTTTAACATTTAAAATGACAAATATCGTTTTATAATGTAGATGAATGGGGCGCCATTTTTATCTATCGGTGCTGGGCGCCATTTTTCACAGATCCGGGTGTATGAACACAGCACAACTTCTTACTGGCACCGTACAGATCAGCGCTCGTCGGCAGGTATTAGCTTTGGAATTACCACAGTTATCACTTTAGAAAAAAAGTAATAAGGTCTTTGTTTGTTTTGTTTTTTCAATTTTCAGTTAGTCAAACAAGGCAAACTAAAAAAAGAAGTTGCCAGTTCACACACACCACCCACCACCCTCCCTTCTCGTTCTTGGTTCTTCAGACACCATGATGGAGTTTCAGGTAGCCTGCATTTTATTGCTTGCAAGCCTCCACTGTGTGGCTCAGCAGTGGAATTGGTGGCACCACCACCAGGAATAGTAGGCTGGACTGCTGCCAGCCTGGCTGACACCGCATGCAGCGCCCACAACCTAAGGGCCTTACAGACATGTTAGCATTAGCACTCAATCTGGGTAAATGTGGCGTTTGGTCTTTCAGTGTGAAGTGGGCATAAACCTTATATTACCACTCTGGACATTTTAAAGCAGCCATTCTCCTCAAATGTGGGAATGTACTGAGATTTCTGCCGTTTAGGAATTAAAACCCGACTCTACGTCCACTCCGTAATTTTTGGTGGGACTTTTGGCATGGACCCCCCTCCGCCACGCAACTGTCTAGGTGTTAGAGCCTTTGAAACTAGCTTTCCAAAACTTTTGTGACCAGAAACAGTCTTTGTAGTTTGCGAAATTTGCGAGGTTAGCCCAGTTCGCACAAATCCAAGCTTTTTCGGATTTGACGTCTGCAAACCCAAAATTTGATGTTCGTGAAATCTCTAATTTCATACCTGCTGATTTTGCAGCCTGATTGACTCAGATCCACAGACAGTTCAAGGAACAGAGAGTGTGGTATCTGCCATAAAAAGTTTGCTCCTTCCTATCCCAAACCCTTGTGCAATGTCTGTATACTGCAAGTAGTAAAACATGAAAGCGGTGACATGTTTAATGATATGCTTTCTAAGTTTCAAGAGCGTTTGGCAGATAGATTTCTGACTGCAAAAGAAGCTCCTACTGCACCAGGCACTTCTGAGGTAGCCCCACCAACCTTAGACTCTGACTCACTTAACTTTTTTGGCGCTTCCAGTGAAGCTGTCATTTCTGCTAGAACTCTAGCTTTGATTAATTGTGCTTGCAGGCTTTTATGGCAAAAGAATTGGGACGGAGATATGACAACCAAAAACAAACTTGGTGGTCTTCTGTCTGAAGGAGACCTGTTTGGTTCTGCTCTTGAACAGGCCCTAGAAAGGGCAACTGAAAAGAAAAAGTTTTCTTCCCCAAAAGAGAAAGTGAGCTCCCAGAAGATTTTGGGGCTCTAGAAAAAATTCTAAAAGTAAACAATTGAATAAGAAATGGCAATCGAAAAAAGGGCTTAAAGCCAAGGGCTTCCTGTTCAATCCTCAAATACCCCAAAGCAATCTAACCCTGCACAATGACTGTGCAGGAGGGGGGCAGGTTAAAAGTATTCTACCCAGCTTGGCGGAAAATGTCAAAAAGCAAATACATCTGCCAAACAATCAAAGAAGGGTACAGAATACAATTTTCCAGAAAACCTCCAAAAATGTTCAGGGGAACGTGTTTTCTGCAGTCCCCAGTGAAGCAGGCCACTATGGAAGATGCTGTGAAAAGTATTTTCCAGAAGGGTATAGTGGAAGAGGTTTCAGTTCAGGAAAGAGGAAGGGGTGTTTACTCCACACTCTTCCTGATTCCGAAACCAAACGGCGATTTTCGCCTGAATTTAAATCTTCGGTTTCTGAACCGTTTTGTAAAATACAAAAAGTTTTGCATGGAATCAATTTCTTCCACGATTCAGCTTCTGTGAAGGATTACATAGATCTCATGGACGCATATTATCATGTACCCATTCTGCCGGCTCACTGGAAATACTTGAGAGCAGCAGTTTGCACTTAATCCCAGGTCCTTTGCATGCAGTTCAAGGCACTCCATTTTGGGATTTCAAGGCGTACGAGAGGAATCGGTGCGAGAGACTTGGGCGCAGGATACAGACGGTAAATGGCTGATCCTGCTGCTGCACAAGTTCCCGGCCGTGTTATATACTATTCCCCCTCCAGGCCGCCATGTATAGTGGGGAATAAAATCATTTTTTGTGTTTTAAAAGTAACTTCAGCTCCATCTTCTGACGGCACCAAAGTTACTCCCTGTGCGCTGCTATAGCCGTAACTCCTATTACGGCCTATGGTGGCGCCGGCTGCGCCCAAGTCTCCTGCGCTGGATTCACTGTGTTCGATTTCAAGTGCTACCAGGATCTTTACGAAGATCATAGAGGTTGCAGCACATCTGAGAATGCAGAAGATCATTCTGGTACCTTACCTAGACGATCTGCTGATAGCTGCAAAATACTCTCCAAGAGCATATTCAGAAGGTTCTGACAGTTCTGAAGGACCTGGGATGGATTTTGAATCTAAAGAAATCTGACCTTACACCAGATCAGAGAAAATAATTCCTAGGGGTGTCGGTGGACACAGTGAATCAAATTTCCTGTCTGCCACAAAAGAAAGTGGATCAGATGATCAGTTCCACTCAAGAACTTCTGAGAGCAAATTCTGTCACAATATGACAAGCTATGTCTCTCCTAGGCAAGTTCTCGGCATGTATTCTAGCCGTGGCCTGGGATCAGACAAATTACAGAATCTTTCAACTGACAATACTGTGTCAGTGGTCGGGCTGACGGGAGGATCTAGACCAAAAGATCTATTTGTCAGAACCAGTGATTCATTCCCTGAACTGGTGGACTTCCACTCAAAACCTGCAAAAAGATGTAAGTTAGATTTCGCACAATCCAGTGATTATTATGACAGATGCGAGACTCTGGGGTTGGGAAGCTCATCTGGGTCAAGAAAACATCCAAGGCAAGTGGTCACCAATAGAAAAGACCTTCTCATCCAATCACAAAGAGTTATTGTCGATCTGGAAGTCTATACAGAGATGGGAAAATCTGCTTGTAAACAAGAATGTGATGGTTCAGTCAGACAACCAGCAGGGCCGGCGCTACCATAGAGGCAAAGGAGGCAGCTGCCCTAGGGCCCCACAGCTTGTAGGACCCCCAGTGGCTACAAGAGGAAAAAAAAATTCAAATCGACCTTATAGTTTTTGAGAAAATCGATTTTAAAGTTGCAAAGGAAAAAAAATACACATTTAAAAACCCGCCGACTTTAATGGTTAATAGAGATGTCCGAACGGTTTGCCGGCGAACGGTTCCAGGCGAACTTCGGTGGTTCGCGTTCGCCTACCAAACGCGAACTTTCCCGGAAGTTCGATTCGCCCCATAATACTTTATGGAGCAAAACTTTGACCCTCTACATCACAGTCAGCAGACACATTATTGCCAATCAGACTGCACTCACTGGTGGAGCCCCACCCCCCCTTATACAAGGCAAGGTCCTTGAGCCAGTTGACTCACTCATCTGCCTATACTAATTAGTTAAGGGAAAGCTGCTACACACTCTGCTAGGAAGATTTTAATTAGCCTCTTGTGGGCTCCTCCCTCCACCCTCCACCCCTTCTCCCCTTCCTCCAACCGGAGGAAGGAGGGTCTCATCTGCCAGAGAATTATATTATTTCAAAAGCCAGTTTACATACCATAGCTGAGAATTGAACCCAGGTCTCACTGTGTGGTGGGAAAGTACCTTAACCGCTGTACCACAACAGTACTAACTGAAGCTGGCCTAGCATTTACCATTTATGCTCAATCCAAGAGAAAAATTAGACAAGATAGCAGCGTTAGGAAGACTTGCCTAAGGTCTCCTACTGAATAGGTGCTGGCTTACTGAATAGACAGAGACGAGATTCGAACTCTGGTCTCCTGTGTCAGAGGCAGAGCCCTTAACCATTACACCATGCAGCCACTGCTTACAGATATGTAGCCAGACATGGCCTTGTCTTTTGTGTTCAACAGTTGTCAAGAGAAACATTAGATACGATAGCAGTGTTAGGAAGACTTGCCTAAGGTCTCCTACTGAATAGGTGCTGGCTTACTGAACAGACAGACGAGATTCGAACTCTGGTCTCCTCAGAGGCAGAGCCCTTAACCATTACACCATGCAGCCACTGCTTACAGATATGTAGCCAGACATGGCCTTGTATTTTGTGTTCAACAGCTGTCAAGAGAAAAATTAGACAAGATAGCAGTGTTAGGAAGACTTGCCTAAGGTCTCCTACTGAATAGGTGCTGGCTTACTGAACAGACAGACGAGATTCGAACCCTGGTCTCCTGTGTCAGAGGCAGAGCCCTTAACCATTACACCATGCAGCCACTTAGGCAAGGCTTCCTAACACTGCTATCTTGTCTAATTTTTCTCTTGACAACTGTTGAACACAAAAGACAAGGCCATGTCTGGCTACATATCTGTAAGCAGTGGCTGCATGGTGTAATGGTTAAGGGCTCTGCCTCTGACACAGGAGACCAGGGTTTGAATCTCGTCTCTGTCTGTTCAGTAAGCCAGCACTAATTCAGTAGGAGAACTTAGGCAAGTCTTCCTAACGCTGCTATCTTGTCTAATTTTTCTCTTGGATTGAGCATAAATGGTATTTTCCCCTGACCCCCCTACAGTATCCTTTTAAAATCGGTTCATCTCAAAGGAAAGGATAATGTTCTAGCGTTGGTTAAAGCGGATCCGAGATGAAAAACTAACCATAACAAGTAACTTGTCTACATATCTTATCTAAAGTTTACACAGCGTACACAGCAAATCTAGCTGCAAACAGCTTTAATAGAATATATTTATTTAATCCTGTGATACAATGACAGCAGCCATGTTGTTTGTAAACATTACACAGAGGCAGGCTTATCTGCATCTTGAGCAAAAAAACCTAATCCCCCTTCCTCCCTCCTCCCCTCTGCCTCTGAAATCTCTGGCTAGTAATACCTCCCCCTCCTCCTGCCCAGACTGAGCTCCCATGAGCCCTTGCTACTGTCTGAAAGTGCCTTGGCTCTCAGAAAACCTGTGGGCGTGGCTTTTTTAGTTTATAGGGAATTAGAGTATTAAAACAAAAAAGTATTTGAGGAATGCCCTATAAACAATAGGAAAGGAACACAATTATGCAATGTGTAAAAGTTCATCTCGGATCCACTTTAAGCCGCCAGCAGCTAAATCAGAGCAACTGGTGTCTGAACAAAGATGTCTTTTTGATGATTTGCAGCAAGTGGGGTCTTCCATCCATAGACCTGTTTGCTGCCTGGGACAATGCACTTCTTCCCAGATTTTGCTCTCTCAACCCCAGAGGCTCTCTGGTTTGTCTAGATGCATTCCTGATTCGCTGGGGACTGGAGAGAGCGTTTGTACACCCACCCTTGAAAATGATCGGGAGGGTACTACAGAAAGTAATGAAAGACCGGGCCACGATAATTCTTATTGCCCCAGACTGGCCAAAAAGGCCTTGGTGGTATCCTCTGTAACTCTCCCTAGCAGTAGAGGAACCCTGGATCCTGCCAATCAGGGAAGATCGGCTGTATCAGGGACAAGTATACCATCCCTCAGTGGTCAGTCTGAACCTGAAGGCGTGGCTTTTGAGCGGTGCTTATTATTGAATCAAGGCCTATCCGAGAAAGTGGTTTCTACCTTGCTACACGCATGGCAACCTGTCACTTCCACTATTTATCTTAGGACTTGGAAAGTGTTTTGTGAATTTAACAAAGGCACTCCTGAAAATCTTGTAAAGTTTTTGATCCCAAATATTCTAGATTTCCTGCAGAAATGGCTTGATATGGGTCTCAAGTTGAACACCCTTCAGGTGCAGTTAGCAGCCCTGGGTGCATACTTTCCCTTTTACCTCAAATTCTTTGATTAAAAAGGTTTATTAAGGCAGTTAAAAGGAAATCAGTGATGAAAAACCAACTGTTCCCCCTTGGGACTTGAATTTAGCCCTAAATTCTCTTATCGCATTCCCCTTTGAGCCCTTGGATCAAATTTCCATAAAGTATTTAACACTAAGAACGTGTTTTCTTGTAGCGATTACTATGGCTAGGCGTATTGGGGAAATACAAGCCTTAAAGCTAATGGGAACCGGGTTTAGGAAAAAAAGTCAGATACTCACCTAAGGAGAGGGAAGCTCTGGGTCCCATAGAGCACTCCCTCTCCTCTCCCGGTCCCCACTGTACCGCTGGCTCCCCCGTAGCTGTATTCGGCCATTTCGGTCAAATACCGCTGGCTCCCAGACGAAGGGAGGCTTCGGAGATGTTTCGGGTGCCCGAGTGCTCCCAAAGACGGGCCGCTCTACACTGCTCTTGCGCGTGTGTCCTCTATGACGAGTTCGCATGTGCGCCGCCTGTCTTCGGGAGGACTCGGCTCCTGAAGACTTCTGAAAGTCGCCTTGGCGTGGGACGAGAACGGAGGAGCCAGCGCAGCACCGGGGCCACCGGGAGAGGAGAGGGATGGCTCATTAGGACAGAGCCTTCCCTCTCCTTAGGTGAGTATCTGACTTTTTTTTTTAGATCCCGGATTACATTAGCTTTAAAGAGAACCCTATTAGCACACAGAGGCTGGGTCTGCATATAATGCCCAACCTCTGTTGCTATATTATCTCTCCCCCCCCCCTAGGACCCCCCTGCGCTCTGCTGTTCCCCCCAAAGTAAATGCCATGCTAGCAACACGCAGTGTGTCGCCAGCAGGCTGTTTACATGTACACTGTCATTCTCCGCCGCTCCTCCGCCTCCTCTATGACGCTGCTCCCCGCCCACGTCCTTTCCCTAGCCGCTGATTTATTTAGAGGAGGCAGGGAGCGGCGGAAAGTGACAGTGTACATGTAAACAGCCTGCTGGCGACAAGCTGCATGTCGCTAGCATGGTGCTTTACTTTGGGGGTCACAGCAGAGTGCAGGGGGGTCCTGGGGCGAGATATTATAGCAACAGAGGCTGGGCATTATGTGCAGAACCAGCCTCTGTGTGCTAATAGGATTTGTAAAACCCACCTAAGGTACCCTTTAAACATAAAACCACCATATTATGTCTATCCAGTCGGATAGAGTCACTTTTAAGCTACTTCCGAGTTTTTCTCCAAAAGTTGTGATAGAGAACAGGAAATCTTCATCCCTTCTTTTTGTCAGAATCCTTTAAACCGCAAAGAAGAGAAGTTTAGTTCTCTAGATGTCAGGAAAATTATTTTGTTTTATTTAGATAAAACTGCTGGATGGAGAAAGGAGAATAATTTATTTGTTCAGTTTCAGAGTGCTCGTAAAGGTTTAAGAGCATCCAAGAGTACGCTAAGGAACTGGTAAACGTTACAGTGGCTTGCAAAAGTATTCGGCCCCCTTGAAGTTTTCCACATTTTGTCATATTACTGCCACAAACATGAATCAAAGTCATTGGAATTTCACATGAAAGACCAATACAAAGTGGTGTACACGTGAGAAGTGGAACGAAAATCATTCATGATTCCAAACATTTTTTACAAATAAATAACTGCAAAGTGGGGTGTGCGTAATTATTCAGCCCCCTTTGGTCTGAGTGCAGTCAGTTGCCCATACACATTGCCTGGTGAGTGCTAATGACTAAATAGAGTGCACTTGTGTGTAATCTAATGTCAGTACAAATACAGCTGCTCTGTGACGGCTTCAGAGGTTGTCTAAGAGAATCTTGGGAGCAACAACACCATGAAGTCCAAAGAACACACCAGACAGGTCAGGGATAAAGTTATTGAGAAATTTAATGCAGGCTTAGGCTACAATAAGATTTCCAAAGCCTTGAACATCCCACGGAGCACAGTTCAAGCGATCATTCAGAAATGGAAGGAGTATGGCACAACTGTAAACCTACCAAGACAAGGCCATCCACCTAAACTCACAGGCTGAAGAAGGAGAGTGCTGGTCAGAAATGCAGTCAAAAGGCCCATGGTGACTCTGGACAAGCTGCAGAGATCTACAGCTCAGGTGGGGGAATCTGTCCATAGGACAACTATTAGTCGTGCACTGAACAAAGTTGGCCTTTATGGAAGAGTGGCAAGAAGAAAGCCATTGTTAACAGAAAAGCATAAGAAGTCCTGTTTGCAGTTTGCCACAAGCCATGTGGGGGACACAGCAAACATGTGGAAGAAGGCTCTCTGGTCAGGTGAGACCAAAATGGAACTTTTTGGCCAAAATGCAAAACGCTATGTGTGGCGGAAAACTATGTGGCGGAAAACTAACACTGCACATCACTCTGAACACACCATCCCCACTGTCAAATATGGTGGTGGCAGCATCATGCTCTGGGGGTGCTTCTCTTCAGCAGGGACAGGGAAGCTGGTCAGAGTTGATTAGAAATTGGATGGAGCCAAATACAGGGCAATCTTGGAAGAAAACCTCTTGGAGTCTGCAAAAGACTTGAGACTGGGGTGGAGGTTCACCTCCCAGCAGGACAATGACCCTAAACATAATGCCATGGCAACAATGGAATGGTTTAAAACAAAATATATCCATGTGTTAGAATGGCCCTGTCTAAATCCAATCAAGAATCTGTGGCAAGATCTGAAAACTGCTGTTCACAAACGCTGCCCATCTAATCTGACTGAGCTGGAGCTGTTTTGCAAAGAAGAATGGGCAAGGATTTCAGTTTCTAGATGTGCAAAGCTGGTAGAGACATACCCTAAAAGACTGGCAGCTGTAATTGCAGCAAAAGGTGGTTCTACAAAGTATTGACTCAGGGGGCTGAATAATTATGCACATCCCACTTTGCAGTTATTTATTTGTAAAAAATGTTTGATTTTCGTTCCACTTCTCACGTGTACACCACTTTGTATTGGTCTTTCATGTGGAATTCCAATAAAATTGATTCATATTTATGGCAGTAATGTGAAAAAATGTGGAAAACTTCAAGGGGGCCGAATATTTTTGCAAGCCACTGTATGTATAACCAAAGCTTATGAAATAGCAGGTAAGTCAGCTCCTGTAAATGTCAAGGCACACTCTACTAGGGCTGTCTCCTCTTCCTGGGCAGAAAGAAATTCTGCCTCAGTACTCCAAATCTGTAAGGCTGCCACATGGTTCTCTTATGACACGTTCATAAAGCACTACCGTTTGGATTTACCAAGTAACCAAGACTTGGGGTTTGGTCGCAAAGAGAAAGGTAATATTCTAACTCTCATCGTTCACCTGGAGCGTAGGCAAGCGGAAGCCAATAATTACACTTACCAGTAATTGGATTTCCGCGTTACCTCCACAACAGGTGGACATACCCCCACCCAAATCTAACGGTAAGTCTCCTACTGAATTGAGGTATTAGTCTATGCACTGAGGCTACGTAGGAGGATGTGGCTATTTAATTGCATCTTGTGCTTCCTGTCCCCTTGGCAGATGGGGCAATCTGATCATTCACCTGACGTGGAGGCTACGCGGAAATCCAATTACCGGTAAGTGTAATTATTGGCACTTGACACTCGGATATGCTGGAATGATCTCATTTGAAAGTGTTCAGCCGAGTGTGTGGCGGTAACGGCATTCAATATCGCAAAAATATTTTTTTTCAAACTTGAACCCACTATACTCCTTAACATATGTAGCAACTTTGGCGACGATAACATGTATGGGGGTTTTGCTATGAACCGCTAAATTCTGCACAAAATTATGTGAAAATTACGTGAAGCAGCAAATCGATTACACAAAATAAATTGAATTACAAATCGTAATTATGTATGGGCCTACTTGCAAAAATTAACACAAACTTTTACGTTATTGTAATTAGCCAATTAAGGTCATAACTAAGCATCAAGTCTCAAGGCAAAAGTGATAACAAAATGGCTTGTATCATCACCCCACTAACATTTTGGACCTGTGACCAGGAAACTCCCTAGATCTTAATTCTACTGAAGACTAGTGTCAATGGTCAATTCTCAAAGTGGATGTCAGGCGCGTAACAATAGGGGATGCAGCCCATGCGCCCGCGGGGGGGCCCAGCCCCCCCCTAGGGCCCGCTCGTGGCTGTTTTGGGGGGCTGGAGGGGTCGCACCATGAGGGGAAAGCTATGGCCATACTTGGCGGGGAGGGGGGAAGGTCCCCCCCTCCCTCACCCCGGGCTTTCCCCTCTGTGCTCCCCTCCAGCTTCTAACTATACAATTGCAGCGAGTGGAGCGGCAGGCAAATATACCTTCCGTGCGTTCCAGTGCAGACACTTCTCGCTCTAGTGACTGGCACGACTTCCTGTATAAAACAGGAAATCGCGTCAGTCACTAGAGCGAGAAGCGTCTGGATGCACGGAAGGTATGTTTGCCTGCCGCTGCTGCCGCTTCGCTCACTGCACTTGTCTTGTATAGTTAGAAGCTGGAGGGGCGCACAGAGGGGAAAGCCCGAGGTGAGGGAGGGGGGGGACCTTCCCCCCTCCCCGCTAAGTGTGGCCATAGCTTTCCCCTCATGGTGCGACCCCTCCAGCCCCTCAAAACAGCCACGAGCGGGCCAGGGGGGGAGGGGGGGCCGCTCACAATTTCTGCAGGAGGGCCCGGGGGCTCTTAGTTACGCCCCTGGAGGATGTACAAGTAAAACCCCACTAATTGTGATCACCTCCAATCACTAACAAAGCAAGAAGAAGCTGATATTTAGCATGGCACAACTGATGGTGGAAGTTATCAAGACGCATGGTCACCACTTAATATTGAGTTTCTACTTAAAGGGAACCAGAGACAAAGCACACTCATGTATTTTACCATATATATCAGTGGGAACATTAGAGAAAACCCTTACCTTGCTTTCTATTTCATTCTGCACTGCACAGCTTGCTTCTAATTAGCCCTGATAAAATCCCAGACTGTGCATTCAGTCTGGCTTTGCTCAGGAATCATTATAGCTCAGTCTGCGCTCTCTCATGTCTTTTCAAGCCCAAGCCTGCCCCCTGCTGGCTCTGTTCAGGAATCATTATAGCTGAGTCATTATAGCAAAGCCAGACTGAATGCTCAGTTGGGTATTTTATCAGGTCTGATAAGAAACAAGCTGTGCAGTGCAGAATGAAACAGAAAGCATGGTAGGTGTTTTCTCTAATGTGCCCACTGATCTATATGGTAAAATAGGTGAGGGTGCTTCGTCTCTGGTTCACTTTAAATCTGATGTATTTACCAATAAAAGCCTTTGAAATGTACAAAATGTTTATCAGTATACCAATGTAACAAGTACAAAATAAATACATTGAAAAATACTGAAGCAGCAAAGTTTGCAAAACACAGTTGTGTCACTCCCAAAACTTTTGACCATGACTGGACGGACATACTGAGTTGACATGACAGCATCTTAAAAAGGGGGTAAAATAAGTTTTGCAAGTACCTTACATATTGTATTATTGCTCAAGACCAATTTTAATATTGTAACCTGACGACCAGACATTTTACTGCACTAACTACTAAAAATCTGACAGATCCTGTGTACAGACCTTTAGTGGATGCTGATAGCGAGATCTCTCTGTTGCTTCTGATGTATGTGATCAGCACAGAGTTTCACTTTAAAGAGACTGTAACAAAATTTTGAGCCTTATTTCTACTATGCTATAAGTTCCTATACCTCTGTTCTAATGTGCTCTGTCTTACTGCAGCCTTTCCTACTTGCACTGTCTCTGTAATAAATCTTATCTCCTTTCCTCTGTCCTGTCTGTCGGCTGAGGCTGGAATGTGTGGAATGTGCAGCACTGCTTGTCATTGGCAGAAGCTTTACACACACCCTCCAAGCTCTGCATGAGTCACACAGTAAGCTAGTTCTCAGCCTATGATACTCTGGTTAGAAGCCATGTCTTTTGTTTGTAAACACTGCCTAAAACTGTTAATTATAAGCCAGGATTGCAGCAGAGAGTGGCTGAAAAAAACAGCACAGAGGGGCACAGGAGAACATAAGGAATAGAATAGTATGCTTTTTATTGTAAGAATATTAGAGTACAGATTCTCTTTAAAGCAGTAGGATCAGCCATACTATGTCAGGGAAAAAAACACATATATAAGTAGATAAATACTTGATCTACTTACATAACACATGTATTATACTGTCCACGTTTTGATTTCAGTGAATGTTATATAGAAAATTATGAGAATTCTGTTCCTGGTGGGGGCCATGTCTTGTGCCCACAGTTAAGGCTAACTCGTGATGTCATTTCTGCCCTTTACTTTTTTCTTGTCTCCTCCAATCGCTGAGTCGCCTCAGCCTTGCTTGTAAACACAAGTGAGTAGGGGATTAGGTTTCAGATAAGAAGCTGGCAGGGAAATAAAGGGAAGAGGAGGAATAGATTATAGATAAAAAGAACCCCCAGCATGCAATTCTTTGGCACGACTACTAAAGGGCCAGTGTTCCTTAAGTATGTGATAACTCCAAATCATAACAGCAGAAAAAGTTTTGAAAGTTTTGAATGCAGGCTTAGCATCTTTATCACTTAATACACTCAGACCAGTTGCTGTTGAAATTAGATTTTTATGGTGACGATACCGTTTTAACATACATAAAAAAGGAAAAATTGCTTCATTCTACTGGTCATGCCCGGACTTTACTCATGCATGCCCAATACATATAAGCTTCTACATGGCAAAAGTGTGGTCAAGAGAAGCCTATTCAACAACCTTCAATATTTTTAGAGGGACTCCGTGCTTGAGTGGTAAGGTGTTAGAGGTTTGGGGAAAGTCTCTGGACTATCCAGAGTCTTCCTACTACTGTGGTAAGTATCTTTTTTTTTTTGCTTCAGGTACACCTTAACCATTTAAGTACCAGCGGTCTCTGCTCCCTTAAGGACCAGTTACTGCTGGTACAGAAACAGCAGAACACTGACGAATAATGACAAATCGCCGCACATACCCGCCGCAATCGCAGTCACCCCTGCACGTTGGGAACCTGGGCTACCCACTCTACCATCTCCATGATAGCAGACTTCCTCTGAGCCGGGCAGGAATCTGCTTTTATTGGCTCTTGACCCTGCCTATCAATGTAAGCCAATGAGAGCTGCTTACGTTGATAAACTGCTCTCAGCTGGCTGGTACATAGACTGTGCCCTCCATTGCTGGAAAATGTATGCTCAGGGTGAGGCTGTGAGAGTGGTGATTGGCTAGAACCTTTGTGATAGTCTCCTCCTACCTTTGCAGAATGGCTCAGCTCCAGACCATTTCTTGTTCTCCATACATTGCCTCTCTGCAGACCCGATCAGGAACAGCCCAGACTGACACCGATAATGGACTTTATCATTAACACCGTACGATGTCCCAGTTTTTGCTGCCCCAGCAGGGATTCCAGGATTGGGGCAATATCCCGCTGTAAAGGGAGATGTTTATAATTGTAACATTTGTATAAGATTATTGCTAGAGAGACTTTAAGCAAACTGAACGCGAAAAAATTACTTATGAGGTAAGGAATTGTGTAGTACTTGTAATTCATAAAACATTAGTAGCAAAGAAAAGAGTAATATTTTATTTTCAGTTATATTGTGTTTTTTTTAAATAACATTGCATCATTCTGTACAATGCAAAGAATATGTTGGCGCATTATAAATCAATAATAATAATTCTGTCACAGTTGCAGTTTTAAAACCACACTGTATTTTAAGCTATAAAACAAAGCAGAAATAATGACCAGTTGAACTTTCCTGCAGTAAAACCTTATCTAAGATATCTCTCATTGTTTCTTGGCCATTTAAGTGCTTCAGAAAACAGGACTGTATTAGCTCAGAGAAGCTCTTTTGCACAGACAACAAATGAAGTTTTTTTAAACTTTTTCTGTACTGGAAAATTATATGAGACTATCTTCTTTGCTACTTATGTTTGATTTCGTAGCTGTACTACACAATCAATTCATTGGCCCATATGCAATTAACGTTTTCTCTTTAGTTTTCTCCTTGGTGCTATTTTCAAAATCATCAATAAAATGCCTTTTAAACAACCAACAAGCAAAAAAATACTCAAAGTAATTTTGATAGTACTTTCTCACCTACTTGTTGGTAGTTTTTCAGTTGCAAAATGCTGAAAAGTTATTTTAAATAGAAGATGAAAAATTATCTCCTAGGAGAAAACTCAGGAGAAAAAGTGAATTGCATATGGACCCTTGCCATACAATGGCCTCAATTCACGAAGCTTATCTCCTGTCTTTAATAACGTTTCTAGAGTGATCACCATGGTGATAAGGCATGTAGTATTCAGGAAACATTTTACCTCAGGCAAACCTAAAGTTATCTCTTCTGTCTTTAAGTTAACTCTCCAATCCTTAAGATAACTCCAGAGTTAAAGACAGGCTGTTGATTTGTGTGAAAATAACTACAGAGGAGGTAAATTAACTACAGAGGAGGTAAATTAACTACAGAGGAGGTAAATTAAGGAATGAAGAGATAAATTAAGGAATGAAGAGATAAGATAACTCTCTCACTGTGTGGAGGTAAGTTTTCTCTTGCCTTATTATCTCCAGCATGATCTTAGTGAATTGAGGCCTTGGGCCTCAATTCACTAAGCTTATCTCCTGTCTTTAATAACTCTTCTAGAGTTGTTACCATGGTGATAAGGCATGTAGTATTCAGGAAACATTTAACCTCAGGCAAACCTAAAGATAACTCTTCTGTCTTTAAGTTAACTCTTCAATCCTTAAAATAACTCCAGAGTTAAAGATAGGCTGTTTATTAACTGCATGTGAAAATAACTACAGAGGAGGTAAAATAACTACAGAGGAGGTAACTTAAGGAATGAAGAGATAAGATAACTCTCTCACTGTGTGGAGGTAAGTTTTCTCTTGCCTTATTATCTCCAGCATGATCTTAGTGAATTGAGGCCAATGTGTTTTAAACATCAGCAAGCAAGAAAATACTGAAAATACATTTGATAGTACTTTTTCACCAACTTTGGGGTACCTCTTTCAACTGTAAAATGATGAAAAATTACTTTAAAGAGAAGGTTGAAAATGATCTCCTAGGAGATAACTCCGGAACAAAAAAAAAGAATTGCATATGAGCCATTATCCATAAGTTTATTTTTACTTCAGGTTTGCTTTAAAATTGACATTTCACCTACATTAAGGCCTCTTTCACACCAAGACGTTGCGTTTTAGGGGATGTTAAGGTCGCATAACGTGCCCCTAACGCAACGCCTGGTGGTGTTGAAGTTGGACGTCAGATTGAGCCGCGTTATGAGGCTCTTGGTGCTATCCTGGGAAGTCCGGATCTTTTCAGTGATTCAAATCGGATCATTGAAAAGATCTGCATCTTTGAAACGATTCTTTGAATCA
The DNA here is from genome assembly GCF_040937935.1 of Hyperolius riggenbachi. Classification (NCBI taxonomy): domain Eukaryota; kingdom Metazoa; phylum Chordata; class Amphibia; order Anura; family Hyperoliidae; genus Hyperolius; species Hyperolius riggenbachi. The sequence continues at coordinate 44,139,804 of NC_090653.1, read as the reverse complement.
TTTTACTAGGGAAGCAGGAAGCAGGGGTGCAGCAGAGTGAGAGGTGCAGCAAAATGAGGGCACATTGAGGGTGCTAATGGGGAAGGGAGAGATGCAGCAGGAAGATTGTGCTTGTGCACAGAAGCTGCAGTTCCTGTTTCTTCCAGACATCCACTGTGAACCGAATCCTTCATCGTGATGATCCGGATGTTTCGACTCATAAAAAAGATCCGGATCAAAGATCCGAATTGTTCATGATCTGGACAACACTACAGGGCAGTGAATATTAATTAGCCATGTGGCCAGGAACAATAGAGACTCTCCCCTACTCCTCTTCTGCACTGAGCATGTGCAAACAGTCTAACGCAGCTAAATCCACATATAACGCACAGCATGCTGCACTTTCTTTGAACGTCCAGCGTTATACTGTAACGCAAGGTGGGCACTGTGAACAGCCCATTGATTTTTCATTACTGTGAGTTGGGCTGCGTTACAGGCTGCTCTAACGTGCGCCTGTAACGTCCCACTGTGAAAGCAGCCTTGTCAAAGCCGGTGGTGCTCAGCAAGATTTCGGATATCCGAAATACCCAGATAATCCAAACTTTTTCCACTATCCGAACTTTGAATAGCAATTCAGATATTTTTTTTCAAATCCTACTAGACTATCCGAGAAAACTCAGATTCCCCATCCGAAATCCAGGTGGATAGAGAGAGAGAGATATATCCGAATCCGCCCGGATACCCCGGATACTGAGGTCGGATGTCCGACTCGGATCCGGATTGGAAAATGTTAAACTAGGAGATCCGACCCGGATCGGATATCTGGGTATCCGGATCCGAATTAGATCCAGATAGTGAAAAGTGGTATCCGAGCAGCACTGAAGCTACAAAGCCCATTTTGTAATTCCATTACAATTTTCCCATTTCAGTTTGCAGATTGTTTTGCTTGTTTACAAATATCTACAAAGTTAAACAGCAATTTATTACAGCTATCGAAGAAGACATTATGTATTGTATATTTACTGTTTATTGGCGTTGATAAATCAGCCAGTTATTGCCTTCCATTTGAGCACACTGACTCAACTTCCAAATTTCTTTATAGAATAAAATAATTAGCGATCGTAATCTGCTAATTACAATAACGCAAAATTTCATGTACTTTTTTGTAGTTACAGCCATGCGTAATTACGGTTTGGACATGCAAATGATTTTGCATACTCCATCTCTAATTTTGCGTAATTTCGTGAAATTTTGTGTAATTGTGTGCCAACTTTAGCGGTGAATAGCAAAGCCCCCATACATGCTATTTTCACCAAATTTGCTACATATAATAAGGGGAATATTGAAATATTGAGAACAAGTTAAAATATTTTTCAAAAAGATCTTGTAGTTTTTGAGATAATCAATTTTGAAAATGCTAAGGAAAAAAGGGGGGGGGGGTGCGGGATCTATACTGTGGGACACGCATTTGGCCTCTTATACAGGGGGGGGGGGGGATCTATACTGTGGGACACTTGTTTGGCTTCTTGTACTTGTAGGGGACTTCTTGGCTTCTTGTAGGGGATCTATGTTATGGATGGGACACACATGCAGCCCCTGCACCCGCACAGCCCTTGCACTTTGGGGCCCGCTCAGGGCCATTTTGGGGGGCAAGAGGGATCGCAACATGAGGGGAGAGCATTGGACATCAGCGGGGAGGGCGGACAGTCCCCCCCCCTCACCTCGGGCTCTCCCCTCTACGCTCCTCTTCAGCATCTATCATCAGTGGCAGCAGGTGGCGGGCAGGAACACATACCTCCATCCACACGCTGGAGGTTCCGATCTCTAAGTGTCTGACACTACTTCCTGTTTAAACAGGAAGTAGTGTGAGGCACTGAGAGATGGACCTCCGTGTTGGATGGAGGTATGTGTTCCTGCCCGCCACCTGCTGCCACTGATGATAGATGCTGGAGAGGAGCGTAGAGGGGAGAGCCCGAGGTGAGTGAGGGGGGGGACTGTTCCCACTCCCCACCGATGTGTGGCCCCGCTTTCCCCTCATGCTGCGACCCCTCCTGCCCCCCAAAATGGCCCTGAACGGGCCCGGGGGGGGGGGGGGGGGCATCCAAATTTTTGCAGGGGGGCCACGTAACTTCTAGTTACGACCCGGGGGGGGGGAAGGGAAGGGGTTATTTACTGCTGCTGTTAAAAGGGAAGGAGGCTTTTAGGGGGGGGGGGGGCAATTTCAGTTTTGTCATAGGCACCATTTTACCCAGATACGCCTCTGTCTGATCCCCACACCCCACTTACAGAAGTTCTCGCAGGTAGTTGTGGTCCCGCTCCACCTCCCGTTTTCCTGGCAGGTGCGTGTCTCGGGTCCAAGCCTTTCAAATCCTGCAGAGCACTTGAAGTTCAAAGTCTCACCGAGGTAGTATTTTCTCTTCTTTGGAAAGTTTCCGTTCTCAAACGTCATCTGTGGCGCGCAGACGATACCTAGCAGAAATCAAAATAGATGAAAAGAGATGTGACAGCTTCAAAGAGGATTTACAGCTGCTCTTGTTGTTGGTGCACCATGATTCCTAAATTGCCCAGTAAATGGATATCCCTCCATTTAAAGAGTAACTGTCAGGCTGCAGAAGCTAATTTAAACCTCTATTCTCCTGTGTTAAACAGTTTAGAAGGAAGCCCAAAAGCCATTAGTGAAGATAAAAATCTCAGTTACCTTTGATGTGTGCTTATCAGCAAGGCTGTTATAGACCCATAAGGACGCAAGCCGCATACTAAACTGCAAAGCATTCTGGGGCCCTCCCCTCGGCTGCTAATGAGACGTTACAGCAGCTTGTAATCAGTCCAGCGCGTAGCACTGATAAATCTCCGGGCAGAGTACACTGCAGGAGTCAGCTATTGTTCCTAGCCACATGGCTCATTAATATTCACTGCACACTGTGTTGTTCAAGTATGAGCTTATCTGTGATCAGGAAGCAGGCAGGACATGACGACACATTTGACAGAAAAACATGGAGCCTGCCATGAGCTGTCAGGAGCATCTATCTCTGCATATACTATATACAAATTCTGTGAAATCCAAACGTGGACAGTGAAATGCATATGTAATGTAAGTACAGCCAATCTTTAGCTACTGATATATGTGTTTATTTTCTCTGAGACCTTATACTTAACAGCTCCTCTTTAAGCTCAGTTTACTAAGACATGGGACACACTGGGACCTGTTTGCTGTGCATGCCGATCACTGGAAATGCAGCATATTAAAATCAAGAGGCAGCCTTCGAATTTGTATGCGGAAAAAAAAAAAAAAAACAGATCGTATGCATCAATAAAATTGCATCAGGAATTGGGAGCTCTATAACTGTGCATGGCAAGGCTAGAGAGATTCGGATACCTTCTCACACCAGCACAAGTGTCAGCGACCATCTCTGAGATGCACACCGACTATAGTGGAAACAGGCCCTGGCTACTGTATGCTTTTTTTCCCAAACGGACGTGTGGCCCCAAGGACGGATTTATACATTTTCTACCCTTAGGACAAGCATGCTTGGCTCCCCTTCCATGTGTAGCAGTCCCCATTCCCATTCCATGCATAGCCCCCTCTTCCATGTGTAACATCCATTTACTGTTGCACCCTTCTTTCACATACAGCCCCTTGGACATCATCTCTTTTTTTTCATGTGCTTCCCATTTGGAGTATTTTCTTTTCTGTGTAGAAACCGCTATTTCACATTCAGGTGCCCACTCGGGCTTCAGCCGCCCAAATTCCAGGCCTTTGTGGCCTTTCCAGAAATCCAGATCTGAGTGTCACCCTCCTTTCTGCACTGTCCCCATTATATCCTCATTTTCTACTATAAAACAGTTATATATATATATATATATATATATATATATATATATATATATATATATATTATCTTCAGGAGTGCCAGCACACCATGGGCTTGATGCACTTAACAGCAGTAACATGGCCATGTGCAAACCAATCAGTATTACCCTTACTTCAGCCAGAAAGTAACCATGAGTTACGCTATTAGCGTGACCCACGATATTTGAGTAGCGCGGCCGTTACCATGGTAACGAGTGTTCCCAAAGGTAATGCTCGTTAGTCATGCATGCTACCATAGAAACAGTTGTGCTAAATAACACAGTGTGCGCTAATAGCGTAAGTCGCTGTACTGGCTGGCAGAAGTAGGGGTAGTATTGCCATGCGATCTCTGTGCACGGCATTGTAACTGCTGTTACTTGCATCAAGCCCCATGTCTTCAGAAAACCTAATCTGTTGTGCCAATAATTGCAAAAAAAAAAAAAAAACAACAACAACAATTGTCTTGTAGGCCTCACACGGTGTGTCTGCCTGCCTTGAGAAAAGAGGACTCTACGGGTCCCCCAAGAAACTTTTTCTTTTTTTTTGGACGGTAATTGGCATGATAAATGAGGTGTGGTTAAGAGCCGGTGTGCTGGAATGATTTCAAGACATATATTTACTACTCCTCACAGAAGGTAGCGCTAACTCAACTTTATACAATACATTCAGTGCATATATAAGTCCTTAATCCAGACAACAATTCCTATGGCAAGTGCTCAGAATTCCTCTGCGTTATATCGCCTCTTCACAGCCTATTCCACCACCACACCATGTGGAAACAGACTCACCAGATTGTATGACCTCAATCAGGTCTAGTTACGCCTTGGGACACTTAGGGCCGTCCCCCACAGCCTCTGGCGATGTCTGCTTGTCCTGGACTGTTCCTCTCTATTGCACCTTCATATATGCATTGCACCCTCAGTGTTCGGGTTCTTTCTCCAGGTACTGCACAGTAAGTTCAATGAAGATCCAGTGCAACAAGGGTATTAACCTGAGCCCACTGGCTGCACTGACTACCTGCTGGTCACAGGCTCTGGACTGGGTGTCACTTCCAAGTTCACCGGTTAGCATGAAAACTTCCTACTAGTCACCATCTTGGATTTCCTGCCATTATATCTCAGGAATGCTTCCTTTTTAAAGGTGCCCTTTACAGAATTCAGGCCCTGGATATTTGCCCTTCACACCTCAGTGTGAATGGGTCACTAGGGTGCTGTCACTGTGGCACATGTACATAGGCGCAGTGATTGTTACACACAGGGGCGTAGCAATAAGGGTTGCAGAGGTAGCGACTGCATCGGGCCCTTGAGCCAGAGGGGCCCCAAAAGGCCCCTCCCTCAACTGCAGTATTAGCTCTATATTGGTCCTGTGCTTATAATAATCACTTCTATAGATACTTTGAATAGTGATAATCATTAACAAATTGTTCCCCATCCCCTTCTTGCACCTCTGACACTGTAGTTGCCATTGGCAGATTGGTGCATCGCATCAATTGTTATGTATACAGTGCTTGGGGGGGCCATGTAAAACTTGCATCGGCTCCCACAGCTCCTTAGCTACGCCACTGGTTACACACACTGCGCTTAAGGGTCATACCAAGATAGGGCAAGGAAAGTAGTCACCTGAGGAAGACATGGTGACTGGCACAGTTTTTGCTTACCTCTACACATAAACACATGTTCAGGTTCTGTCCAGCGCCCATTGGGAAGGCACTCGCGGGAGGATTCTGGGAACGGGTATGATCCTTTGGGGCAACTGTAGAGCACCCGACTGCCAACATTTCCACCATCGCTCACCGTGTAGCTGCCATTAAATATAGACACCTTGGTGAGGTCACACTGAGATTTGGGAGCTGCAAAGGACACTGGGAGAAATGCAATAAAAAAAAAAATTAAAGGAGAACTCCAGCATGTGGAAAATAATCAACTTAATGATTTTAGTTATTGAAAATCACATTAGAATACATGTTCCTCTTATTGTTTGTCTGATGTAAAATTACTTAAAGCACTAAACAGGTACAACGGTTTCCCTAGTCCAGTGCTGGCACTAAGTGACAGAAATTGTTTGTCTGTGTGTACCTGATTACCTGATGTCATTCCACCTTCTAGCAGTCTGTACCTACCGGTGTTCCTATCCAGCCATGGCTCCTTCTTAGGCAGCATAGGGGCCCAGGAACACTGATAGGTGCAGGCTGACAGTAAGGGGCATAGTAGTACAGAGGCACTGATAGGTAGGCATGGTCAGAAATGCCCATTTCCCATTCCTGCGGAAAGTCTATGGAAATTCGATTTACTGCAACTCAGTCATGTTATCCTAATCACAGAACTCAAAAGCATTGGCCCAATCAGAGAACGCGGAATTTTCCTGTAGAAATCTGATCACCGCGGTCATTTTAGACCAATCACAAGACATTTTCCGTTTTTCTGATTTCCGTTTTGTTTTTGTCATTTCTGCGGAAAGTCTGATTTCCGTCATTGCCAATTTCCGTTTTTTCCCATTTCTGATTTTTGAGGATTATTTTATTAGTCATTTTTTGCTTCAGAGAATGCAAGAAATGACAAAAACAAAACGGAAATCAGAAAAACGGAAAATGTCTCGTGATTGGTCTAAAATGACCGCGGTGATCAGATTTCTACAGGAAAATTCTGCGTTCTCTGATTGGGCCAATGCTTTTGAGTTCTGTGATTAGGATAACATGACTGAGTTGCAGTAAATCGAATTTCCATAGAATTACGGAAATGTGGACATTTAAATTCCACAAAATCTGAAAGAGCATCCCTACTGGTAGGTGCAGTTTCTAGGGGCTGGCAGAGCATCGCCCTGGGGAGCCACACTTGCTACATCGCCTTCCTATTCCTATGCATCCTGTCTCACAGCGCCCCCTATGATCTCATCACAGTTACCGGTGAGATAGGACAACTAGGAAGGAGATGTGGTGCTTGTGGTTCCGAGAGAGGTCAGTTATCTTTACGTTCCCCCTCTGCACTCTGCATGCGCACCCCCCCCCCCCCCCCCCCACACACACACACACGCAGGCTGCTTTCTGGCTACCTAAACAGGGGCCCTCTGGCACAGTAAATATAGGGGTCTATGGCTACTTAAAGGGGCGCTCTCTTGCTAGCTAAATGGGGTGCTCTCTGGCTACCTAAACAGAATGGGTCTCTCTAGCTAGCCAAATGGGGGGCTCTCTGGCTACCTACACTGGGGGACTCTCTGGCTACCTACGTGGAGGGCTCTTTGGCTATCTACACTGGGGGGAGAGGCGCTGGCTCCCTACATAGGGGATTCTTTGCTTACCAACACTGGGGGATATGAGGGCCTTCCTGAGGATCTACATAGGTATCTGGACATCTATACTGGGGGTGCATCTTATACTGGGGGGGGGGGGGCTGGCTTACCTTGTACCTGGGGTCTCATCGTTACCTACACCGGGGGCTGCATCTGACTAGAGGGAGGGAATTAAACATATTCTGGCCCTAGGAGCTCTATAGCCTAGAGACTGCCCTGGGTGCAGGCTGGAAGGAGGCAGCATGACAATACATTGATATTGACATTGATATGATCAGACCGCAGGGGAACAGCAGTGGAGGCATTAGGACAGTGATAGGTGGAGGGTGGAAAGAGCAAGCGGCACAGATCAGACACCGATAACTGAAGCTCTGTTACTTACATGCGATGTGGCTGAGCAGAAGCAGAGGCAACATCCTTACAAGTACTGCAGAGCTGTCCAGCACACCGTCTGTCCCTCCAGTCACCTCTCCTGATAAATATTACTGGGCTGTGCTTATATTGGGAAATGCTATACAGGGGTCAGAAGGAGGGGGGGGGGGGGAGAGCAAACGTGAATTCCCGCTATATGCTAAAATCAATATTTCACAACCTGCCAGTAAAAGCCAATGTCTTGGTTTGGTCAAGGATTGTCAGACATGCACCAACAGAGAGGTCAAAGGCCCTTTCCAGAGGCCCATTTCTACAAAAAGGGCAATCATTTGTTTGGAATAGTATGCTTACTGAAGGGCTCACATGCTTTTTTGTATGCATGATTCTACATTTGAGTTTTTTTTTTTTTATTCTGTTTTTGCAAACGTTCTTGAGTGAATTAATTGCATTTGTTTGCAAAAAAAAAAAAGAAGGGCAATGCAAATTCTGCACGAATACCACTGAAGCTAATTTACATGAAAAGTACATCTAATTAACTCCCACATTGCATGTGCTTTTTCGGGTACAGCACAATGTTACTGCATTAAAACACGGAACGTTGATGAGTCGTCGATGAAACGCATTGGCCGAGTCCTGGGCAGGAAGCGATCTATGTGTACAGAGGAGATGTCCACACTGTTACATAAATGTGAAAGGTGTCTTGGCACCTTAAAAAAGAAGAACAGAGATAACGGGAGCCCAAATAACGCAATATGTAATGATCAGATGAAAAATAATAAGTATGATACAGGACTACTCACAAAGTTGGGTTGCATGAGGGGGAACCGACCACTTAAAGCAGGTGGAGATGTTTACCCGCTTCCACTCTGGGTGTCCACTGGACTGGATTAGAGATGGCTCGAACCTCCGAATTTAGGTCCACGAACCTTGAACGCGAACTTCCGAAAAAGTTCGGTTTGCGCGAACTTTTGAACCGCAATAGACTTCAATGGAGAGGTGAACTTTGAAAACTAGAAACATTTATGCTGGCCACAAAAGTGATGGAAAAGATGTTTCAAGGGGTCTAACATCTGAGTTTTTGCATGGCGGAGTAGGATACACGCCAAAAGTCCCATGGAAAACTCCAGAATTGACGCACAGCAGCGTTTTAAGGGCAGAAATCACATTGCATGCTAATTGGAGACCTAAAGTGCTTTAAAACATCTTGCATGTGTATACATCAATCAGGTAGTGTAATTAGTGTATTGCTTCACAATGACAGACCAAACTCACTGTATAACGCACCGCACACAGCAGTTTATGTAGTTACGGCCATGCTGGACCGGTGCGCACCATGGCAAGAGTGCAGGCGATAACGGCTTTCCAGCCCATATGCGCGCCGGGCTGAGGTAGCTCAATGACAGAACAGTGACTGTCCAGCTGATCGAATTTGGTCTGACCACAATGAAGCAATTACCTTATTATCTTGAGTGTGCCCCCCCCCACCGCGACACTCATATAGCCGTCGATCATTGCTTTATTGTGATACGCAAGCACCTTCACCGCGGCAAGGTAATGATCACAAAGGGGAATTAACAGAAGTACATGCCTTTTGTTTTGTTGTTGCAGTCGCAGTGCAGCCAGAAAAATTAGGCAGGCATGTAAATGAACCGGGCGCGGGCGGGCAGCTGCGGGGAAGAGAGGCAGAAGAAGGGGACCCGCTGTCCCCACCCCTCCTTCTAGCGCTGCTTTTCCCCTTCCATGGGGGATCGTGGCGACACCCTCATGGGTGTCAGTCAACTGGGGCGCCACGCCCCCAAGCGCCCAATGGTAGGGACACCACTGAGTATCGCCTTTTTTGAGAAATAATTGCGGCCTGGTATCTTCCACTGCGGTGTCCAAATGACTACAAATTTTTGGAAGGCCTCAGAGTCCACCAGCTGGTTTGGTAACAGCTGGCGAGCTAACAGTTCCGCCAAGCCAGCTGACAGACGTCGGGCAAGGGGGTGACTGGCAGACATTGGCTTCTTCCACTCAAAGATTTCCCTCACGGACACCTGGCTGCTGCTGTGGGCAGAGGAGCAGGAACCGCTCAAGGTGAGAGGCGGAGTGGAGGAGGGTGGCTGTGATTGTGAAGGTGCAAGGGAGAAAGTGGCTGAAAATGATGCACCTGAAGGAGGAAGAGGAGAAGGAGGGTGGCTTTGCTTTTGTGTGCTGCTTTTCCTCAGGTGGTCTTTCCGTTGCAGTTTGTGCATTTTCTCCATGTGCCTTCGTAAGGCAGTTGTCCCTACATGGCTGTTGGCCTTTCCACGGCTCAATTTTTGGCAGCAGAGAGAACAGATGGCATTGCTCTGATCTGAGGTAGACACACAAAAACATTTCCACAGCGCTGAGCCCAGGGGTGTGGGTACTATGGTGGCGTCAGCAGCTGACGTTGAAATGCATGTTGGCTGGCTGTCGATACATGGCGCCGGACACTGCCACCAGCTGTTTCTGATGGCGAGCTCCCCCTGCTTCTTTCAGCAACCCGTCTCCTCCTACTCCTCTCTGACTACCGCTCTGAACTGTCCCCTTGGTCATCTTGCCTACTAGGATCCCACATGGCATCCATGGAAGTATCATCATCATCCTCATCATCATCATAATCATCCTCGCCAGCTTAGCTTGCCTCAGACACCTCATAAACTGCACCAACAGCAGGTACTTAATCATCCTCCTCCGCACACCTTACGTTACGTCCATAGTGTCACCTAACTCAGACATATGAGGTGGTGTAACTTGCTTAGCGCCTTGATCTTGTTGTAACAATAATGGCTGTGAATCGGTGATTTCCCCACCAAATAACTCCTGCGAAGTGTCAAATGCAGCAGATGTGGTGCTTGTAGTAGCGCTGGTGGCTGCGGAAGATGAGGTGTTCTGTGTTAAATAGTCAACCACCTCCTGACAATCTTGAAAATTGATGGGATGTGCCTTCTTCAGAGCACTATACTGTGGGCCAGGGCCGCACAAACTCACATCAGCACGACCTCGAACAAACCTGCCGGGTGGCCTGCCTCTGGGTTTGCCTCTGGCTCTGCCTTTGCCGGTTGTTTTGTCCATATTGGCAGGGCCGGCGCTACCATAGAGGCAAAGGAGGCAATTGCCCCAGGGCCCCAGAGCCTGTAGGGGCCCCTAGTGGCTACAAGAGGAAAACATTTTCAAAAAGACCTTATAGTTTTTGAGAAAATCGATTTTAAGGTTTCAAAGGAAAAAAAATACACATTTAAAAACCCGCCAACTTGAATGGTTAATAGCAAATCCACCTTAAATGCTAAAAACCCTAAATTTGCAGGGTATGTTAAGAAGATCATTGGGAATAAGAGGAAAAAACAATTTTTCAAAAAGACCTTATAGTTTTTGAGAAAATCAATTTTAAAGTTTTGAAGGAAAAAAGTATGCTTTTAAATGCGGTAAATGTCACTTTTAGTAGCAAACCTAACGGTAGTGTAATTTTACATGTATCAAAAGAAAGACGGGGTTTCCAGGGGGTCCATACGCAGCCGCAGCGCTTTGGCCAGGGATCGCTATACAGCCGCAATATGGCTGTATGAAGATCCCTGGCATTTTTTCCTATTTTCACAAATTTTTTTTTTTTATGTTTAGAGTGTGGGAATTTTTTTTTTTAATTATGTGGGGTCCCCCCTCCTGAAACTTTTTAACAACTTGTCCCCCATGCAGGCTGGGATAGCCAGAATGTGGAGCTTTGACTGATTGGGGCTTCACACCCTGACTATACCAGCTGCAAAAAAGGTCCTTTAATGCCGATTTGTGTCCCGGGGTATCTGTTGTGGGGACCCCCAGTTTTATTTTGCCCTGGGGCCCCATTGTTGCTTAAACCGGCCCTGCATATCGGGGGGAGAGGGGGGGGTGAAGTGAAAGGGATGCACTGACTTGACTATTACAATGTGCAGTCACACAGTGCAGTGAAAGGTATGCAGTAACTGGTATTACAATACAATGTGCAGCTGTCACACAGATGCAGTTAACAGGTATGCACGGACTGGTATATTACACAGCGTGCGGTCACACAGGTACTGTGAACAATTATGCAATGACTATGTAACGATTGTGGAATTCTCTCCATGATCAGCGCACAAGACGTGTGCGCTGAGTAATCCTCCACAAACGTATAATTTGCGGAAACCCAGCAGAAGGTGCAATGCACCTGTAGAGGGAAATTCCTGTCGACAGGGGGAGCTGTGGAGTGCAGAGGAACAGCTCCTCTGCCCCGCCACAGACGCCAGACAGGAATTGCACGAAGGGACGGAACGCAATCGCAAGAGAGGCGATTGAGAATGAGCACAGAGACAGATTGTATGTGTGTGCACCAAACTAGTCGCCAACCCGTGACGGTGCACACACCACAGCAGATATGAAGTAGGAACGCGATCGCGAGAGGTGCGATCGCCAGACGTGACACAAGGTTACAGCAAGGCAGAGCATGAGAGTAGCAAAGGCACAGCAAATCATACAATGAGGAGATACGGAAAATAACAAACGCTAGCTAAACGCGAACACCGCACTCATTCGCAACAGTGCACGTGTTTATGCGCAGTCTCCACGTGATAAGCACAATAGAGACAAACACGCCTAACTAACCACCGACAGACAAACATGAAACAGAGGACGCGAGCGCTTGCTTAACGGTTACCTCACCGAGCCTCCAGCAAGCGTTCGTAGCAGACAAGACAGACACACGAAAACATGAATAAGCGAACAATAGGATCCACAGCACTAGCGAAAGTGGCTAGCACGATCCAGGAAGACAGAACAGAAGGATCCACAGCGCTAGCGCAAGATGCTAGTGGGATCCAGGTACAGAGTAGCAGAACAGAAGGATCCACAGCACTAGCGGAGGATGCTAGTGCGATCCAGGTACAGAGTAGCAGAACAGAAGGATCCACAGCACTAGCGCAGGATGCTAGTGCGATCCAGGTACAGAGTAGCAGAACAGAAGGATCCACAGCACTAGCGCAGGATGCTAGTGCGATCCAGGTACAGAGTAGCAGAACAGAAGGATCCACAGCACTAGCGCAGGATGCTAGTGCAATCCAGGTACAGAGTAGCAGAACAGAAGGATCCACAGCACTAGAGCAGGATGCTAGTGCGATCCAGGGTAAACAGATCAGAAGGGGCTACCAGTAACAACCGCTGTTCCGGTTAGCACCCAGACACACAGAACGATTTCCTGTCGACCACCGCTGGGACAGGACAATCGCAACAGACAAACAAAACAGATAAGCAATCCTAACTGCACTAAGGAAACATGCCCAGTGCAGTTTCCAGGGATTACTCTAGGCTAATCTTCAACAAAGAGCAAGGCTGACACTCCCGGCGAGTGTCACACAGGATCTAACTCTTATGACCAGCAAAGGTCTGTGATATCACATGGTATATATAGAGCAGGCCTACAAGGGATGTGGCTAGGCAATTTGCATGACAAACGTATGCAAATTCTTCAGCAGCAAGCTGCAATACTGACAAAAGGTCTCTCTTCCAGAGACCTGCAGAATGCAGACCTGAACAGTGGTCAAAAGGCTGCCTGCCTGTGCAGGCAGCTCAGCGGATCCTCACAATACCCCCCCCCCCCCCCCTAGGGTCGGATTCCAGACGACCCTCCAAACTGATATCAACAAAAGACTCTAACTGAAGACTCATGAAGGTCAGGACAGCCCAACAAGGCCCAATTTCAGAGTCAGTCCAGCCGAAACCGACCTCATCGGAAGCAAACGCCACCGAAACATGCCCATCAGTACTACCAGTCTCAGTATAACACCCATCAGGACTGTGAACGCCAGAGAAGAAGCAATCGACAACCTCCAGACAATACCCACCACCTTCCAAGGAGCGTTCGAAAATACCAAACCTGCCACAATACCTGTTCGAAGTGTCCCTTACAACACAAAAGCCACCGTTGATCTTATCCAGGGCACCAAGCAAAATCTCTCCCGGAATCTCCCAGGCCAGAACCCTCCGAAGCTCCACAGAGATCCCAAGAGGGCAGAACAACCACCAGGCTCACACGGAGAACCACCAAGCCCTCCCATGGAACCAATGACTATTCTGGATTCAGAATTACGAGGACACCCATCAAGATCAAGACTTTCAGGGACCACTTCTGGGCATGCAAGCAGGCAGGCCATATCAGAGCATGTCTCCACCGAGGAAGCATCTGAGCATGCTGGTAACCGAGGCACACTTGGGCTTTCTGGGTCACAGAGCACATTGGGTTACACCAGCACAGGAGAAACCTCAGAACATGTCGGGGAACTGCCAACCTCAGAGTCCGGCACGACAGGACCAAAACCAGTACCGGGCAGAGAATCATCATGAGCAGGGGTCTCAAGCACTGGACTCTCAAAAAAAAAAACTCGTACTCAGGCTTAGAAGTCTCAGTGACTGTAATGGTATCTGACAAAAACTCATCATTGACTACACACGACTGAAGCTCCACCAGAGCTGAAAAAGTAGTCAGCACAACAGCAATGCCTACTGAAGTGGGCGACACCTCAGAAGGACTTGGGGGTCAGGAGACATCTCCTACAAGTTCTGCACCCTTTGGGAGGAACTCGGAGGTCTCCAGGACATCAGACAAGATCTCAGGAACATCATTTTTCAAGTTTTCTGAGAAGGATTCTGAACTATCCATGTTACAGGGCAAAACTGGAACTTTATTTTGTGAACAGGGCAGATGTCTCAGGGCAGGTTCCACCATAAACTGAGACTGAATTTCATCATCATGAGCGGAACGTACAGGAATATTTACTGGTACACACACTGACTCCCTAACCTTAATCTCGCTGCACCCAGAATTCTGTGTAGCAGTCAAACTAGCTTGCAACTCCAAAACTGCAGACAGGTGAGTATAGTGGCAATACCTAGACGAGCCTCTAGGGACACTGCAGGAGACTCTAAACAAGGCCATCTTAACTAATCCAGAGTACAGGGTGCAGAATCAGCATTTTCCTCAGAACGAGAAAGGGACTCACAAATGTCAGTGTGATTGGACATCATATTGTTATTCATGGTACAGGGCAGGCTCAGAGAAACTTTCTCTGGACCCAGCAAAAATGTTTCAGAGTCAGATTCGCAAAACCGAAGCGCTGTCTCACTCTTAGATTCGGCTAACAATGTCAAATCCGAGGAGCCAGAACGCAAAACCTGCGAATCAAAAATTGCTTTAGGTTGTGAAACTGATGCTTCCATAGCGCAAACCTCTGCGATCTGCAGGGCAGACTGTAAGGTGTTCAGGACAGAAACACTGGAGCAACTGTCACCAGGCAACGGGCCCTTACAGGTGTGAACAGGGTGAGACAAAGACGCATCTGCAGTAGAAATTGTGACAACATCAGGAAAAACTTTATTAGACATATTAATTTTACTTTTGATGCTGCAAAATTTAGGAATTTTCCCCATGGCAGGATCACCGATGGAAGATCTTAAAGATCTGTCTCTAAATGACAAGGGGTCCCACATATCCTTGAGAAAACTGGCACATTCATGCTGATCACAATCTGCAGGAACATCAGAGAAACAGGCATCAGATCGCACAGATTTAAACTGCACACAGTCAGGAGAGAATCCTCCAGGATTCGCACAGGAATCAACCACAGTGGCGCACCAACTCACTTCAGATAGCACAATGTCACGACTCACATGCTTTACCCCAGAAAGGCAGGAACAATCATTTGACAACGATGTCTCTTTATTGGAATCAATTGGTTGGTGTGTGTGCAACTCATCCAAAATCGTCTGCCATACATAAATCATCAGATCCACATCACCCTCGTCACATTCATCTGAATCAATCAATAGGTACATAGAATCGAGACAATCATTCAAGACATCTTCGCTTTTTGCGATGTAAAAATCGCAAAAGGCTTTCCAATCAAAATCAAATTTCTCCATCAAGGCCTCAATGTCCCATGAGGCAAATGGAGGTTCAAACAGGCCAGTATCCAAATAATCTCCATATGGGTGGAGTTCAGGAACAAGAACAGATTTTTTAACTGCTTTAATATAGTGTGTGATCCTACCTATAGTAGGATCCACATAAGCTTTGGATTGAGGCAAAAAAACAGGAGACAGATCAACATCATTATCATACTGAATGGTTTTGCATGGAAGGGAAAGATCAGCTGACTTATCAGCAGCTACGCATTCAATCAGAGCAGGTGGTAAGCCAGGCAGTCCAAACCAGTGAGAGAATAGCACTGCAAGAAACTGATACAGGTTATCATTCCAAGAATTGTTTTTTAGCACATCATACGCCCAGGTGAACAAATCGTCTTTTAAGAGCACATAGGCAAAGTGAAGAGCCGACGTAGACGGATCAGCAATCTGAAAGGTGGGATCCAGGCAAAACCTTACACATTCAGAGAGAAATTCCGCTTTGGTTTCTGAGTTTAGCCTTTTAAAGCTCTTAAAGACACAGGACCCATACTCGACAAAATCGTACAAATCAGAAATTCCCTCTACACTGGGAATTTTGGTTTGGCTGGTCATACTGTAACGATTGTGGAATTCTCTCCGTGATCAGCACACAAGACCTGTGCGCTGACACTGCGGAAATCCTCCACAAACGTATAATTTGCGGAAACCCAGCAGAAGGTGCAATGCACCTGTAGAGGGAAATTCCTGTCGACAGGGGGAGCTGTGGAGTGCAGAGGAACAGCTCCTCTGCCCTACCACACACACCAGACAGCAATTGCACGAAGGGACGCAACGCAATCGCAAGAGAGGCGATTGAGAATGAGCACAGAGACAGATTGTATGTGTGTGCACCAAACTAGTCGCCAACCCGCGACGGTGCACACACCACAGCAGATATGAAGTAGGAACGCGATCGCGAGAGGTGCGATCGCCAGACGTGACACAAGGTTACAGCAAGGCAGAGCATGAGAGTAGCAAAGGCACAGCAAATCATACAATGAGGAGATACGGAAAATAACAAACGCTAGCTAAACGCGAACACCGCACTTATTCGCAACAGTGCACGCGTTTATGCGCGGTCTCCACGTGATAAGCACAATAGAGACAAACACGCCTAACTAACCACCGACAGACAAACATGAAACAGAGGACGCGAGCGCTTGCTTAACGGTTACCTCACCGAGCCTCCAGCAAGCGTTCGTAGCAGACAAGACAGACACACGAAAACATGAATAAGCGAACGATAGGATCCACAGCACTAGCGAAAGTGGCTAGCGCGATCCAGGTAGACAGAACAGAAGGATCCACAGCGCTAGCGCAAGATGCTAGTGCGATCCAGGTACAGAGTAGCAGAACAGAAGGATCCACAGCACTAGCGCAGGATGCTAGTGCAATCCAGGTACAGAGTAGCAGAACAGAAGGATCCACAGCACTAGCGCAGGATGCTAGTGCGATCCAGGTACAGAGTAGCAGAACAGAAGGATCCACAGCACTAGCGTAGGATGCTAGTGCGATCCAGGTACAGAGTAGCAGAACAGAAGGATCCACAGCACTAGCGCAGGATGCTAGTGCGATCCAGGGAAACAGATCAGAAGGGGCTACCAGTAACAACCGCTGTTCCGGTTAGCACCCAGACACACAGAACGATTTCCTGTCGACCACCGCTGGGACAGGACAATCGCAACAGACAAACAAAACAGATAAGCAATCCTAACTGCACTAAGGAAACATGCCCAGTGCAGTTTCCAGGGATTACTCTAGGCTAATCTTCAAGAAAGAGCAAGGTTGACACTCCCGGCGAGTGTCACACAGGATCTAACTCTTATGACCAGCCAAGGTCTGTGATATCACATGGTATATATAGAGCAGGCCTACAAGGGATGTGGCTAGGCAATTTGCATGACAAACGTATGCAAATTCTTCAGCAGCAAGCTGCAATACTGACAAAGGTCTCTCTTCCAGAGACCTGCAGAATGAAGACCTGAACAGTGGTCAAAAGGCTGCCTGCCTGCGCAGGCAGCCCAGCGGATCCTCACAGACTAGTATTACAAATGTGCAGCTGTCACACACACACAGGTACTGTGAACAGGTGCAGTGACTGGTATATAATATAACTATGCTTGCGGTCACGTAGGTAGGTGCACTACTGAACAGGTATGCAGTGATTGGCATTACAAATGTGCAGCTGTCACACACACAGGTACCGTGAACAGGTGCAGTGACTGGTGGTATATAATACTGCGTGCGCTCACGTAGGTAGGTGCACTGAACAGGTAGGTATGCAGTGATTGGTATTACAAATGTGCAGCTGTTACACACACAGGTACAGTGGGTTGCAAAAGTATTCGGCCACCTTGAAGTTTTCCACATTTTGTCATATTACTGCCACAAACATGAATCAATTTTATTGGAATTCCACATGAAAGACCAACACAAAGTGGTGTACACATGAGAAGTGGAACGAAAATCTCTCTTAGACAACCTCTGAGGCCCTCACAGAGCAGCTGTATTTGTACTGACATTAGATTACACGGAGCGGGTTCTCATACAGGCAGGGTTCGGCAACAGAGCGGGTAGTCAGGCAGGCAGAGGTCATCAACAAACCGGGCAGTCAGACAAGCCGAGGTCGGGTTCTGGAATAAACAACAGAAAGGCAGACACTGGGTCACGGCACGGGAGTACAACACTAGCTGCAATACTACAGTAAGGAAGCAATGCACTCTCCAGGTTTAAATAGGCCTTCTTTGGCGCGCACAGCACGACGCACCGTGAGCGCATGCGCACAACACACCGCGCTGTGCACGCATGCGCTAAAGCTCGCGCAAACACCCACGCGCGCAAACGCCAGAATAAACATACACAGCAGCCGCCCCTGTGCACGCAACGCCACACAACGCTCACGCCAGCGCCTCCTGACACCAATGCTTACGCCGTGCAATGCAACGCACACTGGTGAGCACCGACAGGTCACCCCGCCGAGACCCACCAGGACGACCGCCAGCATTCTTGCGTACTGCCCGCCTCCTCTGGACAGGTAACTGACCGTGACAATGCCCCCCCCCCCCTAAGGGGCAGCCTCCGGATGCCCTCAGGGGCTGGCTTCTCTGGGAAATCCTTGTGGAACTGATTGACCAGACGGATGGCATGGACGTTACCTGCTGGTTCCCAGGTGTTTTCTTCTATGCCATATCCCCTCCATTTGATAAGGTACTGGATCTGGTTATATCTTTTCCTGGAGTCCAAGATTGCCTCCACCTCAAACTCTTCCTCTCCTTCTACCAAAATCGGTGGTGGTGGATTTGTTCTTCTATCAGGAAAGGGGTCCAGTGTAGTAGGTTTTAGCAGCGCGGAATAGAATACTGGGTGAATCTTCAAGTTATCAGGGAGATCCAATTCATAAGCCACCTGTCCAATTCTTCTTTTGATGAGGAATGGTCCAACGAACTTAGGACCCAATTTTTTGGAAGGGCAGGCTAATTTGAGATTCATGGTAGACAGCTAGACCGAGTCCTCCACTTTGAAATCTGGATTGTCTCTCCTGTGAAGATCAGCCTTCCTCTTGTAGTTTTCCTGTGCTTGGGACATGGTTCGTTGCAGAATCAGATCATTGTCATGTAATGTTTTGATCAGATTATCGGAAGCAGGTACTGATGTTTCTGGAAGAGTATTTGGCAGGAATGATGGATGGAACCCATAATTAGCAAAGAACGGAGATTGTTGTGTGCTTGAGTGAACAGAGTTATTATAGGCGAATTCGGCTAATGGCAGGAGCTGGACCCAGTTATTTTGTGCTGATGATAGAAAACATCTCAAATACTGTTCTAATGTTTGATTGGTGCGTTCTGTCTGACCGTTTGACTGTGGATGATAGGCAGATGAAAATTGTAATTGAATGTCCAAGGATTCGCACAAAGCCTTCCAGAATCGGGATGTAAACTGCTTCCCTCTGTCTGAGACAATGTCGGCTGGGACCCCATGAAGGCGTACAATCTCCTTTATAAAGGTCTTGCCCGTTGCTTGCGCTGAAGGGGTACCCTCCATGGGTAGGAAGTGTGCCATCTTAGACAGTCGGTCTACCACATCGAAGATGGTGTTGTGCCCTTCCGATCCCGGTAATTCTACAATAAAGTCCATAGAGATGGAGTACCAGGGCCTGGGTGGTACTGGCAGTGGGTTAAGTAATCCCCAAGGCTTGAACTTCGACCCTTTAAATCGGCAGCAAATGGAGCAGGAAGTCACATATAACTTACAGTCTCTTCTGAGCTTGGGCCACCAGAACGAGTGTTGTACCAGATCCAGAGTCTTTGTGACACCAAAGTGACCTGCTAACTTTTGGTCGTGACAGGATTTGAATACTACGGGGCGCAAGTCTTCTGGTACAAACAGCTTGTTGCCGCACCACCACAAGCCCCCCTTTTCCTCCAGAGAATTCCTGAAGAATTCTGGTGGATTGATTGATGCCTGACGGAGTTGACTGATCAGGGCTGGCTGAATAATTAGGAAGTTCTGATCAGACAAAATTGTGTCGGGTGCGCTTGGGTTCTCATCCTCTGAAAACATCCGAGATAGGGCGTCTGGTTTTATGTTTTTTGATCCGGGTCTGTAGGTGATGTGGAATGCAAATCTCGAAAAGAAAAGAGCCCACCTGGCCTGCCTTGGATTCAGCCTTTTTGCGGTTTTCAGATATTCAAGGTTACGGTGGTCCGTGAAGATGAGTATAGGCTGAGCTGCGCCAAGAGGTACCTCCACTCTTCTAATGCAACCTTGATAGCCAGCAATTCCCTATCCCCTACATCATAGTTTTTCTCTGCCTCCAAAAGCTTCCTTGAATAGAATGCCACCGGGTGAAGTAAAGCCTTGATTCCTTGTCTTTGTGATAGCACCGCCCCTACCGCAGAGTCAGATGCATCCACCTCTAATACAAAGGCCAGTCCTGGATCAGGATGTCTAAGAACGGGAGTGGATGTGAAGTGTTGTTTCAGTTTATCAAATGCTGCCTGGGCCTCTTTATTCCATACGAAATGACTGTTCTGACGTGTAAGTTGAGTGATGGGCAAAACTATTGCGGAAAAGTTTTTAATAAACCTGCGGTAGAAGTTGGCAAACCCTACAAACCTTTGAACTGCCTTTCTGTTAGTAGGAGCTGGCCAGTCCAGAATTTCCTGAATCTTCTGTGGGTCCATAGTAAATCCTTCATCAGAAATAATAAGCCCCAAGAACTGTATGACCATCTTCTCGAATTCACACTTCTCGGCCTTGACGAATAGGTTGTATTGTCTGAGGCGAGTTATAGTTATATAGTTATAGTAAGTTATAGGCCCCCCTTAGGTCTAGTTTAGAAAAAATCCTGGCTTCTCTGAGTTTCTGGAAGAGTTCCGGAACTAGAGGTAGCGGGTAGCGATTCTTGATGGTTACTTTATTAAGTTCTCGGTAATCTATGCAGGGTCTTAGCGTTTTGTCTTTCTTTTGCACAAAAAAAAATCCTGCTCCAGCTGGAGAGATGGATGGACGGATAAACCCTTTTTTGAGATTTTCTTCGATGTATTGCTTGAGGGTTTCTTGTTCAGGGTCAGAGAGAGGAAACATACGCCCAAACGGAATCTTGGCTCCCGGGACTAGATCAATCGGGCAGTCATACGGCCGGTGAGGTGGTAAACAATCCGCCCCTTTTTTATCGAAGACATCAAGGTATTCATGGTACTAGGATGGAACAATTTCTTGAAGTGCTTTTGATGTGCATAGTAGTGGGCCGGAAGTAACCGGACTGACGGATGAACAGCAACTCCCACAGTAAATTGAGTTAAATGAGACAGCTCCTGTGCTCCAATTGATAAGTGGGTTGTGTGCTTGCAGCCAGGGCAGTCCTAGGATTACTGGAAACATTGGAGAAGCTAGAAGATCGAACTTAAGCAGTTCTTGGGGAGTTTCAAGGATCAGGGCACTGGTAGGGATAGTCTCCATGGTAACCGGCCCTGAGCAGACAGTTGATCCATCCGCTAAATGGATGTGGAGTGGTTCCTTGCGAGGTTGTACTGGAAACTGATGATGAGTGGCAAATGCAATGTCCATGAAACAACTGCAGGCTCCGGAGTCAATGATGGCGGTGGTTCTAATGGTTCTTCCTGGGAACTGAAACGAGATAGGAATGGTCAGGTGATTAGTCATCTTTTGGGGGTAGCTAGAGAGTACACTTCTAGATGAGAATTCTTTACCAGTGGGTCGAACTGGGCAGGTCCTGATCATGTGACCAGCAGTTCCACAATAGAAGCATAGATTCCCCTGTCTCCTTCTGTTCCTCTCTTCTGTTGATAAGGGGGAGCGCATGACTCCCAACTGCATTGGTTCTTCTTGATCCACTGTTGTAGTAGGAACTGTGGTTGAGGCAGAAGGAAAGGTGGGTACCCAAGATGCACGGGAGGAGCTGCCTGCCGCTCTTTCCATCTGGCGTCCCCGCAATCTTCGGTCAATTTGGATTGCCAGGTCAATCAGGCTATCAAGGGTAGCTGGTACTCCCACCCGGGCTAGTTCGTCCTTCAGAGCTTCAGATAGTCCGAGGCAGAACTGGTGCTTCAATGCACCCTCGTTCCAGTCAGTGTCAGCTGACCATCTGCGGAATTCAGATGTGTAATCTTCGACCGGTCTCCGACCCTGGCGTAGGTTCCTTAGTCCCAATTCAGCTGTAACTTGTCGCTGCGGGTCGTCATACACGGCAGCCATGTAAGTAAAAAAGGTTTCCGTTGATGCCAGAGCGGGATGCTTCTGGTCCATCAGCCTGTGGGCCCAGGTTTGAGGATCTCCTTGTAGCAACGAGATGACGTAACCCACCTTTGTTTCTTCCTGGGAGAATGTGCGTGGTTGAAGCGAAAAATATAGCTGACAGGCATGTTTGAAAGCCTGGAACTTTGATCTGTCTCCTGAAAATCATTCCGGCGTGGGAACCTGTGGTTCGGGGGCTACTAGAGCAGGTGTGGAGGCAAGGTTGCTTGTTGCCCGAAGTTGTATTTGTGGTGCTGTGGCAGGGGCAGATGGCTGACTAGGTGCAGCTGCTGAGATGACGTCTATGCGGCCTTCCAGCCGTTGGTGTCCTGCTTGAAGATCCTTAATGGCGTCCGTTAGTGTGGCCATCTGATTGCAGAGGGTGGTCAGCACGGTTGCTACCTCAGCGGTCTCCATTGCTGGCTGTAGTATTATGTCACGAATCTTGTAGTGAAGGAGACCGTTGTGCTGAGGGTAGCAACTCTTGCAGCTTGACACCTGACACCCCTGGAGTGGGAACAGGGGTACCGAAGTGTGCAGGAGGCAGGAGTGTTCGCAGGATCCGATGGAACGTTGAGCAGGATGAAACCACGGCACTCCTCTGGTCTGAGTAGTGCAAGGACTCAGCAACCAGTGTGGACAGTAGTAGGAATATTCTCAGGATAAGCAGAAGTCGGCAGCAGAACAGGTTCTCATACAGGCAAGGTTCAGCAACAGAGCGGGTAGTCAGGCAGGCAGAGATCATCAACAAAGCTGGCAGTCAGACAAGCCGAGGTCGGGTTCCGGAATAAACAACAGACAGGCAGACACTGGGTCATGGCACGGGAGTACAACACTAGCTGCTAAACTACAGCAAGGAAGCAATGCACTCTCCAGGTTGAAATAGGCCTTCTTTGGCGCGCACAGCACGACGCACCGCGCTGTGCACGCATGCGCAGACGCGCACGCTAAAACGCGTGCACATGCGCAATCTAAAACGCGTGCACACGCGCACGTGCAAATGCCCACGCGTGCAAACGCCAGAATAAACATACACAGCAGCCGCCCCTGTGCACGCAACGCCACACAACGCTCACGCCAGCGCCTCCTGACGCCAACGCTTACGCCGTGCGATGCAACACACACTGGTGAGCACCGACAGGTCACCCCGCCGAGACCCACCAGGACGACCGCCAGCATTCATGCGTACTGGCCGCCTCTCCTGGACAGGTAACTGACCGTGACACTTATCCGTGGACCCAAGATGGCACTTCCTGAGAAATTCTCAGGTCATAAGTCAGATTTTAGAAATTTCAGAAACAGGTGTAAATCGTATTTTGAAATGAGGCCCATTTCGTCAGGCTCTGAATTGCAGCGGGTAACTCTGATTAAAACCCTGTTAAGCGGGGTTTCGCAAACTTGGGCCTATAATCTACCTGAGGGTCATGAGGCTTTGGGGTCTGTTCAG
Source organism: Hyperolius riggenbachi (assembly GCF_040937935.1). Taxonomy (NCBI): domain Eukaryota; kingdom Metazoa; phylum Chordata; class Amphibia; order Anura; family Hyperoliidae; genus Hyperolius; species Hyperolius riggenbachi. The sequence continues at coordinate 44,116,165 of NC_090653.1, read as the reverse complement.
GCTTTCTTTGATGCCATGGCGGTCATATACGATGACTTAGACATCGTATATGACCTTTCTTTGATGTCATGGCGGTCATATACGATGACCTAGACATTGCAGCCACGGCAGAAAGAAATCTAAAAAGGCTTCGCCAGGGCCATGGTACTGTGGAAGACTATGCCTTGCAATTTAGAAAATGGGCAGTCTCCTCCAGATGGGAACACTACGCATTGCTTGACTGTTTTCTCTCAGGGTTATCAGATTCAGTTTCAGACATCATGATCCGCCATCCTGAGCCTAAAACCCTAGATGAAGCTATTGCTTTAGCTATAAAAATTGATTGCCGGGTACGCTACCATAAACAGGGCAGGTCATGTGGTACTCCCAGAACAGTTTTGTCTGCCCCTTCGGTCGCGACTACTTCGGATGAACCAATGCAGAACGGTCATTCAAAGTTGTCAGAGTCTGAAAAGACCAGAAGGAGGAGAGAGGGCCTCTGTTTCAGAATCAGAATCAGAATCACTTTATTTCGCCAAGTACAGCAAGAGCTGTAATCGGAATTAATTGTGGTACACATGGCAAAGGCATAATTGATATAATACAAGACAGACACACACACAACACGTACACTTGAAATGCAGTAGTCAGTTCGTATTGGCCATTTACACTGCTGTGCAAACACAGGTAAATAATACTAATGATAATAATAAGGATGCAGGTAGTGGTCTCGAGTCAATTTGATGAGCCCAGGCCGGCAGCGGCGGGGACCGGCTGACAGCCCAGCTAGAGTACACTGGTATGTGGGCCAGATAGAGGGAGGTTGGAGTTCAGAAGCCGAACAGCTTGGGGGAAGAAGGTGTTCATCCGCCTGGTGGTTTTGGATGGTATAGCCCTATAGTGACGGCCCAACGGGAGGAGCTTGAAGTAGTGGCTGCCCGGGTGAGCGGGGTCCCGGGAGATCATGGTGGCCCTCTTCCTCATCATGGTGGAGTGGAGGAGATCGAGAGGTGGAAGAGGAGATCCGATGATCTTCTCCGCGTCCGTTATGACTCTCTTCAGTTTGTGTTTGTCGCTGGCCGTTGCACCAGCATACCAGACAATGACTGAGGAGCAGAGGATGGATTCTATGGTGGAAGTATAGAAACTGGTCAGCAGCTCCCTGGGCATGCCAAATCTCTTCAGTTGGCACAGGAAGAACAGCCTCTGCTGAGATTTCTTCTGGATATTGGTGGTGTTCTGCTCCCACTTCAGATTTTTTGTTAGAGTCGTGCTGAGGAACCGCACAGATGTCACCCTAGAAACTTCGGTTCCCCCAATGAGGACAGGTGGGAGGGGGGGAGGGTTTCTCCTGAAATCAGCGACTCGACTAGCTCGACAGTCTTTGCTGCGTTGAGGACTAGGTTGTTGTCCTTGCACCAGTTACATATTCTCTCTACTTCGCTACGGTACTCCAACTCCCCGTTTCTACCAATAAGGCCGATGATAGTGGTGTCGTCTGCAAATTTGATGACTTTCACAGAGTCAGCAGATGAGATGCAGTTATTGGTATAGAGGGAGAACAGTAGCGGTGACAGAACACAAGCCTTGTGGAGCCCCTGTATTGGTGGTTCGAACACTGGAGAGGTGGTTACCGAGCTTCACCTGCTGCGTTCTGTTTGTCAGGAAGTCTTTGATCCATGCCCGAAGAGTAGGGTCAACTCCGAGCTGCGTCAGATTGGTGATCAGGATGTCTGGGCAGATCGTGTTGAACACTGAGCTAAAGTCAAGGAACAGGATCCTAGCATAGGAGGCGGGGCTGTCTAGATGCTCGGTTTTGTATGCCATGCTGGCATTGATGGCGTACTCCACGGATCTGTTAGCCCTATATGCAAATTGCAGCGGGTCTAAAAGGGTGTCCGTGGACTTCTTCAGGTGGGCCAGGACTAACCGCTCGAGGAGCTTCATGATGTTAGAGGTTAGGGCCACTGGCCGGAAGTTATTGTGCTCGGTACTGCCTGTTTTTTTTGGGACTGGTAATATTTTAGATCCCTTAAAGCAGTAGGGGACTGTACCATCCGATAAGGACTGCTTAAATAAGGTGGTGAGCACAGGGGCTAGCTGGTCGGCACAGGATCGCAGGCAGATAGACGACACTCCGTCCGGGCCAGAGGATTTTCTTGGGTTTAGCTTGCGGAGGTGCCGGAGTACCTCTGAATCCAGAACAGCGACAGGAGCCAGGGTGGCGAGTTCCCCAGAGGGGAGGGTCGCCAAAGTCGAGGCTGTTTGGCCCACGGGCTGGTTGGGATGCTGCTCGAATCTGCAGTAAAACTTGTTGAGCTCCTCTGCCAGTCGGGGGCTTGGGGTCGCCGTTTGGGGTGCAGGTTTGAAGCTCGTGGCGGCTCACAGGCCCTTCCATACCTCCCGTGTATTGGAGGACTGGAGGCAAAGCCCCAGCTTTTCGTACTGCGGGGAGAAAGGGCATCTCATTCAGAATTGCAGTAAGAAGGCGGAAAACTCCTCCGCCTAGGTGTAGCTGGAGGTACTACCCTAGGTGAACCTGTTCTACCTCCAAACATTTCTAAGTTATTGTTGCCGTGTTCTATTACGTGGAAGGGTCAAGTTTTCTGCACTCAGGCCTTTATTGACTCAGGCTCTGCAGCAAACTTCATTGACTCAGATCTGGCCTCAAAGTGGGGAATTCCCATTCTTCCCATGGAGAGACAGATACATGTTACCGCTATAGATGATTCTCCACTGCAGAACAAGCAACCTCTCTCCCAAACTCCTCTTCTCACTTGTCATGTGGGAGTCCTGCATAGAGAGGAGTTACAATTCTATGTGTTTAAAATGTCATCTGCTATGGTTGTCCTGGGGCTCCCATGGTTACGTCAACATTCACCTCAGATTGACTGGAACACTGGGCAATTGCTGGCCTGGTCTCCAGCTTGTCAGGCCTCTTGTTTAGAAAAAGTTACCCTGTGTTCCACTGAGGTTCATGTGGAAGGTGTTCCTACCTAGAGATGAGCGTAGTGACGTAATTACGATTTCGCGAAATTTCGCGTAATTAGTGTAATTACGATTATGGCAGTAAGTACAAAATCGTAATGAAGAAGGATTTCGCGAAATTTCGTGTAAGCGTAATTTTTCGCGTAATTTTCGCATTACAACGGGTATTACGAAATGAATGCGTATGGCCATGCTCCCAAGCGGAAAAGTTGACGCATGGATCAATGTTAGGTAGCCACCGACTTTAACGGTTAATAGCAAAGCCCCCTTAAATGCTAAGAGCCTCAAATTTGGAGGGTATATTAAGGAGATCAGGAGGAATAAGAGGAAAAATTTTTTTTTCAAAAAGACCTTATAGTTTTTGAGAAAATCGTTGTTAAAGTTTCAAAGTAAAAATGTATACATTTAAAAACCCGCCGACTTTAACGGTTAATAGCAAAGCCTGCTTAAAGTTTAGGAACACCAAATTCCCAGGGTATATTAAGGGGATCAGTGGGAATAAGAGGAAATTTTTTTTTCAAAAAGACCTTATAGTTTTTGAGAAAATCGATTTTTAAGTTTCAAGGGCGAAAATGTCTTTTAAATGCGGAAAATGTCAGTTTTTTTTGCACAGGTAACAATAGTGTATTATTTTCATAGATTCCCCCAAGTGGGAAGAGTTTTACTTACTTCGTTCTGAGTGTGGGAAATATAAAAAAAAACGACGCGGGGTCCCCCCTCCCAGACCTCTTTAACCCCTTGTCCCCCATGCAGGCTGGGATAGCCAGAATGCGGAGCACCGGCCGCGTGGGGCTCCGCACCCTGACTATACCAGCCCGCATGGTCCATGGATCGGGGGGTCTCGGAAGGGGAGGGGCAGCCAAGCTTTCCCCTCCCCCTCCGAGCCCTTGTCCAATCCAAGGACAAGGGGCTCTTCTCCACCTCCGATGGGCGGTGGAGGTGGAGGCGCGATTTCCTGGGGGGGGGGGGGTTCATGGTGGAATCTGGGAGTCCCCTTTAAAAAGGGGTCACCCAGATGCCCACCCCCCCTCCCAGGAGAAATGAGTATAGAGGTACCTGTACCCCTTACCCATTTCCTTTAAGAGTTAAAAGTAAATAAACACACAGACACTTAGAAAAAGTATTTTAATTGAACAAAAAACATAACCACGAAAAAGTCCTTTAATATTCTTAATTAACCATTAATACTTACCTGTCCCTTTAAAAGCCAGTTCCCACGCAATATCCTCGGAAATATACTAATCAGTTACAATGTAACAAAGTTGTTACAATGTAACAACTTTGTTACTTTGTAACACCACCGCACCCGACGTCACTCGCCGCCACCGCCGCACCCGCACGGACCCGACAGAGCTCTGAGCTATATAGCTCAGAGCTCCCTAAGCATCTTTGTATTTGGGCTCCAAGGAGCCCCATTGGTCCTTAGCAGACCAATGGGGTTCCTTTAAATCAGAAGGAACCCCATTGGTCTGCTAAGGACCAATGGGGCTCCTTGGAGCCCAAATACAAAGATGCTAAGAGAGCTCTGAGCTATATAGCTCAGAGCTCTGTCGGGTGCGTGCGGGACGCTAAGTCCCCGCCGGCTCCCGCTGTCCACCCCGCCCACATCTGTCACCCACATGTGGGTGACATGTGGGTGACATGTGGGAGAGGCGGGGAAGGCAGCGGGAGGCGGCGGGGACTTAGCGTCCCGCACGCACCCGACAGAGCTCTGAGCTATATAGCTCAGAGCTCTCTTAGCATCTTTGTATTTGGGCTCCGAGGAGCCCCATTGGTCCTTAGCAGACCAATGGGGTTCCTTCTGATTTAAAGGAACCCCATTGGTCTGCTAAGGACCAATGGGGCTCCTTGGAGCCCAAATACAAAGATGCTTAGGGAGCTCTGAGCTATATAGCTCAGAGCTCTGTCGGGTCCGTGCGGGTGCGGCGGTGGCGGCGAGTGACGTCGGGTGCGGTGGTGTTACAAAGTAACAAAGTTGTTACATTGTAACAACTTTGTTACATTGTAACTGATTAGTATATTTCCGAGGATATTGCGTGGGAACTGGCTTTTAAAGGGACAGGTAAGTATTAATGGTTAATTAAGAATATTAAAGGACTTTTTTCGTGGTTATGTTTTTTGTTCAATTAAAATACTTTTTCTAAGTGTCTGTGTGTTTATTTACTTTTAACTCTTAAAGGAAATGGGTAAGGGGTACAAGTACCTCTATACTCATTTCTCCTGGGAGGGGGGGTGGGCATCTGGGGGACCCCTTTTTAAAGGGGACTCCCAGATTCCACCATGAACCCCCCCCCCCCCCCAGGAAATCGCGCCTCCACCTCCACCGCCCATCGGAGGTGGAGAAGAGCCCCTTGTCCTTGGATTGGACAAGGGCTCGGAGGGGGAGGGGAAAGCTTGGCTGCCCCTCCCCTTCCGAGACCCCCCAATCCATGGACCATGCGGGCTGGTATAGTCAGGGTGCGGAGCCCCACGCGGCCGGTGCTCCGCATTCTGGCTATCCCAGCCTGCATGGGGGACAAGGGGTTAAAGAGGTCTGGGAGGGGGGACCCCACGTCGTTTTTTTTTTATATTTCCCACACTCAGAACGAAGTAAGTAAAACTCTTCCCACTTGGGGGAATCTATGAAAATAATACACTATTGTTACCTGTGCAAAAAAAACTGACATTTTCTGCATTTAAAAGACATTTTCGCCCTTGAAACTTAAAAATCGATTTTCTCAAAAACTATAAGGTCTTTTTGAAAAAAAAATTTTTCCTCTTATTCCCACTGATCCCCTTAATATACCCTGGGAATTTGGTGTTCCTAAACTTTAAGCAGGCTTTGCTATTAACCGTTAAAGTCGGCGGGTTTTTAAATGTATACATTTTTACTTTGAAACTTTAACAGCGATTTTCTCAAAAACTATAAGGTCTTTTTGAAAAAAAATTTTTTCCTCTTATTCCCACTGATCCCCTTAATATACCCTGGGAATTTGGTGTTCCTAAACTTTAAGCAGGCTTTGCTATTAACCGTTAAAGTCGGCGGGTTTTTAAATGTATACATTTTTACTTTGAAACTTTAACAGCGATTTTCTCAAAAACTATAAGGTCTTTTTGAAAAAAAAATTTTTCCTCTTATTCCTCCTGATCTCCTTAATATATTCTCCAAATTTGAGGCTCTTAGCATTTAAGGGGGCTTTGCTATTAACCGTTAAAGTCGGCGGCTTTTTTATATTATACGGAGCGTTACGGTTTAATGCGAAATTACGGTAGCGTTTAATGCGAAATTACGGCATGAACGAAACGCGAAATTTCGCGTTGAAAATTACGCTTACGGTATTTTCAATTACGATTTTAATGGCAATTTCGCTACGCTAATTTCGCATCGTAATCGCAAATTTCGCATGCGTAATTATAGTAATGCGAAATTACGAAAATTTCAGCTCAACTCTATTCCTACCCCATATGTAGCCTTTTCTGACGTCTTCTGTCCTCAAGCTGCTGATAAGCTTCCCCCCCACAGGGAATTTGACTGTCCTATTGATTTAAGACCAGGTTCCATACCTCCCAGGGGACATTTATACAACCTCTCAGGTCCAGAGCAGTTAGCCATGAAGGAGTACATAAAGGAGAACCTTGAGAAAGGTTTCATCCGTCCTTCCAAGTCACCAGCAGGGGCGGGTTTTTTCTTTGTTCAAAAGAAAGACGGTGAACTCCGTCCATGCATTGATTATAGAGCATTGAACAAAATGACTATTCCCAACCGCTATCCTCTACCATTGATTGACTATTTGTTTTCTCAAATCTCTGGGGCGCAAGTGTTTTCAAAGCTGGACCTGAGAGGGGCGTACAATTTGATTCATATTAGACAGGGGGATAAATGGAAGACGGCCTTCAACACACCCGATGGGCATTACGAGTACCTGGTGATGCCCTTCGGGTTGTGCAATGCCCCGCAGTATTTCAGGAATTCGTGAACTAAATTTTTAGAGACATTTTGTTGTTGTCTATTTAGATGACATTCTGATTTTTTCCCGGAGCCTCAGGGAACACAGGGAACATGTAAAATTTGTTCTGGAGAAACTCAGAGAAAATCGTCTTTATGCAAAACTAGAAAAATGTTTGTTTGAAGTGTCAGAAGTTTCGTTCTTGGGGTACATCATTTCCACTGATGGCCTGTCAATGGACCCCAAGAAAGTCTCCGCAGTGTTGGAGTGGCCGCAACCCGCGGGTTTGAAGGCCCTTCGACGATTTTTAGGTTTTGCAAACTACTATAGGAAATGTATTAAGGGATTCTCCTCTGTGCTTTCACCCCTCACCAATTTGACAAAAAAAGGGGCTAATACCTATAACTGGTCTGAGGAAGCCTGTAAGGCTTTTACACAACTTAAGACATTGTTCTGTGCTGCTCCCATTTTGCATCATGTGGATGTTACTTGTCCATTTATTGTGGAAGTAGACGCCTCCAAGGTAGGAGTGGGGGCTGTACTGTCTCAATATTCTGGACCTCAGGGACGGTTGCATCCTTGTGCATTCTTTTCCCGCAAGTTTTCACCAGCGGAAAATAATTATGACATCGGCAACAGGGAACTTTTGGCCATAAAGATGGCCTTTGAAGAGTGGCGACCTTGGTTGGAAGGGGCAGAGCATGTGATTACGGTGTACACAGATCACAAGAATCTGGAATATATTAAAGGTGCAACGAGGCTCAACCCGAGACAAGCTCGGTGGGTGCTCTTATTCTCTTGACTACGATTCATAATCACATACAAGCCTGGTAATAAGAACATTAAGACCGATGCACTGTCCCATTGTATTGAACCTGAGACAGTCCAGCCCTCACTCCCTGTTAATATTTTGCCGGATCACATAGTGGTAGCAGCTACGGAGCCCATGGAGGATCTGACAGTCACTCTGCAGCCATATCAGATTGACGCCCCAGAGGGAAAGCCAGATGGGGTACTGTTTGTCCCATTACACTTACGTCTTCAAGTTTTGCAGATGTTTCATGACCATAAAAATGCTGGGCATCCTGGTATAGGCAGAACAGAGGAGCTTCTGTCCCGCAGTGTGTGGTGGCCATCTTTGAAAAGTGATTGCAGGGAATTTGTGATCTCTTGTACAGTCTGTGCACGCAGCAAGCCATCCAGACAGGCTCCTGCGGGAACACTGCAGTCTTTGCCTACACCCACAGAACCATGGACCCACATATCCATGGATTTTGTGGGAGAACTTCCTAGTTCAGAAGGGAATACTGTGATTTGGGTGATCGTGGATCGCTTTAGTAAAACGGTCCATTTTGTCCCCTTGAAAAAACTCCCCTCGGCCCAGGAGCTAGCGGGATTCACACATAGCTTAGGATTATTAATATTATCTATTGTTATTGTAAACTGCATTATTGTATATCCTTATTGTGTATGAACCTTGCCTGAACTCTCGACTATTCTTCTGCCTTCTGATTCTGTACTCTGCCTATCTGTTTGCTGACGACCTCGGCCCGACCCCGACTCTGATATTGCCTCCTGATTCTGTTACCGACCTCGGCTTGCTTACTCACTAACGTATTTTCCTGACGATATTGTACCGCTACCTGACCGACCTGTTACCGACATTGCCTGTACGACCACTCTATTTAGTGATAGTCCCTACAGCCAAGGGCTATCACATAGGAGTACTCCTGTGTTATACTGTGCACAAAGACACGTGTGATCACACTCTGAATAAAATACTGACTACTGTGCTGTTAGAGCTAATACTGATCATTACACCCCCCTCCCCCCAGCATTACATTATGACGGGCCAAACACAGAGTTCTGTTATACTGTTTAATACTACCTGTGATTATCTGTGTTTGACCTATTGCCTATTTATCTTGCTTGGTCTGTCCTGCCTTGTGGATTGCGTCATCTCCGGCGTAGGAGTGGTGAATCCTCTAATCCTGCTCTTGTGAGGTACGCCATCGCTGCGGTCGTGATTGGCTGCCTCCTTTCAGTCTGTCTTGTATCTGTCTGAATGTTTGCTAACGCAAGAGCAGCGCAACATCGCACTGCACTGCCATTGCGTCTTATCAGAGGCCCAGAGCTGCAGTTGCTATGGGCAGCCTGTGTAGCCTCTTCCATTATCCAGCTCTTAGCCTTGTTGTGCTGGGTGGTCAGACAGTATGCCCCCCCAGCATTACACCTGCCTAACCTATACTGGTGGCAACTATACCTGGCTACCTATATTGGTGGCACCTACTTGGCTAACCTATACTGGGGGCAACTATACCTGGCTACCTATACTGGGGACACCTATACCTGGCTACCTATACTGGGGCACCTATACCTGGATACCTATACAGGGGGCACCTACCATGCTAACCTATACTAGTAGCAATTATACCTGGCTATTTATACTGAGGGCATCTATACCTAGCTACAAGGGTCACCTATACCTGGATACCTTCAGGGGGCACCTACCTAGCTAACCTATACTGGGGGCACCTATATCTTGCTAGCTATGCTTGGAGCACCTTTACCTGGATACCTATACTGGGGCCAACTATACCTGGCTACCTTTACAGGGGGCATCTATACTTGGGTATCTATACTGGGGGTTGTTAGAATTTAATTATTATATGCTTGAATCCGTAGGCCTCAGTTACTTTAAGTGAGTTTAGTTTAAATACTTGATTTGCAGAGACTCTCTTTAAGGAGAATTTCTCTTAGAAATAAAGACAGTTCTGATTTTCAGTAGAACATTGTACTGGAACTCCCAAGGCTGTATCAGAGATATCCAGTGCAGAGGCCAGACCAGCTGGCGATGAAAAACATAAACATGAGCCATTGTTATGAAAATATTCTCACAAGTACATTAAACAATGGTCTCCTTAGAACAAGGGGACAGGCCATTGGAAAATTGAATTTTCCAGTGCATGCGCAGTAAAGACTGTGCTTGTCATGATATCACGGGGTCTTGTCAGCCAATAGCAGGCGATGAGTTATTGATCCGCCCCTGCTTAGATGATGTCACATTTAACTCTTTAGAGTTTAGTATAAGAAGAGCTAACGAGGGGGGCTACTTCTGACTTCTGGCTGATGACTTCCACTTTCTAATCTTTCTGTAATGTCTTGTCATCTTATCTAACTGTATGCTGTATATAGGCCTAAGTGCAATGTAGTATAGATGTAACATAAGGGAAAGCCTGGTTGCCATTCAAAAGGAATGGACCAAGAGCCAGAGGACTTACTACAGACCAATTGCTTTGCTGAAGTGTAACGAACATGTAGAGATAAGCATCTGTATATCTGTTTACTGAATAAACTCCTAAAACTTTGACAACGTCTAAGAAGTTTTATTACCTATGCTGCTGCTGTGATGAGTCGAGTTATCACACCTCCTGTGATATGGTGCAGAACAAAGGTGTAGTGTTGTTGCCCATAGCAACCAATGTATACGTTCTTACAGGGGTACCTGTAATTGGCTATCTATACTGGGAGTACATATACTTGGCTACCTATACTGGGGGCAACTATACCTGGATAACAATACTGGGGTACCTATACTTGGTTACCTATACTAGAGGCATCTATACTTGGCTTTCTATACCTGGGGCACCTATACCTGGCTACCTATACTGGAGCACATATACCTGGCTAGCTATACTGAGGGCACCTATACCTGGCTACCTATAGTGGTGGCACCTATACCTGGCTATCTATACTGGGGACACCTATGCCTGGATTCTCATACTTGGGGCACCTATACCTTGTTTCCTACACAGAGAGCACTTATAACTGGCTACTTATCTACCTATACTGAGGGTGGGTTGTTTTGTGTCACATAGCAACAATAACGTGTGGTGCAAATTGTCTTTGTTGGATGTCCGACAAAAGGAAGATTGGTGGTGGAAGCTGAGAGATGGTAAGTAACATAATTTATGCTCTGCAGGGACAGCGGAGGGGGAGGAGAGAGACAGGGAAGAGGATACAGTAGTCCTGAATGTGGCTTTGCATCATCGGGCTGGTTTAAAAAAAGTAAATGGGCCGGGTATGGCCTGGGGGGGGGGGGGGGTCATATTTTGCCCATGATTGACCTAACATGTGCAGGAGGCATTAGACTGACTTTCTGTATGATGGAAAATCTATGGGCAGGTTGAGCATGAGTGGGTCAATTTCACATGACCCTGTAGAGAACTGAAAAGCAACAAGGAGCAAGTGAGGGTATCTGAAGAATGGGATGTTGCAGTCAAAAATAGTGATGAGCCAAAATTTCACGTTTATGCAATTTTACATTGTAATCTGCAATTACGCCACAAAATCGTAATTCGGAGTTTTTTAAAAATGTTTTATAAATTTTGTCCTAATTCGTAAAGTTGGATCGTTATTTTTGCGTTAAATTGTAATTTCGTGTTACTTGTCATTGAGTAATAGCACATCATTTTTTGTCATTACAAAAAATGATGCAAAAATTAATTGATTTTTTTTGTAATTTTGTGAAAAATTGTGCGTAATTTGGAATTAGCTATTGCAAAAATAATCATAAATACGAAATAAATGTAATTGGGAAAATTACACATAGTCGTATTTCTGTGAAATTTCCCATAATTTTTCACGATTACAATTTTCGATTCTGAGTGTAATTATGTAAATTATGCAATATTTTCTGACATCGCAATTAGCACATTAAGATCATCACTAGTAACAAACTTACAGACAGTATATAATCCTGGCTCAGAGCGGGAGACAAATTTAAGTGGACCTAAACTCTTGCACAGAACAGAAGGAAAACAGAAAGTAATCCACCCTGTATGTATTTAGACAGTTTACCCTTTTTAATTCCCCTCATTTGTGTGTAATCACAAGTTGTAATTTGATCTCTCCCCTGGGTCACATGACTGCCACGGCAGATAAGCGCCTTTAAAAGCACAGGCTAACAATATGTCTGCTTCCATGAATCAGGAAGTAGAAACAGTGCAGATTTATTTCAGGATTTGTATCAGCTGTAACTAAGAAATGTTCTTTTTGCTTAAAGAGACTCTGTAACAAAATGTAAGCCTTATTCCTTCTATCCTATAAGTTCATATACCTGTTCTAATGTGGCCTGTCTTACTGCAGCCTTTCCTAGTTGCACAGTGGCTGTATTATCTCTGTTATATAATCTAATCTTCTTTCCTTTGTCAGCTTTGTCGGGCTCAGGCACTCAGGCAGGAATGTGCTGCTCTGCTTGTGATAGGATAGAAGTTATATACACCCTCTCCATGCCCCCTCCAGGCTCTGTATAAGTCACAGACTGAGCTTATTTCAGCCTATCACATGCTGGTTAGCAGCCATGTCTTTTGTTTGTAAACACTACCTAAAACTGGCAATTACAAGCCAGGATTGCAATAGGGAGTGGCAGAAACAGCACAGAGGGGCCCAGGAGAATATAATGAATAGAATGGTATGCTTTTTATTGTAAGAATTTTAGAGTACAGATTCTCTTTAAAGGTTATTATGCTAATGCGTATCTTTTAGAGCAGAGAGGAAGTTCTGAGTTCAAGTTCGCTTTAACATTTTATTGAGCAGTTATCCCTACTAGTCAGCACACAGTTCTCTACCTATCCCAGCTGCATTTCCCCTCAGCAAGACGCAGTCATGTCCAGCGCAGACTGTTATTGCAGGCTGTCTTTCTTTCCCCGAGCTACGAATAGGACTGGATATAGCAATATCCAGTACATGCAACACTGCATAACGTGTAATATTATTTTGATGTATATAGTAGGCATGAGCTTCGCTGAGCTCCGCAGCTCTGATTCTGCATTCCAAACGAAACAGAGCCTTTAAACTTGTGGCTGCAGCAGGGGGGGTGGGGCCTAACTCACCCTTGTTGCTGCCTATAGCCAATGCGTTCCACATTGCGTTCCATCACGTTCTGTCTTTCCAATACTTCTTCCTTCAAACCCTGAAGGAGGAAGTATTGCAGTGATGTGGAACGGGATTTAACACAATGTGGAGTGCATCGGCTACAGGGGGCGACAAGGGTGACTTAAAAAAGAATACAAAAATTTCAAACACAGAATCTTGTATGCAAAACAGCATGTGAACCCTCCAGTAAGCATACTATGTCAAATTAATATAATGTCCTTTTAGTGGAGATGGGCCTCTTGAAAGGACCTTTGACCTCTCTGTTGGTGCGTGTCTGACAATCCTTGGTCAAACCAAGACATTGGCTTTTACCGGCAGGTTGTGAAATATTGATTTTAGCATATAGCAGGAATTCACGTTTGCTCCCCCCCCCCCCCCTTTCCTTCTGACCCCTGTATAGCATTTCCCAATATAAGCACAGCCCAGACAGTAATATGCATCAGGAGAGGTGACTGGAGGGACAGACGGTGTGCTGGACAGCTCTGCAGTACTTGTAAGGATGTTGCCTCTGCTTCTGCTCAGCCACATCGCATGTAAGTAACAGAGAGCTTCAGTTATCGGTGTCTGATCTGTGCCGCTTGCTCTTTCCACCCTCCACCTATCACTGTCCTTATGCCTCCACTGCTGTTCCCCTGCGGTCTGATCAAATCAATGTCAATATCAATGTATTGTCATGCTGCCTCCTTCTAGCCTGCACCCAGGGCAGTCTCTAGGCTATAGAACTCCAATGGAGAGGGTGTGTTTAATCCCCCTTCCCCCATTCAGATGCATCTCCCCCAGTATAGGTAACCACAAGAGCCCCCAGTATTAGGAAGCCAAATGCAGCACCTAACCCCCCCCCCCCCCCCAGATAAGATGTCCCCCCAGCATAGGTAGCCAGAGAGCCCTTCCCCAGTGTAGGTAGCCAGAGAGCCCTCCCCCAGTGTAGGTAACCAGAGAGCCCTCCCCCAGTGTAGGTAGCAAGAGAGCTCTTCAAGTAGATAGCAAGAAAGCCCCCTCATGTAGGTAGCCAGAGAGCCCTCCCCCAGTGTAGGTAGCAAGAGAGCTCTTAAAGTAGATAGCAAGAAAGCCCCCTCATGTAGGTAGCCAGAGAGCCCTCCCCCAGTGTAGGTAGCAAGAGAGCTCTTCAAGTAGATAGCAAGAAAGCCCCCTCATGTAGGTAGCCAGAGAGCCCTCCCCCAGTGTAGGTAGCCAGAGAGCCCTCCCCCAGTGTAGGTAACCAGAGAGCCCTCCCCCAGTGTAGGTAGCAAGAGAGCTCTTCAAGTAGATAGCAAGAAAGCCCCCTCATGTAGGTAGCCAGAGACCCTTCCCTCGGTGTAGGTAGCCAGAGAGCCCTCCCCCAGGGTAGGTATCCAGAGAGCCCCCATTAGGTAGCCAGGGAGCTCCCTACTAAGTAGCCAGAGAGTCCCCTGTCATAACATGGCAGCCATTTGTGATATTGCATATAATACAGTGGCCATTTGGTATAACTTGTGTCCATTTGAAGCCATATTTCATTTTCTGTCTGTGTCATATGTGTATGCCTACTAAAAGCAAGTCTGGCTTAGGGGGTATAATTGTCACCTGGCTCAAGGAAGCTGCTAATGTGATTGCATGCACGTCCCGAGGTAGTGACCAAAAATAACAATAAGGAGGACTTTCGAGGCCCTGCTGTATATGTGAAATGAATCAACAGGTAGGTAGGTATATGCAGTAATGGGTATTACAATGTGCACCTGTCACACAGACAGGTAGTGGACAGGCACCTGTGCACCTGTCACACAGACAGGTAGTGGACAGGCAGTGACACTAAGTGCGCTCACTTAAGTAGGTGGGTGCACTGTGAACAACAGGTAGGTAGGTATATGCAGTAATGGGTATTACAATGTGCACCTGTCACACAGGTAGTCACAGAATGTGCTGGGCCTGGCAGTGGCACACACACAGTATGAATTAGCAAGGCTGTCTATGCAACACAAGTGTCAGTGGGACACACAGAAAAAAAAAATAGATCACAAGAACAAGATTTGCTCTCAAAAGAGTTGTTGTGGGGTGTTATTTTAGCAATAAGAAAACAGCAAGGAGCAAGCTAACAAGCCTACAAGAGCCTAACTAATCTTTCCCTATGAGAGAGTTTGATGCAGCTGTCCCTTCACTAATTAATGCAGGCACACGAGTGAGTGTAATGGCTGGCGGTGCCTGCATTTTTAAAGGGGGGGAGTGGCTCCAGGAGAGAGTGTAGCCTGATTGGCTACAATGTGCCTGATGACTGTGATGTAGAGGGTCAAAATTGACCCTAATGGTGCACTACGGGGGCGAACCAAACTTCCGGAAAAGTTCGCCTTACATGGCGAACGCGACCCACCGGATGTTCGCCGGGAACCGTTCAGGCCATCTCTAGGCACAGACTGTTAAAAGGTGGAATTACATCAGATACACAGAAACAAATACGCGTTTTGAGAGAGAGAGAGAGAGAGAGAAAGAGAGAGAGGGTTTTACCTTACAAAACAACAACATTTTGAGCCTTATTTCTTCTATCGTATAAGTTCCTATACCTGTTCTAATGTGGTCTGTCTTACTGCAACCTTTTCTAGTTGCACTGTCTCTGTAATAAATCGTATCTTCTTTCCACTGTCGACTCTGTCGGGCTCAGGAATGTATGGAATGTGCAGCACTGCTTGTAATAGGCAGAAGCTTTACACACCCTCTCCAAGCTCTGCATGAGTCACACAGTAAGCTAGTTCTCAGCCTATGATACTCTGGTTAGCAGCCATGTCTTTTGTTTGTAAACATTGCCTAAAACTGTTAATTACAAGTCAGGATTGCAGCAGGGAGTGGCAGAAACAGCACAGAGGGGCCCAGGAGAACATAATGAAGAGAATGGTATGCTTTTTATTGTAAGAATTTTAAAGTACAGATTCTCTTTAAAGGCCACTTCTGGTTTTCTATCCGGATATCCAAATCCGACCGGATATTGGGTTTGGATATCTGATTCTAATCGGATACCCAAAAGTTCGGATTCAGATATCCTATTTGGATCCGGATATCTGGGTATCCGGATCCGAATCAATTCGGATTTTAAAAATGGGTATCCGAGCACCCCTGCAAACAAGCTCTGTCACTGATGCCAGCACTGGAGTAGGAAAAACGTTATACCTGTTTTGTGCCTTAAATATATTTATATACCCTGACTAGACGTCAATCAAAGACAAGTGCAGACACACTGTACAGGGTTTCTTCCTTGCCAATAAACCTCGCCTGTCATTGGTGAAGGCTTGCCGGGCACTATGAGGCTGGAGGAGCTAGTATGTTCTCTCTCTCTCTCTCTCTCTCTCTCTCTCTCTTTGTATGCTTTCACATGCTGGTTGGAATTTAGCTTCAAGCATAATAACACGTGTAAGGTAATGTTTGCATTATTTACCGATTGCTGAATTTATGTTGACCTGACCAGATGTCCCCCTTTAGCCAGGACACGTCCCACATTCGGGGTCCCCTGTCCCGGGCTCGGGCTGCAATGAGTTCAGGGTAATGTCCCGCTATAGGCCTCAGGGAGTCCCAGCTGCGAGACTCTGGCCACCGTCCTATTATTCGCTCCCAGCATTTTGCCCAGCCCACCCTCCAATCAGCTCAGCCGCCATGCCGCCTCAGTTCTTCCCCTCGCAATCGGCCCACCACCTGGCCACATCAGTCCCGCCCCCAGCATGCTGCTTCATCCGCCCAGCACACCCATCTGGCCGCATCAGTTCTGCCCCCAGTGCTGCTTTTGACCCAGGCCAGCCAGGAGGACCCCCTTCCATCCCATCCCATCCGTCTCCCTCCCCAGCTCTTCCCGCGCATGCTGCTCGTTTCTGCAGCAGAAGTTATGTCATGGCCACACCCATTTTTAGCAGAATGCTGCAATCAGGCCCCCCCAGGTTGGGTCCTCAAAAATCTGGTCACTGTAATTTATAGGGGAACATGTATTCAAATGTGATTTTCAATAACTAATATCCTTAAGGAGATATTTATCCTGGAGTTCTCCTTTAAATTCCTCCATGCTTTTCTTCCAGTGTCCTTTGCAGCTCCCAAATCTCAGTGTGACCTCACCAAGGTGTCCATAGTTAATGGCAACTACACAGCGAGCCATGGTGGAAATGTTGGCAGTCGGGTGCTCTACAGTTGCCCCGAAGGAAGATACCCATTCCCAGAATCTTCCCGCGAATGCCTGCCCAGTGGGCACTGGACAGAAGATCACCATGTGTTTATGTGTAGAGGTAAGCTATAACTGTGACAGTCACCATGTCCTCCTCAGGTGACAACCAGGCATGAGCTCTGGATAAAATTCGGATGAAATCCCCTAATTACTGCAGCTGAGCGGGTGTGTGCGGGGGGGTTAAACTTGCCCAGCAGCCTTCTTCTTTAACCCGTCCCATGCCGCGGTCACATGACTACAAACACTTGAAGGAGTAGTCCCATGATGCGGCTTGGAACGCAGCGTTAGACGTGCCGTGGGACAGGTTAAAGAAGGCTACTGAGTAAGTTTAAAGGGGAACTGAAGTAAGATGTATATGGAGGCTGCCATATTTATTTCCTTTTAATCAATACCAGTTGCCTGGCACTGGCAGCCCTGCTGGTCTATTTCTCTGCTGTACTATCTGAATAACACCAGAAACAAGCATGCAGATAGTCTTGTCGGATCTGACTTTAACCCTCCTGGCAGTTCATTTATTCTGCCCAATAGGCAGAAATCCATTTTTTTTACATTTTTTTTGTGTTTCATGTAAAGCTACCAGAGTGGTAGCTACATGAAACACCACTAGAGGGCGCATGTGTCCGTCTAGTGCGATTGTCGCCGGCATCAATAGCAAACAGGGGAACGCGTATATAACCCGTTCCCCTGTTTGGCTTCTCCTGTCACCATGGCGACGATCGGAATGACGTCATGGACGTCAGCCGACGTCCTGACGTCAGACGCCTCCGATCCAGCCCATAGCGCTGCCTGGAACTCAGTGGTCCGGGCAGCACAGGGCTCTGGCGGGGGGGGGGGGCCTCTTCCGCCGCTGCATGCTAGCTAACTGATAGCTGCGCGTACAGCACTTTAAATGGGGCGAATCGCCCCACCAAGGGCTGAGATATCCTCCTGCGCGGCATAGCCCGAGCTCAGCTCGGGCTTACCGCCAGGAAGGTTAAAGTCTGAAACACCTGATCTGCTGCATGCTTGTTCAGGGGCTATGGCTAATAGTATTAGAGGCAGAGGATCAGCAGGGCTGCCAGGCAACTGGTATTGCTTAAAAGGAAATAAACATGGCAGCCTCCATATACCTCTCTCTTCAGTTCCCCTTTAACACCCCCCACCCCCGCTCAGGTGCAGTAATTAGAGGATGAAATCTGAATGAAACACATTCGGATTTAATCTGAATTTTATCCTGAGCTCATCCCTGGTGCAAACTTTATTTGCTCATCTAAGTATGTCCTCTAAGCGCACTCTGTGTATCAATTACTGTGCCTATGTACATGTGCCACAGTGACAGCACCCTAGTGACCCATTCACACTGAGGCCCGAAGGGAAAATATCCAGGGCCTGAATTCTGTAAAGGGCACCTATATCATGGCCTACTGCAGATGCTGAACAATGTGGCTGAACAGGGAAGGGGGAGCCTACACACCTAGAGAACAATTACTGCTATTCAGGGCTACACATGAAAGAGGGAGCCATACATGGAAGGGGCATCAGCCTATGTGGAAGTGAAACACTGCAAAATACTATATTGGGGTACTTAGTCATGTCCTGTCTACAAGAAGTCATGGAGAAGCATGCGATCAGGTTGGTCAGGTGATAGATATATATGTCTCTGATTTGCTAGTCATGATCCTATGCTAAAGCTGGATGCGATTACAGCAAATCAGAGCTTTGCAAATTTATCAGTTGATCAAGCAAATCACATGCTTCTCCATGAGTTCTCCTAGACATAACCATCACTGCTTGGCATATATGATGACTTATCCCCCAATGTAGTAAATATATCTTCAAATCATTTCAGCACACCAATCACTCAAGTTATTGTGCTTTGGGGGGGGGGGGGGGGGGGGGGCTTTGCAGGGTCCCATTTTCTCAAGGCATGTATGCTCCCATATTTTTTTGCTGCCTGCTCTTTTTTTTTTCTTTTCCCCCGCACACAAAGATTTGATTTTGGTTAGGCTGCGTTTCCAGCGATCGGCAAGCACTGCAAATGCTCTCCCAGTGAGTCCCCGGGGTGATTTTTTTTGGTTTGCAGTTTTTGGCACAACTAATTAGGTGTGCTGCAGACATGGGTCTTTAGTGCATGTAACAACAGTAATATTGCTGTGCACAGAGTTCGCATGGCAATACTACCCTCAGGGCTTGTTTACATCCAGGGCGTTTTTGCCCTTTTTTTCAAGTGCAGGCGATTTTCAAAATCGCCCTAAAAACGCGTGTGCAATGATTCCCTATGAGAGAGCTCACAGGTGAGCGGTTCGTTTCCGATCTGCTCAGCAAAGTGGTGCCTGTACCATTTTTGAGGGGATTTTGCCTCAATGGAAGGTATAGGAAAAACACTAAAAAAACTGCTTTGTGCAGTAATTGTGTGAGTGTTTTTAAGGATAAATACATTGGGCCTGATGCACAAAGCGGTGCTAACAGTTAGCACGCTGGTGAAAAGCCCTTTATCATGTCTAAACTCAGTTTAGGCATGATAAGTTTAGGTTTGATAAGTTTAGGTGTGATAAGTTTAGGCATGATAAGTTTAGGTGTTATAAGTTTAGGCATGATAAGTTTAGGTGTTATAAGTTTAGGCATGATAAGTTTAGGTGTTATAAGTTTAGGCGTGATAAGTTTAAGCACCAACTGGGTTAGCACCGCAGTGCACAGCTGATCAAAAGTTTTGCGCTAGCAAAGTCTGGTGCACTTCGCATAGAGTTTAATGGTGCTGCTTTGCGTGCAGGACTTTGCGCGCGATCTAAACTTATCTAAACTTATCATGCCTAAACTTATCATGCCTAAACTTATTACGCCTAATCTGGCTTTTCACCAGTGTGGTGCAATGGTTATCACGCCTAAAGTCTCTAACTGGGTTAGTACCGCTTTGTGAATCGAGCCCATTGTGTTTATTCTTTTCCGGGTCAGAGAGTTCACTCCCTGACTTGCGTCAGGGAGTGAATTACAAAACCGCTCTGGAAAAGCGCTTAGAAAAGTGCTTTTACCAGAAACGCAGCGCGCAGTGGAAGCGCCAAGAGGGGGGAACCCACAAAAACGCAAAATGCTTGTGTTTGTTTTTCTATTTTAGGTGTGAATGAGGCCTTACTTCTGCTGGTAAGTACCACGAGTTAGGCCATTAGTGCGATCCATGGTACACACGTAGTGTAACTGTTGCTGCGGTAACGTGCATTACTAATGAGCGATACCATTAGTGTATTTGGAAGAGCTGCCAATATCTCCTGTTGTACAAAAATGTAAGTCTACTTATGGCTAGCTGCATCCATGTGTATCAGTTTGCATTCAGTTTATTTAGATTAGGGTTTAGTGCATAGTTTTGCATCTGATTTGTATTCAAGGGGCTCGATTCACAAAGCGGTGCAAACCCAGTTATCACGCCTAAAAGACTTTAGGCATGCTAACCATTGCACCACGCTGGTGAAAAGCCAGTTTAGGCGTGATAAGTTTAGGCGTGATAAGTTTAGATCGCGAACTCTATGCGAAGTGCACCAGACTTTGCTAGCGCAAAACTTTTGATCAGCTGTGCACTGCGGTGCTAACCCAGTTGGTGCTTAAACTTATCACACCTAAACTTATCATGCCTAAACTTATCATGCCTAAATGCAGGTTTAGGCGTGATAAGGGGCTTTTCACCAGCGTGCTAACTGTTAGCAACGCTTTGTGAATCAAGCCTAAGGTGTGTAATTTAAGTCCCTGGGGGCCGCTGCACACCTCTGTTGGTTTCATTTCAGTTGCAGCCTGATTGAGCGATGCCAATCTTTTCCCTGTTCTTTAGAAAATGTGTAGACCATTTATGGCTAGCAGCCTCAGGTTCAGGTTTTAACTGTTAGCGAGAGATCGCGTCATCATCGTGGAAGAGTCCAGTATTGAATAATCTGTGCACAGGCTGTCCTTGAAGACAACGTCCTCCTTTGCTGCATCTGTTTTGAATGTAAATTGTATAATCTGCCCGTGTGTGGGCTCTGCACATCTATGCAGCTGGTCAACTCGGCTGTAGCCTGTATTTGGAAGCGCTGCCAATATCTCCTGTTACCATTAGTCAGGGCCGGTTCAAGTAACAATTGGGCCCTAGGGCAAAATTAGACAGACACCCCCTGACCAAAAAGTGTCATTAGAGGCCCTTTGTTGCAGCCTGTAACGATCGGTGTAACACAGAGGATCTGATTACCGGTGATCTGCAGTATCACAGAGAATACAGATATATACCCGATTATTGATGATCTGCAGTATCACCGATAATCAGATATATCTCTAACCTCTGGACACCTGAGTAATATGAGTGTTTGGTGCAACAGTAATACTTTGAGGAGGGTCCCCGTAAAGGGGGTATAAGGCAGTATGGGATACTGCCCAAAGGACAGGCCCCTTCCAAGGCCTGAGGCTCCCAAAGGGGAGGAGTCAGACTGAGTGTGGGAAGGACCAGGGTGTGAGTGACACCAATGGTGGAGTGTCACTGACAATTCTGTGAACTATCTCTAAACAGAGGAGATAGTTCTCGAGGTCGGACAAGCCAGGCCTGCAACAGACAGACAGATAAGGTACAAAGACAGAAGGCTGATTCGGTATCCAAGTCAGGCAGGGTTTGGCAACGTGATATCAGATATGCGTGGTACCGAATCAGAAAGCAGAGGGATAGTCAGGAAAGCAGAAGGTCATAACAAATAATAAACAATGCCTAGTTTTGGTGTGAGCTCCGTGATCATCAACACCCTGGAAATAGTCTGAAGAATAACAGAATGATAATACAATCCCCTAGACTGGGTGTGAGGTCCTTGATCATCAACACCCTGGAACTAGTCTGAAGTATAACAGAATGGTAACACAAGTCCCTAATCTGGGTGTGAGGTCCTTGATCAGCAACACCCTGGAACTAGTCTGAAGTATAACAGAGATATACAGTAACAGAGAATCTGACAAAAAGGTCTGAGTGCTTCCACGTAGTGATCGCAACGGCAGACCACCAGAGAATGACCAGCACCCAGTATATATAGCAAAGCGCTCTCCAGCGCCTCCCCTAAGTGCTGAACCAATAGGAACTGGTTGAATCGTCAGCTGGCCGGCTAGGTCAGCTGACTCCCTTCTGGCTGTCATATAAGTTCTGCCTCTCTGCGCGCGCGTCCTTCTGAACCTGTGTGGACTATCAGTCCCAGCCACACCAGACATGTGTTGCAAATCACCTGCCACGCTGGACGCGGAATCCGCCGCACCGCTATCAAAGCATGCCGGCGGTTCCTCCGCGTTCGGCCACACTACTGGATGTAGGCCTATGCGTGCCAACCGCCGCGTTGGACGCGGAATCAGCCGCCCCGCTCTGAGTACACGCGGCGGCTTCTCACACAGCCAAATTTTCCTCCTGGGCCCAAGAGCTGGCTGCTGACCCTCCCCCAATCACCTCCCAACTTAACAGACTCTGCAGAGTCCCTGGGGAGCAACAGTTAAGATGGGTGAGGGACACCTTGGGGGCCCCTACAGGCTCTGGGGCCCTGGGGCAATTGCCCATTTTTTCCTATTGTAGCTCCGGCCCTGCCATTAGTAATGGTTGAAATGCTTTACTCAAGTACCGCGGGTCAAGCTAATAGCGTTATTCGCCCTACTTACTGTTGGAAGTAAGGGGAATATTGCCATGCAATCTCTGTGCACACAGTAATATTACCACTGTTATGTCCATCAAGCCCATGGTATGCTGGCGCTATTGAAGATATATACATGGAAGGGGCTGCCAGGGGCGTAACTAGAAATCACTGGGCCCCCCTGCGCGAAGCTTTGGATGGGCCCCTTCCACCCCCACTTTCTGCACAGGTAAACTGAAAGCCAATGTAATTCAATTGGCTAGTGTACACTTGAATGTGTTTTCCCCATACAGATAAAAACAGCAGCGAATCACTGGGGGCATTTTCTCTATCCATGACAATAACTTCTGTGATACATTTGCATGTTTTCACACTTGCAGACACACATGGAGTGCGGAAAACGCATACAAAAAAACGACAGATGAGTGTGCTCCCAGCCTCAGCTTATTACACTCACTCTGTCCATCTGTGATGGAGCAGAACTGGCTCTGCAGACTTCTCCAGCATCACTACAGTACAGAGCACTTGGGGAGGGATGGAGAAGCTGGGGGCTGGGCACTACTGTACACAAGAGCCTGCTGCACAATGAATAGGGACTGTCTACACATCTTTGTCTGTATGATTCATTATCAGTGGCTAAGCAGATGCAGTCATTAGAACAATTGTGCAAAGAGCAGAAAGTTTTTTTCTCTGCTTGCCTTTAGTCGCCAGTCTCTAAGGACAGGGCCCCCTGTGGCTGCATCCATTGTAGGGCCTATTGTTAAGCCCCTGGGGGCTACTGTACAGGTAAAATTGAGGATATAATGGGAACAGTACTGAAAGGAGTGGGACACACAGGGCGGGCTTTCTGGAAAGACCAGGAAGGCCTGGGCAGCCCAAGGGGGCACCTGGATGTGAAATAGAGAAGAGAAGACTGCAAATTGGGAACACATGAAAAGGGGGAGATGATGTCCAAGGGGTTGTATGTAAAAGAAAGGAGCTACAGTAAATGCATGTTACACATGTAAGAGGGGGCGGCACATGGAATGGAAGGGGCACTGCTACACATGGAGGGGAAGCCAAACGTACTTGGCCTGGGGGAAAATAAGTATCAATCTGTCCTTGGGGCACATTGTCCAGTGGGGAAGAAAGCATACAGCAGCCAGGGCCTGTTTCCACTATAACCGGTGTGCCTCTCAAAGATGGACGCCGATACTTGTGATGATGCGAGAACGTATCCAAATCCCTCTAGCTGTGACATGCACTGTTATAGAGATCTGCATGCATGACACAATTGTATTTCTGCATGCCGTACGCTTTTTCTTTTTTCATCCTATTGATCAGGGGCGTAGCAATAGGGGGTGCAGAGGTAGCGACCGCATCGGGGCCCTTGGGCCAGAGGGGCCCAGAGTGGCCCTCTCTCAACTGCAGTATTAGCTCTCTATTGGCCCTGTGCTCAAAATAATCACTTCTACAGATACTTTGAACAGTAGTAATCATTACCAAACTGTTCCCCATCCCCTTCTTGCACCTCTGACACTGTAGTTGCCATTGGCAGGTTTTGGTGCGCCATATCAATTGTTATGTATAGAGTGCTTGGGGGGCCCCATTGTAAAACTTGCATCGGGGCCCACAGCTCCTTAGCTACGCCACTGCTATTGATGTTAATAGGTAGCAATGCCTGCACTGGCAGAACAGCAATAAGGGCAGGCCACCATGATTGTGCTGTCAGCGAGCGGACATCTCGGGGTTACGTTTTTGGGCCACCCCCCTTTCCTTTTCCCGGGCTAGCTAGGACGGGTAGGCAGGGCCAGGAAGGCTTCAGTGAGGGGAGGAGATAAGGACAGGGTGGATGTCGAGAAGAAAGTTTGGAGAACTACCCACCCACCCTAATTTATGTGATGTGTGTATTGGAGTAAGTTGTCATTGCAGCCGGCGGGGTAAGGCTCCGGAGGCAGGTTTTTGGGTGTGAAGAAGGTCTTCGCCGCGGGGCGGACACCTAAAATAACTTGGTCATCTTCGAGTTTGGAAATGGAGGTGTAAGGAAACGCGGAAATGCCGCCGTCTCTCAAGGTGAGGCGGCTGTTTCCGCGTCCAGCATGGCGTCACAACGCGGAAAAAACGCTGCATGCCGCATAGGCAGTGCGGCGGAATCCGCATTGGGAACGGCGGAATCCGCATCAGAGGCGGCCCCCGCACTAGATACATTGCATGACAGTACTGGTGTGGCTGGGACTGATAGTCCACCAAGATTCAGACTTACACGCGCGCGAGCAGAGAGGCAGAGTTTAAATAGCAGTTAGAAGGGTGTCGGCTGACCAGCTGGGTCAGCTGACAAATTCCACTGCTCTCATTGGACCAGCAATTAGGGAGGTCCTGGAAAGGTCCTAGAGTATATATACTGCTGGTTGTTCACTTGCTCTTTGTCTGGCGTGCGATCACATATGTGGGAGCACCCAGATCCGTAGTCAGATCCTTAAGTGTGCCGGGACCAGCTGGAGCTGTAATCCTACACTTAGCTAGATTATTGATAGCTAAAGTACTAGTTTGATTGTGATTATCTGTTATGACTTTTGCCTGCCTCGACTATCCTCCTGAACTCTGACCTTGTACCTCGATATTTCTGATACTCTGTTGCCGAACCTCGGCTCGTTCCTAGACTCTGTTTCTGCCTCCTGATTTTGTACCCCGATATATCTGATACCCCGTTGCCGAACCCTGCCTGTACTTTGACTCCGCCTTTGCCTACTGTATTTGTACTTTATCTGTCCGTGTGTGTACGACCTGGCTTGTCTGACCTCGAGAACCGACCTCACGATTGGAGGCGGTTCCCAGTCCTGTTAGTGACACTTCTTCCTGAGTGTCACTCTCGGACTTTCCTTCCTACTGTCAGTCTGACTCCTCCCGTCTTGGAGAGCTCAGGTCTGCGGAAGGAATCCGTGCAGTTCTCCTTGCTGCACTGAGGCCTAGGCCTCCTAGTGTCACTGTTACACCAAAACACTACACTCTACTCAGGCGAACAGAGGTTAGTTTGTATATCGGATTATCGGTGAGACTGCAGATCACTTATAATCTGGTATATATCTGTATTTCCGGTGATACTGCAGATCACCGGTAATCAGATACTCTCTGCGCCCACCGATCGTTACAGAACGCCAGACCCAAAAAATGCAAATGGACGCACATACTGACCGTCTGGGCGCACTTGCCACTTCGGTGGAAAACATCAACCAAGTGCTGGGTAGCCACAAGACTATGATTGATGTCCTGTCAGGCTCTGTGCAAACCCTCCAGACGTCAGTTGATTCAGTGCGATCCTCTCCTAGTACTGACATACGTATGCCTGTACCTGATAAATTTTCCGGCCACAAGTCTGACTTCCGGAATTTCAGGAGTAGAGTGTTATCGTATTTCGAGTTGAGACCCCGATCCTCGGGGACTGAGACCCAACGGGTCACCTTTATTAAAACTTTGCTGTCTGGTGACTCCCAGTCATGGGCATACAACCTGCCTTCTACCGATACTGCTCTGACCTCGGTAGAGGAATTTTTTAAGGCCATGGCCGTAATCTACGACGACCTTGACCTTGCTGCATCCTCTGAGCGGAAGCTCCAACTTTTACGGCAAGGCAGGGGTCCAGTCGAGGATTACGCGGCCGAATTTCGTAGGTGGTCAGTTACGGCCAGGTTTGGCACTTATGCCCTGTTAGATTACTTCCTGTCTGGGTTGTCGGATAAGGTCTCCGACCTAATGTTAAGCCAACCCGAACCCAAAACAGTCAACGAGGCCATCTCATCGGCCATTCGAATCGACCGTAGGCTACGCCATCAGAGACAGACTAGGGGCAGTCATCGGCTTAGGCCGACCTCTTACACAGTGCCTCCCGCTGCACCCCTAGTAACTCCGTCTCCTTCTGTCTCATCATCTCCGGTCTTGCCTCCACCTGAGCCGATGCAGATCGGTCGGTCTAAGTTGACCCAAGTGGAGAGAAGACGGAGATTGTCGGAACAACTATGTTTATACTGTGGTGAAGGGGGGCATAGGGTACGAGACTGTCTCATTAAGCCTAATAAGGATAAGCCGGGAAACGCTACCGCCTAGGAGTGATAAGGGGTGACACCCTAGGCGCCCAGCTCGCACCCCTGAAAGAAAGACGATTGCTCCTCCCCTGTACGATTACATGGGGGGACAAATCTGAAGCCACAGAGGCCTTTATTGATTCAGGCTCCGCGGCTAACTTCATGAGTTCCGAATTTGCAGAGAAGTTGGACATTCCTCTCACCCCAGTAAAACCACCTATCCAGGTTACTGCCGTGGACGACTCCCCGTTACAAAGGGACCGTCCGCTGTCCCAGACACCAGAGGTGGAAGTCATTACTGGGGTACTGCATAGGGAGAGTTTACGTTTTTTTGTGTTACATATGACCACCTCCACCATTGTCCTAGGTATGCCTTGGCTGCAGCTTCATTCGCCACAGATCAATTGGGCGACAGGACAATTAACCAGTTGGTCAGACTTCTGTTCCCAACAGTGCCTAGGAAAAGTGGTATTAGGTCAGACCAAGGTACATGTGGAGGGTGTTCCCGAGCAATACTCCGAGTTCTCGGATGTATTCTGTCCCAGGGCTGCTGATAGGTTACCTCCTCATCGCCCTTTCGATTGCCCCATCGATCTCCGTGCCGGTTGTATGCCCCCTAGGGGTCACCTGTATAATTTGTCTGGACCAGAGAAGGTGGCTATGCAGGAGTACATCCGTGACAATCTGGCCAAGGGGTTCATTCGCCCCTCCCGCTCGCCTGCAGGGGCCGGTTTCTTTTTTGTTAAGAAAAAAGACGGAGGTCTTCGACCTTGCATCGATTATCGGGGCCTAAATAAAATCACGGTGAAGAATCGTTATCCGTTGCCATTAATAGACGATTTATTCACGCAGGTCACAGACGCTAAGATCTTTTCAAAATTGGATCTGAGGGGTGCATACAACCTGATCCGCATTAGAGAGGGCGATGAATGGAAGACGGCCTTCAACACACCCGATGGGCATTACGAGTACTTAGTGATGCCCTTCGGGTTGTGCAATGCGCCAGCCGTCTTCCAGGAATTGATTAACGAGGTATTCAGGGAGGTGTTGGGTAGGTTTGTGCTTGTATACCTTGACGATATACTAATTTACTCCAACAACCTCTCCGAGCACAGGGTCCATGTCAGATTTGTGCTAAACAAGTTGAGACAAAATCTGCTGTACGCCAAGTTGGAAAAATGTATTTTTGAATTTACATCTGTCGCCTTTCTGGGGTACATAATCTCCACCTCGGGCCTGTCTATGGACCCTGCCAAGGTATCCGCTGTTCTGGAGTGGCCTCAGCCGGTGGGGTTAAAGTCGTTGCAACGTTTTCTGGGTTTTGCAAACTATTATAGGAGGTTCATAAAGGGGTACTCCACCGTTATTGCACCTCTCACCAGTCTCACTAGGAAAGGGGCGGATACTACTCACTGGTCGCCTGAGGCCCTACAGGCATTTTCGACCTTGAAGGAGCTGTTCTGCACAGCACCCATACTAAGACACGTAGACACTTCCTTCCCTTTTATTGTTGAGGTAGACGCCTCAGAAGTCGGGGTGGGGGCTGTGCTGTCTCAACGTTCAGGCTTACAGGGTAGATTGCACCCATGTGCCTATTTTTCTCGGAGATTCTCTCCAGCAGAGAGAAACTACGATATAGGCAACAGGGAACTCTTAGCCATTAAACTAGCCTTTGAAGAATGGCGTCATTGGTTAGAAGGAGCGGAGCATACTATCACGGTTTTTACCGACCACAAGAATCTGGAATACATCGAGGGGGCTAAGAGGTTAAGCCCTCGTCAGGCTCGATGGTCCCTGTTTTTTTCAAGGTTCACATTCGTGATTACGTACACCCCGGGCAGTAAGAATACTAAGGCAGATGCGCTATCCAGGTGCTTTGAGCCAGAAACAGCACAGGCCTCCGTCCCTGAGACGATTGTTCCGCGAAAATTGGTGCTGGCTGCAATTGATACTTGGGAAGACTGGAAGGAGACGTTGAGCCCCTTCCAGCAGGACATCCCGGAAGGGAAGCCTGAAGGGGTCATGTTTATTCCCTTGCCCTTTCGTCTTCAGATCCTTGAAATGTTCCACCCACATAAAAATGCTGGACATCCTGGAGTTGCCAGAACACAGGATCTTGTAGCCAGGTGTGCCTGGTGGCCTTCCCTGTCTATTGATTGCAGGGAATTTGTTAGGGAATGCGCAGTATGTGCTAAGAGTAAACCCTCCCGGCTGGCACCTGTCGGTACCTTACAGCCTTTGCCCGCCCCGAGTGAGCCATGGACCCACTTGTCCATGGATTTCGTGGGTGAGCTCCCCAGGTCTGAAGGCATGTCGGTCATTTGGGTGGTAGTCGACCGCTTCAGCAAGATGGCCCATTTCGTGCCCTTGAAAGGACTCCCCTCGGCTCAGGAATTGGCCGACCTGTTCATCATCCACATTTTCCGGCTGCATGGCATTCCGGAAAACATAGTGTCGGATAGGGGAGTCCAATTCATTTCTAGATTCTGGAGGGCATTTTGCCACCAAATGGGCATGAAGCTGTCTTTCTCGTCCGGCTACCACCCACAGACTAATGGCCAGACTGAAAGGATAAATCAGTCTCTAGAACAATTTTTGAGATGTTATGTTGCGGAGGCACAAGACGACTGGGTCAGATTTTTGCCCTTCGCAGAATTTGCTCAAAATAACTTGAGAAATTCCTCCTCCGGATTTTCGCCTTTTCAGGTGGTAACGGGGAGATCGCCCAAGTTTTCCCCCTTGCCAGTTGCCTCCTCTCCGTTTCCAACCCTGGAAGCCTGGCACAGGGCATTTAAAGTCATCTGGGGGAAGGTGAAGAGTAATCTGGAAAGGGCATTCCAGAGTCAAAAGGGTCAGGCTGACAAAAGACGCTCATTGGAGTGGAAGTTCCAGCCAGGAGACTTGGTCTGGGTGTCCACACGTCACTTAACCCTGAGACAGCCCTCAGATAAACTGGGCCCCAGGTTTGTGGGTCCATTTTCAGTGGCCAAGAAGATCAACAACGTTACGTATTCCGTTGATCTTCCCGCCAGCATGCGTGGGGTAAAGTCCTTCCACGTATCCCTGCTTAAACCAGCAGTCCATGTGGGTCCCACTCCTCCTCCTCCTGTGGTGGTGGACGACCAACCTGAGTACGAGGTAGAAAAGATATTGGATTCACGCATGGTACAGAATTCGGTACAGTACCTCGTACATTGGAAAGGGTACGGCATTGAGGAGAGACAGTGGGTACCGGGTTCACGAATGCATGCAGACGAGTTAAGGAGGGAGTTTCATGCCTTACATCCCGAGAAACCTGGTAGGAGTTGTCCGGAGTCCACTCCTCGGGGGGGGGGGGGGTACTGTAAGGAAACGCGGAAATGCCGCCGTCTCTCAAGGTGAGGCGGCTGTTTCCGCGTCCAGCATGGCGTCACAACGCGGAAAAAACGCTGCATGCCGCATAGGCAGTGCGGCGGAATCCGCATTGGGAACGGCGGAATCCGCATCAGAGGCGGCCCCCGCACTAGATACATTGCATGACAGTACTGGTGTGGCTGGGACTGATAGTCCACCAAGATTCAGACTTACACGCGCGCGAGCAGAGAGGCAGAGTTTAAATAGCAGTTAGAAGGGTGTCGGCTGACCAGCTGGGTCAGCTGACAAATTCCACTGCTCTCATTGGACCAGCAATTAGGGAGGTCCTGGAAAGGTCCTAGAGTATATATACTGCTGGTTGTTCACTTGCTCTTTGTCTGGCGTGCGATCACATATGTGGGAGCACCCAGATCCGTAGTCAGATCCTTAAGTGTGCCGGGACCAGCTGGAGCTGTAATCCTACACTTAGCTAGATTATTGATAGCTAAAGTACTAGTTTGATTGTGATTATCTGTTATGACTTTTGCCTGCCTCGACTATCCTCCTGAACTCTGACCTTGTACCTCGATATTTCTGATACTCTGTTGCCGAACCTCGGCTCGTTCCTAGACTCTGTTTCTGCCTCCTGATTTTGTACCCCGATATATCTGATACCCCGTTGCCGAACCCTGCCTGTACTTTGACTCCGCCTTTGCCTACTGTATTTGTACTTTATCTGTCCGTGTGTGTACGACCTGGCTTGTCTGACCTCGAGAACCGACCTCACGATTGGAGGCGGTTCCCAGTCCTGTTAGTGACACTTCTTCCTGAGTGTCACTCTCGGACTTTCCTTCCTACTGTCAGTCTGACTCCTCCCGTCTTGGAGAGCTCAGGTCTGCGGAAGGAATCCGTGCAGTTCTCCTTGCTGCACTGAGGCCTAGGCCTCCTAGTGTCACTGTTACACCAAAACACTACACTCTACTCAGGCGAACAGAGGTTAGTTTGTATATCGGATTATCGGTGAGACTGCAGATCACTTATAATCTGGTATATATCTGTATTTCCGGTGATACTGCAGATCACCGGTAATCAGATACTCTCTGCGCCCACCGATCGTTACAGGAGGGCAAACAGTTGTCCCCGAGATGGCGTCCACGTCTGGGGCCGGTCATCAAGGCTGTTTGCCAATTTATGGTCTTATATAAACCTTTCGGACCCTTTGCCCCACTTATTTTGCACTTTTGGGTTTTTTGACCACTTCATGTTTACTAAGTTTTTAATAAAATTCTGTTACATTTGATATTTAATAAAATGGCTGCTTTGGTCAAAGATTTTCCACAGAAGCAGCCTCAGTGCTTTATTCTTAGTGTAAGATATATATTGTGTTCGAATTGGGGGAGGGAGCTTAAGACATGCCCGGTATCATGCGTTTCCAGCGATTGGCAAGCACAGCAAATGCACTCCTAGTGGGTCATAGGCCTTAGTGAATTAAAGTGTACCTGAGAGGAGTAGCGTCTCAGGTGCCATACTTACTTGGGGCTTCCTTAAGCCCCCTTAAGGCTGCTTGTCCCTTGCAGTCTCCCCGGGTTGCTCCGGTCCCCCGCAATTCAGCCCGAAAGCCTGGCTTAGTCACGCATGCGTGGTCCAGCCAGGCACACACCCCCGTCGTGCTCCCACCGGTGGGAGCATCGCTTGCACACAGCACTACTATGCAGGCGCAGAATGCTCCCAGGGATGGGAGCATGATAGGGGAGTGCGCCTGGCCTGGCCATGCATGCATGATGAAGCGCTACTCAGCAAGGTTTTTGGGCTGAATTGCAGGGGACAGGAACCACCCATGGAGACAGCCACGGACGAGCGGCCTTAGGGGGGGCTTAAGGAAGCCCCAGGCACGTATGGAACCTGAGACACCTTGCATCTCAGGTTCCCGTTATGCCTAAATGGAGAGATATCCATTTACTGTGCTATTTAGGGATAATGGCACCAACTGCAAGAGCAACTGTAAATTCTTTTTGAAGCCTTATTTTTTTTTGTCTCGTCTATTTTGTTTTCTGCTAGAAGTCGTCTGTGCACCACCGATGAAGTTTGACAATGGAGATTACCTTCCAAAGATGAGAAAATACTCCTTTGGTGAGGGTATACACTTCATATGCTCTGCGGGGTTTGAAATACTTGGACCCGAGGTACGCATCTGCCAGAAGGACGGGAGGTGGAGCGGGACCACAACTACCTGCGAGAACTTCTGTAAGTGGGGTGTGGAGGTCAGAAGGGGGTGACGATGATTAATAAAACGTCATCTATCATAATTATAATTATTAACACTAAAGCAAGAAGAAATAGTTTTCTCATGTCTTAAAGTTCATCTCCATACACCGAGTCAAACCAAAACAGGAAAAAAGGGCACCCAAGGCACCCTGGTAGGATGGGCTCTGACATAGGCCACGGCAATAATAGGTAGACATTAGGGCACCTGGTCCAATACAATAGTGAGCACAGGGGCTACCTGCGGCTATGAATAGCATGTGTAAAGTGCTTAGGCACCCACATTTCCAACTATTGCTGCTGTTTATCTGGCCCCATGACTCAGAACTCTTAGAAGATTGTAGCCCATAGCAGTGATGGTCCAAAAATGAGAAAATGTGTCCGGACTCCCAACCAGGAACTTTAAAGGATCCCCAAGGGGACATGTGACATGATGAGAGCATCAAGTAGAAGAAGGGAGTGCAGGCAGAAGAACATAATGGCTAGGGAGCTGGTGACATGTGGTGCAGCCAAATGGAAGGAGAAAGAAGATTTCCAGCGTGATAAACCTGACTCCTCCTGGGCTGCCTGCCTCAGACGTCAAGTCATCATCATGTCACCACTGCGTGATGACACCTGGTGTCCTGTAGCGGTACTGCAGGCTGTCAGTGTGCGGCGCCCATGGAGGAGTCGGCTTGCCGTGGCTCTCTTCGCCTGTGCGTTTTCCTGGTCCCTGCTTCCTCCTGGATGAGCGGTTGGTCACTAGTAAGTAGGCAGATCTACTTGTGACCTTTGGCCGTGTGACTGTCCCTAAAGAGTAAGGGTTCATGAGTCCACGGGGTGGGGGGAAAGGGAGCCCATTTTTTATACTCTCGTCCTCGGTAAAATTAACCTAGAAACTGCCCTGTGATGAGATAGACATGTATATGTGCAGTGCCAGGCACACAAATAACTGTGCTGTGTTCCTTTTTTTCTTTCTCTGTCTAAAAGAGTTAAACATCAGGTATGTAAGTGGCAGTTCCTGTCTGGGTCAGGACTGAGTCAGACTACAGTGTGACTCTAAATGATAAGAAATTCCAACTATAAAACACTTTCCTAGCAGAACATGGCTTCTGAGAGTAGGAAAAAGATTAAAAGGATCAATAGTTCATAGATTTTAGCTCTGGCATACTTCAATTAATGTGTTATTGAGCAAAAACAATAAAACAGTAAAAACTTAAAAAGTAGACTTAAATATAAAATAAAACTGTGGAATATCTTAAAAAGTCATTTTTAGGAGAAGGAAGATAGATACATTGTTTATTTAATTAGTTTATTTTCACCTCGGGTGTCCTTTAACCACTTCCTTACCGCAGGTTATTTCCCCTTAAAAACCACAGCAATTTTCACATCATGCTCCTTCCATTCATTTGCCAATAACTTTATCCCTACTTATCACACTGAGATGATCTATATATTTTTAGCGGGACAGGCTTTTTTTGGGCAGCACTTTTTACTAAGAATAATTTTATTTGATAAAAAAAGATACATACCTCCAGGCATATCACCTCAGGTTAGGACATTTAAATAAGTTATTAGGCAAATGCTAAAGAGGGTGTGGCCAGAAAAATTGCAACGAACAGTTAACCCTTTGCACACTCACATGCAAATGTTCAAACAAATGCATTCACATGGATCAATCAGGCACCACTGCTATCCCTACAGCTAAGATAAAAGCTGGGGTCTTAGTTACAAAAGAATCATTCCCTTGTGTAGTCACCTACACTGCGCAGAAGTACCCAGGTATTCATAGGTGTCCTAACTCTGGCCCTGTAACATGCATAGTGCAGACATGCAAACAGTCATTGCATCAAACCTAGCTAAAAGATTAGGAGTAGGTATCCTGACGTCCTCTCCTGGGACAGATAGTACATCAAACGAAACTCACAATGGAGCTAACAAAATATATTAATGTTCACTATGCACACACCAGCATACGCTGTGTGCATCTTGGCAATGGTCACACAAACAGGGGAAATAGGGAGTGCAACTAGATTAAGCCCTGGCCACAAGAGTCAGTTTTAACCTCCCTAGCGTTCTGATTATATGTGGCGCACGGCCGCGGGAGGGTTTTTTAGCCTAATTTTTTTTTATGTAGCTAGCCTAGCGCTAGCTACATGATTCCCCCCTCCCTGCGGCATCCCCCTACCTCTTCCGATCGCCGCCGGTGATCATACCCATCACGAAATCCCGTTCTGAACAGGATTTCCTGCAGGGCTTCCCCGTCACCATGGCGACGAACGGAATGACGTCATCGACAGGGAGTCCCGATCCACCCCATAGCGCAGCCTGGCGGTGATTGGCCAGGCTGCGCAAGGGGTCTGCAGGGGGAAGGGCACTCTTTCGGGTAGTGGCGGATCGGCGGCGAGCCGAAAACACACAGCTAGCAAAGTGCTAGCTGCGTGTTTAAAAAAAATAATTATTCAAATTGGCCCACCAGGGCCCGAGCAATCCACCGCGGCGTTACTGGACGAGCCAAGCTCGTCCGTAATGCCCAGGTGGTTAAGAAAAAGATACATTTAGCCAGGCACATCACCTCAAGTTAGGACATTTAAAAATGTTATTAGGGAGGTGCTAAAGGGGTGTGGCCAGAAAAATAGCAAACATGCATAGTGCAGACATGCAAACAACTCAGGCATCAAACCTATCTAAAAGATTAGGAGCACATATCCTGACGTCCTCTCCTGGGATCGATAGTGCATCAAACTAAACTTACAACTGGAGCATTGATATACATAACAAGGATCTGGAAGTGGTTCATCATCATCATCTGATTATTGAATGCTGCATGGGGCAAGGAAGCATGTCTGCCCGTAGTTGGGCTGTACCACGACCCAATACAGTGAAAACATGATTAATTTGTTTATCAGCTGAGCAATTCCCCCTCTGTTTTAGCTATGCCTCCTATAATGTGATAACCCAATAACATTAGATTAACATAGAAAAAGAAGCTTTCCCCCCTTCCAAACTAACTCTGTCCTAACCTCAAAACTTTTCCTGCTTTTGAAATCTAGCAAATCCTTTCTCTGTCCTAAATATTAATAGAATCCCTCCTCATCTGCAACCTATTTCTACTCCGCTACCATTGAGTCGATCCTCTGCTCATCCATTCTGGCCTGGTACGCTGGCGCAACCGCCAGCGACAGGCACTCACTTCAGAGGGTCATCAGGGCGGCGGAGAGGGTCATTGGGAGACCTTTCCCCTCACTTGCCCTCCTACACAACAAAAGACTGAGATCGAGGGCCCTGAAGATCGCCAACGACCCCTCTCACCCGGGCCACTGCTACTTTAGTCCGATGCCACTGGGACGAAGGCTTCGAGCCATCTCCACAAAGACGGCTAGGCATAGAAAATCCTTCTTTCCCTCAGCCGTCAGCCTTCTGAACTCCCTTCACATACTCCCACCAGGGCACCCGCACGACATATAGAACTGTCACGGACAGAGCCAACTGCTGCTCTAGTATGCAAACTGTAAATGCAAATGTAATGTACAATGTAAATGCAATTGAAAGCAGTAGTGCTCATCTGAGCTAGGATATCCGAGTTACTCGGATATCCTAGCTCTTTTTTCACTATTCGAGCTCGAATACCGAGCTCGAATAGTATTAACTATCCGGGCTGTGCTATCCGATCGCACTCGGATAGCAAGCAGCTATCCGGAGATATCCTAGGCTATCCAAGCTCGGATAGCGTCACGAGCTCGGATAGCGTCACGACAGATGTCACCTCGAGTCCTCACAAGCGAATCAGAGGGCTCCAAGCCCTCTGACTGTAGCCAATCACAGAAGGGGAGCCTGGCTAAGCCCCCCTCTATAAATAGCGGACGCCATCTTGCCTCACTCGTCCTGCTTGCGACTTACTGACTGATTGTACTGAGAGACTGCTCCAATGCTTTTTCGTCTGTGTGCAAGTGCATTGCTATTGTTCTAAACCTAGCGTTTTTACACTCCAACACTTGATCTTCAACTGTATTGCTTTGTATTGTAGATAGATTGTATTTTAGGCAGTTTAGGTTGTGTGATTAGGGACTAGGGAGGGAGAGTCTGTCACTGGTGCTGCTGCTGCAGGCCTGCAGCCAGCAGCTAGTGTTGGGCGAACAGTGTTCGCCACTGTTCGGGTTCTGCAGAACATCACCCTGTTCGGGTGATGTTCGAGTTCGGCCGAACACCTGACGGTGCTCGGCCAAACCGTTCGGCCATATGGCCGAACTAAGAGCGCATGGCCGAACGTTCCCCGAACGTTCGGCTAGCGCTGTGATTGGCCGAACGGGTCACGTGGTTCGGACCCGAACGCGCTCTGATTGGCCGAACTGTCACGTGGTTCGGGTAAATAAATACCCGAACCACGTCATATCTCCGCCATTTGTCTGTGGGTTTAGCTTTGGGTAGGCAGGCAGGGTAGTTCGCGCTCCAGCCACGCTAGCCAGGGTCCCCCCCAGTCATTGTGTGTCGCTGCTGGGAATAGTAGTACACCGCTCGCTCAGCATTCTGTTTACTGCCACTCTGTGTACCTCGCTCAGCCACACTATATAGCATTCTGTTTACTGCCACTCTGTGTCTGCTGGGAATAGTAGTACACCGCTTGCACAGCCACACTATATAGCATTCTGTTTACTGCCACTCTGTGTACCTCGCTCAGCCACACTATATAGCATTCTGTTTACTGCCACTCTGTGTCTGCTGGGAATAGTGGTACACCGCTCGCTCAGCCACACTATATAGCATTCTGTTCACTGTTCTGTGTCTGCTTGGAATAGTGGTACACCGCTCGTTCAGCCACACTATATAGCATTCTGTGTACTGTTCTGTGTCTGCTGGGAACAGTAGTACACCGC
The DNA here is from genome assembly GCF_040937935.1 of Hyperolius riggenbachi. Classification (NCBI taxonomy): domain Eukaryota; kingdom Metazoa; phylum Chordata; class Amphibia; order Anura; family Hyperoliidae; genus Hyperolius; species Hyperolius riggenbachi. The sequence goes on along the minus strand of NC_090653.1, from coordinate 44,079,067 downwards.
TCGTTCAGCCACACTATATAGCATTCTGTGTACTGTTCTGTGTCTGCTGGGAACAGTAGTACACCGCTCGCTCAGCCACACTATATAGCATTCTGTTCACTGTTCTGTGTCTGCTGGGAATAGTGGTACACCGCTCGCTCAGCCACACTATATAGCATTCTGTTCACTGTTCTGTGTCTGCTGGGAATAGTGGTACACCGCTCGCTCAGCCACACTATATAGCATTCTGTTTACTGTTCTGTGTCTGCTGGGAATAGTGGTACACCGCTCGCTCATCCACACTATATAGCATTCTGTTCACTGTTCTGTGTCTGCTGGGAATAGTGGTACACCGCTCGCTCAGCCACACTATATAGCATTCTGTTCACTGTTCTGTGTCTGCTGGGAATAGTGGTACACCGCTCGCTCAGCCACACTATATAGCATTCTGTTTACTGCCACTCTGTGTACCTCGCTCAGCCACACTATATAGCATTGCGTACTCTGCCAGTCAGTGTGTATATTGCTGGGATCAGTAATACTCCACTCACCGTCAACCACTATATGAGCTCAACATGAGTTCCCCAGAGACCTCCGCTGTGAGCAGCACTCCCAACAACAGCAACAGCCAACGCCCCACGCAAGCTATAACATCCACCCCAGCAGCCAGTGGTCAGCAGCAGCCCTCCCCGGAGGAGAACGTTGTGTCCATCAGTCCGTCGCCAGAGCGATTAATGAGGGCTGCCATTGAGGAGATGACGGGGCCTGATGTGGAGGAGGAGGTCTGGCTCAGGCCAGCATCCCAAGTTAATGTTGAGGACGATGAGGGGTCTGTGTCTGGGGATGTTGGGGTGGCAGAGGTGGTGGGTGGGTCAGACTCAGGAGAAGAGTTGTATGATGAGGATGATGATCGGGACCATCTGTATGTGCCTCAGAGTCCGACCCCGGAAAACATGTTGTATCGTGTGTTTAGGTACTAAAATCTGCGTTCCCTCCCAGTAGTGTTGGGCGAACAGTGTTTGCCACTGTTCGGGTTCTGCAGAACATCACCCTGTTCGGGGTGACTATATAGCAGACTATATAGCATTGTGTTTAATGCCACTCTGTGTACACGGCTCAGCCACACTATATAGCATTGTGTTTACTTCCACTCTGTGTCTGCTGGGAACAGTAGTACACCGCTCACCCGCCACTGTATAGCATTGTGCTCTGTGTCACTGCTGACAATAGTGGTACACCGCTCACCCACCACTGTATAGCATTTCTGTACTGCCACTGTACTGCTGCCAGTCAGCGTGTACTTTAAGGATAAGTGAAATGAGGAAGAAATCCGGTGAAAGAGGGAGGGGCAAGGGAAGAGGTGTTTCCCCTGACGGTTCACGTACAGGCCACAGGGGAGCACCCAAGAAAACCCACTCAATACTGCCCATGTTGTCCAGGACAACAACCCTCACAGATCCAAAAGAACAGGACCAGATAATTACTTGGATGACCTCTCAAGCGTCCAGCAGTGGGTTAAGCAGCACCAGCACATCACGCACGAGGTCCGAGTCCTCAGCCAGTTAAAGTCTGGGCTTTCTTTGAAGACTGCACTGAGGATGTTACCATGGCGATTTGCAAGGTGTGCAAGACCCGCCTGAGCAGGGGGAAAAGTATTAACAACCTCTCCACCACCAGCATGAGCCGCCACATTCTATCCAAACATCCCACTCTGTGGCCAAACGCGGCAGGACAGGGTACCACCAGCAACACTGCCTCCCTTGGGTTCACCAGACTCACCACCAGACCCGCCTCAGCAGCAGCAGTAGCCCAGCCATTGCGTGGTTCACAACATTCACAAACATCAGACGATGCTGACACTGTCACTTTCCGGACTAGTGCTCTTGAGGTCTCCCAGTGTTCATCAAACACAACAACCAACAGCCCTTCGGTGTGCAGCGCTACGGTTGAGTTGTCTGTTTCTGAGATGTTTGAGCACAAGAGGAAATTGCCAGCAAATGACCCCCGGGCCGTGGCAGTAACAGCCAGCCAGCATAGCCAAGCTTCTGGCCTGCGAAATGCTGCCATATCGAGTGGTGGAGACAAACAGCTTCAAGGGCATGATGTCAGTGGCCATCCCACGTTACGTGGTTCCCAGCCGCTACCACTTTGCGCGCTCTGCAGTGCCTGAGTTGCATGAGCACGTGGTCAGCTAAATAACCCGAAGCTTGAAGAATGCCGTTGCCTGCAAGGTTCACCTCACCACTGACACCTGGACGAGTGCGTTCGGCCAGGGTCGATACATCTCCCTTACCGCGCACTGGGTGAACCTTGTGGAGCCTGGCAGCGATTCCTCACCTGCTACGGCGCGGGTGTTGCCCACGCCGCAAACAGCTGGATAACAACAGCAGCACCTACCTCTCTGACTCCTTCTCCTCCAACGCATCTCAAAGCTGTACCTCATCCGGAAATGCTAACCCAGCACCAGCAGCAGTAGGATCGTGGAAGCAGTGCAGCACAGCTGTTGGCATGCGTCAGCAAGCGTTGCTGAAGCTGATCTGCCTTGGGGATAAGCAGCACACAGGGGAGGAAATTTGGAGGGGAATAAAGGAACAGACGGATTTGTGGCTGGCACCGCTGGACCTGAAACCGGGCATGAAGCTAGACACCTGGCACGAACTGGCAATGTACGCAATAGAGGTGCTGGCTTGCCCGGCAGCCAGCGTTATGTCGGAACGCTGTTTCAGTGCTGCCGGAGGCATCATCACAGATCGGCGTATCCGCCTCTCCACAGAAAATGCAGACCGTCTGACTCAAATTAAAATGAATCAATCCTGGATTGGAAACGACTACGCAACACTCCTGGACCCCAACCAAGTAACATGACCGATGAACATCTGGGATGGTTTAGCGTTTCCGGTCCCTGTTTATTGAACCTCTCATCTGTATTACATTTATGACTGCATGGCGGCAAAAAGCATTGCTGCTATATCCGCACGCTTTTTGTCCTCATGCAAGGCCTGGGTTGTTGTGTCTCACAAAGCGTGGCCTTCTCCTCCTGCGCCTCCTCCTGTTCCATCACGTGTGCTGCTGCTGCTGCTGCTGCTGGGTTAGCGTTGCCGCGTGGTCCCTGTTTATTGAACCTCTTATCTTTATTACATTTATGACTACATGGCGGTACAAAGCATGCTATCCGCACGCTTTTTGTCCTCATGCAAGGCCTGGGTTGTTGTGTCTCACAAAGCGTGGCCTTCTCCTCCTGCGCCTCCTCCTGTTCCATCACGTGTGCTGCTGCTGGGTTAGCGTTGCCGCGTGGTCCCTGTTTATTGAACCACTTATCTTTATTACATTTATGACTGCATGGTGGTACAAAGCATGCTATCCGCACGCTTCTTGTCCTCATGCAAGGCCTGGGTTGTTGTGTCTCAAAGCGTGGCCTTCTCCTCCTGCGCCACCCTCCTCCTGTTCCATCACGTGTGCTGCTGCTGGGTTAGCATTACCGGTCCCTTTTCCTGGAACCTCTTATATGTATTACATTTATGACTGCATGCCGACAAAAAGCATGTTACCTGTGCAAAGAAAACAGACATTTCCCGCATTTAAAAGACAGTTTTCCCTTTGAAACTTTAAAATCGATTTTCTCAAAAACTATAAGCTCTTTTTGCTAAATTTTTTTTTCCTCTTGTACCCACTCCCAAGGTGCACATACCCTGTAAATTTGGGGTATGTAGCATATAAGGAGGCTTTACAAAGCACAAAAGTTCGGGTCCCCATTGACTTCCATTATGTTCGGAGTTCGGGTCGAACACCCGAACATCGCGGCCATGTTCGGCCTGTTCGGCCCGAACCCGAACATCTAGATGTTCGCCCAACACTACCAGCAGCTAGGCCCTGTACCTGCCCTGCTCTGTGCTCTTGCTCTAGTCTCTAGTTACCTTACCTCACCTGTGCTCTCACCTGTCCTTACCGTACTACTTCTGTGTTAGATAGATATTGTACTATTTTATAGTTAGCAAGGCCCAGCTTTACTGCTATACCTGTCCTGCTGTATCTGCTCTCTGTAATCTAGTCACACCTGTTGTATTGTTTAGCTAGATTCTTCTATTGTTTAGTTAGTACTGTAGTGTACTGTAGTCTGTGTATAGGTACCGTCCGTCACCGCGTTACCTAGGGTCTTTGTGTGCGCAGTCAGTGCACGTCTGCTCTGTCCGCACCCTCTCGTTAGTTCTACACCCGTCCTATTGTTTATTACTTCTATTGTGTATTTGCTGACTTGTACTGTACTGTAGTCTGTGTATAGGGACACCGTCAGTCAGCGTCAGCTAGGGTCTTTGTGTGCGCAGTGCGCACTCTCTCGTTAGCGCCACACACCGATCTCTGCTGTAGAGTACACCTGTCCGTCACCTCACACACCCACCACCACCAGTCCCACCCCATTAAAGTACCCCACTTGTCCCACCCGCCTTTACATACATAAGTTTTTTTTTTTTCATTTGTATAATATAAAAAATATACAATGTCTGGCACTGGCAGCCGCGGTCGAGGCAGGGGCAGCAAGGGCATCACCAAGAGAGGAGGTCGTGGGCGTGGCAGCCGCGCCACCACCACCATGCACAGTTCTGCGTCTGCACCAGTGGCTATTCCGCCATTAGCCACTGGCCGTGGATGCCTTGGCCGCCCAACAGCTGGGAGTCACGCTGCAGAGACACAGCAGCAGCAGCAGCGTGTGGCCCAGATGTTCCTCCCACCGCCAGGTCGTAGCCGTCCTATTGAGGAGAAGGACGCAGACGCTGTGGTGGAACTGATGGTGGATGAGCAGGCCACCATTAGCTCTGGAACAGAGTCCTCCACCCCCGCCACCACTCCTGTTCGCAAGAGCAGCAGCAGCCACCCAGCACTGCCTGGGGAGCAGGAGGAGGAGTGCAGTTCTCCAGCCCCAGCGGGCGACACCAGCACCCTGTCACTCAGCACCTTCTTATCCCCAAGCACAGCGGGGTTATGGAGTGCTGTTGCGGCAGAATTGGAGGAGGAAGGAATGCTGATGGGCACTTTGGGGGATGATGCTTTGGACAGTCAGACAGTGGTGACTGTCTATCCGTCCATGCATGCAGAAGGGGAGTTTGGGGGATCCCAGCAGGACATGTTTGTGGAGGGGGGGGATGATGATGACATTGTGAAGGACAAAGACTGGTTGCCAGTAGAGATGGGCCAAACCTCCGATTTTAGGTTCGCGAACCGGGTTCGCGAACTTCCGCGGAAGGTTCGGTTTGCGTTAAAGTTCGCGAACCGCAATAGACTTCAATGGGGATGCGAACTTTGAAAAAAAAAAATAATTATGCTGGCCACAAAAGTGATGGAAAAGATGTTTCAAGGGGTCTAACACCTGGAGGGGGGCATGGCGGAGTGGGATACACGCCAAAAGTCCCCAGGAAAAATCTGGATTTGACGCAAAGCAGCGTTTCAAGGGCAGAAATCATATTGAATGCTAAATGACAGGCCTAAAGTGCTTTAAAACATCTTGCATGTGTATACATCAATCAGGTAGTGTAATTAAGGTACTGCTTCACACTGACACACCAAACTGTTCACTGAACAGAACAGGTATGCAGTGGCGGGTTCACTGAACAGAACAGGTATACAGTGGCGGGTTCACTGAACAGAACAGGTATGCAGTGGCGGGTTCACTAAACAGGTATACAGTGGCGGGTCCACTGAACAGAACAGGTATGCAGTGGCGGGTCCACTGAACAGAACAGGTATGCAGTGGTGGGTTCACAGAACAGGTATGCAGTGGCAGGATCACTGAACAGGTATGCAGTGGTGGGTGGGTTCACAGAACAGGTATGCAGTGGCAGGATCACTGAACAGGTATGCAGTGACAGGATCACTGAACAGGTATGCAGTGGTGGGTGGGTTCACAGAACAGGTATGCAGTGGCAGGATCACTGAACAGGTATGCAGTGGTGGGTGGGTTCACAGAACAGGTATGCAGTGGCAGGATCACTGAACAGGTATGCAGTGGTGGGTGGGTTCACAGAACAGGTATGCAGTGGCAGGATCACTGAACAGGTATGCAGTGGTGGGTGGGTTCACAGAACAGGTATGCAGTGGCAGGATCACTGAACAGGTATGCAGTGGTGGGTGGGTTCACAGAACAGGTATGCAGTGGCAGGATCACTGAACAGGTATACAGCCAGGAAAAGCTAAGCCTAACTAATCTTTCCCTATGAGAGACAGACAGCAGCTCGCCCTACTCTCTCTAATGCAGGCACACGAGTGGCCGTAATGGCCGCCGCTGCCTGCCTTATATAAAGGGGGTGGGGCTCCAGGGGCTAGTGTAGCCTAATTGGCTACACTGGGCCTGCTGACTGTGATGTAGAGGGTCAAAGTTGACCCTCATAGTGCATTGTGGGGCGAACCGAACTTCCGGAAACGTTCGCCTGCGGGAGGCGAACGCGAACCACCGAAGTTCGCCGGGAATCGTTCGCCGGCGAACCGTTCGGCCCATCTCTAGTTGCCAGGTCCTAGGAGTGGGGATGTCATCAGCTCTGAGGAGGAGGAGGAGGAGGATGCGTCTGTGGGCCTTGCTAGAAGGATCAGCATCGCAGGCATGGGCAGGATCACAAGTGGGCGTGGTATGCAGGCCACACAGCGTGCTGATCAGGAGACGAGTTCTGCCAGTGCTACCACCAGCCGCACCAAGAACCCCCCCCCCCCCCCCCCCAACCACCACAGGGAGACCAGCGGCAGCAGCACCTTCCAGCCGAAGGGGCAACTTCACCTCCCCAATATGGAATTTTTTTACCCTTCCATATTTGGAGTGCAAGTATGCCACCTGCAACCAGTGCCGCAAGCAGCTCAGCAGAGGGAAGGAGCCCTCTGCGTTTGGCACCACCTCTCTGGTCAACCACCTTGCAGGGAAACACTTTCACGAGCATGAGGAGTTTGTGAAGTTGAAGGAAGCTGGCGGTGGCAGACCCGCCACCACTGGGAAGCCGTCGGCAGCAGGAGTGTGTCAGCAACGCACTGCTCCTCCTCCCTCTGCAACTCCTGCCGCCGACATTGAGGCCTGTTCTGGCAGCCAGTCCTCAGTGGCCTCCTCTGCTCCCTCCACTGCTTCCCGTGCCAGCAAAAGACCTCGCCAGACCCTGCTCAGTGACACCTTCCAGGTAGTGTTGGGCGAACAGTGTTCGCCACTGTTCGGGTTCTGCAGAACATCACCCTGTTCGGGTGATGTTCGAGTTCGGCCGAACACCTGACCGTGCTCGGCCAAACCGTTCGGCCGCATGGCCGAACTAAGAGCGCATGGCTGAACGTTCCCCGAACGTTCGGCTAGCGCTGTGATTGGCCGAACGGGTCACGTGGTTCGGACCCGAACGCGCTCTGATTGGCCGAACGGTCACGTGGTTCGGGTAAATAAATACCCGAACCACGTCATATCTCCGCCATTTGTCTGTGGGTTTAGCTTTGGGTAGGCAGGCAGGGTAGTTCGCGCTCCAGCCACGCTAGCCAGGGTCCCCCCCAGTCATTGTGTGTCGCTGCTGGGAACAGTAGTACACTGCTCGCTCAGCCACACTATATATAGCATTGTTTACTGCCACTGTACCTTGCTCAGCCACGCTATATATAGCATTGTTTTTTCTGACACTCTGTGTACACCGCTCAGCCAGACTATATATAGCATGTGTGTACTGCCACTGTACCTCGCTCAGCCACGCTATATATAGCATTTTGTTTTCTGACACTCTGTGTACACGGCTTAGCCTGACTATATAGTATTGTGTGTACTGCCACTGTACCTCGCTCAGCCACGCTATATATAGCATTGTGTTTTTTGACACTCTGTGTACACGGCTTAGCCTGACTATATAGTATTGTGTGTACTGCCACTGCACTGTGCACCTCGCTCAGCCACGCTATATATAGCATTTTGTTTTCTGACACTCTGTGTACACGGCTTAGCCTGACTATATAGCATTGTGTGTACTGCCACTGCACTGTGCACCTCGCTCAGCCACGCTATATATAGCATTGTGTTTTCTGATACTCTGTACACGGCTTAGCCTGACTATATAGCATTGTGTGTACTGCCACTGTGCACCTCGCTCAGCTACGCTATATATAGCATTGTGTTTACTGACACTCTGTGTACACCGCTCAGCCTGACTATATAGCATTGTGTGTACTGCCACTGTGCACCTCGCTCAGCCACGCAATATATAGCATTGTGTTTACTGACACTCTGTGTACACCGCTCAGCCAGACTATATACCATTGTTTACTGACACTGTGTACACGGCTCAGCCAGACTATATAGCATTGTTTACTGACACTCTGTGTACACTGCTCAGCCAGACTATATAGCATTGTGTGTACTGCCACTGTGTACCTCGCTCAGCCACGCTATATATAGCATTGTTTACTGACACTCTGTGTACACCGCTCAGCCAGACTATATATCATTGTGTGTACTGACACTCTGTGTACACCGCTCAGCCAGACTATATATCATTGTGTGTACTGCCACTCTGTGTACACCGCTCAGCCAGACTATATATCATTGTGTGTACTGCCACTCTGTGTACACCGCTCAGCCAGACTATATAGCATTGTGTGTACTGCCACTCTGTGTACACGGCTCAGCCAGACTATATAGCATTGTGTTTACTTCCACTCTGTGTCTGCTGGGCCTGGGAACAGTAGTACACCGCTCACCCGCCACTGTATAGCATTGTGCTCTGTGTCGCTGCTGGCAATAGTGGTACACCGCTCACCCACCACTGTATAGCATTTCTGTACTGCCACTGTACTGCTGCCAGTCAGCGTGTACTTTAAGGATAAGTGAAATGAGGAAGAAATCCGGTGAAAGAGGGAGGGGCAAGGGAAGAGGTGTTTCCCCTGACGGTTCACGTACAGGCCACAGGGGAGCACCCAAGAAAACCCACTCAATACCGCCCATGTTGTCCAGGACAACAACCCTCACAAATCCAAAAGAACAGGACCAGATAATTACTTGGATGACCTCTCAAGCGTCCAGCAGTGGGTTAAGCAGCACCAGCACATCACGCACGAGGTCCGAGTCCTCAGCCAGTTACAAGGAGCCAGTGGGCACAAAGCTGACACAACCGGCAGCGACACCACGCACACAACTGCCAGATAACCAGTCCGATGAATTACCTCAGGACACAATGGGGTATTCGCAGGAGCTATTCCCAGCCCAACAAATTTCCACCTTTGAAAGGTCAATGGAGGAACAGCCAGAAATGTTGTGCCCGGATTCACAACCATTAACTGTGGGAAATGCACCGGGCACTGAAATACAAGGCGAGTCCGAGGACTTTGAAACCCAAATCCCAGAGCAAGTTGGGCAGGAGGGGTTGCAATTGCAGGAGGTCGGCCGAGAAGCTCTGGAAGACGACGTTGGAGTGAGCTGCGCAGAGGTTGTTCTGGGGAGCTCTACTCCACGGCGGCGGCCCCCCACAATGACATATGACGAGTTTGAGGAGATGGAAGAGGAGGGTATGGACAATGTGGACATAGACCCAGATTTTGTTTGTGAACGAGAACATCGCCGTCGTAGCAGCAGCACAGATGAGTCTGTTGAAGAACCCACTGCTGCACGTGCACGAGTTCGCCTTGTGCCACAAGGTAGGCGGCGCGCAATTTCAGGCACCACAAGCGTGGAAGTTCAAGTGAGAGGCAAAAGAGGCGCAAATAGAAATCGCCAGCAAGGCAGGTGCTCCAAAGTCTGGGCTTTCTTTGAAGACTGCACTGAGGATGTTACCATGGCGATTTGCAAGGTGTGCAAGACCCGCCTGAGCAGGGGGAAAAGTATTAACAACCTCTCCACCACCAGCATGAGCCGCCACATGCTATCCAAACATCCCACTCTGTGGGCAAACGCGGCAGGACAGGGTACCACCAGCAACACTGCCTCCCTTGGGTTCACCAGACTCACCACCAGACCCGCCTCAGCAGCAGCAGTAGCCCAGCCATTGCGTGGTTCACAACATTCGCAAACATCAGACGACGCTGACACTGTCACTTTCCGGAGTAGTGCTCTTGAGGTCTCCCAGTGTTCATCATCAAACACAACAACCAACAGCCCTTCAGTGTGCAGCCCTACGGTTCAGTTGTCTGTGTCGGAGATGTTTGAGCGCAAGAGGAAATTGCCAGCAAATGACCCCCGGGCCGTGGCAGTAACAGCCAGCATAGCCAAGCTTCTGGCCTGCGAAATGCTGCCATATCGAGTGGTGGAGACAAACAGCTTCAAGGGTATGATGTCAGTGGCCATCCCACGTTACGTGGTTCCCAGCCGCTACCACTTTGCGCGCTCTGCAGTGCCTGAGTTGCATGAGCACGTGGTCAGCAAAATAACCCGAAGCTTGAAGAATGCCGTTGCCTGCAAGGTTCACCTCACCACTGACACCTGGACGAGTGTGTTCGGCCAGGGTCGATACATCTCCCTTACCGCGCACTGGGTGAACCTTGTGGAGCCTGGCAGCGATTCCTCACCTGCTACGGCGCGGGTGTTGCCCACGCCGCAAACAGCTGCACCGCCGTCCCTCCCACTGGATAACAACAGCAGCACCTACCTGTCTGACTCCTTCTCCTCCAACGCATCTCAAAGCTGTACCTCATCCGGAAACGCTAACCCAGCTCCAGCAGCAGTAGGATCGTGGAAGCAGTGCAGCACAGCTGTTGGCATGCGTCAGCAAGCGTTGCTGAAGCTGATCTGCCTTGGGGATAAGCAGCACACAGGGGAGGAAATTTGTAGGGGAATAAAGGAACAGACGGATTTGTGGCTGGCACCGCTGGACCTGAAACCGGGCATGGTTGTGTGTGATAATGGGAGTAATCTCATTCGCGCTTTAAGGTTGGCTAAGCTGACACACATCCCTTGCCTGGCGCACGTGATGAACCTAGTAGTTCAGCGGTTCCTGAGGACGTACCCAGGCGTGCCCGATCTTCTGTTGAAGGTGCGTCGAGTGGCCAAACATTGTAGAAATTCCAGTACTGCTTCGGGGGCACTCGCTAAGATGCAGGAGCGCTTCAATCTCCCCCACCATCGCTTGCTGTGTGATGTCCCTACGCGCTGGAATTCTACGCTGCACATGCTAGCCCGCTTTTGCGAGCAGAAGAGTGCAGTGGTCCAGTACATGACGGCGCAGTACCGAGGCGCATCCGGACAGCTGCCAAGCTTCTGTGGATCCGATTGGGCCAACATGTTGGACCTCTGCCAAGTCCTCCAAAATTTTTAGCAATCCACGTTGCTTGTGAGCAGTGACAACTCTTCAGTCAGCATTACCATACCACTGCTGTGTTTACTGAAGAGGTCAATGTTGAAAATCAAGGAAACAGCTGTCATGATGCAACTGGGGGAATCTGAAGGAGAAAACGATCAGCGTGATGGTACCAACATCAGGCCATCCGCCTCAGGAAACGCTGGCCCCAGCAGCAGCTATGACGAAGAAGAGGAGGAGGAACAGCTGGAGTTGGAGCAGGAATTTCCTGCCACCACTGACGAGGGCCAGAGCGGTGCACGTTGGACTTCCACAATTCAGCGCGAATGGTCAGCAGAAGCAGACCAGGAGGAAAGTGACGACTATGATGCATCACAACAACTATCACAACGCTCACAAGAGGATGATGAGGATTCTGGTAGGACTCTGGCACACATGGCTCAATTCATGCTAGACTGCATTGAACGCGACCCTCGCATTGTGCGCATTCTGGACAACACCAATTACTGGGTTTATACCCTTCTGGATCCACGGTACAAACACAATGTTCCAAAACTGCTTGAAGAAAGAGTCAGACAGGTCAAAATGGAAGAATACCAGCAGGCCCTTGTGGAGACTTTAGAGAGGAGATTGACATCCTCCCCCTCCTCTAGCCAGTTGTACGCCGACAGACTGACTTCAGCAAACCCAGGACGACCAGGAGGGCAGCAAACAACGCAAGCCGCAGCTAGTGCCCAAAAGGGAATGGTATCGGCAGTGTCCTTGGAGTGGGAAAATTTTCTGACACCCATGCAGCCGCAGCCCACTGAACAGCAAGCGTGCAGATCCACCTCCAACACCGATCGCCTGGAGAAGATGGTCAAGGACTACATGTCAGATGGCGTAGCTGTGTCGAACCATCCATCTGCACCCTTCAACTATTGGGTATCGAAGCTAGACACCTGGCACAAACTGGCAATGTACGCAATAGAGGTGCTGGCTTGCCCGGCAGCCAGCGTTATGTCGGAACGCTGTTTCAGTGCTGCCGGAGGCATCGTCACAGATCGGCGTATCCGCCTCTCCACAGAAAATGCAGACCGTCTGACTCAAATTAAAATTAATCAATCCTGGATTGGAAACGACTACGCAACACTCCAGGACCCCAACTAAGTAACATGACCAATGAACATCTGGGATGGTTTAGCGTTTCCGGTCCCTGTTTATTGAACCTCTCATCTTTATTACATTTATGACTGCATGGCGGCAAAAAGCATTGCTGCTATATCCGCACGCTTTTTGTCCTCATGCAAGGCCGGCGTTGTTGTGTCTCAAAAAGCATGGCCTTCTCCTCCTGCGCCTGCTCCTGTTCCACGTGTGCTGCTGCGTTAGCGTTGCCGGTCCCTGTTTATGGAACCTCTCATCTTTATTACATTTATGACTGCATGGCGATAAAAAGCATGCTATCCGCACGCTTTTTGTCCTCATGCAAGCCCTGGGTTGTTGTGTCTCACAAAGCGTGGCCTTCTCCTCCTGCGCCTCCTCCTGTTCCATCACGTCTGCTGCTGCTGGGTTAGCGTTGCCGCCCCGTACCTGTTTATTGAACCTCTTATCTTTATTACATTTATGACTGCATGCATGGCGGTACAAAGCATGCTATCCGCACGCTTTTTGTCCTCATGCAAGGCCTGGGTTGTTGTGTCTCACAAAGCGTGGCCTTCTCCTCCTGCGCCTCCTCCTGTTCCATCACGTGTGCTGCTGCTGGTGCTGGGTTAGCGTTACCGGTCCCTTTTCCTGGAACCTCTTCTCTGTATTACACTTATGACTGCATGGGGACAAAAAGCATGTTACCTGTGCAAAGAAACATGACATTCTCCACATTTAAAAGACAGTTTTTCCTTTGAAACTTTACAATCAATTTTCTCAAAAACTATAAGCTCTTTTTCAAATATTTTTTTCCCCTTGTACCCACTCCCAAGGTGCACATACCCTGCAAATTTGGGGTATGTAGCATGTAAGGAAGCTTTACAAAGTACGAAAGTTCGGGTCCCCATTGACTTCCATTATGTTCAGAGTTCGGGTCGAACACCCGAACATCGCGGCGATGTTCGGCGAACGTTCGCGAACCCGAACATCTAGGTGTTCGCCCAACACTACTTCCAGGGGGTAGTCAGGGTTCTGCCTCCCAGCAGCCGTCGCGTGCGTCAGCTGAACGGCTTGCTGGCATGGGCCATGTGCTCCCAACTCCTGCCTTATTCCCTTGTGCAGGAGGGGAGCGACATGCGTGCGCTCCTGATGTGTGCAGCCCCCGATTGGCCAATCCCCAGCCGACATTATTTTGCACGCACGGCCATCCCTGCACTTCACCGCTCTGTGATGGCCAATGTCGGGAGAGGGCTGGAGCACGCGGTGGGTCAACGGGTCCACGTCACCATGGACTCGTGGAGCAGCCGGTTTGGGACAGGCCGCTATCTGTCCTTCACCGCGCATTGGGTCAGCTTGGTGGAAGGGGGTGAGGAGGGGGGAGCAGCATCGGCCGGCACTGCCAGAGCAGCAGCAGCAACAACGCAGTGGGTGGTGCCACCATGCAGGGTCAGCGGAACAGCAGCAGGTTCCTCTGATCCGCTTCCATCCTCCGCCACACCAGCCCAAACCCCCCGCCTCAGCAGCAGCGTGAAGCCCCGCCACTGCCAAGCGCAGCTGGAATTGGTCAGCCTGGGGAAGACCAAACTGACGGCGAACCACGTCCTGGCCAAACTCCGAGAGCAGGAGAGGAATTGGCTGACCCCCAGAGGCCTCAGAGTCGGAGAGGTGGTGTCCGACAATGGGGCAAACCTGGTCGCTGCCATCAGCAGGGGAGACCTGACCCACATCCCCTGCCTGGTGCACGTCCTGAACCTGGTAGTCCAAAAGTTCCTGTGGACCTACCAGGGGATGGACCGACTCCTTGAGGCGGCAAGGAAGGTTGTGCGTCACTTCCGGCACTCACCTGCAGCCGTGGCGAGCCTGGAAGAGGTGCAGAAGGAGCTGCACCTGCCACAGCACTGGCTCATGCTCGATGTTCCAACTCGCTGGAACTCCACCCTGGCGATGTTGGAGCATCTGGTTTAACAGAGGCAGGCTGTCAGCCAGTACGTTGCACGAGCAACAGTTGCCTCCCTGACTGCAACTGGGCGTGCCGCCACCAAACTCCCGTCCATCATCTCCATGGAGGACTGGGGGCACATGCAGCAGGTGTGCTCAGTCCTGGTACCCTTCCTGCAGGCCACCAACATGGTGAGCAGGGACCATGCAATGGTGTGCGAGTGGGTCCCCTTGGTGTGTGTGCTGGACAGGGTCCTGTATGCACTGGTGGAAGAGGGAGTGGCAGCCTTGGACCAGCAGGAGCTGCAGGCAGCTTCACAGGCCACCTCTGAGGAGGAGGGCTCGGAGTTGGTGGAGGTCCCTGACCTTGCTGCTGATGAGGGGGAGCAGCAGAGCGCAGCTGGACTGGTGCGGGGGTGGAGAGAGGATGAGGTGGAGGAGGCAGAGGAGGACAGCAATGTCGGCTCTGGGGCTGCCGATGATGTGCCAACAGACGTGGCCAGACTGTTCCCAATGGCAGCGCACATGCTGAGGTGCCTGCGCAAGGACCCAATGGTGATCCAGATGAAGCAGAGGGAGGACATCTGGATCTGCATGATGCTGGACCCACGTCTGAAGGGGAAGCTCAGCCAGTTCCTGCCTGCAGGAGGAGACGGTGCGCAAAAAATGAGGGATTTGCAGCTGTCCCTTGTTGAGCGCTTGCAGGAAGCCTTCCCTGAGCCATCCACCCCCACTGTCCAGCCAGCACAGAGGCAGCAGCAGGTGCCTGCATCCACCAGCAGCAAGCGCTCGCGCACCACAGACCTGCTGTCTCTGACCCAAGAGCTCTACATGAGTGTAGAGCTGCCAAGGACTAGAGAGGAGGTGCCTGCAGCAGCATCCTTCTCCAGTCACAGGCAGCGCTTGACCCGCATGGTGGCTGACTACATGGGGTCCTTTAGCGGGCTTGACAGCGTGGCCCCTGTTGATCCCATGGAGTATTGGGTCAAGCACCTGACGATCTGGAGCGAGCTTGCGCAGTACGCCCTGGAAGTGCTCTCCTGCCCCCTTCCAGCGTACTGTCAGAGCGTTGCTTCAGTGCAGCCGGTGGAGTCGTCACTGAGAAGCGATCTCGTCTGTCTCACAAGTCTGTGGACAGACTGACGTTTCTCAAAATGAACCAGGCTTGGGTGGAAGGCGAATTCATGGCCCCTGTTGTCGGCGAGAGGGGTACATGAAGTGACGACTGCCACACACACATACACCTGCTGCTGCTGTTATATTTCATCCTGCTGTCTGTGTGTTTCCACTGCCAGGGAACACATTACAAGGTGCTGCTGCCCAAGCGCCACCAGCTATTATAGCTGCATTAATTTGAAGAAAAAAAAATTGTAATTATTTTAGAGGTGTCCGGGTTGAAAACTGTGCTGTCCCAATTGTGTATTGGACACAATGTGGGCTTCACGACCGCTGTCTGGAACCTCATGCTGTGTATTTACGGCCCTGGGACCACCGCTAGGACCCAGGGCCTACTATGTCTCGCTGCCTGCCCTCCTGCCTGCTGCCAAATGCCAGTCTGCCACACACACTTATCCTCCTCACGCTGCCTGCTGTTATATTTCCTCCTGCTGTCTGTGTCTCCTCTCCGCTGCCAGGGAACACATTACAAGGTGCTGCTGCCCAAGCGCCACCAGCTATTACGCTCAACAATAGCTGCAATAATTTAAAAAAAAAATTGTAATTATTTTAGAGGTGTCCGGGTTGAAAACTGTGCTGTCCCAATTGTGTATTGGACACAATGTGGGCTTTACGACCGCTGTCTGGAACCTCATGATGTTCATTTATGGCCCTGGTACCACCGCTAGCCTAGGTACCAGGGCCTATTATGTCAGTCACATCACACTGCCTGACACACATTACTCCTCCTCCTGTAGCTGCATTGAGCTTCTGCTGTCTGTGTGCTGCTACCACTGCCAGGGAGAACAGAAGAAGAACTATTTTCTACTGCCACCTGCCCACCCACTCTCCTACCGAGTACGACCGACTATTACCACACACTACAAATAGCTGCAAGCCTGCAACTACTACTTCCTCCTCCTGCTGATGTCTGTGTTTTACCACTGCCAGGGTACACAGAAAAAGGCGCTGCGGCTTGCAATGTGCCACTACCTACCTGTTATGCCATCAACACAAATATAACTATGGTGTTATTACAATAAAATATTTCCACAAATGAAGTAAAAAAAATATTACAAAAGAAAGGAAAACCAAGACACATAATATAATGATAGAGAAGAAGAGGAAGAAGAAGAAGAAGATGAAGAAGAAGATATAGAAGAAGAAGATATAGAAGAAGAAGAAGAAGAAGATATAGAAGAAGAAGAAGAAAAAGAAGATATAGAAGAAGATGATGAAGAAGAAGAAGAAGAAGAAGATATAGAAGAAGAAGATATAGAAGAAGAAGAAGATATAGAAGAAGACGAAGATATAGAAGAAGAAGAAGATATAGAAGAAGAAGATATAGAAGAAGAAAATATAGAAGAAGAAGAAGAAGAAGAAGAAGAAGATATAGAAGAAGAAGAAGAAGAAGAAGAAGAAGAAGATATAGAAGAAGAAGAAGAAGATATAGAAGAAGAAGAAGAAGATATAGAAGAAGAAGAAGAAGAAGAAGAAGAAGAAGATATAGAAGAAGAAGAAGAAGATATAGAAGAAGAAGAAGAAGATATAGAAGAAGAAGAAGATATAGAAGAAGAAGATATAGAAGAAGAAGATATAGAAGATATAGAAGAAGAAGATGAAGAAGAAGATATAGAAGAAGAAGAAGAAGATATAGAAGAAGAAGATGAAGAAGAAGACGTAAATGAAGACTTCCAACAACCATTTTGGACACACCTTCTCATGCAAACACTTTTCATGAAGTTAATTTACTTTTTTTGAGACCTTTTTTATAACTACTACATCACCACATAATCACTTGATGTTTTTCTTCATAAAAAAGGTGGTTTCATGCATCATTGACCTCCTATACAAGTTTTACAAGCTATTTAAGGCCAGCTCGAATATTTTACTCGAATACAGACTCAGATAGTGACGTCGGATATCCGAGGTCGAATCGGATATTCGATTACATCGGATATCCGACTTCGAGTGAATTCGGATAGTTTACTATCCGAATTCGACCAAACTCGAATAGGACAACACTGATTGAAAGCAAGTGTAACCGTCTGCTACTGACATGTGTAATTGTAAATTTCTGTTCCTGTTGCTCTATGCTATCGATCGATGTCCCTTCTGAGCCAAATGTACTGTGCCAAACCCAATTCCGGGAATGACCCAGTCATGCTTGGCGAAATAAACGATTCCTGATTCCTGACATTTATTCCTGCAAAATGTTACTATTTTCCTCCAGAAGGACAGGGCTATAAAGAACCCCAATGTATACCTTCTCTCCAACATAAGAGTTCATCCTCC
The DNA here is from genome assembly GCF_040937935.1 of Hyperolius riggenbachi. Taxonomy (NCBI): domain Eukaryota; kingdom Metazoa; phylum Chordata; class Amphibia; order Anura; family Hyperoliidae; genus Hyperolius; species Hyperolius riggenbachi. Next base: position 44,061,356 of record NC_090653.1, on the reverse strand, counting down.
TGATGAGATTGGGGGATAGGGCTAGTGCTGTGGAGAACCCCAATATTTACCCTCCCTCCAATATAAGAGTTCATCTTCGGGATTAGATGGTGGGGGGGGGAGATTTGGGCTGAAGCTGTGGAGCAGGGCCACCATCAGAAATTTTGGGGACCCTCACACATCATCAGACTCGAGCCCACGTCCCTGGGCTCACCCACTAGCCACCCCACCCCCGTGTCCGTCCCTGTGCCTCTCTTGTCTGCCTCTGTTCCCCTGTGCCTCTTTTTTCCCCCTCTGTTAACTCTTATCCCCTTCTGTCTCATCTCTTCCCCCTGCCCTAGCCAGGTGTAGGTGCCCCCAGGATAGTTATCCAGGCACAGGTGCCCCCAGTATTGGTAGCCAGGTATAGGTTCCCCAGTATAAGGAACCAGCTATAGGTGGTGTCCCAGTATAGGTAGGCTGGTGTAGATGCCCCCAGTATAGGTAGCCTGGTATAGCTGGTGCCCCAGTAGAGACCAGCAAGATACAGGTGCCCCCAGTATAGGTATTCAACTATAGGTGGTGCCCTGGCATAGGTAGCCTGGTATAGTTGTCCCAGTATAGGTAGCCTGGTATGGGTGGTGCACCAGTATAGGTTATCCAGGTACAGGTGCCCCCAGTATAGGTAGCAAGCTATAGGCTCCCCAGTATAGGTAGCCAGGTGCAGGTGGTGCCCTCAGTATAGGTAGCCAAGTATAGGTGGTGCCCCAGTATAGGTAGCCTGTAGTCAGATATTGGTATTGTCCCAGTATAGAAAGTCCTCTGTAGCTGGTGTCACTCTTCTCTCAGTGCTGGAACGCAGTGTGCTGGTGAGTGAGCCACAGGCCCGCAGCCAGCACATGCGGCTCTTCCAGTGCTTTGGGGGGCCCAGGGCCCCCAGAAGCCCTGGGCCCCTCACTGCAGTGTCAGCTGCCCCCCCCCCCCCCCCCCCCCCCCCTGATGGCTGCCCTGCTGTGGAGAACCCCAATATTTACCTTCTCTCCAACATAAGAGTTCATTTTCCAGATGGGATGTTATTGTGATCATACCGGACGGTAGTTGCATAGTTGTGGTGGTCATAGTTGTTTGGGTGGGGAAATCTCTCTTCACACCGTCTATATCCTTGCATACATAAGGTTATTTTATTCTATATAGAAATTTGGAAGTTGAGTCAGGGTGCTCACGGTTATTGGAAGACAATCATTGGCTTTTATCCACACCGATAAAATGTAAACACACACAATACATAATACAATACATAATAACGTCTTCTTTGATGGTAATAAAATGCTGTTTGGCTTTGCAACCATCTGTAGACAAGCAAAACACTCGGCAAACTGAAATGGGAAAAATGTGATGGAATTACAAAATGGTCTTTGTAGTATTGGTTAGCACGGTGGCGTAGTGGTTAACACTCTTGCCTTGCAGTGCTGGGTCCCTGGTTAGAATCCCAGCCAGGGCACTATTTGCACATAGTTTGTATGTTCTCATGTGTCTCCGTGGGTTTCTTCCAGTCGCTCTGGTTTTCTTCTACATCCCCAAAACATCCAGATAAGTTAATTGGCTTCATACTTAATTGTCCCTAGTCTGCGATACATACACTACACTATATAGATATATGACTTTGATAGGGATTAGATTGTGAGCCCCTCTGTTAAAGGGGAACTGAAGTAAGAGGTACACGGAGGCTGCCGTATTTATTTCCTTTTAATCAATACCAGTTGCCTGGCAGCCCTGCTGGTCTATTTCTCTGCAGTAGTATCTGAATAACACCAGAAACAAGCATGCAGCTAGTCTTGTCAGATCTGACTTTAAAGTCTGAAACACCTGATCTGCTGCATGCTTGTTCAGGGGCTATGGCCAATAGTCTTAGAGGCAGAGGATCAGCAGGGCTGCCAGGCAACTGGTATTGATTAAAAGGAAATAATTATGGCAGCCTCCGTATACCTCTTACTTCAGTTCCCCTTTAAGTGATAAGACAATATACTCTGTACAGCACTGTGGAAGATGTTGGTGCCATATAAATGCTACATAATAGTAATTCTTTCTTTATTTGTATTTGAGATACCAATCAAACATTTTACAATTATAAACATCTCCCTTTACAGCGGGATATTGCCCTAATCCTGGAATCCCTGCTGGGGCAGCAAAAACTGGGACATCATACGGTCTTAATGATAAAGTCCATTATCGGTGTCAGGCTGGGCTGTTCCTGATCGGGTCTGCAGAGAGGCAATGTATGGAGAACAAGAAATGGTCTGGCGCTGAGCCATTCTGCAAAGGTAAGAGGAGACTGTCACAAAGGTTCTAGCCAGTCACCACTCTCACAGCCTCACCCTGAGCATACATTTTCCAGCATTCGGGGCCGTCTATGTTCCAGATTGTGCTCACACACATGCAATATGAAATGGCTTACCACCTCCCCCCCCCCCCCCTTCCCCAGCCACAAAAAGAGAACTTGGAAGGCCGGGCAGGATATTACAAACGTACAGCATGGGTAGAGAATAATAGGTGTCCTGAGTATAGGTAGTCATAGGTGCTCCCAGTAAAAGTTAGCAAGTTATAGGTGCCCCCAGTATAAGTAGCAAGTTATAGGTGCCCCAAGATTATGAGGGCGGAGCAGCGGGCACATACAGTGGCATTGGCCTTACCTTGGGCTCTTTCAGTGCTCCCCCCTCCCAGAAATTAGCGCAGCGGGCAGGGAGACTCGCCTCCTAAAGGCTCCAGGTGACGGAGCTCTGAGTGACGCTGGTCTTCTATGTCTCCACGCCGCTGACTCTACTTCTTGATTAGCAGAAGTAGAGTCAGCGACGTTGGAGACATAGAAGACCGGTGTCATGCAGAGCTCCGTCTCCTGGAGCCAGAAAGAGGTGAGTCTCTCTGCCCGCTGCGTTCATTTCTGGAGGGGGAAGCACTGAAGGGGAAGCCTGAGGTGAGGAAGGGAGTCGGGGCCTCCCTCCCCCCAGATGTATGTGTCTGCTACTTATCCTTCCTGCCCTTCACCCCCTCCTGCCCCTAAAAATGGTCCTAGTTGGGTCCCAGAGCCATGACCCCATCTCTGGCTTTGTTCCCCCACCCCTGCCCCCCATGGTTGCATCTATTGTGGGGGTGATTGTTATTCCCCTGCTTGAGACTATTTTTGTCCAGCTCCACTTGCAGGAGATGTTGAATTGAAAACCTAAGTTTTCAAGGCTTCTACAGAGTAACCAAGCAGCTCAGGGTGACCCAAACTACTAGGAATGTATAGGGGGATAAAAGGAACCAAAAAGCCCTCCTACTAAAAAAGCAAAGCTTGGTGTAATTGCCTTCTTAAATCAGAAGGAAATTTGCAATAATTCAGTTATAAATGAACATTTGTGGTTACCCACAATGCACTACTACTAAATATGCAAATTATCCCTTTTCGCCCTAGTCAAGGCTTCTAGGGAGGGGTTTCTAGCCCAACAATAGGCAGGATACAGGAACCTATTAGTATTGGTCAATCCTTGGGCTTGGAGGACATTTTGATACCATTCTTTATTCATGGCAGTGTTATTGAGCAGAATTGTGAGTGTGCCGACTACCATGGATGAAAAGAAACAAATAGTTTGCATCAAGATGTTTCACTTTTTGCCAGACACAGTACTAATCCAGAGTCTAGTGATGAGCAGAAATTACACTCATGCATACTTACGCATCATAATACGCAATTAAGCATCGTAATTCCGAAATTTCGGTGCAACAGCGTTTTTAATTACGTAGTTTATTGTTCTTAATCCCAATTACGCATGAATTTACCCATAATTTACGCGTAATTTTGTGCTGATTTTGGTGGTGAATAGCAAAGCCCCCATACATGCTATTGCTAAAATTGCTACACATGTTAGGAAGAATAATGGGTGCAAGTTACAAAAATAATTGTTCAAAAAGACTATGTAGTTTTTGAGAAAAATGATTTAATAAATACAAAAAAAATGGTTTTCAAACTATCATTTTTTCTGGGTTTAAAAACCTTTTTTTCTTTGCATATTTAAAATCGAATTTTTCTAAAAACTACGTCTTTTAAAAAAAAAAAAAGTTTTTCACTTGTAACCACTATTCTTCTTAAAGTGAATGGGAACCGCATTTAAAAAAAATGAGACAGATACTTACCCAAGGAGAGGGAAGGCTCTGGGTCCTATAAAGCCTTCCCGCTCCGCTCCTGGTCCCCTCGTTCCAGTGCTGGCTCGCCCGGTAGCAGTATTTGACTAATTTAGGCAAATACTGCTTTACCCGGCCGAAGGAGGCTTCAGAATTTTTCAGGGAGCCTGAGTGCTCCTGAAGAAGGGCGGCCCTGTACTGCGCCTGCGAAGCACGCTCTCTTGCACGCTCATGCCTGTGCAGTATATGGAGCCGCACGTCTTTGGGAGGACACGGCTTCCGAAGACTTCCAAATACCCCTCCGGTGGGGGATTGAAACGGGCGGGAGCCAGCACAGGATAGAGAGCTTCGAGAGAGGAGACGGAAGGCTCTATACGACCCAGAGCCTTCTCTCTCCTTAGGTAAGTATTTGCTTCAATTTTTTAAAAATGCGGTTCCCATTCACTTTAACATGGGTAGCAATTGTGGTAGCAATAGCATGTATGGGGGTTTTGCTATTTACTGCCAAAGTCGGCACAAAATTACGTGTAAACTGCGCGTAAATTCATGCGTAATTTAAAATGATTATACAAAGTCAATTGAATTACGAATATGTAATTACGTAATTGCGGAAATTTACGCATAATTTCACATAATCATAATTAGCAGATTACGATCATCACTAATTCAGACAATCAATTTTCCAGATGTCCTAGACACTTGGACTGATCAGAGAATAGAAGTGTACCAGTTTCTAACATCCAGTCATGGTACTTCCTACAGAAGATCAGTCTGTCCTTGATGTTTTTTCTGAGAAAGAAGTAGCTTCTTTGCTGCCTTTCTTGACACAAGTCCAATATGGACCCGCACCCTCCTGCCGCCAGCACTGAGCAAGTTCTGCTCCGACATATTGTAAAGGCACTTGTTGTCCACTTGGTCGACACTTGTTGCCAATAGCATACCTCCCAACTTTTTGGAGATGAGAAAGAGGGACACTTAAGCCACGCCCCTGCCACACCCATGATCACCCCCCCACACACACACACACACACCACGCCCCTAGTCGCGCATACCATAAAGATTTCATAAGAAAAATATGTTGTTTTATAATTCAAACCACACTGGTCCTTTCTATCCTGGTTCATTTTCCTTTTTTATTAACATTTAAAATTAGTAATATATCAATTTAAAGGATGGGAATAAAGTTTAGAGTCAATCAAACACATTTTTAGCAGAGAAATCTATTTATTTACATAGAAAGAGGGACTAAGTCCTGAAAGAGGGACAATGAGGAGTAAGAGGGACAGAGGGACAGGGTTCCCAAAGAGGGACTGTCCCTCCAAAAGAGGGACAGTTGGGAGCTATGGCAATAGCTAAAATATCAATATCAAAATAGTTAAAGTCAAGCACCTCATCCCCCCCAGAAGATCTGCCAACTTTAGTTCATGCCTTCATTACCTCCCGACTGGACTAATGTAATGCTCTCCAGCCTTCCAAAAAAGAACTTGTACTGCCTACAGCTGATACAGAATATTGCTGCCAGATAGTGTTGGGCGAACATCTAGATGTTCGGGTTCGGGCCGAACAGGCCGAACATGGCCGCGATGTTCGGGTGTTCGAGCCGAACTCCGAACATAATGGAAGTCAATGGGGACCCGAACTTTTGTGCTTTGTAAAGCCTCCTTACATGCTACATACCCCAAATTTACAGGGTATGTGCACCTTGGGAGTGGGTACAAGAGGAAAAAAAAATTAGCAAAAAGAGCTTATAGTTTTTGAGAAAATCGATTTTAAAGTTTCAAAGGGAAAACTGTCTTTTAAATGTGGGAAATGTCTGTTTTCTTTGCACAGGTAACATGCTTTTTGTCGGCATGCAGTCATAAATGTAATACATATAAGAGGTTCCAGGAAAAGGGACCGGTAACGCTAACCCAGCAGCAGCAGCAGCAGCACACGTGATGGAACAGGAGGAGGCGCAGGAGGAGAAGGCCACGCTTTTTGAGACACAACAACCCAGGCCTTGCATAAGGACAAGAAGCGTGCGGATAGCATGCTTTTTACCGCCATGCAGTCATAAATGTAATAAAGATAAGAGGTTCAATAAACAGGGACCGGTAACACTAACCCAGCAGCAGCAGCAGCACACGTGATGGAACAGGAGGAGGCGCAGGAGGAGAAGGCCACGCTTTTTGAGACACAACAACCCAGGCCTTGCATGAGGACAAGAAGCATGCGGATATAGCAGCAATGCTTTTTGCCGCCATGCAGTCATAAATGTAATAAAGATAAGAGGTTCAATAAACAGGGACCGGTAACGCTAACCCAGCAGCAGCAGCAGCACAGAGCACACGTGATGGAACAGGAGGAGGCGCAGGAGGAGAAGGCTACGCTTTGAGACACAACAACCCAGGCCTTGCATGAGGACAAGAAGCGTGCGGATAGCATGCTTTTTACCGCCATGCAGTCATAAATGTAATACAGATGAGAGGGTCAATAAACAGGGACCGGTAACGCTAACCCAGCAGCAGCAGCAGCACAGAGCACACGTGATGGAACAGGAGGAGGCGCAGGAGGAGAAGGCCACGCTTTTTGAGACGCAACCCAGGCCTTGCATGAGGACAAAAAGCGTGCGGATATAGCAATGCTTTTTGCCGCCATGCAGTCATAAATGTAATACAGATGAGAGGTTCAATAAACAGAGACTGGAAACGCTAACCCAGCAGCAGCACACATAATGGAACAGGAGGAGGCGCAGGAGGAGAAGGCCACGCTTTTTGAGACGCAACCCAGGCCTTGCATGAGGACAAAAAGCGTGCGGATATAGCAATGCTTTTTGCCGCCATGCAGTCATAAATGTAATACAGATGAGAGGTTCCATAAACAGGGACCGGAAACGCTAACCCAGCAGCAGCAGCACACGTGATGGAACAGGAGCAGGCGCAGGAGGAGAAGGCCATGCTTTTTGAGACACAACAACCCAGGCCTTGCATGAGGACAAAAAGCGTGCGGATATAGCAGCAATGCTTTTTGCCGCCATGCAGTCATAAATGTAATACAGATGAGAGGTTCAATAAACAGGGATCGGAAACGCTAAACCATCCCAGATGTTCATTGTTCATGTTACTTGGTTGGGGTCCTGGAGTGTTGCGTAGTCGTTTCCAATCCAGGATTGATTCATTTTAATTTGAGTCAGACGGTCTGCATTTTCTGTGGAGAGGCGGATACGTGAACCTTGCAGGCAACGGCATTCTTCAAGCTTCGGGTTATTTTGCTGACCACGTGCTCATGCAACTCAGGCACTGCAGAGCGTGCAAAGTGGTAGCGGCTGGGAACCACGTAACGTGGGATGGCCACTGACATCATGCCCTTGAAGCTGTTTGTCTCCACCACTCGATATGGCAGCATTTCGCAGGCCAGAAGCTTGGCTATGCTGGCTCTTACTGCCACGGCCCGGGGGTCATTTGCTGGCAATTTCCTCTTGCGCTCAAACATCTCCGAGACAGACAACTGAACCGTAGGGCTGCACAACGAAGGGCTGTTGGTTGTTGTGTTTGATGAACACTGGGAGACCTCAAGAGCACTACTCCGGAAAGTGACAGTGTCAGCGTCATCTGATTTTTTGGAATGTTTTGAACCACGCAATGGCTGGGCTACTGCTGCTGCTGAGGCGGGTCTGGTGGTGAGTCTGGTGAACCCAAGGGAGGCAGTGTTGCTGGTGGTACCCTGTCCTGCCGCGTTTGCCCACAGAGTGGGATGTTTGGATAGCATGTGGCGGCTCATGCTGGTGGTGGAGAGGTTGTTAATACTTTTCCCCCTGCTCAGGCGGGTCTTGCACACCTTGCAAATCGCCATGGTAACATCCTCAGTGCAGTCTTCAAAGAAAGCCCAGACTTTGGAGCACCTGCCTTGCTGGCGATTTCTGTTTGCGCCTCTTTTGCCTCTCACTTGAACTTCCACGCTTGTGGTGCCTGAAATTGCGCGCCGCCTACCTTGTGGCACAAGGCGAACTCGTGCAGCAGTGGGTTCTTCAACAGACTCATCTGTGCTGCTGCTACGACGGCGATGTTCTCGTTCACAAACAAAATCTGGGTCTATGTCCACATTGTCCATACCCTCCTCTTCCATCTCCTCAAACTCGTCATATGTCATTGTGGGGGGCCGCCGCCGTGGAGTACAGCTCCCCAGCACAACAGTCAGGGGAAACACCTCTTCCCTTGCCCCTCCCTCTTTCACCGGATTTCTTCCTCATTTCACTTATCCTTACAGTACACGCTGACTGGCAGCAGTACAGTGGCAGTACAGAAATGCTATACAGTGGTGGGTGAGCGGTGTACCACTATTGCCAGCAGCGACACAGAGCACAATGCTATACAGTGGCGGGTGAGCGGTGTACTACTGTTCCCAGCAGACAAAGAGTGGCAGTAAACACAATGCTATATAGTGTGGCTGAGCCGTGTACACAGAGTGGCAGTAAACACAATGCTATATAGTCTGCTATATAGTCACCCCGAACGGGGTGATGTTCTGCAGCACCCGAACAGTGGCGAACACTGTTCGCCCAACACTACTGGGAACGCAGATTTTAGTACCTAAACACACGATACAACATGTTTTCCGGGGTCGGACTCTGAGGCACATACAGATGGTCCCGATCATCATCCTCATCATACAACTCTTCTCCTGAGTCTGACCCACCCACCACCTCTGCCACCCCAACATCCCCAGACACAGTCACAGACCCCTCATCGTCCTCAACATTAACTTGGGATGCTGGCCTGAGCCCGACCTCCTCCTCCACATCAGGCCCCATCATCTCCTCAATGGCAGCCCTCATTAATCGCTCTGGCGCCGGACCGATGGACACAACGTTCTCCTCCGGGGAGGGCTGCTGCTGACCACTGGCTGCTGGGGTGGATGTTATAGCTTGCGTGGGGCGTTGGCTGTTGCTGTTGTTGGGAGTGCTGCTCACAGCGGAGGTCTCTGAGGAACTCATGGTGAGCTCATATAGTGGTTGACGGTGAGTGGAGTATTACTGATCCCAGCAATATACACACTGACTGGCAGAGTACGCAATGCTATATAGTCTGGCTGAGCCGTGTACACAGAGTGGCAGTGAACAATGCTATATAGTCTGGCTGAGCGGTGTACACAGAGTGGCAGTACACACAATGCTATATAGTCTGGCTGAGCCATGTACACAGAGTGGCAGTAAACAATGGTATATAGTCTGGCTGAGCGGTGTACACAGAGTGTCAGTAAACAATGGTATATAGTCTGGCTGAGCGGTGTACACAGAGTGGCAGTAAACACAATGCTATATATAGCGTGGCTGAGCGAGGTGCACAGTGGCAGTACACACAATGCTATATAGTCAGGCTAAGCCGTGTACACAGAGTGTCAGAAAACAATGCTATATATAGCGTGGCTGAGCGAGGTGCACAGTGGCAGTACACACAATGCTATATAGTCAGGCTGAGCCGTGTACACAGAGTGTCAGTAAACAATGGTATATAGTCTGGCTGAGCGGTGTACACAGAGTGTCAGTAAACAATGGTATATAGTCTGGCTGAGCGGTGTACACAGAGTGTCAGTAAACAATGGTATATAGTCTGGCTGAGCGGTGTACACAGAGTGGCAGTAAACACAATGCTATATATAGCGTGGCTGAGCGAGGTGCACAGTGGCAGTACACACAATGCTATATAGTCAGGCTAAGCCGTGTACACAGAGTGTCAGAAAACACAATGCTATATATAGCGTGGCTGAGCGAGGTGCACAGTGGCAGTACACACAATGCTATATAGCCAGGCTAAGCCGTGTACACAGAGTGTCAGAAAACACAATGCTATATATAGCGTGGCTGAGCGAGGTACACAGTGGCAGTAAACAATGCTATATATATAGTGTGGCTGAGCGAGCGGTGTACTACTGTTCCCAGCAGCGACACACAATGACTGGGGGGGACCCTGGCTAGCGTGGCTGGAGAGCGAACTACCCTGCCTGCCTACCCAAAGCTAAACCCACAGAGAAATGGCGGAGATATGACGTGGTTCGGGTATTTATTTACCCGAACCACGTGACCGTTCGGCCAATCAGAGCGCGTTCGGGCCCGAACCACATGACCCGTTCGGCCAATCACAGCGCTAGCCGAACGTTCGGGGAACGTTCGGCCATGCGCTCTTAGTTCGGTCATGTGGCCGAACGGTTTGGCCGAGCACCGTCAGGTGTTCGGCCGAACTCGAACATCACCCGAACAGGGTGATGTTCTGCAGAACCCGAACAGTGGCGAACACTGTTCGCCCAACACTACTGCCAGACTGCTAACCAACCAACCCCGTCACTGCCACATAACGCCAGTCCTGCATTCCCTTCACTGGCTATCTATAGAATGGAGGGTCCTATTCAAGATCGGCCTACTGACATTTAAGTCACTACATAATCTGGGCCCTGGATACATGAAAGATATGTTGCAGCTGCGTAGCAATCTCTGCAATCCCAGATCCACAGGTTCTAATAATCTAGTCATACTTGACAACCTTTGGTCCCAGAGCCTTCTGTCATGCTGCTCCTACATTATGGAACTCCTTACCTCAGCAGATCAGGACAGCTCCATCTCTGGATGTGATTCAATCCAGACTGAAAACCCATCTGTTCAGCTTGGCATTTGCAGAATTATCATTTTTGTTGTGTGAATACTTCATCCTACTACCAACTACTGAATCTGAGAGAGCAGAAGCGCTTTGAGTCCTATGGGAGAAAAGCGCTATAGAAAGGTTATTGTTATCATTATTCCTGTTTTACAGAAACCTAACATTAACCAAGTATGTATGGTTCTGGCAGCTGCATTTTGGGGGCGGAGAACATTTTATACTTGTGACTTTGAGGACAGCAGCTGGTGGTCCGTCGTGTTCATCAGTCATGGCAATATTGAATGCTATAACCACCACACACCTGATTGAACACTTTCAGCTGAAATGTTTCCCACATACTGTATCAAATTGAAAAATTCAATCAATTTCACCCCATCATCATTTGGGTGACCAGGTTGTGGCAACAATTTTCACCCAATTAGATACAATTATGGAATCAGATGGTCAATCTGGCCAAAAAAAAAAATCGGTAGATGTATGGTCACCTTAAAGTGAACCTCCAGACTAAAAATCTACTCAGCAGCACTGAAAAGGCTTGGTGTTTCTTTAACAGTTTCACAGCATCAGAACTTTGTTTTTCATATCCAAGCCCCATTTTTAGCTGCACAGAAGCGAAGCTTTGCCCCACCAAAGAAATCTGCCCGGGTATTTTTCCCCTGCTGCTGTGCAAAGCATGATGGGATTTCTGATGTTGTTCTCGTTGCCTAGCATGTGTAGCTGGGAGGGGTGATCAGGACACAGGACAGTTGGAACTGTGTCTCATGCTCCCTGTCAGCTCCTTTCAACCAAAAAGATGGCTGCCCTCATGAAATCACAAACATGTTCCTGTTCTTTTTAAAACAGGGTGGGTAAGAGATTATATTACCTACAGTATCTATTTCAATTAACATAACTAATGCAACTTAGTGAAAGTATGTTTGTTTAGGCTGAAGTTCCTCTTTAAGTTCCCCCAAAAAAGGAAGTGCATGTGAACAACCCCAATATAAATATATAAATAACTTTATAAAATAATAAACCTCAATCCTTGTTTATTGGGAGTTTAAAGAGGAACTGCAGTGAAAATAACATAAGGAATAAAAAGTGCTTTATTTTAATTATTTATAAATGATTTAGTCAGTTTTTGCCCATTGTAAAATCTTTCCTGTCCCTAATTTACATTCTGACATTTATCACAGGTAGCAACATCTTTACTGCTGGCAGGTGATCTCTGTGGAAGGTGCTTTTTGGCAGTTGGAAACAGCTGTTATTTCCCACAATGCAACAAGGCTCCCACAATGTGATGTCAGTACTCTGGTGCTGACATCACAATGTGGGAGGGGTTTCACCACAATATCAGCCATACAGAGCCCCCTAATGATCCATTTAAGAAAAGGTAAAGATTTCTTGTGGGAAAGGTAATATCGGCTACTGATTGGGATAAATTTCAAACCTTGGTTACAGTTCCTCTATAAAGCAGTAAACAAACACCATAATTCTATGAAGCTACAAATACCATGGTCTGTAGACCCGGGAAACTGAAACTTTAGCAACAGTCCACAAAATACCAAGTGCCCACCCACATTAGTGGAAGGTACTACTCCCCAATAAATGGCTACCACACAGGAGTCCTTGAACGTTCACCTTGCCAACAGCCCACTTCAAAATGCCATGGGACAGGAAGTCACCTCAGCTTTCGTTCCACCACGCCCTTTGACACTTTATTGGCCCAGGTACCACACTAACCAGAAAATCCCGTTACTATCCACCAAGTCCCACATGGTTGGACAGAATAATGCAAGCATTCCTGTCTAGCATTGTACTGGAAAGTGAGCTAAACCTCTCCATAAACAGTGCCTGGAAGACATTAGACACAAGCCAGCACACAGTATAGATACACAGAATATAACAATAGGGTGTTTCAGGCACTCCCATGTGTCCTGTAACTATATTCAGTGTTACCATCCTTCCATTATACATACTACTAGAAACACTGGGGGGCATTTATCAAGAGTGTCTGAGACAAAATATTGGTAGATTTTTAGAAATCCATGCAGAATTGTCTCAGACAGCATAAGAAATTACTAGATAGTGCAGTTTCCTTCTAAAACTTTTTTAAAATAGGAGGAGGAGTTAGGAAGGTCTTTCAGACAGTGGCCTCAATTCCCTAAGCTTTATCAAACACTTTACCGAACGTTTACCTCATGAGTAAAATCGAATTTTGAATTCACTAAGGGCCCGTTTCCACTACTAAGTGATTCGAATGCGGTTACCTAGCCGCATCGCATCACTTCCGCCACCGGCCGCAAGTGTATTGGAGGAGATGGGACGCGGCTGCGGGCGGACGCGGCCGTGCGAGAATCTGCAGCATGCTGCAGATTCTCTGATCGCTCCGCACAACATGTACGCAGTGGAAACTCTTCCATTGCCGTGCATGTGTTTCAGGACACCTGCGGTGCGATGCGGCTATGTAGCTATATCGCACCGCTCCAAGAGGAAACGGGCCCTAAGGTGTTATAGATGTATTAAACATTGTATCAGTAAAACATTTGATAAATATATAACACCTTAGTGAATTCAAAATTAGATTTTACCCATGAGGTAAATTATCAAATGTTCAGTAAAGTGTTTGATAAAGCTTAGTGCATTGAGGCCAGTGCAGGGTGTGAGGGCGATTGCTGATGCTGAGGTAACCAATACAACTGCTGTATTGCCTCAATGCCTAGCACTAGAATGGTTAAGCACAGAACTGCTTACAGCATTCAGCAGGGGGGGAGGAACCCTTAAAACTCATGTCTACCCTGCACTATTTCACTATCTTTAGAACTGCTATTAACCACTTAAGGATTGCAGTCATAAAACCCCTTAAGGACCAGAGCCTTTTTTTCCATTCGGACCACTGCAGCTTTTTCACGGTTTATTGCTCAGTCATACAACCTACCACCTAAATGAATTTTACCTCCTTTTCTTGTCACTAATACAGCTTTCTTTTGGTGCTATTTGATTGCTGCTGCGAGTTTTACTTTTTATTATATTCATCAAAAAAGACATGAATTTTGTCAAAAAAATGACTTTTTTAACTTTCTGTGCTGACATTTTTCAAATAAAGTAAAATTTCCTATACATTTGAGCGCGAAAGTTATTCTGCTACATGTCTTTGATAAAAAAAAACCATTCAGTGTATATTTATTGGATTGGGTAAAAGTTATAGCGTTTACAAACTATGGTGCAAAAAGTGAATTTTCCCATTTTCAAGCATCTCTGACTTTTCTGCGCACCTGTCAGGTTTCATGAGGGGCTAAAATTCCAGGATAGTACAAATACCCCCCAAATGACCCCATTTTGGAAAGAAGACATCCCAAAGTATTCAGTGAGAGGCATGGTGAGTTCATTGAAGATTTTATTTTTTGTCACAAGTTAGCGGAAAATGACAGTTTGTGACAGAAAAAAAAAAAAAAAAAGTTTCCATTTCTTCTAACTTGCGACAAAAAAAAATGAAATGTGCCACGGACTCACTATGCTCCTCTCTGAATACCTTGAAGTGTCTACTTTCCAAAATGGGGTCATTTGTGGGGTGTGTTCACTGTCCTGGCATTTTGGGGGGTGCCTAATTGTAAGCACCCCTGTAAAGCCTAAAGATGCTCATTGGACTTTGGGCCCCTTAGCGCAGTTAGGCTGCAAAAAAGTGCCACACATGTGGTATTGCCGTACTCAGGAGAAGTAGTATAATGTGTTTTGGGGTGTATTTTTACACATACCCATGCTGGGTGGGAGAAATATCTCCGTAAATGACAATTTTTTTATTTTTTTTACACACAATTGTCAATTTATAGAGATATTTCTCCCACTCAGCATGGGTATGTGGAAAAATACACCCCAAAACACATTATACTACTTCTCCTGAGTATGGCGATACCACATGTGTGGCACTTTTTTGCACCCTAACTGCGCTAAGGGGCCCAAAGTCCAATGAGTACCTTTAGGATTTCACAGGTCATTTTGAGAAATTTCGTTTCAAGACTGCTCCTCACGGTTTAGGGCCCCTAAAATGCCAGGACAGTATAGGAATCCCACAAATTACCCCATTTTAGAAAGAAGACACCCCAAGGTATTCCATTAGGAGTATGGTGAGTTCATAGAAGATTTTTTTTTTTGTCACAAGTTAGCGGAAATTGATTTTAATTGTTTTTTTTTCACAAAGTGTCATTTTCCGCTAACTTGTGACAAAAATAAAATCTTCTATGAACTCACCATACTCCTAACGGAATACCTTGGGGTGTCTTCTTTCTAAAATGGGGTCATTTGTGGGGTTCCTATACTGCCCTGGCATTTTAGGGGCCCTAAACCGTGAGGAGTAGTCTTGAAACCAAATGTCGCAAAATGACCTGTGAAATCCTAAAGGTACTCATTGGACTTTGGGCCCTTAGCGCACTTAGGGTGCAAAAAAGTGCCACACATGTGGTACCGCCGTACTCAGGAGAAGTAGTATAATGTGTTTTGGGGTGTATTTTTACACATACAGATGCTAGGTGGGAGAAATATCTCTGTAAATGACAATTATTTGATTTTTTTTACACACAATTGTCCATTTACAGAGAGATTTCTCCCACCCAGCATGGGTATGTATAAAAATACACCCCAAAACACATTATACTACTTCTTCTGAGTACGGCGATACCACATGTGTGACACTTTTTTGCAACCTAGGTGCGCTAAGGGGCCTAAAGTCCTATTCACAGGTCATTTTGAGGCATTTGGATTCTAGACTACTCCTCACGGTTTAGGGCCCCTAAAATGCCAGGGCAGTATAGGAACCCCACAAGTGACCCCATTTTAGAAAGAAGACACCCCAAGGTATTCCGTTAGGGGTATGGTGAGTTCATAGAAGATTTTATTTTTTGTCACAAGTTAGTGAAAAATGACACTTTGTGAAAAAAAAATAAAAATCCAATTTCCGCTAACTTTTGACAAAAAATAAAATCTTCTATGAACTCATCATACACCTAACAGAATACCTTGGGGTGTCTTCTTTCTAGAATGGGGTCATTTGTGGGGTTCCAATACTGCCCTGGCATTTTAGGGGCCCTAAACCGTGAGGAGTAGTCTTGAACCCAAATGTCTCAAAATGACCTGTGAAATCCTAAAGGTACTCATTGGACTTTGGGCCCCTTAGCACAGTTAGGCTGCAAAAAAGTGTCACACATGTGGTATCGCCGTACTCAGAAGAAGTAGTATAATGTGTTTTGTGGTGTATTTTTACATATAACCATGCTGGGTGGGAGAAATATCTCTGTAAATGACACATTTTTGATTTTTTTTTACACACAATTGTCCATTTACAGAGAGATTTCTCCCACCCAGCATGGGTATGTGTAAAAATACACCACAAAACACATTATACTACTTCTCCTGAGTATGGCGATACTACATGTGTGACACTTTTTTGCAGCCTAGGTGCGCTAAGGGGCCCAACGTCCTATTCACAGGTCATTTTGAGGCATTTGTTTTCTAGACTACTCCCCACGGTTTAGGGCCCCTAAAATGCCAGGGCAGTATAGGAACCCCACAAGTGACCCCATTTTAGAAAGAAGACACCCCAAGGTATTCCGTTAGGGGTATGGTGAGTTCATAGAAGATTTTATTTTTTGTCACAAGTTAGTGAAAAATGACACTTTGTGAAAAAAACAATAAAAATCCAATTTCCGCTAACTTTTGACAAAAAATAAAATCTTCTATGAACTCATCATACACCTAACAGAATACCTTGGGGTGTCTTCTTTCTAAAATGGGGTCACTTGTGGGGTTCCTATACTGCCCTGGCATTTTACAGGCCCAAAACTGTGAGTAGTCTGGAAACCAAATTTCTCAAAATGACTGTTCAGGGGTATAAGCATCTGCAAATTTTGATGACAGGTGGTCTATGAGGGGGCAAATTTTGTGGAAACAGTCATAAGCAGGGTGGCCTCTTAGATGACAGGATGTATTGGGCCTGATCTGATGGATAGGAGTGCTAGGGGGGTGACAGGAGGTGATTGATGGGTGTCTCAGGGGGCGGTTAGAGGGGAAAATAGATGCAATCAATGCACTGGGGAGGTGATCGGAAGGGGGTCTGAGGGGGATCTGAGGGTTTGGCCGAGTGATCAGGAGCCCACACGGGGCAAATTAGGGCCTAATCTGATGGGTAGGTGTGCTAGGGGGTGACAGGAGGTGATTTATGGGTGTCTCAAGGTGTGATTAGAGGGGGGAAATAGATGCAAGCAATGCACTAGCGAGGTGATCAGGGCTGGGGTCTGAGGGCGTTCTGAGGTGTGGGCGGGTGATTGGGTGCCCGCAAGGGGCAGATTAGGGTCTAATCTGATGGGTAACAGTGGCAGGTGGTGATAGGGGGTGATTGATGGGTAATTAGTGGGTGTTTAGAGGAGAGAAGAGATGTAAACACTGCACTTGGGAGGTGATCTGATGTCGGATCTGCGGGCGATCTATTGGTGTGGGTGGGTGATCAGATTGCCCGCAAGGGGCAGGTTAGGGGCTGATTGATGGGTGGCAGTGACAGGGGGTGATTGATGGGTGGCAGTGACAGGGGGTGATTGATGGGTGATTGACAGGTGATCAGTGGGTTATTACAGGGAATAACAGATGTAAATATTGCACTGGCGAATTGATAAGGCGGGGGTCTGAGGGCAATCTGAGCGTGTGGGCGGGTGATTGGGTGCCCGCAAGGGGCAGATTAGGGTCTAATCTGATGGGTAACAGTGACAGGTGGTGATAGGGGGTGATTGATGGGTAATTAGTGGGTGTTTAGAGGAGAGAAGAGATGTAAACACTGCACTTGGGAGGTGATCTGATGTCGGATCTGCGGGCGATCTATTGGTGTGGGTGGGTGATCAGATTGCCCGCAAGGGGCAGGTTAGGGGCTGATTGATGGGTGGCAGTGACAGGGGGTGATTGATGGGTGGCAATGACAGGGGGTGATTGATGGGTGATTGACAGGTGATCAGTGGGTTATTACAGGGAATAACAGATGTAAATATTGCACTGGCGAATTGATAAGGCGGGGGTCTGAGGCTGAGCCTCTGAGGGCAATCTGAGCGTGTGGGCGGGTGATTGGGTGCCCGCAAGGGTCTAATCTGATGGGTAACAGTGACAGGTGGTGATAGGGGGTGATTGATGGGTGATTGATGGGTAATTAGTGGGTGTTTAGAGGAGAGAATAGATGTAAACAATGGATTTGGGAGGTGATCTGATGTCGGATCTGCGGGCGATCTATTGGTGTGGGTGGGTGATCAGATTGCCCGCAAGGGGCAGGTTAGGGGCTGATTGATGGGTGGCAGTGACAGGGGGTGATTGACGGGTGATTGACAGGTGATTGACAGGTGATTGAAAAAAATAGCGTTGACAGATAGTGACAGGGAGTGATTGATGGGTGATTAGGGGGGTGATTGTGTGCAAACGGTGGTCTGGGGGGTGGGCAGGGGGGGGGTCTGAGGGGTACTGTGGGCGATCAGGGGGCAGGGGGGGGGCAGATCAGTGTGTTTGGGTGCAGACTAGGGTGGCTGCAGCCTGCCCTGGTGGTCCCTCGGACACTGGGACCACCAGGGCAGGAGGCAGCCTGTATAATACACTTTGTAAACATTACAAAGCGTATTATACGCTTCCTATCCGGCGATCGTCGGGTTAACAACCCGCCGGCGCTTCCGATTGGCCGTCGGGTTGACGTCGCGGGTGGGCGGAGCCTATTGCCGGCGGATGCGCGCGCATCCCAGCGCGCGATCCCCGGCCAGAGAGTGCCCCAGGACCTGACGCCAATCTGCGTTACGTGGTCCTGGGGCTGCCACTTTGCCGCCGCCAATATGAAGTAGGCGGTCGGCAAGTGGTTAAGCACTTTTTATTCTGCAGCAGTTTTGGAATGGATTTGCACTTTTCTTAACTGTAGTGCAGCTCTAGAAATTCACACTAAACTGTCACTATTAAGTAGGATTTAAAAATCGTCTTATTATCATGCAGAACAATTCCTCTGCTAGTTAGAACTGTTTAAGAAGAAAAAACTGTCGGTAATGCTTTGATAAATCTGGCCCACTATCTCTATTTGTTACAGAGCGGCAGAAGTATGACAGCGCTGAGGAGGTCAAAGAAAGTTTCCACTACTCTATTACTGAAACCATCGCAGGGGTAAAACCATTCTGTACAGGTGAGTCACAGAAATAGTATATTACTGCTTTCCATGTGGTTTGGCTGAAATCCAGCAGTATTTTATTATATAAATAAATATTTGGGTGGTTTCTCCTCTCACAAGCTTTGCTTGCATGGTGACCATCCTTACCACATGGGAGCTGTCACAACACTGGTTCCAGTTCTCAGAAAGTGATCCTAAGATGAGAAAAATACCTGGTGATTTCGATTGGTCCAATTTACATGGAATTGAAATGCAAGTCAAAATTATTGTCCATCTTTAACTCTTTCCCTGTCAAAATAAACTACTGCTGTTGCTGGGCTGCGGTGCCCCATTTTTACCACTCCCCCAATTTCTCCCTCAGCCTGGCAATCTAAGGCCCGGTTCACTTTAGCATTTTTTTTTTGCAGATCCGGCCATCTGGATCCCATCAAATGGTCCGTTTTTACAGCCATTGTGATGAAAACTTCAGTTTTCCATTGGCTCCTATTTCAACAGAACGGACAATGAAACCGTATGGCCAGATCCACTGGCAAAAGCTAGTTTGAACCGGGCCTAATGTAGAGTGGGTGCACGGAGCATTTTCATAGTTATCTGTTCCAGACGCTAGATCGGCCCTCCTCTCCCTCCACAAAGCAGCCGCTGTAATGCCAACTACCTCTTCTGGGTCCCAATCACATGATATGACAGCATTGGTGATGGAAGAGGGGTGGACTCCTCCAATACCCCTCTTTCACCACCAATTGGCGCTGCAACGTGCTGCATTAGGCAGCCTGAGTTTTGTGGGCTGAGAAAGCCCTGCACAAAATTATCTATACTGGGATAACTTGGCTGGGGCTGTTAAAAGGTTAAAGAAATACAATAGTTTCCTTTTGGTGCAAAGAATGGAGCGGGGCTACCAATACTCTTACCACCTCCAATGGTACAAGAGAGTGGGAGGTACGTCCATGCAGGTAACACCATTGTGCTGGTCATCTGCTGTATGCTATACACCAGCGGACCCAGTCTCCCTAGGCTGCTTGTCCAGGACTGTGCCACGGTAATACACTAATAGTACCTGCTGTTGACATGTCGGGTAGCAGCGGATCGGCGGCGAGCAGCGGCAATCGGGGCAAACACACAGCTAGCAAAGTGCTAGCTGCGTGTTTGAAAAATAAATTATCAAAATCGAGCGGTGCCCTCTAGCGTCTCTGGACGAGCGCAGCTCGTCCAGAACGCTAGAGAGGTTAAGCAAGCTAAATAGTTAAAGAAGCTCTTTCACTTCAACTCTGTATTGTGTATACATGATTGTGATAAAAGGTGGGAGTGAAGGAGGGAGTGATTACCATGTATGCCATGCTCCTCCTGAAAGTCACTGCGGTAGGCCGGGGCACGGCGGTCACATAGAAGCCATTCTCCAGATAACACTGGAGCCTTACCTAGGCCAGAAGCCCCAAAGTGATGTCACTGCTGAAGCTTCTGGAGGATTGTGTTTGTATAAGGATGGCTGGTGCCTTTCATAGGGCTCAAAAGGGAAGGGAGGGGATAGAAAAACAAACATATTCGTACAGATCGACTTTAGGTCATCCCACCCGTGCTCACCTGATCTTTGTGTAAAAAAGTATCTGGCCTTGCTGCATCATTTCATAGAAATTACATCTCTGCGTTGTAAACTGCTTTCAAGCAGGGCCAGATTTCTGAAAAAAGGTCACATAGGCCTGGGCCTTGGGCGGCTGCAGCTGAAGACGAAAGAGAGGTTGCTACATATGAAAGCGAGGCTGGAAATGTGGAGCAATACATGAAAACGGGAAATGGTGCCCAAGGGAGCTGTTAAAGGGAACCTAAACTGAGAGGGATATGGATGTTTCCTTTTAAACAATACCAGTTTCCTGGCTGTCCTGCTGATCCCTTTGGCTGCAGTAGTGGCTGAATCACACACCTGAAACAAGCATGCAGGTAATCCAGTCTGACTTCAGTCAGAGCACCTGATCTGCATTCTTGTTCAGGGGCTGTGGCTGAAAGCATTAGAGACAGAGGATCAGCAGGAGAGTCAGGCAACTGGTATTATTTTAAAAGGAAAAATCCGTATCCTTCTCAGTTTAGGTTCCCTTTAAAGAAAGAGGGGGGATGTTATTATTATTTAGTATTTATATAGCGCCGACATATTCCGCAGCGCTGTGCAGAGTATATTGTCTTGTCACTTGACTGTCCCTCAGAGGGGCTCACAATCTAATCCCTACCATAGTCCTATGTCTATATATGTATTGTGTAGTGTATGTATTGTAGTCTAGGGCCAATTTAGGGGGAAGCCAATTAACTTATCTGTATGTTTTTGGGATGTGGGAGGAAACCGGAGTACCCGGAGGAAACCCACACAGACACGAGGGGAGAACATACAAACTCCTTGCAGATGTTGACCTAGCTGGGTTTTAAACCGGGGACCCAGCGTTGCAAGGTGATAGCGCTAACCACTACGCCACCATGCTGTTGTACATGAATGATACACATGGAAGAGGGGTTGGTAGATGGAATGGGAGGGGCGCTTCTGCACATGAAAGCAGAGCCCTGACATACTTGGTCTAGGTGGGGGCAGTAGGCACAAAAAGTATAAACCCGGCCTTGCTTTTTAGATCTTTCTACCCCTTGCTTCTCCTAGACTTGCTGCCACTAACCGTTTCTTTTCTGTCTAGCAGAAGGTCCAGGACGCAAGGTGGATTTAAAAAGGGGACAACCTCTGAACCTCTTCATACTGTTCGATGCATCAGCAAAGGAGGGAGAGGAGAAGTTTAATGCCGCAAAGGAAACCGCTGAAATACTCATAGAACAGGTAATCTTCAGCCAACTCTTTATGGTAGTGTTAAAATAATTGGACCCTATCAGGTCTTTCTAAGCCTAGATAGCAAGCCCTCTACCCATAGTGGGGGGATCTTGATGAGGTTGAACAAAGACGTTCTCATTGATTGGAGCTACTGTGCAAAGTTGAAAGATCAGACTAAAGCCTGGTACACACTTTCAACTTTGATTGGAACGATATGTCAGCCGAAAAGCGTTTAAAAAAAATGATACCAACAATGGTAAAATACAACGATTATCATTCATGTGGACCAGGGGTGTCAAAGTCAAATACAAAGTGGGCCGAAATTGAACACCAGGACCAAGTTGCATACTAACTTCCATGCCTAGTAGCCAACTCCCCCCTTATCAAGTTCCCTGGTGTCTACTGGCCCCCCTCCTCTGTACAGTACTTAGTAATTTCCCTCCCTCCCTTGTAAGTTCCCTGGTGTCTAATGCCTCCTAACTCCCCTATACAGTTTCCTCAGAGGCGCCTCTAGCCATTTTGTCACTCCAGGCAAGAAAACCTGTGGCACACCCCCCCCCCCTCCTCCTTAAGCCCCGTTAGGGCTGCTCATCTCTTGCCATCTCCCTGGGTGACACAAGAGCAGCTCGGCCAGGCGTGCTCCCGTCCCTGTACTTTTATTGCACAAGCGCAGATTGCTCCCAGGGACGGGAACACGCCTAAGCGGGCCGCACATGTGTGACAGAGCGCGACTCGAACAGGCTTTCAGGGACAATTGCGTGTGACTGGAGTCACCCAGGGAGATGGTAAGGGAGGAGCAGCCCTAACGGTGTTTAAGGAAGCCTCAGGTAAGTATTGTACCAAAGACGCTGCTACACTTTAAACAAAAACATTTCTTTGTTACAGCTCATACAACTCGTAAAATAACTGCACTTTTTCTACTTCTTGCTTTCATGGAAGCATATTGTTACCATCCTGTGCTATCTAATGAGCTTATCTGCCGTGGCATGGCAGTCAGGTGACATGGAGAGGATCAAATTACAACTTGCAATTAGTAACAAATGAGGGGGAATAAAACAGGGTAAATCACATGATGCATGTTTTTCTTCTGTCCTGTATTATAGTTTAGGTCCACTTTTTTTTTTAATACATGCAGCCAGCAAGCATCATGATCAGAATCAGAATCAGAATCGTTTATTTCGCCAAGCATGACTGGGTCATGCCCGGAATTATTTTTGGAACAGTACATATAGCTCAGGGAGAGACATAGATGGAAAGAGACATAAATAGATAGCAACGACAGCAAAGGCATCAAGTACACATTAAATTACATTACAACATTCCAGTATATGCATCACAGTCCCCAGTGAGACCTGAGGAGTATGGGAGTTAGTCTATTGGACTGGTTGGTTCGGTCAGCTGGTCAGCCATAGCGCAGCCGGCACCGCAGTCTGTCAGGGCTTGAATTGACGGTAGTATGTGGAGAGAATTTAGGAGGTTGACCGCTGAGGGGAAGAAAGAATTCCTATGTCTCGCGGTTTTTGTGGAGATAGCCCGTAGCCTCCGGCCCAGTGGCAGCAGGCTGAAGTAGCGGTGGCCTGGGTGTGAGGGATCGTTGGCAATCTTCAGTGCCCTGGATTTCAGCCTTTTGTTGTGTAGTAGGGCAAGTGAAGGGAGGGGGCACCCAATGATCCTCTCCGCTGACCTGATGACCCTCTGTAGTATGTCCTTGTCGTTGGTGGTGGCGCCGGCATACCAGACCAAGATGGAAGAGCAGAGGATCGACTCGATGGTGGCGGAGTAGAAGCTAGTTAGAATTACTTGAGTCATGCCGAACTTCCTCAGCTGACGGAGGAAGTAAAGTCTCTGCTGGGCTTTCCGTTGGGTGGTAGTGATGTTAGGCTTCCATCTTAGGTCACTGGAGATGGTAGTACCCAGGAGCCGGGCACAGGGCACCCTGGCTACCTCAGTTCCGTCAATATAAATTGGAGGTGGGGTGTGGGCAGACTTCCTGAAGTCGATGATTAGTTCAACTGTTTTTGCAGTGTTAATCACCAGCCTGTTCTCCTTGCTCCAGTTGCAGATTCTCTCTACCTGCTGACGGTACTCCTGAACATTATCCTTGGTGACAAGGCCAATGATGGTGGTGTCGTCAGCGAACTTGATGACCTTGACAGAGTCTGCCTCAGATCTGCAACTGTTCTTGTAGAGGGAGAACAGCAGTGGTGACAGGACGCAGCCTTTGGGAGCACCTGTGTTTGTGGTTGCAGCTTGGGAGTGGATATCGCCCAATCTGACGACTTGGGACCTGTTGGTGAGAAAGTCCGTGATCCAGAGTTGTAGGCTTGAGTGGACTTCAAGTGCAGCCAGGTCCCGTTGGAGGATGCGTGGGCAGATGGTATTGAAGGCCGAGCTGAAGTCCAAGAGTAGTATCCTAGCGTACGTGTCTGGCCTGTCAAGGTGGTCGTTGATGAGTTCCAGACAGATGTTGATTGCATCCTGTAGGCAAACTGGTAGGGGTCTAGGTGGGGCGAGGTGGAGTGCTTAAGGTGGGCTAGGACCGCCCGCTCCATGGTTTTCATGATGACGGACGTCAGGGCCACAGG
Source organism: Hyperolius riggenbachi (assembly GCF_040937935.1). Classification (NCBI taxonomy): domain Eukaryota; kingdom Metazoa; phylum Chordata; class Amphibia; order Anura; family Hyperoliidae; genus Hyperolius; species Hyperolius riggenbachi. The sequence goes on along the minus strand of NC_090653.1, from coordinate 44,037,083 downwards.
CCTAAAGTTATTAAGTTCGGAGACCCCTTGTTTCTTGGGGACAGGTATGATGGTGGACCTCTTGAAGCATACGGGGACCTTGCCTACCTCTAGGGACTTGGTAAATATGGCAGAGAGGATGGGAGCAAGTTGCCGACAGCAGGTTTTTAGGCAGGCTGGAGATACTCCGTCGGGGCCGGAGGCTTTCCTGGCATTTAGTGTTGATAAGAGGCGCATGACCTCTGCCTCACCCACCACCGAGGGAGGGGACAGGCTCTGGATGTTGTTTGCAGGGCACAGAGGAGGGGAGGCCGGTGCCAGGTTTCCCTCCGGTGTTACCTGGTTCTCAAACCATCAGTAGAATCTGCTGAGTTCTTCTGCTAGTGCCAGGCTGGGTGTTGCATGCTGGGGTTGGGGCTTGTAGTTAGTGGCGGCCTTCAGTCCCTTCCATACAGCTCGTGAGTTGTTTGAGCATAGGTTGATTCTTATTGTCTCAGCGTACTCTTTTTTGGCAGTTCTCAGCTCTCAATTAAGGTCATTTCTTGCCCTTCTGTAGTCCTCCTGGTTCCCGGACTTGTGTGCAGCCTCCTTGCGTCTCCGCAGTTGGCGTAGCTTGTTGGTGAACCACGGCTTGTTGTTCGGATACACCTTGAAGGATTTTGTTGGTACACACGAGTCCTCACAGAAACTGATGTATGAGGCGATGTTGTCCGCCCATTCGTCCAGGTTCTGCGTTTCCAGGGACTTCTAGTCGGTGCATTCAAAACAGGCTTGAAGTCTCAGTTTGGCCTCGTCCGACCACACCTTGGCAGACTTAACGATCGGTTTAGCTGATTCTAGGCGCCTCCTGTAGGTAGGGATAAGATGTATGAGACAGCGGTCAGAGGAGTCCAGGGCTGCCCGTGGGACTGCTTTGTATGCCTCCTTCAATGCCGTGTAGCAGTGGTCAAGGGTACTCCGGCCCCTGGTGGGGCAGGCTACATGCTGATGATAGCGTGGCATCTCCTGGCGCTGGGCTTACCTCCTAGGCTGCCTGCACTTGTCTCTGAGTTAATGCAGGAGGCTGCAGCCACATGTGTGGGGGACCACCGCCGGGGAGAGAGGGGAACACACGCAGGGCTGGCTAAGGTGGGCTCAGCAAGGGGGCACACAGACAGCCAGTGACAGTGCTTTCCCCTCAGACATCCGGCGCCAGCCAGGAGAATCACGCTGCCTTCAGGGGGGCGGAGTTAGAGGCGGCGCCGCACCACCTGCAGGCAGTAAACAACCCGTGCGGCTGCTGCTAGGGAGAGAGGCGGGCCATTGCGCTTAGGAGGAGGTGGAGTGGGCAGAACTCCAGTGAGAGTTTCGTTCATTCTATTAGCTGGGCCTGGGCGGGGGGGGGGCGTACATAAATGCGGCAGAGCACGTGGTGTAAATAAACCACGATCGGACACAAGCACAGCCGGCGCTGATGGTAATAATGGCGATCAGCCGCAGTCTCCCTCCCGCAACAGCGTGCCCCTCCCCCTTCATGCCGCTCCAAGCAGCTGCTTGTAGTGCCATGCGCTAAAGGCCCCCCTGAGTTTCCTGGACTCCAGTGGTCCTTCCACCCTGCCCTATGGCCTCAATTCACTAAGCAGTTTAGACTAGTCTACTGATGGTTTTTAGTCTACTAATGTTTTGGTGTAATGTTTTATACCTGTTTTTAGTCCTGGTCTAAAACATTCGGTAATTAGGTAATTAGGTCAGTAAAGCAGGGAAAATGATCAAAAGATGCAATTCTCAAAGGCAAACAAGGAGTAACCACGCCCACGTTTTCTGACAGATTAGACCAGCTGATTTCTGTAGGTATAGTAATTCTGTGAGGTATTTTAGACGTGAGGATGGAACCTTTGGAATTAATTATGCAATTTCATTGTACCCAGAGGACAGCTCATCAGAGGAGAAGGATGACAGTCATAACTACTTGTTTGTGAATTGCATCTTTTGTTTATTTCCACTGCTTTACCAACCTAATTACCGAATGTTTTAGACCAGGTCTAAAACCGGGTCTAAAACATTCGGTTATTATGAGTGAATACCCCTTTGATGCAACTGATTTACACCAAACCATCAGTAGACTAAAAACCATCAGTAGACTAGCCTAAACTGCTAAGTGAGTTGAGGCCATAGTTCCCTGGTGTCTAGTGACCCCTCTCCTTTTTCCCTATACAGTTCCCTGGTGTCTAGTGCTTTCCCCCTCCCCCTTAATATATGGCATCCCTGGTGATCTAGGGCTTCACCTCTAGAGGTGGGCCAAACAAAATGCAAAGTGGGGAAACCAAATTTGATGGCTCGGTGGCATGCAGGCCAGACTTTGACATGTATGATGTATACCGATCCATCCTAGACGATCAGTTCTGACGATAATCACCAGTGTTAGCCGTTTTCAGTGGCATAGATGAGGAGCTAGGGGCCCCAGTGCGAGTTTTACATGGGGTACCAAAACCTACCAAGGAAAGTTTCAGTGTCTGAGAGGTGTAATCAGAGTAAGGAAACAGTTAAGAATTACCACTATTCAATGCACATATAAAATGTGTTTGTAACAAATGTGGAATTATCTCTGTGGTCAGCGCACAACATGTGCGCCGACACTGCGGAAACCCTCCACAAGCGTTTAGATAAGGGAACCCAGCTTTGGTGCAAATGCACCTGTAGAGGGGAATTGCAGATGGAGCTGTGGAGTGCAGAGGAATAAACCCTCTGCACAGCCACAGATTCCAGCTGGAGATTGTGCGAAGTGAAGCAATACAGGGCAAGATAGCCTCTCTCTCTCTCTCTCTCGAGAGAGAGAGAGAGAGAGAGAGAGAGAGAGAGAGAGAGAGAGAGAGTGAGCACAGAGACAAAATGTATGTATGTCCACCAATCTAGTGACATACAACAGCGAAGACCAAAGTGAGAAAGCAATCACAAGAATGGCGATTGCTAATAGAGACACAAGACTGAGTAAAGACAGATCATAGAATGAATAAAGACAGAACCAATTAACAAACTGCAATCCAACACGAAGGAACTGACAGGGCTAGCTAAACGCGGTCACCACACGTTAAGCGCAATAGCGACAAAGCGCGTTCAAGGCACGCTAGCCGCACGTTAAGCGCAACAGCGACAAAGCGTACCAATCCTAGCTAACTATTGAACACAGAAAATGACGACAGACAAATAACGCGAACGCTTGCTAGACAAGACAAACAGAAGGATTAACCAGTAGCAACCGCAGCTAAGGTTATACTCCAAGAGTCAGACAAGGTCCACCGCCTCTACCGCTAGGGCGAATGCGATCCAAACAAACAGAGCGATTCACTATCAGCCGCCGTTGGAGAAAGTGCAATCGCAACAGATAAGACAAGACAGAACCAGGCCATACAGATAATTAACAATCTGACTGCACTAGAAGGAATGCTAGTGCACTCCCAAGGATAACTACTCTAAAACAATATTAGCAAACAATCAGCAGAGGGGCTGAAACTCAAGGTAAGTCCAGCATAACTAAACCTTTATGACCAGCAGGGAATTCTGGGAGGAAATGGCATTTATACTGCAAGCCTTCAAAAGAGGCAGAACTATCAATAACCAGATGAGTAAATGCAAATCCCTCACCAGAACAGCAAGTCTGAAACTTGCAGAGTGAAAACAGGAATCCTTTCCAGGGACCTGCAACATGCAGACCTGAAAAATGGTCAAAAAGCTGCCTGCCTGTGCAGACAGCAGAGCAGATCATTACAGTGTTTATTATCAGCTTAGCACCAAAAATGTTAATAAGATGGTTGAAGGAGGGCCCCTAATGGGCACCTCTGGTCCAAGGGCCCCGCTTAGGTCGCAACTCACAACCTCTGCATGACCTATTGCTATGCCACTGGCCATTCGGGTCGAACGATAACAAAAGATTGCTTCATTCAAACAACTCACAAGTGGTGAGTTACTCACTTCCGAGTGTTCCAATTGGTAGACCACTGTCAGTCATTGTGTCGTTGAATTTACAGATTGCACATCGTCAACCATCAGGGATCGTTCGTTTTGTAATGTTTGTAAGTCTGAGAGGTTTACAGCAATCTTCCTGTATAACTGTTATCTTCACTGTGTCCACAGGTCTCCACCTATGATATTAGATGGCGCTTTGCTGTTATCTCTTATGCTTCCGAAGGCAAAATTATTGTGAACCTGAATGATGATGACAGTGGGGATGCAGAGGCAGTAATTGAGCAATTAAAAACTTTCAATTTTAAAGGTAAGACATATGACGGACTGAATTCTTACTGGCAACCACTTGGCATTGCCATCTTATAGAATAAAGGTATATGTGGCACAGCAGTTGAATATAAACAAGCAGTATTATTTGCATTTATCAAAAGAACATACATGGGCTCATAGGCAAGTCACTTTTTCTCCTGAGTTTTCTCCTAGGAGATAATGTTCATGTTCTCTTTAAAATAACATTTAAGCATTTTACAATTGAAGACATGTACCACAAAATTGGTGAAAAAGTACTATCAAAAGTATTTTGAGTATTTTATTGCTTGCTGGTGGCCTTTTATGACAAGGGCAGATATGCAATTCCCCTCATTATAAAATGCATTTTCAACCACTAGCAAGCAAGGAAATACTCAAAATTATTTCGATAGTGCTTTTTCGACAACTTTTATGTACTTTTTCAACTGTAAAATGCTTGAAAGTGATTTTTAAAGAGTATGAGAATTATCTCCTAGGAGATAACTGAGGAGATAAGGGCTATATGCAATTCACTTTTTCACCTGAGTTTTCTCCTAGGTGATATTTTTAAACTTGTCAGTAAAAAGCCTTTTAAGCCACCGGAAAGCAAGAAAATACTCAAAATAATTTTGATAGTACTTTTCACCTACTTTTTGGTACTTTTTTAGTTGAAAAGCGCTGGGAAGTTATTTAACCACCTTAGCGGTATGGACGAGCTCAGCTCGTCCATTACCGCCAGAGGGTGCCGCTCAGGCCCTGCTGGGCCGATTTTGATCAAATAAAAAGCAGCACACGAAGCAGGCACTTTGCCAGCCGCGTGTGCTGCCTGATCGCCGCCACTCTGCGGCGATTCGCCGCGAGTAGCGGCGAAAGAGGGTCCCCCCAGCCGCCTGAGCCCTGCGCAGCCGGAACAAATAGTTCCGGCCAGCGCTAAGGGCTGGATCGGAGGCGGCTGAAGTGACGTCCATGACGTCACTCCGCTCGTCGCCATGGCGACGAGGTAAGCGAAACACGGAAGGCCGCTCATTGCAGCCTTCCGTGTTACTTCTGGCCGCCGGAGGCGATCAGAAGAACGCCTCCGGAGCGCCCTCTAGTGGGCTTTCATGCAGCCAACTTTCAGTTGGCTGCATGAAATAGTTTTTTTTTTATTAAAAAAAAACCCTCCCGCAGCCGCCCTGGCGATCTTAATAGAACACCAGGGTGGTTAAAATCGAAGATGAAAAAATTATCTCCTTGGAGAAAACTCAGGTGAAAAAGTCAATTGCATATGGCCCTTAGATGCAATTAAAATCGCTGCAAAATAGTTTGTGGGGATTTTGCTGTGATTCTCATTGAAGTGAAACAGAGGCCCATATGCAATTCACTTTTTCACCCAAGTTTTCTCCTAGGAGACAATATGTAATCTTCTGTTTAAAATAACTTTTGAGCACTTTGCAATTGAAAAAAATACCAAAAGTAGGTTGCTTGTTGGTGGCTTCAAAATCATTTTATTGACAAGGTGTAAAAATGTCAACTTGGAGAAAACCAAGAAGAAAAAAGTGAATTGCCTATATGGCACTTATTCAATTCACTTTTTCTCTTAAATGTTCTCCTAGGTGATATTTTTAAACTTGTCAATAAAATGTAAGCCACCAGATTAGCAAGAAAATACTCAAAATAATTTTGATAGTACTTTTTCACCTACTTTTTGGTACTTTTTTAGTTGAAAAGCACTGGAAAGTTATTTAAAATCGGAGATGAAAAATTATCTCCTTGGAGAAAACTCAGGTGAAAAAGTCAATTGCATATGGCCCTGAATTTTTTTTTGCTTGCTGATGGTTTAAAGGGCATTTTATTAAAAAGTTTGAAAATATCACCTATGAGAAAAGTCAGGGGTAAATGTAATTGCATCTAAGGATGCAATTACATTTACCCCTGACTTTTCTCCTAGGTGATATTTTCAAACTTTTTAATAAAATGCCCTTTAAACCATCAGCAAGCAAAAAAAAATTCAAAATTATTTTGATAGTACTTTTTCACTTACTTTTTGGTACTTTTTCCATTGCAAAGTTCTGAAAAGTTATTCTAAATCAAAGATGAATAATGATTTCCTAGGAGAAAACTGAGGAGAAAAAAGTGAATTGCATATGGCCCAAGGTGTGAAAATATCACCTTGGAGAAAACTCAGAAGAAAAAGTACATTTTTTTTCTCTTAAGTTTTTTCCTAAAGAGGAACAGTCACGAAAATCTTAAAATTTAAAACACATACAAATAAGAAGTACATTTCTCTTAGAGTAAAATGAGCCATAGATTACTTCTCTCCTATGTTGCTGTCACTTACAGTAGGTAGTAGAAATCTGACATTACCGACTATTACCGATTATTTTGGACTAGCCCATCTTCTCATAGGGGGGTTCTCAGGGTTTTCTTTATTTTTAAAAGCACATAGTGAATGGCAGTTGCTCCATCCAACTGGCAAAATAGTGTGCAGCGAGCAGGGAGGCTGGCCAGCATCTTTGTATTAATCATTTTCATGGAATGTCTTTATAAAGAATAAAGGCCATACTGAGAATACCCTATAGAGAGATGGACTAACCCAAAACCTGTTGGTAATTAGAGCTGCTCAAATCCGGATCCGGGAGATACCCGGATAGTTGCTATCCGGATGTCTCCCAGTAAACCTGTGTGGGGTGGGTGAGGGGTTAATCTTACCTGTCTGACGTCTTCTTCGTCCGTCCCTCGGTGCCTCCCACGATGCGCTCCACGCGAGTCACGTGATTACAAACACTTCCTCCTTCAACCCGGAAGGAGGAAGTGTTTGTAATCACGTGACCGCAGCTTGGACCACATCGTGGGAGGCGCCGAGAGACGGACCGAAGAAGATGTCAGACAGGTAAGATTAATACCCCCCGCCCGCCCTGCACAGGTAACTGGGAGATATCCGGATAGAACTATCCGGATGTCTCCCGGATCCGGATTTGAGCAGCTCTATTGGTAATGTCAGATTTCTACTACCTACTGTCAGGGCCGGTTTAAGCAACAATGGGGCCCCAGGGCAAAATAAACCTGGGTGGGGGTCCCAACAGATACTCCGGAACAAAAATCGGCATTAAGGGACCTTTTTTGCAGCTGGTATAGTCAGGGTTTGAAGCCCCAATCGGTCGGAGCTCCACATTCTGGCTATCCCTGCCTGCATGGGGGACAAGGGGTTAACAAGTTTCAGGAGGGGGGACCCCACATAATTTAAAAAAAAAATTCCCACACTCTAAACATAAAAAAAATTGGGAAAATAGGAAAAAATGCCAGGGATCTTCATACAGCCATATTGCGGCTGTGGCTGCGTATGGACCCCCTGGAAACCCCGTCAGGAAATTTATTGCTCTTTCTTTTGATGCATGTAAAATTACACTACCGTTAGGTTTGCTACTAAAAGTGACATTTACCGCATTTAAAAGTATACTTTTTTCCTTTCTAAACTTTAAAATCGATTTTCTTAAAAACTATAAGGTCTTTTTGAAAAATGTTTTTTTCCTCTTATCCCCAATGATCTCCTTAACATATCCTGCAAATTTAGGGTTTCTAGCATTTAAAGTGGATTTGCTATTAACCATTAAAGCCAGCGGGTTTTCAATTGTGTATTTTTTTTTCTTTGAAACTTTAAAATCTATTTTCTCAAAAACTATAAGGTCTTTTTGAAAAATGTTTTTTTCTTCTTGCAGCCACTTTGGGCCCCTACAAGCTCTGGGGCCCTGGGGCAATTGCCTCCTTTGCCTGTATGGTGGCGCTGGCCCTGCCTACTGTAAGTGACAGCAACGTAGGAGAGAAGTCATTTATGGCTCATCTTAAATTCTGGGAGAAATGTACTTCTTATTTGTATGCGTTTTAAATTTTAAGATTTTTGCGGCAATTCCTCTTAAGTAATATTTTTACACTTCATGATTAAAAAGCCTTTTAAGCCACCAGCAAGCAAGAAAATACTCTGAATAATTTTGACAGTACTTTTACTTTTCATATACTTTTTGGTACTTGTTTAATTGGAGAGTAGTGAAAAATTATCTCTAAAGAAAAAACTCAGGAGAAAAAGTTAATTGCATATGAGCCCTGGGCTCATCTGGGACCATATGCAATTCACCTTTGATTTAAAATAACTTGCCAGCAGTTTTCAACTAAAAATGTACCAAAAAGTAGTTGAGATACCGTCTTTCCCCTAAAATAAAACCTACCCCGAAAATAAGGCCTCCCTTATATTTCAAGCATGCTGGGGGGGCGCACGATTATAATAGGAAGGGAGCGCCAGCGCAAAGACGGCAAAGTGTACTGCGTGCAGCGTGAGGGTCAAAGGGCGCCCTCATAGCTTGAATACCATGTCGCTGCCGCCGCCACCACCACCGTAGAAATTGCTTGGAACGGAGGGGGATGCAGCCACAAGGGAGGTGCGGTAATAGCCTCCCCATACACAAAGAGTCTAGCCCCTCCCCCCGAAAATAAGCCCTAGCACATATTTCCTCCCCAAAAAGAATATAAGACAGTGTCTTGTATTTGGGGAAAGACGGTAGTACTATCAAAATTATTTGGAGTATTTTCTTGCTTTCTGGTGGCTTAAAGGACATTTTGTTGACAAGTTTAAAAATGTCACCTAGGAGAAAATTTAGGAGAAAAAGTGAATAGAATAAAGGCCATATAGGCAATTCCCTTTTTTCTTCTTGGTTTTCTCCAAGTTGATATTTTTACACCTTGTCAATAAAATGATTTTGAAGCCACCAACAAGCAACCTACTTTTGGTATTTTTTCAATTGCAAAGTGCTCAAAAGTTATTTTAAACAGAAGATTGTAATGATCTGCTCTGCTGTCTGCACAGGCAGACAGCTTTTTGACCATTTTTTAGGTCTGAGTGCTGCAGGTCCCTGGAAAAGAGACCTATCTTCACTCTGCAAGTTTCAGAGTTGCTGTTCTGGTGAGGAATTTGCATCCACTTGTCATGCAAATTGCTTAGCTGCTTCCTTTGATGGCTTGCAGTATAAATACCATTTCCTCCCAGAATTCTCTGCTGGTTATGAAGGTTTGTTCCTGCTAACTTTCCTGGAGTTTCAGCCCCTCTGCTGATTGTTGGCGAAGATTCTAGTGTAGTTAATAGTTAATAATTAATTATTGGGGAGTGAATCTTGCATTCTCTATAGTGCAGTCAGGCTTTGTATTATTTGTACTGTTTATTCCTGTGCTGTTTTTGTCTGGTCCCTGCGATTGTACTGTCACCTGCGGCGGCTGGCAGTAAATCGTTTGGTCTCGTTCCTAGATCGCATTCGCCCTAGCGGTAGTGGATCTGCTTTGTCTGTCTTGGAGTATAACCTTAGCTGCGGTTGCTACTGGTTACTCCTTTAGTCTGTCTTGTCCAGCACGAACGTTTGCTGTTGTCTGGTGGGAGGCAACCGATTAGCAAGCGTTCGCGTTATTTGTCTGTCTTCTTTGTTAGGTTCATTTGTTAGTCAGGGTTGGCGTGTTTTGTCTCTGTTGCGCTTCTCGTGTGGAGACAGCGCCATTAACGTGTTTTGTCGCTGTTGCGCTTTACGTGCGGCGACCGCGTTTAGGTAGTTCGTTTGTTACTCTCTTTGACGTTCAGATTGTGGTTCTTTGCTGTGCCTTTCCTACTCAGTCACGCTCTGTCTCATTCAGTCTTGTGTCTCTATTAGCATTCGCCATTCTGGCGATTGCTTTCTCACTTTGGTTTTTGCTGTTGTATTTCAACCGTCGCTGAGTGGCGACTAGATTGGTGGACATACATACATTCTGTCTCTGTGCTCATTCTCTCTCTCTCTAGGGGCTATCTTGCCCTGTATTGCTTCCCCTCGTACAATTCCTATCTGGCATCTGTGGCAGTGCAGAGGGTTTATTCCTCTGCACTCCACAGCTCCATCTGCCGGTGGGAATTCCCCTCTACAGGTGCATTGCACCAAAGCTGGGTTCTGTTATTCAGAATCAGAATTAGAATCAGAATCGTTTATTTCGCCATGCATGACTGGGTCATTATTATTTTTGGCACAATACATATAGCTCAGGGAAAGACATAGATGGAAAGAGACATATTCAGATGCTTGTGGAGGATTTCCGCAGTGTCAGCGCACATCTTGTGCGCTGACCACGGAGATAATTCCACAATAGTTACAAAGATTAAATATTGTCTCCTAGGAGAAAACTTGGGTGAAAAAGTGAATTGCATATGGGCCTCTGTTTCACTTCAATGAGAATTGCAGCAAAATCCCCACAAACTATTTTGCAGTGATTTTGCCGCAGTTCTTATTCAAGTGAATGGGTGAGAGTGTTTTTCAAAATGCACAGGCTGCCAAAACACCAGCAGAAAAAAAACTGCAAGTGGGTTCCAGGCAGACTAAAACAACTTTCCAGCACTTAGCAAATTGAAAAAGTACAAAACGTAGGTGAAAAAGTACTATCTTAATGTCTTGATGTGGTGTATACCACATTGCCCTGATATTCACAAACCCGAAAACTAAAGACACTTATAGGCATTGGAACTGCAGAAATTACCACAATCTGTTGCCGGAATAAACCAGTGGTTTGGGAAATTAAAGCGCACAACTAATCTGTTAATTTTGCTCTTCATTTCTTCGGTTTTTTTTAGTCATCTCTTTTCTCTCCTTCTCAGAACATGGAAAAAAACACGGAACAAACTATCGTGGAGCTTTCAAGGAGGTGTATAATATGCTATTTGCAAACCAACAGAGAGATCCATTGGGACTCTTGAAGACACAAAACATCATTGTGTTCCTGGCAAACGGTAACAAAGTTTATACAGTTATGCTCTGTGGGACTAATTTTTTCTAGTATTATTTTCCACCGTGCCAAGCACATAAATACACAAATAACTGTGCTGTGTTCCTTTTTTTTCTTTCTCTGCCTGAAAGAGTTAAAAATCAGGTTGCAAACAACGTCAAGCACACTCGTCACAAAGATAGAGGGGAAAAGAGAGAGAGAGCGAGAGAGAGAGTGTGAGTGTGTGTGAGTGTGTGTGTGAGCGCATGTGCAGAAGACCCTCTCTATTCTATATTCAAAGTTCATGTGAAGGTGGCCTTAGTATCTTTGACCGGATCACTGGAGATGCAGGTAGAGGTACCCTCAAACGATATGCCAACATAAAATCTCCTTAAAGGACATCTAAAGTGGAAATAAACTGATGAGCAAAAAAATTGTATCTATCCTCTTTCTCCTAAAAAATGACTTTTATCCCACAGTTTTATTTTATATCCAGTGGCTGGATAGTGTAATGGTTAAGGGCTCTGCCTCTGACACAGGAGACCTGGGTTTAAATCTCGGCTCTGCCTGTTCAGTAAGCCAGCACCTATTTCAGTAAGGAGTTTCTTGGGCAAGTCTCCTTAACACTGCTACTGCCTACTGAGTGCGCTCTAGTGGCTGCCTCGCACGCGCTTTGAGTCCGACAGGAGAAAGGCGCTATACAAATACTGCCATTATTATTATTATTATTATTTAAATCTAATTATTACGTTTTTACTGTTTCATTGTCTCTGCTTAATGACACTTTTATTGAAATATACTAAAGCTCAAATCTATGAATTATTGAGCCTTTTTTATTTTTCTCCTGCACTCAGAAGGTATTTACTGACAGAAAAGTATTTTATGGCTGTAATTACTAATCAGTGAGGGTTATACTATAGTCTGACCCGGTCCCGACCCGGACAGAAACTGTCACTTGCATAACTGATGTTTAACTCTGCAGAGAAATACAAAAAGGAACACAGCATAGTTATTTGTGTGCTAGGCACTATACATACACATGTCTATCTCATCATGTCACATGTCACCTTGGTTGTCCTTTAAGTTTAGCACTTCAAAGGGTTATTTTACACCAGTGTTCCCAACCCTGTCCACAAGGCCCACCAACACTGCATGTTTTGTGGAAATCCACAGAGGTAGTTAGTTAATCAGCTCTGCTGAGATGCTAATTACCCCACCTGTGTATGTTTTTGGTCTCCTGCAAAACATGCACTGTTGGTGGGCCTTGAGGATAGGGTTGGGAAAAATGTATTCTACACCACCACCACACAGTTTGTTGTTTTAACACACTGAGACAGCAGGACCACTATTACAATGGTCTCAATCAGGTGTTGGCATTCAATGAGCTCCCCTCGCCTCTCAGCCATATACCACTTCAATCCTCACTGTGACTTTCTTCTGACCAGCAGGCTTTAAAAGTTTACCTCAGACCAATAAAAAGAGTTCATAGCAGGCCCAGATTTACATAACAGGAGCCTATAGGCACAGATATCCTGGTACCTTAGGCTTCGTCCTCTATGAACTTACAAACTCCCACCACACTGCAGTGCAAGTGTGCTGGCTGGCCCAGCTTTCACTGTTCCCTTACTTCCCTTGCCCGTCATAGGTATCTACAGGTGCCCCTTAGTATTAGGTAGCCAGAGCTATCCTCAGTCTTAAGTAGTGTTGGGCGAACACCTAGATGTTCGGGTTCGCGAACGTTCGCCGAACATCGCCGCGATGTTCGGGTGTTCGCGCCGAACTCCGAACATAATGGAAGTCAATGGGGACCCGAACTTTCGTGCTTTGTAAAGCTTCCTTACATGCTACATACCCTAAATTAGCAGGGTATGTGCACCTTGGGAGTGGGTACAAGAGGAAAAAAAATATTTGAAAAAGAGCTTATAGTTTTTGAGAAAATTGATTGTAAAGTTTCAAAGGAAAAACTGTCTTTTAAATGTGGAAAATGTCATGTTTCTTTGCACAGGTAACATGCTTTTTGTCGCCATGCAGTCATAAATGTAATACAGAGAAGAGGTTCCAGGAAAAGGGACCGGTAACGCTAACCCAGCAGCAGCAGCACACGTGATGGAACAGGAGCAGGCGCAGGAGGAGAAGGCCATGCTTTTTGAGACACAACAACCCAGGCCTTGCATGAGGACAAGAAGCGTGCGGATAGCATGCTTTTTACCGCCATGCAGTCATAAATGTAATAAAGATAAGAGGTTCAATAAACAGGGACCGGGCGTCAACGCTAACCCAGCAGCAGCAGACGTGATGGAACAGGAGGAGGCGCAGGAGGAGAAGGCCACGCTTTCAGGTGCAACTCAGGCCTTGCATGAGGACAAAAAAATGTGTGCGCAAAGCAATGCAATGAGTAGTTTTCAGGACACAATGGGCTATTCGGAGGAGCTATTCCCACCCCCACAATCTTCTACCTGTGAAAGGTCAATGGAACAGCCACAAATGTTGTGCCCGGATTCACAACCTTTTTCTGTGGAAAATGCACCTCGCACTGAAATGCAAGGCGAGGCTGAGGATGAACATGACGTCAACAACTCAACATGACGCAAAATGGGGGCGGAACAGAAAGCTGCTTTCAATGTTTTGAAGGCCTTAATTGCCTCCGGTGGCCAGTTAGATGCATCATTCATCACACCCAAATCCCAGAGCAATGTGTGCAGGAATTTGAATCGCAGGAGGTGTACCGAGATCATCTGGACAAGTGACCAAGTGACAAGTGACCAAGTGAAAAGTGACAAAGTGACCAGTGACAAAGTGACAAAATGACAAAATGACAAAGTGACAAGTGACAAAGTGACAAGTGACAACGTGACAAGTGACAAAGTGACAAAATGGCAAAGTGACAAGTGACAAAGTGACAAGTGACAAAGTGACAAGTGACAAGTGACAAGTGACAAGTGACAAAATGACAAAGTGACAAAGTGACCAGTGACAAAGTGACAACTGAGAGGTTGTTCTGGGGAGCTCCACTGCACTCAGTCGCATATGAGGAGAGGTCTCGTCGGGACTGCTGATCCTCCTCAGCTTGCTCAAAGCCTTGAGGGTTCCTGAAGATCCTCTGCTTGGAGTTCGCTGGGGTTCAGCTTGGTGTCGGGGTCGGCGGCGTCCTCCTCACTCCAACGTGGCAGATCTTCTGTTGAAGGAAAAAAAAAAACATTGTTAAAAGTCCAGTACCGCTTCTGAAGGACTCACCAAGAGATGCAGGAGCGCTTTAATCTAGCGCACCATCGCTCGCTGGGTGATGTCCCTCCCTACGCGCTGGAATTCTACGCTGCACATGCTAGCACGCTTTTGCGCAGTGCCGAGGCGCATTCCAGCAGCTAGCTACCAAGCTTCTGTGGATCTGATTGGGCCACCATGTTGGATCTCTGCCAAGTCCTCCAAAATTTTGAGCAATCCACGTTGCGTGACTGAGCAGTGACAACTCTACAGTCAGTATTACAATACCACTGCTGTGTTTACTGAAGAAATCAATGTTGAAGATGGAAACCGCTGGCATGATGCAAGTGGGGGATTCTGAAGATGAAAACGATCAGCGTGATGATACCAACATCAGGCAACCTGCCTCAGGAAACGCTGGTCCCAGCTATGACAAAGAACAGGACGAGGAACAGCTGGAGTTGGAGCAGGAATTGGATGCCCCCACTGCCGAGGGACAGAGCGGTGCACGTTGGACTTCCACAATTTAGCGGGAATGGACAGCAGAAGAGGAAGAAAGTGATGCTGGTGACGAATATGGTGCATCACAACAATCACAACGCTCACAAGAACATGAAGACAGAGGAGTCTGGCAGGACTCTCTGGCACACATGGCTCAATTCATGCTAGACTGCATTGAACGTGGCCCGCGCATTATTCACTATTCATTATTATTCATTATTCTGGAATCTGGACCACACCAATTACTGGGTTTATACCCAGTTTATACAAACACAATGTTAAAAACTGATTGAAGAAAGTGTCAGACAGGTCAAAAATGGAACAATTCCAGCAGGCCCTTGAGGATGGAGACTTTAGAGAGGAGATTGACATCCTCCTCCTTCTCTAGCCAGTTGTACGCCGACAGACTGACTTCAGCAAACCCAGGAGGACCAGGAGGGCAGCAAAGAACACAAGCTG
The DNA here is from genome assembly GCF_040937935.1 of Hyperolius riggenbachi. Classification (NCBI taxonomy): domain Eukaryota; kingdom Metazoa; phylum Chordata; class Amphibia; order Anura; family Hyperoliidae; genus Hyperolius; species Hyperolius riggenbachi. The sequence continues at coordinate 44,021,969 of NC_090653.1, read as the reverse complement.
CTGCTAGTGCCGAAAAGGGAATGGTATTGGCAGTGTCCTTGGAGTGGGAACATTTTCTGACACCCATGCAGCAGCCCACATAACAGCAATCGGGCAGTTCCACGTCCTCCAACACCAATCGCCTGGAGAAGATGGTCAAGGCCCAGGACTACATGTCAGATGGCGTAGCTGTGTTGAACAATCCATCTGCAGACAGACGGTGAGTGTGACAGGCAGCACAGGACCATGGCAACTCACTCATAGTACCACAGTTTGATAGTGCTGCCCAAAAAATTATATGGATCCGTGGACCCGGGCACTGCGGGCAGTACTGGGAAGTGGGAACGCAGATTTTAGTACCTAAACACACGATACAACATGTTTTCCGGGGTCGGACTCTGAGGCACATACAGATGGTCCCGATCATCATCCTCATCATACAACTCTTCTACTGAGTCTGACCCACCCACCACCTCTGCCACCCCAACATCCCCAGACACAGACCCCTCATCGTCCTCAACATTAACTTGGGATGCTGGCCTGAGCCAGACCTCCTCCTCCACATCAGGCCCCATCATCTCCTCAATGGCAGCCCTCATTAATCGCTCTGGCGACGGACCGATGGACACAACGTTCTCCTCCGGGGAGGGCTGCTGCTGACCACTGGCTGCTGGGGTGGATGTTATAGCTTGCGTGGGGCGTTGGCTGTTGCTGTTGTTGGGAGTGCTGCTCACAGCGGAGGTCTCTGAGGAACTCATGGTGAGCTCATATAGTGGTTGGCGGTGAGTGGAGTATTACTGATCCCAGCAATATACACACTGACTGGCAGAGTACGCAATGCTATATAGTCTGGCTGTTGAAATAAACACTGCGCCACAATCTATATATTGCACGTATATCTAATGTCCACAATCCATATATTGCACAAATATCTACTGTCCAACAAGTATTGGGATCGCTGCAGGAAGTCCAATTTGGATAAAACGGTTTGTTGAAACTGCTGCGCTCTCCAACCTATAATAACACATAAACTCCACATAGGGTAATATTGTATAGTCAATGCAGATGCTCCACACCAATAGTGACTTGTGCTCCCCAGATGAAAAAACTTAGTACTCCCACTCCCCCTTTTCCTAGATGCTCACCAGATATATACCACCCCAGCTTTCAGGTGGATCTTGGGTAATGGTTATTAATCAGCTTTCTTGGCTCTGTAGGGGAAATGAAAGGAACTCCACATAGGGTAATACAGTTCAAAAAAGAAGCAGGATAACTTAAAACAGCACTCCCTTCAATTCCCACAGTGTCACCAGGTGAATGTGTCACTCCACACTGCAAGCCACACTTCTCACCAGATGCAGCCCACCTCTCAACTCAGGTGGAAAATGCGTTTGGTTTACTTCCAATGACGCCACGAATGATGCCTCTTTAAGATATTTCTTTTAATCCAGAATAAAAATCTCCATAAAACGATAAAAAACAATAGAAAAACACATAGCGTAATATTGTTATATAAAATAGCCTCTGCGCGTTCAATGCATCTCACTTACGCGTCCAGAGTTTGTATCAGCGTGTCACAATATAAGCATTCCAATGCCCATCCGCAGTCCGGTGTGCTGCTCAGGTACCCGCGCCCTCAGCTGTCCGCGCAGTCCCGCTCCGCTCCTTCCCCGGATCAAGGGTTTTTCCGCCGTGCACCAAAGTTTAGACCGGCCGGTCCGCTTCCTAGTGTGCGTACGACGTCAGACGTAGCTCCGCCCTACGCGCGTTTCGTCCTCACGCCAGACTCATCAGGGGCAACGCCTCCTGCCGTCTGACGTCTCCTATCATAGTGCTTCCTCGTTGGTGATTGGTGGATCACCCGTGTCAGCGAGATGGGCATTGTTAACAGTCTCCATTCACTATAACAATTACAGTGCTAAGTTAAGGACATAATAAATATATAATCAAAGTAACATGATGACAAATTGTGCAAAATTAATGTCAATTAATCATAACCTACCCTTACTCAAATGTACACCCTCTTGTGATATATACGGATACAAGCCCCACTTATCCTGATAAAAATACTGTATTAGCTCCCTCCTGTGGTCAATCCAAATGTTACAACTTACTTTCACTAATTAAGTATTAAAATGTGCCTCATTAGCCAGTATGCTTCCTAACCCTTATTATTTCCTATCAGTGAATTGCAACGGGTACCCCCAATTAATTAAATGTATTCAATCATTGGAGATATGACAGTTTAGGTCAAATTCTATGTTTAATCCTTCTGGGGTTAAAGTCTTAAGATTAAAAATCCATTTGCCCTCAGCTTTGGATATTTCTTTTGTAAGATTTGATCCTCTCCATTTTTTAATATATTTCTCCAGAGCCATAAACTTAAGTCCAGCAGGGTCCCTATTATGATGTGTCCTAAAATGATTTGAGACACTGTGACTTTCCAGGCCCTTCTTAATATTGTTAACATGTTCTCTGATACGCTTGAACAGTTCTCTGGTTGTGCGTCCTATATATTCCAGTCCACACGGACACCAGAGAATGTAAACTACCCCCTTTGTCCTGCAAGTAATGCATTGTTTGATCCTGAAAGTTCTGCCAGTATTTCTGGATATAATTTGATTACCCCGCAACGCTTGTGCCTGTCTGCAACCCAGACAATTTCTACACGGAAAAAATCCTGTTTGTCCCAACATGTCACCTCCTCCTATCAAGGGGGGCTCTATGCAGCTTGATACCAGAGTAGACTTGATTGTTGGGGCCCTTCTATAAATAAATTGGGGCTTGGTGGGCAGAACCTTCTTAAGAATTCCATCAGCTCTAATAATATTCCAATTTTTGATAATTAATTTTTCTAAATCTTTATGTTGCTGATTAAAATCAAAAATAATGGAGAACTCTTTATTGTCATTTATCCCTTTTACCTTGTTTAATAGGAGATCCTGTCTGGGTAGTTTGCCCACCTGCAATCTCTCTGTTCTTAGGGTCTGTTCATCATAGCCTTTTTCTAAGAATCTATTCAAAAGGGTTTCACTTTGAGTCAAATAATCATCCATATGGGTACAGTTTCTTCTTATTCTTACGAATTGGCCTCTTGGTATATTCTTAAGCCAATTCCTGTGATGGCAACTCGTAATTGGGATGTACCCGTTCCGGTCCGTACTTTTAAAGTATGTCTTGGTAGTTAACTTACTGTTTTCCTTCCTGATCTGCAGATCAAGAAAGTCAACTTGCTCACTGCTGATAGAGACAGTTAAATTAATTTCTGGCCAAATTTGATTCAATTCTTCACAGAACTGTCTCAGCAGTGTTTCTGGACCCCTCCACACAAAGAACAAATCATCAATGAATCTTGACCAGGACACTACTTTATCGTATAATTGCATCTCTTGTACCCTCTTTTCCCATTCACCCATATACAAATTTGCTACACTTGGTGCGAATTTGGCCCCCATGGCACAACCTGTCTGCTGCACATAATATGACCCATCGTACCAAAAATAGTTATGATTGAGAGAATATTCTAACAATCTGGTGATAAACTCAGTCTGAGCTTCTTTTAAGGATCCCTCCCCATTTAGGGCCTCTCTAATTATTCTGATGCTCTTTTCGTGGGGAATGACTGTATATAGTGAAGCTACATCAGCTGTTATTAATAGGTCATCCTCTTCTACTTCCAGCAATTCCAGTCGTTGTAACATATGTTTGGTGTCTTTAAGCAGATTAGGTATTTCATTAACTCTCGGTTGCAAAAATATATCTATATATTCCCCGACCCTTTGGGTAAGGGATCCTACCCCACTGACTATGGGGCGTCCCGGTGGATTCAGGGGGTCTTTATGAATTTTGGGGATACAGTAAATCACTGGAATCCGTGGAGTGTTTGGAAGAAGATACTTAAACTCATCTGTGGTGATAATATTTTGCTTTTCCCCCTCCAACAGTATTTGTTTCAATGTATTCTTGTATAATACAGTGGGATTCCCTCTAAGTTTCCTATATGTATGAGAGTCTCCCACTATTTTATTCATCTCGGTGGTGTATTGATCTTTACTCATTACCACTAACCCTCCCCCTTTGTCTGCCGGTTTCAATATAAGATCCTTATTGTCAGCCAGACTTCTAATCTGTTGTTTGATCTGTGTATAGCCATGTATTCTTCTACATTGCATCTTCTCTAAATCATTAAGAACTGCTCGCTTGAATATTTCCACACTGTTTTCTTTACTCGTATCTTGTGGATTAAACAGTGACCGATTTCTCAAATTGGTATGTTGAAACTGGGTTGGAGGATTAATACGGTTACTAGGTCCTTCTTTTCCTAGAAAATATTTTTTAATATTGAGTTTCCTTGTATATTTTTGAATGTCCAAATATGCTCCAAATTTATTAATGGGTTTGGGGGGGGCAAAATTGAGTCCTTTGTCAAGCAGATCAATTTGGGCTTGTGTTAAAGATACTCCACTGATATTAAATATCCCCGTACCCGTGCCATTCGTTATCGTCTTCTTTTGTTTCCTATTTCCTCCTCTGCTGCCCCTTCTGTGGGTCTTTTGCTTCCTCTGCCCCATCCCTCCTCCTCCTTCTCCTGTAGATAGTCCCACTCCTCCCATTGTTCTAACCCTAAAAAACGGTCCCCATCTGGCTTCCTTGAGGAATATTTGTTGTATATAGAGGGGTCTCTATCATCATCCTCCAATGGTTGAAACCTGTTTGACCTAGGTGGGTCCCTAAGTTGATAATACTGAGTCCCATATCTATCTTGTTTCTGTGGGTATTTGGGAGGTCTGGCCTGTTTGGGACTCCTGGGTCGCCTTTGCCAATTGGGGTTTTTCGGGAGAGTCCAGGGTCTCTCCTTTGGAGTAACTGGATGTTCTACCGGTCTACTAGGATTAACTGGGGCTATTGCAACCTGTCTGTTCTCCTGTGTTGGTTCCCTATTTTCTACTCCTTGTGAAGCTTGATTATTGATTTTATCCTTATTAGCCTGTTGTGCAGCTATATTGATTTGCCACCTATAGGCTTGTTGTATTCTGTAATCTCTGCAGTCACTTGAATATCTTTTTTGTTTAATATCCATGATTTCCTTCTCATGACTCATTAATACCTTAGTCAGATCTTCCATTTTATGTTGGTATTTCTCTTCTCCTTTGTGTGTTTCCATTTTTAATTTTAATTCATCAATATCATTCTCTAACCTATCTAATCTATTTTTCTTTCTTTTGGCTAGTCTTTTTAAAAGACCCACCCCGCATTGATTAAGGTAATCACCCAAATCTTTGTCACTTTCGACAGTATTTTCCCCATCATTGATGACCAGATCCCATCGGTAACGTTTAGGGACTATTCCCACCTCTACATAGGAGTTAAGACTAGTATAATCCCACCAGGTGGTCTGTTCCTTTAGCATAAGATTATGCAATGTTTTGAACTGTGCATCAAGATCATCAGGACTAATATCAGCATCGATTTCTTTAGAAAAAATTGTTTTTAAATCAATATTCCCTCTCGATCTAAGTGTAAATGCATCCATTTTCTATATAAAACCAAGATCAGGCTGCAATGAAAAATAGCTGGAAACTATAAATATATATGTTGAAATAAACACTGCGCCACAATCTATATATTGCACGTATATCTAATGTCCACAATCCATATATTGCACAAATATCTACTGTCCAACAAGTATTGGGATCGCTGCAGGAAGTCCAATTTGGATAAAACGGTTTGTTGAAACTGCTGCGCTCTCCAACCTATAATAACACATAAACTCCACATAGGGTAATATTGTATAGTCAATGCAGATGCTCCACACCAATAGTGACTTGTGCTCCCCAGATGAAAAAACTTAGTACTCCCACTCCCCCTTTTCCTAGATGCTCACCAGATATATACCACCCCAGCTTTCAGGTGGATCTTGGGTAATGGTTATTAATCAGCTTTCTTGGCTCTGTAGGGGAAATGAAAGGAACTCCACATAGGGTAATACAGTTCAAAAAAGAAGCAGGATAACTTAAAACAGCACTCCCTTCAATTCCCACAGTGTCACCAGGTGAATGTGTCACTCCACACTGCAAGCCACACTTCTCACCAGATGCAGCCCACCTCTCAACTCAGGTGGAAAATGCGTTTGGTTTACTTCCAATGACGCCACGAATGATGCCTCTTTAAGATATTTCTTTTAATCCAGAATAAAAATCTCCATAAAACGATAAAAAACAATAGAAAAACACATAGCGTAATATTGTTATATAAAATAGCCTCTGCGCGTTCAATGCATCTCACTTACGCGTCCAGAGTTTGTATCAGCGTGTCACAATATAAGCATTCCAATGCCCATCCGCAGTCCGGTGTGCTGCTCAGGTACCCGCGCCCTCAGCTGTCCGCGCAGTCCCGCTCCGCTCCTTCCCCGGATCAAGGGTTTTTCCGCCGTGCACCAAAGTTTAGACCGGCCGGTCCGCTTCCTAGTGTGCGTACGACGTCAGACGTAGCTCCGCCCTACGCGCGTTTCGTCCTCACGCCAGACTCATCAGGGGCAACGCCTCCTGCCGTCTGACGTCTCCTATCATAGTGCTTCCTCGTTGGTGATTGGTGGATCACCCGTGTCAGCGAGATGGGCATTGTTAACAGTCTCCATTCACTATAACAATTACAGTGCTAAGTTAAGGACATAATAAATATATAATCAAAGTAACATGATGACAAATTGTGCAAAATTAATGTCAATTAATCATAACCTACCCTTACTCAAATGTACACCCTCTTGTGATATATACGGATACAAGCCCCACTTATCCTGATAAAAATACTGTATTAGCTCCCTCCTGTGGTCAATCCAAATGTTACAACTTACTTTCACTAATTAAGTATTAAAATGTGCCTCATTAGCCAGTATGCTTCCTAACCCTTATTATTTCCTATCAGTGAATTGCAACGGGTACCCCCAATTAATTAAATGTATTCAATCATTGGAGATATGACAGTTTAGGTCAAATTCTATGTTTAATCCTTCTGGGGTTAAAGTCTTAAGATTAAAAATCCATTTGCCCTCAGCTTTGGATATTTCTTTTGTAAGATTTGATCCTCTCCATTTTTTAATATATTTCTCCAGAGCCATAAACTTAAGTCCAGCAGGGTCCCTATTATGATGTGTCCTAAAATGATTTGAGACACTGTGACTTTCCAGGCCCTTCTTAATATTGTTAACATGTTCTCTGATACGCTTGAACAGTTCTCTGGTTGTGCGTCCTATATATTCCAGTCCACACGGACACCAGAGAATGTAAACTACCCCCTTTGTCCTGCAAGTAATGCATTGTTTGATCCTGAAAGTTCTGCCAGTATTTCTGGATATAATTTGATTACCCCGCAACGCTTGTGCCTGTCTGCAACCCAGACAATTTCTACACGGAAAAAATCCTGTTTGTCCCAACATGTCACCTCCTCCTATCAAGGGGGGCTCTATGCAGCTTGATACCAGAGTAGACTTGATTGTTGGGGCCCTTCTATAAATAAATTGGGGCTTGGTGGGCAGAACCTTCTTAAGAATTCCATCAGCTCTAATAATATTCCAATTTTTGATAATTAATTTTTCTAAATCTTTATGTTGCTGATTAAAATCAAAAATAATGGAGAACTCTTTATTGTCATTTATCCCTTTTACCTTGTTTAATAGGAGATCCTGTCTGGGTAGTTTGCCCACCTGCAATCTCTCTGTTCTTAGGGTCTGTTCATCATAGCCTTTTTCTAAGAATCTATTCAAAAGGGTTTCACTTTGAGTCAAATAATCATCCATATGGGTACAGTTTCTTCTTATTCTTACGAATTGGCCTCTTGGTATATTCTTAAGCCAATTCCTGTGATGGCAACTCGTAATTGGGATGTACCCGTTCCGGTCCGTACTTTTAAAGTATGTCTTGGTAGTTAACTTACTGTTTTCCTTCCTGATCTGCAGATCAAGAAAGTCAACTTGCTCACTGCTGATAGAGACAGTTAAATTAATTTCTGGCCAAATTTGATTCAATTCTTCACAGAACTGTCTCAGCAGTGTTTCTGGACCCCTCCACACAAAGAACAAATCATCAATGAATCTTGACCAGGACACTACTTTATCGTATAATTGCATCTCTTGTACCCTCTTTTCCCATTCACCCATATACAAATTTGCTACACTTGGTGCGAATTTGGCCCCCATGGCACAACCTGTCTGCTGCACATAATATGACCCATCGTACCAAAAATAGTTATGATTGAGAGAATATTCTAACAATCTGGTGATAAACTCAGTCTGAGCTTCTTTTAAGGATCCCTCCCCATTTAGGGCCTCTCTAATTATTCTGATGCTCTTTTCGTGGGGAATGACTGTATATAGTGAAGCTACATCAGCTGTTATTAATAGGTCATCCTCTTCTACTTCCAGCAATTCCAGTCGTTGTAACATATGTTTGGTGTCTTTAAGCAGATTAGGTATTTCATTAACTCTCGGTTGCAAAAATATATCTATATATTCCCCGACCCTTTGGGTAAGGGATCCTACCCCACTGACTATGGGGCGTCCCGGTGGATTCAGGGGGTCTTTATGAATTTTGGGGATACAGTAAATCACTGGAATCCGTGGAGTGTTTGGAAGAAGATACTTAAACTCATCTGTGGTGATAATATTTTGCTTTTCCCCCTCCAACAGTATTTGTTTCAATGTATTCTTGTATAATACAGTGGGATTCCCTCTAAGTTTCCTATATGTATGAGAGTCTCCCACTATTTTATTCATCTCGGTGGTGTATTGATCTTTACTCATTACCACTAACCCTCCCCCTTTGTCTGCCGGTTTCAATATAAGATCCTTATTGTCAGCCAGACTTCTAATCTGTTGTTTGATCTGTGTATAGCCATGTATTCTTCTACATTGCATCTTCTCTAAATCATTAAGAACTGCTCGCTTGAATATTTCCACACTGTTTTCTTTACTCGTATCTTGTGGATTAAACAGTGACCGATTTCTCAAATTGGTATGTTGAAACTGGGTTGGAGGATTAATACGGTTACTAGGTCCTTCTTTTCCTAGAAAATATTTTTTAATATTGAGTTTCCTTGTATATTTTTGAATGTCCAAATATGCTCCAAATTTATTAATGGGTTTGGGGGGGGCAAAATTGAGTCCTTTGTCAAGCAGATCAATTTGGGCTTGTGTTAAAGATACTCCACTGATATTAAATATCCCCGTACCCGTGCCATTCGTTATCGTCTTCTTTTGTTTCCTATTTCCTCCTCTGCTGCCCCTTCTGTGGGTCTTTTGCTTCCTCTGCCCCATCCCTCCTCCTCCTTCTCCTGTAGATAGTCCCACTCCTCCCATTGTTCTAACCCTAAAAAACGGTCCCCATCTGGCTTCCTTGAGGAATATTTGTTGTATATAGAGGGGTCTCTATCATCATCCTCCAATGGTTGAAACCTGTTTGACCTAGGTGGGTCCCTAAGTTGATAATACTGAGTCCCATATCTATCTTGTTTCTGTGGGTATTTGGGAGGTCTGGCCTGTTTGGGACTCCTGGGTCGCCTTTGCCAATTGGGGTTTTTCGGGAGAGTCCAGGGTCTCTCCTTTGGAGTAACTGGATGTTCTACCGGTCTACTAGGATTAACTGGGGCTATTGCAACCTGTCTGTTCTCCTGTGTTGGTTCCCTATTTTCTACTCCTTGTGGAGCTTGATTATTGATTTTATCCTTATTAGCCTGTTGTGCAGCTATATTGATTTGCCACCTATAGGCTTGTTGTATTCTGTAATCTCTGCAGTCACTTGAATATCTTTTTTGTTTAATATCCATGATTTCCTTCTCATGACTCATTAATACCTTAGTCAGATCTTCCATTTTATGTTGGTATTTCTCTTCTCCTTTGTGTGTTTCCATTTTTAATTTTAATTCATCAATATCATTCTCTAACCTATCTAATCTATTTTTCTTTCTTTTGGCTAGTCTTTTTAAAAGACCCACCCCGCATTGATTAAGGTAATCACCCAAATCTTTGTCACTTTCGACAGTATTTTCCCCATCATTGATGACCAGATCCCATCGGTAACGTTTAGGGACTATTCCCACCTCTACATAGGAGTTAAGACTAGTATAATCCCACCAGGTGGTCTGTTCCTTTAGCATAAGATTATGCAATGTTTTGAACTGTGCATCAAGATCATCAGGACTAATATCAGCATCGATTTCTTTAGAAAAAATTGTTTTTAAATCAATATTCCCTCTCGATCTAAGTGTAAATGCATCCATTTTCTATATAAAACCAAGATCAGGCTGCAATGAAAAATAGCTGGAAACTATAAATATATATGTTGAAATAAACACTGCGCCACAATCTATATATTGCACGTATATCTAATGTCCACAATCCATATATTGCACAAATATCTACTGTCCAACAAGTATTGGGATCGCTGCAGGAAGTCCAATTTGGATAAAACGGTTTGTTGAAACTGCTGCGCTCTCCAACCTATAATAACACATAAACTCCACATAGGGTAATATTGTATAGTCAATGCAGATGCTCCACACCAATAGTGACTTGTGCTCCCCAGATGAAAAAACTTAGTACTCCCACTCCCCCTTTTCCTAGATGCTCACCAGATATATACCACCCCAGCTTTCAGGTGGATCTTGGGTAATGGTTATTAATCAGCTTTCTTGGCTCTGTAGGGGAAATGAAAGGAACTCCACATAGGGTAATACAGTTCAAAAAAGAAGCAGGATAACTTAAAACAGCACTCCCTTCAATTCCCACAGTGTCACCAGGTGAATGTGTCACTCCACACTGCAAGCCACACTTCTCACCAGATGCAGCCCACCTCTCAACTCAGGTGGAAAATGCGTTTGGTTTACTTCCAATGACGCCACGAATGATGCCTCTTTAAGATATTTCTTTTAATCCAGAATAAAAATCTCCATAAAACGATAAAAAACAATAGAAAAACACATAGCGTAATATTGTTATATAAAATAGCCTCTGCGCGTTCAATGCATCTCACTTACGCGTCCAGAGTTTGTATCAGCGTGTCACAATATAAGCATTCCAATGCCCATCCGCAGTCCGGTGTGCTGCTCAGGTACCCGCGCCCTCAGCTGTCCGCGCAGTCCCGCTCCGCTCCTTCCCCGGATCAAGGGTTTTTCCGCCGTGCACCAAAGTTTAGACCGGCCGGTCCGCTTCCTAGTGTGCGTACGACGTCAGACGTAGCTCCGCCCTACGCGCGTTTCGTCCTCACGCCAGACTCATCAGGGGCAACGCCTCCTGCCGTCTGACGTCTCCTATCATAGTGCTTCCTCGTTGGTGATTGGTGGATCACCCGTGTCAGCGAGATGGGCATTGTTAACAGTCTCCATTCACTATAACAATTACAGTGCTAAGTTAAGGACATAATAAATATATAATCAAAGTAACATGATGACAAATTGTGCAAAATTAATGTCAATTAATCATAACCTACCCTTACTCAAATGTACACCCTCTTGTGATATATACGGATACAAGCCCCACTTATCCTGATAAAAATACTGTATTAGCTCCCTCCTGTGGTCAATCCAAATGTTACAACTTACTTTCACTAATTAAGTATTAAAATGTGCCTCATTAGCCAGTATGCTTCCTAACCCTTATTATTTCCTATCAGTGAATTGCAACGGGTACCCCCAATTAATTAAATGTATTCAATCATTGGAGATATGACAGTTTAGGTCAAATTCTATGTTTAATCCTTCTGGGGTTAAAGTCGGCCGGTCTAAACTTTGGTGCACGGCGGAAAAACCCTTGATCCGGGGAAGGAGCGGAGCGGGACTGCGCGGACAGCTGAGGGCGCGGGTACCTGAGCAGCACACCGGACTGCGGATGGGCATTGGAATGCTTATATTGTGACACGCTGATACAAACTCTGGACGCGTAAGTGAGATGCATTGAACGCGCAGAGGCTATTTTATATAACAATATTACGCTATGTGTTTTTCTATTGTTTTTTATCGTTTTATGGAGATTTTTATTCTGGATTAAAAGAAATATCTTAAAGAGGCATCATTCGTGGCGTCATTGGAAGTAAACCAAACGCATTTTCCACCTGAGTTGAGAGGTGGGCTGCATCTGGTGAGAAGTGTGGCTTGCAGTGTGGAGTGACACATTCACCTGGTGACACTGTGGGAATTGAAGGGAGTGCTGTTTTAAGTTATCCTGCTTCTTTTTTGAACTGTATTACCCTATGTGGAGTTCCTTTCATTTCCCCTACAGAGCCAAGAAAGCTGATTAATAACCATTACCCAAGATCCACCTGAAAGCTGGGGTGGTATATATCTGGTGAGCATCTAGGAAAAGGGGGAGTGGGAGTACTAAGTTTTTTCATCTGGGGAGCACAAGTCACTATTGGTGTGGAGCATCTGCATTGACTATACAATATTACCCTATGTGGAGTTTATGTGTTATTATAGGTTGGAGAGCGCAGCAGTTTCAACAAACCGTTATATAGTCTGGCTGAGCGGTGTACACAGAGTGGCAGTACACACAATGCTATATAGTCTGGCTGAGCGGTGTACACAGAGTGGCAGTAAACAATGCTATATAGTCTGGCTGAGCCGTGTACACAGAGTGGCAGTAAACAATGCTATATAGTCTGGCTGAGCGGTGTACACAGAGTGGCAGTACACACAATGCTATATAGTCTGGCTGAGCGGTGTACACAGAGTGGCAGTAAACAATGCTATATAGTCTGGCTGAGCCGTGTACACAGAGTGGCAGTAAACAATGAATATAGTCTGGCTGAGCGGTGTACACAGTGGCAGTACACACAATGCTATATAGTCTGGCTGAGCCGTGTACACAGAGTGGTAGTACACACAATGCTATATAGTCTGGCTGAGCGGTGTACACAGAGTGGCAGTACACACAATGCTATATAGTCTGGCTGAGCCGTGTACACAGAGTGGCAGTACACACAATGCTATATAGTCTGGCTGAGCGGTGTACACAGAGTGGCAGTAAACACAATGCTATATATAGCGTGGCTGAGCGAGGTACACAGTGGCAGTACACACAATGCTATATAGTCTGGCTGAGCCGTGTACACAGAGTGGCAGTACACACAATGCTATATAGTCTGGCTGAGCGGTGTACACAGAGTGGCAGTACACACAATGCTATATAGTCTGGCTGAGCCGTGTACACAGAGTGGCAGTACACACAATGCTATATAGTCTGGCTGAGCGGTGTACACAGAGTGGCAGTAAACACAATGCTATATATAGCGTGGCTGAGCGAGGTACACAGTGGCAGTACACACAATGCTATATAGTCTGGCTGAGCCGTGTACACAGAGTGGCAGTACACACAATGCTATATAGTCTGGCTGAGCGGTGTACACAGAGTGGCAGTACACACAATGCTATATAGTCTGGCTGAGCCGTGTACACAGAGTGGCAGTACACACAATGCTATATAGTCTGGCTGAGCGGTGTACACAGAGTGGCAGTAAACACAATGCTATATATAGCGTGGCTGAGCGAGGTACACAGTGGCAGTACACACAATGCTATATAGTCTGGCTGAGCCGTGTACACAGAGTGGCAGTACACACAATGCTATATATAGTGTGGCTGAGCGAGGTACACAGTGCAGTGGCAGTAAACAATGCTATATATAGTGTGGCTGAGCGAGCGGTGTACTACTGTTCCCAGCAGCGACACACAATGACTGGGGGGGACCCTGGCTAGCGTGGCTGGAGAGCGAACTACCCTGCCTGCCTACCCAAAGCTAAACCCACAGACAAATGGCGGAGATATGACGTGGTTCGGGTATTTATTTACCCGAACCACGTGACCGTTCGGCCAATCAGAGCGCGTTCGGGTCCGAACCACGTGACCCGTTCGGCCAATCACAGCGCTAGCCGAACGTTCGGGGAACGTTCGGCCATGCGCTCTTAGTTCGGCCATGCGGCCGAACGGTTTGGCCGAACACCTGATGGTGTTCGGCCGAACTCGAACATCACCCGAACAGGGTGATGTTCTGCAGAACCCGAACAGTGGCGAACACTGTTCGCCCAACACTAGTCTTAAGTAGCTAGAGGTGCCCCCAAATTAAGGGAGATCTAGTCAGTGGAATGCCGAGAGCAGAATGAGTAACTTTACACTCATTTACACTTTGCTCAGGACTCTTTATAGGGAAGGAGGGAGAGAGGCACTCAAAAAGTGAGCCGCCTTTTCATCATCATTAGGCTCCTGTAGGCGCGTGCCTACAGTGCCTTATGGTAAATCTGGCCCTGGTTCATAGTACAACCAGTTTACTAAAAGCATAAATGTATTCACAGATTGCACTTACACATGTTCCCTGATTAGAAAACAACATTGAGTTTTGTCAGCAGACTCTACCCCACACAGTCTCCTAGTCTGACCACCCAAGCAACCATCCCCGACAGCTCTGCCTCCTACTTCCTGTAGTTCTGTCAGGCCACTCAGGACTCCTCCTTACTAGTTGTGTCACAGGCCACGTGACTCATCAGAGAAATGGGACATTCTGAGCCGCAACTGGGTCGGTCTAATGTACGGATAAGGAATTAAAGCCATAAAACACTTTCCTGACAGTGAAAGCAGGGGATAGATAAAAAAGGGTCAATAGTTCATATACAGTATTTGAGCTCTGGCACCCTTAAATTGATGTGTCATTGAGCAGAGACAATGAAACAGTAAAAACTGTAAAACAAGATTTAAATATAAAATAAAACTGTGGGATATCTAAAAAAAAAAATCAATTTCTGGAGAAGGAGGATAGATGCAGTTGTTTATCTCATATGTTTATTTTCACCTCTGTGTCAGGTAAACAACTTTCCCCTTAGAGGTGCTGCCATTTCTTCTTACCTAGCCTATTACCAAAGTTGGGGGAAGCCAGTTAACCTACCAGATGGGATTTGGGAGGAAAGAAACCAAACGTACAAAGTCAGTGTAGATATTGCCCAAGATTTTATTCTGTGACTCAGAGTGGGTGCCTAAACCGTGAGAACCAGTCACAATAGAGCTACTGTGAGCTCAAATCCGAACCTATATTCACAGTTATGGCTATCATGTCTACGGTACAGAAATTGATGCCAGCAACCAGTGCCAGAGGCAGAGATTCCAAAGTACGCCTCCCCTCCCCCTGAATTGTGCCTTCACCAGTATAGTTAGCAGATGTGTTCCCAGTATTAAGTTCTACCCCCCCCCACCACCCCTACCACCCTCAGTATAGAGATAGCCATATGTGCCCCCAGTATTCGGTAACCCCCTCCCCCCTCAGTATAGGTAGCCGGGTGTGCCCCCAGTAGTAGGTAGTCCTCCTCCCCAGTAAATATAGCCATATATGCCCCCAGTATTAGGCAGTCAACCCACATCCCCAATATAGGTAGCCAGATGTGCCCCAAGTAATAGACAGGCACCTTCAAAATCCCCCCTTTCACAAGTAAATAAACCCTGTGCCTGCTCAGTGTGTCCACTCCACCTTAACCACGAATAGGTTGAATACGAGCCTGGGCGCCCTGTGGGACACAGAGTAGGGGAACTCCTCTTGGCAGGGCCGACTCTAGACTTTTTGCCGCCTGAGGAAAACTTGTGAAGATGCCGCCGCCCCCCCCCCCCCCCCAGGCAGTATAATTGCCCCCAGGTTGCCTGGAGGGGGTAGCAGCCAGGAAAGGGGCTCCCTCGCCTGGATCCCCATCCTCTCTCCCCCCCCAGCTAATTGCGCAGCTGGCAGACACATCAGGCAGTGGGCGGGGAGCAATTACCACCTCATCCTTCCGTGTTCCAGCGTGCGTACCGCCGCTTGTAACGCGAAAGCAAGAGATGAGTAATTGCTCCCCGCCCACTGCCTGACCACACGCTGCACAATTAGTTGGAAGTGGAGAGCGGACGGGGTGACCCAGGTGAGGGAGGGGGGTCTGACTCCCCTCTTCGCCGCTGTGCACACTGCCCCCCTTCCTGGCTGCTACTCTCTCCAGCTCGGTGGTCCCCCCCCCCCCCCATGGTCAGGCGAGCGCTGCCCCACCCCGCCTCATGGGCGGCCTGGGACTGCCTCTTAGTGGTAAATTTGATATAAACAAGGCTTTAATGAAATCCAATAAAAAAAAATGTACAGCGAAACTCCTATTTGTGGGTCTTAAATCCTTTTGGACTGACTGAAAAATAGCACTTCCCACTCCTGTTGTACACTTAATAATAATCCGAACATTTGTATAGCGCTTTTCTCCTGTCGGACTCAAAGCGCTCAAGAGCTGCAGCCACTGGGACGCGCTCAAGAGGCCACCCTGCAGTGTTAAAGAGTCTTGCCTTGAACTCCCTACTGAATAGGTACTTGACCTAGCCAGGATTCGAACCCTGGTCTTCCATGTCAAAGGCAGAGCCCTTAACTAGTACACTATCCAGCCACTTTACAAAATTCTCCAAACAGTGTCCGCTCTCAACCTTTCAATTTAATTATTGTGGTTTTTGATGAATTCTCTGATTTCTTTCAGGAAGATACAACTTAGGTGGTGACCCTCAAGTGGAAATCAAGAGGATAAGAGAGCTTCTACAAAGCAGTGAGGGGCAGAATAATCCAGGTAAAGGCAAAGGCAAAACTGCTGTATTCTCTGTGTATATAACTTGTATGGCTCAAGTCCGACTTTCACATTTTCACAAACCTGCTGCGTAACTTTGTTTTTGAATTATGCTGCATAAGCAGATACATTTGTCACCAACATAGGGTGCCCCTGCCTCCATGAGTATGCTCTGAGCTTCCTTTATTTGGTTCAAGACAACCACCAGGTTTTTATGGCTGTCCACAGAGATAGATATCTCCAACACAGATAGAATGTATGTCCGGGGGGAAGAGACTAAGACCCAGATGCAATTCATTTTTTCTCCTAGGAGATATTTTTTCATCTTCGATTTAAAATAACGTTTTAGCACTTTGTAATTGAAAATGTACCAAAGAGTAGGTGAAAAAGTACTGTCTGAAATATTTTGAGTATTTGTTTTCTTGCTGGTGGTGTAAAAGTTGTGAAAGTAACACCTGGGAGAAAACTCAGGTGAAAAAGTGAATTGCATATGGGCCCTCATGATTTGTTTTATATCAGGATACATCTCCTTGGCTCATATGCAATTAACTTTTTCTCCTGAGTTTTCTCCTAGGAGATAATTTTTAATCTTCTATTTAGAATAACTTTTCAATCGAAAAAGTACCAAAAAATGAAGGTGGAAAAGTACTATCAAAATTATTTCTAAGTATTTTCTTGTTTGCTGGTGGTTTAACCTCTTGAGGACTGCAGGGCTAAACCCCCCTAGTGACCAGGCCATTTTTAGTCAAAAAGGCCACTGCAGCTTTAAGGCCAAGCTGCAGGGCCGCACAACATAGCACACAAGTGATTCCCCCTCCCCCTTTTCTCCCCACCAACAGAGCTCTCTGTTGGTGGGGTCTGATCGCTCCCCCATGTTTATTTTTTTTATCAATATTTTTGTTTGTTTAAAAAAAAACACTGTTCCTTTAAACCCCTTCCCTCTCCCCCTCCCTCCCCCCAGCCAGCCAATCATGGTGATCAGCTCTCATAGGCTTCACCCTATTAGAGCCGATCGCTCTCTTGTCCCCCAGGGGGACAGCCGTGTCACACGGCTGTCCCTAGTGCAGCGCTGCTGCTGATTGCAGCGCTGCACAGAGTAAATAGACGGCGATCACGCCGTCTAACAGTCTCCCGAGCGGCAATAGCCGCCCGGAGACTTAAGGCAGGGCGGAGCTCCGCCCCCCAAGCAGGAGATGCGCGCGCAGCCTGTGCGCGATCTCCTGCAAAACAGAGCCCCAGGACTTTACGTCAATTGTCGTTAGGCTGTCCTGGGGCTGCCGCCGCGGCCACGCCCATTGGCGTGACGCGGTCGGCAAAAGGTTAAAGGCATTTTACTGACGACTTTGAAAATATGACTTAGGAGAAAACTCAGGGGAAAAAGTGAATTGTATAAGGGCCCTTGACCCACATTTAATGAATGCTACTGGCCCTAATTCAATTCACTTTTTCTTCTAAGTTTTCACAGAGGTGATATTTTCCCACCTTTCATAAATAAAAAACGGCCCTTATTCAATGCAATCACTTTTACAAGCACTGTCAAAATTATTCTGAGTATTGTCTTGCTTGCGGGTGGCTTAAAAGGCATTTTATTGATAAGATGTGAAAATATCAGTTAGGAGAACACTTAGTAGGAAAATTGAATTAAATAAGGGTTATTGGCCCATATGCAATTCACATATTCACCCGAGTTTTCTCCTAGGAGATTATTTTTCATCTTCAATTTAAAATAACTTTTCAGCATTTTGGAATTGAAAAAGTACCAAAAAGTAGTTGAATAACTACTATCAAAATTATTTGGAGTATTTTCTTGCTTGCTAGTGATTAAAAATGTGTTTTATTTCAAGTTATGAAAATATCACCTAGGAGAAAACTCAGGTTAGAAAGTGAATTGCATATGGGCCATTATGGGCCACTTTTTCACCTGGGTTTTCTCCTAGTTGATATTTTCAAAACTTGTCATACAATGACTTTTAAACGATCTGCAAACAAATACTTGAGTATGTTGACAATGTTGACAGTAGTTTTTCACCAACTTTTTGGTACTTTTCCCATTGTAAAATGCTAAAAAGTTATTTTGAATCGAAGATGAAAAATTGTCTCCTAGTAGAAAAGTCAGGTGAAAAAGTGAATTGCATATGGGCCTGTGGGCCATATGCAATTAACTTTTTCACCTGACTTTTCTACTAGGAGATAATTTTTCAACTTCTTTTTAAAATAACTTTTCAGCATTTTGTAAAAAAAAAAGTACCAAAAAGTTGGTGAAAAAAGTACTATCAAAATTGTTTTGAGTATTTTCTTGCTTGCTGGTGGCTTAAAACAGATTTTATGACAAGGTGTGAATACATCACCTAGGAGAAAATGTCGGAGAAAAAGTTAATTGCATATGGCTCTATGGGCCATATGCAATTCACTTTGTGACCTGAGTTTTCTCAGGTAAATGATAAAGCGCTATCAAAATTATTTTGAGCATTTTCTTGCTTTCCGGTGGCTTAAAATGCTTTTTTTTTTTTTGACAAATTTAAAAATATCACCCAGGAGAAAACTCAGGTGAAAAAATGAATTGCATATGGCCCTATGTCTTTTACGCCACCAGTAAGTAAGAAAATACTTGCACATATGCAATTAACTTTTTCTCCTGAGTTCTCTCCTTGGAGATAATTTTTCAACTTCTCTTTAAAATAACCTTTCAGCACTTTGTAAGTGAAAAAGTACTATCAAAATCATTTTGAGTATTTTCTTGCTTGCTGTTGGTTTAAAAGTCATTTTATTGACAAGTTATGAAAATATCATCTAGGAGAAAACTCAGGAGAAAAAGTTGAATTGAATATGGCCCCCAGAATAGTTCTGCCAGTACTTTTTCAACTACTTTTTCATTTGCAGTGTGGTAAAAAGTTGTAAATTAAAAGATAAAAAATTATCTCCTAGGAGAAACCTTAGGAGGAAAAGTGAACTGAATAATGCCAAAGAGCCCATATGCAGTTCTCATGAGTTTTCTCCTAGGAGATCATTTAAAAAAAAAAAAACTTTCCAGTTAGTAACTTCACAGTAGTTATTTTGACAGTACTTTTACAACTACGTATGGTATTTTTTTAAAGTGCAAAGTGCTGAAAAGTTATTTTAAACAGATAATTAAAAATTATCTCTTAGGAGAAAACAGAAGAAAAGGTGAATTGCATTAGGGATGGTCGTAGTCAGCCAACTTCGTTACGCTGGAACTACGCATAGTTTTCCGCAATTACGCTTCGCAAGCTCCGAAATCAGAAACTTTGCTACGTTTGCATTTTGTAGACTACGCGTTAAAATACGGAAGCTTCGCGCAGTGCGAAGTGTAGTTGATGCGGACCGTTATGCCCTTATGCGAAAAAATGTCCGCAATAATCTGCTAACTATGTGCATGGGTGAACTAATATAAGCATACATTCCACCTTCCAATGCGGAATTGTATACGTATAGAAGGGCAATAATATTTCTGTGCATGCGCAATGATCCGTACAGACGCAGTTAGACGCAGTTACCGCACGCGTAGTTGTCTTCGCAACACATACGTCAACTACGCGTAGCAGGCGAAGCTTTGCATAGCGGGACTACGACAACGCAGGAAAAACGTACACGAAGTTTTTAAACTTCGTCTATGAACTACGATGCGTAGTTGCGGACTATGACGCGTAGATTCGCGCTGGCGTAGTTTACGAGCAACCCTGAATTGCATATGAAAAAAATACATATATCCAGGCACATCGCATCTAGTTAGGACATTAAATAAGTTATTAAGGAATGGGAGGTGCTGAAGGGGGTGTGGCTAGAAAACAGCAAAAATCTAATAACCCTTCGCACTCTCGCATGCAAGGGTTAATAGATTTTTGCTGTTTTCTAACCACACCCCCTTCAGCACCTCCCATTCCTTAATAACTTATTTAATGTCCTAACTAGATGCGATGTGCCTGGATATATGTATTTTTTTCTTGTTACTGACCCCTGTGGCTAGCGTCTAATTCAGTGCGCTCCCTCCTTCCCCTGTATGTGTTTGTCAGCATGCACACAGCGTATGCTGGTGTATGTGTATGGTGCACATGGATACATTACGTTAGCTCCCTTGTGCGATAGGTAAGATGCACTATCTGTCCCAGGAGAGGACATCAGGATGTGTGCTTCTAATCCATTGATAGGTTTGATGCAATGAATGTGTTTGCATGTCTGCACTATGCATGTTACAGGGCTAGAGTTAGGACACCTATGTATACCTGGGTACTTCTGCGCAGTATAGGTGACTCAGCATAAGAATGCATTCTTCTGTGAACTAAAACCCTGGCTTTTAACTTAGCTGTAGGGATAACAGTTGTGCCTGGATGAGTGAATCTATGAATGCATTTGTTTGAACATTTGCATGCGAGAGTGCGAAGAGTTAATATATTTTTGCTGAATTGCATATGGGCCAAGGTTTTCTCCCAGGAAATACTTTCACACCTTTATCAATACAATAACTTAAAAGCTTCCAGCACGTAAGGAAGAAAAAAAAAATATATAAAATAAAAAAAAATATATATATATATATATATATGATAGTTGTCAAAATTATTCTGATTATTTTCTTGCTTATAGGGCATTTTATTGATAAGGTGAGAGAATATCACCTGGGAGTTAAAAAAAAAGTGAACCATATCTGTTTCTCACAATTTATCTTTCAGTTTATCACAAGAATTGTCCCGCCTTGTAGTTGAGGTAAAAATTAGGTGCGATAGCAGTTTTGTGAATAAATGCCCAAGTTAGTAGTGGGATCATCCCTACTGACAGATGATGAGATGTCCAACACTGAAAACTAAAAGTGGCATTTTTGCTTATATTTTACCTATTTTGTAGCTCAAATTTTGAGGGTTTTTCATGAATGACAGTATTGGAAGTAGAGTGTGACTTCTTTACTGCAGTTTTAATTTACACTTGCCACACAAGCAACAATCTTGAAGCATTTTCAGTCCTTAAGAATAATTTAATGCATTTTTTTAAAAGCCATTAGAAGTAAGGGATGCTACCTTGATACTGTATATAGCTTATGTACTGCAGTACTTGCACAGTTTTCTATCATAGTCTGTGAGGAGCAGGGCTGCACTGTGAGCCAATCAAGACAAGACAGAACATTTATATTGTGCTTTTCTCCTAGTGGACTCAAAGCACCAGAGTTGCAGCCTCAGGGTCCCTATTGAATAGGTGCCTGCTCTACAGATTTGTTTAGTGCTGTGGTCTACCCTGTCCTATCAGAAGGCTGGGGAGGGGCACTATCAGTGGCGGACATACGGCCGTGCAGGCCGTGCCGCCGCACAAGGGCCCCTGAAGTTCTGCTGCTTCAGGGGCCCATTAAGTATTGCAGGGTTTTTTTTTTTTTTATGTTTTTTTTTTTTAACCTGGGGGGCCCAACTCCTGTCCTCCCCCCTCACCTCGCCCCCCCCCCCCCCTCATGCGGCGGGAGAGCGGAAAATACAAGAAGTCTCCGGCCGGGGCGGCAGCTGCCGCTTGGTCTCCAACTTTGGAGACATATCGGAAACTAAGCAGCAGCTGCCTCTAGCGTCTGCTGCAGCCCCGGCCGGAGACTTCCTGTATTTTCTGCTCTCCCGCCGGCTGCAGCGCATACCGGGAGGGGGGCCCCGAGGTGAGTGAGGGAGGATAGGAGTCGGGCCCCCCACCCGGATAGCTACCCACCCGGCTACCTTACCCACCCACCCGGCTACCTACCCCGCTACCTAACCATCCACCCGGCTACCTACCCGGCTACCTAACCAGGCTACCTACCCACCCACCCGGCTACCTAGCTACCCACCCGGCTACCTAACCACCCTGCCGGCTATCTACCTGGCTACCTACCCACCCGGCTACCTAACCACCCGGCTACCTAGCTACCCACCCGGCTACCTAACCACCCTGCCGGCTATCTACCTGGCTACCTACCCACCCGGCTACCTAACCACCCTGCCGGCTATCTACCTGGCTACCTACCCACCCGGCTACCTAGCTACCCACCCGGCTACCTAACCACCCTGCCGGCTACCTACCTGGCTACCTACCCACCCGGCTACCTAGCTACCCACCCGGCTACCTAACCACCCTGCCGGCTATCTACCTGGCTACCTACCCACCCGGCTACCTACCCACCCGGCTACCTAGCTACCTACCCGGCTACCTAACCACCCTGCCGGCTACCTACCTGGCTACCTACCCACCCGGCTACCTAGCTACCCACCCGGCTACCTAACCACCCTGCCGGCTATCTACCTGGCTACCTACCCACCCGGCTACCTAGCTACCCACCCGGCTACCTAACCACCCTGCCGGCTATCTACCTGGCTACCTACCCACCCACCCGGCTACCTAACCACCCTGCTGGCTACCTACCCACCCGGCTACCTACCCACCCACCCGGCTACCTACCCACCCGGATACCTACCTACCCACCCGGCTACCTACCCACCCACCCGGCTACCTACCCACCCGGCTACCTACCCCGCTACCTAACCATCCACCCGGCTACCTACCCGGCTACCTAACCAGGCTACCTACCCACCCACCCGGCTACCTAGCTACCCACCCGGCTACCTAACCACCCTGCCGGCTATCTACCTGGCTACCTACCCACCCGGCTACCTACCCACCCGGCTACCTAGCTACCCACCCGGCTACCTAACCACCCTGCCGGCTACCTACCTGGCTACCTACCCACCCGGCTACCTAGCTACCCACCCGGCTACCTAACCACCCTGCCGGCTATCTACCTGGCTACCTACCCACCCGGCTACCTAGCTACCCACCCGGCTACCTAACCACCCTGCCGGCTATCTACCTGGCTACCTACCCACCCACCCGGCTACCTAACCACCCTGCTGGCTACCTACCCACCCGGCTACCTACCCACCCACCCGGCTACCTACCCACCCGGATACCTACCTACCCACCCGGCTACCTACCCACCCACCCGGCTACCTACCCACCCGGCTACCTACCCCGCTACCTAACCATCCACCCGGCTACCTACCCGGCTACCTAACCAGGCTACCTACCCACCCACCCGGCTACCTAGCTACCCACCCGGCTACCTAACCACCCTGCCGGCTATCTACCTGGCTACCTACCCACCCGGCTACCTAACCACCCGGCTACCTAGCTACCCACCCGGCTACCTAACCACCCTGCCGGCTATCTACCTGGCTACCTACCCACCCGGCTACCTAACCACCCTGCCGGCTATCTACCTGGCTACCCACCCACCCGGCTACCTACCCACCCACCCGGCTACCTACCCACCCGGATACCTACCTACCCACCCGGCTACCTACCCACCCGGCTACCTAACCACCCACCCGGCTACCTACACACCCACCCGGCTACCTACCTACCCACCAGGCTACCTACCTACCTACCCACCCGGCTACCTACCAACCCACCAGGCTACCTACCCACCCACCCAGCTACCTAACCACCCACCTACCCACCCACCAGGCTACCTACCCACCCGCCTACCCAGCCACCCACCAGGCTACCCACCCGGCTACCCAGCCACCCACCAGGCTACTTACCCATCCGGCTAAGGGCTACCTACCTACCCACCCGGCTGCCTACCTACCCACCAGGCTACCTATCCACCCAACCACCCATGGGAGCTGCGCGCCGGATGGAGGCTGGGACAGGAGGTCTGCTGCTGCAGGTGAGTAAATGGTTTTTTTTTATTATTTATTTTAGCAGGTGTATGTTCTGGGCAGGTCTGCCACATGATTGCGTGTATGTTCTGGGCAGGTCTGCCACATGATTGCGTGTATGTTCAGGGCAGGTCTGCCACATGATTGCGTGTATGTTCTGGGCAGGTCTGCCACATGATTGCATGTATGTTCTGGGCAAATTTGCTACATGATTGCATGTGTTTTCTGGGCAAATCTGCCGACATGATTGCACGTATTTTCTGGGCATATCTGCCGACATGATTACAGGTATTTTCTGGGCATATCTGCCGACATGATTGCAGGTATTTTCTGGGCATATCTGCCGACATGATTGCAGGTATTTTCTGGGCATATCTGCCGACATGATTGCACGTATTTTCTGGGCATATCTGCCGACATGATTGCACGTATTTTCTGGGCATATCTGCCGACATGATTGCACGTATTTTCTGGGCATATCTGCCGACATGATTGCACGTATTTTCTGGGCATATCTGCCGACATGATTGCACGTATTTTCTGGGCATATCTGCCGACATCATTGCACGTATTTTCTGGGCATATCTGCCGACATCATTGCACGTATTTTCTGGGCATATCTGCCGACATCATTGCACGTATTTTCTGGGCATATCTGCCGACATCATTGCACGTATTTTCTGGGCATATCTGCCGACATCATTGCACGTATTTTCTGGGCATATCTGCCGACATGATTGAATGTATTTTCTGGGCAAATCTGCTCACATTATGTGTATTTTCTTGAGAAAACCTGCACAATTATGTGAATTTTCTGGGGAAAGGGTCACCAAAACTTGGGCCCACTGTCTTTGCGTTGCACTTTTCAAGGGAACCTGAGGTGAGAATAATATTGAGGCTGCCATATTTCTCTCCTTTTAAGCAATACCAGTTGCCTGGTTGCCGTTCTGGTCCTCTGCCTCTTATTCTTTCAACCATAGACCCTGAACAAGCATGCAGCAGGTCAGGGGTTTCTGACAATATTGTCAGAACTGAGAAGATTAAGCTGCATGCTTGTTGCTGGTGTAATTCAGTTTATTACTGCAGCCAAATAGATCAGCAGGGCCGCCAGGCAACTAGTATTGTTTAAAAGGAAATAAATATGGCAGCCTCCATATCACTCTCACCCCGGGATCACTTTAAATTACAGTTAGCTCCGCCCTTATCCGGTCATTGCCACGCCCATTTTTTGCCGCGGCGCTACGCGCCGCAGGTTCTATCCACGCCCATTTTTTGCCGCGGCGCGCTTCGCGCGCCGCAGGTTATAGCTGCACCCATTTTTGGACGCGGCGCGCTTCGCGCGCCGCAGGTCAGGGGGCCCACAACTGATATTTTGCACAGGGGCCCACTGCTGCCTGTGTCCGCCACTGGGCACTATTCTTACGTCTGCAGAACAGGGCATAGAAAAATATATGCAGATTGTACTCTGTTCTTTAGGTTTTCTACATGATTTATTGTACAGAACTACAAGTCATTTAGTAGCTAAGACACTTCACATACATTGTATGGCAGCTGTGTGCCTGGACTTTGGCTTTTCGGGAAAAGTGAATTTAAGACCTGCTTTGTCCAGAGATTGGACCGCTATGCATGGAAGTCCTGCTGTGCCCACAAACTCAGCCTGTCTTTAATCATATACATCCTCTGCAACCAATTAAGTGATAATTAATGATGGTTTTGGGTGGCAAAAGACTAGCTTGTGAGTGGGATCTAATGTGCACCAAATCCTCCGATCGCCTAGTCAGTATTGTAATTTGTAACCATGAATATTTTGGTCAACCCAGAAACTTGCTTCAAGTTTGTAGTTTGTGTAACGCATTACTTTTTTTTTCCAAGTTCCTCTGATGTTTTTACATCTCTATAGCTTTGGATTGGGCCATGTTTCCATGAATAGTCCACCATGTGACCTTCTTCATGTTTGTAGTTTGTAGCTCGTTACTTTGTCTTTTTGCTCTGACCTTTGCATTTATCTATAGCCTTGGTCTGGACCATGATATTTACATAAACAGTCCACATGTGTCCTTATTCAAGTTTGTAACGCATTATTTTTTACCATCTTGCTCCGATGTTTGCAGATACCTATTGCTTTGGTGTGGACCATGATACTTCCATGAATAGTCCACTATGTGACCTTCTTCATGTTGGTAACTTATTACTTTTTCCATTTTGCTCTGATGTTTGCAGATATCTATGGCTTTGGTCTGGGCCATGATGTTTCCTTGGATGAACTTAATGATGTTGCTTCTAAGATAGATGGAGAGAGACGTGTCTTTCATGTGGAAGATATTGATTACCTGAAGAGGGCCTTCAACAATATAGCAGGTGAGTCTTTGAATCAGATTATGGGACTTATTTACAAATTATTTTGTAAATAAGCCTAAAATGTCCATAACACAACTTGAGCGTACTGCCTACTGAGGTAAGATGCATTTCACAAATGTAAAGAGGTAGGTGGTGATTGAGGTACAGAGATGGGATATTTTTCGACTAAGGGCAGGTCCAGACGGGCATCTGACCCAGCAGCCCGGCATCTGGGTCAAAAGCTTCTCTGCTAGTTAGCAGAAAAGCAGTTTTTGCCTTTTGGCGGCAGTTCCTGTCGTTCGGTAAATGTGTCCCTTTTGATCCATGCAGGGGTTCACATAAACGTTGTGGTTAGCTGATCCTGTACGCTGCACAATACAATGAGATCAAGCGCAGTATTGGCATGAACTATGGTAAACGATTGTATCAATGGCTGTCCATCCATTTGAATGGACAGCGCTTAAGTGACAACTGCTGCGAGCATTGTTTAACGCCATTTAGATGTACGTGTGAACTGCCCCTGATTTCAATCAGCTGCTCCTTCATAGGCGGGGATTACGCATACAAATCCCATAATAGTCATTATATAACAAGTAAAACCGGTACAGTGCAATGTACTAGACTTGTTCTTGTATTTGTTTTGCTTTATATATGTAAAAACTTACAAAAGTTCCATAAAACTAAATTCAAATATAAAACACAACTGGACCATAAATCATAAATTAAGGTTTCAAGATTCAAGTACTTTATTGCCATTGTGTAACACAACAAAATTAGTTTTCGAGAAAGCCCCACAGTGCTTATAAGGAACAAAGTGAAGTAACAAAGGTAGAAATCGAGGAATTGTACAAGTATGTCAACTATTAAAAAATGTTGTACAAGGATTCATGAGGGGAAAAAAAAATCAGATTTACTTACCTGGGCTTCCTCCAGTCCCTAGAAGCCTCGCGCTCCTGTCGTCTGGGAGCCTGCGCAGAGTGCTCCAGGCCATGGGAGTGCGAATGTGAGCGGCGCAATCCAAAAGATAGCAGGAGATGTTGATAACACGGAAGTCTAGAAACAATAGCTTATTGGTATACAGGTTCCAGGGCAGTATGAGATAAAGTCCAGAACACAGGAGTACTATATAAATGTCACGGTACAGAAGGGCTAGGCAGAAATCAAGGTCAGGCAATCCAATATTCAGGGCAGGCAGCAAACAGGCAGATTCCAGTAACAAGCAATAAATCAGCAATAAATCAGTTCAGGCAGAATCCAATAACAGGCAGTTGGTCAGGGAAGGCAGTAAACAGGCAGAGTCCAGTAACAAGCAGTAAGTAAAAGTCCAGAAAAGCAATCCACAAGTTTTCAAAAAGGCACCCAGCAGTAAGCAGAAGCATATGCTAACACAGGCAAAGTCAAAGTGCACTCAGTAACCTTAAAGGGAACCAGAGATGAACGATTCACACAAAATAAACATATCAGTTGATAGCTTGTAAAGAATAAATGCTCTACCCGATAATTTCGCCACTCTGGTGTGCCTTTTTGAGTGCTTTTTTATCCATTATTGCTCCAGGAAATATACAATATGGCCGCCGGCTCATATTCCTTCTGCTTCCAGGTTATGAGGTGTTCTGGATGTGCTGTCTAGGCTATATGAGACTATAGACAAGCAGGGCTGCTGTAGGCTTTCATCTGTGTGCTTTCAACTTCATATTCTGGTATGCTTTGTGGCTGCCTGTAGGAAGTGTCTCTCATAGTAATGAAACTGCATACAGTAGATAATAATGATGACTGGCTGCACAGACAGAGCACACAGATCACACAGCCACACTTGTCTGTTAGACAGAGATTTTTCCTGCAGCAGCAGCCCCTCTGATGTCATCACAGCTCTCAGTATGTAAAGCATGAAATTTGAGCCAGGAGGGGGAAGGCTTGGGCTTGAAAAGACTCCACAGAAGAGTGACTCAGCTATAATGATTCCAGGTCAAACCTCGACTGAATAGTCGGTGGATTCTTATCACAGTTGATAACAGATAGATTAGACTGAGAAGAATAAAACTAAAAGCAGGGTAGGTGTTTACTGTCATGTTCCCACTGATAAATGTAATAAAATACATGAGGGTGCTTCGTCTCTGGTTCTCTTTAAATATATCAGGCAACCAATCGGTGGCCAACCACATGCACACAACAGCCAATCACACGCAGGCATTGATCTAGTTTAAATATCAGCTGAGAGAGAGATCAGCTGACACGGGTGGCAATACATGTCAACTGGTAACCAATACTAACCAGCAAAACATCTTGATAGTGCTATAGCACAGCTATAGCACAGTGGCAAAAGCACAGCCTCTGATGTGAGAGACCAGGGTTCAAATCAGGCAGGGTCAGCCTCCACATATTATTATTTATTACATAAACCCCTGCCTAAATGTCAGCTGATTCTACCTCTGTCTCCGCCTAAGACCATACTGCGGCCAAGAGGAGCGATCCCATACACCCAGAAGTTATACATACACCTGCATTCTATGTTAAAGCAAATCTGCTTTTTTATAAGAAGTAAGATACTAAGATACTATTAAGATTTTTTTTTTAAGAAATAAGATACTTACCGGTACCTATGGAGAGGAAAGGCTCTGGATCCCATAGAGCTTTCCCGCTCCTCTCATGGTCTCCAAGTTCCAGCAGGTCACTCCCATTTAAATTTGCTGTTACAGGAGGTGTCGGAAGCACTCATTTTCACGAGTGCTCTCCAAGCTGGGTAGCTCCATACTGTGAATGTGCAGTACGGAGCTGTTGATCTCTGGAAACATTTGGATGACATAAGCGCTTCCAAGGGCTCCCAGTTGATCGAAAAAAAAGCTAATGGGGGTGACAACACTGGAATGCGGGAGCCATGAGTGGAAAGGGAAGACTCTTTAGGACCCGAAGCACACGGCCAGGACAATTCCGGCAGCAACTCCTACACACAGCCATGTGGAAATGTGGCCAAAGACGGCATGTGAATTAGACAAAGCAAGCGTCCTTTAGCTCACACCAGATCTAAGAACTGGTTACAATGGCAGCACAAAGGTCTGGCAGGCCAAGCACAATAAGGTGAAAAATGTTTGTGAACCTTACAGATTATGCATGCAGGTGAAATTTTTCTCATCTCTGGTTTTGCTTTTAAACTGTCTCCCATTAAAGCACAGCAGGTTAAGGAAAGTATTCCTATGATTGTGTGTGTAGACTGCATTGCGGTCTGCACAACTAGTAGACGGATGAGCAGTTGCTGGAACACCATGGGCAGCTCAGTTTTGTCTCTGCACAACTATTACTGCAAGCCACATGGATCTGTTTAGATGGCTGCAGACAAGTCTGGTGAAAGGTGTGGACAAAAGCACAATTTCATTTGAATGCAGTTTGTGTTGCCTGCCAGGATTGTCCTATGAGCAACATTCCACTGCCTTAAAGAGAATCTGTATTGTTAAAATCGCACAAAAGTAAACATACCAGTGCGTTAGGGGACATCTCCTATTACCCTCTGTCACAATTTCGCCGCTCCACGCCGCATTAAAAGTGGTTAAAAACTGTTTTAAAAAGTTTGTTTATAAACAAACAAAAGTTCCACCAAAACAGGAAGTAGGTTGATGTACAGCATGTCCACACATAGAAAATACATTCATACACAAGCAGGCTGTATAAACCCTTCCTTTTGAATCTCAAGAGATCATTTGTGTGTTTCTTTCCCCCTGCAGCTATCTTCCACTGAAGTGTCAGGCTGTTTCTACCTGCAGAGTGCAGACAGCTCTGCCTGTATGTAATTCCTCAGTATATGAAAGCCCAGCCAGCTCAGAGGAGGATTTATCCAGCTTGTAAAAGATAAGAGAGAAGAGAGCAGCTGCCCTAATCTAAATAATACACAGGCAGTGTTCAGAGAGGGGCCTGGAGGGGGGAGATGCATCACAGAACCACAACACTGAAGAACTTGGCAGCCTTCCAGACACAGGCTTACAAGTCTGACAAGAGAGAGATAAGTTGATTTATTACAGAGATGGTGATAGTAGAACGTGCTGCAGTAAGCCAGAACACATTAGAATAGCTTTTGGAACTTGTAGGATAATAAAAAACAGGATGCAATTTTTGTTACGGAGTCTCTTTAATGCTGCTGCCTAGTGTCTTTCTGGAGGTAGGTGGAGAGATGACGCTGCAGCTTTTGTGGATGGGGTACTAATGATTGAAGGACCTGGCGAGAGAGAGTCTGTAGTCCCCAAGTCCCGCCCACCCTGCCACAAAGCAACTGCGGAGAGAAGGTGACAGAGAGGGCACTTCTATCTGATCCCAGTCAAGGAGGACACAGACGCTGCCATGTGGTCGCATTGAACCAGGAATTAATCCAGCCCTATGGCTACTCTTCCCCAATTCCATATTGTGTTTGCTAGACTCCAGAGTCTCTTGGATGTTAAATGTCATTTTTCCACAAAAATCATACTACCGAGGTGATTTTAAACCAATTTTTTCCAATTTGTGATTTTTTTTTCTGTCATTTTTTTGCATTCTCAGATGCTAAAAATGGCAAATAAAATACTCCTCGGAAATCAGAAAAATGGAAACTC
The DNA here is from genome assembly GCF_040937935.1 of Hyperolius riggenbachi. Lineage (NCBI taxonomy): Eukaryota > Metazoa > Chordata > Amphibia > Anura > Hyperoliidae > Hyperolius > Hyperolius riggenbachi. Next base: position 43,990,808 of record NC_090653.1, on the reverse strand, counting down.
AGAAAATCGGAAATTGGCATTGGTAGAAACTGGAATTTCTGTGGAATCGGAAATAGGCATTTCCAACCATTCCTAGTTGAAATCCAAGTTGAAAAGCCACCTCTAGCGCCATTTATGGATTTATGGATCTTCTGTAGCATAATCCACCCACAACTAATTACTGATCAGATATGTACCTATGCTCTGAGTCCTAAGGGAGAAAAGTGCTTTATAAGTTTAATGCTAGGTACACATGATGCATTTTTTTGGTCGATTTTCCATCTGATCGATTCTCCACTTGATTTTCTGCTCCATTTTCCACTCTATTGTCTTATCTTTTCTTATCAATTTCCATTTACGTCTATGAGAAATCGACCAGTAAAAAAAAAAACGGATATGACGGAAATAATCTATCGAACCATCTATCTACTGAAAAAACGTATGGTGTGTACTTAGCATTATTGTAGTTTTCAGACATTCTGAGAGGTACTTCCCATTCAGTCCCCCAACGAGAAGCTCAGGTCCGTTTCGGGTGGGACTTGGAAGCTCCCTAGGTTAGCGCCTATATTTGTGATTGATGTAATATTTCTGTTTTATTTTTAGATGAGACTCAAGCCTTTGATATGTGTGGACTGAGCAATGAGCACTCCAATGATACGAGGGAGAAATTTCCTTGGATTGTTACAATTACTTCTGTGGTAAGCAATGAGGCTCTGCCTCTGATGTCATAGTAGTGAAGTTCTGACAGCATGACCAAGCGACATCTGCTACAGGACCACATCAGCACAAAATGTTGACTTTCTATGTAGTATAAGGGCTCAGACACACTATAAGCCAGTGATGGCTAACCTTGGCACTCCAGCTTTGACAAAACTACAAATCCCATTATGCCTCTGCCTCCATGAGTTATGCTTAGAGCTGTCAGAGTATTGCAGTGCTTCATGGGACTTGTAGTTCCACCACAGCTGGAGTGCCAAGGCTAGCCATCACTGCTATAAACACTTTTCTGAATACTTTTTGGTCATCAGAGCTTTCTGAGAGCTTTTTAAAAGATGCTCCCATTGACTTATATTAAAATTGCTGTAAAATCACTGTAAAATTGCAATCATGGTAAAATCACACGATTTTACCGCAATTTTAATGTAAGTCAATGGGAGCGGTTTTTTACAAAGCTCTGAAGGCCAAAAAGCACTTATAGTGTATCTGAAGTTGAAGAGAAATCGAGAGCCCAATATGGTGTAGTATGTCAAAATTGATTGGATAAATGAAACAGTGAGATGGTAATACTCACAAACACGGGTTACCACCTAGGTAACCACTCATTAGGCAGGTGAGGAGATTAGACCTGTCCTCACTCAGGATTAAGAAGTCACTCTCTGTAGATAGGAAGAAAGGGGGTAGATCACCCCTCCACCTGGGGTGGACTCAAATATATTGGTAGGTGAACAGAGGCGCCAGAAGGATAAAAGTACATAAAATTTTTTAAAAATCGGAGAAAGTGGTGGACTCGCCTCCGTTAAAGAGAGTCTGAAGCGAGAATAAATCTCGCTTCAGACCTCATAGTTAGCAGGGGTATGTGTGCCCCTGCTAAAACGCCGCTATCCTGCGGCTTAACAGGGGTCCCTTCACCCCCAAATCCCCTCCGTGCAGCCGGGGAGCGCTTCCGCATTGGGGCAGGGCTAACCGCCGCAGCCCTGTCTCATGCGCGTCTATCAGACGCGTACCTCCGCCTTTCCCCCGCCCCTCTCAGTCTTCCTTCACTGAGAGAGGCGGGGGAGAGGCGGCGATGCGCGTCTGATAGACGCGACTAGAGGTAAGGCTGCAGCCGTTAGCCCTGCCTCCAGGAAGAGAATATCTACGACCAAGTTGATGACCAAGTCTTGCGGGGGTGGGTTTGGGGGTGAAGGGACCCCCGTTTAGCCGCGGGATAGCAGCGTTTTAGCAGGGGCACACATGCCCCTACTAACTATGAGCTCTGAAGCGAGATTTATTCTCGCTTTAGAGTCTCTTTAAAGCAGACACCAAGGACTGTAAATATATAGATATACGCATTTATTTAAAATACCCCAAAGATGCAACGCGTTTCGTGGTCACAGCCCACTTCTTCAGGCAATAAGCAGGGGATAAACAACAGCAATTCAGTTATAGGTGCTCTGCTTGCTATAACTGAATTGCTGTTGTTTATTCCCTGCTTATTGCCTGAAGAAGTGGGCTGTGCCCGCGAAACACGTTGCATCTTTGGGATATTTTCAATAAATGTGTATATCTATATATTTACAGTCCTTGGTGTCTGCTTTAACGCAGGCGAGTCCACCACTTCCTCCCAGCAATTTTTTAAAAATTTGATGTATTTTTATCCTTCTGGCGCCTCTGTTCACCTACCAATATATTTATAGTGTATCTGAGCCCTTAGGGCCTATGTACTCAAACTCTTCATAGTAATCAGAATCTGTGGGCCCCCCTCACTACATGGAGATGGAGATGGTAAAATTGGGTAGCGATTAGCCAATCAAAAATGGATGCACCGGGCTTCAATGTTATAAAGGGTAAATAAATATGGCAAATTCTATATCTGCATTTAAGGAAGGCTTAGATGCTTCCCTTGCATTGAAAGACATTCTTGACTATAATTACAGATCATTCCTGGCCGTGGTGTTCTGTGGTCATGACGGCAGAGCTCTGTGAGCCAGTCAAGAGCCGCTTTCATTGGCTTCTGACAGTGTGATCAATGAAAGCCAATGGGAGTTGCTTACATTCATGACAGGGTCAGACGCCGATGAAATTGGCTCCTGACCGGCTCACGGAGCTCTGCCGCCAGAGACAGGCAGAATGAGTGAGCTGCGGCGGGGAGACAGGATGAGATCGGCGGGAGCTACAAGAGTGGCAAACGACCGGTGGAAGTGATATGATATCTACGCACTGGCAGGATTAACAGCATCAAAACAGGGTGTAGATGTACTGTATGTAAGTGACACTTTATTTTACAGGTTTATACAGTATATTTAAGTAATCTCTGTAATTTTTGTTTTTCTAGCATCGAAGCGGAGTGGTGAGAGCTAAAGGATCCATTATCACCAGGAATTTCATCCTAACAGCTGCCCAGGCCTTCCACCTTGATGATGCTGTATATATGTCTGTGCAAGTTGACAGTAAGTATCAGGGGCGCTGCCAGCATACAGGCGAGCCACGCCCCTTCTTGGGGCCTCACACAAAGGGGGGCCTCACTCTGTTGCTGGTGGCGGAGCGGCAGGAGGGTGTGCGCAGTGTCGGGGGGGGGGGGGGGGGGGAGTGGGTAGAGCGAAGTTAACCTATACTGAGGTGTACCTACCTAGCTAACCTATACTGGGGGGTCCTACCTATCTAACCTATACTGGGGGAACCTACCTATCTAATCTATACTGGAGGCATCTACCTATCTAACCTATACTGCGTGCACATACCTATCTAACTTATACTGGGGGCGTGTACCTAACCTATGCTGATGGGCTTGGAAGAACAAAGAGAAATCGAGAGCCCAATATGGTGTAATATTGTTAAGTTGGTTGTGGTTTAAAGCAAAAAAATCTTAGATATACTCACAAACATGGGTTACCCATAGGCAACCACTTCAAGTGCGGGTGGGGAGTATTATAACCTGACCCCAATCAGGTTATTAAGATGTCACTCTCTGTAGATAGGAAACGGGGTAGCACCCCTCCACCGAGGGTGGAATCAAGATTTCAGCAAAGCTTGGTGTACAGAGGCGCCAGAGTAGAATAACAACGTTTAAAAACCGTCTAAAAGAGGGGGATGTTCAGGTGGACTTACCTCCCTCAAAACTATATAAAACTCAATTGAGTCACAATATATCAATACAAAAAAAATGTTTTATTCAACTCCACTTAGTGCAACGCGTTTCGCAAGTGTGGTCCTGCTTCATTGGGCAAATAGGAGCATAACTCAATGAGTCTAAATGCAGAAGTGAGCGCCTCTGTGCAGTCACAGAGGCGCTCACTTCTGCATTTAGACCCACTGAGTTATGTGGAAATGGGTAAGGGGTACTATGTGGAAACAGGAAAAAAGGGCGCCGGCAGCTAGTGGACAAAAAAGGCGTCCGCCATTCACTCCTATAATAAATATCGTTTAATGGGCGCCATTATTAACATTATACAAACAGCTTCCGGAGATTTTTAATGTTTTATAACTGCGCTTGTGATGATTTAAGTTTAGAAAATGTGCCCGTGACGAATAACGTTTATAAAAATACTAAACATATTTATCGTATGTAACTAAAACATTGTTTAAAATGTTATTTGTTATGGTTTGTAAAACATTATTATTCACAAAATAAAGTGATAAGTATGTAACATAAATTGCAATATATTTTTTACAGTCACTATTTGTAAAACATTATTATCCACATAATAAAGTGATCAGTAACGGGGGTGGTTAGGGCTAGGGTTAGGCACCACCAGGGGGTGGTTAGGGTTAGGCACCACCAGGGGGTGGTTAGGGTTAGGCACCACCAGGGGGTGGTTAGGGTTAGGCACCACCAGGGGGTGGTTAGGGTTAGGTACCACCAGGTGGGTGGTTAGGGTTAGGCACCACCAGGGTGGTGGTTAGGGTTAGGCACCATCAGGGGGGTGGTTAGGGTTAGGCACCACCAGGGGGGTCTTAGGGAAAGGCACCACCAGGGGGATCTTAGGGTTAGCCACCACCAGGGGGTGGTTAGGGTTAGGCACCATCAGCAGGGTCTTAGGGTTAAGCACCACCAGGGGGGTGGTTAGGGTTAGGCACCACCACACCAGGGGGGTCTAAGGGTTAGGCACCACCAGGGGGGTCTTAGGGTTAGGCACCACCAGGTGGGTGGTTAGGGTTAGGCACCACCAGGGGGGTGGTTAGGGTTAGGCACCACCAGGGGGTGGTTAGGGTTAGGCACCACCAGGAGGGTGGTTAGGGTTAGGCACTTCCAAGGGGGTCTTAGGGTTAGGCACCACCAGGGGGGTGGTTAGGGTTAGGCACCACCAGGAGGGTGGTTAGGGTTAGGCACTTCCAGGGGGGTCTTAGGGTTAGGCACTACCAGGGGGGTCTTAGGGTTAGGCACCACCAGGGGGGGTCTAGGGGTTAGGGATAGGTACAGGGAGGGTTATGTGTGAGAGTAGGGTTAGGTTTAGTTTTAGTAAAATTTTAGTAAATCTTACTAATGTTTTACAACAGATTATGAACATAGTTATATTTATATCATCGATATAAACAATATTTTCAGACTTTATTATAAGAAACGATAAATGAAGCTTATTCACAATAATATACAATTACAACAATTAAACATATATTATCATTTTTCAACAAACGTAATTATAAGTTTTACTTTTGAAACAGGGAAGATTAACATTTTCACAATTGCTGATTTCATACACATTATTTAAAGAAATACTATTGATTCACATATTTTTTTCAACTGACACAGGAATTGTTTGGGAAGTACTGCTAAGTACTGGTGTATACATTTTAGTATCAACTTCTTTGTTTACTGTTATCAAAATACTTTCAAACTTTACTGACGCCAAAACTGACGGCTGACTGAGCCATGAGGAGAGGGGAAATTCCCCTCACACTTCATCAGTTAACTCTATGTGTAACTCTGTGTGTGACAGAGACAAAGCTCCCAACAGCTGCAGCTTCTGTGTCCTGTGTTTCTGATTCTGACTGAAGTGTCTGAGGCAGGGAACACACTTGACTGTTTTCGTGCGCGTTTTCTGCACAGAAAAACTGAGAACTCATGTTAATCAATGGGCTAGTACACACTTAATATTTTGTTCGCGCGCAGAAAAAAAACTGACATTCTGCATCATGATTCTGTACATTTTGTCAGTTTTCTGTATCAATTACATCAGCTGCTGTGAAAAAACGCGCGCGTTTTCCTGCATAGAAACACACTTGGTGTGCAGAAAAAGTATGCAGAAAAATGCGCGCAGAAAACTGAAAGACAAGTGTGTTCCCTGCCTAAAGAGAGCAGAGGAAATGTAACTAATTGTCACAGCTTTTTCATACTGTTTTTGCTTTCAGAGTTTGATATGTTTGATATTTGCTTTCTGTAGTCTGATATGCAACTCTGGCTGTGCATTGAAGCAGACACCCCTTCTGCAATTGATTTGTCCCAATATAGCTAAATCCTACCCTCAATAAATTAAAGCTTTTACCTCTGATATTTAACATGAAAAGTAGGAAAATGTTTACACAGCTACTTAGACATTATTTGTACATTGTCATTTTAGAACACTTGGGTATCGATAGTATTCCTTTAACGATTTAGAAATTTGTAAAACATTATTTGTAAACGAAATACAACACAATATTTTTTAAACGGTATTACTGCTCATCGTTTACACCCTGCGCCCTTTTTTCCCAACGCTCTTTTTGTACATACGCGTACTATGTACCCCTATACTCATTTTTCCTGGGAGGGGGTGGGCATCTGGGGTCCCCTTCTTAAAGGGGACTCCCAGATGCCACAATGAACCCCCCAGGAGTCGTCGCCCCCACCTCCTCCTGGGGAACCGGAGGTGGGTAAGAGCCCCTTGTCCATGGATTGGACAAGGGCTTCAGGGGGGAGGGGAAGGCTTGGCTCCCCTCTCCCCCAGAGCCCCCCCCCCCATACCATGGACCATGCAGGCTGGTATAGCTCAGGGTGCGAAGCCCCACTCGGCCGGGATTCCACATTCTGGCTATTCCAGCATGCATGGGTGACAAGGGGAGAAAGATACTCGGGCCCCATGTCATTTTAAAAAAAAATCCCACCCTTTGAACATAAAAATAAAGGTTAAAAAAAATAGGAAAAGTTACCAGGGATCTTTATACAGCCATATTGCGGCTGTATAGCGGTCCCTGGCCAAAGCGTTGCGGCTCCAGAGGGGTTTCCAGGGGGTCCATACGCACTGCGTACGGACCACCTAGAAACCACGTCAGGAAATTCATTGTTCTTTCTTTTGATATATGTAAATTTACACTACTGTTAGGTTTGCTACATCATCTGCCATTTACTGCATTTAAATGTATACTTTTTTCCTTTAAAACTAATATCGTTTTTCTCAAAAACTATAAGGTCTTTTTGAAAAAGATGTTTTCCCCACTTGCCCACCCCATTTTTTGTAACCACTGTCCCTGTCCATAGTCCCTCCAAATTCGGTGTTCCTAGCATGTAAGGGGGCATTGCTATTAACCAGTGGCGTAGCTACAAACCTCTGGGCCCCGATGCGGAATCTGGATGTGCCCCCCCCCGGCAACAACCGCCCCCCACAACACCTGACGCACACACATATAGCTGGGTCTCTTCTCTTGGAGTTCCTGCTTGCTGTTCCTGGAGACAGAGGGACAACGAGCAATAGCACGTCGCATCTAGATGGTTGGGTGCTGCCTGTAACTACTCGTCTACTGCACATATAGCTGTGCATGGCATGGCTATATCAATTCAGCTTTGCAGCAGCATGGGTGCCACGTTCAATTTGCAGCCATACGCAGCACCCAGAGGAAATAGGGCAATTAGTAGCAAGATGCCTTTAATTAGATAGATTACTATCAGTATAGGCATAGAATAAAGATGCATACACATATTCAATTTTGATTGGTCAATCACTGACCAATTTTACCACTGCATGTAGTATGAGGGTCAAGAGACTTTGAATACTGTGAACAGAGCTGGGCTCTCATAATACCTAGAAGTAGTAAAATTGGCTATTCAAAATTGTATGTGTGTACCAGGCTTTAAAGCTAATACTGTACATACAATACAGCTGGTTTACAATCAGTACAGGCACAGAGCAACACCTTATACTGTACATACTGAAGGTAACAGATCAGAACACACTGCAGCTAGTTTTCAATCAGTACAGGCACAGAGCAACACCTTATACTGTACATACTGGAGGTAGCAGGGATCAGCACACACTGCAGCTAGTTTACTGTCAGTACAGGCACAGAGCAACACCTTATACTGTACATACAGGAGGTAAAAGATCAGCAAACACTGCAGCTAGTTTACTGTCAGTACAGGCACAGAGCAACACCTTATACTGTACATACAGGAGGTAAAAGATCAGCAAACACTGCAGCTAGTTTACTATCAGTACAGGCACAGAGTAACAGCTTATACTGTACATGTTGGAGGTAGAAGAGATCAGTACACACTGCAGCTAGTTTACTATCAGTACAGGCACAGAGTAACAGCTTATACTGTACATGTTGAAGGTAGAAGAGATCAGTACACACTGCAGCTAGTTTACTATCAGTACAGGCACAGAGTGACAGCTTATACTGTACATGCTGGAGGCAGCAGAGATCAGCACATTGCAGCTAGTTTATTATCAGTACAGGCACAGAGTAACAGCTTATACTGTACATACTGGAGGTAGCAGGGATCAGCACACGCTGCAGCTAGCTGACTATCAGTACAGGCACAGAACAACAGCTTATACTGTACATACTGGAGGTAGCAGAGATCACCACATGCTGCAGTTAGTTTACCATCAGTACAGGCACAGAACAATAGCTTATACTGTTCATACTGGAGGTAGAAGAGATCAGTACACACTGCAGCTATTTTACTATCAGTACAGGCACAGAGTAACAGCTTATACTGTACATGCTGGAGGTAGCAGAGATCAGCACACACTGCCGCTAGTTTACTAGCAGTACAGGAACAGAACAACAGCTTAAACTGTACACGCTGGGGGTAGCAGAGATCAGCACACACTGCTGCTAGTTTACTAGCAGTACAGGAACAGAATAACAGCTTATACTATACACATTGAAAGTAGCAGAGATCAGCCCGAACCTAGTGCTGGGAATACACAGCTCGATTCTGAGCTGATAAGATGGCTCGATAGATAATTTCCGACATGTCCGACAATGGAAAAAGATAAGAAAAACAAGCGGAAAATAAGAGAATCGCCCACAGATTTGAGTGGCAAAAACGATTGGGCGCAGAATCGAGCCCCAGAATCAACCCGTGTATTCCCAGCATAAGGCCCGGCTTACACTTACGTTTAAAAACTTTGCTGCCAACACGCACATATATATACACACACACTGCTGCTGACTGACACACACACCCACACACCTTAGCACTGGGTCACAAAGCTGACTGGTAATACCAATTTGTATTATACAAACATGCCTAATTAGACTTCACACCTAAATAGGATAACAATACAAGTGCTTAACCACTCCAGAATACTAAAAACACTGCAATAAAATGCTACATTATAAAGCATAAATTCCCTGGACAGATTATAGGACCAACACAACAAACATACCCAGGCAATCATACATTCACAAGTGCCAGGCTAACTGATCAACTGTTGGAGGGCTCCATGACGTTCACTACAGAAGTATTCAATACAGGAGTCCAACCAAAGGCAAATAAAAGACAGAGCTGCATAGTTCATAGGAGAGACACAGGCAATTAGGGGTTAATCTCACCACTCCAGCGGCAGCCCAGGATCAAAGCATTCTAGGTAACAATCTTCACTCGGCTATTCATGTTACAGCTTCAGTGTGTTCTTTCATCCACACTGCTAGTAGTCAAACATCGCGCAGGCACATTACGTGGTGGGAAGTCAGCCCCACGCAGAGATACACTATCCTCCTCCTCCTCCTGCAAGCATGCACGGATCGATCTTCTATCCACTTAGCTGTCTGTTTACAGAGACCTGCAGCTTTTCATCCTCCAAGTGCCTGACCCGGCTGTCCATAGCCACTCAGGATGTAGAAATGATGCAGGGCGGCCGCTATCTCGTACAAAACAGCCACTGCCAGCGCCAGGCATATATATTCGGGCAAGGGTGAGCCTGGGGTGCCTGGCACCTGGGTGCAAGATTATCTCTGGCGCCTATGGGAGTGGTTAAATTAACCGCGCCCAACCACATAACCACACCCATGTCCTGCCTAATCACACCCACACCTTCCACCTCTTTACGCATGCATGTGATACCCCATTCCTACCCCTCTTCCATGGGCTTGCTCCTGGCTGGCTTTGGCTTCCTGCGAGTCTGCTAGTCTCTGGACTGACTCAGATTGGGAGGCTCTGCGAGTGCGACACAGTCACACACTGCGTATTTATGGCTGCCTGCGGCCACCCTACTCTCGCTCGCTGTCGTCAGGCTCCTCCCCCGCCAAGCCCAAGCGTGAGGTGGGCTGCCTGTATCTTTCCCATTGCGCTGCGCAGCCTGCCAGTGTTGCCAACCTTTCACGTTATTTTTTACTGACAAATACCTAAAAATTTACTGACAAAAGATTTTTACTGACAACATTTCCCCACTAAATGCACATAAGAGACAGCGTTTCACCAGTAAATGCACATAATGACAGACAGCCTTTCCCCAGTAAATGCACATAATAAGAGACAGTTTTTCCCCAGTAAACGCACATAAGAGACAGCTTTTTACCAGTAAATGCACATAATAAGAAACCGCTTTTCACCAGTAAATGCACATAATAAGAGACAGCTTTTTACCAGTAAATGCAGATCAGCTTTTCACCAGCAAATGCACATAATACGAGATAGCTTTTCACCAGTAAATGCACATAATGACTAACAGCCAGTGTCCACAGTATATGTAGCCAGCCTGGACCCCCTTTAGGCAGCGAGTGACAGGGAGCCCTTTAGGCAGTGAGTGTCAGGGAGCCCTTTAGGCAGTGAGTAGCAGGGAGCCCCTTTAGGCAGTGAGTGGCAGGGAGCCCCTTTAGGCAGTAAGTGGCAGGGAGACCCTTTAGGCAGCGAGTGGCAGGGAGCCCCTTTAGGCAGTGAGCCCCTTTAGGCAGTGAGTGGCAGGGAGCCCCTTTAGGCAGTGAATGGCAGGGAGCCCCTTTAGGCAGTGAGTGACAGGGAGCCCCTTTAGGCAGTGAGTGGCAGGGAGCCCCTTTAAGCAGTGAGTGACAGGGAGCCCCTTTAGGCAGTGAGTGACAGGGAGCCCCTTTAGGCAGTGAGTGACAGGGAGCCCCTTTAGGCAGTGAGTGACAGGGAGCCCCTTTAGGCAGTGAGTGACAGGGAGCCCCTTTAGGCAGTGAGTGACAGGGAACCCCTTTAGGCAGTGAGTGGCAGGGAGCCCCTTTAGGCAGTGAGTGGCAGGGAGCCCTTTTAGGCAGTGAGTGGCAGGGAGCCCCTTTAGGCAGTAAGTGAGTGACAGTGAGCCCCTTTAGGCAGTGAGTGACAGGGAGCCCCTTTAGACAGTGAGTGGCAGGGAGCCCCTTTAAGCAGTGAGTGACAGGGAGCCCCTTTAGGCAGTGAGTGACAGGGAGCCCCTTTAGGCAGTGAGTGACAGGGAGCCCCTTTAGGCAGTGAGTGACAGGGAGCCCCTTTAGGCAGTGAGTGACAGGGAACCCCTTTAGGCAGTGAGTGGCAGGGAGCCCTTTTAGGCAGTGAGTGGCAGGGAGCCCCTTTAGGCAGTGAGTGAGTGACAGGGAGCCCCTTTAGTCAGTGAGTGACAGGGAGCCCCTTTAGGCAGTGAGTGACAGGGAGCCCCTTTAAGTAGTAAGTGAGTGACAGAGAGCCCCTTTAGGCAGTGAGTGAGTGAAAGGGAGGCCCTTTAGGTAGTGAGTGAGTGAGTGAGTGACAGGGAGCCCCTTTAGGAAGTGAGTGAGTGACAGGGAGCCCCTTTAGGCAGTGAGTGAGTGACAGGGAGCCCCTTTAGGTAGTGAGTGAGTGACAGGGAGCCCCTTTAGGCAGTGAGTGAGTGACAGGGAGGCCCTTTAGATAGTGAGTGAGTGACAGGGAGGCCCTTTAGAAAGTGAGTGAGTGACAGGGAGCCCTTTTAGGCAGTGAGTGACAGGGAGCCCCTTTAGGCAGTGAGTGACAGGGAGCCCCTTTAGGCAGTGAATGACAAGGAGCCCCTTTAGGCAGTGAGTGACAGGAAGCCCAGGGGTCGAGTCCTGTGTGGACGCGGGTGAACGTCGTCCACCCACTTATTCTTCAGAGTGAACGCCGTTCACCCTGGCTTGTGTGGAGGGGAGCAGAGCAGAGAAGGCGAGCTATGGGGACAGCGGGGATGTCTCCCCCCCCATCCCTCTCACCTTCGTGCTCCCCTTCCGGCCTCTCCCCTCCGGCATTTTGAAATGTCGGGCCCGGCGGCGAAAGTGGGCGGAGACTTTCCGCGTTCCAGTCGCAAGGGAGAAGACCAGTGCGGCTAGAAGACCAGACTAGCCGCACACAGAGCGGAGCGTCCCTTGCGGCTGGAACGAGGTAAGTCTCCGCCCAATTTCGCCACCGGGCCCGACACTTCAAAACGCCGGAGGGGAGAGGCAGGAAGGGGAGCACAAAGGTGAGGAATGGGGGGGGGGGGGGGAGATGTCCGCCCATCCCCGCCCATCCCCTCTGTCCCCATAGCTCTCCTTCTCTGCGCTGCTCCCCTCCTGCTGGATACCTGGGCACATATCCCCCTGCCTACATATACTGGGCACATATACACCTGGCTACATATACTGGGGACATATACACCTGGCTACATATTCTAAGCTCATATACACCTGGCTACATATACTGGGGACATATACACCTGGCTACATATACTGGGCATATATACCTCTGCCTACATATACTGGGCACATATACCCCTGCCTACATATACTGGGCATATATACCCCTGGCTACATATACTGGGCACATATACACCTGGCTACATATACTGGGGACATATACACCTGGCTACATATACTGGGCATATATACCTCTGCCTACATATACTGGGCATATATACCCCTGGCTACATATACTGGGCATATATACCTCTGCCTACATATACTGGGCATATATACCCCTGACTACATATACTGGGCATATATACCCCTGGCCACATATACTGGGGACATATACCCCTGCCTACATATACTGGGCACATATACCCCTGCCTACATATACTGGGCACATATACCCCTGGCTACATATACTGGGCATATATACTCCTGGCTACATATACTGGGCACATATACCCCTGCCTACATATACTGGGCACATATACCCCTGGCTACATATACTGGGCACATATACCCCTGGCTATATATACTGGGCACATATACCCCTGGCTATATATACTGGGCACATATACCCCTGGCTATATATACTGGGCACATATACCCCTGGCTACATATACTGGGCACATATACCCCTGGCTACATATACTGGGCACATATACCCCTGGCTACATATACTAGGCAACTATACCTCTGGCTACATATTCTGGGGACTACTATACTCATGGCTACTTATACTGGGGACACCTATAGACCGACCTGGCTACCTATTTTGGGGGAACTGCTGTCAGATTATCTGCATTTTTGTGGAACCGCTGTTATGTATTTTGGGGAACAGCTGCCAGATTATGTGACGGGCACGGTGTGATTGGCACAGTCAATCGCCTGGCAACAGTTGCCGCTGCAACTCCGCCGCAATTGTCGCTAGTCCGCGTGAGTATGCGGACTAGCTACAGCAACCTCCATAAAGAACACGGAGCTTCCAGCGGGGGGAGGAGGAACGTCGGCGACAGCTTCCGTCGCACCGCTGATCCCTCTTCCGCGTGTGTACGCGGAGAGGCGTGGTGACGAGCTGTCGCCGAACTGTCGCGTACACGCTCCCGTGTGCTAGCGACAGAGAAGAAAAGTTGCCTGTGAGTATGGGCCATAATCCTTCCTCACAACCCCCTCCACACGTTTCAGAGTAACGCCTGGGATCATCCTATTTACCTGCTCCAGTGCTGCATTGGGTTTCTGTTCTTCCCACCAGCTGCATTCTCTGTATATCACTGGCTCATGATGCAAGTCACATGACAATGGACTGGGGATGTATGAAACAGAAAGTGTTCACAGTACCGGTTCCACCAACATTGGGGCCCTGGGGCAAAAGTAACCTGGGAGACCCCCTGACACCCCCCCTTGCAACAAAATCACCTCCAGGGCCACTGTGCCATCTGCTAGGCCCGATCCTAGACCCCCTTTCCACAATATCATTAGGTGTCCATTATATGTCCCCTAAAAATTACATTTGGGGTTCCAATGATTCACCTCCCTCTTTTCCTACCCGGAGTGTACACACAGCATCCAAGCTCTCATGGGTCACCATAGCTGAGGGGAGGGGGAGCACCTCCCATGGCCTCCATAGGCTTTTGGGCCCCGAGGCAATTGTGCAGCTCTCAGGAAGAACAGAGGAGACCCAATCCAATGCTGGGGCAGGGAAATATAATGCTCTGCTGTGCTACTCTGCAGAAGGGGGAAGAAGGGTGGGCCCCATAACCTCTAGGCCCCCCTACGTGGTCTCAGGGTTGTATTTCTGGAATATTTTCTGAAATATGAATACTGTGTCAAATCCAGTTGCCCCTGTGTTTTGTCCTAGCACACCAAATCCTGGATGTACAGATTGGTGCCACCACACCGTTAAAGAGGAACTCCAGTGAAAATAATGTAATTAAAAAAGTGCTTCATTTTTACAATTATTATGTATAAATGATTTAGTCAGTGTTTGCTCATTGTAAAATCTTTCCTCTCCCCAATTTACATTCTGACATTTATTACATGGTGACATTTTTACTGTGGGCAGGTTATGTAGCTGCTCCTAGATGTTTTGGCTGTTAGAGACAGCTGTAAACAGCTATTTCCTGTCTGTGAACATTGTTACATTGTGGCAGTTTGCCAGGAGCACCGTGGTCCTCAGAGCTTCTTGTGGGAGGGGTTTCAGCACAATATCAGTCATACAGCGCCCCCTGATGGTCTGTTTGGGAAAAGCAATATATTTCTCATGTAAAAGGGGGTATCAGCTACTGATTGGGATAAAGTTAAATTCTTGGTTGGAGTTCCTCTTTAAGCTAACATTCCCTTGCACTGTTTTCATATTTGTTAGGCCTCTTTACACTTTCCCTGCGGCACTATGCATATCATATGACCCTGTTGTTGCACTTTGCCGCAGGGTCGAATCGTATGAATGTCATTTTCTGCGTTGCGGTGCGATTTGGATGGAGCATAGCAAAGCAAACGTAAATGGCCTGGCGGAAAACCGACCTTACTGTTATTTTTAACTGATTTCAGGCAAAGCTGAATTCAAAGTAAAGAATATATATCGCCACCCAAAGTACGACCCTACTGGCAAGATGGACAAGAATATTAGGAAATCCTTTGATTATGACCTGGCTCTCATTGAACTGGAGCAGAAGCTGGATTTTTCATCAACAGTCAGGTAACACCACATACAGTCAGGGCCGGGCCGAGGCATAGGCTGGAAGGGCTCCAGCCTCAGGGCGCAGTGTAGGAGGGGGCGCAGAATTAATTCAGCTGTCATTTATAATTGTGTTTGAAGCAGAAAGAAATAAGAAAAGGGGATACATAGCAGTGACTGCAAGCCAGATAACTAGATATTAAGGTGTTGGGGAGGTTGTGGGCCCTGTGGCGCCTCTTAGTCTAATAGCAATCAGTGTGTGACAGCTGGGGTAGGAGGGATGGAGGGGCGCACTTTGGTGTCTAAGCCTTGGGTGCTGGAGGACCTTGTCCCTGCTCTGGCAATCAGTGTGTGACGGCTGGGGTGGGATAGATGGAGGGGCGCACTTTGGTGTCTCAGCCTTGGGTGCTGGAGGACCTTGTCCCGCCTCTGCATACAGTTATCATAATCTCTGAGCATTCTTGTTATATCTGAGCAGAGAGGGCTACCTGTCTTGCAAAAATAAAAGAAAACATGAGAAACAATGTTTTGTTTTACAGCAGAGCAATCACATGGTTGTCAAGCAAGATTACCTTGATTAAAGCAGTATAAACTACTGGTGGGAGAGGGAAGGCTTATATCCAAGGGTGTAGCAATAGCCATAGCAACTATAGCAGCTGCTATGGGGCCCTGGAGCAGAGGGGGCCCAGGTGGTACTTAATGTATTCACCATTAACTTTCTTATGTTCCTCCACCCTCAAACTTCGTCTCATTGCTCATGGACTATGCAGTGTTGATTGCATGAGATGCGTGAGGCATGAAATCGCCACAATTAACTCCTATCCATAGGGTAGGGGCAGGTGACACTGCTTAAGAATACCTCCATCTGAGGGCCCCATGAAAGTTTTGCTATGGGACCCCATGATCTCTAGCTATGGCACTGCCTACATCGAAAAAGGGAGCCTGGAGATTTGGGCGCCCAGTAATCCTAATAGAGAAATATTGATATTTAATAGCAATATTTTACTATATTTTACAACAATTTTAAATATCTGTATAAAATACTGATATTTTACTATGACTGAGCCTAACCCTACTCTCACACAGAACCCTGACCCCTAACCCTAAACTCCCTCCCTGCACAAACTATCTAACTATCGCTTTACACCCCCCCCCCCCCCCCCCTTCGCACAAACTACCTACCCGATGCCTAAGCCTAAACCCCCCTGCACAAACTATTCATCTGACAAGTGATCCTAAACCCTTTCCCTGCACAAACTACCTACCTGATGCGTAACCTTTAACCCCCCTCCCCCCTGTGCCTTACCTTAACCCCTCCCCCTCACCAATTCTCCCCCCCCCCGAAGAAAAAACACATAATTTATCAGGCAAGTTTTTGCGCTGGCTGAATCGCAAAAACGCAAACCGCTAGCGATTTTACAATCGCTACGGTTTGCTTTTTAACATAGGAATCGCGGTAGGTCATTTCCACTACCGCGATTCGTTTTTGCCGGGAACGCAAACGCGCGGCGGAGCGATATTTGCCGCGATTTTGCTATGCAGTGCATAGCATAGCAAAATCGCGGCCGCGAACGTCGGGGAATCGCCGGTAATTGCGATTCAGCAATCGCTAGCGTTCAGCGTGAACGCTAGCGATTGCTAGTGGAAAAGGGCCCTTAATGTTTTATTTCTTAAGGTGGCCATACACTGGTCGATTTGCCATCAGATTCGACCAACAGATAGATCCCTCTCTGATCGAATGGGATCGTATGGCTACCTTTACAGCAAACAGATTGTGAACCGATTTCAGCTTGAAACCGTTCACAATCTGTTGTGGTGGTGCTGCTGCTGCTGCCCCCGCCCGCCCGCATACATTACCTGCTCCGTCGGCGCGACTCCAGTCTCCCGGTCACCGCTGCTCTGTCTGCGCTCTAGTCTCCAGGTCCGGCATGCCTCACTTCTTCTAGCCCGGCAGGAAGTTTAAACAGTAGAGGGCGCTCTACTGTTTAAACTTCCTGCCGGGCTAGAAGAAGTGAGGCATGCCGGACCTGGAGACCAGAGCGCAGACAGAGCAGCGGTGACCGGGAGACTGGAGTCGCGCCGACGGAGCAGGTAATGTATGCGGGCTCTATTGCGTCGGTCGTCGGGCACTCGAACGTCGCTAGCGATGCGCTCTTTACCCGCGGGCGATCAACGGTTATTTTCCGCACGGCGCGATCGACGGGATCGGACGAAATGGATCGAAATTCGGCGTGTAGCGTGAACGATTGGCAGCAGATTCGATCCCAGTGATCGAATCTGCTGTCGAAACGGGCGCAAATCGGGCCAGTGTATGGCCAGCTTTAGCTGTACTACACATACAAATCATAATATCATCATTTTTTTTTCGCTTCAGTGTCTCTTTAAACAGCGTTACAAACCAGTTTGTTTTCCCCTAGGCCCATCTGTCTGCCGTGCACCAGTGGGGCATCCTGGGCACTAAAGCTGCAGAACAAACCTGAAACTTGCGCAGACCATGGTGAGTGCGTGGAGATCGTACGGTAATATTGATACTGTGAAATAAAAATCAAAATGCTAGGGTAAAGCCTGGTATATACATCCAATTTTGATTGGCAAATTTTACCCCCTCCCCGTAGTATGAGAGCTTACCTTACCTACACTGTCTGACGACCGCCTGCCGCCTGACGACCGCCCCACGCCAATGGGCGTGGCCGCAGCGGCAGCCCCAGGACCGCCTCATGCCAATTGCCGTCAGGTCCTGGGGCCGGCTACTGCAGGAGATTGCGCGCAGGCTGCGCACGCATCTCCTGCTTGAGGGGCGGAAATCTTCAGTCTCAGAGCGGTGCTCGCCACCCGGGAGACTGTAAACCGCTGACTTTTCAGTTAGTACAGCACTGCTATCAGCAGCAGCGCTGTACTGGGGACAGCCTGTGTGACACGGCTGTCCCCCTGGGACATTAAAGAGCGATCGGCTCTCATAGGCAGAAGCTGTTGACAGCCGATCGCCAGGATTAGCCGGCTAGGGGGAGGGAGGGGTTTGTAAAAAAAAAAAAAAAAAAAAAAAAAGGTAAATAGTAAAAAACAATACAAAAATAAAGAGAGAAATATTTATTAAAAAAAAAAATTAACTGGGAGGGGGGGGGGGGGGGGGGGATGGGGGGGATCAGGCCCCACCAACAGAGAGCTCTGTTGGTGGGGAGGAAAGGGGAGCGGGGATCACTAGTGTGCTGTGTTGTGCGGCCCTGCAGCTTGCCGTTAAAGCTGCAGTGGCCAATTAAACAAAAAACAGCCTTTAGGGGGGGGGGGGGGGGGGGGGGTTAGCACTGTGGTCCTCAAGAGGTTAATAGTCCTCACGGTCGGTTGACACTCATACTACATGGCAGTAGTAAAATCGGTCAGCGATTGGCCAATCAAAATTGGTTGTGTGTGTGCACATTGACAGAGAGGCATTTAGGGCAGTTTTCTATTGTGAATCGTTGTGATTACAATTTTATGTATGGCCACTGCACTTGTTGACAATGCAATTATCGCTCTATTCGGTGGGTGTACAGCGCCATTACATATGCCGGGAGAAGGAAAAAAAATTAGCATGGAATAATGTTGCTGGAATGCAAAGAACCCAAAACCTCAATTGCTAAGCAATTCCCCGCACTCTTAAACTTGCTGCAGGAGGGCAGGTAGAATGCAGCAGGACTAATGTATGCAGGCAGAATCACCTTGCAAATGCGAACGCTCTCAGGCTTCTTGCAGACTACATGCGATTCCGATTTTTTTATCTGATGCGATTTTGTATTCCGATTAAAAAACGTACGGCATGCTGCTAAGTTTTGTAATCGGAATGCAGAATCGGACGTATAAAAAAAATCGGAGTGTGTGTAGTGTGCAAGAGGCCTAATGGAGTCTCCACACTACCGGTGGACATGGCCGGATTTATACTTCTTCCGCCCCAAGGCCGACTTTCGTGCAGCTTTCTTCTATGTGCAGCCTCTTTCCATGTGCAGCTTCTTTCCATGTGCAGCCTCACCTCCTATTTCTTGTGGAGCCCCCACTTCCATGTCTAACATTCATGTACAGCAGCCCCCTTCAGTTATATACAGCCCTGTTGGGCAGTAGCTCCCTATGTCCATTCCATATCAGCATTCCATGTCCAGCCGCCCCTTGGCTAGCTGCCGCTCAAGGCCCGAGCCTTGAAATGCAGCCCAGAAATGCAGCCCAGCTGGTGGAAAATAGTCCTAATTCAGATCTTCGAGGGTGATCAGTTCTATATTAGCTTTGACACCTCTTTGGAACACAATTACAGCATGTTAATTCCCAGTACATTGTAGGACTTTTATTGTGCTTATAGCATTTTTTTTGCCTTTCTGTCATATTGCTTTATGAAGAATCTTTAAAGAGACTCTTTGACAAAATGTTCAACCTTATTTCTTTGTTCCTGTACGTTTCTATACCTGTTCTAATGTGGTCTGTCTTACTGCAGCCTTTCCTAGTTGCACAGTGTCAGTATTATCTCTGTTATACAAACCAATCTTCTTTCCTTTGCCGGCTTTGTCGGCTCAGGCAGGAATGTGCTGCTCTGCTGTGATAGGTAGAAGTTATACACCCACTCTCCACACCCCCTCCAGGCTCTGTATGAGTCACAGACTGAGCTTCTCTCAGCCTATCACATGCTGGTTAGCAGCCATGTCTTTTGTTTGTAAACACTGCATAAAACTGGCAATTACAAGCCAGGATTGCAGCAGGGAGTGGCATAAACAGCACAGAGGGGCCCAGGAGAACATAATGATGAGAATGGTATGCTTTTTATTGTAAGAATTTTAGAGTACAGATTCTCTTTAAAGGGAATGTCCAAGCAAAATAAAAAAAATGAGTTTCACTTACCTGGGGCTTCTACCAGCCCCATGCAGCCATCCTGTGCCCTCGTAGTCACTCACTCTTGCTCCAGTCCCCCGCTGGCAGCTTGCCGATCTCGCAGGTCGGCGGCCGCAATGTGTACATTTTTACGCATTCCGGCTAGTGCAGGAACATTAACACATACATTTTTACGCATTACTGGTTCAATGCGTAAAAATTTACGCATTGAACCAGTAACGCGTAAAATGTATGTGTTAATGTTCCTGCACTAGCGGGAATGCGTAAAAATGTACGCAATGCGTCCCACCGACCTCCGAGGTCGGCAAGCTGCCAGCGGGAGACTGGAGCGGCAGTGAGTGACTGCGAGGGCAAGGATGGCTGCATGGGGCTGGTAGAAGCCCCAGGTAAGTGAAACTCATTTTTTTATTTTGCTTGAACCTTCCCTTTAAGGTTGCTCTTGCACAATTGCACTTTTGTAAAAAATATACTATTGTAGCTTTGGGAAATTACTCATTGAGTGCTGATACACAAACTTATTATAGTTTCCCTTCCTTATTGCCTTTATTTTTATTTGCCTTGCTCATGAATGCAATTTTTTTTTTTTAACGTAAAGCGATATAATTTTTTATGATTTTTTTTTTTTTTTAATGATTCACTAAAATTGTAATCTACTCAGGAATGGTGAGGCAATTAGTAGCAAACTTGTTGGTTAAAGAGAAACCATAACCAAGAATTGAACTTCATCCCAATCAGTAGCTGATACCCCCTTTCCCATGAGAAATATTTTCCTTTTCTCAAACGGATCATCAAGGGAGGTCTGTATGGCTAATATTGTAGTGAAACCCCTCCCACAGTGTGATGTCAGGACCATGGTCCTGACAGTTTCCTGTCTGTGAATCCTCATTGCACTGTGGGAAATAGCTGTTTGCAGCTGTTTCCAACTGCCAAAAAAGCAAGCAGCATCTCCTTCCACTGATATAACCTGGCAGCAGTAAAAATGTCACCATGTGATAGATCAGGGGTCTCAAACTCGCGGCCCGCGGGCCATTTGCGGCCCTCGATACAATATTTTGTGGCCCGTGCCGGCAAAAGCAAAAGAGACACGGAAGCAAACTATTTTACCTTATAGTTCGCTTCAGTGCTCCCAAGTAATCTGCCGCATCCCTGCCGCTAAACGAGGGCTGCAGAGCCCCCAAATCCCCCGGGCAAACATCCACGACTGCGCTGAGGGGCAGAGCTTCCAACTGTAGCTTTGCCTCTCCTGACGTCAATCGCCGCCTCTCCCCGCCCCTCTCTGTGAAGGAAGAGTGAGAGGGGCGGGCAGAGGAGGTGATCCGCTGCGATTGATGTCAGGAAGCTCTGCCCCTTCCAGGAAATGCCGGCTGATTGCCCCTCGGGTGATTTGGGGGCTCTGCAGCCCTCGTTTTGCGGTGGGGACACGGCGGATTACTTGTAATGGGAGCACTGAAGCGAACTATAAGGTAGGACACTTCATGTTTAGAAGAAACAATTAAAGCTGTTAATAATGACATTTGAGTAGAGATGAGCCGAAATTTTCGAAATTTCGAACTGCTTTTATTACGAATGCGAAATTTAACATTACGACCCAAATTCGTAATTTCGTAATTAATTTTCAAATCGTAATTTACAATTTCGTAATCGAAATTTCACTCCCGTAATGACGAATTTCGTGTCTCCAACCGAAATTTTACTTTTTCAGGTTTGTAAGGGTTTCTATCCCTCTAGATGCCTAAAATGAATAGGTCAGTCCTCCTCCTCCTCCTCCTCCTCCTCCTCCTCCTCCTCCTCCTCCTCCTCCTCCTCCTCCTCCTCCTCCTCCTCCTCCTCCTCCTCCTCCTCCTCCTCCTCCTCCTCCTCCTCCTCCTCCTCCTCCTCCTCCTCCTCCTCCTCTCTCTCTCTCTCTCTCCAGAGATCTGTAGTATTTCAAAACCATACTCACATTCATGACATGTCCAGGGATCAAACCCAGGCCAACCACATGGAAGACAGCTATGCTCACCACCATACCACCAAACACACACTAAATAGACTGCTAACCTAAATCTTACTTGTAGACAGTCATATGAGACACATGCTGGGTGCAGGGCTTTGTGATTGGACCATGCGATAGAGTGAGGTGCAAAAATGAAATCATGCCTAGCAGAGGATGGTTTCACAGTGCTAAATGCTAGGCTGGCTGTGGTGCAATTGGTTAGTGTGTCTGGCTGGTAACAGCAAGGTTACAGGTTCGATTCCATCCAGGCATGTCTTTTCCTTTTGCGTTCAACAGTTGTCCAAACAGAGCCAACAGAGCCCCAGATAGCCATGTAGAGTTAGGTCACAGCTAGCCTGGCTGTGGTGCAATTGGTTAGTGTGTCTGGCTGGTAACAGCAAGGTTACAGGTTCGATTCCATCCAGGCATGTCTTTTCCTTTTGCGTTCAACAGTTGTCCAAACAGAGCCAACAGAGCCCCAGATAGCCATGTAGAGTTAGGTCACAGCTAGCCTGGCTGTGGTGCAATTGGTTAGTGTGTCTGGCTGGTAACAGCAAGGTTACAGGTTCGATTCCATCCAGGCATGTCTTTTCCTTTTGAGTTCAACAGTTGTCCAAACACCGAGCACAAAGTTTTGCATGCGTAAAGTTTTACGCACGCAAAATACCCCATGGGGTTCAATGGCGCAGCGCGCGCACGCAAAAGGAAAAGACATGCCTGAATGGAATCAAACCTGTAACCTTGCTGTTACCAGCCAGACACACTAACCAATTGCACCACAGCCAGCCTAGCATTTAGCACTGTGAAACCATCCTCTGCTAGGCATGATTTCATTTTTGCACCTCACTCTATCGCATGGTCCAATCACAAAGCCCTGCACCCAGCATGTGTCTCATATGACTGTCTACAAGTAAGATTTAGGTTAGCAGTCTATTTAGTGTGTGTTTGGTGGTATGGTGGTGAGCATAGCTGTCTTCCATGTGGTTGGCCTGGGTTTGATCCCTGGACATGTCATGAATGTGAGTATGGTTTTGAAATACTACAAATCTCTGGAGAGAGAGGGAGGAGGAGGAGGTTGGTTGGTTATTCATTTTAGGCATCTAGAGGGATAGAAACCTTTGCAAACTTTAAAATACTAAATTTCGTAATCGTAATTACGAAAATTTGCGTAATTTGCGAAAATTACGAAATTTCGATTACTGCTGAAATCGTAATTGTAGTAATTTCGCGAAATTTCGGAAATTCGTAATTAGGTCATTACGCTCATCCCTACATTTGAGGACTTTTTTTGTGAAATCCCTTATGTGGCCCAGCCTCATCCTGACTTTGCCTCCTGCGGCCCCCAGGTAAATTTGAGTTTGAGACTCTTGTGATAGATATTGACCATGGTAGCTGTCTTAGGCTTCATCTATGCAATAAATAGCTTTAAATACATATACGTGGTGCTGCTGATTCCTGCTTTCCACCATGTGATAAATGTCAGAATGTAAATCATGGAGAGGAAAGATTTTACAACAGGCAAACACTGACTAAATCATCCTACTAATATAATAAATGGGAAAGTTCGGATGTTTGGATTTTTGGATGTTTGGATGTTTGGATGTTTTGTTACTCGATCACGCAAAAACGGCTGAACGGATTTGAATGAAATTTGGCACACACATAGTACATTACCTGGAATAAAGTATAGGATACTTTTTATTCCCATAACCAAAAAGAGACAAATACAAATTTCACTGGAAAATGTAAACTGCAGCCATACACTGTTAGGCCTGGAACCCACTGAAATCCGCAAACGCAAAACGCAACCGCTAGCGTTTTGCCTGAGCGGTTTGCAAGCGGATTCATGCGAGTTTTCGGTCGCGTTTTGCAACAGTGTATTTTTTTCCTCAGCGGTTGTGTAGCGTTTTGCGTTTCGCGTTTTTATCCTGATTGGTCCTGTGAATTATTTTTAATTTTGTTACAGTGTGCTGAACCGCAAAACACTAGCAAAACCGTTCAGTTTAGGTTTTGCTGAGCGTTTCTGCTAGCGTTTCAATACTTTACATTGAAGCGCTAACGCTCCCAAAATGCTGCAGGTCCTGCGTTTGCGTTTCTGGGAAACGCAAACGCTCCTGTGGAAGTTGCCCCATCCATTAATATCAGCTGAGCGTTTTGGCAAAACGCTAGCGTATCGCAGCGCTGCCAAAATGCTCAAAAAACCGCTCTTGTGGGTTCCAGCCCTTACACTGGAGGTGTGTTTAGCTTCTAAGGGTAGAATGGTTAATTTGCATATATTCAGCAGTGATGCTCTGGGAGACATCTCAAGCTCACTCCAACCTGAATTATCGCAAATTCTTTCTGTTTTAAGAAAGCAAACGTTTGTTTTTCTTAACATCTTAGTAAGGGGGCTTTTAGGACCATTGTAGTCCCTTACACACTCCAATGAGTTCTGGGTCACCATGAGATCGCTGGGTAGCATGTCCCTCTCGGTGTTACAAGCCCTACTGCATAGAGCCAAATTAATCTATGCCATGCACTGATAAGGATCAAACAATCCAAAACAGTCTGTATGCGTGTTGGATTATTATGGCTCTATACAATTTAACAAGCTGACACATCATTGCATTCCAGCGGTTCTGGAGGTGTGTTTAGCTTCTAAGGGTAACAATGGTTAATTTGCATATATATTCAACAGTGATGCACTGGGAGACATCTCAAGCTCACTACAACCTGAATTATCGCAAATTCTTTCTGTTTTAAGAAAGCAAACTTTTGTTTTTCTTACACTGTTAATGGTAGGGTTCTCAAACTTTGCACAGTTGGTCGTTTACTGACTAGGGTTATTATTCAGAAAAGTGGTTGGAGCCTATAAAAGCCAATCAAAATTCACCTAATGATTTTCAAGGGGAATATTTACATTTCTGCCATTCTTGCACTGTTAATGGCACAAGCCTCAAACCTGGTATAGTTGATCATTGGGTGACTGGGGTTCAATTTCAGAAAGGGGGTGGAGCCACAAATAGCCAATCAGATTTGTTTCATTCCAATGCAAATTATTGTTGCCAAACACCGCAAAGCTCACAAACTTGGTAATTGAGTAATTGATTAATTGTGTGTTAGGGTTAGGAAAGTGGGCACAGCCAACACCAGCCAAATACATAAGCGGGCAACGCCGGGTCATAAGTGGGCGGAGACAAATACAAATTTTACTGGGAAAATGTAAACAGCAGCCATTCTTACACTGTTAATGGTAGGGTTCTCAAACTTTGCACAGTTGGTTACTGGGTGACTGGGGTTAATATTGAGAAAAGTGGGTGGAGCCTACAAAAACAATCAAACATTACCTATTGATTTTTCAGGGCAATATTTCATTGCTGCCATTCTTGCACTGTTAATGGCACAAGCCTCAAACCTGGTACAGTTGATCATTGCGTGACTGGGGTTTAAATTTATATAAGGGGGTGGAGCCCCAAACAGCCAATCTGATTTGTTCCGCAAAGCTCACAAACTTGGTCATTGAGTAATTGAGTAATTGTGTGTTAGGGTTAGGAAAAGTGGGCGCAGCCAACACCAGCCAAATACATAATCGGGCAATGCTGGGTCATCAGTAGGCGGAGACAAATACAAATTTCACTGAGAAAATGTAAACTGCAGCAATTCTTACACTATTAATGGTAGGGTTCTCAAACTTTGCACAGTTGGTCACTGGGTGACTGAGATTAATATTCAGAAAAGTGGGTGGAGCCTACAAAAGCCAATCAAAATCCACCTAATAATCTTTAAGGGGAATATTTAATTGATGCCATTCTTGCACTGTTAATGGCAGAAGCCTCTTGCACTGTTAATCACCTGTACCTGGTACAGTTGGCCATTGGGTGATTGGGGTTCAAATTCAGAAAAGGGGTGGAGCCACAGCCAATCAGATTTATTTTATTTCAATGCAAATTATTGATGCCAAAGACCTCAAAGCTCACAAACTTGGTCATTAAGTAATTTTGTGTTTGGGTTAGAAAAAGTGGTCGGAGCTAGCACCAGCCAAATACATACCTGGGCAATGCCGAGTCTTCAGTGGGCGGAGACAAACACAAATTTCACTGGGAAAATGTAAACTGCAGCCATTCTTACACTATTAATTGTGGGGTTCTAAAACTTTGCACAGTTGGTCACTGGGTGACTGGGATTAATATTCAGAAAAGTGGGTGAAGCCTAAAAAAAACAATCACAATTCACCTATTGATTTTCAATATTTAATTGCTGCCATTTTTGCACTGTTAATGGCACAAGCCTCAAACCTGGTACAGTTGATCATTGGGTGACTGGGGTTAAATATTTAGAAAAGGGGTGGGGCTACAAACAGCGAATCAGATGTGTTTCATTTCAATGAAAATTATTCATGCCAAAGACCACAAATCTCACAAACTTGGTCATTGACTATTGACAATTGTGTGTTAGGGTTAGAAAAAGTGGCCACAGCCAACAGCAGCCAAATACATACCCGGGAAACATCAGGACATCAGTGGGTGGAGAAAAATAAAAATGTAACTGCCAGAATGTAAACTGCAGCCATTCTTACACTGTCTGTCAAAGGCAGGGTTCTTAAACTTTGCACAGTGGGTGATTGGGATTAATATTCAGAAAAGTAGGTGGAGCCTACAAAAGCTAATCAAAATTCACCTATTGATTTTCAAATTAGTGGAGCCACAGCCAATTATTGATGCCAAAGACCGCAAAGCTCACAAACTAGGTAATTGTGTGTTAGGATTAGAAAAAGTGGACAGAGCTAACACAAGCCAATTACATACCCGGGCAACGCCGGGCGACCAGCTAGTTTATAAATAATTCTAAAAACGAAGCACTTTTTTATTACATTATTTGCACTGGAGTTCCTATCTAACCTATCTTAGGGCGTGGCAGGATGCACAGCGGCACTTGCAGTGATGCGAGTACGAATCTGAATCCCTGTAGTCGTGTCATTAGTAGGGATGGTCGAAAATGCCAATTTCTGATTCCGCGGTAAATCCGCATTCCGCCATTGCCAATTACCGATTACGCTTTCCGCTACCAATTTCCGCATTCCAATGCGGAATTTCTGCCGGAAATCGTGGAAATTCTGCCCGACTTTAACATCTATTTTCTCGAAAAACTATAAGGTCTTTTTGAAAACTTTTTTTGCATCTTGTTCAGAAGATTCTGTTTAATAAACCCTGAAAATTTGGTGTTTCTAGGACTCACGGGGGCTTTGCTATTAACCGCTAAAGTCGGCAGATTTTTACTGTAATGTAAAATGCAGAAAAGAGGCAGATGCATTTTACATTACAGTAAAAATCCTCCGACTTTAGCGGTTAATAGCAAAGCCCCCTTAAAAACACCAAATTTTCAGTGTTTATTAAACTGAATCTTGTGAACAAGATGCAAAAAAAAGTTTTCAAAAAGACCTTATAGTTTTTGAGAAAATAGATGTTAAAATCGGGTGGAATTTCCGCGATTTCAGGCGGAAATTTCCGCGATTTCCGGCGGAAATCCGCCTACCACACTTGCATTACCGATTTCCGCATTCTGATGCGGAAATGCAATTTCTGATCGGAATTTCGGAAATTGCATTTCTGTGGAATCCGAATGAGCATCCCTAGTCATTAGGGTGCCAACTGTGCAGGGCCAGTTCTAGGTACAATAGGGCAAAAGTAACGTGGGGGCCCCCTAGCAATGCCCCCCAGCAAGGTCTGAGCCACTCCCAGGACCCATTCCACCACACTCCCAGCCACACAGAATCATTAGGTGTCCATCAATCATATGTGCCCAAAAGCATTTAGTGTACACACATTGTGGGGTCTTGCCTAATCCAGGCAGGACGAAGGAGGCAGCACCATGGTCTACACTCCCCACAGTGCCTCTCTTCCTTGTTCTCTGCAGGCATGTATGGGGTTAACATAGCTGGAGGGGAGGGGACACACACCTTGGGGACCCTTACAGGCTCTGGGGACCTTGGGCAGTTGCCCCCTTTGCCTCTATAAAAGCGATGGCTCTGGCGCTGTGGCAAAATGCAGCATGCCGTCTGAATCGTGCCAACATGCAAATTGGGCGGCAAGGCTATTGGTAGAATAGGCAGCATTTTCCTGCTCTAATCAGATTTGGCAGCAGTGGAAATAAGAACTCTTGTATTTTATCTATATAAAAATATGTAAGCAACCCAGGCCCGGATTTACATCACAGGAGCCTATAGGCACAGATGTTCTGGGTCCTTAGACATCACCTTCCATGAACCCCTGCCAAACCACATTGCAAATGTGCAGGCCGTCCCCCCTGTCACCTCTCCCTTACTTCCCTTGCCTGTCATAGGTAGCTACAGATGCCCCTTAGCATTGGGTAGCCAGAGGTACCCTCAGTATTAAGTGGCTAGAGGTACCCCTGACTGAAGGGAGATCTTGTCAGTGTAATGCTGAGAGAAGGGTGAGTATCCTCTCATTTATGGTCTGCTAGACACTCTGCCTAGGGAAGGAGGGAGCGAGGCACTAGGGTAAGGGAGTGAGCCGCCTTGCCATCATCATAGCCGGCCTTTGACCTGAGCGACTGGAGCGGTCGCTCAGGGCGCCGGCTTCCAAGGGGGCACCTATAGCAGGTTGCCTATACTGAGGGCATCTACACCTGATTTCCTTTACTGAGGGCACCTACACCTGATTTCCTATACTGAGGGCGCCTATAGCTGGCTACCTTTACTGAGGGCACCAACACCTGGCTATCTATACTCGAGGCATCTACGCCTGGCTACCTATGGGGGGGGGGGGGGGTGGGACCCTCAACTGACTTCCTATACTGGGGGCACCTATGCTTGGCAACCTATATTGAGGGCACCTACACATGAGATCCTATACTGGGGGCACCTATACCTGGCTACCTACCTATACTGAGTCTGAAGGCTTTTTTTGGGGGGGGCGCACTGCGGCTATAACGCATACTGCAAATTGTCGGTGCTGTGCTTTCATTCTAAATGGGGGGGGAAAGGCGACTAACTGTCCCACTGATTATTTATATATATTCCTGAAAAGTTCTAGCCTTTATTTTTTAGTGTATTCAGGCTAATGCACTCTTTCCATGCATTCATAGTTATTAATAGTATTTTTTCTATTAAACATATGTGATGTGTCACAACGATAGAAAAAGGTTGGACACCACTGTTCTAGGAGATATCTCAGGAGAAAAGCTGAATTGCATATGGGCCTGTGTGTGTGCACATGCGTGCGTGCGTGCGCACGCACACGGGAAGATGATGAAAGGTGGGGGGGGGCACAAAAATCAGATTTCGCTCAGGGCACTGTGAAACCTAAGGCCGGCCCTGGCCATTATCAGGTGCCTGTAGGTACATGCCTATAGTGCCTTATGGTAAATCCGGCCTTGAAGCAACCAGAAAGCAAAAAAGTACTTAAAGGATACAGGAGGTGACATTTTTTCCCCTAAACATCAGGTATGTAAGTTGCAGTTCCTGTCTGAGTCAGGACTGGTTCAGACTACAGTGTGACCCTCATGAATAAGAACTTACAGCAATAAAACACTTTCCTAGCCGAAAATGGCTTCTGAGGGCAGGAAAGAGATAACAAGGATCAATAGTTCATAGATTTTAGCTCTGGCATACTTCAATGAATGTGTCATTGAGCAAAAACAATAAAACAGGAAAAACTTAAAGTAGAGTTAAATATAAAATAAAACTGTGGAATATCTTAAAAAGTAATTTTAGGCGAAAGAAGATAGGTACAATCGTTTATTTCATTTGTTTATTTTCACCTCGAGTGTCCTTTAAAGGAAACCTGAGACGAGGCAGAAAAGATGTATACGTACTTGGGGCTTCCTCCAGCCCCCTTCCAGCCAATGGCTCTCTTGCAGTCCTCCTGGGCCACCTCGGTCCTACACTAACTAACCTGGTCTTGCACATACCCCCCACCACAATTCTGTCGCAGGGTGCAATCTGTGCTACTGTTACTGCGCTAGTACTACTGTGCAGGTGCAGAATGCTACCAGTGGTGGGAGCCTGATAGGGGCCGCACGCGCGGCTGGCGGAGGGTTGAGGCGGCCCAGGAGGACAGCAAGGGAACCAATGGTGTAAAGGGGCAGAGCTTTCAGCTTTCAGCTCTGCCCCTCCTGACGTCAATCGCCGCACGGATCGCCGCCTCTCCCCGCCCCTCTCTGTGAAGGAAGATTAGACAAAGCCTCAGGTATGTATACTTTTTTTGTTCTCATCAGGGTGTTGCTAGGCTCCTAAGAGATCCGGGGCACTTTTGGGCCCAAAAAAATAATGGGTGTGGCCATGCACCAGAATGTGGGTGTGTTCATGGGTGTAGCCAAATTTACATGAACTTAACAGCAGTCTAAGTAGGTCTGCCCAGCTAAATGTTTAATACACAATACAAATCCAAAAATGCAACATATCACATAAATAGGCAGTGTCACTTAAACATAAGTAGGCAGAGTTACCTGGCTTCTGTGCTGGCTGGTCTGGCTTTCTGTTGGGCAGGCTGGTCTGCCGCCAGGTTGTCTGGCAGTCCCCCCCATAGCAGTCCCTGACCTTCTAGAGGTTAACCTCTCATGCTCCCATGGGCCTCTCAATGAGGCACCACAACTCCCAGCATGTCGCCATAGAAAAATCACAGCTCCCGCCATGCTCCCATAAAGTCA
The DNA here is from genome assembly GCF_040937935.1 of Hyperolius riggenbachi. Classification (NCBI taxonomy): domain Eukaryota; kingdom Metazoa; phylum Chordata; class Amphibia; order Anura; family Hyperoliidae; genus Hyperolius; species Hyperolius riggenbachi. The sequence continues at coordinate 43,960,185 of NC_090653.1, read as the reverse complement.
TCACAGTGGCCAGCATGGCACCACAGCACCCAGCATACCCCTGATTGATGCACCACAGCTCCCAGCTTGCCCGCCATTGAGGCAACGTAGCTGACTCTGCCAGTTCATTTGTTATTTTCCTTGGCGTTCAGATTGTAGTTATTTGCTGTGTCTTCCTTGCTCAATTCATGCTCTGTCTTTGCTCAGTCTTGTGTTGCTGATAGCAATCGCCTCTCTTGCAATTAACTTTCTATTTCTGGTCTGTTCTGATGTGATATGTCTACCGTCGCTGGGTAGCGACTAGATTGGTAGACTTTCATATACTCTGTCTCTGTTCTTGCTTTCTTCTGAGTTGCTACTTTGTTTACATTGCCCATCGTTGCTTAATCGTGCACTCGATTTATTCCTCGACTTATTCCTCTGTACTCAACAGCTCCACCTGCTGGTTGGAATTCCCCTCTACCAATATATACTGGGTACTCTGCTTCTGTGACTGTGAGGATTTCCTTCTGCTTCAGCGCACGTGGTGCAGACCATACTGGGCCTGCGCTGTGCGCTCTTGATGACATCAGCGGGATCGAGGACACGGCAATGCAGGCGCAGTGGTTTTCAGACTTTAAAGTCTGAAATTCCAGAAGTGAACCGGAGGCGGGGCCGGAGCATAGGTGAGTGGCTGCGCCAACACAGGATGTCTGCGGGGGACCGTTAGAAGCCCCGGGTAAGTTCAACTCATTTTCCCCTGACCCCCCTACAGTATCCCTTTAACCCTCCCTCTACCGATGCCTAACCCTTAACCCTCCCTCTACCGATGCCTAAGCCTTTGGGCCTTGAGACTTCCTATTGTTATTAAAAAATATTGTGTACCCTTATTATACTGTGAGCACCACAAAAGCTACTATTAACATTGTGGTCTATGTGGCACCTTTTTAACCGCATGTCTTTTGCGCACTTTATACCGGCTTGGCTAATAAAAATTTACTGCTTTGATAATCGACCTGTCCTTAGATGCTGACATTCTAAACAAATCACAGCCTCACAGAGCTGGTCTGGTAAGTCACCAGTGATGGTAACTGTTCTGTGGTTTTCTACACCAAAATCCCCCACTAAAAAAAGATAGTAAGCAAGTTGCACAGAAAACATACCCACTTGGCATGCCTTCTGCAGGGCAGGGAAATGCAGAAAATGTATCAACATAAAAAAAAATGAAGTAGTTATGGCAAATTCTATATTTGCGTTTAAGGGGGCTTAGATGCTTTCCTTGCATTGAAAGACATTCATGGCTGTAATTACTAAGTAATTCCCAGTCGTATTGATCCAGCGATTTTATTTGAATGCCATCTGGAGTTGGGAAGCAGTATTGCTTGAGAATCTTCGCAAGAGTAAATAAGCTTGTATTTACACTTCTTTGTGAAAAAACACGAAAATCTTTAATTACCTCGAAAACTCTATATTTTTAAAGGGAAAAATCATAAAAACCGCAGCACAGAAAAACAGTATTTTCACCACAACAACTTGCAACACGAAAAATCTTTATTTGTAATGCCAATATGCAAAATAAAAAATTATTTTCACGAAAATTAACGTGACTAGAATACTGGCATTTTTTTTTTCGCTCATCACTGTCGGGAATAAATTTTTTTCACATTTTGGGCTATTTGGACCATGCCTTTTAAAGGGAACCAGAGAGGAAGCACCCTTGTGTATTTTACCATATATATCAGTAAGAACATTAGAGAAAACACTTACCATGCTCTCTGTTTCCTCCTCACTGCTAAAAGTGTCTGTTAACAGCAGTCACAAGAATCCCAGACTGAGCAATTAAATCTGGCTTTGCTGGGAATGATTATAGCTGAGTCATTATAGCAAAGCCACAAGGGGGCAGGCTTGGGCTTGAAATAACACCACAGAATACATACTTAGCTATAATCTTTCTGTAGCAAAGCTAGACGGAGCAGCCTGACTTCTCAGTCGAGGATTCTTATCAGACGTGATAACAGTCAGATTACACAGAGAACAATGAAACAAAGGGCAGATTAGGTGTTTACTGTCATGTTCCCACTGATTTATAAGGTAAAATACAAGAGGGTGCTTCATCTCTGGTTCTCTTTAAGGATTTTTTTTGCCTTCCTCTGGATCACAGGGATATCTGAGGGTGCAGGCAGGGCCAGAAAAAACCCCGATGGGACCCCGGGGCAAAGATAACCTGGGGCACCCATCTCCCAGAAAAATTTTATTTCACCAGTGCCCAGATGCCGACCCTGCCAGCTGCCAGAACTCTTACCTCACCCAATTGATCTGCACTGACAAATACATCCGCTAGTGGGGCCCCAGAACAACAGCAGCGTTTGTAGTTTACCTGTCTCGGCTGCTGTGCTGGAGCCGCTTGCCCGTCTTCATTCTACTTCCTGTGTGGCCGGGCGTATCATATCATGTGTAACATGCTCCCGGTCACACAGGAAGTGGAATGAAGACAGGCAAGCAGCTCCAGCACAGCAGCTGAGACAGGTAAACTGCAAATGCTGCTGTTGTGCTAGCGAATTGCTAGAGCAGATCAATTGGGGGGAGGTCAGGGTTCTGGCAGCATGGGGAGGCGGCGCAACCACATTATGTTAAGGCAGGGGGAGGCTGGGGGCCACAGCAGTGCTCGGGGCCCTGGGGCAATTGTCCCCCTTGCCTTAATGCAAGCCCGGCCCTGGGTGCAGGCTAGTGTTGTACTTTATTTTCTGGTTGAACTCGATGGACATACTATAAGTGTTTTTTTTTTTTCAACCCAAATAACAATGTAAGTAACTAGGTAATCACATTGTCCTAAATGCAGAATAAATATAGCTTATGTGTTTGGGTTTTTCTGCTATTTTGGGCACCTCCAGTCACCATATAGGAACTAAGCTGACATTTTCATTTAGCTTAATTTGATAATAATCTGAGTATCTGTTAACATTCACATTCTTTTTCCTCTAGAAAAGGTGTTATTCCCGAAAGATTCAGGTCTGATCGAGGCGCTGTTCATTTCAGAGGAATCAAAAGAAAACTTTGAGGAGAAGAATGTTTACATAAAGAAAGGAACTAAGGTCTGATGGTCTATATTCTCTAAGTACTGATCACTGTTTAGTATTTTATGTTGTGTCTGCATAATGTTTTAGGACGCAAGTTTTTTTCTATTGTTGCACCTACCTAAATAGTGGAGTCTGCCGCAGTTGTCCTAATTTCAACAAATGCTAGTTCCCTGGCTGCCATACAACACGGCATGAACACGGCCTTCATTACTTTGGGGCATATACACATTAAAAAAACAGATTTTGAAAACCGCTTTTTTTCTAGAAGCTGCCATTCTCTCTGCTAGGGGAATCCTACCTGTACTTTCGCTAAAGGCTACATAGCCGATAAGGCATTATTTCTGTTTTATATGAATCTGCATGATTATTACTAGCTGTAGGCATGCATCCTTAGATTCCTTTACATTTAGGCTAAAAATCTACCACTCAGTCTGGCATTTGTGAACATATAGCTCTTTCGCTACATGAAATGTGGCAAATGTGAAATCCGATACATGAAATGCAAAAGTTACATTCGGTATATGAAATGCGGCAAACGTTACATCAGACATATGAAATGCAGCAACATGAAAAGTGGCAAAAGTTATCTCAGACACAGCACACACTCATACCAGACACAACACACACTCATACCAGACACAACGCACACACATGCAAACACATTACAGACACATCACAAACCACAAACTGTAGACACATGACACAGTCAGAGTGAATCAGACACAACACACACCACAAGACAAGACAAGACAAGACAAATAACATTTATATTGCGCTTTTCTCCTTGCGGACTCAAAGCGCCACAACACATCTCTGTTTGCAGTGTTTGTTCCATGCAGCATCATGGCTGGGCTGGGTTGGGCAAGACAGTGCAGGTTGGGCTGTGCAGCAAATTGGCATGTGCTGCAGCAGCCAGCGGAGTAAAAAAACTCACAGCTGGGCAGGGGGTGAAGCTACAAACACAAAGCCCCTGCCTTCAAACTTGTGTAAGCCCCCCCCCCCCCCCCCCCCACACACACACACACACACACCAGGATTGGCACTGTAGGCTGCCTGCAGTGCTCAGGCTATTCCTGATTGAATAGGGGATGCAGCTTCATAGTGGGTGGGGTAATCAGAGAAGACGCGGCTACATACGGAAGCAGCAGCAGGGGGAGGGCATTGCCTCTACCTTCCCCTGTGGCCAATCTCTCCTGCTCCGTGTACTGCCCACCTAGATGGCTGCACTTTGTCGCCATAACATGGCAATTCAGGGAGCACACAGTTAGGCACTTTGGAAGCATATATATAGGGCACCACATCAATAGATCCGGGCTAGTGCCATGGTCCTACCCCAACGATGCGCCTGGTGTATATGTTTATTGTGAAGCCTAGTACACCCTTCCAATTATGATTGGCCAATCACAGACTTATTTTCCCACCTCCATGTACAGTAGTATGAGGGTTTCCTTACACAATCTGCTTATAGTTATCAGAATCAATATTTGTGGACCCTCATACTAAATGGTTAAGTAAGAATTATTTACATCCCATTGATCATCCCTAGTGGTGTTTAAAATGAATCAAATGCAATTGAATTTCGGATCATCTTTAGGGACAATATTTGTGGACAGAAGAGAATAGGACAGTTTTGGTCCTAAGTATTCCTTTAGTTTCTTCCTTCTCTCATACCTTCTCCTGCCCTCCTCTACTGGTATTCCTCCCTCTCTCATACCTTCTCCTGTTCTCCTCTACTAATAGTCTTCCCTCTCTCTTAACTTCTCCTGTCCTCCTCTACTGATAGTCTTCCCTCTCTCATACCTTCTCCTGTTCTCCTCTACTAATAGTCTTCCCTCTCTCTTAACTTCTCCTGTCCTCCTCTACTGATAGTCTTCCCTCTCTCATACCTTCTCCTGTTCTCCTCTACTAATAGTCTTCCCTCTCTCTTAACTTCTCCTGTCCTCCTCTACTGATATTCTTCCCTCTCTCATACCTTCTCCTGTTCTAATCTACTTATAGTCTTCCCTCTCTCTTACCTTCCCCTGTCCTCCTCTACTGATATTCTTCCGTCTCTTGTACCTTCTCATGTCCTCCTCTACTGATATTCTCCCTTCTCTCATACCTTCTCCTGTCCTCCTCTACTGATATTCTTCCCTCTCTTGTACCCTCTCATGTCCTCTTCTACTGATATTCTTCCCTCTCTCATACCTTCTCCTGTCCTCCTCTACTGATAGTCTTCCCTCTCTCATACCTTCTCCTGTCCTCTACTGATATTCTCCAAACCCAAAAAGCTTTATTGGCAGGATCAAATACATTTAGCATTGCCAAAGCAAAACAAAGCATTAACATGGGGGGTTGTGGGACTCTCCTGTTCTCCTCTACTGGTATTCCGTCTCTCATACTTTCTCCTGTCCTCCTCTACTGATATTCTTTCCTCTCTCATACCTTCTCCTGTCCTCCTCTATTGATATTCTACCCTCTCTCATACCTTCTACTGTCCTCCTCTGCTGATATTCTTTCCTCTCTCATTCCTTCTCCTGTCCTCCTCTACTGATAGTCTTCCCTCTCTCATACCTTTTCCTGTTCTCCTCTACTGAAAGTCTTCCCTCTCTCATACCTTCTCCTGTCCTCCTCTACTGATATTCTTCCCTCTCTCTTACCTTCTCCTGTTCTCCTTTAATGATAGTCTGCCCTCTCTCATACCTTCTCAAGTCCTCCTCTACTGATATTCTTCCCTCTCTCATACCTTCTCATGTCCTCCTCTGATATTCTTCCCTCTCTCATACCTTCCCCTGTCCTCCTCTACTGATAGTCTTCCCTCTCTTATACCTTCTCCTGTCCTCTACTGATATTCTCCAAACCCAAAAACCTTTATTGGCAGGATCTAATACATTTAGCATTGCCAAAGCAAAACAAACCATTAACATGGGGGGTTGTGGGATTCTCCTGTTCTCCTCTACTGAAAGTCTTCCCTCTCTCACAGGGACAGATCGAGGCGAGCGGGTATCTTGCCTGAGGCGCAGTTTGTTGAATTCTTAAAAAGGCGGCAAAGTAATTGGCAGTTTAGGCGCCAAAACCTGACCTTTAGGCGCCAAAACCTGACCTTGCCCCAGGCGCAACCTGGTCTTGATCCGTCCCTGCTCTCTCATACCTTCTCCTGTCCTGCTCTGATGATATTCTTTCCTCTCTCATACCATCTCCTGTCCTCCTCTACTGATATTCTTCCCTCTCTCATACCTTTTCCTGTTCTCCTCTACTTATAGTCTTCCCTCTCTCTTACCTTCTCCCGTTCTCCTCTACTGATAGTCTTCCCTCTCTCATACCTTTTCCTGTTCTCCTCTACTAACAGTCTTCCCTCTCTCTTACCTTCTCCTGTCCTCCTCTACTGATATTCTTCCCTCTCTCATGCATTCTCCTGTCCTCCTCTACTGATATTCTTCCCTCTCTCTCTTACCTTCTCCTGTTCTCCTCTAATGATAGTCTGCCCTCTCTCGTAACTACTCATGTCCTCCTCTACTGATATTCTTCCCTCTCTCGTACCTTCTCATGCCCTCCTCTACTGATAGTCTTCCCTCTCTCATACCTTCTCATGTCCTCCTCTACTGATAGTCTTCCCTCTCTCATACCTTTTTTTGTTCTCCTCTACTAATAGTCTTCCCTCTCTCATACCTTCTCCTGTCCTCTACTGATAGTCTTCCATCTCTCATACCTTCTCCTGTCCTCTACTGATATTCTCCAAACCCAAAAAGCTTTATTAGCAGGATCAAATACATTTAGCATTTCAAAAGCAAAACAAAGCATTAGCATGGGGGGTTGTGGGATTCTCCTGTTCTCCTCTACTGATATTCTTCCCTCTCTCATACCTTCTCATGTCCTCCTCTACTGATAGTCTTCCCTCTCTCATACCTTTTCCTGTTTTCCTCTACTAATAGTCTTCTCTCTCTCTCTTACCTTCTCATGTCCTCCTCTGATATTCTCCCCTCTCTCATGCCTTCTCCTGTCCTCCTCTACTGAAATTCTTCCCTCTCTCGTACCTTCTCCTGTTTACCTCTACTGGTATTCTTCTCTCTCCCATACTTTTTCCTGTCCTCCTCTACTGATAGTCTTCCCTCTCTCATACCTTCTCATGTCCTCCTTTACTGATAGTCTTCCCTCTCTCATACCTTCTCCTTTCCTTCTCTACTGATATTCTTCTCTCTTTCTCATACCTTCTCCTGTCCTCTACTGATAGTCTTCCCTCTCTCATACCTTCTCCTGTCCTCCTCTACTGATAGTCTTCCCTCTCTCATACCTTCTCCTGTCCTCTACTGATATTCTCCAAACCCTAAAAGCTTTATTGGCAGGATCTAATACATTTAGCATTGCCAAAGCAAAACAAAGCATTAACATGGGGGGTTGTGGGATTCTCCTGTTCTCCTCTACTGAAAGTCTTCTCTCTCTCTCATACCTTCTCCTGTCCTCCTTTACTGATATTCTTCCATCTCTCATACCTTCTCCTGTTCTCCTCTACTGATATTCTTTCCAGTCTCATACCTTCGCCTGTCCTCCTCTACTGATATTCTTCCCTCTCGCATACCTTCTCCTGTCCTGCTCTATTGATATTCCACCCTCTCTCATACCTTCTCCTGTCTGATATTCTTCCCTCTCTCATACCTTCTCCTGTCCTCCTCTACTGGTATTATTCCCTCTCTCATACCTTCTCCTGTCCTCTACTGATATTCTTCCCTCTCCCATACCTTCTCCTGTCCTCCTCTACTGATAGTCTTCCCTCTCTCATACCTTCTCCTGTCCTCTACTGATATTCTCCAAACCCTAAAAGCTTTATTGGCAGGATCTAATACATTTAGCATTGCCAAAACAAAACAAAGCATTAACATGGGGGGTTGTGGGATTCTCCTGTTCTTCTCTACTGATATTCTTCCCTCTCTCATACCTTCTCATGTCCTCCTCTACTGATAGTCTTCTCTCTCTCTTACCTTCTCATGTCCTCCTCTGTTATTCTCCCCTCTCTCATGCCTTCTCCTGTCCTCCTCTACTGATATTCTTCCCTCTCTCATACCTTCTCCTGTTTACCTCTACTGGTATTCTTCTCTCTCCCATACTTTCTCCTGTCCTCCTCTACTGAAATTCTTCTCTCTCTCTCATACCTTCTCCTTTCCTCTACTGATAGTCTTCCCTCTCCCATACCTTCTCCTGTCCTCCTCAACTGATAGCCTTTCCTCTCTCATACCTTCTCCTGTCCTCTACTGATATTCTCCAAACCCAAAAAAGCTTTATTGGCAGGATCTAACACATTTAGCATTGCCAAAGCAAAACAAAGCCTTAACATGGGGGGTTGTGGGATTCTCCTGTTCTCCTCTACTAAAAGGCTTCCCTCTCTCATACCTTCTCCTGTCCTCCTCTACTGATATTCTTTCCACTCTCATACCTTCTCCTGTCCGCCTCTACTGGTATTCCATCTCGCATACCTTCTCCTGTCCTCCTCTATTGATATGCTACCCTCTCTCATACCTTTTCCTGTCCTCCTCTATTGATATTCTTCCCTCTCTCATACCTTCTCCTGTCTGATATTCTTCCCTCTCTCATACCTTCTCCTGTCCTCCTCTACTGATATTCTTCCCTCTCTCATACCTTCTCCTGTCCTCCTCTACTGATATTTTTCCCTCTCTCATACCTTCTCTTGTCCTCCTCTACTTATAAACTCTCTCTTTCTCTTCAGAGGGAAGGCTGTGATCGTGACACAGCGAAACTGTCTGAATTTAAAGATGTGGCGGACATCAAAGACGTGACTGACAAATTCCTCTGCACTGGAGGAACGGAGCCCGTACTGGAACCACAGACTTGCAATGGTAATCCATTTTATTGTTGGTTCATAAAGTGTCTCCCAAAAAATCATCAACCTGTGCAGCAAATAGCAAACATAAATCTGCACAATGCTATGCAGCCGTCACATTTACACTGTTTGGCAAAATTGTGCAAACAAAACATGTGAAATCAGGTTAATGTGGGGAGCAACTGAAACTTTGGTTTTACAGGTTTTTTGCGTTGCAGTGCGGTGCTTCTGCCGCATCGCACTGCAAAACCGTCACTCGTATGACCCCGCGGCAGAGTGCACTGACAGAGTCATATGCATAACCATTGATGTTTTAAGTTAAAATGGGGCCCAAGGCAAGGTCGTAGTTGGCTCATCCTGATGGTCCTTTTGGCAATCTGAGGAGGGAGACAGAAGAGAGACACTGGCCGCTGGTCCCCCTGACACCCACTAGACCCTAGACACCTGCCTATGTTGCCTTGTGGATGTGCTGCTCTCTGCATAGCGCTTCCACCTGCTCAGTTGAAGAACTCCCTTTTGGGCAGGAAGTACATCACTGGGATTCCCAGCAGTCTGCGTTTGCATGCGGCGTCACACTTTGGCATTTACACTACGTGCATTGCTCATAGACTTCCACTGACACCCTCTTTCTCATGAAGAATCTTTTCCTTTTCTAAAATAGATCATCAGGGGGGTCTGTATGGCTGCCCCTCCCACAGTGTGATGTCATGACCACAGTCCTGACAGTTTGCTGTCTGTGAACCTCGTTGCATTGTGGGAAATAACTGCTTTTTCTAACTGCCAAGCAGGCAATATCTCTCTCAGTGATTCATTCAGATAGGGTGTTATGGCACTAGTGCTTTAAAAAGCGCTAGCACTTGAGCGTTTTGCCGAAATCACCGGCAAAACGCTCAGATGTAAACGGGGCCTAAGAATGGCTGCAGTTTACATTTTCCCATTAAAAATGAATGGCTGAAATTTGATTGGTTGTTTTATGCTCCGCCCACTTTTCCTGGATCTGTCACCAAGTGACCAACTTTGCCAAGTGTGGGGACTCTGGCTTGATTACTGTGAGAATAGAAGCCTTTTACATATTTTCCATGGACATGAATGGGTGAAATCTGATTGGGTGTTTGTAGTTCTGCCCAGGTGTGCAGAGGGGACGCGAGACCCCAGAACATATCATCCTAGGTCAGTGGTTCTCAACCTTTTCAACACATGTACCCCTATGCGCGTCGTCCCTAAACAAATGTACCCCCTACCAAATAAGGCGGCACGCCACGGCGCAAAATGTGGGTTTGGCCATGACATGACGTGGGTGTAGCCGCGGCAGAAAGTGGGTGAGGCCATGACATGATGTGGGTGGAGCCAAATACTAGCAAAATACAGGTAGTCCATGCTTAACAAATGAAATAGGCAGGGACTGTGTTCATACTTAATTTCACAGCACACAGAATGAAAATCTATGGGCCTCAGCAAGGAAAAAGATTGAAAAAAAAAAAAGAACAGTTTTTTTTTCCACCACCACCACCACCACCAGCCTACCTATCCATTTAATAATAACACCCCTCCTTCTCCTAATAATAGCTTTTAGAAGAGCTTTTGGGATCAGTATTATGATACACAATGTGAGAGCTCCCTCTCACACATCCAGCCACATGCAGCAACAGTCTGCAAATGGCGATGGGCGGAAGAGCCTCTGCCACCTCCTTTGCCTTCCCCTCCCCTTCCCATGGCCTGCTCCTCCTGGCTACAGGAAAATGGTGGCCGGAGCACCCAAGGTTGAGACACCAAAGAGCGCCCTCCATCCCTCCCTCCCCAGCCGCCATACACTGATAGCTATTCAACTGAGAGGTGCCCCAGGAACCCCAACCTTCCCCCCCCCAACACCTTAATCTCTAGTTATTTGGCTTGCAGTCACTGCCAAGTATTTTTATTTCTCTTTGCTTCAAACACAATACGGGAATGTTAGACTACACTGTGCCCTGAGGCTGGAGGCTCTCTTGTCTCTGCCTCGGCTCGGTCCTGCTGCACAGGACCAATAAACCATGTCCAAAGTAACAAGCAGGGGAAACACAAGGCAGTAACTGGCTCTATTTATCTTGTACTTCATAGTTCATTTTCTACCTGCTGTCTTACAGGGGATGCTGGCGGCCCTCTTATCATACGACATAAAAGACGCTATATCCAGGTAAGAGAAGTGTGTTTCCTTCCCCTCTGTGACTGGTGAGCTTTCCAGTACTTTTGACTCCTCCTCCCATGGGTGTTTCTATTTACTGATGACGTGGGGATGGGTTTATATTAAAGGGAAGATCCACTGAGGAGTTAAAAAAAATAAATATACAAATCCACTTAACTGGGGCTTCCTCCAGCCCGGGGCAGGCAGGACGTGCCCTTGATGCCGCTCCGGAGGCTCCCGGTCTTCTCCGGTGGCTCACCCGACTTGGCCAGGCTGGCTTCCAGGTCGGGCTCTTGTGCGCTCCAACGTGCGTCTCACTTGGTCACGCTGACGTCATCGGACGTCCTCCAGGCTGTACTGCGCAGGCACAGAACTACCGCGCCTGCGCAGTACAGCCTAGAGGCTGTCTGATTACATCAGCGCAACTAAGTGAGGCGCACATTGGAGCGTACAAGAGCCCGACCTGGAAGCCAGCCCGGCCAGGTCGGGCGTGCCACTGGAGAAGACTGGGAGCCTCCGGAGCGGCGTCGAGGGCACGTCCTGCCTGCCACGGGCTGGATAAAGCCCCAGGTAAGTGGATTTGTATATTTAATTTACCATGAACCCTCCCTTTAAGTTAGTATGTTAAAGTGTACCCGAGGCGGAATGTCTGCTTGGATTTGGACCCAGAGGGATGTTCACCACATGCCTTTGTGTCCTTTCTTTACTGTCTCTGGTTCCCCCTGGTCGCTGCATCACCCCCCCCCCCCCCCCAATTTGTCAACATGGAGAATGACGCATTTGAGTAGCAGAAGGGGCATCCTTTTCCCGAGAGCAACTCCTGCAGAGTCTCTCAAGAGTCGGGAGCACCCCTTCACCACCTCATCTCTGCCCTCCGTTCATGCATAAAAAATGAAAGTGTACGAGAGGAGCTACTGAGCATGCTCAAAGCTCAGGCCCTCTTGCGCACTGTAGTCAGGCATGTGCCGTGACCACCAAAAGTACTTCCAAGTTTGCAGCCATCTTGGATTTTTTTTCCTTCTTCACCCAGCGGATGAACGGAGCGGCAGGGTGAAGTGGCTCGTCAGCATCCGGAAGATGAGCTGCACCAGATAGTATGTTTATTTATTATACACACTGCCTCTGGTTCTCTTTAACGAACAAGATGAGGCGTGTTGGGCTGTTGTTATACTGGATCCGTTCTTAAGTTTGAACAGATATAGCCTGATCTGGTTCATGCTGCTACACAGGTGAGCCAGCAGCGCAGTAGCATGGACAGTGACGTAGCTAAGAAGCTGTGGACCCCAATGCAAGTTTTACATGGGGCCCCCCAAGCACTCTATACATACCAATTGGTATAGCGCACCAAAACCAATTAAGGACAACCACAGTGTCAGAGGTGCAAGAAGGGGATGGGAAACAATGGGCCTGATTCACAAAGCGGTGCTAACAGTTAGCACCCTGGTGAAAAGCCCTTTATCATGCCTAAACTCAGTTTAGGCATGATAAGTTTAGGTGTGATAAGTTTAAGTGTGATAAGTTTAGGCATGACAAGTTTAAGCACCAACTGCGTTAGCACCGCAGATCAAAAGTTTTGCGCTAGCAAAGTCTGGTGCACTTCGCATAGAGTTTAATGGCACTGCTTTGCGTGCGGCACTTTGCACGCTATCTACACTTATCTAAACTTATCACACCTAAACTTATCACACCTAAACTTATCACGCCTAAACTGGCTTTTCACCAGCGTGATGCAATGGTTATCACACCTAAAGTCTCTAACTGGGTTAGCACCGCTTTGTGAATCGAGCCCAATGTGTTTATGCTCACTACTATTTATCTGTAGACGTGAATATTACCAACACAGGACCAATAGAGAGCTAAAACTGTGGTTGAAGGTGGGCCCCTCAGGGCCCCTCTGGCCCAAGGGCCCCAATGCGGTCTCAACCTCTGCAACCCCTATTGCTATGTGTCTGAGCATGTACCTGATTAGGGTTGACTTTTTCTGCCAGAGCACAAATGGCGTGCTAGTGTGCATGCACGAGCTCTTTTCCGAGGGTCCAGAGGCTGGAATGGGCCTGGTGAGGAAGATGTGGGAAGCCTCTTTAGGATCTAAAGATTCCCCCTCCTGAGGTTCGTACCCCATAGTGGCGCTTTTTCCCCTACAGGTACACTTTTAAGTCCACTTACACACTGCGACGCACCGCGTTACTCTTCCTCAATGCATGCAGATCTATGGAGAAGAAGCAGTCTTATGATTGTAGTCATGCGCACACCTGCAGTGAGAATGTTTTGAATAATTCCAGGGTTATGGAGGCTGCAGTATTTATTTCCTTTTAACCACTTAAGGACCGCAGTGTTAAGCCCCCCTAGTGACCAGGCCATTTTTTTTTTACTAAATAGGCCACTGAAGCTGTAAGTAGAGTTGAGCCGAAATTTTCGTAAGCGTAATTGCCATTAAAATCGTAATTGAAAATACCGTAAGCGTAATTTTCAACGCGTAATTTCGCGTTTCGTTCATGCCGTAATTTCGCATTAAACGCTACCATAATTTCGCGTTAAACCGTAACGCTCCGTATAATGTAAAAAAGCCGCCGACTTTAAGGGTTAATAGCAAAGCCCCCTTAAATGCCAAGAGCCTCAAATCCTTCAAATCAGAAGGAACCCCATTGGTCTGCTAAGGACCAATGGGGCTCCTTGGAGCCCAAATACAAAGATGCTTAGAGAGCTCTGAGCTATATAGCTCAGAGCTCTGTCGGGTCCGTGCAGCGCAGACGGGTATGCGGCGGCTGAGCGGCGAGTGACGTCGGGTGCGGCGTAGTTACAATGTAACAAAGTTGTTACATTGTAATAACTTTGTTACATTGTAACTGATAGAACATTTCCGAGGCTATTTTGAGGGATCATTTATTTAAAGGGACAGGTAAGTATTAATGGTTAATTAAGAATATTAAAGGACTTTTTTCGTGGTTATGTTTTTTGTTCAATTAAAATACTTTTTCTAAGTGTTTGTGTGTTTATTTACTTTTAACTCTTAAAGGAAATGGGTAAGGGGTACAAGTACCTCTATACTCATTTCTCCTGGGAGGGGGGGTGGGCATCTGGGGGACCCCTTTTTAAAGGGGACTCCCAGATTCCACCATGAACCCCCCCAGGAAATCACGGCCTCCACCGCCCATCGGAGGTGGAGTAGAGCCCCTTGTTCTTGGATTGGACAAGGGCTCGGAGGGGGAGGGGAAAGCTTGGCTGCCCCTCCCCTTCCGAGACCCCTCAATCCATGGACCATGCGGGCTGGTATAGTCAGGGTGCAGAGCCCCACGCGGCCGGTGCTCCGCATTCTGGCTATCCCAGCCTGCATGGGGGACAAGGGGTTAAAGAGGTCTGGGAGGGGGGACCCCACGTCGTTTTTTTTTTATATTTCCCACACTCAGAACGAAGTAAGTAAAACTCTTCCCACTTGGGGGAATCTATGAAAATAATACACTATTGTTACCTGTGCAAAAAAAACTGACATTTTCCGCATTTAAAAGACATTTTTGCCCTTGAAACTTAAAAATCAATTTTCTCAAAAACTATAAGGTCTTTATGAAAAAAAAATGTTTCCTCTTACTCCCACTGATCCCCTTAATATACCCTAGGAATTTGGTGTTCCTTTAAGCAGGCTTTGCTATTAACCGTTAAAGTCGGCGGGTTTTTAAATGTATACATTTTTCCTTTGAAACTTTAACATCGATTTTCTCAAAAACTATAAGGTCTTTTTGAAAAAAAAAAATGTCCTCTTATTCCTTCTGATCTCCTTAATATTTTCTCCAAATTTGAGGCTCTTAGCATTTAAGGGGGCTTTGCTATTAACCCTTAAAGTCGGCGGCTTTTTTATATTCTACGGAGCGTTACGGTTTAACGCGAAATTACGGTAGCGTTTAATGCGAAATTACGGCATGAACAAATACCCATTGTAATGCGAAAATTACGCGAAAATTACGCTTACGCGAAATTTCGCGAGATCCTTCTTCATTACGATTATGTACTTACGGCCATAATCGTAATTACACTAATTACGCGAAATTTCGCGAAATCGTAATTACGTCATTACGCTCATCTCTAGCTGTAAGGCCTAATTGCAGGGCCTCACGACTCAGCACACAAGTGACACCCCCCCCCCCCCCCCCTTTCTACCCACCAACAGAGCTCTCTGCCAGGATGTTTTTTCTTTTTTTGTAAATATTTATTATATTTATTTTAAAATACATTTGGCCATTTTTGTATTTTTCCCCCTCCCCTCCCCCACCAGCCAATCACTGTGATTGGCTGTCATAGGCTTCAGCTATGACAGCGGATCACCCCTGAGCCTACCAAGGGGACAGCCATGTCACATGGCTGTCCCCAGTGCAGCGCTGTACAGTCTTATTAGACAGCTGTTTCACCGTCTAACAGTCTCTGAGCGTCTCTCTAGGAGACTGATGGCAGAGCGGAGCACCGTCATTCTAGTAGGGATGTGCGCGCATTGGTGCGCGAGATCTACTGAAATCCCTGCCCCTAGCACTTCACACCGATAGGCAAAAGGTTAAACAACACCAGGTGCCTGGGAGTCCTGCTGATCTTTCTAGTCAGTAGTGCCTGAATCACACACCTGAAACAAGCATGCAGCAAATCTTGTCAGAAACATCTGATCTGCATGCTTGTTCAGGGTTTATGGCTAAAATTATTAGAGGCAGAGGATCAGCAGGGCAGCCAGGCAATGTGCATTGCCTAAAAGGAGATAAATATGGCAGCCTCCATATCCTCTCACTCAGTTCAGATGTCCTTTAAAGCCCATTAGAATCTGACCTCCAGCAGTGACCTCTGTGGAGCCATTTTCTAGAGATGTTTCATAGCAGCCAGAGTGGTCAGGGTCGCCAGCAGTCAGATTGCTGATAGACAGTAGCAGGTAGTCTCACAACTTCAAATGTTTATCAGACTCAGATTGTGCCTCTGCAGCACAGAGGTATAACTATAAAGCATGGATTCCACCTTACCTATACTGTATAAGCCCGGGGTGCCCAATAGGCCGCCTTCTGAGTAGATCGTGGCCGCTTGCTATGAAATTTAGCTGCCGGGTGGTCACGGATGCCACAATTTTGCTGTAGCCGTGGCTGTCAGATTTTGCTACTTAGCAGCCTCGGCTGTCAAAATAGATGGGAGAGGAGCGGCTGAAGGGGAGGGGTGTGGCTGAAGGGAAAATGAGCAAATGGTGAGCATCTCCTCCCCCTTCAGGCTCTGTGAATGGCTGAATGCTGATGCTAAGCCATATGACCAGTCCCCCCCCCCCCCCCCGGTATGCACGACTTTAGTAATTCACTCATTTTCCATCTTATGAGGAGACTGAACTGAGGCCGGAGGCTTTTCTTTTACACAGAAAGGGCACTGAAGAGAGGCAGGGGGCTTTTCTTTTGCAAGGTGGGCATAGATTGTGGTGCTGGGTCGGTGGGGGGAGTCCTTGACTGAATGTATTTTTTGTTGTGGTCGTTGGGAAGGGGAAGAGATCTACCAACATTTCAAATGCTAAATTTAGCATTTATAATGTTGTTATATGACTATATAAGACTTATATAGTAATATACCAGCACTATAAATGCTAAGTTAAGCATCCAAAATGTTGGTAGATCTCCTGGACTCTTCAATTTTTAAAGTAGCTTGTGAGCTGAAAAAGTGTGGGCACCCCTGGTATAAGCATTTCTAGGGCCATATTTGTGCTATATTATGTTGTGACGGGCACGTTTGTCAGCATAGGCCCTAAGCAAGATAGTTTCTGCCCCCCACTGATGGTAAACTGGCTTTTTTTTAATAAGATTCTTGGAGGCTAGTATCCGCCCCTAGACTTTCTCCAGGCCCTAGGCAGCTGTCTGCGTTTGCCTTGTGGATGGTCTGGTTTTATCCACCCACCACGGTTGCCAAACACTTGCAGCTGCCTTCAAGCACCCTGCAGATCTGTGGATCTAGCAGATCCCCGGCATTCCTGTTAGATCGGCATGCTTCCTTTTATCCCCTCTGAATCTGCATTATGATCTTTAACCTGCCTGGCGTTCTATTAAGATCGCCAGGCTGGCGACCGGACGTTTTTTTTTAAAGAAAAAAAAAAACTATTTAATGCAGCCAACTGAAAGTTGGCTGCATGAAAGCCCACTAGAGGGCGCTCCTAATCCGTACTTCTGATCGCCTCTTGTTTTGCTTTCATCGTCGCCATGGCGACGAGCGGAGTGACGTCATGGATGTCAGCCGACGTCCTGACTTCAGCCGCCTCCGATCCAGCCCTTAGCGCTGGCCGGAACTGTTTGGTCCGGCTGCGCTGGGCTCGAGCGGCTGGGGGGACCCTCTTTCGCCGCTGCACGTGGCGCATCGCCGTGCTGCGGCGGCGATCAGGTAGCACATGCGGCTGGCAAAGTGCCGGCTGCGTGTGCTCCTTTTTATTTCGTGAAAATCGGCCTAGCAGGGCCTGAGCGGCACCCTCCGGCGTCTCTGGACGAGCTCAGATCGTCCAGAACGCTCAGGAGGTTAAAAAAAATGTTCACAGCCTGATTTTAGATGAACTTTCAATAAACGTAAGAGACACTGGGCCATATGCAATTCACTTTTTCACCTGAGTTTTCTCCTAGGAGATCATTTTTCATCTTTGATTTAAAATAACTTCCCAGCACTTTTCATCTACAAAAGTACCAAAAAGTAGGCGAAAAAGTACTATCAAAATTATTTTGAGTGTTTTCTTGCTTTCTCGTGGCTTAAAAGGAATTTTATGAACATGTTTAAAAATAAGTAGCAGGATGAGGGGTGGCTCCTCCTATAGGCTGGCTTCACTGTCTGTAACATTTTATCGAATGCTGATTTTTGGGTAATGAGAGTTCAAAGCTGAAGAGAAATACCAAACATCTCACTCGGTTTTGCCAAAATGCTCTAGTCTTTGGGAATTGACATTTCTTGAGGTATTTACCTCACTGGTCATTAAAGTCATCTTGCCATGCGTTAATAGTCTTAATGAATTGAGCCCATGGTCTGGTAGTAGGCGGGGGTTTGGGGTGGAGGATCCAGGTGAGTTGGGAGAACAATCCTCCAGGTTGGTCACCGGCGATATGTGGTGCTAATGTCTCCTTGTTTTTCCTCCTCTGTAGGTGGGAGTAATAAGCTGGGGAACAAAAAACAGCTGTAAGGGCAACAAAAGGCAGAGAGTCCCGGAAGGATCTCGAGACTTCCATGCAGATGTATTGCACTCCATGAACTGGATTGGAGAAGTTACGAAAAATGAATTAAGTCTCGTCGAGTAAATGTTCCACACGTGGAAAATTGGCTAACATGATCGGAGACATAACGTTCCTTGTTAGTTGCTGTGACTCATATTAAAATGTCATTTATCACAAATCGGATATTTCAATTGTAAATAGCTGCCACCATATTCATCTGTCTCTTTATACTTGCAATATATGTTGCAGAGTTATCAAACTCAAAAACAAGGTAGGCTGAAATCGAACACTGGGACCGAGTCAGGGGCCAACCTCAATGTCTAGTGGCCACAGCCCTCCCATATAAAGTTCCCTGGTGTCTAATGGCCCCCATCCTCTATACCATGCATGTCAAACTCCTGACCTTAAAGAGCAACTGTTAGCTCTAAAATGCCCCCTCAAAAAAACACATATGTAAGTAGATAAATACATGCTCTACTTACATGACAGATGTATGGTAGTGTCCACGTTTTGATTTCTGTTATTTTCATGTTTATATATTAGAAGGCTCCTGTTGCTGGCAGGGGCCATCTTGTGTCCGGCTAGATCTTCTTCCCCCCCCACCCGCATCCCCCTCCTCCCCGCACTGACTCTGAGCACAGCGGGGAGGAATAAATGCAGCAGCCACAGACTCACCTAATAATGGATCCAAGCGCTGTCGTTCCCATCTATTCTCTGCACTAGTGCAGAGTGTAGGATACTGCAGCGCCTGGAACCATTATTCCGGGAGTCTGTGTGTGTGCACCACGGCCACCACCTTTATCCTTCCCCAAAGCTCAGTGCGGGGAAAAAGGAGAATGCGGCGGCGGCGGGCGGCAGAACGGCGGGGGGGGGGGGGGGGAGGCGCGGACATGCCACTGGAGGAGGGGGGCAGAGGACAGTGACAGGAGATAGCCTCTGGCCCCCCTCCGTGCTCTCTAACAGCAGCGGCGACCAGGCAGACAAGGGGAGACCAGGCGGCCAATCGCAGTGCAGAGAGATGAGTGACAGAGGCATCAGCCAATCAGGCTGATTCAGCATGCCTGTCACTTCTCTCTGCGGCTTGCGTACACTTTTAGAGCCTGGGGTATGAGGAGAGAAATCTACAAAAGTAAGAATGATTTGAAACTTTTACATTGCCTGGTTAGCATCCTTTCTACTGCTCTATTAGCATGCAGTAGAGAACTTATTGTGTATTTTATGCCTAACAGTTACTCTTTAAGAGCCATTATATTTTGCCCCCAAGTGGTTTCCCCACTTTGCATTATGTTTGGCCCACTCTAGGCCACCAGGGAAGCTATACTGGATGTGAAGCCCTAGAAATCCAGGGAAGCCATATGAGGGAAGAAGGGGGAAAGCACTAAACACTAGGGAATGGTATAGGGGAGGCTGGGAGCCCATAGACACCAGGGAGCTGTATAGAGGAGGGAGGGCAGTAGACTCCAGGGAACTTTATAAGGGAGGAAGGTGACCACTGGACATTGAGGTTAGCCCGTGACTTGATCTCAGTGTGCAGTTTTGGCCCACTTTGTATTTGAGCTTGACACCCCTGCTCAATACAGTTCCCTGGTGTCTAGGGGCTCACACCCTCCCCTATAGAGCTCCCTTCTGTCTAATGCCCCCCCGCCCCCCTCCCCCATATGGCTTCCCTGGAGTTCTAGGGCTTCACCTCCAGTATAGCTTCCCTAGTGGTCCAGAGTGGTCCAAACATAATTTAAAGTGGGGTAACCACTTGGGGGACAAATTTAATGGCTCTGAGGGCCAGATTTGGCCTGCGGGACAGAATTTGACATGCATGCTCTAAAAGGAGAAGGATTCAATTAAATTCCTGCAATCCCGTTGGCACTGCACAATTCCCGCAGTTCAGCAAATGCACACAGAGCAGGTTAAAAAAAAGGGGAGTTTGAAAATATTTTTGGGATAACCCCCTTTAAGTTCTCACAGGAACAAAAGGGCAGTGGTCTGACCAAAAGAATCAGGAGACCTAAAAACACCTTCTTGGCTAACCAGCTGACTTTCTTTAAATGATCAAGAAGCACCAGAAAAGGCAGGGAAAAGATTGTGTGTGTTTTGGGTTGATGTATATAATAAGTCAGTGGGTGACAGAGTCCATCAGCACATGTCTGTAACTGAAATACCTGATTTAGCACGATTCATCCTTGAAAAGTTTAAGCAAATGTGACGTACTTTGACATAATTTCCACGGTTTCAAATGAACTGAGCTTTAAATAAAGATTAACATGAATCAAACAATTCATGTGGTGCGTGTATGTAGAAGGTGGGTGATGGGCTGAAAGCTCTGTGTAAAACACTGCAGTAAATACTATAGTACACACAGCACAAGAGTCTCGCACTAACAAGATTCTAAGACATTTTCCCTGATTAGAGATTAGTAGTTTTCTTGGGATAATATATCCTGCAGGAGGAATTCATGAAGGGACACATGGTCAAGTGTTCAATATATACTGCTCTGATTGGCTGGTCAGGATCATGTGATTATGGTTGCATCCCTTAGTAGTATGATTATGATAATCCAGTGAAATAAGGAGTAGGTGAATTAAAGAGGAGCTGTTAGGTATAAGGTCTCAGAGAAAATAAACACATATATCAGTAGCTAAAGATTGGCTGTACTTACATTACATATGCATTTCACTGTCCACGTTTGGATTTCACAGAATTTGTATATAGTATATGCAGAGATAGATGCTCCTGACAGCTCATGGCAGGCTCCATGTTTTTCTGTCAAATGTGTCGTCATGTCCTGCCTGCTTCCTGATCACAGATAAGCTCCTACTTGAACAGCACAGTGTTCAGTGAATATTAATGAGCCATGTGGCTAGGAACAATAGCTGACTCCTGCAGTGTACTCTGCCCGGATATTTATCAGTGCTACGGGCTGGACTCGTTAGAAGCTCCTGTAACGTCTCATTAGCAGCCGAGGGGAGGGCCCCAGAATGCTTTGCAGTTTAGTCTGCGGCTTGCGTCCTTATGGTTCTATAACAGACTTGCTGATAAGCACACATCAAAGGTAACTGAAATTTTTATCTTCACTAATAGCTTTATGGCTTCCTTCTAAACTGTTTAACACAGGAGAATAGAGGTTTAAATTAGCTTCTGCAGCCTGACAGTTACTCTTTAATCATCTCTAAGGGCCCTTTTCCACCAGCGCGTTTGCGCTGGCTGAATCGCAAAGTCGCAAACCGCTAGCGATTTTACAATCGCTACGGTTTGCTTTTTAACATAGGAATCGCGGTAGGTCATTTCCACTACCGCGATTCGTTTTTGACGGGAACGCGAACGCGCGGCGGAGCGACATTTGCCGCGATTTTGCTATGCAGTGCACAGCATAGCAAAATCGCGGCCGCGAACGTCGGGGAATCGCCGGTAATTGCGATTTAGCAATCGCTAGCGTTCAGCGTGAACGCTAGCGACTGCAAGTGGAAAAGGGCCCTGAAGGTGATTTCTTTCCCTCACTCACTGTTCCCATCTGTGTGTATTTTCAATCCCGTCGGTATAATGCAACTTTATCAACAGTTAGTGGATACATTCCATATCTCTGAATTAGATGTTATAGTCCCATCACTCAGGTAAGGTGCAAAATCTCAACCTTTTTACATCTCCATTCATACCTAATGGGCTCTATTTACAAAACTTTTCATAAATTACATATTACCTAATTGATATGAATAACCTTTCAGCACACTTACAAGAAGAATAATCACTCAAAGTAAGTTATTCCTGATTAAATTAATTTCAATATTACTTTACTTACCTTAATTATATTATGGTTTTTGCTCTTTGGGAGCTTGAAAATGTAACCTCGATAAGGGGAAAACAGAGGAAAACAAGTGAAAAAGCTTTGAGAATCATGCCCATTGTAAGAAATTCAAAATCAAAATACACTCTTTCCTTGTTTGAACTCACTTTAATTCTTTTAATGTATCAAAACTTTTCCTTTATATACATATTTGCAACTTATCAATCTATATAATGAGGCACTGTTGGTACATATAGTATAATGTAAGAAGTCTTGAATCAGGATGATACAATTTATTGGCTAACTTAAAAGAATAAGAGTAGGCAAGCTTTCGGCTGTATAGCCACCGTCAGGCTTCAATCCTGTTTGCTTACAAACTAATGGAATAGACAGCTATATACATGTGACATCAAGAGGATACATAGATTTCTTTTCAAGTATAAATACATGTCATTAAGATGCCTAAAGTGAAACAGAACATTTAAATGGGGTTACAGGATGTTAGCTAAGGGCCAGGGTGTAAGACAGGGCCACTGTCCTAGAGGCCTCACCAGCACCAGGACTCGCCCTACATGACACAACAGTGAAGTACTTGCTGTATGCAGATGACATCTTATTGCTATCGCCAACAGAGGGCGAGTCTACAAGACTGAAAATCCTAGAGAAATTTAGCACAACATGGGCACTCCCCATTCATCTAAAGAAAACTGAAACCATGATGTTCCAGAGGAAAAACCCAAGGTCAACCCAGAGCCCATCTTTTACACTCAGTGGGCTTGATTTACAAAGCCATGCTAACCTACTTAGCACCTTTGGGCGTGATAAGCAGGGTGCTAAGTAGGTTAGCACCGTTTTGACAATTAGATCATACGCAAAGTCCCGCACGCAAAACTTAGCGCACACACAGTGCGGTGCGCGCGAAAAGTCGCACCGCGATGCGACTTTAACGTCTAGAAGGTCGCATGGGGTGCGACATTAAAGTCACATCCCATGCGACTTTATAGGTGCATCGGATGCAACGTTAAAGTCGCATCACGGTGCGAGGTTTTGCGCGCACCGTGGTGTGCGCGCGCTAAGTTTTGCGCACGGGACTTTGCGCGCGAGTTGATTTTATCACGTCTAAACTGAGTTTAGAACCAAACAAAACTAACTGTCTATCTCACCTACTGCATATAGGTTCCACCAACTACAATGTAGGAGCAGCCACTTTTGCAGATCAAGACAAACAAATTTTCAAAATCAAGGCAGCTGCTCAGGGATTTAACCAATCAATGTAAACCTTTATTCAATTATCAAAAAGCTGAAAAATGGATCCAATTCCCTAAAAATACTTAAAAACCCCTGTGGAGCGCTCCTCACACATGGCCAATCACACACCACCCATACCTCACCCACACTGGTACCGGTACCACATACTCCGGATTTTCTTCAGAGTGGGGAGGGGAGGAGAGTAATAAAAGATCTTTCATAGACCAAGGTGACACCAGCTGACAAATGTTGAATGCCCCGTGCACTCAGTAGCTTCTTTTGCTGACATCAAGGGCATGCAGCAACACCAGCAACGTTTTCCTGACCAGCAGATCTCACCAGTCAGAGGACAGCGTGGAGGCAGCTTCTCCCCGTTCAAATCAGCAGCACGGATGCTTGGCTCTGTCTTCCACCGCCTCACTCAACCACGCTAGTAAAACAGCGGGGAGCAGCGGTTCAGCAGCTCAGGAACCACAACACATAGCCAGCCGGACATGAGACGCTCACACAGGACGGGACGTGACCCCGCCCATCATCCCATGTGACTTTATAGGTGCATCGGATGCAACGTTAAAGTCGCATCACGGTGCGAGGTTTTGCGCGTACCGTGGTGTGTGCGCGCGCTAAGTTTTGCGCACGGGACTTTGAGCGCGAGTTGATTTTATCACATCTAAACTGAGTTTAGGCCTGAAGGGGGGCTTTTCACAAGCGTGCTAACAGTTAGCACTGCTTTGTGAATCAAACCCCATGACTGTGAAATCAGCAGAACTGATAAATATACCTACCTTGGTCTGGAAATCAACCAATCTGGAAGCCATAGAGGCCCTAAAAGCCAAAGCATGCCGGAGGTTCTAAGCCATCAGGAAAGAACTGTACCTCCTCAAACCACCGGTAAAGGACTGGCTGCATGTATTTGACAGTGTCCTCACCCCAGTCCTACTGTATGGAAGTGAAGTATGGTGCCCCACCACTAATGCTAGGTGCACACCATACAATTTTGTGTTAGATAGATGGTTCGATAGATCATTTCCAACATGTCCAATCTTATTTTCAAACATTTTTCTGACCGATATCTCATAGAGGTGACTGGAAATAGATAAGATAACAGAATCAAATCGGAAGTCGATCAGAAAATGTAATCAAAATCAATTGGATGGAAAAGAAAAAAAGACAAAAAAAAAAAAAAAAAAAAAGCTCCTTAGGAAGTAGCTAGTGTTGGGCGAACAGTGTTCGCCACTGTTCGGGGTTCTGCAGAACATCACCCTGTTCGGGTGATGTTCGCGTTCGGCCGAACACCTGATGGTGTTCGGCCTTTTAAGTTCGGGTTCGCCCCGAACTTCTAATGGCCGCCGAACAGGGCCGAACAGGGCCCCTGTTCGGCCGAACAGGGCCCTGTTCGGCGGAATACTGCCCCCCTATGGGGTCGCAGGCATAAGGGGGGAGCATGCCCCGATCGCGGGGGGGGGTCGGAAATTCCCCCCACCCCCTCCACTAGCGCTCCCCCCTCTGCCTGCTTCCCCATACAAAAGTTTAAGCAAAGTACCTGTAGTGGATGGCCTGGCAGTGGGCGGCACTGTGGAGTGAGGAGGAGGAGTCCGGAGAGTGACGCGTTGAGGGAGGCCGGGCAGCGGGCGTGAGGTCAGAGAAAGGGCGGAAGTACCACAAGGGTACTTCCGCTGAACCGCCCGCTGCCCGGCCTCCCTCAACTCGTCACTCTCCGGACTCCTCCTCCTCACTCCACAGTGCCGCCCACTGCCAGGCCATCCACTATACAGGTACTTTGCTTAAACTTTTGTATGGGGAAGCGGGCAGAGGGGGGAGCGCTAGCGGAGGGGGTGGGGGGAATTTCCGACCCCCCCCGCGATCGGGGCATGCTCCCCCCTTATGCCTGCGACCCCATATGGCCCCCAAAAGCTGGATGTTCGGAAAGTTCGGGGTTCGGCCCGAACATGCCGAACATCTCGGCCATGTTCGGCGAACTTTCCCGAACCCGAACATCCAGGTGTTCGCCCATCACTAGAAGTAGCTATGGCAAATTATATATCTGCATTTGAAGGGGGCTTAGATGGTTTCTTTGCGTTGAAAGACATCCATGGCTATAATTACTTGGTAATACCTAGTTGTATTGATCCAGGAATTGTATCTGATTGCCATCTGGAGTCGGGAAGGAATTTTTAATTAGACCATCCCTTGTAAGTATTTTTCGCCTTCCTCTGGATCAACAGGGATATGTGAGGGAGCAGGCTGGTGTTGTACTTTAATTTCTGGTTGAACTTGATGGACGTATGTCTTTTTTTCAACCCAAATAACTATGTATCTGATCTGCCTAAACATTTTACATTGCAGCCACAGTATTTGAGGCCTGAAATATTGGTTAATTGCCAGCCTAAAACATTTTTCTTGCAGCCACACTGGGGGCCATAAAAAATGGGCAATTACCTGCCAAATAAATATTTGAATTTCAGCCTCTATATGAGACAGATGCCAGAAGTAGGTGGTATGTGCCAGGGTAATAATGTGTAACTATCGTATTACACATCTGTGCTGGAACTGTCGTTAATTTTTTTTATAATTGGTAAGTTATCGACACTGCTGTGTGCTAGGCAGCCTTGCTTGTCTGTCACAATTCCTCCAGCTGCACTAAGGTCTGTTTGAATAGGACACGCGATGTGGGGCAAGCCAAAAGTTCCATTGCAAATTGTGCATGCCTACCCAGAAGTCCTGAGGTTTCTTTCTCCTCAGAGTGTCCACAGTGATCATTAACCCAAGGTAGATGGATATGTTACCTGTTGGTTGAGGCATTCTCTAAGGATGACATGGCTATGTAGAGATGGCCCGAACCTCCGATTTTAGGTTCGCGAACCTACCACGAAAGTTTGGTTTGCGCGAACTTTCGCGAACCGCAATAGACTTCAATGGGGAGGCGAACTTTGAAAACTAGAAAAAATTATGCTAGCCACTAAAGTCATGGAAAAGATGTTTCAAGGGGCCTAACACCTGGAGGGGGGCATGGCGGATGGGATACACACCAAAAGTCCCGCGGAAAAATCTGGATTGGACACAAAGCAGCGTTTTAAGGGCAGAAATCACATTGAATTCTAAATTGCAGGCCTAAAGTGCTTTAAAACATCTTGCATGTGTATACATCAATCAGGGAGTGTAATTAGAGTACTGCTTCACACTGACACACCAAACTCACTGTGTAACGCACCGCAAACAGCTGTTTGCGTTGTGACGGCCGTGCTGGACTGGTGCACACCATGGCCACAGTGCAGGCCATAGCGGTTTTCAAGCCTATATGGTCGCCGGACTGTGGTAGCTCAATTATAGAACAACAGTGTCTGTCCAGCTGATCAAATTTGGTCTGACCACCTTATTATCTTTGGTGTGCCAACCCCCGAGTCACTCATATAGCCAGCGGTCATTGCTTCATTGTGATACGCAAGCCCCTTCACCGTGGCATGGTAATGATCACGAAGGGGAATGGGCACATGTACATGCCTTTTGTTTTGTTGTTGCAGCCGCCCGCAGTGCAGCCAGAAAAATTAGGCAGGCATGTACACGCACCAGAAAAATTATTATAGCGAAATTCATGAATCCACCTGAAGTCCTGGACCCTGTTGGTGGTGGCGGAGAAGACAGTCAAGCATCCTGCGGGCAGAGGTGCTGTGTGGGGAGCGACTTAGTCTTGGGGCAGGCAGAGATGCTGTGTGTGGGGACTGACTTAGTCTTCGGGCGGGCAGTAGCCCTCCGGGATCCATGCCTCATTAATTTTGTTAAAGTTGAGGTACTGAACACTTTTGTGACTTCTCTTCTCAGTGACAATGCCTCCAGCTGCGCTGAAGGTCCTTTCTAACAGGACGCTTGCGGCAGGGCAAGACAGAAGTTGGATGGCAAATTGGGACAGCTCTGGCCACAGGTCAAGTCTGCGCACCCAGTAGTCCAAGGGTTCATCGCTGCTCACAGTGTCTACAGCCACACTTACGGCCAGGTAGTCGGCTACCTGCCGGTCCAGGCGTTGGTGGAGGGTGGATCCGGAAGCGCTAAGGCGAGACATTGGACTAAAGAAGGTCCGCATGTCCGACATCACCATGAGATCGCTGGAGCATCCTGTCCTTGCCTGCGTGGACATGGGAGGTGAATTACTGGCAGTGGTACCTTTATTGCGTTGTGCTGTGACATCACGCTTAAACACATTGTAAAGCATAGTTGCCAGCTTGTTCTGCATGTGCTGCATCCTTTCTGCCTTCAGGGGAGTTGGTAACATGTCCGCCACTTTGTGCCTATCCCGAGGGTCTAGTAGCGTGGCCACCCAGTACAGCTCATTCCCCTTGAGTTTTTTTTATACGGGGGTCCCTCAACAGGCTGGACAGCATGAAAGACACCATCTGCACAAAGTTGGATCCAGATGTACTATCCATTTCCTCTTGCTCTTCCTCAGTGACATCAGGTAAGTCCTCCTCCTCCCCCCAGCCACAAACAATACCACAGGAACTTCGAGCAGCACCAGCCCCCTGCGACACCTGCTGCGGTTGTTCTTCTGCCGCCGCCTTCTCCTCCTCCTCCTCCAAAGAAACACCTTCCTCATCATCCGAGTCTGACTCCTCTTCCCCACACGACTCTTCCTCCTCCTCCCCCTCTGTGCTGCCGCAGGTGTTGAGGAAACATCTGGTTCTGATGAAAATTTCCCACACGACTCTTCCTGCCATAACTGTTCCTCTTCACGCTCCTCCACAGCTTGATCCACCACTCTACGCACGGCACGCTCCAGGAAGTAAGCGTAGGGGATCAAGTCGCTGATGGTGCCTTCACTGCGACTCACCAGGTTGGTAACCTTCTCAAACGGTCGCATGAGCCTGCATGCATTTCGCATCAGTGTCCAGTTGTTGCGCCACAACATCCCCATCTCCCCAGATTGTGTCCTTCTACTGTAATTGTACAGGTACTGGGTGATGGCTTTCTCCTGTTCTAGCAGGTGAGAGAACATGACCAGGGTCGAATTCCAGTGAGTCGGGCTATCACATATCATGCATCTCACCGGCAAATTGTTTCTCCACTGAATGTCCGCAAAGCGTGCCACGGCCGTGTAAGACTGCCTGAAATGTCCACACAACTTCCTGGCCTGCTTCAGCATGTCCTCTAAGCCTGGGTATTTTGACACAAGTCTTTGAATGACTAGATTCAGCACATGTGTCATGCAGGGTACATGTGTCAGTGTAACGATTGTGGAATTATCTCCGTGGTCAGCGCACAAGATGTGCGCTGACACTGCGGAAATCCTCCACAAGCGTTTGAATAATAGAACCCAGCTTTGGTGCAATGCACCTGTAGAGGGGAATTTCCACCAGCAGATGGAGCTGTGGAGTGCAGATGAATAAACCCTCTGCACTGCCACAAATGCCAGATAGGAATTGTACGAGGGGAAGCAATACAGGGCAAGATAGCCCCTAGTGAGAGAGAATGAGCACAGAGACAGAATGTATGTATGTCCACCAATGTAGTCGCCACCTGGCGACGGTGAACACACAACAGCGAAGACCAAGTGGGATAGCAATCGCAAGAATGGCGATTGCTAATAGCGACACAAGACTGAGTAAAGACAGAGCATAGGTGTAGTAAGAAAGACACAGAAAACAATAACAATCAGAACGCCAAGGAAAATAACAAACGCACTAGCTAAACGCGCAGCACGAGAAGCGCAAGAGCGACAAAACACGTTAATTGCGCGGTCTCCGCACGAGAAGCACAACAGAGACAAAACGCGCCAACCCTGACTAACAAATGAACCCAGAAAACACAAACAAACAAATAACAGAAACGCTTGCTAATCGGTTGCCTTACCTCAGGCAACAGCAAGCATTTGCTCCGGGCAAACAGAAAACAGGAACAAGTCAGATAGGATCCACTACTCTTCCGCAAGAGCGAGTGCGATCCGTACACAGGAACAGGACTGAAAGGATCCACTGCTCTTCCACAAGAGCGAGTGCGATCCGCACAACAAGACAGACAGAAGGAGTAACCAGCAGCAACTGCAGCCGAAGTTTAACTCCAAGATAGAATACAGAGAGATCCACCGCCTCTAATGCTAGGGCGAATGCGATCCAAACAGACAGAGCGATTTCCTGTCAGCCGCCGCTGGCGACAAAACAATCGCAACAGAAAGACAAAACAAGGCAATACAGATAATAACGACCTCACTATGCTAGAAGGAATGCTAGTGCACTCCCAAGGAACTACTCTAAGATAGCAATATTAGCAAACAATTAGCAGAGGGCTGAGACTCCAGGTAAGTTAGCAGGAACAAACCTTCATGACCAGCAGGGAATTATGGGAGGAAATGGCATTTATACTGCAAGCCATCAAAGGAAGCAGCTAAGCAATTTGCATGACAAGTGGATGCAAATTCCTCACCAGAACAGCAACTCTGAAACTTGCAGAGTGAAGAGAGCACTCTTTTCCAGGGACCTGCAGCACTCAGATATGGTCAAAAAGCTGTCTGCCTGTGCAGACAGCAGAGCAGATCATTACAGTCAGCTTTCCCAAATTCAAAGCGGAAAGGAGATTGCTACCATTGTCACACACCACGTTGCGGATCTCCAGCTGGTGCGGGGTCAGCCACTGATCCACCTGTTTGTTAAGAGAAGCCAGGAGAGCTTCTCCAATGTGACTCTCCGCTTATACTTAGGCAAGACATGTCTAATATGGTGTGACACCGTCGTACCTGGCATGCAGCATAGGCTCTGGGTAGATGGGGCTGTGTAGCTGGAGAGGAGATGGCAGCTCCAGTAAAGTTGAGAACTGCCACTCAGCCGAGGAGGAGGAAAAACAAGGAACTCCAAGAGCCCCAATAGTGTAATATGTACTGGTAAATGGTTACTAGATAGAGTAAATATTAATACTCACAAACCAGGGTTACCATTAGGCAACCACTGTAAAGGCAGGTGGGGAGATTTTCCTGACCCCACTCAGGAATAAGAAGTCGCTCTCTGTAGATGAGAAAAAGGGGTTCAACCCTCCACCCAGGGTGGACTCAATATTATGCAGGAGAACAGAGGCGCCAAAAGGATGAAAGGAAGCTAAATAAGCTTAAAAACCAAATTCTTGGTAAATAGAGGAGGTAGTGGTGGACTTCCCTCCTCCAAGTAGACACACAACGACTGTAGTAAACACAGTCAATATATTTTATTTATGAACTCCAAATATGCAACGCGTTTCGCAGGTTTGATCCCGCTTCATCAGGCAATAACAACGGAGCAATAGCATATGTGGTCAGTAGAAGAGCCAGGCACCTCTGTTAAGGAGGAGGAGGAGGACAACAGTGAAGAGGATGTAGCAGGAGGAGTAGGAGGAGAAGGAGAGGAGGAGGTAGCAGGAGGCCTGCCTGCAAGCCGTGGAGGTGTCACAAGTTGGTCAGCTGCACAGCCACGTACTCCCTGCTTGCCATCGTTCACCAGGTTGACCCAATGGGCTGTGTAAGTAATGTAGCGGCCATGACCGTGCTTGGCAGACCAGGCATCCGTGGTCAGGTGGACCCTTGACCCAACGCTTTGCGCCAGAGATGACACCACTTGTCTCTCAACTTCACGGTACAGTTTGGGTATCGCCTTTTTAGAGAAATAATTGCGGCCTGGTGTCTTCCACTGCGGTGTCCCAATGGCCACAAATTTACGGAAGGCCTTAGAGTCCACCAGCTTGTATGGTAACAGCTAGCGAACTAACAGTTCCGCCACGCCAGCTGTCAGACGCCGGGCAAGGGGGTGACGGCAGAAATTGGCTTCTTCCACCTGGCTGCTGTGGGCAGAGGAGCAGGAACCGCTCAAGGGCAGAGGCGGAGTGGAGGAGGGTGGCTGTGAAGGTGCAAGGGAGAAAGAGGCTGAAGATGCTGCACCTGAAGGAGGAAGAGGAGAAGGAGGGTGGCTTCTCTTTTGTGTGCTGCTTTTGCTCAGGTGCTCTTCCCATTGCAGTTTGTGCCTTTTCTCCAGGTGCTTTCGTAAGGCACTTGTCCCTACGTGAGTGTTGGCCTTTCCACAGCTCAATTTTTGGAGGCAGAGATAACAGATGGCATTGCTCCGATCTGAGGCAGACACACTAAAAAATTTCCAAACCACTGAGCCCCCCTGGGGTGATGGCACTATGGTGGCCTCAGCAGCTGACATTGAAGGGCACGTTGGCTGGCTGTCCATAGGTGGCGATACATGGCGCCAGACACTGCCACCAGCTGTTTCTGAGGATGAGCTCCCCCTGCTTCTTTCAGGAACTCGTCTCCTCCTACTCCTCTCTGACTCCCCCTCTGAACTGTCCCCTTGGTCATCTTGTCTCTTAGGAACCCATGTGCGATCCATATCATCATAATCATCATAATCATCCTGCCCAGCTTCGCTTGCCTCAGACAACTCCAAAACTGCACCAACAGCAAGTACTTCATCATCCTCCTCCTCACACGTTACGTCCATAGTGTCGCCGCCTAACTCTGACATATGAGGTGGTGTAACTTGCTTAGTGCCTTCATCTGGTTGTAACAACAATGGCTGTGCATCAGTGATTTCCCCACCAAATAAATCCTGCGAAGTGTCAAATGCAGCGGAAGTGGTTCTAGTAGTAGCGCTGGTGGCTGCGGAAGATGAGGTGTTCTGTGTTAAATAGTCAACCACGTCCTGACAATCTTGGGAGGTGATGGGACGTGCCTTCTTCTGAGCACTGTACTTTGGGCCAGGGCCGCAGGAAATCACATCAACACAACCTCGCACAGACCTGCCGGGTGGCCTTCCTCTGGGTCTGCCTCTACCTCTGCCTTTACCTGTTTTGTCCGTTGTGTCCATATCAGGGAGGATGAAGTGAAAGATATGCACTGATTTGACTAATACAATGTGCAGTCACACAGGTGCAGTTAACAGGTATGTACGGAGTGGTATATCACACTGTGTGCACTCACGTAGGTAGGTGGGTGCACTGAACACAACAGGTAGATATATGCAGTGATGAGGTGGGTTCACTGAACACAACAGGTAGGTATATGCAGTGATGAGGTGGGTTCACTGAACACAGCAGGTAGGTATATGCAGTGATGAGAAGGGTTCACTGAGCACAACAGGCACAACAGGCAGGTATATGCAGTGATGAGGTGGGTTCACTGAACACAACAGGTAGGTATATGCAGCGATGAGGTGGGTTTACTGAACACAACAGGTAGGTATATGCAGTGATGAGGTGGGTGCACTCAACACAACAGGTAGGTATATGCAGTGATGAGGTGAGTGCACTCAACACAACAGGTAGGGATATGCAGTAATGGGTATTACAATGTGCACCTGTCACACAGGTAGTCACTGAATGTGCTGGGCCTGGCAGTGGCACACACACAGTATGAATTATCAAGGCTGTCTATGCAACACAAGTGTCAGTGGGACACACAGAAAACAAAATAGATCACAAGAACAAGATTAGCTCTCAAAAGAGCTGTTGTGGGGTGCTATTTTAGCAATAAAAATCAGCCAGGAGCAAGCTAACAAGCCTACAAGAGCCTAACTAATGTTTCCCTATGAGAGTCTGCCAGCAGCTGTCCCTTCTCTCACTCCTGCAGGCACACAAGTGGCTCCAGGAGTGAGTGTAGCCTGATTGGCTACAATGTGCCTGCTGACTGTGATGTAGAGGGTCAAAATTGACCCGAATGGAGCATTATGGAGGCGAACCGAACTTCCGGGAAAGTTTGCCCACCCAAAGTTCGCCTAGAACCATTCGCCGGCGAACCGTTCGGGCCATCTCTATGGCTATGTACTCTATAAACTACTGCAGAGGATGTCACTGCTATATAAATACATAATAATATGGGAGGACATTAGATTATGACTGTTGGAGGGATTAGACTGTGAGCTCCTCTGAGGACAGTCAGTGGCATGGCTATATACTTTGTAAAGTGCTGAAGAGGATCTCAGCACTGTATAAATGCAAAATATCATGGTAAAAAATCAGGCGCTAGTCTAGTTTAGGGGACGAAGCAAGAAACCTCATAGCAAAATTCAGCTAACCTGATTGCCTGGGTGGCACCCTCTCGAACTGCTAGATTTCAGATAGGTTGTGCCTACTCTACTCAGCCAATCACAATGCTTCTTGCTGTAGAGGGTGCTATGATTGGAGAATACTGAAGATCACAACGTTCGCATAGATGTAATTTCGCTTTGAAATCTGCAGTTATGATGCAAAATCATAATGGGAAATTTGGGGGGAAATCATAATTAATTTTGTCTGTAATTATAATCATTTGTAATTTTGCGTAATTTTCCTGTAACTTTGTGCCGACTTGAACAGTTACTAGCAAAGCCCTCATATGTGCTACAGTCACCAAAATTGCTACGTAGGTTAAGGAGAATAGCGGAGTAGTGGGTTGAGGAGAATTTTTTCAAAAAGACTTTGTATTTCTTTTTTGAGAAAATCAATTTTAAAAATGCAAAGGAAAAATTGTTTTTCTCAGTGTAAAATCCATTTTTGGTAACAATAGCATGTATGGGGCTTTGCAATTCACCCCTAAAATCGGCACAAAATTATACGAATATTGTGCAACAAGTATGCGAAATTACGAATGATTACACAATCATTTGAATTTACTAATCGTAATAACGTACTGTATGGGGATAATTGTGAAAAAATACGCATAATCGTAATTAGCTGATTAAGATCATCAGTATTGGAGAACTGTTCCCTATGCGGTTTCCTGCTGGGTCCCCTAAAATAAGACTATATGACTATAGTGCTGCATAAATACATTATAACAGATATCAATACTATTCAGATATTCCCAATGAACAAGCAGATATCCCTGGTGTTTTTTACCTGCGATAGAGAATGACGTCAGGGTAGTGATTGCTAGATTTTAGTGGTATGTAAGAAGCGCTCAGTAGACATTAGTAATTGTTAAAGGATACCCGAACTGACATGTGACATGATGAGATAGACGTGTATGTACAGTGCCTAGCACACAAATAACTATGCTGTGTTCCTTTTTTTCTTTCTCTGTCTGAAAGAGTTAAATATCAGGTATGTAAGTGGCTGACTCAGTCCTGACTCAGACAGGAAGTGACTACCGTGTGACCCTCACTGATAAGATTTTCCCCTTTTCATCTCTTTCTTGCTCTCAGAAGCCATTTTTCTGCTAGGAAAGTGTTTTATTGTAGGAATTTCTTATCAGTGAGGGTCACACTGTAGTCACTTCCTGTCTGAGTCAGGACTGAGTCAGCCACTAACATACCTGATATTTAACTCTTTCAGGCAGAGAAAGAAAAAAAGGAACACAGCATAGTTATTTGTGTGCTAGGCACTGTACATACACATGTCTATCTCATCATGTCACAGGTCAGTTCGGGTATCCTTTAAGGCCCATACTCACCTGGTGAGGTCTGCTGGATCTAGATCACCCATGGGATCATGTGCCGATCTCAGCCGGGTGACAGAGAACTGATGACTGCACAGATGCATCATTAGCCTCTGGCTAGAGACACAGCTGTGGCTTTGAGGAGGGACGGGAGTGCATGCGACTGAGCTGCTTCCCGGTGGGTAGGGGAGTGTTGAGAACAATATGATCACTCAATCCTTCAGGTGTCAGGCATCACTAAAGACCCAACATGCTGGATCTTTAGCGATCATCATGTGGACACTGTACACCCTCTGGTCTCATGCCCGATTTTCAACTATGTCGTTATTGTCCACCACAGCCAGGTTCAGACCAGTGTAGTTATGTAGCTTTAGACAAAGACAAATAACATTTATATTGCGCTTTTCTCCTGGCGCACTCAAAGCGCAAGAGCTGCAGCCACTGGGACACGCTGTATAGGCAGCAGCAGTGTAAGGTCTCCTACTGAATAGATGCTGGCTTATGGAACAGGCAGAGCCAAGATTCGAACCCTGGTCTCCTGTGTCAAAGGCAGAGCTCTTACCCATTACACTATCCAGCCAGCTTTAGACAAGAACCTCTGGCCAACAAAACCACTCGCAACTTTACTGAAAAACCTCCTTGGTGTGCTAGCCAGACATACTTAGTTCATCAATCCCACTGTATTCTTTTCTCATAAGTGTTGCAGGATGAAGTTAGGTGGTCAGCATGGCATCAACGTTCCCTATTCAGAGGGGTAAATTATGTATATTTGGAGCACAATCTCCTCTTTTCTTTTCATTCTCAGCGGTTCCTATTTGGGTCTGATGTATAGACGACCAATGTGATTTTATCTTTTAAAACTTTGAAGAACTATACTGAAAATAAAATCTATATATATAAAATCGTATGTATGTGTGTGTGTGTGTGTGTATGTGCCGCGATCACTCAAACGCTTTGACCGATTTGAACAAAACTTGGTACGCAGATCCCTTACTACCTGGGATGATATGTTCTGGGGGTCTTGTGTCCCCCCCCCCCCCCCGGACAGCTG
This sequence comes from Hyperolius riggenbachi, assembly GCF_040937935.1. Taxonomy (NCBI): domain Eukaryota; kingdom Metazoa; phylum Chordata; class Amphibia; order Anura; family Hyperoliidae; genus Hyperolius; species Hyperolius riggenbachi. The sequence continues at coordinate 43,924,554 of NC_090653.1, read as the reverse complement.
AGCGGAGCTACAAACAGCCAATCAGATTTCACCCATTCATGTCAATGGAAAAAATGTAAATGGCTGCCATTCTCACAGTAATCAAGCCAGAGTCCCCACACTTGGCACAGTTGGTCACTTGGTGACCGAGGTTACAAATCCAGGAAAAATGGGCGGAGCATGAAACAGCCAATCAAATTTCAGCCATTCTTTTTAAAAGGGAAAAAAGTGAACTGCAGCTATTCTTACACTGTTAATCGCTGGGTTTTCAAACTTGGCACACTTGGTCACTGGGTGAATGAGATTAGGATTCAGGAAAGAGGGTGGAGCCTACAACAGCCAATCAAAATTCACCTATTGATTTTCAAGGGGAATAGTTAAAATGCTGCCATTCCTACACTCTTAATGACAGAGGCCTCAAATCTGGTACAGTCAGTCACTGGGAGACGGGCCACAAACAGCCAATCAGATTTGTTTAATTTCAAAGGGAAAATGCAATTTATTGATGCCAAGGACACCAAAGCTCACAAACGTAGTTATTGAGTGACTGTATGTCAACGTTAGAAATAGTGGGCGGAGCCAAAAACAACTAACTTTTTACATGGGGAAATATAAACTGCAGCCATTCTTACACTGTTAATGGCAGGGTTCTCAAACTTGACACAGTTGGTCACTAGGGGCTTGATTCACAAAACGGTGCTAACCCAGTTAGCGACTTTAGGCGTGATAACCATTGCACCACGCTGGTGAAAAGCCAGTTTAGGCGTGATAAGTTTAGGTGAGATAAGTTTAGGCGTGATAAGTTTAGATAAGTTTAGATTGCGCGCCAAGTCCCGCATACAAAGCAGCGCCATTAAACTCTATGCGAAGTGCACCAGACTTTGCTAGTGCAAAACTTTTGATCAGCTGTGCACTGCGGTGCTAACCCAGTTGGTGCTTAAACTTATCACGCCTAAACTTATCATGCCTAAACTTATCATGCCTAAACTTATCACATCTAAACTGAGTTTAGGCGTGATAAGGGGCTTTTCACCAGGGTGCTAACTGTTAGCACTGCTTTGTGAATCAAGCCTACGGTGACTGGGATTATTATTCAGAAAAGTGGGTGGAGCCTACAACAGCCTACATCAAAATCACCTATTAATTTTCAAGGGAAATATTGAAACTGCTGCCATTCTTTCACTGTTAATGGCAGAGGCCACAAACCTGCTACAGTCAGTCATTAAGTGAATGAGGTTCAAATTCAGCCACAAACAGATTTCTTTGCTGGATAAATTGCTTCCATTCACAGAATTTTGATGCCAGGATCCCAAAAGCTCACAAACTTGGTCATTGAGTGTGTCAAGGTTACAAAAAGTGGGTGGAGTCAAAAACAGATTTCCCTGGAAAAATGTAAACTTTCGCCCTTCTTCACTGTTGATGGCAGGGTGCTCAAACTTTGCACAGCTGGTTACTGGGTGACTGGGATTACTATTCAGAAAATTGGTGGAGCCAAAATAGCCAATCAAAATTCACCAGTTGATTTTCAAGGGGAATATTAAAATTGCTGCTATTCTTGCAGATGGAAGCATGAAGTGCTCCAAAATCTCCTGATAGCTAGCTGCATTGACCCTGCCCTTGATAAAACACAGTGGACCAACACCAGCAGCTGACATGGCACCCCAGACCATCACTGACTGTGGGTACTTGACACTGGACTCAGGGCCGGATTACTGACCAGGCAACAAAAGCAGTCGCTTGGGGCCCCCATTCAGAGTCAAAGGGGCCCCATCAGCACATAAACCAGCCCTCACCATCCTGTCAGCGGTGGCTGGATGGTATAATGGTTAAAGGGACTCTGAGCAGCGCAGTAACTATGGAAAGATGCATATCATTTTAAAGCTCTCTTTCTCCTCTTTCCAATGATATATAAACCGCGGCCCTATGTCTTTTAGTTTTCGCTATTTTCGCGATCGAAATCGCGGCCATCGTGGAAATCACGAAAATAGTGAAAACTAAAAGGCGTAGGGTGGCAGTTTATCTATCGTTGGAAAGAGGAGAAAGAGAGCTTCAAAATGATATGCATCTTTCCATAGTTACATTGTATTACACAGGACGACTTTTCTCCAAAGTCGGCAGCTTGATTCAGCACAATGCAATGAAATATAAGGAACCCAGGGGGATATAATTACAAACATCATGCTGGTAGGTGTGAGGATGTAATTAATTAGTTGTGGGTATACCCACAGGCACTGCTCAGAGTCCCTTTAAGGGCTCTGCCTCTGACACAGGAGACCAGGGTTCGAATCTCGGCTCTGCCTGTTCAGTAAGCCAGCACCTATTCAGTAGGAGACCTTAGGCAAGTCTCTCTAACACTGCTACTGCCTATAGGGCGCGTTGTAGTGGCTGCAGCTCTGGCGCTTTGAGTCCGCCAAGAGAAAAGCGCAATATAAATGTTATTTGTCTTGTCTTGTCTTGTCAAATGATGCCGTGCGCTGCTGATTGTCTTCGGAGCCAGCTCCTTCTACTGTGCGCTCTGCCACTGCCCACTCCTCCCTCCCTTCCCACAGAGAACCACAGCTGCAGCAAGAATGATAGCAGCAGATGGCAAACGCTCACTCAACTATCCATGATCCAAGCGATAGAGATCCCATCATCTGAAACCCATCTGTCTTTTCTACAGTGTCGCCGCTCGCTCTGAACTTCCTGATTCTCAGATCAGACAGGAAGTAGGAAGTGTAGGAAGTAGTAATAGTAGTAGTAACAGAGCGGCAGCACTCTAGTGGAGACAGATGGGCTCCGGATGACGGGACCTCTACTTGGATCGCAATAGGTGAATGTGAGTCATCTGGTGCTGTCATTCTCCCCGCTGCGGCTGCCTTCTCTGCTGGACTATCGAATTCACTGGGATGGAGGCTGCATGGTGGCTGTTTAGTTTGGGAGGAAATCGGTTGTTCGGTGGTGGGGGTGGTTATGTAATTCTGTCTGGGGAACAGCTTCCGGTTTGGCGGTGTCCATAGCTTTCTGCTATTGCCAGGCTGGAGATGCAGGGGAAAGTGCTGCTGCTGTGATATCTGGCGCCCTCTTCAGAGGGGTGCCCCAGCCCCTGAGTGCAAATGTCATCTTTCACTCTGCATTTTGCCGCTGCTATTCCCTGCATTGTGCACTCACAGAGGAAAGCGGGCTGTTGCCCATAGCAACCAGTAGCTCGACTGCCCCGGTATGTGCGGCATGTTGCTGTGCATCTGCATCTTCTGATTCTATTACGACATGATGGGGGGGCCCAAATCAGTTACTTTGCTTAGGGCCCCATTTAGCCTTAATCCGGCAATGACTGGACTTCAGGCATTTTGGAATTTCCCTCTCGTTTCAAGGGTGTTTATTTATAAAGAAGGCATATTACAAGTTATGCATAAACTGAGGCAAAAAGTCCCCCTTAGGGGTGATGCCAGTAAATAACATAGAACAATAAAATTGCTTATACATGTTAGCCTTCAAATCAAATATAAAATATCAGATAATAATTTTTTATGTTATATAACGGGGAAGGGAAAAAAAGGTAAAGCTAGGGAAGAAGGGGGAGGATCAGGGATGAGGTATATAAGGATGTACCATGGGCGGGACAAAACCCGCATCATGCCAATGGTATCATCCAGAGGAAAAGACAAGGTAAAGATAGGGAAAAATAGGTTAGGGGGTCACTCACATATAAGTAGAACAGGAGGGTGAAACCTATCGGAAGCCAGCCCAAAACTACTCATTACATGTTTATATGCCAGAGTGTGTTCCACCAAAAAGGCTTAAGAGAATTCAACGGAGAAGGTTTAGAAATTGTGTAGTGTATAGGACAAGCCAAGATTATCCTGCCACTGGATCCAGGGGGACCATACCTTGAAAAAGTGTTCCAGTCTATCCTTTAGTTTTGCGAGAATGTGTTCTGATAGCATGGTATGATTAAGGTCTTGTAACACTCTATCAACATTCAGAGTTTGTGATTTCCATTGGGTTGCAATGTGTCTTTTGGCTTGAGCCATGAAAAACTGAATGAGTTTGTGCGAGGCATACGGGAGGGAGGATGGTTTGTTGCCAAGCAAAACAATTGAAGGATCTAATTGAATATTGATTTTTAATATAAGTGAAAGCTTATTCCAAATTTCCCTCCAGTATGTCTCCACCTTGGGACAATCCCACCATATATGTCGTGTTGTACCTGCAGCATCACAGCCTCTAAAACATCTATCCGAGTGGGAATCAGAGAAGAGGCTCAATCTATGTGGTGTATAGTAAGCTCTATGATAAAGTTTATACGAAGTCTCGATAGATGAGTAAAAAAGGCTTGATTTTATGAGTGTGGATGAGCAGTGAGCCCATTTAGCATCCGACATGGTGATTCCACAGTCTGTCTCCCAGTCGGATTGTACCTTGAGCTTAGTCTGAGAAATGGACTGGGTAAGGATGGAATATATGTCCGAAATCATACCTTTTCCTATAGGATTATTTTTACATAAAATTTCGAAATGTGTGTATATTAGGACGTCTTTGTCCGGATCTAGTTGTGTTAGGAAATTAAAAATATCCATACATCTACCTCGTTCAGATAGTGGGATTGGGTTAGTTTCACTGAAAATTGTGGGGGTCATAAGCTTAAATGCGCTCATGAAGTTTCCTACTCTATATAGGCCCTTATTCCTCCACCATAGAAATTGGCTAGGAATTAATCCAGGGGGAAAATCTGGGTTGTTAAATAGGTTCGTCATGCAGGAGACCTTAGATTGAAAACCATGGGCAAATCTGTGGATGTTCCAGAGTTTTAATGAATGAGCTGAGATTGGGGAGGATTTACGAATAGTTTTAAATGGGATTTGCTTAGCCCACATTACACCCGGGAGGGATAAGGGGTATATCAATCGAGATTCTAGAGACACCCACAAGGGGGCATTCTGACCTGCATTAACTGCTACCATCTGAGACAGTTGTGCAGCAATGTAATATTGCCAAAGAAGGGGAGCATTAAGACCTCCTGCATCCCTCCTTCTGGCCAGAGTAAGATATTTAATGCGGGGTCTGCGCTTCCTCCAGATAAATTGTTGAATTTTACGTTGGAGAAGTTTGATAGGGCCCTTTTTAACGGGTATAGGGAGAACTCTAAAAAGATACAGTATGCGCGGTAGTAATGTCATTTTGACAGATGCGACTCTGCCCAGTAAAGATAGAGGGTAGTCCATCCAAGTGGTCAAATCATTGTTCAATTTATTATACAATTTGGAATAATTTAGTTCATATGCCTTCGAGGGATCAATGGGAAGTTCTATGCCCAAATATTTAAGATACTTAGGTTGAAATTTGAGGCCTAGGGAATTCGCCAGATTCTGGCCATCTTGTGCTGAAGTAAGGGATAACATTAATTCAGATTTATCTAGATTCAGTTTGAACCCCGAAAATGTAGAGAATCTTTTGATAATAGACAGTAAATTTGGGATAGATGTGTGTGGGGAGGTGAGTGTGAGGAATATATCATCCGCAAACATACTTAATTTGTAATCACATGGTCCTACCCGTACCCCCTGAACATCCATTGATTTACGGATCATGATAGCCAATGGCTCCATCATAAGGGCGAAAATCCCCGGTGAAAGGGGGCATCCTTACCTTGTGCCCCTCTGGATTGGAAAAGACGACCGACTAGATGTGGGCAATTTAAGGGAGGCAGTAGGAGTTGAATATAAGGCTTGAATTGCTTTAAGATAATTGCCCGTGAATCCGAATTTTTGAAGTACCGAGATCATATATGGCCACTTTATAAGGTCGAACGCCTTTTCCATATCCAGAGAGAGCAAGGCTAATTTCTTCTTTTTTATAACGCAATGGTTTTGGATATTCATAATTTTTCGGATGTTATCGGGGGCCTGTCTATCTGGGATAAATCCTACCTGGTCTTTATGTATCAATCCCGGGAGGACAGTGTTGATTCTTTTAGCTAAAATAGAAGTAAATAATTTATAATCAATGCCCAATAGGGAAATTGGCCTATAGTTTTTAGGGGAAAGTGGATCTCTATCTGGTTTGGGAATAACAACTATGTGGGAGCTCAAGAAATCTGGTGGAGGGACATTGCCTTTCATAATATCATTAAAAAAACGCAAAAGATGGGGGGACAAAGAGGCTTCGTATTTTTTATAATAGAGTGCTGTGAGGCCGTCGGGGCCAGGGGCTTTTGCTCTTTTTAATTTTTTAATGGCCTCATGTAATTCTGTTGGGGAAATGTCGCTACTAAGGGCGTTGGCTGTTTCTGCGGTTAACACTTTATTAATAGTTTGATTGACGAACTCAATTTTGTCGGGTGCACCATCATCCGGTTTATTATCTTCATAGAGGGATTTATAAAATTGGGTGAATACTTTGTAAATTTTATCGGGGTTGGTAGTTATTTGGCCAGCGGCATCACGGATTCTAATAATACGATTGAGGGTTTGCTGATTTCTAAGCTTTTTGGCCAGCCACTTATCAGGCTTGTTATATTGTTTGTAGGTTATAGCTTTTGTCCATCTAATGGCCTTCTCAGGCTCTCCGTTTAGGATTGTGTCTAGTTGTAATTGAAGATCTTTTATTTGTTTTAGCAAATATCTAGAGGGTTTAGCCTGATTAATTGAGTGTAGGGAGTGGATTTTGAATTCTAAGTTAGAAATGATAATTCCCTTTTCTTTTTTATATTTTGATGAGATTTTGATGAGCTCGCCTCTCACTACTGTTTTATGGGCGAGCCAGCAGATTCCAGGGGTTACATCTTCTGTGTTATTCTCTCTGAAATAATGAGAGATGCAGGATTGGACAGAGTCTGCAATCTCGGGATTGAGGAGAAGGGCCTCATTCAGCCTCCAAGGGGAGCGAGATAATTTCGGTATAGGGGATGTAAGGACAGTTAGGACCGGGTCATGGTCGGACCAAGCTGAGTGAATGGAATTTCCCTCTCCCCAGTCTTCCTTCAGACTCTGGCACCTTGATTTCCGAATGACATGTAAAAGTTGCTTTCATCCGGAAAAAGTACTTTGGACCACTGAGCAACAGTCCAGTGCTGCTTCTCTGTAGTCCAGGTCAGGCGCTTCTGCCGATCTTTCTGATTCAAAAGTGGGTTCATGCTTCCATCTGCTGAAAAGCTTTATGAAGATGAAGATTTCATTTTTCAGCACGACCTGGCACCTGCTCACAGTGCCAAAACCACTGGTAAATGGTTTACTGACCATGGTATTACTGTGCTCAATTGGCCTGCCAACTCTCCTGACCTGAACCCCATAGAGAATCTGTGGGATATTGTGAAGAGAAAGTTGAGAGACGCAAGACCCAACACTCTGGATGAGCTTAAGGCCGCTATCGAAGCATCCTGGGCCTCCATAACATCTGATCAGTGCCACAGGCTGATTGCCTCCATGCCACGCCGCATTGAAGCAGTCATTTCTGCAAAAGGATTCCCCACCAAGTATTGAGTGCATAACTGAACATAATTATTTGAAGGTTGACTTTTTTTGTATTAAAAACACTTTTCTTTTATTGGTCGGATGAAATATGCTAATTTTTTGAGATAGGAAATTTGGGTTTTTGTGAGCTGTATGCCAAAATCATCAATATTAAAACAATAAAAGGCTTGAAATACTTCAGTTGTGTGTATTTGAATCTAAAATATATGAAAGTCTAATGTTTATAAGTACATTACAGAAAATAATGAACTTTATCACAATATGCTAATTTTTTTAGAAGATCCTGTATAAGAGATTCCTGTGTACACATCATATATACAGTCAGTCACAATCAGATATGTATATCTGACCTTAAAAATACGGGGACTGCTTTATTGAAGCAGCACAAGTAACTAATTTTGATTGGTTTATTTCATTTTTGTGGACTAAGCACAGCTATTACTGTATATATACTGTATATATACATTATTTTTAATGACTATTATCTGAGAAATAGAACATTTTATCATATTTTCTATTTTAATTACAGTTACAAATTCATTAGGAGTCGGAGTCGGTGCATTTTTTCCCGACTCCGACTCCAGGCACCCAAAATTGCCCAACTCCACGACTCCGACTCCACGACTCCACAGCCCTGGTTTGAACCACGTGGACCTGGGAATTCACACTGAGCCAGATTACTTGAATTGTTATTGTGTTTATGCTTAAGCTAGTTCCAGGGTGTAGAGACCAAGGACCTCACACCCAGCTTAGGGAACTGTATTATTCATTTGAGTTATACATCAGATTAGTTCCAGGGTGCTGAGACCAAGGACCTCGCACCCAGACTAGGGAACTGTATTATCATCTGTGTTATTCATCAGAATAGTTCCAGGGTGTAGAGACCAAGGACCTCACACCCAGACTAGGCATTGTTTGATATCTGTTATGACTTATTGCTTTTCTGACTACTCTTCTGTCTTCTGATTCGGTACCTCACATATCTGATATTCCGTTGCCAGACCCTGCTTGCCTTGGATACCGAATCAGCCTTCTGTCTTTGTACTTTATCTGTCAGTGTGTTGCCGACCAGGCGAGCCCGACCTCGAGAGCCATCTCTCCTATTAAGAGATAGTCTCCAGACCAGATAGTGACATCCACCTTCAGGTGTCACTCACTCTCTGGCCCTTCCTGTCTCCAGCCTGACTCCTCCCCTTGGATAGTCTCAGGCTGCTGGAAGGTTCCTGTGCTCCCAGAGCAGTGTTTCTTTACTGCCTATTATCACCTGCCCAGCAGGTGCATTACTCAAAGTACTACTGTTACACCAAACACTCACACACCTATAGGTGTCCAGAGGTTAGCAATATATCTGTATTATTGGTGATTCTGCAGATCATCAATAATCAGGTATATGTCTGTATTCTTGGTGATACTGCAGATCACCAATAATCAGATTCTCTCTGCGTGCTGACACCGATCGTTACAAAAACGTTTTAAATGCAATTTAAAGGCCACTTCCGGTTTTCTATGCGGATATCCCGCATAATTCGTTCGGATATCCGCATGTACGTGGTTATCTGAACGTTCGGATTCGGATATCCGATCTCACTGTCAGTGTTCCTAAAGCAATATGCACAGTTTCAATTGCCTTTTTATTTATTTATTTTTTGTATTTATAAAGCGCCAACATATACGCAGCACTCTACCTTGGGCTCTCCTCTCAGGGCTCCCCATCCAGCATTAATAGGTGGCAGCAGCGGCAGGCAGGAATACAGGCATACCTCCATGTGTTCCACCATGGAGGTCCGATCTCTAAGTGACACACGCTTCTTACTGATAAACAGGAAGTAACATCAGACACTTAGAGAGAGGAATCTATGGAGGTATGTCTGTGTTCCTACCCAGTAGCGTCCCCTCCCCTCTGCATAGATCAGAGTTCATTGCTTGGTCAAAATCTGAACAGTGTGTCCGTACAGTGATTGCTCCAAAACCATCTGTAAAGACCTTCTAGGGCATACATGTCAAACTCCGGCCCTTGAGCCAAATCTGGCCCTCAGAGCCATTATTAAGTTTGGCCGTCAAGTGGTTTCGCTATACTGGAGGTGAAGCCCTAGAACACCAGGAAAGCCATATGGGGAAAATGGGGGAAAGCACTAAACACTAGGGAACTGTATAGGGGAGAGTGGGGACATCTGAACACCAGGGAACTGTATAGGGGAGGGAGGACCACTAGACACCAGGGAACTGTATAGGGGAAGGAGGACCAGTAGACACCAGGGAACTGTATATGGGTTGGACGGCAGCCACATTAGACACCAGGGAACTTTATAAGGGAGGAAGGTGGCAAGTAGACATGACATTGAGGTTGTCCTGCGACTTGCCCCAGTGTACAGTTTCGGCACACTTTGTATTTGAGTTTGACACCCCTGTTCTAGGGCACCAGATATTGCAAGTGTGAAGAGACAGAAGGAGATGGTGGCAGCTATCTACAATTGAAATATCTGTTTTGTGATAAATGAAATTTTAATATGAGTCACAGCAACCAACAAGGAATCTGATCATGTTAGCCGGGCTTCCACGTCTGGAACATTTACTTGATGAGACTTAATTCATCTTTCGTAATTTTTCCAATCCAGTCCATAGAGTGCAATACATCTGCATGGAAATCTCGAGATCCTTCCGGGACTCTCTCCCTTTTATTCCTCCGACAGCTGTTTATTGTTTCCCAGCTTATTACTCCCACCTACAGAGAAGGGAAAGAAAGGAGACATTAGCACCACATATTGCGGGTGACCAGCCTTGCGGATTGTTCTCCCAGCTCACCCGGATCCTACGTGACTTTGGCCCCCCACCTGCAACTCCGTCTAGTACCAGACCATGGGCTCAATCAGGGGTGCTGCTAAGGTTTTCGTGGCCCCAAGCCGGAAGTGGTTTGTGTCCCCCTCCATGTGTTCCACCTGCCAGCCGCTTAGCTCTTGTCACCATGGTTACTTCTGGCCAGCGCCTCTGATGTCATGAGAGGTGCTGGGCCAGAAGAAACCATGGTGAAAAGACAGCTTTGCGGGAGGAGAGCAGTGAGATTTTGCTCTGGATCGGGGCATGCGAGTTACGGCAGAAAGGGCCGGGTGCCATGAAGCAGGAGGGTGCTACCAGGGACAGGGAGGCCCCCTCTTAAGTGAGGCCCCAAGCAGGTGTTTGCCTTGCTTGTACCCTGGTGGCACCCTTGGGCTCAATTCACTAAAGGCGGCCACACACCATACAATTTTTTTTCAATATCTTTTTGATTCAAGAATTGCAATCAATTTTTCTAAAAAGACAAATCCAACATTCACGATCTTCTTTTATCGAGGAAAAAAAGGAAATTCAATCAAATGTCTCTAATGAATAAAAAAACAACATTCAATTTATCTGTACAACTATTTTTATCAAATTGCTGTAAAATTTTATTGTATCATGTGTGGCCACCTTTAGGCTGCTGCCGCATGGCAAGCTGAAATTACTGACCAGTAGGGATGAGCATTCGGATCGGAAATTGGTATTTCCGCATAGGAATATAGAAATACTAATATATAGAAATACTAATGGAGAAATATTAGTGCGGTAAGCGGATTTCGGCAGAAGCTGCGGAAATTTCCATGGAAAATCTGTTTACCCATTTATGGTAATTTTAAGCCAGTCGGTAGGTTTAGAATGAATGAGCCAATCAGAGGATGCAGATTTCTAGAAAATGGCTCCACAGAGGTCACTGCTGGAGGTCAGATTCTAATGAGCTGTAACCACTTAGGGTTTTTGGATGTAAGTCTTATGTCCAAATTAGCTACACTACAGGTTCCTGGACATGAGACTTCTGTCCAGCACAGGGGCTTAATAATAGACCATGCAAAGGATGCAAAGCGGGGGAGCCCTAAAGCAGCAGGGGGCCCCATGGGGGGAGAAGTTTTTTCTCCCTGTCGCATATGCATGAGTGCGGCTGCGCAGCTCTAGGGCCTCCCCCCATCCACGCTACAGGAGACAGCCTGCAGATCCCGCCCCCCACCCGATCCACACTACAGGAGACAGCCTGTAGCGTGGATCGGGGGAGGCCCTAGAGCTGCGCAGCCGCAATCGCGCATATGCAGACTGCGCAGCCGCAGTCAGCTCTGGCGGCCATTTTAGTAGAGGCAGGAGAGCCTGACCCGGGCTGTGGGGTCAGGAGCCGGCCCAGGGGGCTATTGAGTAGCGGGGACCCGGCGGAACGACACGGAGGGCGCGGATGGCGTCCTCCATGCACTCAAATTTATGCAGGCATTTCATCTTTTTTTACTATTTCGCCTCATGAGTCCTTTAAGTGTACCTGAGCTGAGATAGTTAGAGGGCGCACATCTCTTGTGCAGACTGGCCGCGACTGGAGGAAGTTACAGTGCCCAGTACCAAAGAGGGAGAAGACTGAGAACGGCAGCGTGGGAGCGATCCGTGCGTACGAGGCTGGAGGAAGCCCCAGGTATGTATACATCGTTTATTTTTACTTAGCTCTGGTTTCCTTTAGTAGCCTAAGGACATCTGTACTGAGAGGGATATGGAGGCTGCCATATTTATCTCCTTTTAAACAATGCACATTGCTTGGCTGCCCTGCTGATTCTCTGCCTCTAATTCTTTTAGCCATAAACCCTGAACAAGCATGTAGCAGATCAGATGTTTCTGACAAGATTTGCTGCATGCTTGTTTCAGGTGTGTGATTCAGGCACTACTGACTAGAAAGATCAGCACACTCCTCTAGATCCTAAAGAGGCTTCCCACCTCCTCCTCACCAGGCCCGATCCAGCCCTGGGACCCCCGAAAAGAGCTTGTCAACAGCTTGTGCATGCACATTAGCACAGACCCATTTGTTCTCCAGCCGAAAAAGTCGAGCCCAACCAGGTCCATGCTACTGCGCTGCCGGGTCACCTGTGCAGTGGCATGGACCCGATCAGACTTTGCTTTTTCTTTCTGAGCCCAAATGGCTCTGTGCAATTGCGCAGGTACAATGCGGTCAAGTTTCAGGGTTCTCATTTCTGGATTGGCCTGGCTGAGGAGGATGGGGGAAGCCTCTTTAGGATCCAGAGGCTTCCCCCTCCCAAGGTTAGTATCAAAAATACTACATTGCAAACCCCGCAGGGTTGCATTAAGAAATGACGCTCCGCAGTGCTGCATGTAATGTGAGGCGCCACTAGAGGGCGTCATAGTAATGAGACTGGTGAGACAAGCAAATGATGAATCCAGCGTGAAGCAGTGAGTGAGCGCTCTGCTGTTGGGGGGACACGCAGGACTCTCAGGCATGATGTAACTATACCGCTCTGGCGGGGTCACATGGTACACACCTTGGGTGCGGAACTACATCTACCACTGCGGCGAGGGGCACATGACAGGGAGCACACGTAACCAGACGTAATGTTTGCATACAGCAGATGGGGCACCCAGCATCATTAGTGACTCGAGTATAAGCCGAGACTCCCACCATTGGGACACTTTTTTGATCCCAACCACTCGGCTTATACCATACCTCCCAACTTTTTGAGATGAGAAAGAGGGACACTTAAGGCACGCCCCTGCCACACCCCTGACGCCCCCCCCAGCACACCCCTAGTGACACATACCATAAAGAAAAATATGTTGTTTTATAACTCAAACCACACTAGTCCTTTCTATTCTGGTTCATTTTTCTTCATAGTAACATTTTCAAATTAGTAATATATCAATTTAAAGGATGTGAAAAAAGTTTAGTGTCAATCAACACATTTTTAGTAGAGAACTATATATATATTTACATAGAAAGAGGGACAAAGTCCTGAAAGAGGGACAAATGAGGAGGAAAGAGGGACAGAGGGACAGGGCTCCCAAAGAGAGACTGTCCCTCCAAAAGAGGGACAGTTGAGAGCTTTGCTTATACTCTTGTATATTGGGAATGGGAATGGGAGGGGGACTACAAAACAAAGTCAAAAGTACTGGAAAGCTAAGCTCACCAGTCACAGAGGAGATGGAAACACACTTCTCTTACCTGGATATAGCGTCTTTTATGTCGTATGATAAGAGGGCCGCCAGCATCCTCTGTAAGACAGCAGATAGAAAAAGAACTATGAAGTACAAGATAAATAGAGCCAGTTACTGCCTTGCGTTTCCCCTGCTTGTTACTTTGGGCATGCTTTATTGGTCCTATGCAGCCATAGTAATTCACATATAAATGACCTGGTTTCTGGGCCTCAGCTGTTTCACCACAGTATCCATTGCTGGCTCTGGGCATTCCACTCACTCACATGCGATTTTTCCCGCATAGTGGAAATCAAGCAAATTATTGTTATTTATTATTTATATAGCACCAACGTTTTCTGCACTGCAGTACTGTACGGTAGTATAGTCACTAACTGTCTCTCAGAAGGGCTCATGGCCCGTTTTCACTATAGCGTTGCGGAATCGCCGGCGAATAACCGCAGGCAAATCGCATGCGGGTACGATTCCGCATGCGTTTTTTGCCGCGATTTTGCATAGGTTAGGGTGATGCGATTTTAACCATGTCACTGCCTGTGTGAATTAACATGGGTACCTATGCGAAATCGCATGCGAATTCGCGGCAAAAAACGCATGGGGAAAACACATGCGATTTCCGTATTAAATACATTGCGTGCGATTCGCCTGCATTCCACACGCAGGTGAAATCTGAGGGCTGTACCATGCAGAAAAATCCTGCACAGAAAAACGCACAGAAAAACTGACAAGTGGAAACAGGCCCATCCACTTGTATTAGCTGTGCGAATCTGCATGCGGGCAACGCATGCGGATTCGCGATAGTGGAAACGGGCCCTCACAATCTAATCCCTGCAATAGTCTATTGTAGTCTAGGGCCGATTTAGGGCCTGCTCAGCAGGAAGTACGTCACTTAGTGGTGACGGCGCTATGCATATGACCATGTCGGTGCACTCTGCTGCAGAATCATATGAGGGAGGTGTTTTGCGGTGTGATGCAGCAGGAGCATTGCATTGCAATGCAAAAAACAAGCGCAAACCCCGCAAAAACTAAAGTCTCAGTTGTGCTCCACTCATAAAACTGATTCCACACGTTTTGTTTGGACAATTTGGCCTGAGTAGTGTAAATGTGACGGCTGCATAGCTTTGTGCAGATTTACACATTTGCTTTTTGCAGAACAGGTTGATAATTTTTGGGAGACACTTTATGAACCAGCGATAGAATGGATTACCTTTGCAAGTCTGAGGCTCCAGTACGGGCTGCGTCCCTCCAGTGCAGAGGAATTTGTCAGTCACGTCTTTGATGTCTGCCACATCTTTAAATTCAGACAGTTTCGCTGTGTCACGATCACAGCCTATCCTCTAAAGAGGAGAAGAAAGTTAATCAGTAGAGGAGGACAGGAGAAGGTATGAGAGAGGGAAAAATACCAGTAGAGGAGGACAGGAGAAGGTATGAGAGAGGGAAGAATATCAGTAGAGGAGGACAGGAGAAGGTATGAGAGAGGGAAGATTATCAGTAGAGGAGAACAGGAGAAGGTATGAGAGAGGGAAGAATATCAGTAGAGGAGGACAGGAGAAGGTATGAGAGAGGGAAGATTATCAGTAGAGGAGGACAGGAGAAGGTATGAGAGAGGGAAGAATATCAGTAGAGGAGGACAGGAGAAGGTATGAGAGAGGGAAGATTATCAGTAGAGGAGAACAGGAAAAGGTATGAGAGAGGGAAGAATATCAGTAGAGGGGGACAGGAGAAGGTATGAGAGGGGGAAAAATATCAGTAGAGGAGGACAGGAGAAGGTATGAGAGAGGGAAGAATATCAGTAGAGGAGGACAGGAGAAGGTATGAGAGAGAGTAGATTATCAGTAGAGGAGGACAGGAGAAGGTATGAGAGAGGGAAGACTAGCAGTGGTGGACAGGAGGAGAAGGCAGGGCTGCCATCAGAAACTTTGGGGCCCCTCACACATCATCAGGCCTGGGCACCTCTCCCTGGGCCCACCCACTGGTTGCTGTACCCGCCCACTAGCCACCCAACCCTGTGTCCATGCGTGAACTGCGCTGCGGCGAAAAATGCGCATGACTCAGACACTGAAGAAAGCAGCATGCACATCGTGATGTGGCAAAAAGTGGGAGTGACCATGGCATGTTGTGGGTGGAGCCAAATACTAGCAAAATACAGGTAGGCCCTGGTTAACAAGCCAAGTATAGGTGGTGCCCCAGTATAGGCAGCCAGGTATAGGTGGTGCCCCAGTATAGGTAGCTAGGTATAGGTGGTTCCAACCAGGGCCATGCCAAGGCAGAGGCTGAAGAGGCTCCAGTCTCAGGGCGCAGTGTAGGAGGGGGCGCACAATTCATTCAGTTGTCATTCCCAATTGTGTTTGAAGCAGAAATAAATAAGAAAAGGGAATACATGACAGTGACTGCAAGCCAGATATCTAGATATTAAGGTGTTGGGGAGGTTGGGGGCCTGGGGCACCTATTAGTCTAATAGCAATCAGTGTGTGAAGGCTGGGGTGGGGGGGGGGATGGGGGGCACACTTTGCTGTCTCAGCCTTGGGTGCTGAAGGACCTTGTCTCGCCTCTGGTTCCAGCCTCAGTATAGGTAGCCAAGTATAGGTGGTGCCCCAATATAGGTAGCTAGGTATAGGTGGTTCCAGCCCCAGTATAGGTAGCCAGGTATAGGTGGTGGCCCAGTATAGGTAGCCTGTAGCCAGATATAGGTGGTGCCCCAGTATAGAAAGTCCGCTGTAGCAGACTCACTCATTTGCTCCCCACGTTCAAGCGTTGATGTCACTCTTCTTCAGTGCTGCAATGCTGTGTACTGGTTACTTAGCCACAGGCCCGCAGCCAGCACATGCGGCCCTTCCATCGCTTTTGGGGGGGCCAGGGCCCCCAGAAGCCCTGGGCCCCTCACTGCAGTGTCAGTTGTCCCCTCCTGATGGCTGCCCTGGGAGAAGGTATGAGAGAGGGAAGAATATCAGTAAAGGAGGACAGGAGAAGGCATGAGAGAGGGAAGAATATCAGACAGGAGAAGGTATGAGAGAGGGAAGACTATCAGTAGTGGACAGGAGAAGGTATGAGAGAGGGAAGAATATCAGTAGAGGAGGACAGGAGAAGGTATGAGAGGGGGAAAAATATCAGTAGAGGAGGACAGGAGAAGGTATGAGAGAGGGAAGAATATCAGTAGAGGACAGGAGAAGGTATGAGAGAGGGAAGAATATCAGTAGAGGAGGACAGGAGAAGGTATGAGAGAGAGTAGATTATCAGTAGAGGAGGACAGGAGAAGGTATGAGAGAGGGAAGAATATCAGTAGAGGAGGACAGGAGAAGGTATGAGAGAGGGAAGAATATCAGTAGAGGAGGACAGGAGAAGGTATGAGAGAGGGAAGAATATCAGTAGAGGAGGACAGGAGAAGGTATGAGAGAGGGAAGAATATCAGTAGAGGAGGACAGGAGAAGGTATGAGAGAGGGAAGAATATCAGTAGAGGAGGACAGGGGAAGGTATGAGAGAGGGAAGAATATCAGTAGAGGAGGACAGGGGAAGGTATGAGAGGGGGAAAAATATCAGTAGAGGAGGACAGGAGAAGGTATGAGAGAGGGAAGAATATCAGTAGAGGACAGGAGAAGGTATGAGAGAGGGAAGAATATCAGTAGAGGAGGACAGGAGAAGGTATGAGAGAGAGTAGATTATCAGTAGAGGAGGACAGGAGAAGGTATGAGAGAGGGAAGAATATCAGTAGAGGAGGACAGGAGAAGGTATGAGAGAGGGAAGAATATCAGTAGAGGAGGACAGGAGAAGGTATGAGAGAGGGAAGAATATCAGTAGAGGAGGACAGGAGAAGGTATGAGAGAGGGAAGAATATCAGTAGAGGAGGACAGGAGAAGGTATGAGAGAGGGAAGAATATCAGTAGAGGAGGACAGGAGAAGGTATGAGAGAGACTAGATTATCAGTAGAGGAAGACAGGAGAAGGTATGAGAGAGGAAAGACTAGCAGTGGTGGACAGGAGGAGAAGGCAGGGCTGCCATCAGAAACTTTGGGGCCCCTCACACATCAGGCCTGGGCCCCTCTCCCTGGGCCCACCCACTGGTTGCTGTACCCGCCCACTAGCCACCCAACCCTGTGTCCATGCGTGAACTGCGCTGCGGCAAAAAATTCGCATGACTCAGACACTGAAGAAAGCGGCATGCACATCGTGATGTGGCAAAAAGTGGGAGTGACCATGGCATGTTGTGGGTGGAGCCAAATACTAGCAAAATGCAGGTAGGCCCTGGTTAACAAGCCAAGTATAGGTGGTGCCCCAGTATAGGCAGCCAGGTATAGGTGGTGCCCCAGTATAGGTAGCTAGGTATAGGTGGTTCCAGCCAGGGCCGGGCCAAGGCAGAGGCTGAAGAGGCTCCAGCCTCAGGGTGCAGTGTAGGAGGGGGCGCACAATTCATTCAGTTGTCATTCCCAATTGTGTTTGAAGCAGAAAGAAATAAGAAAAGGGGATACATGACAGTGACTGCAAGCCAGATATCTAGATATTAAGGTGTTGGGGAGGTTGGGGGCCTGGGGCACCTATTAGTCTAATAGCAATCAGTGTGTGAAGGCTGGGGTGGGGGGGATGGGGGGGGCACACTTTGCTGTCTCAGCCTTGGGTGCTGAAGGACCTTGTCTCGCCTCTGGTTCCAGCCTCAGTATAGATAGCCAAGTATAGGTGGTGCCCCAATATAGGTAGCTAGGTATAGGTGGTTCCAGCCACAGTATAGGTAGCCAGGTATAGGTGGTGGCCCAGTATAGGTAGCCTGTAGCCAGATATAGGTGGTGCCCCAGTATAGAAAGTCCGCTGTAGCAGACTCACTCATTTGCTCCCCACGTTCAAGCGTTGATGTCACTCTTCTTCAGTGCTGCAATGCTGTGTACTGGTTACTTAGCCACAGGCCCGCAGCCAGCACATGCGGCCCTTCCATCGCTTTTGGGGGGGCCAGGGCCCCCAGAAGCCCTGGGCCCCTCACTGCAGTGTCAGTTGTCCCCTCCTGATGGCTGCCCTGGGAGAAGGTATGAGAGAGGGAAGAATATCAGTAAAGGAGGACAGGAGAAGGTATGAGAGAGGGAAGACTATCAGTAGTGGACAAGAGAAGGTATGAGAGAGGGAAGAATATCAGTTGAGGAGGACAGGAGAAGGTATGAGAGAGGGAAGACTAAGCAAGGTAGAGGATATGGGTGCCCTTATGGTCCTTTTGGTAAGCTGAAGTGGAGAGGTCAGAGAAGGTGGTAGGTGGTCCCCTTGACACCCACTAGGCCCCAAGCACCTGCCTAGAATGCCTGGTGGATGATCCTCCTCTGGGCAGACGCTACAATTTAGGCAGGTGTAACAATAGAAAACTCACGTCCTAAAACATTATGCAGATACAACATAAAATAACTGTGATCAGAGAATATAGACCATCAGACCTTAGTTCCTTCCTTTATGTAAACATTCATCTCCTTCAATTCATTTCTTGTTTCCTCTGAAATGAACAGCGCCTCGATCAGATCTGAACCTTTCGGGAATAACACATTCTCTAGAGGAAAAATAATGTGAATGTTAACAGACGGTCGGATTATTTTCAAATTAAGTTCAAGGAAGATGTCAACTTTGTTGTTATAAGGCACCCAAATATTATTATATATTATAGAGCCTAGTGTTTGTGGAGTGGAGCACTCCCTGCGATACTCTGCATGCAGATGGGAGGAGGAAGGACCCCCAAATCTCCGAACCCACCTGCAATCACGGGGGTCGCAGGGGCAATTGTTATGCCAGTGAATAAGTGAATAAGGGGGGAGTAGATTACAATTTTAGTGAATCATAAAAAAAATAAAAAATAAAAAAATTCATACTTGTACAAATTGATATCCCTTTAGTAAAAAAAAAAATTGCGAACAAGGACAAGGCAAAAAAAAATAAATAAATAACAGCAATAAGGAAGGGAATCTACACTAAGTTTGTGTATCTGCACTCAATGAGAAATTTCACAAAGCTACAGTAATATAATTTAAAAAAGTGTAATTGTGCAAGAGGAATCTTAAAGTGAACCTCCGGACTAAAAATCTACTCAGCAGCACTGAAAAGGCGTGGTGTTTCTTTAGCAGTTTCACAGCATCAAAACTTCGTTTTTCTTACATAAGCCTTATTTTTTGCTGCACAAAAGCTAAGCTCTGCCCCATCAAAAAAAAAAAAAAAAAATGCCCGAGCTTTTTTCCCCTGATGCTGTGCAAAGCATGATGGGATTTCCTATGTTGTTATTCATGTTGCCTAGCAACTGGGTGGGGTGAACAGCACACAGGACAGTTGGAACTGTGTCTCATGCTCCCTGTCACCTCCTTTCAACCAAAAAGATGGCTGCCCTCATGAAATCAAACATTTGACTGTTCTTTTAAAACAAGGCGGGTAAGAGATTATATTACCTATCTATTTTAATGAACATAACTAATGTAACTTAATGACAGTATGTTTGTTTAGGCTGGAGTTCCTCTTTAAGGGATATCTTAGCTCTCGTTAATTTTCAAAACCCAGGCATGTGTAGCAAGCAGTCCTCATGCCTGCTGCTCCCCCAGTTCTTCTCTGTCCCCCTCCATTACCTTGTCAGCCCCCCCAAGCTACTTTTGGGTCGGTGAGCAGTGCGCAGGTGCTGCCCGGCAATGTACGTCTTTGATCCTGTGTCCGGGAGTGCTCTTAGCATGCGCACTACATCAAAGCTAACATACAGTAGATCTGATTTAGGACTGTTTTCCACTCGTAGTGTGGAATCTCCATTAGGGCTTGTTCACACTATGAGCTTCTTAATTTTTTTTAAAGTGCAGGCAATTTTAGAAATCGCTCTAAAAGTGCTTGCACTAGATTTTATTAAAATCGCAAACATGCTGCATGTACCATTTTCTGAGTGTTTTGGCTCAATGGAAGGTGTAGGGAAATTGCAAATCACTTGAAAAAGTGACTTGAATTGCGATTTCCCGAGCGCTTTTAAGAATAACATTTATACATTGTATTTATACATTAGTGGAAACCTTAACCACTTGACCACTGAGGGGTTTTTACCTCTTTAGGAGCAGAGCAATTTTCATCTGTCAGCACTCCTCCCATTCTTTCGCCATTCATTCATGTCCCCGCTAACCGGCGGTAACAGTAGCGTGCCCGGCCGCGGGCGGCGGTCACCCGCTCCCATTGACTAACTTTCGCATTCCTGGGACTTCAAATGAAGTTTCCTAGGAAGTGATTATAGTGCGCCTGCTGCAGTAGGTAGTTAATGTATGCAATCAGGCAAAATCTTGTTGTAAACGCAAACACAGTAAGGCCTTGTTCACATTATAAATCGCCAGCGCTATCGCAAGGGCTGATCGATTTATAGGGCGCTTTTCAAAGTGCTTTTCCCTGCTCTTTGCGGTTAGAAAAGCGCTTTTGTATGCACTTTTCTAAGCACTTTTGCTGAGTGATTAACCACTTCACAACTGAGGGGTTTTACCCCTGAAACACCAGAGCAATTTTCACCTTTCAGCCCTCCTTCTATTCATTCGTCTATAACTTTATTATTACTTATCGCAATGAAATGAACTATATCTTGTTTTTTTTGCCACCAATTAGGCTTTCTTTAGGTGGGACATTATGCCAAGAATTATTTTATTCTTAATGTGTTTTAATGGAAAAATAGGAAAAAATGTGGGAAAAAATCATTATCTTTCAGTTTTCGGGCTCATTTCCATATGTGCCCTTTCAGCCGTGCTTATGGAAACGTGATCAGAGGGACATCAGAGAGTGCATAGACTGCACTGTCTGATGTTTTCATACATGCGCTGCGATTCACCACTGAATTACAGCACATAGCTGTATGCATTTTGGGAAGATTGCGCCCGTGATCCCATCATTGCAAGCACCGCCCACCAGGGAGTCACGTTCAATGCAGAGCCACGCTGAGCGCACAGCCCTGCATTGCATAAGTGGAAATGAGCCCCGAGGGCTCGTTCACATCATACGCGCTTCCGTGCGGATATGGAAGCGCGTATGATGTGCTGAAATGCAGGAACGGCAGAAGGGCATAGACAGCCCTTCTACCGTTCACATCTACTGCGCTCCGCAGCAGTACGATGCGCTGGGAAGCGCTTGGGTACTGCTGCCTGCATTTTGCTCGCAAGCGCAGAGCTGATCCCATCACTGTCAATGGATGGGATCAGCAGCGAAGCGGCGCAGATGGTGTGTGATCGGATGCGCTGCATTCGGATCGCACGGCCATCTGGGCTCCTCAGATGTGAACGAGGCCTAAGAGCTCAGGAAAATCACATAGCAATTGCAGAGCTATACGCTTTTGTTTGTGTTGTTTGTTTGTTTGGGGTTTTTTTGTTTTGTTTTTTGTCTTCTGTATTCCAGCAAATTTTTTCCATGCTATTTTTTTTCCTTTGTAATGGCGCTGTACACCCACCGAATTATGCAATGGGCATACATTCACAATGGAAAACGGCCCTGAATGCCTCCCTG
This sequence comes from Hyperolius riggenbachi, assembly GCF_040937935.1. Taxonomy (NCBI): domain Eukaryota; kingdom Metazoa; phylum Chordata; class Amphibia; order Anura; family Hyperoliidae; genus Hyperolius; species Hyperolius riggenbachi. The sequence continues at coordinate 43,902,685 of NC_090653.1, read as the reverse complement.
TCAGTGCACACACACATTCAATTTTGATTGGCCAATCACTGACCAATTTTACTATTGCCATGTAGTATGAGAGTCAACAGACCTTGAGGACTATTAACAGACAGTGTAGGTAAGCTCTCATACTACATGGAGGTGGAAAAATTTGCCACTCATTGGCCAATCAAAATTGAATGTGTGTACCAGGGTTTACCCTAGTATTTTTTTATATATATCAAAGTATTAATATTACCGTACATTTCCACGCACTCACCATGGTCTGTGCAAGTTGTAGGTTTGTTCGTCAGCTTTAGAGCCCAGGATGCCCCACTGGTGCACGGCAGACAGATAGGCCTGGGGGGGGGGGGGGGGAGGGGGATAGAAGCTGTTTTAAAACACTGTTTAAAACAAATAAATATATTGTACACCACAACATTTTCCTTGGGGGTCTATGATTGTATCAGCACCAAGTTCCCTGTGCATTATGCAATGACGGCTACTAGGGGCGTTGCTAGGATCCTAAGAGATCACTTTTGGTCACTCAAACTGGAAAATGGGTGTGGCCATGCACCCGAGTGGGTGGAGCCAAAATCACAGAATTTCATGTAAATGTGGCTCCACCCATGACCACACAGTCATGGGTGGAGCCAAATTTACATGAATTTAACTAAGTAATCCTGCCCAGCAAAATGTTGGATGATTCCCCCATAGCACTTCCTGACCTTCAAGTGGACCACCATTCACGCTCCCTCGGGCCTCCCATTGAAGCACCACAACTCCCAGCATGCCATCATAGAACAACCACAGCTCCCTGCATGCCCCCATAAAGGCATCACAGCGCCCAGAATTGCACCAAAGCATCCAGTATGCCCACATAGAGGAACCACAGCACCCAGGATAACCCCAATTGATGCACCACAGCTCCCAGCGTGCCTGCCATTAAGGCACCACAGCTGACTCTGCCTGGGGGACATTCAGGGCACCAAAAATAGAACCGGGGCACGTGCCACTGATCTTTGGGGCTAGCAACGCCCCTGACGGCTACTGACAGAGCATTGCAGGGAAAGCCTGAGAAAGAAGAGCACTCTCTAGCTCTGGGCCTCCCAACAGCCACAAGGCCTGCCCCTCCCCTTTCCCACCAGTAGTTATCCGGCTGTTATCAAGCTTGACAACCATGTGATTGTTTCTACAGAATTTCTGCGCATTTTTTATCTAATTTTTGCAAGGCTAGTAGTGCCAGGTGTCCCTCTCTGCTCAGATAATAGAAGAATGCACCACTGTTTGGAAATCATGATAACTGTATGTGAGTGTGATCTGTATAGCGAGGTCATAGTGAAAAGGTGTATAAGGAGTTGGCTCAGTCGGGGGCTACGTGACCAAAAGGGATAAACCCAGGGACAGATCTCCTATGAAGCAGGTGATGGGATAGGGTACCTCAGGCAGAGGAAAATAGGGGGTGGCGCCAAAGCAGACGGCTCAATGGCCTCCCAAAGTACCCTTCTCTCTCTCCCCTCCCTCCATATCAGCGGTGGCTCCTTTGCAGCAGCAAGAGGACACTCACTCACCAGCTCCATGCTTCACTCTGCGTGACCGCTGTAACCATGGAGAGGATGCTGGGGGCACTCCTGAAGAGAGTGACTTCAGCACTGGAATGCATGGAGCTGCTGAGTGAGCACTGCTGCAGAGGGAAAGGGCTTCCGCTGCCACCTATACCTGACTACCTATACAGGGGGCACTCATACCTGGCTTCCTATACGGGGGGCACTCATACCTGGCTAACCTATACTTGGGCACCTATACCTGGCTACCTATACAGGGGGTACTAATATCTGGCTTCCTATACGGGGGGCACTCATACTTGGCTAACCTATACTGGGAACACCTTTACCTGGCTACCTATACTGGGAGCACACAGGCCTGGCTAACCTATACTGGGGGCACCTATACCTGGCTAACCTATACTGTGGGCACCAATACCTGGGTAACCTATACTGGGGTAACCTATACCTGGCTTCCTATACAGGCTGCAACTATATCTAGCTACCTACCTATCTATACTGGGCATCACATGCGGTGAAAATTGTTGTGCACTGTGCGATCATTGCAAATTGACGGGGGGGAAGGGGCCTGATACTCACAAGTTTGCTTCAGGCCAGGCCAGGATTTACCTCACAGGAGCCTATAGGCACAGATGTCCTGGCACCCTAGACTTTGCCCTCCATGAATCAAATCTATAAACCCCCACCAAACTGCATCGCCAGTAAGCTATCTGTCCCAGCTGTCACTTCTCCCTTACTCCCCTTGCCAATAATAGGTATTTACAGGTGCCTTTTTGTATTAGGTAACTAGAAGTACCCTCAATATTAAGCAGGTAGAGGTGCCCCAAGTATTAGCCAGCTAGAGGAACCTCAGTATTAAGAAGGTCGGGGCAGGGGCGTAACTAGGAACCACTGGGCTCCCCTGCAGAAATTCTGATGCCCGCTCAGGGCCGTTTTGGGGGGCTGTAGGGGTTGCAGCATGAGTGAAAGCCATGGCCACACATCGGTGGAGAGGGGGGATGGTCCCCTAGTGTTACATCCCTGGGTAGAGGTTGCCCTAGTGGAGGGAGATCTCATCAGTGGAATGCCAAGAGCTGTCTAGAACCAGCCCTGGATAAACCTGTTCATGATGGGCGATGTATCAAGTTCTAGTTCAAGCGCACATTTCTGCATCAGAAATAGTGTCTAATCCCAAATACAACAAAATGCAATGGTATCCAATCAGGAGACTGTGCACCACTGGGGCATTCGGCGCCTGTGGGTGCCCCGGTGGTGGTCTCTCATGATTGGATCCCATTCAATTTTATCTGATGCCCGCTCAGGGCCGTTTTGGGGGGCTGTAGGGGTTGCAGCATGAGTGAAAGCCATGGCCACACATCGGTGGAGAGGGGGGATGGTCCCCTAGTGTTACATCCCTGGGTAGAGGTTGCCCTAGTGGAGGGAGATCTCATCAGTGGAATGCCAAGAGCTGTCTAGAACCAGCCCTGGATAAACCTGTTCATGATGGGCGATGTATCAAGTTCTAGTTCAAGCGCACATTTCTGCATCAGAAAAAGTGTCTAATCCCAAATACAACAAAATGCAATGGTATCCAATCAGGAGACTGTGCACCACTGGGGCATTCGGCGCCTGTGGGTGCCCCGGTGGTGGTCTCTCATGATTGGATCCCATTCAATTTTATTGTATTTGGACTTTTAACAAATTTTCTGATGCTGAGATGTGCGATTGAACCAGAACTTGCAACATGTCTGTGGTTACCAACCAAGAAATAGATTGTGTTGTGTTTTGTACTTTGTATTTTTTATCTTACAATTGCTTTTTATCTTATATGATGAAAACTGGAGCATCTTATTTTTGGTCAAACGATGTTACCTGATGGTTGATGAAAAATCCAGCTTCCGATCCAGTTCAACGAGAGCCAGGTCATAATCAAAGGATTTCCTAATATTCTTGTCTTGCTTGGCAGTAGGGTCGTACTTTGGGTGGCGATAGATATTCTTTACTTTGAATCCAGCCCTGTCTGAAATCAGTTAAATATAACAGTTAGGCCGCTTCTACACCAGGCTGTTGCGTTTGCGGAGCGATGATCTGTCCCGCATTGTATCTCACGGCAACGCAGAAAATTACATTCATGTGAATTTGCAGTAAAATGTGCCATCAGGGTCATATGCATAGCGCTGCCCTCATCCCCCGCAGCCCTTCATCCAGTGATGTACTGTTTATACTCGCATATAAGTTAATTTTTAAGCACAAAAAATGTGCTGAAAAGTTACCCCCTCGGCTTATATGCGAGTCGGTGGAGCAGAACAGTTGGTGGAGCAGGTTTTGTTACGGGCAGGTTTTGCTACTGGCTCCCTGCTGTGTCTGTGCCCGCATCCCTTGCAACATGGTGTGCATAGTGCGCTGCTCAGGACTACCAGTGTGTCTTGGCTTGTAGAGCCGAGCGTGCAAGCAATGTGTCAGCAGTGCAATGATCGGGAATTCTTCCTGTGTGGCAAATGCTGTGTCTTATATCTATAACGCCATCTATTTCGGCCTTGAGACACAGCTGTATCATCCTTGGGGCACATCTGGCTATGGGGATGGAGGCTGACTGGGGGCACATCTAGCTACTGTGAAGGGGGTTTATATGCGAGTCAATCACTTTTTTCTGGTTTCGGAGGGAAAAGTTGGTACCTCGGCTCCACACTGCTGCCTAAAAACTTAAAATCCCTGTGTCGCTAACTGCCTTACATGACTTTCATCGCCATGGAAGTCTGATGGTTACATGCTGTTGACTTTGTAGCAGGTCGGGGACCGATCAGGAAATCAGGTCCCATTAGCTTGCGTTGTCGTTGCATTACCCGGCGGCAAAACAGGGGAATGCAACATACACTTGCCAGGCAAGTGTAAAAGGGTCCTAACATTCACAAATACAGAAATAAGCTAATGTTCCCTTGCACTAACTGTGGTGGCACCAATCCGTACACCCAGGTGTGGTGTGCTAGGGCAAAACACGAGGCAACAGGATTTGACACAAGTATTCATATTTCAGCAATGAATGTTATTTGTTTGTTTTCATTATTGTGCAGCACTTGTTCCATTACCAGGCTAATCATTGGTTTATTTTCACACTGATGACTCTCCTGTAAACTATGTTGGTGTGTAACTATAGCCCTCACAACCATGAGACCATGTAGGGGGGCCTAGAGGTTATGGGGCCCGCTCTTCTTCCACCTTCTGCAGAGTAGCACAGCGGAGTGTTATATTTACCTGCTCCAGCATTGGATTGGGTCTCCTCTGTTCTTCTCGGGAGATGCACAATTTCTGCTGCATACAGTACATCCCTCCAGTGTCATGTGACATGCATCAGGAGTCAGTGATGTACAAGCGCAGAGGGTGCAGCTGGTGGGAAGAACAGAAACCCAACGCAGCACCGGAGCAGGTAAATATGATGCTCCAAAGCGCTACTCTGAAACGTGTGGAAGGGGTGATGGTAGAGGGGAAGATACTAGTACTGGGAAGGTGGTGTGTTTAAGTGGCCACACTTGAGGGGTAGAGAGAGTGGGCATTATACTCAACAAACTTAAAGAGAGAGTGGATCCTAAGGAGGGTCCACAAGCTTTTTTTCTCTTGGGGACCTCATGGGTTGTAATTATGCTCCTGAAACATGGTCTGAATACTTTGTGTTTATACTCCTGTTTTGATCTCTATTTTGGGTTAATCTCAAGATTACTGCCCAGGTGTCATTTAACCCCTTGCCGACTGCTCCACGCTGATTGGCGTGAACGCAGCGGCAGCCCCAGGACCACTCTACTCCAATTGGCGTGAAGTCTTTGGGCGGGGTTTTGCAGGACATCACGCACGCCGATGCACGCGCATCTCTGCTTGAATGACGGAGCTCAGCTCCATCATCAGTCTCCCAGCAACGATCGCCGATAGGAGAGACGGCATTCGTTAGACAGCGAACCGCTGTCTATTTACTCTGTACAGCGCTGCGCTTCTCCTGCGCTCCAGCATGTGGCTCACTGAGCCACACTGACATCATCCAGATTGTAATGTTCAGGCGTAGAGTCACTGCTATCAACGCTGGGAGACTGATTACCGGACGGGGCTCCGTCATTCAAGCGTAGATGTGCCCATCCGCTTGCGCGATCTCCTGCAAAACCCCGCCCCAAGACGTAAACACCGCCCAAATTGGCATTGTGCGGTCCTGGGGCTGCCGCCGTGTTCATGCCAGTTGGCATGGAGCGGTCGGCTAAAGGTTAATAAAACGTCGTCACACAGTGTAGGAGGCGACACACAACTCATTCAGCTATCATTCTGCTATTGCAGGTATGTCAAACTGGTCCTACGAGGGCTGAAATCCTCACATTTTTGATAGAGCTCAAATGAATTGATGGGTCTGAATCAGGAAAGGTGTGGTCCACCAGGTAGAACACATTCCTCTCTTTCTCAGTCCATCCTAAACACTGGCATGGATCCGGCCCTCCAGGCCTGGAGTTTGACACATGTGCCCTATTGCAGAGTTCCCCAACCCTGTCCTCAAGGCCCAGGCCACCAACAGTACATGTTTTGCAGGAAACCACACACAATCACAGGTGGGGTAATTAGTGTCTCAGCAGAGCTGATTAACTACCTCTGTGGATTTCCACAAAACATGCAGTGTTGGTGGGCCTTGAGGACAGGGTTGGGGAACACTGCCCTATTGTGTTTGAAGCAGAGAGAAATAAGAAAAGGGCATACATGGCAGTGACTGGAAGACAGATAACTAGAGATTAGGGTGTTGGAGGCCCTGGGGTGCCTCTCAGTCTAATAGCAATCAGTGTGTGATGGTGGGAGGGATGGGGGGTGCACTTTGGGGTCTCAGCCTTGGGTACTGGAGGACTTTGTCCCAGCTCTGGGAAGGGGAGCCCCAAAATACATGATCTAGGTTTGGAAAAGTATAAATCCACCTTGATACCTTGCCCATGGCATGCCCCCTTTTCTCTCACAATGGCGGAGGCACTATAAAATGCAGCTTGTGCCTTTCTTTGTTTTCCACATTTACATTTGAGTTCTTATTGGCTACTCTAATCTTGCAGTGTGTGTTAATGCACTGCAGGGCAGTTTCCATAGCAAAAAAAAAACCAGGTGGAAGTGCCCTTGATGATATAAGTACTAGACGTTGTATATTTGAGAGGCATAATTTCTTACCTTCTCAGAAGGACAAACCATTATTTAATGGAAAAAGTAATGTTTATTCATGCACGGTAGACGACACGTTTCACGGGTCTTGGCCCGCTTCCTCAGGTCAATACAAGTGTAGAGCTTTTGGTAACGAATGTGAGCGCCTGAAAATGTTATCATATTCAAAATGTAGCATAGACCATACCCCATAGGGTTTTTTTTTAGTTCTAAGGACCTTTAATCCAGGAGAGCGACCGTCCAGCATCTGCGCCAACAGATCTGGGACACTGAGCTGGGATGGTTATATTCCTGCAGGCTCAGGCGGTGGTTGCAAGTTTTGCAACACAATACTTATACACTTGTGCTTATATCACTTTGTCTAACGATACTGCACCGTTGGGCTCCTGGTCTCTCTCATTCACAGAGACATGGAGGTTAACCATCAAGGATCGATACTTTTTCTAGTTTCCATAGCAGTACTTACCGCCAACTTGCACGAACACAGTATGTACAGCATCATCAAGACGGAAGACATGAGCAGCTGTTAGGATGAAATTCCTGGTTATGATGGATCCTTTAGCAGACTCCATTCCATCTGAGCGCTGGAAGAACAAAATGACAGAGATGATTTAAAAAAGGCACACACACACACACGCACGCCAGTGCTGGGCGTAATGGAAAAAACTACGCTTACGGATCATTACGCGTAATTTTACGCTATTACGCATTACGGAATTACGCTTACGGCGTAGACATTCATTTACGGTACATGTCTGTAATTACGCATAGCCCTTACGCAATTACGCGTAAGAATACCGTAATTCTGGTTGTTACGTTATTGGCTTACGCGTAAATTTCTACTAGCAATTAATGCGTTAGGTCATGCTGCCAAGCGGAAAAGTTGACGCATGGATCAATGTTAGGTAGCCGCCGACTTTAAGGGTTAATAGCAAAGCACCCTTATTGCTTAGAGCCTCAAATTTGGAGAATATATTAAGGAGATCAGAAGGAATAAGAGGAAAAAAATTTTTTTCAAAAAGACCTTATAGTTTTTGAGAAAATCGATGTTAAAGTTTCAAAGGAAAAATATATACATTTAAAAACCCGCCGACTTTAACGGTTAATAGCAAAGCCTGCTTAAAATTTAGGAACACCAAATTCACAGGGTATATTAAGGGGATCAGTGGGAATAAGAGGAAAACATTTTTTTTCAAAAAGACCTTATAGTTTTTGAGAAAATCGATTTTTAAGTTTCAAGGGCAAAAATGTCTTTTAAATGCGGAAAATGTCAGTTTTTTTTGCACAGGTAACAATAGTGTATTATTTTCATAGATTCCCCCAAGTGGGAAGAGTTTTACTTACTTTGTTCTGAGTGTGGGAAATATTTAAAAAAAAAACGACGTGGGGTCCCCCCTCCCAGACCTCTTTAACCCCTTGTCCCCCATGCAGACTGGGATAGCCAGAATGCGGAGCACCGGCCGCGTGGGGCTCCGCACCCTGACTATACCAGCCCGCATGGTCCATGGATTGGGGGGTCTCGGAAGGGGAGGGGCAGCCAAGCTTTCCCCTCCCCCTCCGAGCCCTTGTCCAATCCAAGGACAAGGGGCTCTTCTCCACCTCCGATGGGCGGTGGAGGTGGAGGCCGTGATTTCCTGGGGGGGGGGGGGGGGGGGTTCATGGTGGCATCTGGGAGTCCACTTTAAAAAGGGGTCCCCCAGATGCCCACCCCCCCTCCCAGGAGAAATGAGTATAGAGGTACTTGTACCCCTTACCCATTTCCTTTAACCACTTCACCACTGAGGGGTTTTACCCCCTGAGCACCAGAGCAATTTTCACCTTTCAGCGCTCCTTCCATTCATTCGTCTATAACTTTATCATTACTTATCGCAATGAAATGAACTATATCTTGTTTTTTCCACCACCAATTAGGCTTTCTTTAGGTGGGACATTATGCCAAGAATTATTTTTTTCTAAATGTGTTTTAATGGGAAAATAGGAAAAATGTGGGGAGAAAAATAATTATTTTTCAGTTTTCGGCCATTATAGTTTTTAAATAATGCACGCTACCGTAATTAAAACCCATGAAATTTATTTGCCCTTTTGTCCCGGTTATAAAACCATTTAAATTATGTCCCTATCACAATGTTTGGCGCCAATATTTTATTTGGAAATAAAGGTGCATTTTTTTCAGTTTTGCGTCCATCCCTAATTACAAGCCCATAGTTTATAAAGTAACAGTGTTATACCCTCTTGACATAAATATTTAAAAAGTTCAGTCCCTAAGGTAACTATTTATGTATTTTTTTTAATTGTAAATTTTTGAATTTTTTTTTAATTACAAAAAAAAAAAAAATGGGGAGTGTGGGAGGTAATGAGTTAATTTTTTGTGTAAAAGTCATTTATTTGTATGTGAAAAATGTGTAGGGTGTAGTTTACTATTTGGCCACAAGATGGCCACAGTAACTTTTTGTTTTAATGCGACCTCCAAGCGTCCTTCCGGAAGCTTGGAGGAAGTATAAGGAGGCTGGACACGTGAGTTTTTTCTCACAATGATCGCGCTGCCCATAGGAGAGAAGCGGATCATTGTGGGGCTTAGATCAACGAACGGGAATGGATTATCCCGTTCATTGATCTCCGGGCGAGCGGGCGGCGGCGTGTTTACTAGCGGCGGGCGGCGTGTTTACAAGCGGGAGCGTGGACAGCGTCGGAAACGCGGAAAGTACGGATTTCTCCGTCCCTGGGGGTTAAAGGATGGAAAAAGGGACGGAGAAATCCGTACGGGCGGGGGTAAAGTGGTTAAGAGTTAAAAGTAAATAAACACACAAACACATAGAAAAAGTATTTTAATTGAACAAAAAACATAACCACGAAAAAAGTCCTTTAATATTCTTAATTAACCATTAATACTTACCTGTCCCTTTAAAAGCCAGTTCCCACGCAATATCCTCGGAAATATACTAATCAGTTACAATGTAACAAAGTTGTTACAATGTAACAACTTTGTTACTTTGTAACTCCACCGCACCCGACGTCACTCGCCGCTCACCCCCCGGCCGCCGCATGCACACTAAGTCCCCGCCGTCCACTCCGCCCACACCTGTCACCCATATACATGCTGGCACCCATGGGTGCCAGCATGTATATAGGTGACATGTGGGAGAGGCGGGGAGGGCAGCGAGAGCCGGCGGGACTTAGCGTCCTGCACCCGACAGAGCTCTGAGCTATATAGCTCAGAGCTCTCTAAAGCATCTTTGTATTTGGGCTCCAAGGAGCCCCATTGGTCCTTAGCAGACCAATGGGGTTCCTTTAAATCAGAAGGAACCCCATTGGTCTGCTAAGGACCAATGGGGCTCCTTGGAGCCTAAATACAAAGATGCTTTAGAGAGCTCTGAGCTATATAGCTCAGAGCTCTGTCGGGTGCAGGACGCTAAGTCCCACCGGCTCTCGCTGCCCTCCCCGCCTCTCCCACATGTCACCTATATACATGCTGGCACCCATGGGTGCCAGCATGTATATGGGTGACAGGTGTGGGCGGAGTGGACGGCGGGAGCCGGCGGGGACTTAGCGTGTATGCGGCGGCCGGCGGGTGAGCGGCGAGTGACGTCGGGTGCGGTGGAGTTACAAAGTAACAAAGTTGTTACATTGTAACAACTTTGTTACATTGTAACTGATTAGTATATTTCCGAGGATATTGCGTGGGAACTGGCTTTTAAAGGGACAGGTAAGTATTAATGGTTAATTAAGAATATTAAAGGACTTTTTTCGTGGTTATGTTTTTTGTTCAATTAAAATACTTTTTCTATGTGTTTGTGTGTTTATTTACTTTTAACTCTTAAAGGAAATGGGTAAGGGGTACAAGTACCTCTATACTCATTTCTCCTGGGAGGGGGGGTGGGCATCTGGGGGACCCCTTTTTAAAGGGGACTCCCAGATGCCACCATGAACCCCCCCCCCCAGGAAATCGCGGCCTCCACCTCCACCACCCATCGGAGGTGGAGAAGAGCCCCTTGTCCTTGGATTGGACAAGGGCTCGGAGGGGGAGGGGAAAGCTTGGCTGCCCCTCCCCTTCCGAGACCCCCCAATCCATGGACCATGCGGGCTGGTATAGTCAGGGTGCGGAGCCCCACGCGGCCGGTGCTCCGCATTCTGGCTATCCCAGTCTGCATGGGGGACAAGGGGTTAAAGAGGTCTGGGAGGGGGGACCCCACGTCGTTTTTTCTTTAATATTTCCCACACTCAGAACGAAGTAAGTAAAACTCTTCCCACTTGGGGGAATCTATGAAAATAAAACACTATTGTTACCTGTGCAAAAAAAAACTGACATTTTCCGCATTTAAAAGACATTTTTGCCCTTGAAACTTAAAAATCGATTTTCTCAAAAACTGTAAGGTCTTTTTGAAAAAAAAAATTTTTCCTCTTATTCCCACTGATCCCCTTAATATACCCTGTGAATTTGGTGTTCCTAAATTTTAAGCAGGATTTGCTATTAACCGTTAAAGTCGGCGGGTTTTTAAATGTATATATTTTTCCTTTGAAACTTTAACATCGATTTTCTCAAAAACTATAAGGTCTTTTTGAAAAAAAAATGTTTTCCTCTTATTCCTTCTGATCTCCTTAATATATTCTCCAAATTTGAGGCTCTTAGCACTTAAGGGGGCTTTGCTATTAAGTCGGCGGCTTTTTTATATTATACGGGAGCGTAATATTACGCGATTACGGCAGACTGTGTAATTTCAATAAGAGTTTACTGTCTTACGCGTAATTTGTTACGCGTAATAACGTAACCTACGGTCTACGCGTAATTATTTACGCGTAATACCGTAACCTTACACGTAACGCTTACGGTGCATTTGTAGTGAATTACGATGCGTAATTACGCTAATGCGTAACTTCGGCCCAGCACTGACGCACGCGCACACGCACACCCCCCCCCCCCAGTAAAATGACGTGTCACTTACATACGCATACTCAAAGGATCAGTTTATTGATTATCGGTACATAAAAACTGGAATACTCAGGTGAGGTGTATTTTTGGACTATTAGACTCACTAATTTGGGGAAAAAGTCACTGCGTCTTATAGTCCAAAATGCAGGGAGTTCCTAACTTGTGAAGTCCTCCCAATACGAACCTCCAACCCGCTGCAATGTCGGGACTCCCTGTACTGTGTCCATGTAGAGGAGGACACAGGGGGACACGAAGGGGCATAGAGGAGGACACAAGGAGGACAGAGGCAGACACATGAGGGACACAGGAGGACATGTGGGGGGCAAAGGAGGACACAGGGAGACACAAGAGGTACAAGGGGGCATGAGGTACAAAGGGGGCTTAATCCACAAGATGCCTCCTCATCATGGATGCACCAGGTTTAGTATATATTGGTTTCCACTGGTTTTTGTCCTCTAAACCTAGGTGGGTCTTATGGTCAGGAGCGTCTTATTTTATTGGGATGAAATAAAGACAAATGTCCATCGATTTCAACTAGAAAATATGGAACAACACTGGTCTGCACCCTTAAAGGACTTACGAGGCCAAACTATTAAAAAAAAAGTTAGAAAAGTGAAGTACCTGCATCTCTTTAAAAGACACGGAGGACGCCATCCACGCCCTCCGTGTCATTCCGCCAGGTCCCCGCCGCTTAATAGACCCCCCGGCCGGTCACGACCGCAGGGCCCGGGTCGGGCTATCCTGCCTCTGCCAATATGGCCACCGGAGCTGGCCGTGGCTGCGCAGTCCGCACCTGCCGCGAGTGCGGCTGCGCAGCTCTGGGGCCAACCCCCCGATCCACGATGTCACCGCTTTCTAAGCCCATGAACTTTCATCCTCACCAGGCTAAATAAAAACAATAATATTTTTTTGTAGTAAAAAAGGTCTATATTTGCATAGCCCTACTCCAGTCTGTTTTATCCTGAAGCTTGATGTCACCCATCTGCTGCTGACACCTGGGGCTTGATTCACAAAGCAGTGCTAACTGTTAGCACGCTTGGGAAAAGCCCATTATCATGCCTAAACTCAGTTTAGGCATGATAAAATAACCCTGCACGCAAAGTCCCGCGCGCAAAACTATGCGCCGTTAAGGTCGCACCCCATGCGACCTTATAGGCGCATCAGGTGCGCCATTAAAGTCGCCCCGCGATGCGACTTTGCGCGCGCCCCTCGATGTGCGCGCGTAAAACTTCTTTTAGAAAACGGTGCTAACCCAGTTAGCACCTAGTTATCACGCCTAAAGTCCTTTCGGCGTGCTAACTGGGTTAGCACCCAGTGGCGTAGCAATCACGATAGCAGCCATAGCGGCTGCTATAGGGCCCGCGGCAGCCCTACGTCACAGGGGGCCCGCCGCCCGTAGCTCAGAGCACTTTTTTTCTTTTTTTTAAATCAATCATTCATTTCATGTTGGTCTGGTTCGGTCCGGGCCCCTCCCTCCCTGTAGAAGAGCCCCCCCTGTAGAAGAGGGCCCCCCCCCCCCCCCGCCCCCCTCATCTGTAAGGTGGCTCGGTGGCTGCAGTGATGAGGGGGACTACTTTGCGCATTGATACCCTCCCTGGCGGCCGGCCCGACACTTACTCTATAGTTCCGGCCAGGCCAGCCAGGAGGAGGAGGACTTGGAGGAGCCGAGGAGGGACGTCATCACGGATGGAGCTGCCTCTCTTCAGACCGACTGTCTGGACTGGAGCGGAGGATCGTGCACCGGAGCGGTGGAGCGTGCTGAGGAGCGTGCCCTGGAGCCGGAGGCCACCCGAGGAGGAACAGTGCGACCCGACCCGTCACCCGACCCCACGCAAGCAGCAGCTTTGTTGTAAGTATATCTGTGTCTAGTGTATATGCTGGCTGCGGGGGGGGGGGGGAAGGGGGCGAATGGGGGGCCGGGGGAGAGAGTTGCTGCTGGCTTGCTGCCCACCACCCATACCTGGCCCTGGCAGGCAGCCATGATAGTACATGTGCTGGCTGCGGGGGAGGGGGGCGTGGGGCTAGGGGGATGGAAGCCCGGGGAGAGAGTTGCTGACCACCACCACCCACCATCACCCATACCTGGCCCTGGCTGGCGGCCATGATGGTACATGTGCCGGGGCTGGCTGGGGGGGGGGGGGGGGGAATGGGGGTCGGTGGAGAGAGTTGCTGGCTTGCTGCCCACCACCCATACCTGGCCCTGGCAGGCAGCCATGATAGTACATGTGCTGGCTGTGGGGGAGGGGGATGGAAGCCCGGGGAGAGAGTTGCTGACCACCACCACCCACCATCACCCATACCTGGCCCTGGCTGGCGGCCATGACGGTACATGTGCTGGGGCTGGCTGCGGGGGGGGGGGGGGGGGGTGGAAGGGGGCCAGGGGGGGGAGATAGTGTTGCTGGCTTGCTGCCAACCACCATGATGGGAACATGTGCCTGGTGCTGGCTGCTGTGGACGGAGGGGCTGGGGGCAGGCTTGGACTGAGCCACCGAACCCCCAATTTTTCCATTGGTGGGCCCCGGCCGGCCCACCTCCTGGTGGCCCCAGAGCTTAGAAGGAGGGGGCACAGCGCAGGAAGGGGGGAAAGTGGTCACAGAGTGGTGGGGAGGGGGGAAGCCTCCCCCCTCCCTCACCTAGGGCCCCCCCTCCGCGCACCCCACCCCTCCAGAATTGCAGCCAGCCAGCGGAACGGCTTACCGAGAGCCATAGCTCTGCGTGCTGCTGGTCTGGTCTTCTGCACTGACTGTCCAATCACGCTCTTGCAGTACTTCCTGTGAGAGCGTGATTGGACAGTGCAGGAGATGGAGACCAGCAGTGGTGCGCAGAGCTCTTCTCTCAGTAAGTGATTGCCGCTGCAGGCTGCAATTTTAGAGGGGGGAGCGCGGAAGGGGCCCCTAGGTGAAGGTGGAAGCTTTCCTCCCAGCCGCTCTGTGCCCACTGCCCCCCCATCCAGCACGGGGGCCCCCACTAATTGGGGACCTGCCTTTGTGGGGATGTCTGCCGCCAATCTAATTGCATTTTGTGGGAATATCTGTTGCCAATCTGATTGTATTTTGTGGGGATGTCTGCCGCCAATCTGATTGTATTATGTTGGGAAATCTGCCGCCAATCTGATTGTTATTTGCAGGGCTGTGAAGTCGGAGTCGAGGAGTCAGAGTCAGGACAATTTTGGGCACTTGGAGTCGAAGTCGTTGATTTCATAAACTGAGGAGTCGGATGATTTTTGTGCAAAATCCACAGCACTGTGAAGTATTACACTAAGGAGTCGAGGAGTCGAAGTCTGAGCCATTTTGGGTATCCGGAGTCGGAGTAGGAGTCGGAGTCGTGGTTTCATAAACTGAGGAGTCGGAGTTGGAGTCAGAAGATTTTTGTACCGACTCCACAGCCCTGGTGTTTTGTTGGGAAATCTGCCGCCAATCTGATTACATTTTTGTGGGTATATCTGCCGCCAATCTGGTTGCATTTTGTGGGGATATCTGCCGCCATTCTGGTTGCATTTTGTCAAGACTACTTGGTGAATTATCATGAGGCATGTAAGTACTTGATTATTTTTATCTGAAATGTATCTGGTCGGACCTAATCTCTGTGAATAACACTGCTACTTATTGTGGTTTTTGTTTTGTTTTTTGTCTGCCCATGACTCATCATGACCACGGCACGCCCATGTTCCAGTGTGTCGGGACACCCATCCACATGCGTGCCGCATGTGGACATGTCCTTGTTGGAGACTGTCCTCAGAAGTGCTCACAATCTATTCCCTACCATAATCATGCAAAATTTCTAGAGTACATGTGTATTTGAGCCCAAAACAGGGGGGGCCCCATACAAAAAATTTGCTATGGGGCCCCGTCATTTCTAGCTACGCCCCTGTTAGCACCGCTTTGTAAATCAAGCCCCTGGAGTGGTCCGCACCTAACACACACCCATAGTGACGTCACCGCTCAGATGATCCAGAAAAAGATGAAAAACCCTTACAAGGCTTGAACCAATTAGCCCCAAAAGGAAAAAAAGAAATCCTTCCCAACTCCATATGACAGTCAAATAAAATGACCATGGCCAGGAATTCTGTAGTAATTATAGCCATGGTTGTCTTGGAAAGCAAGGAAAGCATCTAAGCTCTCCTTAAAGGGAAGGTTCAGGGAGGGTGGGTAAAAAATAAAAATCAATTTCCACTTACCTGGGGCTTCCTCCAGCCCGTGGCAGGCAGGAGGTGCCCTCGCCGCCGCTCCGCAGGCTCCCGGTGGTCTCCGATGGCCGACCCGACCTGGCCAGGCCGGCTGCCAGGTCGGGCTCTTCTGCGCCGGCGAGGGCACCTCCTGCCTGCCACGGGCTGGAGGAAGCCCCAGGTAAGTGGAAATTGATTTTTATTTTTTACCCACCCTCCCTGAACCTTCCCTTTAAATGCAGATATAGAATTTGTCATAATTGCTAACCTTTTGTAACACTAAAGCCTGGTACACCCGCATTCAATTTTTATTGGCTAATCGCTGACCAATTTTAACACCTCCATGTAGTGTCGGGGCTAACAGATTTTGACTACTATGAAGAGTTTGTGTAGGTAAGTTTTTATACTACATGGAATTGGTAAAATTGTCCAATCAAAATTGGCAGTGTGTATGCACCCTTATGCTTATACTGATGGAGCAGAGTGGTCTGTAAACGCAGGCACCCAGTATAACAAGTTAGAACTTTTTCCTGAAAAAAACATGCAGAGATAAAACATACGTCACCATCAGGTAATGCAGCTTTTTTAGAACAAGGAGGAACACAAAGTGAATACAGGAAATAACAATGCCATAGAGATCATCATCACATTTTACAGACCGTTACGTCTCTAATTAATTTCCGCAATTACACCTATACGTAGTTACAAATTGTTAACCTTCCTGGCGGTAAGCCCGAGCTGAGCTCGGGCTATGCCGCGCAGGAGGATTTCTCAGGCCCTGTTGGGCCGATTAGCATACTTTTTTTTTTTTTTTGCAACACGCAGCTAGCACTGTGCATTCCGATCGCCGCCACTTCACGCTGATTCGCCGCCGATCGCCGCGCCGTGCCGCCCCCCCCAGACCCCGTGCGCTGCCTGGCCAATCAGTGCCAGGCAGTGCTGAGGGGTGGATCGGGACTCCCTTAGACGTCATGACGTCGGTGACGTCATCCCGCCATGGCGACGGGGGAAGCCCTTCAGGAAATCCCGTTCTTTGAACGGGATTTCCTGATCAAAGATTGCCGGAGGCGATCGAAGTGGGCGGGGGGATGCCCCTGTACAGCGGCTATCATGTAGCGAGCCCTAGGCTCGCTACATGATTTAAAAAAAAAAAAAAATTTAAATAGTGCTGCGCTACCCCCTGGCGGTTTCTAATAGGGTTAATTCAATTGATTTTGCATAATCATTCGTAATTAAACATTAATTTACGCGTAATCTACTCATAATTTTGTGCCGACATGACGTGAAAATTATGCGTAAATTCATTCGAAATTACAAATGCTAACAATGACATATAAAATTATTTACGCTTTTCCCCGAAATTTTGCATTGCGATTACGACACGTAAATGCGAATTACAATGTGTAATTACGCATAGGTGTAATTTCTGCTCATCACTAGTTTGTATGAGTATGTTCACATTTCTGGTTCAGTCAAGTAAAATTGGATAGAAAACGGATGCAAAACTGACAGGACAGGCCAGTTCTGGACCGGATCGGAAATGTGCAGGCCTAAAAGAGCACTCAAAGACTTTGGCCTAGATACCTCCCAACTTTTTGAGATCAGAAACGGGGACACATAAGCCACACCCCTGCCACACCTCCAACCAAGCCCCCAACACACCCCTAGTCACACATACTATAAAGATTTCATAAGAATAATGTGTTATTTTATAATTCAAATCACACTGGTCCTTTCTATCCTGGTCCATTTCCCTTTATATTAATATTTGAAAATAAGAAATCTATCAATTTAAAGGGTGGTAATAAAGTTTAGAGTGTAACGATTGGTGTAACACAGAGAGGGTCTGATTACCGGTGATCTGCAGTATCACCGAGAATACAGAATATACCCGATTATTGATGATCTGCAGTATCACTGATAATCAGATATATCTACTAACCTCTGGACACCTGAGTGACAAAAGTGTTTTGGTGCAACAGTAATACTTTGAGTAGCACACCCTGAAGGCAGATGCACGAGCAGGTAGGAATCCTGCTTGGCAACTGGTTCCTTCCGTAGACTGAACTCTCCCGGGGGAGGAGTCAGACAGCGTGAGGGAAGGACAGAACGTGAGTGACACTAAGGGGAGTGTCACTGACAGATCTAGTGAACTATCTCCTAACAGGAGAGATAGTTCTCGAGGTCGGACAAGCCAGGTCATAAACACACGGACAGATAAGGTACAGAGGCAGTTGGCAGATACAGAATCCATGGACTAGCCGAGTTTTGGCAACAGAGAATCAGAAAGACAAAGGTACAAAATCAGAGATCAGGAGAATGGTCAGAAATGCAGAAAGTCATAACAGATAATCAACCATGCCTAGACTTGAGTGTGAGCTCCAAAATTCTCACACTCCAGGAATTAGACTAGAATAATACGAATAATACAGATGGTATAGAATTCCTAGACTAAGGTGTGAGTTCCTTGGCCGTCAACACCTAGGAAACTGGTCTAGATAATAATACAGATAATAACAGAATTCCTAGACTAAGGTGTGAGATCCTTGGCCATCAACACCTTTGGAAACTGGTCTAATAACACAGATACAGACAAGGTCTGAGTGCTACCACGTAGTGATCGCAACGGCAGACAACCAGAGAATGACCAGCACCCAGTATATATAGCCCAGCGCTCTCCAGCGCCTCCCCTAAGTGCTGGACCCATGGGAACTGGTATAATCGTCAGCTGACCGGCTTGGTCAGCTGACTCCCTTCTGGCTGTCATAAAAGTTCTGCCTCTCAACGCGCGCGCACGTCCTTCTGAACCTGTGTGGACTATCAGTCCCAGCCACACCAGACATGTCTTGCGTACCACCCGCCACGCTGGACGCGGAAACCGCTGCACCGCTATCAAGGTATGCGGCAGTTTCTCCGCGTTCGGCCATACCAGCAGATGTAGGCCCATGCGTGCAGACCGCCGCGTTGGAGCGAAAACAGCCGCCTTACTCTGAGCGCACGCGTCGGCTTTTCCGCGTTTTCTCACATAGAGTCAATTAAATCATTTTCTCATCAGAAACTACATATATTTACATATATTGACATAGATCTGTACATGAGTCCTGAAAGAGGGACAAATGATGGAGAAAGAGGGACAGAGGGATATAACAGAAACCCACAAGGCCAAATCAGAATATGATATCAAAGATCTCATGAAAGAGAGGTAACTGATCATTAATGGTGTTGCAACCAGGAGTCTGGAAGGGAAAATGTATAGTGGGGGCCTGAGATTCTACTCCTAATCTTTTGCTCTAAAGATATATTACTGTGTTGACCAGGGATAACAATGTACAACGCATATTTTACATTTAAAGTGTACCAGAGACGTTTTAAATTAAATGTTTTATACATACCTGGGTGTTAAGGCTTCGGCCACTGTTAACTCTTCCACCGCAGGAGGAGATGTTACCCAGTAGTGGAGTCTAAGCGTCCACGGGTGTTCACCAACAAACACCGAAGGGAAGGCTGGACTTTGCTGCCTAGTG
Organism: Hyperolius riggenbachi; assembly: GCF_040937935.1. Taxonomy (NCBI): domain Eukaryota; kingdom Metazoa; phylum Chordata; class Amphibia; order Anura; family Hyperoliidae; genus Hyperolius; species Hyperolius riggenbachi. The sequence goes on along the minus strand of NC_090653.1, from coordinate 43,883,389 downwards.
TGCACCAGGTCACTACTGGAATAATCTCAGCTGGTAGTCGAGAGAACAGTGACACTCGATGTAGAGTATCCAATAGGCGTAGTCAAGTTCCAGGCAGTGGTTGGGGCAGGCAGCAGGCAGGCGTAGTCGAGATTCAGGCAGTGGTCGGGGCAGGCGGCAAGCAGGCGTAGTCGAGGTTCAGGCAGTGGTCGGGGCAGGCGGCAGGCAGACGTAGTCAAGTATCAGGCAGAGAGTCAAACCAGGGGCAGCAGATCAAGGAGTAGTCAGGCAATCCGGGTCATATATAAAAATATTCTTTGTGCCTAGTCCTCTTGCACATCCCCCTAATCCCCCCCCCCACCTTCCCTCTCAACAGTGCCTTTTCCCACCTTTCCCTAATCCCCACCTCCCCCTTTTCCCGCCTCCTCTCATTCTCTTCCCCCTCTTTTTCCACCCCCCCTCCCCTCCCCCCCTTTTCTTGTCTTCACCCTTATCCTCCCCTTGCCTGAGATCAGCTCTAACTCCAGCTCTCCCGATGGATGTAATCGACCCCCTTATATCACATCCCCTATGGATGTTCTTCTTGACGCTGAGGGGCTATCTAAATAACTGTTCCTAGGGACCCCGAAGTCCACTACCTCTGTGCTCCCCATGCAGGCACGGGGTTCGCCACCTGAAGCAGTAATTACTGTGGGCAGATATGGCTTACTCATTCTGCCTTTTCCTCACGCGGAGGCGACCTTCGGTCACATGACCCAGTCACTGCAATTATTTAGCCCGTTATGGACATTGGTGAAATATATTCACCTCCCCATGACACTAAGTACCATTTTTTTGTATTATAGAGTGCGGGCGTTCACCCCGAATATACGGGTGGACCACCCAATGAGGTATTATTAGTTCATTTGCCTTGTGTGAGAGTCAAATTAAGTTTTTATATACTATTCATAGCTTCCCCTTTTCTCCTTTTTTAAATTTATAAAACTTTTAAATATCTTTTAAATCTAAATATAATTTTATATTTTTACCTTAAGTACATTATGTACAAAAGGTTTTTTTTACAATCCTGCTCACAGCGCTCTGTAAAACTTCCCCCCACGCTGTGTTGTTTACATACAAGGCACGCACAGCTGTCACGGGGTTTTCAACAGGGAGGAGTGACATACTCCTCACTCCCCCTTCCCTCCCATATCGGGAGGCTTAAGTAACAGCCGTCCAAGCCATCACGTCACCTGACGAAGGCGTGGTCAAACGCCGAAACACGTAGTGACGTCAGACGGCATCGCGTGAGGAAGCCCCACCCACCAGATCTTCGCTCCACATCGCACCATCACGCTTCTCGCTCTGGCCAAGCGAGAGAGCTAGGAGAGGAGCTGACGGCAGGCTTGAGACACGCTATATCTGTTCTTATACACTGTAAGTGTAATTTTAATGCGCTTATCTTCCTAATTAAACATTAATGCACCAGAGAGGCGCTCCTGTTTCTTCAATCCGGGTCACAACGGCAGATCAAACAAGCAAGAAGGCTGACCAGAGCTCGAGGGCTAGCAGGCGAACCACACACTAGCTGTCAGAATGAACAGCACTGGCTGCTGGGAAAGCAGGCTTTTTGTAGGGACAGGGCTGCACTTTGGCGCGTAATCTCGAACGTACGAATGTCCGCCAAAACCCCGCACATGCGTATGCGAGGTCTGACGCCATTCCATACGAGCGTACACACGCCCCTGGCCACCGTCGCTAAACCACGGCCGGCAAAACCAGAGGACGCCAGTGCACGGACGGGACGGCACGCGGAAGACGCCGAGGACGGAGCAGAGCCACGCGAATATGACATTGGGGCTTCCTCCAATACATAAAGAGTGTATAATGTTTGCAGTCAATTGTGTTAATCAAAAATTGGAACTTATAATATGGGAAGAGATCTATAAAAGGAATAATAATTGTTAGATGTAAGCTCAGTCTGCACTGGAGGATTTGATAGTGTGATTATATATGGCTAATTGTATTTGTGTATGTATGCTGCTATGTATAATGTACAATGCATTGTACTTGACTTTTATGTAAGGCTGGCCACACTGCGCACTGTCTAGTGGTCAGAGTGCTCAGCTTGCAGGGTGGCGTGCGTAAGAGGATTGCCAGGGCAACGGATATGCCATTTTTAGGTAGGTAGATATGGCGAGTTAGATGGGAGGATCCTTCAATTTAAATTCCACAACGTACATCGTGCACGTATGCCCCTGATAAGTCACAGGAATTGACGAAACCAGTAGGGCCGGGACGCGCGTACGTGGAACGCACAGGGCGGAAGTGAGGTTGGGTGGTGCATGACAGCCAGAGTCCATCGAGACAGCGCAGCTGGGAGCCTGCCAGACAGCCCAAGATCGGAGTTAAGGCCATAAAAACTCAACGCTACCTTTTAACAACATGAGCATGTGAGTGTTCTAGTATAACTTTTAAAAATTGTTTTAAACGGTATCACACTATGGAGCCTATTGGTTTACTTTGAGGTGCTTTGGGTATGAAGTCACAGTTGAGCATTGAAGAGAACCTGTGGTGATCGTGATAGGCAGAGGGAAGCCTTGATTTCCCTGAAAGCGCTGAAGACCCAATCTTATAGAGGGTCAATCCCTAGTGGTGAGTGCTCTTGAGGGTGCGGTGGTGGTACACACTGTATAAGGCTATCTGCATCACCAACTGTACCAATATATTAAAGAGACACTGAAGCAAAAAAAAAATGATATAATGAATTGGTTGTGTACTATGAATAATTACTAGAAGATTAGCAGCAAAGAACATATTCTCATATTTTTATTTTCAGGTATGTAGTGTTTTTTCTAACATTGCATCATTCTATAATATGTGCAGATTACACAACACTCAGCATTCAAAATGATTCTTTCAGAGCAGTCTGTGAACTAATTACCTCTCCTCTGGCAGAGAAAAAGAAATTTGTTCACTAACAGTTGAGGAAATAAAAGTCAGAAGACAGCCCTCTCCACCACTTTCAAATTCTTAAAGCTTAATGGCTTTTTTGCATAGAGATAACAACTGGAGTTTCTTAACTCTTCCTGTACTGGAAACAATTAGACTGATGTATCTGATCTTAATGTTTTATTTCTTAGCTGTACTACACATACAAATCATAATAACACAATTTTTTTTTCGCTTCGGTGTCTCTTTAACCCTCTGGGCGATACAATTATATCGCCCAAGAGGTGGCGCAGCACTATTTTTTAATTTTTTTTATTTTTTAAATCATGTAGCGAGCCCAGGGCTCGCTACATGATAGCCGCAGCGCAGCGGCATCCCCCCACCCACTCCGATCGCCTTCGGCGATCAGAGTAAGCAGGAAATCCCGTTCAGAACGGGATTTCCTGCTGGGCTTCCCTGGTCGCCATGGCGACGGGGCGGGATGACGTCACCGACGTCATGGACGTCGTGACGTCATAGGGAGTTCCGATCCACCCCTCAGCGCTGCCTGGCACTGATTGGCCAGGCTGCGCAAGGGGTTGGGGAGGGGGGGGCTGCGCGGAACGGCGGGTAGCGGCGGATCGGCGGCGAGCGGCGGCGATCGGAAGTTACACGCAGCTAGCAAAGTGCTAGCTGCGTGTAACAAAAAAAAAATTATGCAAATCGGCCCAGCGGGGCCTGAGAAATCCTCCTGCGCGACATACCCTGAGCTCAGCTCGGGATTATCGCTCAGGAGGTTAAGTGAATATGTCGGACTTATAGAGTCTGGGTCTGAGGCTCCCTTTGGAATATCATATGTGCACTGTGACATACAATACAGAAATACATAAAGAGCGGCTGCCGGAGAGATACGTAGAGGGCCCACTTCTCATACACAGACTGGCCGTGACTGGAAGAAGATACGGGACAAGGTTCTGGCAGATGGGGCTGGAGGAAGCCCCAGGTATGTATAAAACTTTTAATTTAAAACATCTCTGGTTTCCTTTAAGTCACTGGTCACTATAGCATTTACTAGCAAAGCCTGCGTACATGCTAGAAACACTAAATTTACCGTGATATCAGGGTGCTATGGGTGCTACAGGGTGATGGCGTGAGTGGGCTCTATAGGTGATGTGTGGGCAGGGAGGTGAGCGGAAAGCCACGCAGGAGGGAGAACGGAGCAGGCTCTAGCTATACTAAGTATAGCTAGAGCCAAAAGCATCTTTGAATTTGGCTCCAAGGCTCCCCATTGGTCTAATAACAGACCAGTGGGGATCAGGAGGATCCCCATTGGGAAAAACTGTGAAAAGACCATATAGTTTTTGAGATAATCGGTTTTAAAGTTTTGTAGGAAATAAACCCATAAAATTACACTTTGGAACAAGAATTTTTTAAAACAGTGACCTCTCAGCCTTATTTGTTTTAGGCTTCTTTTATACACGGGGTGGGAAAGGCAGCCGTTGGTTGCTACATGATTCGTTGCTAGGGCCTGTGATTGGTGAAAACTTTCCAAATTTTGCATTCCAATCAGAACATAGAATATGGCCACTTGTACCGACGTTGGCCGGTGGATCACCCGGCGGGAATATTGTTTGTTGATGTCTCAGTTTGATTAAGATTCATGGTTCAGCCAATTTTCAAGTTTTCGGGCTATACAATCCAAATTGCAGAGGCTGTCCCGGGACCTCGGCGGGTGTGTGGGACCTCCTCGGAGGATACTGTCGCTGAATGGACTTAGACAGCTCCTGTAATTTGTATTCATTGGCTGAAAACCCGAAAATTGGCTTTAAAAACACAAATTTACGCCACACAGTGAGGTCAACAAAATGGCTGTGGGGTAATCCCCAGTCCACAGAGGCCATGCTAGAATTACAGCGGGAGTGATTTTTTCACATGGATCTGGAGTCAAGGAGAGCAGTGCAGGGGATGCCCTGATCCCACCATTCATTTGGTCATTTTGTAGACACTTTAATCCAAAAATGATTGGTTAAGTGCCACTTGCCATTGCAGGCCATCGTTTTAAGCATATCCTATTTTTTTTTTGCTGACAATTCCTATTGCTGGATGCCAATTTTCCACGGAACACGGTCCTCGGAACAGTGAAAATTTAGAGCTTCACGTTTTGACTCAAAACAGACGAAATCCAATGTGGTTTGTCGGAACTCAGAACTGTTCCGATCCAAAAGCTCAACCCTACTTTTCCCCATGGAGCCATATTGTTTTTCAGCACCTCCTCCCTTCTGTCATCTATGAACGCCATGCCCCTTTATATCTGCCTACTCTTGTCACATGGTCAACACAGAGACCCCAAAATATCATGTCTATTAAATGCAGTGGCTTCGTCATTCTGACTAAATATCTCCGTCATGCATTTCTGAGCTAGGTTTTGCATTTTTGTTGCTCCTACCCACACTGCCATTTTCTTTATCCACCTTCCTCATTTCCTTGCAGACCCAGGTTTCTGGGAAGGCCACAGCGGCCCAGGCTTCGGGTGGCTACAGGGCAAGGAGGGGCCTGGACCTAAAATGTGAATTCATGGAATGTGAGTTATGGCTATAGCAGCGCTCACTGACTATTTTTGCTGCTGGCAATAGCCGGAGCCCAAGTGGCGTAATTCAACCCTCATTTCTGAATGCATGCTTATGGGTAAAGATGGACAATTAGATTCTAGTAATTCCAGCTTGCATGCAAATTCTATGCAGCTTGGAACTGGTCCAGTCAAGATCAGCAGGAAGTATATTTGATTGGCCCAATTCCAAGTTGCATACAATTTGCATAACATTTGCATGCAAGTCATCTCTAGCTATTAGAATGTCAACATTTTGTACTGAAGCAGTCCTGTAGCAGAGTTTGCTCGGCCATAGTGTCAGGACTTCACTATTATGACATCAGAGCCCCATTGCTTGCACTTCACTTCTATGACCTCAGATCCCATTGCTTACCGTAACAGTAATTTTAGCAGTCCAAGGAAATTTCTCCCTTGTATCTTCAGAATGCTCTTTGCTCAGTCCACACATATCAAAGGCTTCAGTCTCATCTAAAAATAAAACAGAAATGTTACATTAATCACAAATATAGGCGCTAACCTAGGGAGCTTCCAAGTCCCACCCGAAACGGACCTGAGCTTCTCATTGGGAGATTGAATGGGAAGTACCTCTCAAAAAGAAAAAAAAAACAGTAAGGCCCCTTTCAGATAGGCGATAGCCGTCTGCCGCCCACCAGTGCAATTCAGGTGCAATTTAAATGCACCCCAATTGCAGCATTGACACGCGGTGGTGTTACTGGGCATCGGAGGAACGCGACACTTGTTCTCACTCCATGGGGGAGGGGGCGCCTGTACGGCACTAACAAGTGCCAGGCTGGTGCAAGAGAGCAGCTGAAAGGCACTAAAGGTTTTGAGGTGGACTCTGGGAATGACCAAGTCATTACATCCTGTTGATCTGAAGTTATGGGAGGTGTGATGCAGTTACAACAAATCCTTCAGGTATCCAGGGCCAGTGATTTTAATGTTAGTAGGTCAGTCTTGAAGAGGATTCTCCATTTCATGGGTAGTCCGTGGAGTGAGAGAAAGAATCAGAATTATGTGGCAATGCAGAGGTTGGTTTTCTAAATGCCTTGCTTTGCATTCTGTGCTAACTGCAAGCGGTGCAGCTCTTATTTAAAAAAAAAAAAACAACAGGGAGGGCATTGCTATAGTTCTGAAGGCATAAACTAGAGTTTAAAGATCCTCTGGACTGAAGTATGAGGTGCTCAGTTTTTGCAAAGCTATAAAGATGAAAACAAGTAATATTTCACAACTGTATTTGAATTCTGAAGTTTAAGTTCCGATTAATTAATACACCCTGACTGAGTAAGCTGAAAGTAGGGTATGATTTGAAGGGGAGAGGAGGACCTCCCAACATCACCCTAAACAAGTGATAGTGGAGTATGGGTGGCCAAGGCCTAAGCAAGCAATCAAGGTCTAATGGGTGGGAGGTCAGGTTTAGCACCTCTACCTTGGGCCCGGGCCAACCTTGCTCCATCCCTGGTCTAAAACGCCTAATACCAACATGTGCTTCTTTATATAATAATTAGTCCACAGCAATCACTAAGTCTGAGCACAGGGAGAGAGTGATTTCATGACAACAGCTATAATGCAACGTACAATGTTGTGCAAGCTCATCCTGCTTAACCGCTTCTGGGTAGCAATGATTGAAATCTATTCCCTGTTTGTGGCTACTTATTCTTGCCTGGGTATAGATCTCACTCACAGCCGCCACGCCGTCCACTCGCTCTCACTGTTCCCATCGCTGTCCGCGCTACTGCACCCAATTGCTCTGCTGTCACACATTATACATATGCCCTCATAATTTGATTTAAATACTCTCACCTATTAGATAATCGAAGGCACTCTTCATGTCATCTATACTTTCCATCCGGAAGACATGTTTCTCAAAATCTTTCTTAGAAGCAAGATCATTGAGTTCCTCAATGGAAATGTCATCACCTAAACCAAAGCTATAGACATCTGCAAACATCGGAGCAAGACGACAAAGAAATGAGCTAAAGACATGAAGAATGTTACTGTGGACAATAATATTCATGGAAACATCATGGCCCAGACCAAAGTTATAAATAACTGCTTTCGTTAGACCAAGAAGACAAAGTAATGAGCTACAAGCAACATACATGAAGCAGGTCGCATGGTGGACCCTAATATTCATGGTTACAAGACGGTGACTAGCAGATTGGAGGTTTTGGTGCACATAGCAGGTCAATAACACAACCATGTGGGCAGCACCAGTACATATGAATTAGCTCATTACAATTTAACTAGATTAACTGTCGTGTGTGCAGAAGAGGATTCTGAACAATATATCAGTTTAAACAACAAAGGTGAATCCTGAAAGGACCGCACCACACGAAAATTGTATATCAATTAAAGATGAGCTTTATGGTAATATGGTTACACAAGAAAAATATAAAAACAATTAAAATCATGGACCCCTGGTTGACACAATGATAATTCATACAACCAATGGCTATAGTATTGTGTAATATATAGAATAAATAAATACAGCCCAACCCTTCACTCAAACCACAATAATTCCTCGGTAGTAAAGAAGGATGAGAAAGTGACAAGTGCTAAAGTGCATAAAAAGCCACTCCTGAACATAGAATGGACAGGAATGGTACCAAGGTGCTCATAGTGTAGTAAAGATAGCAATGCTGGAACAAAAGTGCAATACACCTAAAAAGTAGGGAAGGTAAACAAGGTGAGGAAGAAAGAAATGTAAGTGGTCAATAAGACCAAACAGCAAGTGCACCAAAGAGGACTCCCCGATGTAAGGATTGGAAGAGGAAGGGCTGTGTCAGCCAGGGATGTCAGCCTTCGCGATTCGCCGCATTCAGCGGCTTCTACCGGGCATAATGAATGCCTAAGCATCCCCCGGATATGTAGGAAGTGCGTCACCGGAAGGGGCGGGTCGCATCGGTCAAAGCGTACGTGGCGCGACCTTTGCGTCTCAGTGTACGTGGCCACGTACGCTTTGACCGATGCGACCCGCCCCTTCCGGTGACGCATTCATTATGCCCGGTAGAAGCCGCTGAATGCGGCGAATCGCGAAGGCTGACATCCCTGGCTGACACAGCCCTTCCTCTTCCAATCCTTACATCGGGGAGTCCTCTTTGGTGCACTTGCTGTTTGGTCTTATTGACCACTTACATTTCTTTCTTCCTCACCTTGTTTACCTTCCCTACTTTTTGGGTGTATTGCACTTTTGTTCCAGCATTGCTATCTTTACTACACTATGAGCACTTTGGTACCATTCCTGTCCATTCTATGTTCAGGAGTGGCTTTTTATGCACTTTAGCACTTGTCACTTTCTCATCTTTGTTTACTACCGAGGGAATTATTGTGGTTTGAATGAAGGGTTGGGCTGTATTTATTTATTCTATATATTACACAATACTATAGCCATTGGTTGTATGAATTATCATTGTGTCAACCAGGGGTCCATGATTTTAATTGTTTTTATATTTTTCTTGTGTAACCATATTACAATAAAGTTCATCTTTAATTGATATACAATTTTCGTGTGGTGCGGTCCTTTCAGGATTCACCTTTGTTGTTTAAACTCACATAGCAGGTCAATCACACACTAGCCTTTTCTTACCCAAAACAATCATTCATGATTCTTTCACAGTTCTATCCACTATGCGTATAGGCATCTACCAACATTGTCAGTTTTATTGAACAGACATTTTAGAAAGCCCTGCCCAGCTTCGATTGTTGTTTTTCTCACCTCTCCATAGGACAGAGCAGGTTTCTTAACAAAAGCATATTTGTATGGAGACTTGTCACCTAACACAACCACAAAAGATCATTTAGGACAAGGTGTGTAGTTTAGTGAAAGAAAAAACTATCGTCCAGGAAGTTTATCCTGCCTAGTATGTGGCAGGCAGGATCTGTGTACAGCACCATGGAATATGTTGGCACTTTATAAAACAATAATAATATTAACCAGATGACAGACAACATTGTACAACATTGTCCTGCACCCTCGCATATCCTAGTTGATAGGCAAAAAAAAAACCTTTACAAGGCCTGGGCCAAATAGACTTGAAATGGAAAAAAACTATTTCTTGACTCCAGATAGAAGCCAGATAAAATCCCTGGATCAACTCAGCTAGGAATTACCTAGTAATTATAGCCATGGATGTCCTTCAGCAAAAGTAAAGCATCTAAGCCCCCTTTAAAAGCAGATAGAGAATTTGCCAAAATTACTTCCTGTGGTAAAACATGCCACATTTTAACCACTCTTACTGTAAGGGACACTTAACAGTACAAAAAAATGAGTTTTACTCACCTGGGGCTTCCACCAGCCCCCTGTAGCTGTCCGGTGCCCATGCAGACTTGCTCGGATCCTCCTGTCCCCACCGGCAGCTAAAGGAATGCGTCTGATACTTCGCGTTCCTGGCCGCAATAGTGCCCTCTATACTGCTATTGCGGCCAGGAACATGAAGAATCACTCACTTTCCCAGGCCTATCGGCGCCTGTCACCAAAAACGGAAGTAGCTGCCGGCGGGACAGGAGGATCCAAGCGAGGCTGCATGGGCACCGGACAGCTGCAGGGGGCTGCTGGAAGCCCCAAGTGAGTACAACTTTTTTTTTGTACTCTTAAGTGTCCCTTTAAAGGGGAACTGAAGAGAGAGGTATATGGAGGCTGTCATGTTTATTTCCTTTTAGACAACACCAGTTGCCTGGCAGCCCTGCTGATCCCCTGAACAAGCATGCAGCAGATCAGGTGTTTCAGTCGTTCAGACTTATAAGTCAGATCTGACAAGACTAGCTGCATGCTTGTTTCTGGTTTTAATTAGATACTACTGCAGAGAAATAGACCAGCAGGGCTGCCAGGCAACTGGTATTGATTAAAAGGAAATAAACATGACAGCCTCCATATACATCTCTCTTCAGTTCCCCTTTAAAGAACTCCTTTCTAAATAGATGTCTAGAAACGTCCTTTGCACAAGTCTAGGGAAAAAAGTTCATCAGCCAAGCTTTTGTATTGCTCTGATGTACAGTATTTATACACGTCAGGTCATCCCTCAGGCCCCTTTTACACTAGGAAGCTTTCTTTGCATTGCACTACCCTTTCTCAGAATCAGAATCAGAAACAGAATTTATTTCGCCAAGTACAATGTGAGTTGTACCCGGAATTGGTTTTGGCACAACAGGGTCGGTGGTGGTACATACAGTAGTAGATACATTCAGCATATACAGGCATATACAGTAGATACATACAGGCATATACAGTAGATACATACAGTAGGAACAGTGAAAACACAGGCATAGAAATAAAGCATAGAGAGACGCATACGTAAAAGAGGAACCCCGGGGAAAGGACCAGGGGGGTAATCCGCTGCCGTCCAAGGCACTCAAAACGCTTTGAAGCGATACTTTGAATCAGATGCCCCCCAGTCTAACCCAAGGAGAGAGACAGAGAGAGGAGAGGAAAGAGAAAGAGAGAAAGTGAAAAAGACAGTGAAAAGGACAGTGATAGAGAGAGAGAGTCCCCCTAGGATTGCGGCGCAACCTGGTCGGTTGGTGTCCGTTTTTGTCCCACTGGCTGGCTTTGTCCGCTGCAGAGCTGCTTGGTATCCAAAGTGGCTGAGGTCGATGCATGGCTTCTGCGATGCAGTTTCCATAACTTCCATGCAGGGCTGGGTTAGACCTATGGCTAGTCCTATGCTGGGTCTGTAGCTCAGTGGAGTGCTGCTTGGTGGAGTGCATTGGCCTAGCCCAGGGGAAGATAGAAGCTCCAGGCAGAAGACTCCAGGATTTCAACTGGGGGAGTGTGCAGGCAGCAGCAGCATCTGATGGCCCGGAAGCGTGCAGGCAGCTGTGGCAGCATCCGACCCACTGTGGCGGAGCGGACTCTGTGCCCCCAAATGTGGCGTCCTCCGGTTCCCCTGGCAGCGGCGGTGTAGCTGCCCACGTGGTCCGTCTGCGGGAAAGCATGCGCGCCGGGTTGATCTCCAAAGCTGCGGACAGACCACAGCGGTGAGCGGCGCACAAGCCTCCTCTGATCCCCGGTCTCCCCGGGCAGCAGCGATCCGGCAAAGCAGCGTGGCTGCTAGGTATCTGCCTCCCAGCGTCCAGCTTTGGCCTTTCCGGCGGCAGAAGCATGCGGAGCAGAGGAGCAGCATGGACGCCGGGGCCAGGCGAGCTCAGCCCTCGGACGCCTGTCCCGGTCTGCGTGATGTCCATGCGCAGCAGGCAGCCGATGGCGGTGGAGAGATGAGCAGCATCCGCAGGCAGCAGCTGGGGCCGGGTGTTCCGACGTGATAACCTACACGTCGAATTTGCCTACATCCACTATCAAACGTATACCAGGAGGGTTAGGGTTGGGGGAGGGGAAGGGATAGTAAAAGTCTATGGGATGTAGGTTAGTTCAACGTGTAGGATAAAGTGTTGGAGCACCGGTGACAACGAGGCGATCAGTCGGTGCTGATCTCGTGGTGAGCCGGACCCCAGCGTGGGTGGTCGGGCACTGCAGCCGCAGTTCGGGGAGAGCCCTCCATCCTCCCAATGGAGTTGCGAAGCCGGAGGGGGACCACCCAGACTGTTTCTAGCCGTTGGACCCAGGGGAAAGGCAGGAAAAAGAGATGAGAGCCGGAGCCCTGTGGCCGGGGCTACCTCCTTGGCGCCATGAAAGTGTCTGCATGCAGAGTAACACAACAGCAATAAAAGTCTTAGTCCACTTACCCCGTAGCATCGCACTGTAAGTTTCCAATTGACTGCTGACCCACCGCAAAGTCAGCAGCGCATTACCATCAGACTTGAAAACAGCGGAGGCAAAATGCATGGTAGTCAATCAGCAGGGCAGAAATTTTTGATTTTTGGCTGTGATGCTCATGCACGGATTGATGCAAATATCAATGAACGGATGGCAAAAACTTCATTGTCCTTAGTGTAATGCGGTACCCAGAATTGTATGCAACTGCTCCAGAGGTGTTTCCTTGGAAAAGTCAGTCACATGACCCAGAGGCCTGTACAGAAAGTACAGAGCTGCCAGTAAAGTGGGAGTTTCTTCCTCTGAATGAAGCTGTCCCTCCTTATCCCTCTACTCTCTCCTATGGAGCACAGATAGGAAGTAGGCGGTACCAGCTCTGTGTTCACAGTGAAAGACTGGCTGGTGCCGCCTCCCACTTCCTCACTCACTACTTCATGTGGGCAATATCTCATTCACCGTCCTTAGTGGTAAGGAAGCTTTATTGCTCTGTTCATACTGTCAGTGATAAGCAAAAATGCCCATATTCTTTTTGCATTCATTTTCGCTAAAAAAAATTAAATCCGACTTTCCAGCGAAAATGCCATCACAAATCATTTTGTAATAAGTTTTCTCAAATTCTCATTGTGTTTTCTTGAATTTTCACCCTAAAATAAACAATTTTTCGAGTTTTTGTTGCAACAATAACGATTTTTTGTGTATTTTTGCCATATTGCAAAAATATAATAGATTTTTGTGATTTTTTTTTCCCCCGAAAACAAAAATGCCATATTCGATGCGTGGGACGAATATGGAAGCTTATCTGCTGTGGGACCATGTGTGACCAGAGGGAGCCCATCTACCGTCTGGCCATGTGTGGCTAGATGGAGCCCATCTGCTGTGGGACCATGTGTGGTCAGCGGGAGGCCATCTACCGTCTGACCATGTGTGGCCAGATGGAGCCCATCTACCGTCTGACCATGTGTGGCCAGAGGGAGCCCATCTGCTGTGGGACCCTGTGTGGCCAGTGGAAGCCCATCTGCTGTAGGACCATGTGTGGCCAGCGGGAGGCCATCTACCGTCTGACCATGTGTGGCCAGATGGAGCCCATCTACCGTCTGACCATGTGTGGCCAGAGGGAGCCCATCTGCTGTGGGACCATGTGTGGCCAGTGGAAGCCCATCTGCTGTGGGACCATGTGTGGCCAGAGGGAGCCCATCTGCTGTGGGACCATGTGTGGCCAGAGGGAGCCCATCTGCTGTGGGACCATGTGTGGCCAGAGGGAGCTCATCTGCTGTGGGACCATGTGTGGCCAGAGGGAGCTCATCTGCTGTCAGACCATGTGTGGCCAGAGGGCGCACATAGTCTGACCATGTGTGGCCAGATGGAGCCCATCTGCTGTGGGACCATGTGTGGCCAGATGGAGACCATCTTCTGTTGGACCATGTGTGGCCAGCAGGAACCCATCTACCGTCTGACCATGTGTGGCCAGAGGAATCCCATCTGCCGTGGGACCATGTGTGGCCAGCAGGAGTGGATAGCCTAGTGTCCGCTGTTGTCCTGATCCGGTATCTATCCGGTATATCTAGAGGTGCGGCCTACTTATCACCGTGGATCTGTTGCAGACAGACAAGTGTGAATGGCTCCTATACAGGGCCGGATTTACCATAAGGCACTGTACAAACGCCTGATGATGGAAAGGCGACTCACTCTCCTCCCTGAGCACCTCCCTCCCTATGCAGAGCGTGAAAGAGTAAATAAGAGGTTAATCATCCTGTTCTCGCCATTTCACTGATGAAATCTCCCTTCAGTCGGGCCCCTCTAGCTACTTAAAGCTAATGGAAACCCATTTATAAATAAAAAAGTAACATACTCACCTAAGGAGAGGGAAGGCTCGGTCCTAATGACACTTTCCCCTCCTCTCTTGTTGCCCGGTCCCGCTCAGGATCCCCCGTTATTCGACCAGTTCGGTCAAATACCGCCACTTCCGCCGCCAAAGGGAGGTTTCGGAAGTCTTCGGGAGCACTCGGGCCCCCGAAGACGGGCCTCTCCATACTGCGCATGTGCGATCGCCTTCTACGACGCACTTGCGTGTGCACAGTATGGAATCCGCCTGTGTTCGGAAGGACTCGGCTCCCGAAGACCTCCTAAGTCATCCATGGCAGGGGATTTGAACGGAGGATACTGAGGGCACCGGGAGAGGAGAGGGAAGGCTCATTAGGACTCAGAGCCTTCCGTCTCCTTAGGTGAGTATCTTATTTTTTTTTTTTTTTTTAGGAGGGGTAACATTGGCTTTAATACTGAGGGTACTTCTGGCTACCTAATACTAAGGGGCAAATGTAGCTACCTATGATGGGCAAGGGAAGTGATGGAGAAGTGAAATCTGGGACACCCAGGACAATTTCAGTGCGGTTCGGTGGGGGTTTGTATGATCATGGAGGTCAAAGTCTAGGGTGCAAGGACATCTGTGCCTATAGGCTCTTGTAAGGTAAATGCGGGCCAGTTCCTATATATAAAATAGGACCTGCTCACTCACTGTCAGCTTTGGAACGAGCGGAGAACTGACAAAAAATGTCTAGCCTCTCAGCTCCAGTGGGAACACAGCCTCACCTGTGATCATGTTAAATTTACAGCACTGTACAAAGCTGTAGAGCCTGGTTGGCTCACAGTGCAGTCCTACTCCTCACAGACTCTAATAGCCAACTATGAATGTTCTATGCTGGCTGTGTCGGGAGGAAAATGCATGTAATCATTTTGGGAGTACATGCTGAAAATATAAAAAAAAAATTGCAATTCACCTCATTTTTTTGAACCAGTTCTGAATGTTCATTGATGGTAGCTGGGCAGAAAGCACTGGATAGTGGATACACATAGACATAAAAGCACATGGTTGTCTTAAAGGACAACTGACTTGAGAGTGATGTGGAGGCTGCCATATGTATTTTCTTTTTCCCTGGCAGTCCTGCTTATTTTTCATGCATCAGTTGTGTCCGAAAAACACTCCTGAAACAAGCATGATGCAAATGCAGTCAAACTTAAAGTGAACCAGAGACGAAGCACCCTCATGTATTTTACCATATAGATCAGTGGGAGCATTAGAGAAAACACCTACCCTGCTCTCTGTTTCATTTTTAACTGCTCAGCCTGCTTGTTATCAGCTCTGATAAAATCCCGGACTGAGCATGCAGTCTAGCTTTGCTCAGGAATCTTTATAGCTGAGTCATTATAACAGAGCCACAAGGGGGCAGGCTTGAGCTTGAAAAGACATCAGATTAGACAGACTCAGCTATAAAGATTCCCAAGCAAGGCCAGACTGAATGCTCAGTCTGGGATTTTATCAGGGCTGATAAGAAACAAGCTGAACAGTTAAATATGAAACAGAGAGAGCAGAGTAGGTGTGTTTCCCATTGATATATATGGTAAAATTCATGAGGGTGCTTCATCTCTGGTTCAGTTTAAGCCCATCATCTGATCTGCATGCTTCTCCAGGGTCTCTGCAACCCTGTACCACTAAAATATGGTGTACCCCAGGGCACGAAACTATCCCTTTTGTTGTTCACCATATGCATGCTGTCACTTGGAAACATGTTCAGAATAATGGCCTGACATGTCATTGCTCTGCTGATGACACCCAGTTATATTTATCATTCAAACCTAGCATTACAGACTCTGTATTTATGGCCGCTTGCCACTGGGGGGCAGTGTGAGACAATAACAGAGGACTTCTGCTTTCATTTTCTATATTTTACGCTAGCAGAGGGACATCAAAGCATTCCAAGAATTTACAGCACAACAAGTTTTGCCTATAATTAATAATTCCTTTGAAGCTGCTAATGGGTTAAACATAGAGGCGGGTGCACTCTCTGGTGACAAACAAATCTGCTTATGCAGCATAATTTTAAAAATCATTACGCAGCAAGTTTGTAAAAATATGCAATGTACATAGACACGTCTGATATGAACCATACAAGGCATACACACAGCGCATACATTTGGTTTGTTTTTACCCAGATAGTCTTCCCGGTCATTCGGCGCTGTACCGATGGCCAGAAGCTCTCTTATCCTCTTGATTTCCACTCGAGGGTCGCCACCCATGTTGAACTTTCCTGAAATATTCAGAGAATTAGTCCAAACCGGACTCATTAAATGAGATAAAACATTGCAGAGCAGTAATGGTAGCCAGGCAGGGCCATGTTCTACACTTTTTGCCACCTGAAGTAATACATTGTGAGGACGACCCCTCCCCCCTCCCCTGGTGTGTGTCTGCCGAACCGGAGAGGAGAGACACATCAGGGTGTGCATTGCAGGCACTGGCACTACGCTTACCTCCCTCTGCTGCCTCCAAGACAGCATCTCCTCCCTGCTGGCCCGCAGCATCTGATCCCCAGGATGCCGGGTATGTGCTCCTCCGGCGCCGCATCACTCACCCGCTCTCAGCAGATTAGTGATGGGATCACCAGCCACACATGAAGTCCTGCTTCCTCTCTGACTACAGCGGTGCCTCATGTGGCCCGGCAGCAGGTAAAAGGTCACATGAGATGCCGCGGTAGCCATGGATACAGGACACTGGACAGGCGGATGGAGATCCCATCACTAGAATACAGAGAGCAGGTGAGTGAAGCGGTTCTAGGGAGATGGAGACAGGGAGTGTGAGGAGGGGGCTTTTGGGGAGAGAAGACACCTCTTGCTGCCCTCTAATTTATGCCATCCTGAAGCACGTGATTCATGTTACTTCATGGAAAAACCGCCCCTGCAATTAGGCAGTTGCCCAGGGCCAGGCCTGCATGTTTTTCATTTAGGCTTGGTCCACACTAGGTGCGGTTGCAGAACGCAATTCGCCGCCTGGGTTCCAGTTTTCTAAACTGGAACATAAACGTATCAAATACGGATCTGTGCTGCCCTTTTGCAGCACATTTCCAGTCTGTTTACATTTTTTAAAACTTGTCGGTGCCCTTAATAGCCATGGGTGGGGGCACCATGCTAGAGGGGGTAGCAGCCAGGAAGAGGGGCAGCAGGCACAGTGGTGGGGAGGGGGGAATCGGACCCCCATTCCCTCACCTGGGTGCCCCCCCCCCCATCCCCACTAGACTCCAGCTATGTGCCCAATAGTAATCAGCAAAAGTAATCGGAAGCAATCACCTTCCTTTCTCTGCTTGCTGTGTCCCGTGTGACTTCCTGCAATGCCAGCGTCGCCCACTAGAAGGACGAACAGGGGGGCAGAGGTAGCACAAGGGAACAAAGAAAGGCACAAGGGAACATAAAGAGGCACAGGGGGACAGAAGGAGGCACAAAGGGACACAGAAGGAGACATAAAGGGAGACTGAAGGACAAACGGGTCAGACATGGCACAAGGGATTGAAGGAGGCACAAGGAGACAGGAGGCACAAAGGGGGAAGGTTGCACAAGGCACAGAGGGACACAGTGGCAGCTGCCTGCAACTTACGCTAAGCAGATGCAGCAGAGGCAAGTAATAGAAAACCCATGGGGCGGGGTTTAGTCAGGGGCAGGGCTTCATTCAGGTGGAAGGGCTTAATCCAGCAACATTACACCCTCAGGACCAATGGCCTGTACTGCCTATGCCATAAAACGCCCCTGATGTATCATGTCAGCTGATTTCCTATCTGCTCATACATAGGAAGGTATTCTTGATGCATGATTAGTTTGCTGTTTGTGTGGCCGGCCGCTGATTGGATGAGCACTTGTATATATAGCCTGCTGTGTCAGTCACTCATTGCCTGTGAAAGCTTTAGCTGTGCTAGTGCTGGGTGCTCTCTGTTATTGCTTCTGTGATTACTGGATTTGGCCCTGCTTGCTACTGACTACTCTGCTGATTTCCGCCTCGACTGACCTTTGCTTGTTATTTGGTCTTCCCTTGATTGCTGCCTGGACCGACCTTGTATTGCCTTGTGACCTCAGTTTGCCTTTGCCCTCTTGTACCTCGATATCTGGATTGCCTGTGTATGACCTGGACTGTTGCTGGAATTGCTATCTCTTTTGTTGGGCTCTGGGGGATTATTTGCTTGCTCTACGATCAGCTCCTATACGTTCCACCTTTAAAGACCTGGGTGTAACCGAAGTCGGGCAGGTGTTGTTTCTCACCTCGTGTTCAAGCGGGGACACGCCACATAGAGTGAAGCAGGTGAAGGTAGGTTGGGGCATAGGAGCTGATCTGTGAGCGAATAGTTAGCCAAGCCTTACAACGGTTCTTCTTTTTGTACCATGGAATAAAGTGTTCAGTCATACACACTCCACGGCACGCCACAGCACTTAGTATCACATCAGTAAACAAGACTGTCTGAAAATTAGTCTTCTTGTAGTTCTGGGCCCTCTGCAGCTGTTTCAGCTTGTGAGTTTAGGTAAGGAGTGGTTAAATAGAAGGTTTATGCACTGAAATTCTTGGGAGAATCCTGCACTTGGATGTTTGCGGGACTCCGGAGGCACCAGCAGCTTCAAATATGTGTTTGCTGCTTTGAAATGGCATTTTAGAAGCTGTTCTCTTAATCTGAAATGCATGTTTGATAGAACCCCTCCTCATTTTGCTTTTAACTGAATAACCACGTGTGTGTGTGCTCTGAGTCAGCCACTAATCTTTTAACAGTACGATGATTATGCTTACGTTTTCGTGAAATATAAAGGTTTTCATACCTTGTGTAAGGCATTCAACAATTACACACTTTTTGGCAGTAGGGAGATCATTTTACTTTCTCATAGTTACATAGTTATTTGGGTTGAAAAAAAGATATACATCCATCGAGTTCAACCAGAATTTTAATAAGGTACAACACTAGCCTACACCCTCACATATCCCTGTTGATCCAGAGGAAGGTGAAAAAGCCCTTACAAGGCATGATCCAATTAGCCCCAAAAGGAAAAAAAAATCCTTCCCAACTCCAGATGGCAATCAGATAAAATCCCTGGATCAACACCACCAGGAATTACATAGTCATTATAACCATGGATGTCTTTAAACGCAAGGAAAGCATCTACGCCCCCTTAAAAGCAGATATACTGTAGAATTTGCCATAACTACTTCCTGTGGCAATAGATTTTCACATTTGCTTGAAATGGTTCATATTGCTTGAAAATGGTGGCCTGGGAACACCCTTTTTTAGTAGTTTCATCTTTAATCATGCTCACCTGGCAAACTAGTTATCAGAGGTGTCCAAGATTCTGTCTACAAAAAAAGCAATTTAATCTAAAAAAACAATTTTATTCATTATTAGCTAAAGACCCAGCATTGCTTGGGTGTGTATTTGGTTGTTTCTGGGTCTGGCCCCTTTTTCTAACCTTAACAGTCAGTCAATGGTCAAGTTTTTGAACTTTGGGGTCCTTGTCCTCAATAATGTGAGAATGAAAGCAGTTTAAATTTTACCATGGAAATCAATCAAACAAATCTGATTGGCTGTTTGTGTCTCCACCCTCTTCTCAGAATTTGAACCCCAGTCACCCAATGATCGGCTGCCTGTACCAGGTTTGAGGCTTGTGCCATTAACAGTGTAAGAATGGCAGCAATTTATATATTTCCCTTGTAAATCAATAGGTCAATTTAATTGGCTGGTGTAGGCTCCACCCACTTTCCTGAATATCAATCCCAGTCACCCAGTGAACAAGTTTGAGAGCTCTGACATTTAGGCCCGGTTCACATTAGCGGTTGTTTGCCAAACGGACCGGATGACCTGACCGGATCCGGACCGGATCCGGATCGGAACCGTACGGTTCTGATCCGGATCCGATCCGGATCCGGTCAGGTTGCATCAGGTGTCCATCAGGATGCGATCCGGATCCGTTTGGCAAAAGTTACGTTAAAAACAAAAAAAATGTTGGGGTCTGGGAGGTCAGCAGAAGGGGGACCTGTGGAATCAGGCCCTCTGCTGTTTAGCACTCACCTCCACCTCCGACATGCTGCCAACATCTCCGGATCCGGATCCAGCTGTGCTGCTCCACTCCAAAATGCTTGCCCATGTGTCCCCATCCAATATCGCCGCAACAATCCCCATAGGAAGTGGGGTAGAACATCCGGATTTCTCAGCCAGTGTGTTGTGCGCTCTCCGGTTCCCATTGGTTTGTATTGGCCGGATGGTGCAGTCCGGCTCCGCCCCGGATACGGCTGCCGGAGGAGCCGGATGAAAAAATAGCGCATGTTGGAACGGAGGCCGGAGTCCGGATCCGGCCCGGATCCGGTCCGGCTCCGGTTCGGCAGAACGGACGCATGTGAACGGACGCATAGGCTTTCATTGCTATGCCGTGCGTCCGTTCCGTCCGTTCTGCAAGCGATGCGGCTCCGGCACGGCGATTCCGGAGGGCCACCGCAAGTGTGAACCGGGCCTAACAGTATAAGAATACCTGCAGTTTACATTTCCCCATTTACAATGAATGGCTGAAATGTGTTTGGCTGTTTTATGCTCTGCCCACTTTCCCTGAATTTTAATCACCGAGTGACCAACTGTGCCATGTTTGGGGACTCTGGCTTTATTACTGTAAAGATTGGCAGCCTTCTAAGTTGTCCCATTGAGGTCAATGGGTGAAATCTGGTTGGCGTTTGTGGTTCCGCCAAGGGGGGGGGGGGGGAAGACCCCCAGAACACTTCCCAGGTAGTAAGGGTGCTATTTATATCGTTTAAATTGGTCAAGGTGCTTTTGAGTGATTGTGATACACACACATATATGTTATTTTGACTACAGTTCCTGTTAAAAAAGTGGCCCTGAACTCTTGCACAGGACAGAAGGAAAACCTAGAGAAATGCACTCTGTATGTATTTAGAGAGTTTATCCTGTCTAATCCCCCCTTATTTGTGTCTAATCGCAAGTTGTAAGTTGATTTCTTCCCTGTGTCACCTGACTGTCACAGCAGGAAAGCTCATTTCAAAGCACAGGATGTTAACAATATGTCTGCTTCCATGAAAGCAGGAAGTAGAAACAGTGCAGATTTATTGCAGGATTTGTATCAGCTGGAACAAAGAAATGTTTGTCTTCAAAGGTTATTATTCTGTTGTGTATCTTTCAGAGCAGAGAGGAAGTTCTGAGGTCAGGTCCGCCTTAACGTATTTTCCGTGAATTATTGTGCAAATGTGTCAGTGCTCTACAATAAGTGTAAAATAATACAACCCATCACTACTGTCCTAAGTAAGCTGCATTACCTGATGTTTTATCTCTGCATGTTTTCCTTTAGTAAAGAGTTCTAATTTGTTATACTGGCTGGATAGTGTACCGATTACAGATGTTGGTAGCAGCAACATTATTACTTACACTGCAGTATAGTAAAGCAACCTCAAGATGTCACTGTAAAAAGTGCTGCAATGATCTCTATGGTGTTTCTTCCTGTATTCACTCTGTGTTCCTCTCTGTCCTATAGTGATGGAAATTCCGGCTCTTCCCAGAGAATCGCCTTTTCTGAATCAGCTCCCATTAAAGAGCCGGCTCTTACGGCTCTGAATCGGCTCTTCATTAAATATCACTAGACACCACTCAGAATCGGAGTAAAAGCCCCGCCCCCGCCTCCATGACAACTCCAGACTGCTTCTCTGACTGGGGCAATCCCTCCTGCTACTGCTCTGCTCCGCCCCATACACTCCTACAAGCTGCAAGAGGAGGACTAGATCTCCCAGCATGCCTCAGCGCCCTTTATTACACAGCAAAGCAGAGCTGTGTGGGGCGGCCGAGGCACCAGCTTTCCTCAAAGTGTGTGCCGGCTCTTGTCGTTCGCAGCAAAGAGCCGACTCTTAGAGCCGGCTCGTTCGCGAGCGACCCATCACTACTGTCCTAAGTAAGCTGCATTACCTGATGTTTTATCTCTGCATGTTTTTCTTTAGTAAAGAGTTCTAACTTGTTATACTGGGTGCCTATCTGCCTGTACAGACCGCTCTGCTCCATCAAAAGACACCACCTTTGACACAGGAGAGCAGAGTTGAAATATTATCTGAAGCCAGTTCCTGTTCAGCAAGGAGTCCTTAGGCAAGCCTCCCCATTGGCCTATTGAGCAAATCCGTAGTGGCTGGAGAATAGCGCTATGCAAATGCTAGCAAGCCTAGAATTATTTGTATGATTTTTTTATCATTATCTCCATTGTGTATAAAAGTATAGAAGCTGTTACCGTCAGTCATGTGCACAATGATGTTTCGTGTGCTGAGGAAGCCCCCTGGATTCCTGAGCTTCTCTAAACCGAGCATATTATACACATTCTGAAGGCCATCACGGGTGTTTGTTCCGGTTTTCCCTTCATGTTCTGGGAAGAGAGAAATGAGTTACAATTTCTTAGCACCACTTAAAGGACCACTATCATAACTTAAAGGTTAATCTAATAATGGCATTATAAGAAAAAGCAGTATTTCAATATGCATGGCTAAATCTTTTTTATTGGGCCCTGAAACTTTCATACTGTTTTATTGCTTTTCTATTGTATGTTTACCTTAAAGAGACCCTGTATCAAAAAAAACTTCCCCTGGGGGGCACTAACCTCGGGAGGGGGAAACCTCAGGGTCCCAATGAGGCTTCCCCCATCCCTGTAGCTGCAGGCATTCCAGCGCTGGCTCCCCCTAAGCATCCTGCAATCCTCCCTCGACAAGCCTGACAAGGCTTGGTGTATTTACCTTCCCTGACTCTGGCGGGGGCGCTGTTGCGGCTCTCAGCACGGAAATAGCCGATCTCTTTTGGGTCCGCTCTACTACGCAGGCGCATGAGACGAACCTACAGCGATCGCAGTAGAGCGAACCTACAGCGATCGGCTATTTCCGCCCATCTCCAAGCGGAAAGCCAATACTGCGCCTGCGCTGGAGCCAGGAAAGTAAATATTTACATCCCTGCTGTTCGGAGGGGCACAGCGTGACCGCCATGGGATATAGGAGGATAGGGGAAGCCGCAATAGGATCCGGAGGCTTCCCCCACCTGAGGTGAGTAACCCCCAGGGGAACTTTTTTTAGTTACAGGTTTTCTTTAAGGCCGGTTTCACACTACGGATTGGCAATAGCGGTGCGCCTCGGGGAGTTGGAGTTCATTTGAACTTTTGTAATTTTGGAATTCATTTACACTTTCATGTAATTCACATATGAACGCAAACAAAAATTGCTAAACCCGCCATGCTAATTTAAAAGAATGTCCATCCTGACGGGGGCCTAGACTTTGATATGCCTTTCAGGCCTTCACAAAATACTGAAAACTCTCCCAGTGTAGGTGTCAGCCAGGGGTAGGGCCGGCAGTCTACTGGAACAGATCACGCTCACAATTCTGCTCTCACTTTTCCCACAGCACACTACACAATTACTCCTCAATTGATGCCCTGAGGTGCCCAGGATCTTTTTGCATCCTAAAAATACCCTTGCTGGCTATAAAACTACTGGAAGCATAGAAAAGCACCACTTTATCCACCTCGGTGCTATAGCAGCCCAGAAACCCAAATGCCTTATTTGTCGCATTTCTGAATATCAAAATGCCCATTAGGACTTTTGCTACAAAGCTGACACAAAGGGTTCAATCCAATTCACTTTTTCAACTAAGTTGTCTCCTAATTTTTCATCTTTTGTTCAAAATAACTTTTCATAGCAAGGAAATGAGCAGCGCTACTTAAAAACAGACTAGTGCCTACCTGCAAAAGAGTGCAAGCCCCACTTGTGGGGTCGAATACACACCGAGCATACACATGACCTGTCTACCACTAGAGGAGGATGTTGGTTTCCATTAACAGCTTACATGCAACCTGTTAAGTACTCGTCCCTCCCACTGCGAAGAAGTCAATCCTCCATGGGAGGGGCCTAACACTAACTAAATCCTAACCTATGTATATGCATAGCCTGGTTGCGGCTAATCAAATAAAATCGAAAATTGAAAATTGCACAAAAGGTGGATCAGCGCAACACCAGGCCGCCTCCGAATGGCCTCCAGCAGCTGTTAATTACACTTTCTTATCTCTCTACCTAAATTTATGGCTGTTTTCTTTCTTCCTAGCCAGCAGTGATCTCTTCTCTGCTTCAGTTAACTCTTTCTTGACTCATTTTCTGTCCTTCAGCTCCTACCATCTATGAGAACTGCAGGAATAAACGTTCCTGGGGGGGCTCAGCGCATCTCTGATGGAGGCCATTCGGAGGCGGCCTGGTGTTGCGCTGATCCACCTTTTGCGCAATTTTCAATTTTCGATTTTATTTGATTAGCCGCAACCAGGCTATGCATATACATAGGTTAGGATTTAGTTAGTGTTAGGCCCCTCCCATGGAGGATTGACTTCTTCGCAGTGGGAGGGACGAGTACTTAATAGGTTGCATGTAAGCTGTTAATGGAAACCAACATCCTCCTCTAGTGGTAGACAGGTCATGTGTATGCTCGGTGTGTATTCGACCCCACAAGTGGGGCTTGCACTCTTTTGCAGGTAGGCACTAGTCTGTTTTTAAGTAGCGCTGCTCATTTCCTTGCTATGTACTAATGTAATTCGTTTTTGGTCAGCTGCTCCCACCTAACAGCCATGCTTTTGGTGTATATGCAGAGCTTCTGTTTGGGTTCAAGGTGCGTTTGTAATTCCTGGGGGGGCTCAGCGCATCTCTGATGGAGGCCATTCGGAGGCGGCCTGGTGTTGCGCTGATCCACCTTTTGCGCAAAATAACTTTTCAGCACTCTGCAATGGATAAAGTACTAAACGGTAGGTGAAAAAGTACTTTTACTTCCTTGCTGCTGCCTTTAAAGGCATTTTACTGATAAGATGTGAAATTATCAACTAGGAGAAAACTTGGGGAAAAAGTGCTTTGGGTCAAGCCCAATGGCCGTTATTTGATTCGCCTTTTCACCTTTTGTTTAAAATACATTTTCTGGGCTCTGCAATTGAAAAAGTGCCAAAAGTGGGTGTAAAAGTACTGTCAAAATTATTTTTTAGTATTTTTTTGCATGTTGGTAGGTAGTTTATTGACGAGGTGTGAAATATCACCAAGGAGAAATCTCAGGAGAAAAAATGAAATGCATGAGTCTTACAGGTTCTCTTAATAAAGGTGAATAATATAAGGCACTGTAGGCTTGCGCCTACAGGCACCTTATATATGAGGCAGCTCACCTACCAAAATGTTCCACTACCTACTGGGGAACTATCTAATACTGAGGTGGGGGCACGTCTGGCTCCCTATACTTGGGGGGGGGGGGCGGCACATCTACTGCCTAGATTAATGGGTGTTACCAAATACTAGGGAACATCTGGCTACCTAGTCAGGGAGGAGGGATACCTACCTAATATGAGGACGTGGCCTGAGTTGAGGGGCGGAGTTTAGGGTGCCAGGCTCGTGAGCTGTATAACCAGCTCTGTCTGTACCCCATGTTTGCTTCTTACAGTGCCACGCAATATGTTGCCGCTTTATAAATCAATAATAATAATAATATGTCTTACCTCTATAGTTAAAAGTCTGTATTCGTGTTATCACTGCCTCAGGTTCCCCACTATCCTCCTCATTCAGGTTCACAATAATTTTAACCTCTGAGGCATACGAGATAACAGCATAGCGACACCTTATATCATAGGTGGAGACCTGAGAACACAAGGCAGGTAAGGTGTATTTAAGAAAATTGCCATAAAGTTGCTCAGATTTACAGAGATTGGTCATGTATTCTGCATAAAGAGCTGATTTACTAAAAGTTTTCCTGGGTGGAAGATGATTGGAGAACACAAATGATCGTACAAATCTGTCCTGAATTACTTTACACAAGACAAGACAAAAACATTGCCCTTTTCTCCTAGCAAACTCAAAGTGCCAGTGGGCCACAGCAGTTTTAGGAAGTCTTGTCCAAGGATTCCTTACTGAATAGGTGCTGGCTTTCTGAACAGGAAGAGCTGAGAATCGAACTCCGTTCGCCTGTGTCAGAGGCAGAGCCCTTAACCAGTAATCCAGCCCTTAACCTTAAAGGAGCACTATAGTGTAAAAGTTAAATTATGTGCAAACATAAACAAATAAGAAGTACGTTTTTTCCAGAGTAAAATGAGCCATAAATTACTTTTCTCCGATGTTGCTGTCACTTAAAGTAGGTAGTAGAAATCTGACAGAAGCGACAGGTTTTGGACTAGTCCATCTCTTCATGGGGGATTCTCAGGGATTTATTTATTTTCAGGTAAGCAGGCCAGCATCATTGTTTAAATCATTTTGTCTGTTTGCACATTTTTTACATTTTATAATTTTTTGCCATAGTGCCCCTTTAACCCCTTGACCACTACAATGCAATTGGTAATAACTTTAAGTGCTTATCACGCCAAAATGATCTACAGTGGTGTGAAAAACTATTTGCCCCCTTCCTGATTTCTTATTCTTTTGCATGTTTGTCACACTTAAATGTTTCTGCTCATCAAAAAACGTTAACCATTAGATAACACTAGCCGACCCACGTCGTAGCATACGCCGCATCTTCTATCTATCTAATAGAGTACGTGCCTCAACCTTGAAGCAAGAAGAATAAAGGTGGGTACACACATCAGATAAAAGTCTTTGGAAAATGAAAGATCACAGACCAATCTTACCACCCTTCATGTAGTATGAGAGCCATACTTACACAGTCTATTCTATGGAGCTGAACTCCCCATCAGATAGAAATCTTTGCAAGATGCTGCACACACAGATGCTGTACAGACACAAAAGATCAGTATCTGCAAAAGATCAGTTCCTGCAAAAGATCAGTACCTACAAAATACATTCATAGTCTATATCTGCAGATCTCATACACACCTTGTTTAACGGACAATCATCTGCAGATCAGATCAACCAGGATGGATCTTTGGATCTGCAGATGATTGTCTGATCTGCAGATGAATGTCCATCAAACAAGGTGTGTATTATGCTGGGCATACATGGTACATTTTCTACCGTGTAATCGAGCGCTTTCTTATTTTCCACTCGTTTCTTCTTTTGTCCTTCCCGCCGGTATCGAGCGCAGAATCGATCCGGCGGGGTATCGGACACGTCGGAAATTATCAATCGAGCCATCAGCGGCTCGATTACATGGTAGAAAACATACCGTGTATGCCCAGCATGAGATCTGCAGATATCATAGACTATGAATGCATTTTGCAGAAACTGATTTTTTGTAGGAACAGATCTTTTGCAGATACTGATCTGTTGCATGTGTACAGCATCTTTGTGTGCAGCATCTTGCAAAAAATTTTATCTGACGCGGAGTTCAGCTCAATAGAATAGACTGTGTAGGTATGGCTCTCATACTACATGGAAGGGGGTAACATTGGTCTGTGATCTTTCATTTTCCAAAGACTTTTATCTGATGTGTGTACCCACCTTTAGGCTTTCCATTAGAAAATGTATGTGTGCTCAAACACCAAGTTTAACCCTAGCAAGTCTGGCTTTCCAAATCTGGCCTAATTGGCTATTAATGAGGCATAGCTCATGCAAATATTGCATTTGCTTTCGCATGCCAAACTATGCAGGGTCAAAAAACCAATACTGCAAAGCGGTCGCCCTGCGGGAATAAGTTCATGCTACATTAGCACTATCCAGGAGCGCCACGGGGAGGATTCCCAATGCCCCCCTTTTTATACAACCGGGGGGACCGCAGGGTCCCAGGCTCTCTCACTGCCTGGGAACCACAGTGGCACCCCGGAGGGGGAGGCTGGGTGGCGCAGCCGACCCCCCCCCCCCCCCAAGTGTGGCCAGCGCCAGGGAGAGCCGTCCGCACCCACCTCACAATATTAAAAACAGGCACTTACCTTAACGTCCATTGCGTTCTGCTACATGCGCATTAATTTTCTCATGGAAAGCATTTTTTGCAGTTTGTATCCTTTGGAGGCAGGTGGTGGATGGCTTGCTCTGGTGGTGTGAGCCCTGGAGTGAGTAGTCTGCGCCTGTCCTCCCCCCCCCCTCTGGAGTGTTGTATGTGAGCCAGCCCTGAGGTGAGCTCTAAAGCTCGGGGTGACCCATGCTTCTCTCCTTTCTCATGTGGTGCCCCCAAGTTAATGCGCATGTAGCAGAATGCAATGGACGTTAAGGTAAGTGCCTGTTTCTAATATTGGGAGGTGGGTGCAGACGGCTCTCCCGGCGCTGGCCAAACTTGGGGGGGGTCGCCTGCACCACCCAGCCTCCCCCTCCGGGATGCCGTTGTGGTTCCCAGGCAGTGAGAGAGCCTGGGACCCGCGTTCCCCCCGGTTGTATAAAAAGGGGGCATTGGGAATCCTCCCTGTGGCGCTCCTGGATAGTGCTAATGTAGCATGTAGCAGTTTCGCATCGAAAATCCCGTTTTCGTTTTTGGCGAATTTTCACGAAAATCTTCAGAAATATTTGCGTTTTCGACCAGCATCGCAAATTCATTGTATGCGGATGCTTATGCCCTTATGCGGAAAAATGTCCACAATAATCCGCATGGAAATTCAGTCTATGCGGAAGTTTATACGGAAAAATGTCTGCAATGATGCGCAAGAAACTGCTCTGAATGCGGACGCTAATGCCCTTTTGCGGAAAATGTCAGCAATAATACGCAAGTAACGCGAAAATGACTGGCATTAGGCGAAAATTAACGCGAAAAAAATAGATGGAAAATTTGCTTGTCAAAACGAAATTAGGCGAAAATTCGGTAAAAATTTGTCGAAACACATTTTTGCATTTTCGCTCATCACTGGCATGTGGCAGGGCGACCGCTTTGCGGTATTGGTTTTTTGACCCTGCATAGTTTGGCATGCAAAAGCAAATTTGCATTAGCATTGCCTCGGGTAGGCCTCTTTACCACGGACAGTTGATAGGCAGTAAAATGCCTCTCAAACTCTTACAACTGCTCACTACTGCCCGGTAACAGCTTGCTGCTGCCTGTTAACTGCTTGCTGCTGCCTGGTAACTGCTTGCTGCTGCCTGGTAACTGCTTGCTGCTGCCTGGTAACTGCTTGCTGCTGCCTGGTAACTGCTTGCTGCTGCCTGGTAACTGCTCGCTGCTGCCTGGTAACTGCTCGCTGCTGCCTGGTAACTGCTCACTGCTGCCTGGTAACTGCTTGCTGAGCACACAGCTCAACAGTCCGTGGAAAAGAGGCCTTAAACTTGGTAATTGAGCTGCTGCCTGGTAACTGCTTGCTGCTGCCTGGTAACTGCTTGCTGCTGCCTGGTAACTGCTTGCTGCTGCCTGGTAACTGCTCGCTGCTGCCTGGTAACTGCTCACTGCTGCCTGGTAACTGCTCACTGCTGCCTGGTAACTGCTTGCTGAGCACACAGCTCAACAGTCCGTGGAAAAGAGGCCTTAAACTTGGTAATTGAGCTGCTGCCTGGTAACTGCTTACTGCTGCCTGGTAACTGCTCGCTGCTGCCTGGTAACTGCTCGCTGCTGCCTGGTAACTGCTCACTGCTGCCTGGTAACTGCTCACTGCTGCCTGGTAACTGCTCACTGCTGCCTGGTAACTGCTTGCTGAGCACACAGCTCAACAGTCCGTGGAAAAGAGGCCTTAAACTTGGTAATTGAGCACGCATAAATTTTCTCATGCAAAGTACTTCTTCTTCTTGCTCCAAGGTTGAGGCACTGAGTCTATTATATATATAGATAATTGAACACAAAATGCAGTTTTAAATGATGGTTTTTATTATTTAGTGAGAAAAAAAAACTCAAAACCTACATGGCCCTGTGTGAAAAAGAAATTGCCCCCTGAACCTAATAACTGGTTGGGCCACCCTTAGCAGCAATAACTGCAATCAAGCGTTTGCGATAACTTGCAACAAGTCTTTTACAGCGCTCTGGAGGAATTTTGGCCCACTCATCTTTGCAGAATTGTTGTAATTCAGCTTTACTTAAGGGCTGGAACCCACAGGAGCGCTTTTGGCAGCGTTTTGGCAGCACTGCGATACGCTAGCAGTTTGCCAAAACGCTGGGCTAATGTTAATGGATGGGGCAACTTCCACAGGAGCGTTTGCGTTTCTCAGAAACGCAAACGCAGGACATGCAGCATTTTGGGAGCGTTAGCGCTTCAATGTAAAGTATTGAACCGCTAGCGGAAACGCTCAGCAAAACCTAAACTGAGCGGTTTTGCTAGCGTTTTGCGGTTCAGCACACTGTAACAAAATGAAAAATAATTCACAGGACCAATCAGGATAAAAACACAAAACGCAAAACGCTAGGCACCCGCTGGGGAAAAAAATACAATGTTGCAAAACACGACCAAAAACGCGCATGAATCCGCTTGCAAACCGCTCAGACAAAACGCTAGCGGTTGCGTTTTGCGTTTGCGGTTTTCAGTGGGTTCCAGGCCTGAGGGTTTTCTAGCATGAACTGCCTTTTTAAGGTCATGCCACAACATCTCAATAGGATTCAGGTCAGGGCTTTGACTAGGCCACTCCAAAGTCTTCATTTTGTTTTTCTTCAGCCATTCAGAGGTGGATTTGCTGGTGTCTTTTGGGTCATTGTCCTGCTGCAGCACCCAAGATCGCTTCAGCTTGAGTTGACGAACAGATGGCCGGACACTCTCCTTCAGGATTTTTTGGTAGACAGTAGAATTCATGGTTCCATCTATCACAGCAAGCCTTCCAGGTCCTGAAGCAGCAAAACAACCCCAGACCATCACACTACCACCACCATATTTTACTGTTGGTATGATGTTCTTTTGCTGAAATGCTGTGTTACTTCTACGACAGATTTAACAGGACACGCACCTTCCAAAAAGTTCAACTTTTGTCTCGGCGGTATTTTCCCACAAGTCTTGGCAATCATTGAGATGGTTTTTTTTTAGCAAAATTGAGATGAGCCTTAACCTCCTTAGCGGTAACCCCGTGTGTGACACGGGGTAAGCCGCCGGAGGTTGCCGCTCAGGCCCTGCTGGGCCGATTTACATAATTTTTTTTTTGCTGGACGCAGCTAGCACTTTTCTAGCTGCACCAGCACACCGATCGCTGCCGCCCCGCGCCCGATCGCCGCTATCCGGTGCGGCGCGCGCCCCCCCCCCCCAGACCCCTGCGCTGCCTGGCCAATCAGTGCCAGGCAGCGCCAAGGGGTGGATCGGGTCTCCCAATGACGTCCCGACGTCGCTGACGTCGGTGACGTCATTCCGCCCCGTCGCCATGGCGACGGGGGAAGCCCTCCAGGAAATCCCGTTCTTTGAACGGGATTTCCTGATCGCCTTTCGCCGGAGGCGATCGGCGGGGCTGGGGGGATGCCGCTGAGCAGCGGCTATCATGTAGCGAGCCCTCGGCTCGCTACATGATTTAAAAAAAAAAAAAAATTAAAAAAAACTGCTGCGCTGCCCCCTGGCGGTATTTTTCATACCGCCAAGGGGGTTAATGTTCTTTTTGCTTAAAAGTGGTTTGCGCCTTGGATATCTGCCATGCAGGCCGTTTTCGCCCAGTCTCTTTCTTATGGTGGAGTTGTGAACACTGACCTTAATTGAGGCAAGTGAGGCCTGCAGTTCTTTAGATGTTGTCCTGGGGCCTTTTGTGGCCTCTCGGATGAGTTTTCTCTGCGCTCTTGGGGTAATTTTGGTCGGCCAGCCACTCCTGGGAAGGTTCATCACTGTTCCATGTTTTTGCCATTTGTGGATAATGGCTCTCACTGTGGTTCGCTGGAGTCCCAAAGCTTTAGAAATGGCTTTATAACCTTTACCAGACTGATAGATCTCAATTACAGTACTTTTGTTCTCATTTGTTCCTGAATTTCTTTGGATCTTGGCATGATGTCTAGCTTTTGAGGTGCTTTTGGTCTACTTCTCTGTGTCAGATAGCTCCCAGTTAAGTGATTTCTTGATTGAAACAGGTGTGGCAGTAATCAGGCCTGGGGGTGACTACAGAAATTGAACTCAGGTGTGATAAACCACCTTTAAGTTATTTTTTAACAAGGGGGGCAATCACTTTTTCACACAGGGACATGTAGGTTTTGAGGTTTTTTTCCTCACTAAATAATAAAAACCATCATCTAAAACTGCATTTTGTGTTCAATTATGTTATCTTTGACTAATAGTTAACGGTTTTTGATGAGCAGAAACATTTAAGTGTGACAAACATGCAAAAGAATAAGAAATCAGGAAGGGGGCAAATAGTTTTTCACACCACTGTATACCTTGTTTTTCACCACCAATTAGGCTTTCTTTAGGGGGTACATTTTGCTAAGAATTATTTTATTTTATATGCATTTTAATGGGAACAATAAGAAAGAAATGGGGAAAAAAAATATTATTTCTAAGTTTTCAGCCATTATAGTTTTAAAATAAAACGTGCTACTGTGGATAAAACCCACACATTTGATTTGCCTATTTGTTGCAACAATGCCGAGTGGTGTACAGGGAAATAAACCTTGCAACGCGTAAGTCATGGGCTGACTCGATAAACCCTATTTGTACAGATCATTAGGAAGATATATTACCACCCCTTGTTGCACAAATTTGTACCAAAAATCACATAAGAATAATTGAAAAGTTAAAAATGGCTTTAGAATATGAAATAAGCTGTATTAGGCGGGTGTCTTTGCTTATCCCCCCATTTTGTGTCATTTATTAGTGGGCAGAAATTTTTATGCTGCAAGTGGGGTGTAGCTAGCCCTAATAACCTATACACAGCTTTAAGTTAATAACTTAATACAACGTTAATACACAAGAATATATGGAGGAGTGTTTGCTCGTCAGCCACTGGTGTCAAAGTCAGATATTTAGGGCAGCAACCGACTATGCAAGGCAGCTAGCAGTAATAGCAGGATGCGCTCCTACACCAAGTTAGCAAGCAACTGCTCCAACCATCAAAGTGATACGCGTATGTATATACTGACATGAGAGAATCAGACATTTATAGAAAGGAGTGCATACATTAATACAGTGTCAACATAGTGCTCACTGCTCAACATGTTTCATCTAAATAAGATTTCATCAGGAGCTAAGTACAGTGTCACACACATACTTAAGACCCCAACCACACAAGATCCCTCCACATATAGTGCCAAGTCAGAACTGAAGTGGAGCGGAGCTATGGGCAGAGCAGGAGGAGACGCCATGCAGCACACATGATTTTACTTGTTGATATGCGCAATACTTTGGAAGCTTTGGAAGCAGCGCCGGTTTGCCCATGAGGCGGGATGAGGAGGGTTCCTCAAACGACAAAGTCTGGGGGGGCGGCACCCGCCTGGCCATGGGTGGGAAGGGCCGCCGAGCTGGAGGGGGTAGTCGGGAGGAAGGGGGTATTGGGCACAGGGGTGGGGGGGTCGGACCTCCCCCTCCCTCACCTGGATCCCTCGATCTGCGCTCCCCCTGTAGCTTTTAAGTGCAGCAGCGAGCGTATTAATAGGAGGCAGCGGGCAACGCCTCTTCCGCATTCCAGCGTGAGTTCCACTCTCGTCACTTCCTGCAATGCCACCCACTGTATTGTAAGTGGACGGCATTCCAGGAAGTGACTAGTGTGGAACGCACGCTGGAACGCGGAAGAGGTGAGTCATCCCCGCCCGTTGCCTCGTATTAATACGCTGCTGCACTTAATAGCTAGAGGGGGAGCGCAGATCGGGGGACCCAGGTGAGGGAGCGGGGGGTCCGACCCTCTCCCCGTTACTGTGCCCAATAGCCCCTTCCTCCCCGCTACCCCCTCCAGCTCGGTGGGCCCCCTCACCCATGGCTGGGGGGCGGTCGTTTCTCAGAAGTTTGCCTCAGGCGGCAAAAAGTCTAGAACCGGCCTGTTTGTAAGTACACTACTTTTTACTTATTCATTTATTAAATGGTTTTACACTATGAGAGGTTTGTTTGGAGCATTTTATTAAGCCAAAAGGAACAGGCAGCCATTGCCCACCGTGATATGTTTCAAGTGACATTTGCTGGTCTGTGAGGGGTCAGCCAATTGTCCTGGTAAGCGTTGTTGTGCTTTGTGTATGCAGCCACATACTGGTATTGGTGTGTTTGACCAGTCACTTGCACAGGAGGTGGTGTGGATACTGCACATCATTTTCTTAAAGGATTTACACTATGCATATATTTTTTGTTGTTGTCATCTGGATCATACCATGAGATGTTGATGTCAGAGAGAGCTCAGTAACTGCCGCAGTTTTGGATCTAAGCCATATAAGCTGTCTGTAACTGGTCAGCTACAATTTCTGGTGAGCGTATAGATTTACTTATGGTGATGGAGGATGTGAATCATGAATTGATGGGCACAAACACTGGAGTGAAGCGTGGTGGACATTGAATACGATTAAAGCAGGACTTCACTATGTATGTGTTTTTGTCCTTCTCTATCCCCCTTTTCTATGAGGTTATTGAGATCAGAAATTCCTTTTGATGAAGAGGTGAAGTCTGAAGCAAAAAAAAGACTCTGACTGTGTGCATTTGGACAGTATGTGGATCACATTGAGGTTATTCTTTACTGTAGAGTGCTTATGTATTTGAAGTTTACTGTATATACTCACAGATTAGCCTAATTTTTCAGCATTAAAAATATGCTGAAACTTTACCCCCTCAACCTATATGCGAGTTGGTGGAGCAGAACAGATGGTGGAACAGGTTTTGTTACTAGCAGAGGAGTGTAAGGATTGTGCACTAGTGATCCTGCTCTTGCCAACTGGCTCCCTGCTGTGTCTGTGCCCTCCATCCCCTGCAACATGGTGTGCAGAGTGCGCTGCTCAAGACTACCTGTGTCCCCTGGCTTGTGAAGCGGAGCGTGCAAGCAACGTGTTGGAGGTGCAATGATCGGGGATTCTTCCTGTGTGGCAATCACTGTGTCTCATATCTATGACCCCATCTAGTGGCTTCTGGAGACACAGCTGTATGATCCTGGGGCACATCTGGCTAAGGGGAGGTGGGCTGACTTGTACTGGGGAAACATCTGGCTACTTTGGAGTGGGATATACTGGGGAGGGGGCTATATTGGGGAGGGGGCTTATACACAAGTCAATCACTTTTTCCTGGTTTCTGAGGGAAAAGTGGGCACCTCGGCTTATGCACGGGTCGGCTTATATGCAAGTATATACGGTACTTGATTCTTTTATCTGGTGCCAATATGACTACTTGATTCTTTTATCTGGCGGCATGTAACTACTTGATTCTTTTATCTAGTATATCTGCATTGTATAATGGCATTTCTTGTGATGTATCCAACCTCAGTGCCATACATATGCTTACCTTTTCTATGAGTACTGCAGCGATTTCCTTTGCGGTATTAAAATTTCTCAACCCAACACTTGCTGATGTATCGAACACTATGAAGATATTTAGAGGGGCATCTTTGCTTATGGCTATCCTTCGATTTGTACTCTCTGGGGAATAGAAAATAAAATGGTTACTGGGTGTAAGCCTAGGAAAAGCCAGGGGTGGAAATGTTTAGAAAGGAGTTTAAAACATACAATACTTGGCTCTGTGAGATCTTAAATCAACTCCAGATAATCGTATTTGCCCATCTACAAACATGAGTGCCTGAGCCCGACAAAGCCGTAACAGAGATAATACAGCCACTGTGCAACTAGGAAAGGCTGCAGTAAGACAGACCACATTAGAACAGGTATAGGAACTTATAGGATAGAAGAAATAAGGCTGAAAAATGTGTTACAGAGTCACTTTAAGTTAGAGCACTGCTTTAACTTGCTTTCTTGAAACAAACTCAAGTTAAACCCCTTAAAGGACATCCGAGGTGACAAGTGACATAATGAGGTAGACATGTGTATGCACGGTGCCAAGCACACAAATAACTATGTTGTGTTCATTTTTTTATTTTCTCAGCTTGAAAGAGTTAAAAATCAGGTATTCAAGTAACAGTTTTTGTCTGAGTCAGACTATATAGCGTAACCCTCACTGATAAGGATTGCAGCCATAAAACACTTTCCTGGCCATGAATGGCTTCTTAGAGCAGGAAAGAGATCAAAAAAGGTATATAGTTCATAGATTTTGGCTCTGGCATACTTCATAATGTTTCATTGAGAAGAGGCCATTACACAGTAAAAACTTAAAAAAATAGATTTAAATATAAATTAAAGCTTTGGGACAACTAAAAAGGTCATCTTTAGAAGAAAGAGGATAGATACAATTGTTTATCTCATTAGTTTATTTTCACCTCGGATGTCCTTTAACCTTCCTGGTGGTAACCCCGCTTTTAACCCTTTAACCTTCCTGGCGGTACCAACTATCTGCCCAACTATCTTCCAAGTGTGTCTGTTGGATAGGGGTGATCAATGAGATGTAAATTCTCCCGAGTTGGTGCAAATGTTTATGCAAATATATGCAATTTAATCCAGGTTTAAATTGATTGGTCCGTTTTCAAGCTGCATATATTTGCATAAAAAATTTGCATAAACTTGGAAGAATTTGCATCTCTTTGATCATCCGTACTGTTGGAAGATAAGGGGGGTGGGTGACAAACAAACAACCAGATGACCAACTGATAAAAGGTTGCTTGCCAGATCCAACTGTTGGATCAATCTACCCAACTATCATGCAGGTTGGAACATGAGTACAAGTCTTTTGAACAAATTTATTGTTTTTGAATGCGGACATGTGCAGTTTATCATTTAGCTTGCATGCATAGTATTTAAAGAGAGTCCGAAGCGTAAAAAATTGCTGTTTACATTGCAGTCCTCTTCAGCATTAATTCCAGAGCCGCATCCCCGCTGTTCTGTCTGTCCACAGCCAGATTCTATTAATCAGTATAATTGAACTCTACTCCCTCTAGTGGACACTTTCAAAATAGCATTTGTTCCTTGCTGTATTATCCAGAAGTCATGTGACAGGGAGGAAGTAGATGCTCTGTGAACAGGAAGCAGTTTGTTGTAAGGCCCAGCCAGATTCCCACTGTGCTGTTGCAATCCACATCCATCTATCCTTCATCCACGCCAATCCAAGCATCGTTGGTATGTTAAACCTCATCTTTTAGCTATATCCAGGGCCGGCCCGCTCATGAGGCGGGGTGAAACATTTGCCTCAGGCGGCAAATCTGGGGGGGCGGCACCCGCCTCTGCATGGACGCTGGGGCCGCCCGCCGAGCTGGAGGGGTAGCGGGCAGAAAGGGGGTATTGGGCCTAGCGGCGGGGAGGGGGGTCGGACCCCCCCCTCCCTCGCTTGGGTCCCCCGATCTGCGCTCCTCCTCCAGCGGAAAGTACCAGGCAGCCAGCGTGCATATGACGAAGAGGCAACGGGCGGGGGAATTACTCACCTCTTCCGCGTTCCATCGCGTGCTCCACTGACGTCACTTCCGGCAACGCCGCCCACTGTATTGGACGGCCTTGCAGGAAGTGACGTCAGTGGAGTGCACGATGGAACGCGGAAGAGGTGAGTGAATACCCCGCCCGCTGCCTCTTAATGATATGCACGCTGGCTGCCTAGATCAGGGGACCCAGGCGAGGGAGGGGGGAGTCCGACCCCCCTCCCCGCCGCTAGGCCCAATACCCCCTTTCTGCCAGCTACCCCTCCAGCTCGGCACTTCCCACCCCACGGCTGGGGGGGGGGGGGGGGGGCGGGCGATTTTTTCGAATCTTGCCTCAGGCGGCAAAAAGTCTAGGGCCGGCCCTGGCTATATCTGCAATGTAGAATGCATATTTGTTGTATACGTACATTTGTTAGAGCTTTATAGCTAGGCCATAGCTCATGTATGTCGGGAGATGCCTGTCACATGCTCTGAGATCTGTGTATTTCTACTGCACTCAGATCCATTCATCATGCTGTTTTACATGTTCTGATCCATAGTTCATGATGTGATAGTTTCCTCATCTGCAGCAGCATTCTATGTTGTACAGTGTATTCTCATGCATTGATGTTTGATAGATGCTGTATTGTATGAATCCACACTTTTGCATTGCATGCATGGTCTGATACTATGCTTTTGTTTGCATTTACAGTTTTACCTTCTTTTGATCATTTACATTAAACAAGTTACCGGAACTTACACAGTGTGATGATTGAAGGGCGAGTAAACTACCTGTCGAATTATTCTTCACAATAAGGGGAACAGGACAGTAAAACAACGGCTTCCACAGAGAAGGCCCTTGAATGTGATAGAGCAAGGCAAGCAGAATAAGCGATTCATCCGGGTGCAGCAACACTGTGTAGCCACAGCTTCTACTTCAGAGTGACTGAAGGTACTGTCTCATAGACCCACACCTAGCAACACAAAGATGTCTGAAGTTTCACCCAAGACAAGATCCAGAGTGTCACTCTCATCCAGACTCTCACATCGATCCCGTGCTTCTGAAGCTGCAGCACTAGCCAGAGCCGAAGCAGAGGCCATGAAAGCACAGATAGCATTTGCAGAACAAGAAGCAAAGATAAAGCAAGCATTTGCAGATCAAGAAGCAAAGATAAAGCAAGAAAAGGCATGTCTAGAAGCTTCACTAGAAGTACTCAGC
This sequence comes from Hyperolius riggenbachi, assembly GCF_040937935.1. Taxonomy (NCBI): domain Eukaryota; kingdom Metazoa; phylum Chordata; class Amphibia; order Anura; family Hyperoliidae; genus Hyperolius; species Hyperolius riggenbachi. Next base: position 43,844,994 of record NC_090653.1, on the reverse strand, counting down.
TTGAAAAAGTCAGCAGCTGCAGCAACTGCAAAAGCACAAGTATTAGAGGCTGCATTAGAAACTGACAACCACTTTAACAACAAACAAGACATCCAGTCTGACTTACAGCAAGAAGCTGCAATACAGCGTACTGAGGAATATGTGAGAGAACATTCACAGATACTCCATCAATCTGATCCAATCGCAGAAGATGGAAACGAGTACCCGCACAGCAATGCAAGCTTTCCACTTCAGCAAAGTTTCCATCAGCAGAACGCTTCTTGCCAGGACCCTCCCTTTACTGCAGACGCATCATGTTATGCCCCTCCAATGAGAAACTCCAGAGGTCAGATCTTCCAGGAAGATCCTGCGATGGACAGCAAGCGATGTGACACTCCACGCTACTGCTCAGATCCACCTGACGGCTACAGTTATCCTAGACCTCCAGTGAAAAAAGGGACTTATACTCATTCATCAGATGCGAGAATGATACCACCAGCTAATCACTATACAGACTCACTAGCTCATAACCAAGTCACATCAGATCTTGTAAGATATATGGCAAGACGAGAAATCATTTCTACGGGACTTGTGCAGTTTGACGATCTGCCAGAGAACTTTAGGGCTTGGCGGGCGTCATTCAGAAACGCTATAGCAGATCTTAATCTCTCTTACAAAGAAGAAATAGATCTTTTGGTGAGATGGTTAGGCACCTACTCACGCAAGCAGGTAAAACGCATACAAGCTGTACATGTGAACGACTCCAGAAAGGGTTTGCGGATGGCATGGCAGAGACTTGATGAGTGCTATGGGGCTCCTGAGATTATAGAGGACTCTCTGTGGAATAGAGTAGACAGCTTTGGGAAAATCTCCAGTCAAGACCACATCAGGCTCAGAGAGTTAGAAAACCTGCTAATGGAAATGCAAGCTGCAAAGGAAGAAGGTGACTTTCCAGGTTTAGCCATTCTTGATACAGCTAGAGGTATAAGTAACATTGTTCAAAAATTGCCAATTTCCCTACAAGAAAGGTGGATGACTCAGGGTTCCAGATACAACTGCACCGAGTGCTTTTTCCACCATTCTCTTTCTTTGTGAGTTTTATTACACAACAAGCAAAGATGTGCAATGACCCAGGGTTCATCCTGTCCCCTCAGAGCTCTGATTGTCAGAGACTAGAGAAACACCATCACAAGAATGCTACTCATATAACTTCTGTCTCAGTGCACAAGACTGAGACTTCTCCAAATATACCATCACAGAAAGAACCTGCCCATGCCAAGACAGTGGACCTTACCAAAGGTTGCCCCATTCATCGCAAGCCCCATCCTTTGAATGAATGCTGTGGTTTCAGGGTAATGCCTTTAGTCCAAAGAAAGGCCTTCCTGAAGCAAAATAACATTTGTTACCATCTACTTCACATTTTTCAAAAGACTGTGATAAGACTATTTGTTGTACAGAATGTGATAGCAATAAGCATGTGTCTGCTATGCATCCTGGTCCCGCGCCATGGACTGTGAAGGCTGAAACAGAGGGAGAGCAGGGCGGGGAGGGACAGGGAAGTAGCTCAGCACCAGATGTGTCAGCCATGTGTACTGAAGTTTGTAGAGAGAATCCACAAGGCAGGTCATGTTCAAAAATTTGTTTGGTCAATGTGTATCCTACAGGGCATAGGGAAAGAGCTATCAAAGTTTATGCAATCTTAGATGACCAGAGCAATAGATCTTTGGCAAGACCAGAGTTATTTGAGCTTTTTGGGTCAAAAGGTGACCAATTTTCCTATTCCCTCAGAACATGTGCAGGAGTGATTAATACTACTGGGAGAATGGTACATGGCTTTCAGTTGGAATCCTTTGACAGAAAGGTGTCCATTCCACTACCCACGCTGATAGAATGTGATGAGATCCCAAATGTTCGATCAGAGATCCCAACTCCAGAGGTTGCACTTCATCATACACATCTGAGACAGTTAGCCACTCACATACCTGAGCTCGATCCTAATGCCTCCATTCTTCTGTTGCTAGGCAGAGATATTATTATGATTCACAAGGTCAGGGACCATATTAACGGGCCACACGACTCTCCTTACGCCCAAAGATTAGACCTGGGGTGGGTTATTGTGGGCAATGTATGTCTAGGTGGGGTCCACAAACCAGAGACAGTGCATAGCCTCTATACCAACACCTTAGACAATGGCAGGAGATCGCTGTTAACACCTTGCCCAAACTACTTCACTGTGAAGGAAAGCTTCAATACAAGCACACCCTTGACCCTGCAGACCTCATCTGTATGGAATTCCTCTTGTATGGAAGACTGTCTTGAACACAAAGTCTTTGAAATTTCCAAAGAAGATGATAAAATGGCTCCTTCCCATAGTGAGCTTGCTTTCATGGAGATAATGAAGAGCGGTTTCTACAGGGATGAAGACAACAGTTGGGTTGCTCCACTGCCTTTTAAAGCACAGAGACAACGGTTGCCAAATAACAAGACACAGGTCTTGCACTGATTCAGGTCTCTTCAGAAATCCTTCAAGCAGAAGCCTAACATGAAAGAACATTTCTTTGCTTTCATGGAGAAAACGATACAGAATGGCCATTGTGAAGTAGTGCCTCCCCTTGATACATAAGAGGAATGCTGGTATCTGCCTCTGTTTGGGGTATACCACCCAAAGAAACCCTTGCAAATCAGGGTGGTCTTTGATTCATGTTCCCAGTGTGGTGGGATATCTCTGAACGACATCCTTTTGAAAGGTCCAGACCTCAACAACAATCTCTTAGGAGTATTACTTCGCTTTCGAAAGGACGCCATTGCCTTTGTGGCTGACATTGGTCAAATGTTCCATTGTTTCCTGGTTAGACCCGAAGATAGGAACTTTTTAAGATTCTTCTGGCATAAGGATAATAACCAAGCAGAATACATCATCGAATGGCAGATGAAAGTGCATATTTTTGGCAACAGCCCCTCACCAGCAGTACGCGAAGCAGAAAGACAGTTTGGTGCAGATGCAAGAGAATTCGTGGAAAGAGACTTTTATGTTGATGATGGCCTAAAATCTCTTCCGACTGCAACACAAGCTATCAACCTCTTGAAGAGAACTAGAGAGATGCTGGCATGTTCCAACCTTCACCTACAGTGGCTGGATGGTGTAATGGTTAAGGGCTCTGCCTCTGACGCAGGAGACCAGGGTTCGAAACTCGCCTCTGCCTGTTCAGTAAGCCAGCACCTATTCAGTAGGAGACCTTAGGCAAGTCTCCCTAACACTGCAACTGCCTATAGAGCGCGTCCTAGTGGCTGCAGCTCTGGCGCTTTGAGTCCGCCAGGAGAAAAGCGCAATATTAATGTTATTTGTCTTGTCTATTTGTCTACATAAGCTAGCATCAAACAGCATAGAGGTCATGATGGCCTTCCCTTCAGAAGATCGGGCAAGTGACTTAAGGGATCTTGATTTCAGTGCTGATGCATTACCCATTCAGAGAAGCCTTGGCATTAGCTGGGACCTCAAAAAAGATGTTTTGACATTCCAAGTATTACAAGAAAAAAGACCATTCACTCGTCGAGGAGTCCTCTCTACTGTGAACAGTGTATATGATCCTCTAGGTATAGCCGCACCAGTCACCATAAGAGGAAAACTTCTTCATGGTAATCTCACTGCAGATACTCAAGATTGGGATGCACCCCTACCTGAAGAGAAGAAACAGCAGTGGGAAGATTGGAGAGGATCCCTACAGCAGTTGAGACACGTTGAGGTATCCAGACCTTATGGATTGGTTTCCTGCTCTAATGCTCAGTATAAGGAACTTTGTGTATTCTCAGATGCCTCTGTCCAGGCAATAGCAGCAGTAGCCTACTTAAAGGTTGTCGATGCTCAAGGAGAAGCTCACATTGGGTTCATCTTAGGAAAGGCAAAGCTACCGTATATACTCGGATACAAGTCGACCCCGTGTATAAGTCGACCCCCAAAATTTGACCCTCACAAGGTGGATTTTTCCAATTATTCAAGTATAAGTCTATAGGTAAGTCTATAGAGTCTATAGGTAAGCCAGCCAGGTATCTGCCTCCAGTATAGGTAGCCAGCATAGGTAGGCAGCCAGGTATAGTTGCCCCCAGTATAGGTAGGTAGCCAGTATAGTTGCCAGTAGCATAGGTAGGTAGCCAGTATAGTTGCCAGTAGCATAGGTAGGTAGCCAGTATAGTTGCCATTAGCATAGGTAGGTAGCCAGTATAGTTGCCAGTAGCATAGGTAGGTAGCCAGTATAGTTGCCAGTAGCATAGGTAGGTAGCCAGTATAGTTGCCATTAGTATAGGTAGGTAGCCAGTATAGTTGCCAGTAGCATAGGTAGGTAGCCAGTATAGTTGCCATTAGTATAGGTAGGTAGCCAGTATAGTTGCCAGTAGCATAGGTAGGTAGACAGTATAGTTGCCATTAGTATAGGTAGGTAGCCAGTATAGTTGCCAGTAGCATAGGTAGGTAGCCAGTATAGTTGCCAGTAGTATAGGTAGGTAGCCAGTATAGTTGCCAGCAGCATAGGTAGGTAGCCAGTACAGTTGCCCCCATGTATAGGCTGCAGCGGTGGGGAGAGTGGGCATGGAGGCAAACATCTCACCTTCTATCCTCCATCTACTTCCTCTCCCAGGCATCCCATGCGCAGCGTTTCCTGTGATGACATCATCACAGGAGACGCTGGTATCAGCACAAAGGGATGCGTGGGAGAGGAAGTAGATGGAGGATAGAGGCTGTGGAAGGTGGGATGTTTGCCTCCATGCCCGCTTTCCCCGCCGCTGCAGCAGTCTCCTCTCACCATCCACCGCTGGGCGCAGTCTCCTCTCTTCTGCTCGCTTCTCCACTCGCGCGGTAACTTCCGGTCCCGACGTCATGTGACATCGGGAGCCGGACCATCTCTCTTAAGGGGGCAGACGCGCGAGTGAGGGAGAAGAGAGGAAAAGAGGACACTGCGCCCAGCGATGGATGGTGAGTAACCCCTCCACACACACACACACCCCACATCCATAACACACACCCTCACCCCACTCAGGCTGTAAGTCGCAAAATTTAGGACTATGCGACTATAAGTCGACCCCCCCACTTTTTTACTTTGAATCAGTCCTAAATTTTGCGACTTATACCCGAGTATATACGGTAACCCCACGTCCAGAAATCACCATCCCATGGCTGGAGCTTAGCGCAGCTGTCCTTGCTGTGGACATTGCTGAATTCATCGCCACCGAAATCGACTTGAACATACACTGTTAGCTATTTCACTGATAGCAAAATCGTTCTGGGCTACATTTACAATGAGAAAATAAGATTTTATGTGTTTGTCAGTAATCGAGTTCAGAGGATAAGAAGATGTTCGATCCCAAAGCAATGGCATTATGTGCCTACAAAGGATAATCCAGCAGATCTCGCCACCAGATCTGTCTCAACAGCACATCTACAAGACTCAATTTGGCTTACAGGTCCAACATTCCTACTCCAGTCAAATTCGCCGTTCGAAAAGACTGAGACTGAGGCCTTTGACCTTGTTGATCCAACGATAGATACTGACATCCATCCTGAGGTGACAGCATTAAGTACTGTATATAGAGAGAAGAGACTAGGATCTGAACGTTTTTGCCGATTCTCTAGCTGGAATACTTTGACACGAGCTGTCACTCGTCTCATTCACATTACCCAACTTTACAAGGTGAAGGCAGAAGAACGTCCTGAAAACTGCAATGGTTGGCACCTCTGCACAGGACCACATCTTATCGAGTTCCTCAAGAAAGCCAGAATAACCATCATCAAAAATGTGCAAGAAGAAACATTTCCTAGGGAGATCCTCTGCATTCAAGAGAAAAAGAGTATCCCCAATGACAGTCCACTTAGAGCTTTAGATCCCTTCATAGATGAAGATGGGCTATTAAGAGTAGGCGGACGTCTACGCAATGCAAATCTTGGACATGATGAGAAAAATCCAGTCATTATCCCCGGTCGACACCACATTGCCACCCTCATAACCCGTTACTACCATACCCAGTCACAGCACCAAGGACGGCACATTACAGAAGGAGCTATTCGTTCAGCGGGGTATTGGGTACTGGGAGTTAAGAGGAATGTTTCCAGTCTCATCTTCAAATGTGTTACCTGCCGGAAGCTCAGAAGGACCTGTGAAACACAGAAAATGGCAGATTTACCACCTGAGAGACTCAGCACAGATCCTCCATTCACTCATATTGGCCTAGATGTATTTGGTCCTTGGTCAATTTGCTCCAGGCACACCCGTGGAGGTAAAGCCAACAGCAAAAGGTGGGCAGTTCTTTTCACCTGTCTCAACATCCGTGCCATCCACATAGAGATCTTAGAATCCATGGATGCCTCAAGTTTCATAAATGCCTTGAGAAGGTTCTTTGCTATTCGTGGTCCGGTCAAAACCATCAGATCAGACAGAGGAACAAACTTCGTAGGTGCTTGCCATGAACTCAAAATCTCCTCTAACCTCGATGACAAGGTAGAGAGTTTTCTTTCAAAGCAAGAAGTGGTTTGGATTTTCAACCCCCCTCATGCTTCCCACATAGGAGGAGTGTGGGAAAGGATGATCGGAATCACCAGGAGGATTCTAGATTCCATGTTTTTGCAACAACCTTCAAGGCTTACTCATGAAGTCCTAGTCACTTTGATGGCAGAAGTGACTGCTATTGTGAACTCAAGACCATTGATACCAGTCTCAACAGGTCCTGAGGATCCACAAGTCCTTACTCCAGCAACCCTAATAACTCAAAAGATAGTATCTTATCCAGCGCTCTCTGAAACATTTGACAGCAAAGACCTCTACAAACGACAGTGGAGACAGGTTCAGAGCCTGGCTAAAGACTTTTGGCACAGATGGTACAAACAGTATCTGTCTACTCTTCAGATACGAAAGAAGTGGCATTCAGACAGGCCAAATGTTCAGCAGGGTGACATTTTGCTTCTGAAAAATCACCAAACCAAGCAGATTAAGTGAGCTATGGGTCAAGTGACTAAGACCTTCCCCCATGATGATGGTAGGGTCCGTAAGGTAGAGGTGAAAGTAAATACAGAAGGCAGTTCAGGTTTGTTTATTAGACCAGTAACAGAACTTGTCTTGCTCTTATCTCCTGCAGAATAACTTTCAGTGATTTGTTAAAGTGTGGTATCTTATAGATACCAGGCGGGGAGTGTGCTGTCTGTCCACAGCCAGATTCTATTAATCAGTATAATTGAACTCTACTCCCTCTAGTGGACACTTTCAAAATAGCATTTGTTCCTTGCTGTATTATCCAGAAGTCATGTGACAGGGAGGAAGTAGATGCTCTGTGAACAGGAAGCAGTTTGTTGTAAGGCCCAGCCAGATTCCCACTGTGCTGTTGCAATCCACATCCATCTATCCTTCATCCACGCCAATCCAAGCATCGTTGGTATGTCAAACCTCATCTTTTAGCTATATCTGCAATGTAGAATGCATATTTGTTGTATACGTGCATTTGTTAGAGCTTTATAGCTAGGCCATAGCTCATGTATGTCGGGAGATGCCTGTCACATGCTCTGAGATCTGTGTATTTCTACTGCACTCAGATTCATTCATCATGCTGTTATATATGTTCTGATCCATAGTTCATGATGTGATAGTTTCCTCATCTGCAGCAGCATTCTATGTTGTACAGTGTATTCTCATGCATATGATGTTTGATAGATGCTGTATTGTATGAATCCACACCTTTGCATTGCATGCATGGTCTGATACTATGCTTTTATTTGCATTTACAGTTTTACCTTCTTTTGATCATTTACATTAAACAAGTTACCGGAACTTACACAGTGTGATGATTGAAGGGCGAGTAAACTACCTGTCGAATTATTCTTCACAATAAGGGGAACAGGACACCCGCAGTGCATCAAGGTTTTAACTCCCCAAAATCCAGGGGCAAATATCCACGACTTTCCAGGTCATGAATTTTGCTGCCGGGGGGAGGCAGAGCTTTGTGCAGTAGCTCTGCCTCCAGTCGCGTCAATCTCCTTGGATCTCCGCCTCTCCCTCCCCTCTCAGTGAAAGAAGACTTAGAGGGGTGGGAGGAGGCGGAGATCAGCGGAGATTGACACAAGTAGAGGCAGAGCTACTGCCTAAAGCTCTGCCTCTACCCGAAGGAGACTAAGATCTTGCCCCAGGGATTTCGAGGTGATTAAGACCTCATTATGCCAACACTTCAGCGATGGCATTATAACATTATTGATGAACAGAACTGCAAGAAAAAAAAGTTTGTTTTTTTACGCTTCAGACTCTCTTTAAATGAGTTGGTTGTTTAGTTGGGTGGTGTGTGTGTGTATGTACATGTCAGGTAAACAATCTGTGTGTGGTTGGTCTTGTCGTGCGGTAAAGTTGGACGTGTGAATGTTCCTTTAGTCGAAGTAATGGCGTGCACACAGATGACACCTGTCAGTTCAGCCTGGGGAGGGGGGGGGGGCACAAGCAATGGACAGATATTTGCCTTGAGAAAGGGACAATGTGTCGCCCCGAAATGTTGGCTTCTTGGACTGTTTCCATGAATGAATAAAGATACATGTAAGAGGTGTCAGCTTTATCTTTGATTGCTACCAATGACTGACATGAGCATCGCCGCACACAGAATAAAAGTGAGAGGAGGGGCTACCACTCCCCATGAATGATGGGCAACTTTGAGCTGGCACTCATCAGGACGCACCCACCAAGGTCACACCACTGGTGACAGTGTGAACTCCCGGGATGGTTGGAGTCTGAGAGAACTGGAACTAGTGTAATGGGTGCAGCAAGGATAGTTGAAATGCAAGCAAATATTACATTCTTAGAGAAGTATGGCAGCTTCCATATTCCTTGCACTTCAGGTTCCCTTTAAAGTGGACGTTAACTCTTGCACAGGACAGAAGAAAAAAGTAGAGAAATGCACCCTATATGTATTTAGAGAGTTTAGCCTGTCTAATTTCCCCTCATCTGTGACTGATTAGAAGTTGTAATTTGATCCTTCAGCTGTATCAGCTGACTGCCACAGCAAAGAGGCTAATTTGAAAGCACACGGTATTAACAAGTCTGCTTCCATGAAAGCAGGAAGTAGACACACTGCAGATGCATTGCAGGATTTGTATCAGCTGGTTATTATGCTGTTGCTTTTCTTTTAGAGCGTAGAGGAAGTTCTGAGTTCAGGTCCGCTTTAACCCTCCTGGCGGTCTATTAGAAAACACCAGGGGGCAGCGCAGCACTATTTGAATATTTTTTTTTTTTTAAATCATGCAGCGATCCTAGGGCTCGCTACATGATAGCCGCTGTACAGCGGCATCCCCCCGCCCGCTTCTATCGCCTCCGGCGATCTTTGATCAGGAAATCCCGTTCAAAGAACGGGATTTCCTGAAGGGCTTCCCCCATCATGCGACGGGGCGGGATGACGTCACTGACGTCTAAGGGAGTCCCGATCCACCCCTCATGCGCTGCCTGGCACTGATTGGCCAGGCAGCGCACGGGGTCTGGGAGGGGGGCGGCATGGCGCGGCGAATCAGCGCGGAGCGGCGGCGATCGGAATGCACACGCAGCTAGCAAAGTGCTAGCTGCGTGTTGCAAAAAAAAGTATGCAAATCGGCCCTGCAGGGCCTGAGAAATCCTCCTGCGCGGCAGGAAGGATAAATTTCACGCAAACTGCAGATACCAGGATCAGAGCAAGGATTCTTCTGTTATGACAGTAGGAGGTGTTACGCTAATAAGGTAATCAAACAGAGATGCAGCTATTAAATAGGGGATTTTGTTTTTTCCTGAAGTCTTATGTTAGGTACACACAGGGCAGGGCCGAGGCAGAGGCAAGAGAGTCTCTAGCCTCAGGGCGCAGTGTAGGAGGGGGAGCAGAACTCACTCAGCTATCATTCCCCTATTGTGTTTGAAGCAAATAGAAATAAGAAATGGGGATACATAGCAGTGACTGTAAGCCAGATAACTAGGGATTAACCCTCCTGGTGGTTTATTTTACGCAGCTAGCACTTTGCTAGCTGCATGCAGTGACCGATCGCCACCGCTCCACACCGATTTGCCGCTACCCCCCGCGCAATGCCGCCCCCAGACCCCATGCACAGCCTGGCCAATCAGTGCCAGGCAGCGCTGAGGGGTGGATTGGGACTCCCTTTGACGTCACGACGTTGATGACGTCATCCCGCCCCGTCGCCATGGCACACCAGCGGTTTGAGGATTTTAGCAAACCGCAAACGTGCCTCCTGCTGCACGTTTGCGGTTTGCAGAAGCGTTTCTGCCTCCATGTAAAGTATAGGAAAAATGCACACCACTCTGAAAAAAAGCTACATCAGAGCGGTTTGCCAGGCGTTTTTGTTACAGAAACTGTTCAGTAACAGTTTTTACTGTAACAATATTAGTAATCTGCTACACAAAAACGCTCCCAAAAAACGCTAGGCATGTTTAGAAAACGTCTCTAAACATGCCTAGAATCGCTCTGAAATCTGCTCCAAAAACCGTTCGCGTTTTGAGGATCTGCTAGCGGTTTTGGTGTGCACTGGGCCTAAAACCTACAAATACTTTTTCTGGCCATAAAAGTGATGGAAAAGTTGTTTCAAGGGGTCGAACACCTGGACAGGGGCATGTCGGAGGGGGATCCATGCCAAAAATCTCACCAAAAATTACGGAGTTGACACAAAGTCAGGTTTTAATCCCTAAAGGGCAGAAATCACATTATGCAGAGCTCCGGGTGTCAGTGGGCTGTGGAGTGTCTCACCAGAGAAATGCAATAATACTATCAGAACATAGTGAACTAATAATGCATTGGAGTGGTTCTGTGCCTACAACTTAATGTAGCAACAGCAGTAGTGTGCACACAGCTCTGGGTGTCAGTGGGCTGTGGAGCAGAGCCGGATTAAGGCTAAATGGGGCCCTAAGCAAAGTAACTGATTTGGGCCCCCCATCATGTCGTAATAGAATCAGAAGATGCAGCTGCACAGCAACATGCCGCACACACCGGGGCAGCCGAGCTACTGGTTGCTATGGGCAACAGCCCGCTTTCCTCTGTGGGTGCACAATGCAGGGAATAGCAGCGGCAAAATGCAGAGTGAGAGATGAATGGCTGGGACATTTGCACTCCGGGGCTGGGGCACCCCTGTGAAGAGGGCGCCAGATATCACAGCAGCAGCACTTTCCCCCTGCATCTCCAGCCTGGCAATAGCAGAAAGCTCTGGACACCGCCAAACCGGAAGCCATTCCCCAGACAGAATTACATAACCACCCCCACCACCAAACAACTGATTTCCTCCCAAACTAGACAGCCACCATGCAGCCTCCATCCCAGTGAATATGATAGTCCAGCAGAGAAGGCAGCCACAGCGGGGGAGAATGACAGCACCAGATGACTCACATTCACCTATTGCGATCCAAGCAATAGAGGTCCTGTCATCCGGAGCCCATCTGTCTCCTCTAGAGTGCTGCCGCTCTGTTACTACTACTATTACTACTTCCTACTTCCTATCTGCTCTGAGAATCAGGAAGTTCAGAGCGAGCGGTTGCACTGTAGAAGAGACAGATGGGTTTCAGATGACGGGATCTCTATCGCTTGGATCATGGATAGGTGAGTGAGCGTTTGCCATCTGCTGCTATCATTCTTGCTGCAGCTGTGGTTCTCTGTGTGAAGGGAGGGAGGAGTGGGCAGCGGCAGAGCGCACAGTAGCAGCAGGGGGACCTAGTAGAAGAGCCTGGCTCTGAAGACAATCAGCAGCGCACGGCATCATTTGACAAGACAAGTCAAATAACATTTATATCGCGCTTTTCTCCTGGCGGACTCAAAGCGCCAGAGCTGCAGCCACTAGGACGCGCCCTATAGGCAGTAGCAGTATTAGAGAGACCTGCCTAAGGTCTCCAACTGAATAGGTGCTGGCTTACTGAACAGGCAGAGCCGAGATTCGAACCCTGGTCTCCTGGGTCAGAGGCAGAGCCCTTAAAGGGACTCCGAGCAGTGCCTGTGGGTATGCCTTTAAGCATACCCACAACTAATTAATTACATCCTCACACCTACCAGCATGATGTTTGTAATTATATCCCCCTGGGTTCCTTATATTTCATTGCATTGTGCTGAATCGAGCTGCCGACTTTGGAGAAAAGTCGTCCTGTGTAATACAATGTAACTATGGAAAGATGCATATCATTTTGAAGCTCTCTTTCTCCTCTTTCCAATGATAGATAAATTGCCACCCTACGCTTTTTAGTTTTCGCTATTTTCACGATCAAAATTGCCATGGCCGTGATTTCGATCGCGAAAATAGTGAAAACTAAAAGGCATAGGGTGGCGGTTTATATATCATCGGAAAGAGGAGAAAGAGAGCTTTAAAATGATATGCATCTTTCCATAGTTACTGCACTGCTCAGAGTCCCTTTAACCATTATACCATCCAGCCACCGCTGACAGGATGGCGAGGGCTGGTTTATGTGCTGATGGGGCCCCTTTGACTCTGAATGGGGCCCCAAGCAACTGCTTTTGTTGCCTGGTCGGTAATCCGGCCCTGCTGTGGAGTGTCACACACAAAAAAAAAAACACAGGAGACCAATGTGCTGGAGTGCTTTTAAAGCAAGTGAGGAGCTAATGCTGTCCCTACCTATCTGCAGCAAGTCTGACCCTGCTTTCACTAAGGCTAGAAACCCACTAGGAGCGCTTTGTAAGCGTGAGTGATTTGAAAAAGCTCTTGGAAATGCAATGCTATGGGGGATTTTTATAAAATCACATCACTCAAGTGGGATCACACCCATAGCATTACCTTAGCTAGAGCTTTTCAAATCACAAAGCGCTCAGAAAAGCTCTCCTAGTGAGTTTCTAGCCTAACAGTCAGCAGCCAGCAGAGAATTAATCCAATATGGCCACCACAACTGCTTTTTGATAGGGGGGTGGGGGGTCCAGGAGGGGGTGCTAGCTGATTAGCTGTCGTGTGTCTGCTGACTGTGAGGTAAGGGGTCACATTTCTGCTCAATGATGATGTATAGGGGGCAGGCTGAGCACGCCAAATTTTCACTGTTTCCTGTGAATGTGAACAGCGGAAGTTAGAATACTGCTCGCCGGCAAACAGTTCAGGTCATCTCTGGTGTGTACCACAAATACTTCAAAGTTCAAAGTGGGACTTCTGTTGTGCTTGGCGAATAAAGTTGTTTCTGATTCTAATGCACAATGCAAATTGTTGGCACCATTGCAACCCCTAATGCAACACAATATGCACTGTGTGAAAGGACCCATATTGTGTATAAACAAATCTCATTTTAATTGGCTAATCATTGGCCAATTTTACCATTTCCATTTAGTATGAGAACTTAACCACGCAATCTGTTCATAGTATTCAAAATTAGTATTTTTGTTAATTTGTATGTAATTACTGTTCATAGTATTCAAAAGCCTGGCCACATGTAAAGTAATTATTTCTCTGACTGGAGGTATACTTTTAAATAATGTAGCTCACCTTCCTCAATTGGTTTTGCTCTTGCAATACTTTCAGCTAAAGAGTAGGAGAAGCTCTCCGCCACCTCTTCCGGGCTGTCATACACATACCGCTCTGTAACAAATAGAGAGACATAAAGCCCATTGTAAACAATAGTCTAAGAAAAATAAAAAGGTACTGTAATAACACGTAGAACGTACTTCATTTTTCAGGACTCCCAGTTTTTATGGTAATTTTCTTGGTTTCAGCATCAGAAACATTTCCTGTATCTATATACTGCTGTATATTTGGTACTAGCTGGTCGCCCGGCGTTGCCCGGGTATGTAATTGGCTGGTGTTAGCTCTGCCCACTTTTTCTAATCCTAACACACAATTACTCAAGGATGACCTAGTTTGTGAGCTTTGCGGTCTTTGGCATCAATAATTGGCATTGAAATGAAATAAATCTAATTGGCTGTGGCTCTACTCATTTAAAAATCAATAGGTGAATTTTGATTAGCTTTTGTAGGCTTCACTCACTTTTCTGAATATTAATCCCAGTCACCCACTGTGCAAAGTTTAAGAACCCTGCCATTGACAGACAGTGTAAGAATGGCTGCAGTTTACATTCTGCCAGTGAAATTTGTATTTTTCTCCATCCACTGATGTCCTAATGTTTCCCGGGTATGTATTTGGCTGCTGTTGGCTGTGGCCACTTTTTCTAACCCTAACACACAATTGTCAATAGTCAATGACCAAGTTTGTGAGATTTGTGGTCTTTGGCATGAATCATTTTCATTGAAATGAAACACATCTGATTCGCTGTTTGTGGCCCCACCCCTTTTCTAAATATTTAACCCCAGTCACCCAATGATCAACTGTACCAGGTTTGAGGCTTGTGCCATTAACAGTGCAAAAATGGCAGCAATTAAATATTTGCCTTGAAAATCAATAGGTGAATTGTGATTGTTTTTGTAGGCTCCACCCACTTTTCTGAATATTAATCCCAGTCACCCAGTGACCAACTGTGCAAAGTTTTAGAACCCTACAATTAATAGTGTAAGAATGGCTGCAGTTTACATTTTCCCAGTGAAATTTGTGTTCGTCTCCGCCCACTGATGACTCTGCATTGCCCAGGTATGTATTTGGCTGGTGTTGGCTCCGCCCACTTTTTCTAACCCTAACACAAAATTACTTAATGACCAAGTTTGTGAGCTTTGCGGTCTTTGGCATCAATAATTTGCATTAAAATAAAATAAATCTGATTGGCTGTTGTTCCACCCTTTTTCTGAATTTGAACCCCAATCACCCAATGGCCAACTGTACCAGGTACAGGTGATTAACAGTGCAAGAATGGCATCAATGAAATATTCCCCTTAAAGATTAATAGGTGGATTTTGATTGGCTTTTGTAGGCTCCACCCACTTTTCTGAATATTAATCTCAGTCACCCAGCGACCAACTGTGCAACGTTTGAGAACCCTACCATTAATAGTGTAAGAATTGCTGCAGTTTACATTTTCTCAGTGAAATTTGTATTTGTCTCCGCCTACTGATGACCCAGCAATGCCCGATTATGTATTTGGCTGGTGTTGGCTGCGCCCACTTTTCCTAACCCTAACACACAATTACTCAATTACTCAATGACCAAGTGTGTGAGCTTTGCGGTCTTTGGCATCAATAACCTGCATTAAAATGAAACAAATCAGATTGGCTGTTTGGGGCTCCACCCCCTTATATAAATTTAAACCCCAGTCACGCAATGATCAACTGTACCAGGATCAGGGCCGGTTTAAGCAACAATGGGGCCCCAGGGCAAAATAAACCTGGGGGGCCCCCCCCCCCAACATATACCCCGGAACAAAAATCGGCATTAAGAGACCTTTTTTGCAGCTGGTATAGTCACGGTGTGAAGCCCCAATCGGTCGGAGCTCCACATTCTGGCTATTCCAGCCTGCATGGGGGACAAGGGGTTAAAAAGTTTCAGGAGGGGGGACCCCACAATTTTTTTTTAAATTCCCACACTCTAAACATAAAAAAAAAAAATTGGGAAAATAGGAAAACATGCCAGGGATCTTCATACAGCCATATTGCGGCTGTATAGCGATCCCTGGCCAAAGCGCTGCGGCTGCGTATAGACCCCCTGGAAACCCCGTCAGGAAATTTATTGCGCTTTCGTTTGATGCATGTAAAATGACACTACCGTTAGGTTTGCTACTAAAAGTGACCTTTACCGCATTTAAAAGTATACTTTTTTTCCTTCGAAACTTTAAAATCGATTTTCTCAAAAACTATAAGGTCTTTTTGAAAAATTGTTTTTTCCTCTTATTCCTAATGATCTCCTTAACATACCCTGCAAATTTAGGGTTTCTAGCATTTAAGGTGGATTTGCTATTAACCATTAACCGGTTCAGCACCGCAGTCCGAAAATCTCATGCATCCGAGCAACGTTCACCTCCCATTCATTCGCCTATAACTTTATTGCTACTCATCACAATGAATTGATCTATATCTTGTTTTTTTCGCCACTAATTAGGCTTTCTTTGGGTGCTACATTTTGCTAAGAATTATTTTTTTCTAAATCTATTTTAACAGGAAGATTAAGAAAGAAATGAAAAAAAATCATTATTTCTCAGTTTTTGGCCATTATAGTTTGAAATTAATATACGCTAGCGTAATTAAAACTCATGTATTTTATTTGCCCATCTGTCCCGCTTATTACACCATTTAAACAATGTCCCTATCACAATTTATGGTGCCAATATTTCATTTAGAAATAAAGGTGCATTTTTTCAATTTGTGTCCATCACTGTTTATAAGCTTATAATTTTAAATAATATAATAACATATTCTCTTGACATGCATATTTAAAAAGTTCAGACCCTTGGGTAACTATTTATGTTGTTTTTGTTTTTTTTTAATTGTATTTTTTATTTTTATTTTTAATAAAAAAAGTGTATGTGGGTAATTTTTGGTGTGGGAGGGAAACTGTTAATTTTCAATGTAAAATATATATTTTTTTTAATTAAAAATGAACTGTGGTGCAGTTTACTATTCGGCCACAAGATGGCCACAGTGAAAAAAGTCCTAGATGCGAACGATTTCGCATCTAGGAACTTAAAAGTAGGGGAAATGTTTCCTGGGGGCAGAAATACCACGCTCTCTGGAGAGAAAGCGTCGGTATTTCTGCGGGGAAGATAGATCGGTGAATGGGAATTATATTCCCATTCACTGATCGGGGGGCTAGCGGCGGGCAGCGGGAGCGCGCGCGGGGGCGCGCCCGATCGCGCGCACGAGGCGGCGGCAGCAGCAGTGCCTATCTGGACGAGGAAGCTCGTCCAGATAGGCCGAACTGGTTAAAGTCGGCAGGTTTTTAAATGTGTTTTTTTTCCTTTGAAACTTTAAAATCGATTTTCTCAAAAACTATAAGGCCGATTTTGAAAAAAATGTTTTCCTCTTGTAGCCACTGGGGGCCCCTACAAGCTCTGGGGCCCTGGGGCAGCTGCCTCCTTTGCCTTAATGGTAGCGCTGGCCCTGACCAGGATTGAGGCTTGTGCCATTAACAGTGCAAGAATGGCAGCAATGAAATATTACCCTTAAAAATCAATAGGTAATTTTTGATTGTTTTTTGTAGGCTCCACCCACTTTTCTGAATATTAATCCCAGTCACCTAGTAACCAA
Organism: Hyperolius riggenbachi; assembly: GCF_040937935.1. NCBI lineage: Eukaryota > Metazoa > Chordata > Amphibia > Anura > Hyperoliidae > Hyperolius > Hyperolius riggenbachi. Next base: position 43,827,930 of record NC_090653.1, on the reverse strand, counting down.
CTGTGCAAAGTTTGAGAATCCTACCATTAACAGTGTAAGAATGGCTGCTGTTTACATTTTCCCAGTAAAATTTGTATTTGTCTCCGCCCACTTATGACCCTGCGTTGCCCGCTTATGTATTTAGCTGGTGTTGGCTGTCCCCACTTTCCTAACCCTAACACACAATTAATCAATTACTCAATTACCAAGTTTGTGAGCTTTGCAGTGTTTGGCAACAATAATTTGCATTGGAATGAAACAAATCTGATTGGCTATTTGTGGCTCCACCCCCTTTCTGAAATTGAACCCCAGTCTCCCAATGATCAACTATACCAGGTTTGAGGCTTGTGCCATTAACAGTGCAAGAATGTCAGAAATGTAAATATTCCCCTTGAAAATCAATAGGTGAATTTTGATTGGCTTTTATAGGCTCCAACCACTTTTCTGTATAATAATCCTAGTCACCCAACGACCAACTGTGCAAAGTTTGAGAACCCTACCATTAACAGTGTAAGAAAAACAAAAGTTTGCTTTCTTAAAACAGAAAGAATTTGCAATAATTCAGGTTGTAGTGAGCTTGAGATGTCTCCCAGTTGCTGCTGAATATATGCAAATTAACCATTGTTATCCTTAGAAGCTAAACACACCTCCAGAACCGCTGGAATGCAATGATGTGTCAGTTTGTTAATTTGTACAGAGCCATAATAATCCAACATGCTTACAGACTGTTTTGGATTGTTTGCTCCTCATCAGTGCATGGCATGGATTCATTTGGCTCTATGCAGTAGGGCTTGTAACACCAAGAGGTACAGACTAACCAGCAAGCTCATGGTGACCCAGAACTCATTGGAGTGTGTAAAGGGACTACAATGGTCCTAAAAGCCCCCTTACTAAGATGTTAAGAAAAACAAAAGTTTGCTTTCTTAAAACAGAAAGAATTTGCGATAATTCAGGTTGGAGTGAGCTTGAGATGTCTCCCAGTGCATTACTGCTGAATATATGCAAATTAACCATTCTACCCTTAGAAGCTAAACACACCTCCAGTGTAACAGTGTAAGAATGGCTGCAGTTTACATTTTCCAGTGAAATTTGTATTTGTCTCCGCCCCCTTTTTGGTTATGGGAATAAAAAGTATCCTATACTTTATTCCAGGTAATGTACTATGTGTGTGCCAAATTTCAGTCAAATCCGTTCAGCCGTTTTTGTGTGATCGAGTAACAAACATCCAAACATCCGAACTTTCCCATTTATTATATTAGTAGGATATAACGTGACCCTCCCAGCGATGCTTGGCCTAGGCTATTTTGTTATGAAGCCTTCTGCCCCACAGCATGCTGGAAGACAAAGGGCTTGATTCACTAAACCGTGATAACTCAAATATCACACCTTATCAAAGATATCACACCTTATCAAAGTTAACGCGCCTTATCAGAGTAGCATAGCGAGCGCTACGAACCCGCAGGGGCTCAGGGCAGAACGAGCGCCATTGCCAATTAGCAGGCATAAGGTCGTAGCGCTCGCTATGCTACTCTGATAAGGCGTGTTAACCTTGATAAGGTGTGATATCTTTGATAAGGTGTGATATCGTTGATAAGGTGTGATATCGTTGATAAGGTGTGATATTTGAGTTATCACAGTTTAGTGAATCAAGCCCCAGGTGTTGTTTCTGCTCACTTCAGAACACAAACATTCTGTAGTGATGCACCTGCCAGCAGTAAGCATGTAGCCACCTGTGATAAATTTAAGATTGTAAATCAGGGAGTGGAAAGATATTGCATTTGGCAAACACTGATTGAATAATGTATAAACAATTATTATAAAATATAAGAGATTTTAATAATTTAGTTACATACGTTCCTTTGTCTGAAACCCCAAAAAACACCTAAGGAGAGGGAAGGCTCTGGGTCCTATAGAGCCTTCCCCTTCCTCTCCTGGTCCCCTCATTCCAGCATTGTGACCCCCGTTAGCCGTCTCTGACTGATGGGCCGGAAGTCTGTGGGAGCCTGAGTGACCCTGAAGACGAGCTGCTCCATACTGTGCATGTGCGAGCCCACTCTCTATCGTGCACTCACACATGCACAGTACAGGCTCCTGAAGACTTCTGAAGTTTCCCACGGTGGGAGATTTGAATGGGGAAGCCTGCGCTCGAACGCGGGGATTGTGAGAGAAACTGGAAGACTCAATAGGACCCAGGGCCTTCCCTCTCTTTAGGCAAGTATCTGTTTTTTGTTTTTTTTGTTTGTATTTCGCTTCAGATTCTCTTTAACCACTTCACCTTAAAAAAACAGAGCAATTTTCACCTGTCAGCGCTCCTTCCATTAATTCGCCTATAACGTTATTACTACTTATCACAACAAAACAAGCTATATCTTGTTTTTTTCTCCACCAATTTGGCTTTCTTTGGGTGTACTTTTTGCTAAGAATTATTTTAAAAAGTGTTTTAACAGGAAAAAGAAGAAAAAAATGGAAAAAAAAAATATTTCTCAGTTTTTGGCCATTATAGTTTTAAAATAATACATGCTACCTTAATTAAAACCCACACGTTTTATTTGCCCATTTGTCCCGGTTATTGCAACATTTAAAATGTTTCCCTAGTACAACGTATGGCGCCAATATTTTATTTGGAAATAAAGGTGCATTTTTTCAGTTTTGCGTCCATCCCTACTTACAAGCCCATAATTTATAAGGTAATAGTAATAGTAATATAGGGTATATAGAGCTGGCGGCAGGAGCAGTGGTGTGTGGAGGCAGCCGGCGGAGATTTTCAATCAAGATAGAGGATTTTGGCATGGGATCATTTCCAAAGATATTGGCATGGAAATTTTTTTTTAAGGTACAGGTAAGTATCTTTGGTTAATTAAGAGTATTAAAGGACTTTTTTGTGGTTGTGTTTTTATTTCATTTAAGTCTTTTGTGGTAATGGGTAAAGTGTACTATGTACCCCATACCCATTTCTCCTGGGGAGGGGGCGGGCATCTGGGGTTTCCCTTCTTAAAAGGGACTCCCAGATGCCACCATAATTTCCCCCCAGGACGTTGGCAGCTCCCACCTCCTCCTGGGGCACCGGATGTGGGGAAGAGTCCCCCTTGTCCATGGATTGGACAAGGGCTCTGGGGAGAGGGGAGACTTGGCTGCCCGGAGCTTCCCCCCATACCATGGACCATGCCAGCTGGTATAGCTGAGGGTGCCAAGCCCCATGCAGCCGGGGCTCCACATTCTGGCTATCCTATTTTGCATGGGGACAAGGGGGTTAAAGAGGCTCAGGAGGGGGACCCCACATCATTTTTGTATATTTCCCAAACTCTGAACATATATTAAAAATAAAAAAAAAATACATTTATATACATGTTAATAAATTCTCTGTCATTTTAGCGCAGTAACTTTGCTATTTTGTTCCTCTAACTTTAACATCAATTTTCTCAAAAACTATAAGGTCTTTTTGATTTTTTTTCTTTTTGTACCCACTGTCCTTCTCTATATACCCTGCAAATTCAGTGTTTACAGCACGTAAGGGGGTTTTGCTATTAACCGCAAAACCAGGCAGCCACACTCTGAACAAGAACTTTAAAATCAATTTTCTCAAAAACTATAAAGTCTTTTAGATTTTTTTTCTCTTGTACCCACTGCCCTCCTACATATACACTGCAAATTTGGTGTTTCTAGCACGTAAGGGGGCTTTGCTATTAAATGCTAAACTAGGCGGCCATAGAAATATTTCCCACACATGTTAATACATTATCTGTCATTTTAGCACAGTAACTTTGCTATTTCTTGCTCTAACTGTCCTCCTCTATATACCCCGCAAATTTGCTGTTTCTAGCACATAAGGGGTTTTGCTATTAACCGCTAAATTCGGCGGCCAGGGAAACCTTTCCCACAATCTGAACGAGAACCTTAAAATCTATTTCCTCAAAAACTATAAAGTCTTTTTGAATTTTTTTCTCCTGTACCCACTGCCTTCCTCCATATACCCTGCAAATTAGGTGTTTCTAGCACCTAAGGGGGCTTTGCTGTTTACTGGTCGGAGAGCAGGGAAACATTTCCCACACTCTGAACAAGACCTTTAAAGTGGATTTTCTCAAAAACTATAATGTCTTTTTAAAAATTTAGTTTTCCTCTTGTACCCACTGCCTTCCTCCATATACCCTGCAAATTTGGTGTTTCTAGTACATAAAGGGAGTCGGAGGGCAGGGAAACATTTCCCACACAACAAGAACTTTAAAGTGGATTTTCTCAAAAACTATAAGGTCTTTTTGAAAAAAAAAATATTCTTGTACATACTGTGCAAATGTAGTATTTCTAGTACATAAGAGGGCTTTGCCATTAACCGCTAAATTTGGCAGCCAGGGATTGGGAAACATTTCCCACTCTCTGAATGAGAAATTTAAAATCAATTTTCTCAAACACTATAAAGTCTTTTTAAAAATGTTGTTTTCCTCTTGTATCCACTGCCTTCCTCCATATACCCTGCAAATTTGATGTTTTTAGCACCTAAGGGGGCTTTGCTATTTACTGGTCGGAGAGCAGGGAGACATTTCCCACACTCTGAACAAGACCTTTAAAGTGGATTTTCTCAAAAACTATAACGTCTGTTTAAAAATGTAGTTTTCCTCTTGTACCCACTGCCTTCCTCCATATACCCTGCAAATTTGGTGTTGCTAGTAGGTAAAGGGGCTTTGCTATTAACCAGTCGGAGGGCAGGGAAATATTTCCAACACAACAGGAACTTTAAAATGAATTTTCTCAAAAACTATAAGGTCTTTTTGAAAAAAAAATGATTCTTGTACCCACTGTCCTCCTCCACATACAGTGCAAATGTAGTATTTCTAGTACATAAGAGGGCTTTGCCATTAACCGCTAAATTTGGCAGCCAGGGATTGGGAAACATTTCCCACACTCTGAATGAGAAATTTTAAATCAATTTTCTCAAACACTATAAAGTCTTTTAAAAAATGTTGTTTTCCTTTTGTACCCACTGCCCTCCTCCATATACCCTGCAAATTTGGTGTTTCTAGCACATAAAGGGGCTTTGCTATTAACCACTAAATTCGGAGGGCAGGGAAACAATTCCCACACTCTGAACAAGAAATTCAAAATGGATTTTATCAAACTATAAGGCCTTTTTGAAAAATGTTTGTTCCTCTTGTACCCACTGTCCTCCACATATACTGTAGATTTGGTGTTTCTAGCCTGTAAGGCGGCTTTATTATTAACCGCTAAGTTCGGCGGCCGTTCACCTGCCATTTAAGACTGGAGCCCACTGTGAACAGCCGGTTCATGAACATTTGCTGTAAATTCGTGTTTGCGAGTCAAAAATTTGATGCTCACTACATCACTACTGCTGAATTCCCTAGTAAAATGCCCCAGAGTAAACGGGCCTTAGGGTGCCTATTAACGGTGCAATTTTTTCATCAGATGCGTTCTTTCAGTGCAATTTTCATGATCAAATTGTACAGAAAACTGCACAGTGTTTGGCAAAAATAGATGTAAAAAGATTCTATGGTCAATGGGATCAGAAAATGTAATCATTCCTAATGGTGTATTTTAAGATCGAATGGAAGGGAGAAAATGCCCCAATTGACTTGCTTATGGGAACAATCAATAACTTCTGATTACTTTCAGTCATAAAAACTGCATTCCAAAGATTGCATCTGCGTCAATAAAATGCCTTTAAAACCACCAGCAAGCAAGAACATACTCAAAATAATATTGATGGTACTTTTTCAGCTACTTTTTAATACTTTTTCAATTTCAAAATGAAGAAAAGTTATTTTAAATAGAAGTTGAAAATGTATCTCCTAGGAGAAAACTCAGGTGAAAAAGTGAATTGCATATGGGCCTGTGTGTCCATTAAAATCTCTGGGCCATATGCAATCTCCTAGGAGAAAATGTTTTATCTTTGATTTAAAATACATTTTCGACACTTTGCAAAGGAGAAAGTGCCAAAAAGTTGGTTAAAAAGTGCTATAAAAATTATTTTGAGTATTGTTTTTGCTTGTCGGTGGTTTAAAAGGCATTTTAATACATTTTACTACACGATGTGAAAATATCACCTAGGAAAAAACTCAGGAGAAAAAGTGAATTGCAAATGGACCTCTGTGTCCCTCGCTGCAGCTATGCTAGCAGCTTCTACAGAGGGGACTCCACGTGTCTGCATGTCTCCCTATCCCAAAAACATACAGATAAGTTACTTATATACGGCCTCATTATAAAGCTAGCATGTAGCTTTATAGTGGAGCAGCTGGAGCGCACACGCCGGAGGCGGGGGAGTGTCCGTACTTCTGGCGTCATGATGCGACGCCAGAAGCGAAGATTACAGGACATACTGCGCATGTGCGGTGCAGTATGTCCGGGTCAGGGGTCAGGAGAGTCGGCCAGTACCGGGAGCTGTGGCTGACGAGCGGGACCCGACGACAGGGAGCGAGGGGAGCGGTGAGTATGTACTTTTCTTTACCTACACAATGCAGGTTTTATCTCTCTGCAGCCTTTCGGCTGCAGTATCCTTTAAAGGACAATTGAAGTGAGAAGATTATGAAGGCTATTATGTTGATTTCCTTTTAAACAATACCAGTTGCCTGGCTTTTCTGTAAATCCAATAAACTTCATTTGACTTCTCAAATATCACTGTGTGTGTCTCCTATATGATATATTTAACTGACATTTTTTATCGAAACAACCAACGATTTATACAGGAAAATCATGTTGACTTACAAGGTTGACCAAACTTTCGCATTCCACTGTAAATAAAGAATATAAAAAAAAAATACAGAAGGCAATAAACTGCATGCTCCTTTCTCATAACCCCGTGAGTCGGCTTCCTTCTCTTATTGGTGCAGAGGCCATGCTGTGACTTGTTACTGGATGAACAATTAAAATTCTGACAGACCCCTTGTACTGACCTCTAGTGGCAGCTAATCGTGGGATGTCTTCTCTTACCTCTGCAAACAGGCTCAGTTCCAGACCATCGCTTGTTCTTCATACATTGTCTCTCAGCAGATCCGGTCAGATACAGCCCATCCTGACACTGATAACTGATTTTACTGTTAAGGTCGTATGATGTTCCAGATTTTCTTGCTCCAGCCGGGATTCCAGGATTAGGGCAATATCCCACTGTATGGGAATGTTAAAGTAAACTTGAGACAGATGTTTCAAAAGGATTTTTACTTACCTGGGACTTTCTCCAGCCCCCTGCAGTCCATCTGCTCCCTCAATGGAGTCCTCAGTTCAGCTTGGTTGCGGACTACTGCGAATGCAAGGTCCCGCACCACCCGATCACTCATCCATTGCTAGTAGCATACCATTCAGTTACAGTCTTAAAGTGATCATACAAACACAGTTACAGTCTGAAAAAAATGAAAAAGTTTCACTTACCTGGGGCTTCGACCAGCCCCCCGCAGCTGCCCTGTGCCTGCAGTGTGCCGAACTGATCCTCCATTCCCCCACCTCGGCTTACTTTTGTTTCTGCCCACTAATCTGTTGGTGGTCCACTGCGTCTGCATGGCTTTTGCCCCGCATGTCCTCGTAAGGGTTCACATCAGCGAACAGGTCCTGGGCAGGCACGGTAAGAGGTCCTCACTTATTGCACCTGCGCAGGACTCATTCGCTGACGTGAACACGTACGAGGATACGCGGGGCAAAGGCCGTGCTGATCAGTCGGCAGAAGTGAAAGTAAGCTGCAGTGAGGGAACGGAGGATCGGTTCGGAATGCCACGGGCACAAGACGGCTGGGAGGGGGAGGGGTGTTCGAAGCCCCAGGTATGTAAAACTCTTACATTTTTTTTTCAGTTAAAGATCACTTTAACAAACTGTGCATGTGCAGAAAGCTCTCAGCTACAGGAACGCAATCAGGTGTTGTGTGTGGCTGGGTCCATGCATGCGCTGTAGTCTGCAACTCAGTGGAGTCAAGGATGTTTCATGGCTGACAGCAGCACAACGCAGGGGACCGTGAGATTATCAAGGGAGCAGACAAACTACATGCATGATTGTTGTCTGAGGGATCAGGTTACCCAGAATTGCCTGTCAGACCTTATACAGAATAAGCTTTTCTAATTTTAGCCCACCTCACTTTTTGACCAAATTCATTATCTTCCTCCTAATTCAACCTTAAAGGATATTACAGATGGTGGGGGATTAGATTTACTTAACTGGGCAGTGGCGTAGCTAAGGAGCTGTGGGCCCCGATGCCAGTTTTAGAAGTGGGCCCCCCAAGCACTCTATTCATAACAATTGATACGGCGCACTAAAACCGGCCAATGGCAACTACAGTGTCAGGGGTGCAAAAAGGGGATGGGGAGGAGTTTGTTGATGATTACCACTATTCAAAGTATTTATAGAAGTGATTATTATGAGCACAGGACCAATAGAGAGCTAATACTGTGGTTGAGGGGTGGGCCCCTTGGGGCCACTCTAGCCCAAGGGCCCTGATGTAGCCGCAACCTCTGCACCCCCTATTGCTATGCCCCTGTATCTGGGGCTTCTTCCAGACCCTAGCAGCCTATCCAGTCTCCCGCTGTAGTTCCGCTGACCTCCAGTGTGCCACTGCTCCCTACAAAGGAACCTAGACTACAACCGGTGGCATGGGCTACTGCGCATGCATGCGCTCGTCCGCAAAACACTCCCGGTGGTGGCTACAGGAGTGCGATCAAAAGAGGCAGTTCAATTATTAGAATCCTTCAGTCACTGTTCGAATTTTAAAGTTAATATAAAGAAAACCACTATTCTGGACCTGGGCTGTTCACCCCTCTCTAGACACACTATTCAATCCATAGTACCATTTAAATGGCAGACTAGCTGTATCGATTACTTGGGGATAAAATTATGCTCAAATGAGAGTGACTTATTTGGGGCCAACTACGACAGGCTTCTACCCGACTGTAAAAAATTGCTGGACGGGTGGGACAGACCCTGCTTCAATGTCTTTGGCAGGATATCTATCATCAAAATGATGATCCTCCCTAGATTACTCTTTGTGTTCCAGTGTCTTCCTATTTTTGTCCCAAGATCCTGGTTTCGAGGTGGACAGGCTGTGCTGCAGAGATTTATATGGAGGGGCAAAAAAAGTAGAATCTCACATAGACACCTTATTCAAAAGAGGGAAGGAGGAGGGCTGGCTATACCGGATATTTATAAGTATTACCAAGCAGTCCACTTGGGTAGAATACTAGACTGGAGGAAAGGCAAAGATCATAGCTTTTGGACAGATCTGGAGCTAGAATATCTGAACGAACATTTTGTCCTGTCATGCAATCTACAGGTACTGAACAGGTTGTCTAGAGGTTGTACTCAACCATTAATAGGCCCAACTCTGACTACTTTTAAATATTTGATTAAAACACTCCCAGGACCATGCCCCCTATTATCTACAGTTAATAACCCTGGCTTTACCCCAGGGATGGACAGGACTTGGCTTAATGGAACCGGTTTAGAACAAGATACTAGACTCTGGGATTTCCTGGGAAGGTTCGGTCTAGCCAGCCCGCCTCCACATTTTCCATTTTTTAAATATTACCAAATATCAAGCTATATACTCAAAGAAATCAGGTCTTTAGGCCCTATTAGGACGGAAGTTTCCAATTTTGAAAAATGGTTTCTGGCTAAGACTAAACCCCCAGGGAGCTTGTCACTTCTGTATGGGTCGTTGCTGCACTTCACGGGCACTTCACGGGACAGAATTAGGGAGAGGTGGGAAGGTGAACTGCAAATTAATCTGGACAATAAACGCTGGTCGAGCTGTATAGAGAATGTTTGGATGCCTAAAAATACAGTACTTCAATTAATGCAATATAAAGTAATCATGCGCTGGTATTCTACTCCGGATGCCCTTAATAAATTATACAGTTCCGTTCCATCTATTTGCTGGAGATGTTCTTATCCAGTATTACATTATTCCCACATTTGGTGGTCCTGCCCCTCAATCCAGAAATTTTGGAAAAAGGTTGAGGTTTTTTTAAGAGTAAACACAGACCTAGACCTCCGTATCAATAAAATAGAGGCAATCTTTGGTCAGGGCCTGCAAACCACTACTGAATTATCTATGGACCTCTTAATGTTTTCAACCTTGATCGGCAAGAAACTAATTATTGAACACTGGGGTACCCACATTATCCCTACAATATCAAGTTGGCTCACTAGATTTAACGAGCTCTTAGAGATAGAGTACTCACATCCCCCCGAGGCCCCAATGACTGTTACCAATGAACAAAACAGATGGATAAAGCTGTATAATTTTTGTTCTGAGAAATTCAAATTCTAGCCATACTATTTTAAGGGTAATGTTAAGTAGCTATTCTTTACACTTTTACACTTTACTCTTGGTGATTTCTTTTCTATTCACCGTGTTCTCCAGTGGGTGGGACAACTGGGAGTGTGGGACAGCTCCCCAACTGGAACGAGTGCTAGTAGTGTGGTGTGTGTGTATGGTGTGTCTGTGCGCGTGTCCGTGCGTGTGCCCGTGTGGGTTGTCTGTGCGTGTGCCCATGCGTGTGCCCATGCGTGTGCCCGTGCGTGTCTGTGTGCGCGCGTGTCTGTGCGTGTGTCTGTGCGTGTGTCTGTGTGCGTGTGTGTGTGTGGTGTCCAGCATAGGGCAGTGTGTAGATAAATGTTGAGCTGTGGGGTGCACAGTTTTGCTTCCGTGGTTGCTGAGGGGGGGCGCGTCTTGTACGCGGGAGGATGCGGTACTTTTCTTCATCTTTGGTCTGTTTCTTTTCTCCCCTTCTTTATTTAATTTTATGAAATAATTAAATTTGATTGGCAAATTCTGATTAGCAAATATGATGAGACTTTATGCCCAACACCAAGAGCGTGGTGATGAAGCCTATCAATATGGTTGGGCCTTCATAAACTGTGGCTAGGCTCTGAGCTAATCAAGAAAAGCAAAAAAAAGAGGAAAAAAAAAAAAGAGGCACGTGGAAGTTACCCACGACTGAAGCTGTGGTTGGTGATCTTTCGGAGGGGACATTGGCATCCACATACCGCCCAACTTTTTGAGATAAGAAAGAGGAACACCTTAAAGAGACACTGAAGCGAAAAAAAAATATGATATAGTGAATTGGTTGTGTACTATGAATAATTACTAGAAGATTAGCAGCAAAGAAAATATTCTCATACTTTTATTTTCAGGTATATAGTGTTTTTTCTAACATTGCATCATTCTATAATATGTGCAGATTACACAACACTCAGCATTCAAAATGATTCTTTCAGAGCAGTCTGTGAAGTAATGACCTCTCCTCTAGCAGAGGAAAAGTAAATAGTCCAGGAACAGTTGAGATAATAAAAGTCAGATAACAGCCCTCTCCACGACTAACTTAGTCGGAGAGCTTAATGTTAATTGTTTGCATAGAGATAACAACTGGAGTTTCTCAACTCTTCCTGTACTGGAAACAATTAGACTGGTGTATCTGATCTTAATGTTTTATTTCTTAGCTGTGCTACACATACAAATCATAATATCATCATTTTTTTTTCGCTTCAGTGTCTCTTTAAGACACACCACTGTCACCCTTCCTAACCACGCCCCCGGCACACCCCTCGTCATGCATATCACAAAGAATTCAGAATCAAAAGATGTAGTTTTGTTATTCAAACCACATTGGTACTCTCTATCATCATTAGATGTTCTTCATTTTAATATTTGAAAATAAGACATAGATACATTTTATTGATGGGAATAAAGTTTAGAGTCAGCTAAACAGAATTTTAAGTATAAAAGTGTACATAGAAGTGTACAACAGTCTTGAAAGAGGGACAGAAAAAAAAGGGACAGAGGGATTTTTTCCGAAAGTGGGACTGTGCCTCTGAAAGAGGGACAGTTGGAAGCCATGGCAACCTAGAGGACAGCAGATCTACAACGAGGAACCTAAAAGATTGCAAGGGATAGACTAAGCCCCAGGTGAGTAAATTGAATCCCTCCCATGAGATGAGGGAAAAACAGTTTTATACATAGCTGGGGCTTCCTCCATCCTCCTCCTATGCCTGCATCCTCCGGTAATCTTGCAAGTCAAGTAGTGATGAGCGTAATTACCTAATTACGATTACGGGCTCAATCGAAAATTTGTAATTTCGCAAAATTATGCGAAATTTTGCGTTTATGCAGAATTTCATCATTATGATCATTTTTGTAACGGAAACAAATCGGAATTTCGTGTTTAACGCAGAAATTCAGCCGTTCTGTTTTGTTCCAGTCCAGAGCGTCCTGATACATACATAAAATGACAGCACGTGCAGGGGCCTTTGTATTGTCAGATCCCAAAACCAAGTGTCTCAGCATGCATCACTGCTAAGTGCACCTTGGCAAAGAGCACCTGTCTTAAAAGTGGCTGCAGATAGAGCCTCCTGATACATTTAAAGCAACAGCACTAGCAGGGGCCTTTGCATTATGAGTAATTGCAATCAATGAGTGACTTTCCTCAGTTTAGTATTTACTTACATTTGAATAATTACTATCAAAAACAAAATTACATCCATTTGGAGCGCAATGGGGGAGCACGCGAGGCCGGACTGTGCCTGCGCCGACTGGCTGAATTGCCGGGCCGTCTAGCGGAGGAGGACAGCAAGGGAGCGATCAGCCTGAAGGGGGCTGAAGGAAGCCCCAGGTATTTATAAAACTTTTCTTATCTCAGGTACACTTTTTAGTGGAATAAGCCAGGTTGGGTCCATGCTACTGCACAGGCACAAGCCGTTGACAAGGGCTTAACGATGATTTAACGGAGGACACAGCACTGGAACGGCCTGGTGAAGGGTGACGGATTAACAAGAGGCTTCCCTCTATTGAGGTAATTACCCATTTGGGGGACTTGTGTTCTTTAGAGGTACACTTTAACCTTATGTCCTGTTTTTGTCACTGCATTTATGGCTGTCCTGATTTGTAAGCCCAGTATAAAGTCCAGGAGGAGGGCTGCATTTCATGCTGGGTGTACAAACCAGTGGCACCATCACAATTTTTGGCCCTTATACTAGGATAATTTCTGATCCCTCCAGCTTCATTTCACATTCCTTACAGAAGTTCTCGCAGGTAGGTGTGGTCCCGCTCCACTTCCCGTCCTCCTGGCAGGTGCGCTTCTCTGGTCCAAACCTTTCAAAGCCCGCATAGCAGTCAAAGTGCAAAGCATCGCCGATGTAGTACTTCCTTTTCCTTGGAAAGTAGTCTCCCATCTCAAACGTCATCTGCGCCGGACACAGGACATCTAGAAGAAAACAGAATGGACAGAAAAGAGAGCTGTGACATGGTGCCCAAACATCACTGGATATTGCGGCATGATCGGTCTTCCATTTCAATAATTCAATAGTTTTATCGAATAGGAAGAGAATCGGTACCACAACATGGCTGCCCGATCCATCTTCCCATCCATTTCAAACCAAAATTGGTCAAATGGATTGATTAGTAATGGCTGAAAAATCTCAGTCACATGGGCTCAAACAGGTGCACGGCGGTAACGGACTTCAATATTGCAACAAACGTCTCACCCTCAGCCACTCCATTCCTCCTCGGTCAGGACACTAGTGCCACCTCCTCCCTTCTGCTGTGCAAGACAAATGAAACACTGCTGCTCTCTTGCCTCCCCCTTCCTCACTCACTGTCAGACTCCTCACACAGTACAACTAGCTGCTTTTTCCCAATGATGACCTCTTATAACCATGGGGGTTACATATTCACCACAAGCCCTCATGATAAATGCCTCTTCACCTCACTCTCCTCTCACTTCTCCTCCTACTCTGACTGCATGCTGTTAGTTTAAGCACAGTACAAACATGCTGCCCCTGAATCTCTGCGCCTGATGCAAATGTTTCACCTTGCTTCATGAGAGAACCGGCCCTGTGAGTAACCGATGTTGTTGATACAGAAAAGTCCCTGTTATCCGGAAGTCAGGGAACCAGAAGTCTCAAATAACTGTCATGCCTAAGGGGATAAGTGGGACTGTGTTTTGCGGGGGTTACAGGTGGTTTTGCTGGGAATTAAATACTTACCGAGCCTCCAGCTTCTAACCTTTCTGTAGCTCCCAGTGGCTTTCCAGCATCTGTGTATGGCTCCCGGCGTGTCATGTGACCCGACGTGGGTGAGGTGACAAGCCGGGAGCCATGCCCAGAGGATGCCGGAAAGCCGACGGGAGCTACAGGAAAGTTAGAACACGGCGCTGGAGGCTCGGTGACTATTTAACCAGCTGAGCGGTCTGGACGAGCTCAGCTCGTCCAACACCGCCAGCGGCTGCCGCTCAGGCCCTGCTGGGCCGATTTTGATGAAATAAAAAGCAGCACACGCAGCCGGCACTTTGCCAGCCGCGTGTGCTGCCTGATCGCCGCCGCTCTGCGGCGATTCGCCGCGAGCAGCGGCGAAAGAGGGCCCCCCTAGCCGCCTGAGCCCTGCGCAGCCGGAACAAAAAGTTCCGGCCAGCGCTAAGGGCTGGATCGGAGGCGGCTGACGTCAGGACGTCGGCTGACGTCGATGACGTCACTCCGCTCGTCGCTATGGCGACGATATAAGCAAAACAAGGAAGGCCGCTCATTGCGGCCTTCCTTGTTTATTCTGGGCGCCGGAGGCGATCGGAAGATCGCCTCCGGAGCGCCCTCTAGTGGGCTTTCATGCAGCCAACTTTCAGTTGGCTGCATGAAATAGTTTTTTTTTTATTTAAAAAAAACCCTCCCGCAGCCACCCTGGCGATTTAATCAGAACGCCAGGGTGGTTAATGCGGCATGAGGGGAAGGGGGGAAGGGGAGAGGTTTGTGCTTTTTAGGCCAGAAGCTCAAGCAACCGGCAAGCACAAGTGTCTGGCATCAGGAGATCCCTGGAGGTTCCGGATACTGGTAACTTTGCTGTATTATTCAGGTTTTCCAATTAAATTGCATAGTGAATAAACATCCCACCATTTAGTGTAAATATGTTAATAAAATATTAATATTATTATACATAGCAGTAGATCACCTTTTTTCTCTAAGCAGTAAAGTTGACAGAAGCCAGGCTCAGAATACACGCTGGGCCGAGATCACAGCAGACCTGGCGAGTACAACAGGTTGATGTGTGCACAGGACATGGGGTTGGGCAGTGACTTCTGGCCCACACTTACCAGTAAATCCTTATATTGCTGGTCATTGGGGCTCTGCACACTATCCTGATCAGGGCCGGCTCTAGACTTTTTGCCGCACGAGGCGAACTTGTGAAGATGGTGCCACTAGCCGCCCTCCCCCCCCGAATAGGTAGTACAATTGCCCCCAGGCAAGGGCGTAGCAATCACACCTGCGACCGCTGCCCAGGGAGACCGGAGGCTTTGGGGGCCCCTCCTCCTCCCTCTCCCCCCAACTACAAGTGCAGCCAAAAGAAACAGAGGCTGCTTAGCAGCAGAACATTCTCTGCTGCCATTCACTGGCTCCTGAGACCAAGGGGGCCCCAGGCTATCAATTTTGCGGGGGGGGCTATTAAGTTTAGCTACACCCCTGCGCCCAGGTGGCCTGAAAGGGGTAGCAGCCAGGAAGGGGGGCAGCGGGTACAGAGGGGGGGAGGGGGGGGTCGGACCTCCCCTCACCTGGATTCCTCTGCCTCACCCCGCCTCATGGGCGGCCCAGGACTGATCCTGATTAGCCAAGTACACCTTTAACTTTTGTATTGATAATAGCTAAACAGCTTTCTCATAGGTTATTTTTTTCCATATCACTTTTGTTTTCAGTACTAATACTGTTTGTTTTATTTTTTATTTCTTTTTACTCATTTATGAATTCTATTGCCTACTAATATTTTACAGTTAATATTCCCTTCAGTAGATGGAGCTCTCAAGCAGGTTTTCTTTTCAGGCATGGCTGTATTTTTAACACATATAGCGTATAGTCCTGTATGAAGAACAGCAATTCCTAAAGTCAGCAGCCTGAAACGGGGATCTGGACTTTTGGGCGACATTTCAGGGCCAAGGCTGTACAGATGTGACACTAGCCTACAGGATAGGGATGTGTTCTGTTCCTGTGCAGGGGAGGAGCAAGGCTGCCCATGTGCGGGGCGCAGAGTATAGCATTACTGCTATAGCCGCACCAAGCTTTTGCACTACGCGGCGTGATCCAAAAAGTCCTGCTTTACTGAGGAAGACGTGGCGATCGGTAATTTCGGTGGGGTTTGTGATCCAGAGGGTCTGTACCTCCTTGCACTACAGCAAGGAGGTGACTCGGCATCAGTGGTTGGGGGCGGAGCCAGCTCATGTGCTGTAGCTCCGCCTCTTGAACACCGCAAGTGTAAAGGGGGGAGTCGGGGGGGGGGGGTCGGACCTCCCCTCACCTGGATTCCTCTGCCTCACCCCGCCTCATGGGCGGCCCAGGACTGATCCTGATTAGCCAAGTACACCTTTAACTTTTGTATTGATAATAGCTAAACAGCTTTCTCATAGGTTATTTTTTTCCATATCACTTTTGTTTTCAGTACTAATACTGTTTGTTTTATTTTTTATTTCTTTTTACTCATTTATGAACTATTGCCTACTAATATTTTACAGTTACTATTCCCTTCAGTAGATGGAGCTCTCAAGCAGGTTTTGTTTTCAGGTATGGCTGTATTTTTAACACATATAGCGTATAGTCCTGTATGAAGAACAGCAATTCCTAAAGTCAGCAGCCTGAAACGGGGATCTGGACTTTTGGGCGACATTTCAGGGCCAAGGCTGTACAGATGTGACACTAGCCTACAGGATAGGGATGTGTTCTGTTCCTGTGCAGGGGAGGAGCAAGGCTGCCCATGTGCGGGGCGCAGAGTATAGCATTACTGCTATAGCCGCACCAAGCTTTTGCACTACGCGGCGTGATCCAAAAAGTCCTGCTTTACTGAGGAAGACGTGGCGATCGGTAATTTCGGTGGGGTTGGTGATCCAGAGGGTCTGTACCTCCTTGCACTACAGCAAGGAGGTGACTCGGCATCAGTGGTGGGGGGTGGAGCCAGCTTATGTGCTGTAGCTCCGCCTCTTGAACACCGGAAGTGTAAATTCATTATTACGTGGCACTGCATGCTGCTGGGGGGGCTCAAAGAGTCAGAAGGCAGAAGCGCCCTACTGCAAGCCCAAATGCAGCCACAAAATATTTATATTAAACCGTAGCAAGAGATATCTGGCATAGTCCAACACTTTGATCTGAAGAGGATGATGCTGTGCTGAATTTTATCTAGCAAAAGCGCCATCTAGTGGAAACTAGTTTTTCTAGGTCCATCTATATGTAGCAGCTCTACTTTGTATGAGCAATACAATGCCTGTGAGCAGCAGCAACAACCCCCGTTCTATGTTCAGCACCTGCCCTGCGGCCTCCCTTCCATATATAGCCACATCGTCCACGTGTAGCCCCCATAAAGCAGCAGTTTTCCTCTACTTTGTGTAGGTTCCTCCTGTTAAGTCCCCTTGTGAAGCATCTGCCCAAGGCCATGGCCTATATGGCCTGCCCTCTGGATATTTGCCTTCAGACTCCAGAAGGAATGAGTCGCCATGGTGCTCTCACTCTGGCAAATTCCCAAAGGTTCAGTAAACAGACAGACAGGGCCGGTTCTAGATTTTTTGCTGCCTGAGGCAGACTTGTGAGGATGCCCCAACAATGATCGCACAGCACCCGACAATTTACTCTGCTTCTTTTAATGTTCTCACATGACATGCTGCAGCTCGACACAATAGCACACTGGCTGACTGTGAGTCTGTGACAGACTGCTCACCCTCAGCCACTCCATCCCTCCTCAGTCAGGACTGCAGTGCCACCACCTCCCTTCTGCTGTGCAAGTCAAATGAATCATGGCTGCTCTCCTGCCTTCCCCCTCCTCACTCGCTGCCAGACTTCTCACACAGCACAACAAGCTGCTATTCCCCAATGATGACCTCTTCACCTTGCTCTCCTCTTACTTCTCCTCCTATTCTGACTGCATGCTGTAAGTGTAAACACACAGTAGAAAAAATGCTGCCCCTGTGCACCTGATACAAGTGTTTCACCTTGCTTCACGAGAGAACCAGTCCTGCAGACCGAACTTAAAAGTACAGACTTAGAGGGGCAAATCAAGTTGGCATCTGGAATGGTAACTGGTACAATTATTGCTTACCTCTACATGTAAACTGATGTGTGGCATGTGTCCAGCGTCCACTGGGAAGGCACTCACGGGAGATTGTCGGGTACGGGTATTTTCCTTTAGAGCAGCTGTACAGCACCCGACTGCCAATGTTGCCGCCATCACTCAGTGTGTAGTTTCCACCATCTATAGACAGCTTGTTGAGGTCACACTGAGATGTAGGCGCTGCAAAGGTCACTGGAAGAAAAGCATTAAAGAGGAACTTCAGCGAAAAGGGGAAAACAATCAATACATTGGAAAGTGAGAAGTTAAAAAATAGAAGTGAGATCAAGAAATTATTGATATTCGTTATGTAATTTTTTCATGTTGTTTGATCCACAATCAGCCTGCACGTCATCATTTTTACTACTGGCAGACATGAAAAAAAAACAGACAGCACCAACTGCAATGATCTATAACCACGCCCACTAACAATGCAATAGGCTGAAAGGTTTTTTATAGATATACATATGCACAGAAGGAGATACTGGTTGTTTGGCAGTTGGAAACTGCAGTTATTTCCCCCAATGCAACAAGGCTCACAGACAGGAAACTGCAAGGACCTAGGTCCTGACATCACACTGTGGGAGGGGTTTCACCACAATATCAGCAATACAGAGCCCCCTGAGGATCTATTTGAGAAAAAGTAAAGATTTCTCGTGGGAAAAAAGGGTATCAGCTACTGATTGGGATGAAGTTCTCTCCTTGGTTACGGTTGCTCTTGAAAGGATACCTGAGGTGACTTGTGACAAGATGAGATAGACATGTGTATGTACAGTGCCAAGCATACTAATAACTATGCTGTGTTCCTTTTTTTTCCTCTCTATGCCTGAAAGAGTTAAAAATCATTTAAATCCCTGATTTACACTATGACATTTATCACATGGTAACATTTTTACTGCTGGCAGGCGATGTCAGTGGAAGTAGCTGCTGCTTGCTTTTTGGAAACAGTTGTAAACAGTTGTAAACAGCTATTTCCGACAATGCAACAAGGTTCACAGACAGGAAACTGCCAGGACCATGGTCCTCAGAGTTTCTTGTGGGAGGGGTTTCACCACAATATCAGCCATACAGAGCCCCCTGATGGTCTGTTTGTGAAAAGGAATAGATTTCTCATGTAAAAGGAGGTATCAGCTACTGATTGGGATGAAGTTCAATTCTTGGTCACGTTTTCTCTTTAACCACTTCGCATCCAGACCTTGTTTTCCCCTTATTGAACAGAGCAGTTTTGACGCTTTAGCGGTGTCCCTGTTTAATCACCAATAACTTCATCTGTACTCGTGCCACTTAAATGATCTATATATCGTTTTTTTCAAGACAAACTAAGCTTTCATTGGGGGGTATTTGGTCCCAAATAAAATGTTCCTCTCTATGCATTTTAATGGGAAAAGGGGGGGGGGGAATAAAAAAATGCATTATTTCTCAATTTTGACCAATTTCTGTTTAAAAATAAAAAAGTGTGATTGACATAAAAACTGCGCAACCAGTTAAAGTCGCTCCAGTATGGATATCCAGATGTGTCCCCAGTATAACCCCCCCCCCCCCAGTATAGCCAGATGTGTCCCCAAAATCAGCCCAACCAGCATAGCCAGATGTGTCCCCTGTGTTTGCCACCCCCAGAATAGATTGACAGATGCACCCCCAAGAGTAGTGCCCCTCTTTATAGCCAGATGTGTCCGCGGATCAGGATTACCCCATTATAGCCAGATGTACCCCCAAGATTAGTGCTGCCCCCCATTATAACCAAATGTGCCCCCAGTATTAAGTTATGGGCCCCCCCAGGTGCCCAGATGTGCAAAATTTGTAACCCCCCCCCCTCCCCTTGGTTACTCAGATGTCCCCCATGTATATGCACACACCCCTTTGCATATCCCCCCTCCCCCCAATAATCCATAGCCAGATGCACCCCCCCCCCCTCCATTAGACAGCCCCCTCTATGCAGAAATAGTTTAAAAAAATGCACAAGCAGGCAGTCTCACTCACCTTACCTCGGTCCTGTGACTGTCCTGAAGTCTGATCCTCCGATCACCGCTCTGCAGTCAGCCGCATATTGCCGGTAACCCGGGCCCCGGCTTGATGACGTCATCAAGCCGGGACCCGGGTTTCCGGCAATATGCGGCTGACTTCAGTGCGGTGATCGGAGGATCAGACTTCAGGACAGTCACAGGACCGAGGTAAGGTGAGTGAGACTGCCTGCTTGTGCATTTTTTTAAACTATTTCTGCATAGAGGGGGACAGATGAAGGATCGCTGCAGTTCACTACTGCAGCGATCATTCATGGGAGGAGGGTGGACTAATTGGCCAAAAGGGAACATGTTCCCTTCCACCAATTAGTAATGCAGCTGACAGTGCCGGAGGGTGTGCTCTAAAGCGCACCCGACCGTGCACAGCAGGGCTGCAACCAAGTCAGTATATCTACGTGGCTGTGGCTTGGAGGGTGCCACAGCTGACGTAGATATACTGTAGTGGATGACAAAGTGGTTAAGTGGCTGAGGCAGCTGGTAAAGACCGACTCAGCCGACAATCAGGCATTTGTATGGCAGCTGGAAACCCTCAACGGCCAACACAGGAATGATCCGCCAGGCAGATCTACTCAAACCCAGTGACGCCGATCCCATTGTTTGTGCCACTCCCCCGCTGTGTGATGTCACTCATGCGCCGCTCGTCATTTCTCCACCCCCTCCACCACAAAGCAACACAGCGCGTCATCAGTTTATCAGTGATCCCTAGCGCAACACAGTCCTTATATTCTTTCTTGCTATGCAATTCAGGTTGTATCACCGCCACCACACCCGATTAGAGTACGACTCACCCTCTTGTAAGACCAACAATATGGTCTAATGGCGCCGGTACCCGGAAGTGGCGGCAGAGTGCGAGGACCTGAGCGTTCGGTGAGGAGTGGACGGCTGTGCGCGCGGCAGCTGTTACCAGCCTCGGAAAGCCCTCAGTGGCCCACACAAACGGGGGAGAGCCCGTCCAAAAACTCATGTGCTGTATACTACTTTTAACGTGTAAGTGCAATATTTTTTAGTATTAAAACTTTTAAAGCAGTATTACGCTATGTTGTGTCTCTTTTTGGAGGTTTGCATATAAGATTATATGAAGAGGAAAACGTAGAGTGGGAGTATTGAAGAACCATTGATCCTGTCACGGAGGTCCTAATATCTACAGGAGGCAAACTAGATCGATTGGTCAGGGGTGACCAGGGAATAACCCCAAGGCGCCATTAGACCATATTGTTGGCCTTACAAGAGGGTGAGTCGTACTCTAATCGGGTGTGGTGGTGGTGATACAACCTGAATTGCATAGCAAGAAAGAATATAAGGACTGTGTTGCGCTAGGGATCACTGATAAACTGTCTACATATTGAAATCTCAGCGCACTGCCTAATTTTTTGGACATACTTGTTGGAGTACAGAGTGCGCGGTGTTTTTTTTTTTTTTAAGATAATTTTTATTAATTTCAGAAAAAACATAACATGACATTACAGTGTATATATGATACAGTATGTATGTGAAGAAGAAGGAAAGAAAGGAAAAGAAAACAAAGGAAGAAATTCCAGCAATAAGCACATATTATGTGATGGTGAATATACAGATAGTAATAGAACTCATAACATTATATTTAGCAGTGTGCATACCCATATAAGTACTAGAGTCATCATCAGAGAATTAAGCCCATTGAAGATCCTGAGGAGCCACATTAATATCAAGATTAGGAATTGTGGTTTCCGAGGCGTTGACCCATTTAAACCATATTCTATCAAATTTCTTAAATTGATTTCTTGACTGATAAGTGATCTTATACAGTGGAAGAACAGAATTTACCAACCTCTTCCAGATACCCAGGGAGGGGACTATGGGTAGCTTCCATTTTAGGGTAATGGCTTTCCTGGCATAGAAGAGAAGGATTCTAATGAGGGTCGATTGGGATTTGCTACAGGGGATATCTCCTACGATTCCCAACAGACACAGCTGCAGATCCAAAACCACTGGAAGCTGCAGGGTATCTCTTAAAAAATGTATCACCGATTTCCAGTAACCGTTCACCAGGGGGCAATTCCACACGCAATGTAGAAAGTCAGCCTTGGGTGCCTTACATTTAAAGCAACAATCATTGTGAGTTGGGCTCATTTTTGCCAATCTTATTGGTGTTATGTATGCCTGATGCAACCATTTAATATTTATAAGTTTGTCGTGTGAGGCAATAATATCCTTGTTAAAAAATTCGGTTTGTTCTGCCCATCTATCTGCAGTGAGAGTGGCATCGTGGGGCTCCCAGCGATCTCTAATAGTTTGTATTTTCCCCTTGTTTCCTTGCGTGCTCAAGAAGCAGTATAGAGTAGATATTTGTTTTGTATTTTCTTTTTTAAGTAGTAGTTTCTCAAGCTCTGAAGGGTTAAGTGAGACTCCCGTTAGCCCCAACTGTGCCTGTATTGCATGACGCAACTGAAAGTAACGGAAGAGAGCATGTCTGGGGAGGCCAAATTCTGCTCGCAAGGTGTTAAAGTCTTTAAAGGAGCCATCATCATATAACTGCGTTATATATTTAATTCCATGTGTATGCCAGAAGATGATATCAGGGATTGTTTGGAGTTCAGGGAGATTAGGGTTTCCCCAGAGAGGAGAGCTGTGAGAGATGTATGACAGGGGCTCACCCAGGAGCTTACGAGCTCTTCTGTAGGATCTGATGGTATTGTGTATAAGAGCTGTTCCCTCAGACCCTGCCGATACCTTGTATCTATAAACCGCGCTGCAAAGAGATTCATAAGAGCCTGCTATATCTGCCTCAGTTGCCAGGGTGGCATTTGATCTGTCATTACTGAGCCAGCTTTGAATGGGGGTTACCTGAGCCGCCAAGTGATAGATGAAGAAATTAGGTAGGGCTAGACCTCCTAGAGCTGGGGGAAGTTGTAATGTGGCCAAGGCAATGCGTGGTGAGGTGCCAGACCAGATGAAGGAGACTATCATGGAATTTATACGTTTGAAGATGGATTGCTGTATCCATATTGGGGACATTTGCATAATATAAAGAATTTTCGGGGCAATTACCATTTTGATAATGCATATCCTGCCACATAAGTTTAAGGGTAAGGCGGACCATTTACGCAGCCTTGTCTCCACCTGAGTTAGTGTTGGGACAAGGTTTGTCTCCAGGAATGAGGAAATGTGTCTTTTCACCCATACCCCAAGGTATTTAAATTCTTCAGTTATCTGTAAATGTGATGATTTAGTAATTATTTGGGGGTCAATAGTGTCCAGTGGGAATAAGATTGACTTGGACCAGTTAATCGAGAGTCCCGAGATCTTATGGAATACTTCATATATGTTTAGTGTAGCCTCCAGTGAGGGACCCGGATCTGCCAAATATACTAGCATATCATCAGCATATAAAGATATGCGTTCCTGAATCTTATTTATTATAAGGCCTTGTATTATAGGGCTGTTGCGTATGGCTTGTGCAAGAGGCTCGATGGCAATGGCGAAAAGGAGAGGGGATAATGGGCAGCCCTGTCTTGTGCCTCTAGCAATGGGGAAAAGGGGGGAGATTAAAGAATTAATGCGTATTTTGGCTTGGGGTTTGTCATATAGAATCTGAAACCATTTCTGAAAAACAGGGCCGAAACCAAAGGATTTCAGAACTACCCTCACATATGGCCATTCAATAGAGTCGAACGCTTTATTGGCGTCGAGAGATAGGATCACTCTTGTGCCAGTATTTTTATGAGGGTACTGCAAGTTGGAAAACAGTCTTCTAATGTTCATCCTGGTGGAGCGACCGGGGATAAAGCCAGTTTGATCTGGGTGAATAATGGAGGAGATACAATCGTTTAGCCTGGTAGCCAGGATTTTGGTGAGGATTTTTATATCAGTGTTGATAAGTGATATTGGGCGATAAGAGTCGCATAAGGTGGGATCTTTGTTGGGTTTTAAGATTAAAGTGATAAGAGCTTCATACATTGTGCCGGGGAGGGATCCAGTATTAAATATATGTTGAAATAAAGATGTTAGATGGGGGACCATAAGTGTTTTGTTTTTTGCATACCACTCAATTGGTATGCCATCTGGGCCTGGTGCTTTATTGTGTTTAAAGGAGGAGATAGTTGTACTAATTTCATGAGCTGTAATGGGGGCATCTAAACCTTTGATCGCTTCTTCGGAAAGGGTCGGCAGATCCAGGTTCCCCAAAAATTCCTCGATTTCCCCATCCACCTCACCAAGCTTGGTGGAGTACAAGTCTGCGTAAAACTTAGTGAAGGTGTTAGCAATGTCTATCGACCTATCGCATAAGTGCCCGGAGGGGGTTTTTATGCTCGGTATTGCCATGGGGTCTGTGGAGGACCTCAAGAGGTATGTTAGTAGTTTACTGCATTTGTTCCCAAATTCGAAGAAACGTTGGGATTGAATAATATCCCTACGTTTGGTTCGTTGTAGGTTTATTAGCTCTAGTTTTCTTCGCTCCAACTGCCACTGCACATAGGTACCGTCAGAGGGGTTGGAGATTAAATTAGCCTGAGCTTCAGCGGAGGCCTTCTCGTGATACTCCTGCAGCGCGGTTTCATTTTGCCTAATTCGTGAAAGGGCGGCCCTAAAACATCCCCTAAGTACAGCCTTGCTTGCATCCCAGCAGACATGCTCTCCAACCGTACCCTTGTTAATATGCCAAAATTCCTCCATACCTTTTTGGCAGTCATGTAAGACCATCTCATCCTCCAGCCAGGCTGGGTTCATTCGCCACAGTGTCTGAGAGGTCAGGGCGGGCAACCTTAGCTTGCACATTAAGGGGGCATGATCTGATATGCCATGCGGTAGATAAGTAATGGAGTCGACTAGTGTAAGTATGTCCGAGGAGCCGAGACACAAATCAATTCTGGACATAGTTTTGTGAGAATCTGAGAAACAGGAGAAGACCCGGGAGTCAGGAAATTTCCATCTCCAGATGTCATATAGATTGTATGTGTCTAACCAATTAAGTAGCGCTGTTGAGGATTTCCCTCCCAACTTCAGTCTATCTTTGATGGGGTCTATGACTGCGTTAAAATCCCCCAATATAATCAGGGGACCATCCAGTAAAGGATGTATTTTTGTCATTAATGCATTTAATACAGATATGTCAAAGGGAGGGGGTACATAGATAGAGGCAATTAGTAAAGGGCGTCCCTCTAGCAAGCATCTGAGTATAACATAGTTCCCTTTAGGATCTACCCTGACCTCTGAGACGACACCCGGGAAGGTTTTGGCCACCAGTATGGCCGTTCCCCTTGAGAAGGAGGAATAATGTGCCAGGTGATACTTAGCTATCCAGGGTTTCTTAAGGAGAAAGGCTCTAGCCCCTAGTAAGTGCGTTTCCTGTAGGCATATTATTTGAGGGGCCAGCTTACGTAGATGATTAAATATCAATTGGCGCTTAATTGAATTGTTCATCCCCCTGACATTCCAGGAGAGTATTGGAATCAGGGCCATGGATCACGTTCTATAGAACTGAGAGATGGGCGGCACATTATTACTGCTTGCTCGTGTATTGCTATGAGCGGGAGGTTATCTTGTACAGACTGCTGGATTAACATAAGAAAAGTGAGAAACAGAAAATAGAAAAAAGAAAGAGAACAAAACATAACATAAACCCCTATGAGAATGACCTACAACTAAGGTCACCCTCAAGAAAGTAACACCCTGCTCCCTGTCTAAAAACTTACAGAGAGCCTTATACCCTAAACTAGTTAAAGGTGATGAGCAATAAAAAGGACGGCTGTGTCCAACTCACCACCTGGAGTTACATAGTGCTTCCATATATTAGGCAGATAATTCTGGTCATATTAGGGGAATAGCTAAGACAGTTGAACTATCAGGTATAAACATTATATCTGTTGCTGTGAATATACATTCCAATCTTTTAACAACATTCACAAGGCTTTAAGTTATTATACGTATGCATAGTAAGTACAACAATTGCCCGAGAGGGGCTATTTTGCAAACAAGTGTATTGCAGTATTAAAGAAAAACGATCACTCAGTGAGCAGTGAAAGAAAAAAATCCCACAACAGAAGGTCAGATTCCAAAACGTACCAGTAGATGTCACTGTTTAACAGCTAATGTCTGGGTGAACATATAAAGCTGAGTACCATAATAAAAGTCTATGGGCAGCCTGTAAGGAAAAAGTTATAATATATATATATATATATATAGCCATATAGAATTGCTAACGTTAACCCATTATTCAAAGGTGTAAGAGAAGTATTAGTAATATGTTGAACAAAATAGAAAATTAAGTACAGATTTGGATCATTTAAGCCTCTCGTGTTTGGATGCCAGGGAGGCTTCTTATGGAGGTATCAGTGTTGCCGCATGTGTCAGAGTCATAGTTCAGCGTTTGGGTTTAGCAGGGAGCACTGGGATCGGAATGCCCTGACCTTCCATCCACGAGACTGCTTCGGCTGGTGTGGTAAAGAAGAGGGCCTTGCCGTTATAAAGTATCTTCAGTTTGGCTGGAAACAACATGCTATATTCAATCTGTCTGTTTCTGAGGCCTGTTTTAACTGCTTGATATGTGGCCCGCAGCTTTTGTACTTCAGCAGAGAAATCTTGGTATATGGAGATCCTGTTGCCATTGTATTCCATCTGAGGGGCTAATCTGGCTTTCCGAAGGATTTCGGATTTATCTCTGAAATTCAGGAACTTTGCAATTAGAGGTCTTGGGGGCTACAGGTGTTGGGGCACCGCCCGGTATCCTGTGAGCTCTTTCTATGGAGAAGGTGTGTGAGAGCGTCATATTAGGAATGGTAGTTTTCAGCCAGTGTTCTAGAAAGTTCTCTGGAGCTGACCCCTCTGTTTTTTCAGGGAATCCTACAAAGCGTAAGTTAGAACGCCGTGATCTGTTCTCTAGATCATCTAACTTTAGGCCATGTATGGCAGAGGTTTTGCTGATATCAGAATGTGCTGCTTGTATGGGTTTCATGGCATCCTCTATATCACTTATTCTCCTGTCTGATTCTGCAGCTCTTTCCCTGAGTTTTCTAACATCATCCTTTACAAGAGAGAGATCAGAATGTACAATGTCTAATTTGGCTGTAAGGTTTAGATGGAGTGATTTAATAGCTTCCAAGAGTTCAGCCCTGGTAGGTTCCCTCTCCCCTTTATCTGAGTCCCCATCACTGAAGGCCTGGTCACGTTTCTTTTTCCTGCAGGATTCCCCCTTGTGTAGTTTGGGGCTGGGGCATCTACTCACTGTTTGGCTGCTGGTTTGCTGCGTTTCTTCCTCATGTTCCATGTCTGATTCCCCTTCAGACCCAGAGCTGGCTTGTGTGTTCGCAGGCTGGCTGGCTGGGTGCAGTGGAGCGGCGCCGC
This sequence comes from Hyperolius riggenbachi, assembly GCF_040937935.1. Lineage (NCBI taxonomy): Eukaryota > Metazoa > Chordata > Amphibia > Anura > Hyperoliidae > Hyperolius > Hyperolius riggenbachi. The sequence goes on along the minus strand of NC_090653.1, from coordinate 43,800,564 downwards.
CGCCATCTTGGCTGGCTCCATGAGCAAATCTGGCCAGCTTCTCTGCCGCTTCCTGCGCTTTTGAGCGGCCGGTTTTTGGCATGTGGGGTATCGGCGGGGAGCTGCTGTGTTCCGCCATCAGGGGAGAGTGGTTGCGTGGTGGTCGGAATGGAGTGGAAGCCAGGATGCCTCAGGATCGGTGGTGAGTTGGAGGAGCCGCGGAAACACGCGTCCTCACTCCTTCATAGCCGGCCACGCCCCCCCAGAGTGCGCGGTGTTACCTTTAATAACAGCGCGTCATCAGCTACACAACTGACAGGCGCGTGTGGCCCAGCCCAGCAATGTTGCCCAAGCAGATCAGCTCCTGATCACCGAGGGGGAACAGTTGGGCATATGTAAAACCTTGAAAGGCCCCATTCACACTGGGGATAGCAAAATGGTAGCAAGATCGCTAGCGCTTTACAGAAGGAGGGGGGGGGGATTTGCATTATTTTACTGGACATTTCCACAATTTTTGAGTGATCGCGATATTTTACCATTTGAACCGCGATCTCTCCAAAACTGTGGAAAAACGCTGCACGTACCGCATTTTCGTTTTCTACAAATAGTGATCGCTGCAGTGAGATCACTGCCATTTACTGTAAATTATACTGTTCAGAGGACTAGTAATCAGCAGCGTTTCGGAAAACTGTGGAGAGCGCCATTTGCAAATTCAGCAAATTGCCATTTTCAGTTCTTTACAACCTATAATAAAATGTTTTGAAACTCTGTTGTGCATAATAATTTGGAACAGTGCGTTTTCATTACAAAACAAAAACATACCGTTATCATTAGGAAGCTTGTTCAGTAACATTCAGATTAGACTGTAATGGTTGATGACTCAAAAATGATGCTGACTGCCACTTAAAGGGATACTGTAGGGGGGGTCGGGGGAAAATGAGTTGAAGTTACCCGGGGCTTCTAATGGTCCCCCGCAGACGCCCTGTGCCCGCGCAGCCACTCCCCAATGCTCCAGCCCCGCCTCCGGTTCACTTCTGGAATTTCAGACTTTAACCACTTGCCGACCGCACGCTTATACCGTGCGTCGGCAAAGTGGCAGCTGCAGGACCAGCGACGCAGTATTGCGTCGCCAGCTGCAGGCTGATTAATCAGGAAGCAGCCGCTCGTGCGAGCGGCTGCTTCCTGTCAATTCACGGCGGGGGGCTCTGTGAATAGCCTGCGGGCCGCCGATGGCTAAATGTTAACACAAGCGGAAATAATCCGCTTTGTTTACATTGTACGGCGCTGCTGCGCAGCAGCGCCGTAAGGCAGATCGGCGATCCCCGGCCAATCAGCGGCCGGGGATCGCCGCCATGTGACAGGAGACAGCCTGTCACTGGCTGCACAGGACGGATAGCGTCCTGTGCAGCCCGGCTTACCAGGGGGGGCCAGGTAGGAGAGGGAGGGGGAGGATTTCGCCGCGGAGGGGGGCTTTGAGGTCCCCCCCCGCAACACCCGGCAGGCAGGAGCGATCAGACCCCCCCAGCACATCATCCCCCTAGTGGGGAAAAAAGGGGGGCGATCTGGTCGCTCTGCCTGCACGCTGATCTGTGCTGGGGGCTGCAGAGCCCACCCAGCACAGATCAGCTAAACCAGCGCTGGTCCTTAAGGGGGGGTAAAGGGTGGGTCCTCAAGTGGTTAAAGTCTGAAAACCACTGCGCCTGCATTGCTGTGTCCTCACTCTTACTGATGGCACCAGGAGCGTACTGCGCAGGTCCAGTATGGTTTGTGCCTGCTCAGTACGCTCCTGGTGACATCAGGGGAAGCGAGGACACAGCAACGCAGACGCAGTGGTTTTCAGACTTTAAAGTCTGAAATTCCAGAAGTGAACCGGAGGCGGGGCCGGAGCATCGGTGAGTGGCTGTGCGGGCACCGGATGTCTGCGGGGGACCATTAGAAGCCCCAGGTAACTTCAACTCATTTTCCCCCGACCCCCCTACAGTATCCCTTTAAAGAAAATCTGTGATTAATAAAAAACACTCTGGAGGATACTTGGGGAGGGGGAAGCCTCTGGATCCTAATGAGGCTTCCCCCGTCCTCCGGTGTCCCAACAATCCAGCGCTGTAGCCCCTCGAACCATGACGAGGTAAATATTTACCTACCGCAATCCTGCACAGGCGCACTAGCAGCTTTCTTTTTGGGTAAGGCAGAAATAGCCGAACCCGATCGGATTCACTCTACTGCACAGGCGCGAGTCCTCTGTAATAGTGCGGATACGATCGGGTTCGGCTATTTCCTCCTTACCCGAACGAAGAGCCGCTAGTACTACTGCGCCTGTGCAGGATCCCAGAGAGTTAAATATAACACAGCTTGTCAGGCTTGTCAGGGGAGGATACGGGGGAGCTATCGCTGGACTGCCTGCAGCCAGGGCCGGTTTAAGCAACAATGGGGCCCCAGGGCAAAATAAACCTGGGGGCCCCCCCCAACATATACCCCGGAACAAAAATCGGCATTAGGGGACCTTTTTTGCAGCTGGTATAGTCAGGGTGTGAAGCCCCAATCGGTCAGAGCTCCACATTCTGGCTATCCCAGCCTGCATGGGGGGCAAGGGGTTAAAAAGTTTCAGGAGGGGGGACCCCACATAATTAAAAAAAAAAAAAAAAAATTCCCACACTCTAAACATTAAAAAAAATTGGGAAAATAGGAAAAAATGCCAGGGATCTTCATACAGCCATATTGCGGCTGTATAGCGATCCCTGGCCAAAGCGCTGCGGCTGCGTATAGACCCCCTGGAAACCCCGTCAGGAAATTTATTGCTCTTTCTTTTGATGCATGTAAAATTACACTACCGTTAGGTTTGCTACTAAAAGTGGCATTTACCGCATTTAAAAGTATATTTTTTTCCTTCTAAACTTTAAAATCAATTTTCTCAAAAACTATAAGGTCTTTTGGAAAAATTATTTTTTCCTCTTATTCCTAATGATCTCCTTAACATATCCTGCAAATGTAGGGTTTCTAGCATTTAAGGTGGATTTGCTATTAACCATTAAAGTCGGCAGGTTTTTAAATGTGTTTTTTTTTTCCTTTGAAACTTTAAAATCGATTTTCTCAAAAACTATAAGGCCGATTTGAAATTTTTTTTTTCCTCTTGTAGCCACTGGGGGCCCCTACAAGCTCTGGGGCCCTGGGGCAGCTGCCTCCTTTGCCTTAATGGTAGCGCCGGCCCTGCCTGCAGCGACAGGAATGGGGGAAGCCTCATTGGGACCCGGAGGCTTCCCTCTCCCCAGGTAAGTATCTCCCAAAGGGTTTTTTTTAAATACAGAATGTCTTTAAAGAGACTCTAAAGCGACATTAAAAATAGTTTTTTGACTTATAATCAACATGGGCATGTTTGCCCCTGCTAAAACGCCGCTATCCCTTGGCTGAACGAGGGGTCTTTACCCCCCAAATCCCCCCCTGCAAAATCCACAACCAACTTGGTCATAGATTTTGCTGCTCATGGAGGCAGGGCTAATGGCTGTAGCTCTGTCCCATGCGCGTCTATCAGCGGCGGATCTCCGCCTCTCCCCGCCCCTCTCAGTGAAGGAAGACTGAGAGGGGCGGGGAGAGGTGGCGATCAGCGCTGATAGACGCGCTGAGAGGCAGGGCTGCGGCCATTAGCCCTGCCTCAACAGGAAGCGATCCCCGGGCACTACGGAGGGGATTTGGGGGGTAAAGACCCCTCGTTCAGCTACGGGATGTCGGCGTTTTAGCAGGGGCAAACATGCCCATGTTGATTATAAGGTAAAAAGCGATTTTTAATCTCGCTTCAGAGTCTCTTTAAAGGAGTCATCAGGGGGGAAAATGCTAATATAAGTGGTACTTACCGGTGGCTTCCTCCCGCTCCAAGCTCTTAGGACGTCCCTCGCCGCAGCTCTGCCCGCAGCCGTTCGCCGCAGGTCCGTCCCAGTCATCGGCGATGACGTTAGAGCGACCTCCAGGCACAGTACAGTACAGTACTGGAGGTCGCTCTGACGTCATCGCCGGGGACTGGGACGGACCTGCGGCGAACGGCTGCGGGGAGAGCTGCGGCGAGGGACGTCCTGGGAGCTTGGTGCTGGAGGAAGCCCCTAGTAAGTACCACTTATATTATCATTTTCCCCCCTGATGACTCCTTTAAGTCCACTATTTAGGAAAATCAGAGAAAAATATAATTTGCATAATAATTTGGAGCGCAGTGTATATGATTAGTTTAGCCTTATATTAGCATTTGAAAGTAAACAATGCAAGAAATGCAGAGGAGTACCCAAAGGTCTAGCACAGTCGAAAGGATGCAGAGGTGTATCTCGGGAAAACAGTGCCTATGGCTAACTTTGAAATTTGCCCCAGGGAGGGGAGGGGGTGCCCCTCCAAATATTTTAATGTGCAGTCTTGGTCAAATTGTTGTATCCAAGTTGAAGTGAAGCATAAGCAGTGGTGGGACGAAATTTCGAATACGCGAAATTTTGCATTTAAATTCACAGTTACGCATTTTAATCATAATGAGAAATCTCAGGGAAAATTGGAATTAATTTCATAATTTTCGTGTAATTTTTCAAAAAGACCTTGTAGTTTTTGAGAAAAACGATTTTAAATATGAAAAGAAAAATGTTTTTCAGATTTTTTTTTAGTTTAAAATATTTTTGCTTTGCATTTTAAAATCGAATTTCTCAAAAACTACAAGGTCTTTTCAGAATTTTTTTTTTTATTTTTACCCACTTATCATATGTAGCAATTTATGTAGCAATTTTGTTGGTACTACCATGTATGGGGACTTTGCTATTCACTGCCAAAGTCGGCAAGAAATTACACGAAAATTACGCGAAATTTTAGGCGAAATTATAAATCACTATACAAAATCAACTAAATTCTCAATTACGTATAAGCGTAAATGTGAAAATTTATGCAAAATTTTGCGTAATCATAATTAGCTCAGTATGATCATCACTGAGCATATGAATGGAGAATCCCAATAGGTCAGTCTACACATATCCACCAGAACAGTTTGGCAGCTTGTCCCCCCAAAAGATTTAACCAGGCAGCAGAATGTACCCCAGATAAAAACTAGAGTCGGTATGGAGAACACCAAGAATGGTATGGAGTAGCGTCTCCAGTAAGAGCCGCCCATGGCACATGCCATTCCTGTGCCCCTGTAGATACTCCTCTGAAACGATGTAAGTACTATGCACAGACACAGGGACATACCTGCAGCACGCGCTCACCACAACCGCCGCCTACTGTGCTCGCAGTGGCGTAGCTAAGAAGCTGTGGGCCCCGATACAAGTTTAGCATTGGGGCCCCCCAAGTACTCTATACATAACAATTGAACCCAAAACCTGCCAATGGCAACTACAGTGTCTGATGTGCAAGAAGGGAATGGGAAACAGTGTGTTAATGATCACTACTATTTAAATCAACTATAGAAGTGAATATTATCAGCACAGGACCAAAAAAGAGCTAATACTGTGTTTGAGGGGTGGGCCCCTCTAGCCCAAGGGCCCTGATGCGATCGCTACCTCTGCACCCACTATTGCTACGCCCCTGTGTGCTCGCGTGGTGGGAAGGCTTTTTTGGTGCATACAGGCATTGGGCGGGTTGGGGGGCTCTGCGGCAGGTGGGTGCAGGATTTGGGGTGGTGGGGGTTTTGCACCAGTTGTAGTGTATGATTGTTTTGAGAATTTGGGGTTTACTGGCTTGATCTAAAATAGTAATAAATGAGGAAGAAAGATGGACAGAGGTGTTTGGTCCCACAATAGGGACTTTCTTTCCAACGCGGGGACATTTGGGAGCTAAGCACAGATCAGACACAGAAAAGCTCTCTGTTACTTACATGTGATGTGGCTGAGCAGAAGCAGAGGCAACATCCTTACAAGTACTGCAGAGCTGTCCAGCACACAGTCTGTCCCTCCAGTCACCTCACCCATTGCATATTACTGTCTGGCCTGTGCTTATATTGGGAAATGCTATGCAGGGTTCAGAACAACGAAGGGTTGAAGATAACAGGGAATTCCAGTTAAATGCTAAAACAAATATTTCACAACCTGCCAGTAAGAGGTAAAGTTTTGGCCAGGTTAAAGATTGGCAAAAGGTTTGCAAATGTGCATTAGCAGAGAGGTCAGAGCTCCATCTTATGCTGGGGACACACGGATCGTTTCCCCCCTTATCAATCGAGCCGCTGATGGCTCGATTGATAATTTCCGACGGGTCCGATCCCCCGCTCGATCCCCGCGGGGGGACAATAGCAGGGAGTCAAGTGGAAGATAAGGAAGCGCCCGGGGGGACGAGCGGGAATCGATCCGGACAGCGGCGGAGACGTGCGTAACGTGGCGGGAGTCGATCCGGCGGCTAATCATTGGACCGTACATGCCCAGCATTAGTGATCGGCGAACATCCAGATGTTCGGGTTCGGGGGGGTTTGGCCGAACATGCCCCCGATATTCGGCATGTTCGGGCCGAACCCAACCCGAACATGTCCCTTTGGGGCCCCTATAGGGTCCCAGCATAAAGGGAGAGCATGCCCCGAGCGCGCGGGGGGGGGGGGGTCGGAAATGCCCCCCACCCCTCCCCGCTAAGCTCTCCCTTCTGCTGGACCCTATAAAATTAAATAGAAGTCCCCCAAAGTACCTGTAGCAGGCTGGCAGGAAGAGGACAGCAAGCGGGCAGCCGGAGAGCATAGGCGCTAGTACCATCTGGTACTTCCGCCCTCTCTCTGACGCACTTCCTGTTTACATTTGTAAGTCGCGTCAAGAGAGAGCAGAAGTACCGCGATGACGTGTACGAGAGTACGCGTCATCTACATGATGACACGTACCCTCGTACGCGTCATCGCGGTACTTCTGTTCTCTCTTGACGCGACTTACAAATGTAGACAGGAAGTGCGTCAGAGAGAGGGCGGAAGTACCAGATGGTACTAGCGCCTGTGATCGCCGGCTGCCCGCTTCCTGTCCTCTTCCTGCCAGCCTGCTACAGGTACTTTGGGGGACTTCTATTTAATTTTATAGGGTCCAGCAGAAGGGAGAGCTTAGCGGGGAGGGGTGGGGGGCATTTTCGACCCCCCCGCGCTCGGGGCATGCTCTCCCTTTATGCTGGGACTCTAAAGGGGGCTATGTTCGGCCGGACACGGCTGTGTTCGGCCGAACACAGAAGGCCTGATCGGGTTCGGGCAGCGTGCCCGAGCACCCTCCCGAACACCATGAGGTGTTCGGGTGGTGCCGAACCGAACCTGAACAGGCCAAAATCCGGGCGAACCCGAACAGTGGCGAACACTGTTCGCCCATCACTACCCAGCATAAAGGTGGCCACACACTGATAGATTTGCAGCAGATTCGACCATCAGATAGATTTCTGTCAGATGTCAAGTCGAATCTGACAGGAATCTATCTGATGAGTGCCACACACTAGGAACAGATTTCCAATAGATTTCATTCTGAAATCTATTGGAAATAGATCTAAATGCATTGTTGCAGCATTAGATCCAATGCAACTCTATGGGCCATCGATCTGCTGCCAGCAGCAGATCGACCTACATCTTCCATCCTGTCAGATAGATCAAACTGATCGAATTTGATTGAAATTGGCTGCAAATCAATCGATCAGATGATTGATCAGCCACCGATTTCCGACTGATTCGATCGATGGCTAAAATTGACCAGTATATGGGCCCCTTTAAAGAGACTCAGAGATGAACTAATGTAAAGCTTTGATATTTACCCAGGGCTTCCTCCCGCCCCATAAACACGACTAAATCCCACAACGTTCTCCCGCGGTTTGCCCTTCAGCCGCGGTGAGCCCCGGTAACAGGCTCAGTGGTGTCAGTCCGGGTCTACTGCGCATGCGCTGGAGGTCTGTGCGTGCGCAGTAGATCCGGATTGGCATTGACTGAGCCTGTTACCGGGGCTGAGCGGCAGACCGTGGGAGGACATAAACGTGTTTATGGGGCGGGAAGCAGCCCCGGGTAAGTATCAGAGCTTTACATTACTTCATCACTGAAGGTGGACATTAACGGTCCAACTTCTAGCGAAAAATCCTTCGAGCAATCAGAAATTCTGATTAGAAGAAAAATCGTTCACGACACCATCAACAAACCAATCTTTGCTTCCTATTTATCACAACCAACAAGAAAATCCAAATTTTGATTTGACAAAAATCCAATCGGACAACTATTTTTATAATCGTTCATGATCGATTGTGCCCATCGACTGAGATTGTTTACAACCAATCCGGTCAAAATTTCTGAGCACTCGAACGATTTTTCATTAGAAATTGGACTGTTAGTGGCCCCCTTGATTCTCTTTAAAGTGAGAGGTATATGGAGACTGACATATTTCTTTCCTTTTAAACAATACACATTGCTTGGCTGTCCTCTGCCTCTATTACCTTTAGCCATAAACCCGGAACAAGCATGCAGATCAGATATTTCTGACAATGATCTGACTGGATTAGCTGCATGCTTGTTTCAGGTGTGTGATTCAGTCACTACTGACGCATTAAATATTAAAGCGCACCTGAACTTAGAACTTCCACTCTGCTCTAAAAGATAAGCAACAGCATAATAACCTTTAAAGAAAAAAAATATTTGTTACAGCTGATACAAATCCTGCAATAAGTCTGCAGTGTGTCTACTTCCTGCTTTCATGGAAGCAGACATAGGGTTAACATTCTGTGTTTACAAATTAGCTGCTCTGGCGAGGCAGCCAGCTGATATGGTCCACTTTAACAGTGTGTGCATGGTACACATAGTTATATTTTGTTAGTTCCCTTGGGGATTAGTTTAATGCACTCTCTGTCACAAGAGAGGATGGCAGGATAGGTGCTCCTAATCTTTAGCTAGGTTTGATGCAATGAATGTGTGCATGTTTGCACTATGCATGTTACAAGGCAAGAGTTAGGACACCTACGAATACTGGGGTACCTCTGCGTGGTGCAGGTGCCTACACAAGAGAATGTATCTTGTCTCACTAATCCTACTAATATAATAAATGGGAATCACGCAAAAACAGCTGAATGGATTTGAATGAAATTTGGCACACACATGGTACATTACCTGGAATAAAGTATAGGATACTTTTTATTCCCATAACCAAAAAGGGGGCGGAGACAAATACAAATTTCACTGGAAATATGTAAACTGCAGCCATTCTTACACTGTTTATGGTAGGGGGTCTCAAACTTTGCACAGTTGGTCACTGGGTGACTGGGATTAATATTCAGGGAAGTGGGTGGAGCCTACAAAAGCCAATCAAAATTCACCTATTGATTTTCAAGGGGAATATTTAACTGCTGCCATTCTTGCACTGTTAATGGCACAAGCCTCAAACCTGGTACAGTTGGTCACTGGGTGACTGGGGTTCAAATTCAGAAAAGGGGGCGGAGCTACAGCCAATCAGATTTGTTTCATTTCAATGCAATATTGATGCCAAAGACTGCAAAGCTTACAAACTAGGTCATTGAGTAATTGAGTAAGGGCCCGTTCAGACTGCGCGCGTTTCCAGCCGCGTTTTGGAAAAGCGTGCAGGAGGCAGACACGCACGACATCAGACAGTGCATAGAGTGCACTGTCTGATGTTCACACTGCATGCGTTCCGGACCAGTGCGGTCCGGGAACGCATGCTGCACGCAGATTTTGCAAAAAACGCGTGGCTGTCCCATTCACTTTTCAGTGATGGCATCAGCCACGCAACGCATACAAACGCGGATGGCGTGCGTTCGTATGCGTTGCGCTCCGCATGCGTGGCCGTCCGCGTTTTGTAATGTGTACCGCCCCTTATTGTGTGTTAGGGTTAGAAAAGGTGGGTGGAGCCAACACCAGCCAAATACATATCTGGGCAACGCCGGGCTATCAGCTAATTATTTTATAAATTAGGCTTCAGCTTCTAACTTAACTGTCGGGATTGCAGTGGTTCCTGGGTGACTGATTTGTGTGAAAGCATTTGCATATAATTGTGCGAAGGGTTAACTGATTTTGTAGATTACCAGGACTGCCCGACAATGGGTATAGTTTAAAAGAAAATAAATATGTCAGCTTCCATATGTCTCTATCCTTGGGTTCCATTGCCAGCAACAGCCATTATGTTAGTTTTGCGCGGTGTGTCTTGCTTCTGTTTATGGACATTCCTTACATCCTACCCCAGACAGGGCAGGATTTATACAAATGCAAGGGTGAGGGGGGGGGTTGCAGTGTTGCCAACCCCGGAAATACATTTTTACTGACAACGCACAAACAATTTAGTGACAGAAGACTTTTTTTACTGACATCTAATATTACTGAAATGAAATGAAAGATATCCCACATGCGCCCGACGTGCAATACACTGACAATCATGTGGGGCGTTAATAAGGAAGAAGAGTGCAATGGCGGACTGCATTAATGCACGGCATCTGGGGGGGGACTTTGATACATTTACATTTGGGGGATGCGAGCGGGAGTTTCCTTCACGTTTGTTCTCGATTATCGCAGCCCTTGCTGCTGCACACCCGATCAAGCATGCCAACCTGAAATTTCCCAGCATGTCCGATTGATACATGCGATCGATACATGCAACCAATTTCGGCCCAAATTGGTTTGACTGTCAATTAGGCATTCTCTCGGTGGCACTGATTTTTATAATTTCAATACAAATTGTGTTATCTGATGGTTGATCGGCCGCCAAGTCTATAGATGCATGCCACCTTTATGGCCCATACTCACGGGCTACAAATGTCGCCGCAACACGCGGCGCGCGCGTGTTGCAGCGACAGGTCGCCCGTGAGTATGCGGCGTTGCCTGGGCGCGCACCCCGAACTGTCGCTCGTCGCTGATGTCGCCGGGCGATTGAACCGGCTAGTCCGCGTGAGTTCGCGGACTAGCGACAGCAACAAGATCAGTATCCATTGGGCTTCCGGCGGGGGGAGGCGCAACAGCGACAGCTTCCGCCGCATCAGTTGCCAGGTCCCTCCGGCGTGTGTATGCGGAGGGACCTGGCGACGAGCTGTCGCCGGCCTGTCGCACACACGCTTACGTGTGCTGGCGACAGGCCAAAGAGTTGCCCGTGAGTATGGGCCATTAGCTAGAGCAGTGTACATTCCAGAGTGATACGTGAACTGATAAGCAGTAAGTGCTGTGATCTTCTGGGAAAGAGAGAGGGGGTTTTACTGACACTACAAAGTTTTTCATGGACAGCACAGATTTGTTGACTTTTTTACTGACTGTCAGTAAATTTACTGATGGGTGGCAACACTGGGGGGGGGGGTTGCTGTACAAGGAATAGGCATGAGCTTCGTAGTTCCGAATGAAACAGAGTCTTTAAAGTGAACGAGAGACAAAGCACCCTCATGTATTTTACCATATAGATCAGTGGGAACATTAGAGAAAACACCTACCCTGCTCTTTCATTCTTCACTGCACAGCTTGTATCTTAGCAGACCTGATAAAATCCCAGACTGAGCATTCAGTCTGGCTTTGCTATGATGACTCATCTATAATGATTCCTGAGCAGAGCCAGCAGGGGGCAGGCTTGGACTTGAAAAGACATGAGAGAACACAGACTGAGCTATAAAAATTCCTGAGCAGAGCCAGACTGAATGCTCAGTCCGGGCTTTTATCAGGGCTGATAAGAAACAAGCTGTGCAGTGCAGAATGAAACAGAGAGCATGGTAAGTGTTTTCTCGAATGTTCCCACTGATCTATATGGTAAAATACATGAGGGTGCTTCGTCTCTGGTTCCCTTTAAATTGGTGGCCATGGCAGTGGGGTCCAAGGCAACGCACCTGTAGTTAATTTAGGGACCCCTTGTGGTCTTTTGGTAAGCTGAAGTGTAGAGAGGTCAGAGAAGGTAGCTGGTGGGCCACTTGACACCCATATAATTATGGCACTATATAAATCAATAATAATAATAAGGGAAAGGGAAAAGGTGAGTATAGTTAAGAGTCCAACCAAACCTTTTTTGCAAAGACACAGTGGCCCTTATGCAGAGGGGTGTAACAATAGACCCTGCAAGGGATGCAGCCGCAGGGGGGGCAGAAGCCGCAAGGGGCCCCGTGGGGGGGGGGGGGAGAAGTTCCTTTTCCCTGTCCTGAGAGACTGACAACTAAGGGCACGAAGCGAAAAATCTTTCTGCTCTCTGCACAATTGTTCTAATGACTGCACCTGCTCAGCCACTGATAGCAAATCATAAAATGTTATGTAGACAAAGATTTGTAGACAGTCCCTATTCAGTGTGCAGCAGTCTCTTGTGTACAGCGCCCAGCCCCCAGCTTCTCCATCCCTCCCCAAGTACTGTAGGGATGCTGGAGGAGTCTGCAGAGCCAGTTCTGCTCCATCAGAGATAAACATAGTGAGTGTAATAAGCTGAAAGCTCTCTCATCTGTCAGTTTCTGTATGTGTTTTCTCCACACCATGGCCCATATGGCAGTGACGATACCAAATCTAAACCCCCAGTCCCCACACACTTTTGCTCCTATGGACACAGCTTGAATGATCTTCAAATCACTGCGCTGCAGGGTGGCTTTACATCACAAAATGACAGAGTAACCAAGCAGCTCAGGGTGACCCAAACTACTAGGAATGTTAGGGGGATGAAAGGGACCAAAAAGCCCACCTACTAAAATAAGCAAAGCTTGGTGTAATTTGCCTTCTTAAAACAGAAGGGAATCTGCAATAATTCAGCTATAAGTGAACATTTGTGGTTACCCACAATGCACTGTTACTGAATATGCAAATTATTCCTTTTCACCCTTGTTTAGCCAAGCAAGCATCCAGAGCCGCTGGTGTATAGAAAGCCTAAAGCTTTAAATTTTACACAGTCATATTAAACCCACATGTGACAGCCTATTTCATGCTGGTGCTCATCAGTACATGACAGGGATTGATACGGCTATATGGGGATAGGGCTTGGACCAGTACAACAGAGTAACCAAGCAGCTCAGGGTGACCCAAACCACTCGGAATGTATAGAGGAATGAAAGGGACCAAAAAGTTCTCCTACTAAAAAAAAAAGCAAAGCTTGGTGTAATTTGCCTTCTTAAAACAGAATGAGAGATTGATAGCAGAGACAAAATGTATAAGTTGGTTCAAATCAATAGATTAAATATTGAACAAGGATGCCAATTTTTTAAATTGGTATGAGGTTGATGATATTTAATGTCATGATTCTTTTTCTTTCTCTGCCCAGACAAACTGAATGAACTCTTGAACTAGGAATTGATGATGTCTGTGTGCCTGGCAGTGTTGTGTGAGAACTTAGTAAACAGAGGATTTTATCTGTTTGTAATAACAACCTAACAACCTCTGACACTGATTTGGATGTTTTGTTTCAATGAAGGCATCATAATGACATGTATTTATGTTTCCTAAAAATCCATATACCCCCTTTGAAGCTGCATGTATAAAGCTGTCTTGTAAGCATGCAGGATTCAGTCTGAGGAAGGCCCAAGGGCCGAAAGCTTACTCTTTTATATATACTTTTAAGTTAGCCAATAAATGGTATCATCCTGATTCAAAACTTCTTGTTTTTACTGATGGCTAACATGGTTCACTATTTTACTGCTACTAATTTTTTGTTATTTATTGGTGGAAAATCAACATTTTGCTCTGAGGAGATGGCTATCCACATAACACTTTCTGTTCTGCTATTGGAATGAACCATTGTTTTAGATAAATTTCTATTTTGTCCAATAGATGGCGGTGGCACACAAGGGTGTAGTCAAATGCAACTGTTGATAATACACCTGCAAGTTTTAATGGGTATTATTTTCTATAGTTAAAGCACTTTCTTAAAGTGGGATAAAACTCCATGTTAAGTGAAAAAAGAAATCATTCAATAAGAAATCACTTATTTGGCTTATCTATCCTGTTGTTTTTAGTGGTCACTATTTAAGAGAAATGTGATATGAAAAAAAAAATTAAATAATATTTCTGCTGGTTTCCATTTTTAATGTTTCTTTGTGATGCCAAAAGTTACATCAGTTCTGCCTTTTTTTTCTTTTTTTCTCAGTGTTAAAGGGGAACTGAAGTGAGAGGGACTTCCGAGGCCAAATGACCAAAAAAGTTAATTACCTGCATCATCTTTTAAGGCACGGAGGACGCCGTCCGCGCCCTCCATGCCGATCCGCCGGGTCCTCCCGCTCATAAGCCCCCCCGGGCCGGCTCCCGACCCCACGGCCCGGGTCGGGCTCTCCTGCCTCTCCTAAAATGGCCGCTTGCTCTGGCCGCGGCTGCGCAGTCCGCATAGCCGCGAGTGCGGCTGCGCAATTCTAGGGCCAACCCCCCCGATCCACGCTACGTAGCGTGGATCGGGGGGGTTGGCCCTAGAGCTGCGCAGCCACACTCGCGGCTATGAGGACTGCGCAGCCGCAGCCAGAGCAAGCGGCCATTTTAGGAGAGGCAGGAGAGCCAGACCTGGGCCGGGGGGCTAATGAGCGGGGGGACCCGGCGGATCGGCACGGAGGGCGCGGACGGCGTCCTCCGTGCCTTAAAAGATGATGCAGGTAATTAACTTTTTTGGTCATTTGGCCTCGGAAGTCCTTTAACCCATTCAGGTTCCGTCGTTTTCACGTGAGAAATGTTCACCTCCCATTCATTAGCCTATAACTTTATCACTACTTATCACAATGCACTGATCTATATCTTGTTTTTTCCGCCACCAATTAGGCTTTCTTTGAGGGGTACATTTTGCTAAGAGCCACTTTACTGTAAATGCATTTTAACAGGAAGAATAAGAAAAAAATGGAAAAATTCATTATTTCTCAGTTTTCAGCCATTATAGTTTTAAAATAATACATGCCTCCATAATTAAAACTCACGTATTGTATTTGCCCATATGTCCCGGTGATTACACCGTTAAAATTATGTCCCTATCACAATGTATGGCGACAATATTTTATTTGGAAATAAAGGTGCATTTTTTGCATTTTGCATCTATCACTATTTACAAGTTTAAAATAAAAAAAATATAGAAATATTTCATCTTTACATTGATATTTAAAAAGTTTAGACCCTTAGGTAAATATTTACATGTTTTTTTTTTTTATTGTAATGTTTTTTTTTTATAGTAAACATTTTATTTGGGTACTTTTGGGAGGGTGGGAGGTAAACAATAGATTTATAATGTAAATGTGTCTTAATTCTTTTTTTTTTTTTTTTTTTTAGGTGTAGTATTGCTTTTTGGCCACAAGATGGCGGCCATGAGTTTGTTTACATGACGTCACTCTAAGCGTAGCACGCGCTTACAGTGACGCATCGGGAAGGAGATAGCCAGAAAAAGCACAGCTTCCGAGAGAAGCTGTCGCTTTTTCAGCGGGGGAGAGGAATCAGTGATCGGGCTCCATAGCCCGATACATTGATTCCTTGGCTACCGAATCCGCGGCCGGGAGTGTGCATGCACGCGCACGATCGGCCGCGGGAGCACGCGGTAGCGCGCATGGTTCCTGGACGTAGAAACAACGTCCAGGAACCAAAATAGGTTAAACAATACCAGTTGTCCGGCTGTCCTGCTGATCCTCTACCTCCAAGACATTTAGCCATAGACCCTAAACAAGCATGCAGCAGATCAGGTATTTATGACATTATTGTCAGATCTGCCAACTCACTTAAATACTATGCGCACCAGCTAAACTACAAACTGCACAACATGTCTGCATTCAAAAACAACAAAGTTGTTCAAAAGACTTGTATACACCAACCTGCACAATAGTTGAGCAGGTGGTTGTTTGGATCTTGCAAACAACCTGTTATCAGTTGGTTGTCTTGTTGTTTGCCAGCCGTATGCACTCCCAACTCTCTTCCAACAGACCAAGTTAAGGCTGCTATACACTGGTCGATTGCCACCAGATCGACTAGCAGATAGATCCCTCTGTGATCGAATCTGATCAAAGAGGGATCTATTGGCTGCCTACACTGCAAACAGATTTTGAATCAATTTCACTGATCCGGCTGGTGCGAGTCCCCTGGTCTCCGCTGTCTCTTCTCCGCTCTGGGCTCCAGCTTCACTTTACTTCCTGTCGGGGGAAGTTTAAACAGTAGAGGGTGCTCTACTGTTTAAACTTCCCCCGACAGGAAGTAAGTGAACCCAGCCGAAGCCCAGCGCGGAGAAGGGACAGCGGGGAAACGCGCCAGCGGAACAGGTAATGTATTGCCGCTAGCGTCAGTCGTCGGACATTCGAGCGCCGCTGTCGAAGCAACTCCCGACCCGCCGGCGATCAAGCAAAATCTTCTGCGTGGACAGATCGATGGGAATGTTCGATTTCGGATGGAAATCGATCGTTTACTCAGCGTTTGTGCATCGATTTCACAGCAGATTCGATCACAGTGATCGAATTTGCTGTATAACGGTGGGAAATAGTGTAAGTGTATGGGCCCCTTTAAGAAGATAGTTGGGCAGATTTTTGGAGGTATGTACAAGTACTATTCCTCCAAATGCAAACATCACCTAGATAAAATACTCACATCACTGTGTAAACTCTTCAATGGGAGTGGGAATTTAATTATCTTCTGGTCATAGTGTCCTTATCTTATCTTAAGTATTTAG